>NC_142502.1:22855000-24312500 GCF_057876585.1 Rhinolophus sinicus
ATTCATCCACGCTAGATAAGAGCATCTTTAATTCTCTTGAGCCTAGACATGCTTTTTTTTTTTTTTAGCTTGAAGGTGTTTCATGAAAAGCCCTCTTTCAGATGACAGAACTGACAATTCATAAAAGAGAGAAAAATATGAAAAATGTTAACCTCGCAGGAAATCAAATATTTGATAATATGAAGAATGCCCCTACCTTGTATACACATAAATTTTTAAATCACTTAGAATTTTATGAAAAATGTTTACTGTAAACTGACATCCACACAAAACAAATCTTTCTGAAAGATGGATGAAACCAGAAAACTATCTTCCAAATAGAAAATTTACAAGTATTTAACTAGAAAATTCACTTCCCTGCTTTCTTATTTTCCTTACTTCTTCTGCATTCAGAAAAATTATAGGTAAACAAATAGTTTTTACTCTTGTGTTCAAAGGAAAATCCCATTTCTAACCAAAGTGAAATCCATAATATTAGAATTTGTCCCCACATCTGACCTTTACTCCCAGAATATGGGGTGTTCTTCCTTCAGTTAAAGTCCACCACCACTTCCCCTGAGAACTTGCCTTCCTTTTCTTGTACCTGTAATATTTCTCTCTATTCTGACTTTCCTCCCTCAACCTGCAAATATTCCTACACTCTTCACATTCACTAAAAACCCTCCTTTGATCATGGATTCATTTCCATCTACCAACAAATCTGTCACTTCTGCATCATGGCTCATCTTGTCCTCTCCACTAGCTGTCTCCTCTCCCTTTCAATTCTGTTAACCCTTATTCCTCTTTTTAGAATCATCTTCATTGTTATTTTCTAGCTGTGCTATCAGCCACCACCACCACCCCACTAAGAGTAGTAGCTGTCCCTAAAGGGTTTCCAAAATATTCTACTGGAATCATCATTTTACCTCAATAGCCTTGAGAGTAGGTCTACTAGGCTTGGCCCACAGTAGATGAGATATACATTGACTCTTTATGGAATAAATGAATGCCCCAATTCTAGGCAAAATGCGTAAGCAAAGGAACTGATGTGGATATATTTTATAACCTGGAATACACTTGGTCACTGGAGTTCTACAATTTTTCAGATTGACATAGTAAGTAGTCAGTAACTTCTTTGGCCATGAATTCTACCCCTGTATGCAATAATGTGTAAGCTACAGTGTGGAAATACTACTCATTATCTGGGTGCCCTCCAATCAGTAATACCATGGGGAATACATATTTTTCCTTAGGCCATTTGGTTTAATCTCTCTATGATCTACATAACTTGCCTTGACCTTCATCGTCACATTCATAGACCAACATACTGCGTGGGTATCCCCAGATGGTCAGTTATTTCCTGGCTGACATAGAACAGACTGTGGTAATACAAACTTTCATACCCAATGTCATAGAATTTGAGATATAAGACTATCTGGAGAAATAACATAATCTTTATCTAACATCACATAGTTTGGCAATTTTTTTCTTTTAATTTTTTTTTACTTAGGGGACTTTGAAAGTTTAAATGTTTGTTTGTTTTGTACATCTGGTTTTTTTAAACTCTCCTTCATTGAGGCTTATTAGGCGATAGAACTATGTTGAGGGCTTCACTTACATTTTCTCATTCAATCTTTACAACAAACCTATGAAGTTTATTTGGTAATTATACCCCCATTTTATAGTTAAGAAAACTGAGATTTAGTGAAATTAGGAAAATGCCTCTAAGCTACATAGCTAGCAAGGTCTTCGGTCAGGATAGTCTGTTTCCAGAGCCAGTGCTCTTCACCAATACATTACACTATCTTGTGGCAAATCCAGGAATAATAGATACTCAGAGGAAAAACTACAGAGACTCAAGTGTTCAATTAAAAAGGGAATGGAGACTGGGAATGTATTCCTTTATTATTAATAGAGTAAGTTTTTAAAAACGTAGAATGACATGGGGAAAGGAAGAAAAGTAATTAAAGATTTCAAAAATAACACTTGGATCTAAAGAGTCTCCTCTAAGCAGCTAGTAAATTTCTGGGCTGTTAGTTGCAGAGTTAGACTTTTCTTCTAAGCTATTGGTAGCAAGTGAAATGGCACTTTACAAATTTAGTTAATCATTGTTCTTTTGGTGAGCAAATTTTTCAGTCTGTTTTCAAAAACAGTCAAGTAATAGAACTGAAACATATTAAGCCAACATGGATAAGAGAGGAGAGTACTAAAACATTTGCACTGATGTCATCGTTTACCTAGTAGAGACCCTCCTAACAGCCTGGGAAAAATGATTCCATGAGGAAGGATTTCTGTTCTCAGAAAACATTCCACAAACCTTTATAATTAAGAACAAACTGCAAAGAGACTTCTTTCCTACCAACGAAATCATCCTAAATGTGCATGATTTTATTTTCTAAAATAATAGATAAAAATAAGATAGTTGAAAGATAAATAAATGTAAGGGAAGTTGGGGCTGTTTGTTTTCCTATTCCATGAATCCATCTCCATCTTCTCTTTGAGTTAATCATCATCAAATCACACTAAATCAGAGATGGCAGGGGTTGTGGCTGGCTGGATACCAGTGTTTCTCATTGTTTGGTTATACTGGAAATGTCTTTGGAATGAGCTTAATCTGAAAGATCTTTAACCAGCAATTTTCTTAGACTTTCAAACAGCAGAGGTTTGGATTTTTTGTTTGTTTAAGGATTGGTTTTTTTGTTTGTTGATTGTCGTGTGTGTGTGTGTGTGTGTGTGTGTGTGTGTGTGTGTGGCCGATGAAGGGAGGAGTGTGTATGTGTGTGTATATATTTTCTCTTAAATTAAAAATAAGTCAATATCAAAACTCTTTCTGTCCCACTCCCCGCCCCCCTCCACACACACCATTCTCCCCTCAGAGAACTGCTGTTTGCTAAGAGGGTAGGGGAAAGGGTGGGAGGGTGGAGAGGGGAGCATTTCATTCTTATTTCATACATTTCTGTCCTGTTTGCTTTTCTAACCATATTCATGTGATATTTTCAGTAAAAATAACTTTTTTGAACACTGAACAAAATGAAAAGGCAAAAAGACATCTCTCTGTTTCAGAGAGAGAGAGAGAGAGAGAGAGAGAGAGAGAGAGGTGTAACAAAGAAGGCAGAAAGGAAGTACAAGTAAAATATTCCAAGATAGCAGTATCATTTGCATTATTCTTTTGGCTAAAAGGTGAAGTTGTTCCTGAGGTTAAGGTTGTTTTCCTGTAGCTAAGGGCTGGGATAAGGAATAAGGAAGGCAGATTTGCATCTGTGGCTGATTGGCAGTTTCTGTGAGAAATTATCCACTCCAACAAGTTTTGTTATTTTGGCAATTTCTTTCTCAGAATCCATGGTGCCTTTTACTTTCAGGTGGGGGATGGTGTGGGGAATGAGATGTTGTTTCTAGTGACTGCTGGGAGAAGGGAGTGGGGGGCAGCTGTCTGAGCGACTGAAAAGGTTCTGGGAGAATGGAATGTTATTGTTTCTCCATTTTTGAAACCACTCTTTTTTTTTTTATCATGTTTATACTTTTAAATTTCACACTGTGGTCAAACTAGGCAAGGTATAATTTCACATGTCCCCATAAACACTGAACAACTACATTTGCCCTGTGTGCTCACAGGCACACAATTTTTACCAACATTTAAGATGGGTACCTGTGGGGGAGGGGGAATCACATTTTAATAACCAAAACATGACAGTCAAATATTTCAAATGCAGCCTTTTTTTTTTGCTTTTCCTATGGGGTCCTTTCTATCTTTTCAAAAGAGGTAACATATAAATCCAAATGCTGTCCTTTTCAACCCTAATTTAGAGTTACCCTGAAAAAGAAAGTGATAAGAAAGATAAACTTAAAATCTGTAATTCAGACCAAACATTCACTGTGCTTTCAAAAGCAAGCTTTATGTTTACTAAAAAGGAATATTCCAACAATTACCAAAAGATCTCACAGCTGTTAAACTAGAGAAACTATTTTTCTTTCTTTGCATCTCACGCATCATCTTTCACAATTACCTCATAACTAATCAAAGCTTTTATGAAAACGTTAGTAGCCAAAGAGCTACTTTGATTGCCTTCGTTCCATTGGCACACTATTTATAGGCCTATTTATTGCTACTAATAATTTTTTTTTAACTTTAAATTCTGTTCTCTTGAAATTTGCTTTAACAACAATAAAACATGTTCTAAAATATTAACATAGTACGTAGAGAATCAATTTTCTTAAGCATTTCTTTACAATATGTAATAACAAATGTACTCGGAGAAAGAGAAAGGATGCAGTTGTTGATCTTCATGACTGTTGTATCTAGGTTAAGTAGGACCTCTTGTTAGGTGAGGAAACACTTCTTAGAGGAGCTATTAGAAGATATATGAGTGTGACTAATAGATATTCATGATAGATAACCATCCATGCCCAAATAAGATTGTGGTCCGTGAATGTACTCACCAGATATTTGACCAAGACTTTATGCTAGATTTTGCTAATACAATCATGTATCAGACATAAATACTACTCTTAAAATACATGTAGTCCAATAAGAACTTTAAAGAATAGTATTCCTTGCCACTAGATCCTAGGGCCTTGTATCAGCCGGCTATTCTGAAAACATTGCTGCATAGCAACAACAAATGAAAATCTTAACATTTTAGTGGCTTACAAAAATAAGCAATTTTTTTAATGCTCATATATCTGTAGATTGGGCTGAACTGATATAGTTTGGGCTCGGTTGGATTTAGCTTCAAACTTTGGATTGGGTGCAGGTCTGCCAATCCCTTCACGTACCAGTGGTTATCTAAGGCATACTCTTTTCAAAGCAAAAACAGGTACACACTTCAAGCCCGTTCTCATGTTACACCTGATAACACCTCATTGGCCAATACAAATCTCATGGCCAAGGGCAGCATGAATGGGACAGGGAAGTATACTCTTCCCATAGAAGAGAGAGAGAAAGAGAGATGGAGAAAGAAAGAGAGAGAGAGAGAGAGAGAACACGAGAGAACACCTGCTAACAAAAATTCCATCTCCCAGAACCCTCTTCTCTTGTGATATCATTCTTTCTCTAGGAGATTTCATCAAGCCCAGAGATCTCCTTTCTATGCACGGATATTTCACCAATTTATATTCTTAGCTCAGAACTCTTATCTTAGTTCTTAGATATTTCGGACACCTCAAGTGTAACAGATTTTAAATAAAACTCATGATCATCCCACTACCCCTGATATACCAAAATTGATATTCTCCATGTCACTGAATGCTACCATATCCATCTATGCAAACCAGAAGTCTAGGAATCTATTATCATCCCTCTCATTCAACTGCCAAGTGTAATTGATCTCTAAGACTCATTTTACCTTGTAAATGTATCTTGAACCCTTCACTTCTCCTCATCTTCACTAGAGTCCTATTTCATCTTACCAGCAATTCATACCACGACACAATAATATCTATTAATCAATACTGGCTCTATTTAACTTGTTTCCATTTTAGGTCATATTTTTGAAAAGCAAATCTGATCATATCACCATTCCTGCTTAACAGTCTTTAATGGCTTGGTTATTTCAAAATATGTCTCAAATTCTTTGACACTACTTTCAAAAGTGGAGCCCAATTCGCCTCCCTTTGAATGTTCATAGGAATTAGTGACTTACTCCTAACAAATAGAATACAGTGGAAGTGCTATATGACTTCTGAGGCTAGGTCTTTAAAAGGACAGCTCTCTCGCTCTCTCTCCCCTTGCTCTGGGGGAAAACAACTGCCATGGTATGTGGACACTTAAGCAACCTTGTGGAGAGGTTGGCATGAAGAAGAGTTGAGACATCCTACCAACAACCAGTACCAATTTGCCAGCTACTTTGGAAGTAGACCCTCAGCCGCAGCCAAGACTCCAGATGATATCAGAGCTTTGACTAACATCTTGACGGCAACCTCACAAGAGACAGCGCCAGAAGTGTCCAGCTAAGCAGTTCCTGGATTCCTGATGCACAGAAACTGTGAGATACCAAAATGTTTATTATTTTTTAAGCCACTAAATTTGTGGCTAATTGTTATACAATAGATAACTTTCCATTGTTCTTAGGACAAAGGACAAAATGTTTAACATGCTTATTAGGAGTCTCTACCCAACTTTCCACGCCCGTCTGCCTCCTGGACGTTCAGATCTTCTTTCAGTTCTTTAAACACACTATGTTCCTTTCTACCACAGGGCTTTTGTTTATATTCTTCTGTTTTCCAATAAGGGTATTTCTTTTTATATTCACTGAGTTATGTCTTATATTTCTACTAAATCTCAGCAGCCTTGTCACTTCCCCAGGTGTATTTTTCCACATGTCACTGACCTGGCCAAATTCACCTATTACAATCTCTCTCTGTATCTCCCGTACCCCATGTACATATTTATCATGTGATAATTGGATTCCTATCTGTTCCCCACTAGACTTCATGTGAGTTTAGTTTGCTCACCCTTGTAGCCCTAGTACCTGTAATATATCTGGCACACAGTTGGTAATCAAGGAAAATAGTTGAATGACCAGATGAATGAACACAGGTGTGCACAGGAACAATAACAGTAAGAGGTAAAAATGGGCAGGTTCAGAGAGCTGGAAGGCTGTGCAAATAAATTAGAGATAGATTGTCAAATTTGCCTTTTATCTCCACAATTTCTGCTACCTCTGTCTTTCCAATTCTCTTTTAGAAGTCCTCCTCCCTTTCTCCCTGTTTCACCTTAAAAGTTTCCAAAACCCTTATTTCTATGTTCCTTGTCAACAAAGGGTGGAATAAAATAATTCACACCAAGGTGCTTATTGTCAGCAGTAAACCCCATTGTGCTGGAAGGCACTGGAGGGGAGCAGAGATAGAGGAAATGAGCTGGCAAGTGGGACAAACTTCAAGACAGAAGGGAGGCCAGGCAAGAGCTGGCAATATGGGAGTCAATGGTGCAGGGGGAAGGGTGAGAGCAAGGGAGAGGGCAGTGGGGCGAGTGCAGACCAATGCACAGGAGTACTCCTACTCCAAAGGAATTTGATCTAAGAAACAAGAAAGGAACACAACTTTCATGGGGGAAAATGAGAAGAGAACATGACAGAGCTAGATTCTGTGTGGGAATGCCTGTCTGAGGCGAATGAGCTAAGGAATAGAGGACAAGGTCTTGTACTGAGGACAGAGGCCTACAGGAATGGGTGGGAAAGAAAGACCTCCAAATAGCAAGTTTTACTGGATACCAGGCACTGAGGAAAGCGGGGCTTCCTATGTAGGGCACTGTAATCCATGGACTCACCATTTCCGGGCCTTCTTCTCTCCCTCAGGGAAGGCTGTTCTCAGTACTACATGGCCAGGGGCAGTTTTGGTGGCCTTGTCCAGATGTCGTCACTGGACTCCTGGGGCAACAATAGATGGTAAGTGTTCACTGTCCATTGGTGGACTGAGGTTCATAGATATATACACTTAAATGACTAATAAGATTCAGTTTGTTTGCTGTTTCTTTAACTTGAAAAGATATCTAAGTTAAATAAATGGACACTGATTATGGACTTCTGAACAAAGTAGCTAGCCAAGAAGAGTATTGCAGCATGTATTAGGAACACACATGGGCTCAGAAATACCTGCTGTTACTTTCTAGAAATCAGCTACCTTCCTCAGGCAGCTCTGAATGTTTTTACGGGCTGAGCCACTGAGACTCTTTGACAACTGGGAGCCAAGTTGACAGTAGCCAACATCAAACAACATTCAGTGAAAATTCTGAGATAGATGGCAAGTAGATTTAAAGAATCATATTTTTGAGAGAGTCACAATAAATTCATTTTCTGCCTTTAATTTAGTAAACTCTAAAGCCTCTTGATGGTTTTAGTACTCTTTACTTGTTTAGCAGAAATACCAGTGGCATTTCAGTGACCAAAAGGAGTGGACCGAGGTACAACTGATCAAGTATTTTTCATTTTTGGCCTGAGTGACTGAAAAAGATCGGCAAACAGTCCCCTCAACTGATTGCTTTTGGATGGATTATGCAAAGATAAAAATGAGAAATTCTAAAGTATTAATTGGTTTTACAATAGTTTTTCGGTTGTGTGTACAGACACAGCCCTTTTAACTTACAACGTAAAGAGAATATTGCCTTAGCCAGCATGTCCTTTAATTTTCACATCATCTAGGCTTATGGATTCCAGGATAAGGAATACCCCATCCCAACCACCACTGTTCCTGGCCTAATGGATAAATTACTCGGCTACATTTTTTAACATGCTCTATTGGAACTCAAAAACCTTCAAAAGAATTGCCATAAAGTTTGCCTTCAGAAATTTCCTTTGGAACTCTACTAAAGTGCTATGGCAGAGAGAGCACTTCCCCAGCCATAAAGAAATGTTCAGTCCAACCATACTTTTTTCATTATTACTGTTTGGAAAGTAGGAGGGCAGTTCTTGTTGTCACAGTTTATGTGGCTCATGATACCGCAAGTCAACAAAAATAAAATTATAAAGTCAAATTTATTTTCTATAATTTGTTCCTGAAGTGATGCATTTAAAACACCAACTATCTAACCTTGGGAGAATGTATAAACTCCTTAAGGATGTCTTTGACAAGCTTTCGAAACGAGTCATTGTCAACTGCAATGAAACAACCCAATAGTCACAATTGATTTGAAATCCGTCATGTGTAAGATATAAGTAAGTATAAGAGTTTTCAAAATATTTGTTTCTAACTAAATTAGATCAGATTTAGATTATTCATACAAATAATGTCACTCTCACTCATTTGCATCCTCATATGACGTTTCCTTGAAAGGAGAGAAAAATATGTAGATACAACTAGTCAGGGACAACCCACCAATCAACAGTTGCCAAATATCCTCCTTCTCATCCTTCATCCTTTCCGGGAAAGCTCCCTGTGTGCTCCCTGTGCTAGTGTCATCAATCATATGCATCTCAAAAGAAAAAACATGGTGATCTCAAACATCTATGAACATTAAAGAAAAGAATGGTTGGGGCCGGCCCGGTGGCTCCGACGGTTGGAGCTCCATACTCCCAAGACTGCGAAGGCTGCTGGTTCGATTCCCACATGGGCCAGTGGGCTCTCAACCATAAGGTTGCCGGTTCAACTCCTTGACCCCCGCAAGGGATGGTGGGCTGCGTCCCCTGTAACTAACAATGACAACAGGATCTGGAGCTGAACTGCACCCTCCACAACTAAGATTGAAAGGACAACTTAACTTGGAAAAAGTCCTGGATGTACACACTGTTCCCCAGCAAAACCCTATTCCCCTACCCCAATAAAAATCTTAAAAAAGAAAAAAAGAAAAGAATGGTGTATCTTCAGCTTAGCTCCCAGAGTATCCTGAACTAGTACTGTATTACAGGCCTTACTTCCCACCTGCTTTCTCTGCCTCTCCATTCCAATTCAGTGGTCATTTCATTTGACTGTGACAATTTCTTCATGTCTGTCTCCTCACTAGGACATCTAGGCTTTGGACTATAGATATGTCTTTTTATCTTTGCGTCTGGATCCAGCACAGTGCCTGGCACACAATACGAATTCAATAATGCCTTTTGGATGACTGGACAAACAGAAAGATGGATGGCTTGATGGATGTTATGTAGAATAATTACAAAGGATAATGTCCACCTAAACCACAAATGTTGCCTTCTTTTATTGAACTTTGAAAGTTCTGACAATGTTTTGAGAAACAAAGTTATGTTTTAACAAAACTAATTTAGTGTTTTGCGAACATAATTTTGGAGCCCAAATGACTATGTTTGACAGCATCTCTTTAAGTAAAACTGCATTTTGTTTAGACCAGGGCATCATGACTGACAAGTTATATTTTTTCTTTATTTGAAAGTCTTTGCAGAAACGTATGACTGCACCAGCTTTGGATTCTTCCTGGTTTCTGCTGTTTTATATCCTCTGACAGAAAAGCCTTGCTTCCAGAAGTGCAATGTCTTACTGAGTTTCCCAGAATCCATAAAGTGCTATAAAACTGCAATAGAACCTGACTTCTGCTAAAAAGTTTTTGAACATGTTTTGTTTGTTTGTTTGTTTAAATGTGTTTCTTTAAGGGATAAGACTGAAAGCAATGCCATTTGGACCCTGGTGTGTACCACTGAGAGGGAGGTGGATGTGCTTATTTGAGGAAAGGCTTAATTCATAATAAAGTATTTTACTAAATTCAATGCAAGCAAACCATACGACTTCAAATTTGTCTATGAATGGAATCATTTGTTCTAATTTAGTGTTTCAGACTTTCTGAGAATAATATTTCCAAGAGTACTCAGGAGAATTCGAAGTGAATAATCCCAGATTTCTTTCTCTTCTTTTAAACTAAAAAATTTAGATAATAAATAACAAATTAAAACATTTGCATTTCATGGTTTAACACAAGCTTACACGAATTGATTAGTTTGTGACAAGTTCTAACTTAAGACATTTAAAAAAAATCCACTCTGACTTTAAAGAAGATTGTGTAAGTAAATGGAAAGTACAATTTAGCTTATTGTTTGGCTTTGGTTTCTTTTTCCGGTGCTATCTTTATAAAGGCTGTAAGTAGCAGCTTAGAAATGCTGGAGAGATTTTTGTTTTTCTTTCTTTTTTTTTTTTTTTAATCATTCTATGTTTTAAAAGAGAATATGGTCAGAAACTTTGTTATGTGCATATAGTAGGATCTTGACATAACCTATGCTTTATCTTGTCCACTCTGTAAAACGAGACTATAGACTTTAGGATTTAACACAAATCAGCAATTACTGAACTCTGCATTGAAAACGTATTCGTTCCAAACTGAATTATCATTTCTGGTGACGTTCTCCTCTCTCAACCCTAAAAAGCTGAAAAATGGTAATACAAACCACATGATTGCTTCATTCCACCACCACTCTTGGCAGAGCAAGTGCTGCCTGGCAACCTTGCTGTCAGCTGGGCCCGTGGTAATCAGAGCTGTCTTGCCCTGCAGTTAAATCGAATGCTTTCTTTCTGAGAACCCATCAGTGGATGCTTTTTCTTCTTATCAGTCTTCTTAGTAATGTTTGAAAGGGGCTTCTGTGGATGAGGAGAACATGTCCTCATAGTGGGAGCTGCTGAAACAGTACAAAAAACCCAAATAAGTATTCTAGTGACTCGGCAAAGAAAAAGGCTGCAAGGCCCGCCTGCATTTTGCTTTGGATTTCATCCCCGCAGATGCATGGACCCAGCCTGATTGCTAGCGAGCGAGGCTCCTATTTCTTCCCTGGGCCCCAAGCCTCCCTCTCTGTGGAAACACACAGCAGGGATCGAATGTATGGAATTAACAAATTAGGATCTGAAGACAGAAAACACAAACGTGGCTTTCTGGTATTTGGCTCTGGAAACAATGACACTATCTTAATTCCATCATACTTTGGAGGGAAATATGTATTTGGAACAAACCTGATGATGACAACACCCCTTGAAGTAGGCCTGGTTATGACTGAGATGACACAAATTTGCTATGATAATTGAGCGTGTGAAAAGTGAAACTTCCAGAAAAGAGATCCTCAGAGCAGCCATAGCCATGGGGATGGTGTCTAATGCAATGTGAACGTCAATAGGAAATTGGATTCACTCAGCAGAATTTCACTTCGGTTTTTTAGCTAAATTGCATAAACAAGGACATTATTCAACTCTTCCTATTCTTTGTTAATTAGACAAAATTATAACGGATAAAGTGACTAGTAGAGTTCCTGCATACTGTTAGCACTTAATAAGTGTGTTTGTTCCTTTCCAGTCAGGCAAATTTCATTTGTGATCCCTGGGTCTAGGCCCCCTTAAAGACCCCCTGATTCTCCCTGCAGCTCTGCAGTGCTTTTCCTTTCTTCAAGTACCTTCCATTGCTTCATCTTCTTTCCTTGAGCCTACAATGCCTAAGGAAAAGAGGAATAACCTAAAAAGGCATTGATTGAATCCAGCCCAGTCCCACTACTTATTTGAGTAAGGCTTCTTAAAGTAAACTCTATGCCCTTAATTTCAGGATCCTCGAATCCAAGACCTTGGAATGGACTTCATTTGAAAGTTGAGAATACTATGCCCCAAAAGGAGTAAGTAAATGGTTGCAAGGCTCATAACCAGAACAGCCTGGCTCTTATCTTATGACTCAGAGAGCCGGGTGATTTTGTTAGCTCATCTTCTACAGTGGTTAGAGGTGCTTGGTGAACAGACAAGAACTTACACATGTGTCTGAAACCAATAGGATGCACACGGAAAAGGCTGCACCATAATTAAAAACATATAGATATTTTAGATTTCCGTTATAATGGGCAAAAAAGAATTTCGGCTTTATTTGATGTTCCTATTCCATACTATTCCAGTCTTTCCTTTCACAGATCCAGGTCCTGAAGTGTATAGAAATTCACCTACACAGCACAGTTGCACCCCTGGGCACACACATTCTTTCTCCGTTGCCCCCTTCCCTTCACCGAGCCAGTAGGGAGACTAAATCCTATCTCAACCCTTGTTATAATCACTCTGTGTTTAAGCACACAGATTTAACTTTAAGGAAGATCATTTGCCATTCAAATAATAAATGAGATTGCTTATATTTGCATATGTTTTAGAGTTTCCCTAGTGTTTTATACTTGTTATCTTTTTGGATTGTCATTTCTGTGAAGCAGGCAGGGATAGATAGCATTGCCCTTATTCTTGTGATAAGGAGACTGAAGTAGACAGGGGAAAGTCTCAGGAAAATATATTTCAAGTAGACTGTCACTGGGTGGGGGAAGGCAACAGGATGATGTGTTTTTTTCTCTTTAAATTAAGATTCCTGCGATGGATACAAATGGTCCAATGTTAATGAAACTTAATATGTTTCCTTATTTCAGTTATAGTGCATTTTGAACAACTTTTAAATAGCACAAAAGTGAATTTTTCATAAGTACCTTTCTCAGAAATCTGTAGCTCTTTATCACTGTTTCACCTTCGTGGTCCCCCAGACTTGATTAGCTGCTTTTTCAATCTCCGTAGTAGCTGAAGCCATTGCCTTAAAGCCAGATTCCCCTAGGCTTAACCCCAGGTGTACCTCTCACTCTATCTGTATGTGGTCTCTTTTCCCTTATTAGCTTTCTAGAAACAACAATATACATAGCTTTCATTTCCTTTACAGCCCCTCTGTGTTAGCTGCAGGGCTCTGCTCTGTCTTGAGCTGTTTCTCTCCACACGATGAAGACAAGTTGATTGCTGACATTTAGGGTGTCCCTCTATCTCTAGAGACTGCCTCTCCCCCTTACCAACTCTTCCCAATCCAAGCTTTCTCCTGGCATTGTTCTTTTCAGCATATAAGGGAAAGTTTTCCCTCCTTTTCCTAATTCCTTCTTTGATTAGCATCTGCAAGCTAGGTATGATGACTTTCAACTACAAAACATCTCCGAAGCCTGTTGCTACCAGTAACAAACATACAACTTTTAAACAGTTCTGTCTGATACAAACTGTTCTAGCCAAAGAGTTCCTCTGAACTGATTTCTAAAATGAGTGATATTCTTCCAGAACAAAACATTTTATGCTAGATTTTTTTAAATGATAATTTAAATCATTGCATGACCCATTTATCCTTAAAAGCTCAACTTCTTTCCTGTTGTGCAGCTTAGTTAAGTAATGATTTCTAGCCCAGGGATAGGGTAAGGGTTTCCTATGACATCCAAAAAGCTAAAGTGCGTGTGCATTTGGTATCAGAAAACCTCATGATGGGGAAACTGACCTTAAAATGGTTCCCTGCCACGTGGATCTGAGCTAAAATGGTGGCCCCAGCAGAGACAGAAGTCCCCAGCCTAAGCCCCAGCCCACTTCTGCATAGCCCCCTCCAAGCCACACCTTGAGCCAATCACCAGATGACACCTACCCCTTCCCCAACTCAAGGAAGTCCTCAACCCATAAAAACCTGCTCAAAACCTTGCTAGGGGCTCAGTCTTTTGGGAAGGATCCTGCTGAGCCTGCCAGCGTACTAAAACTGTGTTCTCCCTGATCTCTGCATGCCGCTTGAGTTTCTGGGTCCTTGCCGTTTTTCTGCAACACTCACAGCCTCCTTTTTAAAGGGAAGGCAACAGGTAGGGCCACCTGTGTAGATCTGGAGAACAGTCAATGAATGGTCACATCGTTTTTAGTGGATTTTTGCTTAATGAAGATTTTTAAATTGCTTTCCCTAGAAATTTGCATGGGCGGCATTTACCCCACATGTCTTCTACTTAAATGGCAATTTCCTGGAACGCAGATACTTCTTCCTTTAGGTATAAAATGTGTAAGTATAACAGTTATTTTCCCAGGCTTCACCTGTTTACCTTCTTTATGACTTCCTAGGTCCATCTGTCTGCACCTCTAGAACTGCACTATTTAATACAGTGGCTATATGTGACTATTGAAATTTAAATTAATATTAAAACACTGAAAATTTAGATCTTCAGTTACACTGGCCACATTTGAAGTGCTCAATAGCCACATGTGGCTAGTGGCTACTATATTGGACAGTGTAGTCACAATACATTTCCATCATCACAGAAAGTCCTACGGGACAGTAGTGCTGAAGGCTGTGTGAGCCATAGGACAGGGACGACGTCTGTCTTTCCTATGGCAGCACAGGGCCTTGATTATTTAGCATAAAGTAAGCACATAACAATATTTGTTGAATAAATAATCCATTCAGGAAGATGCCTCTTTACACCCAATGTAGGAAGACAGAGAATGGGACTATAAAAAGAATCCCTCATTGGAAAAGGAAAAAAAAAAAATGTGAGAACCTAACTAAAGTGACAGCTGCTAAATGTGAGCAGGAAGAATAGCCATAAGACAGACATAGGCAGATGCCTGTTCAGTAACTACAAAGAAATTAATAGTTCACAATGAGTTAAAAATCCATTCAGCATTTACAATAAAATTTGTGTTTTTTCATCTGACTACTTTTTCAAAACCAGCAATTCAAATCATTGACCTAACCAGCTCCTAGCCAGAGTTATAACACAAAAACAAACAAACAAACAAAAACCCTATCATTGGGGCTAAAGCGTTCTCTAGTCAGTTTTCGTTAAATCGACACTTGCGTGAATTCAATATGCAAAGGATGAAAAATACGAAAGGGAGAGAGATATCACTGAGGTACCCACCACACAAAAACGTCTTTATATAAAGGCAGTCTGTCTCTAATGAGAAAATGCATTTGGCTCCAGGAGTTTACTGATAAGTGGTTTGCTAAAATAATCTTTCCCATAGAAACAATGTCCCATGATCTGAGGCTCCAAGAGAAGCCTTCCAAAGCCAACGTCACCTTCCCATAGGTAAGGTAGTCTGTTAAGACTGTGTGGACCACCGATTCTATGGGGAAATGCATTCAAAGTTCTGATTCAGAGGCCTCACTGATCTACCCATGTCTGCCTTAACTCTGCAGTACTGATGGGGTTTTTGTGGTCTTAGGGAGGCCCAGTGGTGTAGAAACCAAGATGAGGAGAATCAAGAGACTCAGAGTGCAGAGGTGGCAAGAGTTCTAGAGTAAGAAATAGGATGGACAGAGGGAGGGCGAGAAGCAGAAATAGGGCATCTGTGAGATGCTGAGGTAAAGGTACTGTGGTGCGAAAAAAGCAGTAATGGAAGAATGAAAGGGGACACGCTCTCTTTTAATACTGCCTATCAAACTGCTGTGATCCCCCTGCTTCCTCACCACAACCCATCACTGTGAAAAAACCCTCACATGGCTTATGGCTTCCCAGTTCCTTTAAGATAAAGACAAGAATCCTACTTTGACCTCAAGACTAATTTGGCTCCTCTCCTGCTTCCCCTGTCACCAGGCTGCCCCTGACCTTTTCTCCCCAGCCTCACTGGCTGTCTCTCTCATCATTCTCGTACCCCATCCCACCTCAGATCTTCAAATATGCTATTTAGTTAACTTGGAAGTTTCTTCATTCCCTTCTGGAGCAAATTAAGTCCCCTTCAATCTTCACATTCAGCTTTTATCATTTGCCCAAGAAAATCCTCCTAGAACCCCTGGATTAGGTTCCATCTGCCCTATTTCTTACTCAGAGAATCTTGTACTTCCCTCACTGCATTTATCGGAGTTGTGATTTTACATCTATTCATGTAATTGTTTGATTAATGGTTATTTTTTCCTTTTGAGTTTAGACTGTAAGTTCCAAGAGGCCTATTTCCAGGGACTATTTCTCTCACCACTGTGTTCTTAATGTCTAGTCTAGTGCTTGGCATATAGTAGGTATTTGCTAAATAAGTATTAAGTAAAGGCATGAATAAACTAATGAAAAGCGATGAAGAGAGATGGTTCTGAGGCTTGAGATTGGGGACTTTAGGCATTAGCCCTCCTGGATTATAGAGCAGAGGGCAAAGAGGGACAATGTTTATGTGGACACCCAGCTGTTCATAAATTAGGGTAACCACAGGGAGGAATTGCTTGTATGCATTTGAAAGTTAAAATGTTGATGCAATTCACTATGTTTTTCCATTCTTTCTCTCAAGCCATCCTCCTTTCCTTTAATATGTGATATATTCTAAGAGGCTTGGACTGAATTTTTAGTATAATTGAGGAGCCAGGAAGTTCGGTCCTCCAATAGAACACATTCTCCTCCCCTTAAAAATACTTTAGAAAGCTAAACTGTTCACAGACCACTCGATTTAGAATTGTCACAGGAAAAATAAGAATCAGATCTGAGAAAGCAGCTTCTTTGCTTTACTTTTATGGTTACAATTAAATAACAATAGACCAGGAAAATACATGTGCCTAATTGTATAGTTAGAAGGACCTGGCGGGGTTTCATGACAGGGAGCACTTGTCTTCCTAAACTGGATTTACTCTGATGGGGTTATTAGCCTCCTAAGAACATGCTGCTATCTATGCTTTGTGCTTCTGACCCTAAGGGGTTAAGATGGAATGCAGCCACTTTTTCAGTACTCATTTTGTTGTGTCCTGCTAAAGTCAAAAAGAATTGCTTGAAAAGGCAGAAAATGCCATCACTTTTGCACTTGCCCTGACCCCAGCATCTAAAAATACAAAATGCTGGAATTTCTAGAGCAGGTGACTTGAAATAAAATAACTTAAAGAGGGCTAATTGTTCAAGGTCTAAATGTAGTCTACAGAAAAGGACAAAAATAGGGAGGTGTCTCTCCAAGTGACCCAGCCTGCATAAAACTGGGCACACAATTCTTCTGAAAGACTTTTTGTCCCTGCATATTTCCTCTAAGTTTAAAGAGAAACATTTTGTTTTCAGCATAATGGATAACAGTGTCATCTTGGCTACCTTCTGTCTACAAGTAGAGTTAATTTTAGTCTGATTCTCATTTTAAGCACGTGGAGGAATTTACATTCCTCATCAACCTTTGCTAGTAGAAGCTGAAGATAGCCTTTATGTGTTGGAGAAAGTATCTCCTGTTTGAAGAGATTTTCGTGGTAGAGCCAGAAAGGGTGGTTGTGGATTTAGAAAAAGCTGCACCTGCTATTGTATATATCATTGATGCTACCTCGGGCCTTGCCTTTTACAATTTAACTTTTCTTTTCCTCTTTGATATGTGTTCTACTTCTTAGTTTAAATACACATTTCAAAACACTTCCTTTTGGGTTCTAGTGTGAAGGAAATTGATCACTCTTCAACTGTATGTTTTTAATTGACTTCCTCCTTCCTGGCTAGGAAATTAACTTTCAGTCCTCTCTTATTTGGTCTGTTAAACAGTATGTGACACCTTCCCAGACAACAAGATTTAATGAGAGCCTAATGTTGTAGACTTCACCTGATAGAGGAAGCTGCACATTCCCAAGTAACTTTTAAAGATATAACAATCAAACTTACAATTGAATTCTACTGCAAAGCGTATTGACGGACATCATTGCCTGTAATATATTGAAACAGCCAGCTATTGTCTCATTTTTCTCTGCCAGTAACAAGTCAGTCTTTAAAAATCAATTGCCTTCTCCCTGTGAAGAATTGCTAGAAGTGAGTATCTGAAGCCTGAACTCTAAAAGTAATTTATTTTCAGTCTCATATCAGTTGTTTTTACTCCCATTAAAATTGAAATCTAATGTTTGAACTAAGAGGGATTAATAATGTCTGAGAACAACTATGCTCAAATATTCCACAGCCCATTGCAAGAAGTTGTTGTTGTTCATGCTGGTTGCTTGCCAAACTGCCACCTGGGCAACCAGGTGGATGACCAAACAGGTGACAATGTTCTCACAGTCCCACAGAAAACACACCCAGCACTCAGATTGCCACACTGCAATTCCTTGACTTCAAGTGCTTTATAGATTTTCCTGTTGTTTGTGTGGTTATCACCCACTGGTGAGAAAAACAAGCTCGAGAATTCCAGATCTCAGCCCACAAAGGTAGCGTTGACTTCTCAGAAGAAAATCCACCTCCACATTCCAGAATGCAGTACAATTATGACTTCCAGGCAACTCCACTGTCTACAACAGCCTATTTTCCTAAGAAGGAAACTTCCTACATTGTTTTTGTAAATATTCTTCAGCCTGGGGAAATTTTGTGACTCTGACCTCCTAGGTTCCTCCATCATATTGCCTCCACCAATCATAGAAATACACTTGGTGATACCACACACACACACACAAACACACACACACACACACCCCTGTGTGGGCACATACTCTGACTTCCCCCCAAAGACAGAATTTTTCACAGAAATACATTTTTTCATAGCAATCAATTTTCTTGGAATGATTAATTAGCATCCTCTTCCTCAAATGTTTCCTTCATTTACTTGTCTTTCTCTTGTTGGAGTTCTGTCCTATTATCCATTTTTAACACACAAAACTTGTGTTTTTTTTTCTCACTCTCCTATCTTCTTTTACCAAAAGGTCATTCTTTTTTTTTTTTTTTTTTTTTTTTTTTTTTTTTTTTTATCTTCCACATCATGCATTCAGTTTGGTTTTTAAACTGATTTTTTTTTTTTAATATATTGGAAATAAAGGGTTAGTTGAGGAACAGAAACAGGGAAAATGGAACCTTGTCATGTTTGTAAAAAGAAAAGATGAAGCCAAATAAAAATTGCAAGATCTGTTATTTCAGTCCGTCCGTAATTTTCCCCTGACCAAGTGTAATACTACAGACTTTTCTCCCTGGTTCTCACTGAGCTGACGCACTGCAGGTGCCACAGTTTAGATTCAACAATGAAAAAGTCCATTTCTTTTCTAGTTCTGCAGCAAAGACATCACAAAAAAATAGAGTTATCATGAGCTAATTACAGTCCTTGAAAATTACCTTTGCGCTTTGCAAATATGCATTTTTTTCTTTACTGGTGATGAAGAAGTTGGCAGTTTAAATAAAAAACACTATTTAAAGCAACAGAGTACAGTTATATAACCTTTTCACATAAATCACACAATAACTCTTTGTGCTTTGTAAAAAAAAAAGAACTGCAGTGCTTGTTAAGAAGATTTATTTATATAATAATTTATGCAAAAGATTTTTTTTTCCTTTTGTAAAAGTGGGATGTTCTTTTTTTTTTTTTAACCTCTGGGAGTTGCAGACTAGAGGGCAGGGATCTCCTCCAGTCACCATGTTTAGTTGCACACATTCCAGCTACTAAAAACTCCAAGTAGTGCTTTGGCATTACCACACATCTTATTTCTAAGCACACAGAAAACCTAAGGAATCGTCTGTGCCTACTAAAAATAAATAAAAATATAAAGTCAAAATCCAATCCAGAACATAGAAGGATTCCTTTGCATTCACAAATCACACCAAGCCTAAGATCATTTTTTTCTCCGCTCAGCTTCCTACCCATCCCTCATTTGCTCCCCTTAACCTATTCTTTGATTTAATTCTAGAAGCAGTACTTATATTACTTACAGTATTGTTCCTACCATTTAAAAATAAAAATAAAAAACTGTCTTGATATCATATTGATCTTGCCACTGACCAGCCCACCGTGCACAGCCAGGACAATGCATAAGTTAGTAAATGTAAGCTTTACTCAAACTGACCCACTTAAGGAAGAGTGATCCTTTCATGGAGACAAACCTAGCAGAGGCATTTTGTTGGTCAAATATGTCCATTCTAACTCTTGCTGAATGGTGGGGGTTCTGAAGACAGGGAAACCCACAAGGGCTTTCTTGTGTACCCTTATCTTCCATTGAGATGCTGACCTAACTTTTAAAAGCTATCTCCATGGAAAATTCTGGGCTCCACTCCAAAACCAACCAGTAGGAGGTGGCTCTCTTAATCAGTGGCTGTGTTCCATCCTTATATAAACAGGTTAAGCCAGCTGCCAGAGCCTCTGCGACCAATTCCAGCTCACATTACCCTCGGCTGGAAAAATGGGCCTGAACCAAAACTACATTATGAAAGCAGAGAACTTTACCTCTCCCAGGTTAAAGCAAAAGACCTGGTTCCCATATATGGTGACCAGAGTCTTCAGCAATCTTACTTTTGTTCTTCAAGAAAATGAATAAAATGTGGGTCATGTTTATTGCCAGAATGGATAAGATTTTACCAACCTGCCAATTGGAAGTAATGGTTCAAAAAGAAAACAGGAAATTTGATTATTCTGATTGATACATAATTAGCAAGCTACTCATTTTCCTAACATAATGGGAAAATTGTAGAAGTAGAGATAACTCTTCGGTTATATGGGGAATGGATGAAAGGGTGGGATTTCATTAACCAGAAAGGCTTCCTCCAACCAGCTAATCCACAAAGGGCTCTCATTGCCCAGGATGGAGCTCAGAGCGTCAGTTTGTAAAACCAACAAGCATAACTAATACTGAAGAGACACTGCTGACAAAATCTGTTACTTTTCTCAGATGTCCGTTCCTCTCCTCAAAATGAGTTACCCCAAAGCAGCAACAAACCATGTGGAATAAAATCTAAATAACTGGATTAATAAAACAGGCTTCTTAGCTATACTTGGGCAAAAATAATCAAGGCAAAAAAGATGAACTACCATGTGCACTTGTCAAAAAACATTTGAAACTTGATTATGGTTTAGTCGCTATACCAGAAGCATTAAAAGAAACAAAGCAAACAAACAAAAACCTTCCCTTGTAGTGTATTCTTGTAATGTATTAGTGAAGAATATTCTGCTTACATTAATCATTATAATGGAAATAATTAGGAATTCTGGACCTCGCTTCTGAAAGAAATGCTTTCCCAGAGAAAGTATTTTAACGTACTATCACATTGATTTAAAATCACTGAATTAAGGCCCTGGTTTGTAGGTCAAGCCATATTTGAATGACTTAGAATAACGTTTTTCTCTTTTGCTACCAGAATTCAATGCAAAGTATGTAAGGCCCTTATGCTGATCTTATTTTCAAATACACACAACAGCTACGGCAATTCCAGTAGGATTCCTCTGTTTTTCACTTTTGACAGCATAACACTACACCCATGGGAGCTGAGCTTTTCAGGTGTTAAAGAGGATTTGTTATAAGAAAATGATTATAATAGGATTTAATGTAATTGAAAGTCAAGGTACAGTAGCCATACAGTGTATCAGAGAGAGTGTCACAACTTGCAGTGAGGGTGGAGTACATTTTGCTAAGTAAACAACAAAAGTGGAGAGAGAAGAAAATATTCTATGCACAACAGGATCTACAAGGTTGGCCGACCTGAGAAGCCTGCCCCACCACTGTGGGATCAAATCCACAGATGCTATAGTGCTTCCCTGGCAAGAGGGGTCACGAATAGTTGCAACCTTCCCACCCCACAAGAATGTTTTGAAAACAAGTTATATAATAACCTGAATTCTTGTCTACAACTTGACAGGCAAAAACCATAGGCCCTGAGAGGCTCCAGGAGGGAAAGGCCCACCCCTGAGTCATCACCCTGGCCCTTCCAGTGTCAGGAACCAGTGTCATCCTGAGTCTTTTCATGTCTTTCTAGGTTTGTCAGTGTGGGTGGGCGTTAGCACATATGCACACACGTACACCAGGCAAGAACTGGCTGGCTCTCCAAGTGTTTCACCCCTTTTCTTGACAATGCCATTCTCTCTCTCCCCCTTTTTTTTTTTTTTTTTGACCTGGTACAAAATGATTCAGCTTCTATTAATTAGCATCTTGCATTTTAAAAGAGAAGAAACAGAAGGCAGATGAGATAGCGGAGCCATGAGAGCTCCCTGAGCAAAAACAAAGGAACGAGGATTTATCAAACATTAGAATACTTTCCATGAAGATGGGCTCATGCAGAATGCAGGTGTCATACCTACTTCAGGCATCATGAAATTAATATAAGCTCTCAAGATCAGAGCATGGTGGCAAGATCGGGCAAAAGTGGGAGAATAACCAGTGAATGTCAGTCCTCCTCTCTATCATTATAGGACCTTTTGCTTCCCCTTAATTTGCTTCCCTGCCATTTCGAGATGTCATTAGACCATCTTGATCATAACTACTATGAGTAGCTATATGTGGGTTGGCTTTTCATTGCTACCTATGATTCTGTAGATGGGCAGAAGCAGGACCTGAAGTGTAAGGCCATGTTCATCTTAAACAAACAGCTGGAGAACATTCTTGCCAGTCAGTACAGCTACTTCTTACTGTGGTGGCATCCCACAACAGCCTTTGGAAAAGAGAAACGTTAGTGCAGGCAAGAGCACAAACTTATCACCGCTGCTACTAGCACTAATATTATGTATGTATATACTGCATTTCTCAAGCATAAAAGTGATTTACAAAATGACTAGTGGCAGCAAATGGCATGCATAGACTTGTGAGCAAGGTCTTCTGAGGTGCTCTTTTGCCACATCAGCTGCATTTCTACCTGCATTCCCAATAGCTGTCAAAAATTTTAAGCATCACTACGTTATTTTTTAAATATGAAGTTGTTTTCTTCAAATTTTTGCTGCCTCCAAATCATGAATAGGCATTTAAGAAAGTTCATATCATCCTTAAGGAATTTTTTTCTCCTCCTTTCTGCCTAGGTTCTTTGTATTTTTAAATTTTGGGGGCCCCGACATGTGCTGTCTTTTCCCCTTTTCCCCTAAGGGTTTCACTCTAATTTCTATGCTATTCAATTCTCTAGACATACCATATAAAGGAAAATAATGATAAATAATACAAAATGTGAATAAATGCAAACATCACTGGACAGCATATACATACATATATAAACATATATAGCATATATAAACATATATATGTATATATATACATATATATGTTTATATTTATATTTAACTTATATTTGGTATTTTAAAATGTCAGAATACATGTTTTTAGTAACTTGGGAGTTAATAATATTTTACCCTAAATCGTGATGTCATTTTAAGAAGATTGTACTCAAAGGAACTATAAAGCATTCTAATTAGAACTCCTCACCTCCCAGACCGATGACAGAATACCACATTAAAGCAAAGTTGTTGTTACCTCTACGAAGCAGGCAATCAACTAATTACATGTTTTGATTAAAACATCCCTCTCTTTTAGAATTTTTATTTCTTCTGCTGGGTTAGAGTGATCTGTGTAATGACAAACTCAGTAAGTACTAAACATTACTGATAGTATGCCACCAGCAATACAATCTGTATGACCCAACATAGAAACTCAAATATTCACTGTACTTTCTCTACAACCTTTCCTGTTGTTTTTGTTACCTCTCTTCCAATTTGAACACATTTATTTCACTGCAAACCTGCTTCCCCATGCCCAATATAGGAGTATTCTGCATGAAACACAAACTTGACTTCCACTTCTGGATCCGTAATAAAGAAGTTCTGTCAGAAACCTCTTGTCCTTTTGATCACAGTTCTACCTGTGTTCTTTCATGCTCCATGAACTTTAACCTTGGTTAGTTTTGCTTTGTTCCTTTTGCACATTCTCATTACTAAGAATTCTTACCTGCCAGTTCTTCTGTCACGAGCAACCCACCAATCAGCAGCTGCCAAATATCCTCTTTCTCTTTCTTCACCGTCCCCACGAAAGCTTCCTCTTCTGAGAAATACATGTAGGCAAATCCAAAATCAACTTGAGTTTGTTCATCGTTTTGCATATTAGAAATGACCACTACCTGGAAATATGACATGAATTTTAATCTCCCAATTGGAAAATGAGCATGCTAATGATGTTATGTTTGTGAATATTTAGTACATTCACAAATAATAATTTTGCAAATATTCAAGATATGCTCTTTTTGGGCACAACTAGAATTGCAATCTTTCACCCCCTGTGAATTTAGGCATAACCATGTGAACTAATGATAATATAGGTTATTTCATTGGCTGCTGCAAGTATCCAATGAAATAATTAAGAAACAATGTATAGTTTGCTGTAGTCCCTTTTCTCTCTTCCTGTGATATTGGGAGCATGAGTCTAGATGGAACTCACAGCCACCTGAGTCCCTCGGTGATTATGATGAGCAGAGCTCCCACCAACTTGCATTGACTTGTAGCACAAGTAAATCTTTGGGGGGTTCTGTTACGACAGTATAACCTATATTATCATGACTAATTAACTTACAGATAGTAATTTGTCCTTTCACTTAGTGTCACTGCAGGGCTCATACTCATAATAACACTGCTGTTGTATTCCAAAGCTTTCAATCATGTTTTATCACTTATTTTCAAGTTTATTGTGTGTTTTTTTAAGTTTATCATTTCAAGTCTCAGATGGAAAGCCTAAGGAAGAAAATATTCCATCAGTGTTTTCCTAGCAATCATTTCTAAAGACAGAATTAGAACAGATCTGATGTCCAGCTAGTCCTCTCTCTTCTGAAACAGCAATTACAAAGAAACCCAGGTTGCAGTCCAATTAGAGGGATAGTCATAGAGGCATGGACTATTAAATAAAGTGGAAGAGCTTCAGAGCTCACCTGGTCCAGGCACCTTATTGTAAGAGGAAGATCCTGAGGCCAATGCATTTATATGAAGATCTTGGCTAAGGCCACACACACCTAGCTAGAGACAGGGAAATACAAAAACTCAGATACCTTATGCCGGTGTTGTTCTTTGATAATATATGTACCTTAAATGAAAAGAAACTACTTGAAGATTCTGAGGATATGTAGGCAATATTCCTAGATATCAGATTAAGAAACTTAATCCAAAATTTTAGGATATACTGTTTAAATCTGAGCTATTGCTATATAAAAAAGTTTTGCCTGGAAAACCACATACAGAAAAATGAAATTGGACTCCTATCTTATATCACTCACAAAAAAACTTGAAGTGGATTGAAGAGTTAAATGTAAGACCTGAAACCGTAAAACTTTTAGAAGACAGCATAAAAGCTCCTTGAGATAGGTCTTGACAATAATTTTTTTTAATATAACACCACAAGCACAAGCAACAGAGGCAAAAATAAATAAGTGAGGCTACATCAAACTAATAAGCTTTTGCACAGCAAAAGAAACAATCAGCAAAATAAAAAGGCAACCTATGGAATGGGAGGAAATACTTGCAAACCAAATATCTGATAAGGGGTTAATATCCAAAATATATAAGGAATTCATATAACTCAATAGTAAAAAAGCAAACAATCCAATTTAAAAATGGGCAGAGGAATTAAATAGACATTTTTCTAAAACATACATACAAATGACCAACAGGTACATGAGAAGACGCTCAACATGACTAATTACCAGGGAAATGCAAATCAAACCATAATGAGATATCCCCTCACCTTTTAGAGTGGCTATCATCAAAATGACAAGAGATAAGTGTTGGTGAGGATTGGGAGCAAAGGGAACACTGTGCACTGTTAGTGGGAATAGGAACTGGTGTAGCCACTATGGAACTGAGGTGCTACAAAAAATTAAAAATAGAGCTACCATTTGATGCAGCAATCCCACTTCTGTGTATATATTCAAAGGAAATGAACACAGGTTATCAAAGAGATAGCTGTACTCCCATCATTATTGCATCGTTATTCACAATAGCCAAGATACGGAAACTATCTAAGTGTCCATAAGTGTATGAATGGATAAAGAAGATGTGCTATGTACATACAATGCAATACTATTCTGCCACGAGATAAAAGGAAATCCTGCCATTTGTGACAACATGGATGGACCTTGAGGACATTATGCTAAGTGAAATAAGCCAGGCAGAGAAAGACAAATACTAAATGGTATAACAGATATGTGGAAGCTAAAAAAGCAAACTTGTATAAACAGTGAGTATAATGATGGTTACCAAGCTCTGGGGAATGGAGGAAATGGGGAGCTGTTGGTTGGAAGGTACAAGCTCCCAGTTAGAAGACGAGTAAGTTCTGTGGCTCTAACGCACATCATAGAGACGCTATACAACAGTACTATACTGTATACTGGGAAGTTGGTAAGACAGTAGATCTTAAATTTTTTCACCACACACACACACACACACACACACACACACACAAATTGTAATTATGTGACTGCATGGAGGTGTTAGCTAATACTATGGCAGCCATCATATTGCCCTACTAGTATAAGTGTATCAAAGCAACACAAAGTACACCTTAAAAGTTACACAACGTTATATATCAATGTATTGCAATAAAGTTGGGGAAATAGTTTTGTCTTCATAACTGGTAAACTGACTATTAAATTTTATTACTGAAACAAAAGCAAAAATAAAAAATAATAATAAATTTCCTCTGGAAGTTTCAATCCCTGGAATCCTTGGATTCCAATTGAAAAACGGCACGAAGACTCACTCAGCAATGTGATGTTGGATTCCCTCATCTTTGTACTTATAGCATTTGGCCCAAGGCCTCGGACAGAGTAGGTATTAATATATATTTATGGAATAGATGCTTCTCCTTGTAGTACCCAGTTCAATTCTCTTTTGAAAAGCATCATGCTTAAGTTACTAACAAGTTGGTGGTGACCCTGTTAACTAATCACCTGGATGACAAAGATGATGAGCTGGCACTGTACCAGCCTAATTGATTTCTTTGCAGACACTCTTATTAGACATTGAGAAAAAGGAGAGAAGAAGAGCTCTGGCATAATTTTTAACTTCTGAGAGGAAAAGTTCATTATCTTCGTTAGTATAAACAGTACCTCCTAGCATGCATACACTCCAATTCCAAACCTACCATCTCCACTAACTCTGGAGATTAAGTCATCATCCAAAAGGCATGTTCCCATCCTCCAGTATATCTAGTCACTAACCAAGATGAAACTCCCTGTGCCAAGATGAGGATGTAAATGCTATGTGCCAGATACTGTATGTGGACAAGTTCGATGAATGGTGCTATATCTCCAGTTACAGAGAAAGAAACAAAGTTTACAAAGCTAGAAGTAAGCATTTTGCCCACACTCCTATAGCTAGAATATATTAAAGGAAAACTTTGAACCCAAGTCTGTGTTAGGAGCAGAGAATGATGGAATTACCCCCATTAAAACAGATTGTCTCTCACTGCAAAGCAGACTCATTTTACGCCCCCGAGATTGCAGTTCTTTGGAAAACTGTCACATGACCTCTATCCCCACCAAGAAGAAGACTTAGTTTCTACGATCATCACTTGTACTTCACTTTCCCTCTTACCAGGTCAACAGTGCAGCAATAACGTAGAAGAGAATGACTATCTCTAATCTTCAAGCATCAGAAAGCCAGAAACTTACTCTCCTGGCTCTCGTATAATTCTTGTGTGGGTGAAGTCAAGCTCAGTAGTTAGCCTAATGAGAATGCAGACTTTTGCTGTTCTGGAACTATTTAAGGTAGCTTTCTGGTTTCTGTGGTAAAGTACCTTGAAGTCCTACTTTCAAGTATAAGTGGTGGGAGTTGAATTGGCACAGAAAACCAAGAGAGGTTATCTGTCTTCCCATCCACCTTTGTCAGGTGGAAGGAAAGCTTTGGGGCTTACATTGAACTTTGGAGACTCATTTTTAAGATTTTGTGTAATTCACCCTGCACCAGTCCCCAAAAGAACTTCCAACACTCTAAAAAATGGACAACTTGAATTAGGAGGAGGGTGGTGCGAGCAGGTTTCCCTCTGCACTGTACCCTTTACATCCCTCTTCTTGAGGCTGCCTTTCTGTTTCTCAACACTGATTCAAAGAGATTGAGGTGGGGTGGGGGTGGGGACGTGCAGGGAACTTGTTAGAAGTGGCAAGTAATTGAAGTATATAACCCAAAGAAAATGGATATCAAACACAGAAGTTTTCCACACTGAAAGTTTAGATTTTTTAAAAATAAATTGTATAAAGAAAACAAGCCATTTTCCCCTGCTATTATTAAAGGGAAGAAGAAATAATAATAATGTGCTCAAAACTGTTCTTGCAGACCTGGTATTTCCACTTGTTCTACTGTTTGATCTCCACTACAGAAAGGAAGCACTTCACAGGCACACTTTTTTTCTCAAGCAATCTTATTTTCCTAGTACTTCCTTCTAATGGATTCCTGCACC
This sequence comes from Rhinolophus sinicus, assembly GCF_057876585.1. Classification (NCBI taxonomy): domain Eukaryota; kingdom Metazoa; phylum Chordata; class Mammalia; order Chiroptera; family Rhinolophidae; genus Rhinolophus; species Rhinolophus sinicus. Next base: position 22,883,226 of record NC_142502.1, read on the forward strand.
ACAAATTTATCAAGACATTTTAACACAGGCTGCCTTTCATGTGGTGAGATGGAGAGACCCTTAAGGAAAGGTGAATGACCAGGAAGTAAATAGATTTAAGAAGCCAAGCAAAAGGCAAAGGACTGGAAAGAAATTCAGAGAACTGGTTCTGGAGTAGCCTATCAACAACCAACAACAGAGGCCATGAGCTCCATGCGGGGGGTGGAGAACAACTGGAATAACAACATGGCCTTGTCCTTCCCACCTGCCAGGCTCTCTGTTAACTGGCACTTCACCTTTTTGATAACCTAGGACTAGGTCCTACTATTATACCTATTTCATATATCAGGAAACTAAGGCTTAGAAACATTGCATGATTGCTTGTGCTCAAACAGCTAGTAAGTAGAAAGGAGGGATTTAAACCTTTGTCTGGCTGAACCTTACTTATATGCTCAGTTAATAACCCTAGTCAAAAATTCATCAAGTCCTCGGGTTCATAGATGCGTTTAAGGCATCTATAAATCCTTTGAAATTGTACAGGAAATATTATACGTAGTTTTGTTTTCCAAAACAAAAGTGCCTGCAGGCTTTATCAGATTCTCAAATGGGTTTTGTGCTCCAAAACGGGGCTGTGCTGTCCAGAGAGGATTCAGAGGCTGGCTGACTCCCACCACTTCTGCCTAACTGTATGATTTCGTACTGGCAGTTCATGCCTCTGAATCTTCATTTTAGATTTTTAAAGTCTCTCCCATCTTTAAAATACAATAGTTCTATTATCTTAAAAGTCCTAAGAAATAGTCAAGAAGTATGAGAAGCTTTCCTTCTGCCTTTCATGATCCTTCTCCACCCTATATGGACCCCAAACTTTACACTCCCACCCCTTACTAGATCACCTGTTTTGATCACTCCCACAATTAAACAGAATACATCCAATCGGCACAGGCATTCTTCATAGTCTTTCCAAACACTGGTGCATGGAGTGTAAGTCAGGCTAAGATGCATGGAGTATGAGTCAGGCTAAGAGGAAAGGGGGCCTCTTTTTAAAGTTTATATGTAACTGTGAGAGCATTCAAGCATGTGCTGGCATGCCAGCCCTGTGCTAAAAAAAAAAAAAAAAAAAAAAAAAAAAAAAAAAGAAGGAGGAGGAGGAGAAAGAAAAAACTGTTAGTAATAATGTTTTCCTCCTCAAAAGTGGTCCAGAGACATCAGAGCCCTTGAGAGTGGTTTGTGTAATGAGGAAGGGTGCACACGCTCAGGGGGCATTGGGGGACACTGCAACCCACAACCATTTCTTCACCTCAAATTTCTGCTACAAAAGATTTTTCAGCCTCATTCCCCTCTAAAGTTGAAAAGCTCCAGTTTAAATTCCTTACTTGGAAGGTCATTCATTCTCTCATAGCCAAAAAGTCTGTTTGCTTTTGTCTTCCCACTTGCTTTCAAATGAAAATATCAGACCGCAGACCATCTTGCTTCCCTGATTTAAAAATTAATTACGTCATGTCCAAAAGTGAAGGTTGTTGAAAGTTACTAATGTATTAGGTGAGAACTCTGCATTCCGATAGCTTTTTCGTGAATGCACGGATGCTTGTTGTCTGCCTGCCCTGATCCGTTAGTTCTGGATGGTGAGGGGCAAAAGCTTTGGTCACATATCACCCACTTCAGTCCTTCATTGTGCTCATTCAAAAGCACATTGTCAAGTACATTTTTATTACCATAAAATGTATTTATTTCCCACTGTTTGTCAACATGCCCTAGATGCTTTTACAACATGACTTCTTAACCTGCCAATTCCAATCTTTTCTATCTATCAACCATTATTTTTACTGCTTTGTGATTCTAATAGACCTTGAAATTAGCAGTGGTTTTCTGTTCATTGTGTCGGCAAAAATCACCAGTGGTAGCATGCCAAATACATCAGCTAGACAGCAGACTACAAGTCATACATAGACTAGGTACCACCCATCCCTGCCATTCTGGGCGGGGCTTTAGCCCGTGGCCAGGGACTCACGGATGTCAGCAAGCTGTTGCTCTGGAAAGAAGAAATAAAGGCCCAATTATTTGGGGGAAGGACTCTGAATATGTGGGAGCAATAGGGAGATCTGAAATACTTCCAGTTAATTTTTTAGAAATACATTTAGAGATTCTTTTTTTACCAAATTAAAGCACCAGTCCGGATGCATCATCCTTCAAAAGGTAGGATGAGGCAGGAAATGGCTAGGCATGAACCTGTGATTACCCAAAATTCTCTGCACTCCTACTTAGAGCCCATCCAGACATAGAAGGCAAGCCTGGGGGCAAGGCTTTGGGGAGGGGTGACAGGTTGATTCTCTAGCAAAAAAATAAGGACAAAGGATCAGAACACAGTGTGACGTGATCCTTTACCACAGGTTGTCCAAGAAGTACTGCTATGGGCATTTTAGGGAGGTGTACTCCCCACAGGCATGGAGGAGACCAGTATAAAATATAAAGTATCACCAGATGTCGTTGTAGTTAAAGGAACTGAACTGTGGCAACAATGGGACAGGGATGACTTTGAGGGCAGATGGCCCTGGTTTGAGTTCACAATGTGTCCTTTCCCCTCTTCATGTGTCCCTTGTATCTGGTTTTCTTGGTGGTCGAGACACAACTTCCTTCCTTAGATTTCTTTATGACACTCCACGTGTAGGTATTGTTGTTGCAGCCCAACACACTCGCCCATGTGTGTTTGCATCGTGGCACATTTCTATGTAAACGTGCAATCAGTCTGCTTCACTGGATTCTAATCTTGATGGGGACAGGCACTATACCCGTCTTTTTAATTATTTATTTTGCTCCATTTAATCCTTAGCACCTAGCACTGAATCTGGCATCAGCCAGTATTTAAGAAATACTTATTGTCAAACAAACAGCTATTCTTTAAATAGCTCTTTTTCTGTAAAATGGAGATAAGGCTGGAACCTGCTTCACATGTTGCAGGAATTAAATGATGGTGATGTAGCACATATGAAGTCCTCAGAATAATGCCTGGAACATAGCAGACACTCAATAAATATTAGCTGGCATTAAAATTTAGAACATTAGTTCTGAGTCTAGGGGCCTGCCCTCCAATTAAGGACTTATGTGAATCACCTGAACTTCTGTGCAATTGTGTGTGTGTGTGTGTGTGTGTGTGTGTGTGTGTATTTTTCTAAAAAGAGAATCCTTGACATTCGGACTGTGAAATGGAGAACAATTCCTCCATTCTCCAAAAGAAATTTAGAATCATTCCCATAGAGACTAGTAGCAAACATTAAACTACAGAGAACAACACAGCAGCCCATTTTACCCAAGTGGAGGGACCACAAATTCTAATCCTCACCCAGTCTTAATTTGCTTTAATGCTCTAATTACAGAGCATTACATGTCCCCTAAGATCCAGGGGACATGGGCTCTCATCCAAGTACTTTCACTTTGTTATCTCTATGATCTTACTTAATTCGCCCACCTTCTTATTTTGTAAACTTTTTTGCTCTAGAAGTAATCAGGCAGAGATAATGCAAGGGGGAAAAACTTTTTTTTTTTTTTTTAATCTAAAGATACGAAAATATAGAACTCCATGAAGAACATAGGGTCTGCAAGTCAGAAGTTGTCTTACTCGGATCATTCTCTTTCCTAATCTATAAAATAAGTGAATTACATGAGATGACACTTAAAATTTCTTCTCTAACTGCTCTCCACATTCCAAAGAATTGCAATATAAATAGCCTCTGTTCTGGGGATTTGTTTTCTATTTGAGTTTTCCCTGTACTAATTTATACCCTTGCACACATTAAGGACACTATTTTTATTGACCCATTTGCAAACCTGGTGGGAAAGTAAGAGTCATGTTCTTCTCTTTGCTGATTTTGATTTCATATATTTAACACGGTGGTGGGCTTTCAGGACTTAAGCAAAGTAAGGCTAGCTCAAGGAACCCAAGAGCTGGTGAAGCCAAAAGCATCAAAATTCTAGCTCAAAATATCTTCCCTATCAGAAGATCACTACAGGAGATGAATTTAACCCCTCTCTTTGGAGCTATAAATTCTGCGACCTCCTCACCCATGCCCTATGAATATATGAGTTTTGCACACCAAAGTATCGGTGTCTTTTATTGGAGTAAGGATCTATCTTAGGAAATGTGAGTTTCTAGAGAGGAGAAAGTAAAAGAGCCAAGTGGAGGATGTTAACTTTCAATAATAGGCCATTCGGAAAAGTTTCATATAGGAGAGGTTAAAGGCTCTAAATGACAGGAGACAGAGAACATGACCCTGCAGCTCTCTTGGAAGGTAAGGGATCTAAAAGGGAAAATGGAACCAGGATTTTATACAGTGGACTCTGTACAGTGCTTCTCTATAGACCACTTCCGTGTATCAGCCCTGGAGAGCCCGCATAGGCCAGTATTGAAGGACTGAAAACATAAGCTCATTCTGGCCAGCTGGGCCTTTCCAGATAGAATCCAGATTAATGAATCTAGTCACACCCAGGTCACGCTCTGGCATTGTGCTCATTGTCTGTTCATCCAGCTCCTTCTTCAAAGCCCATTATTTGGAGGCACATGGATAAATTTAATATCATTGCAGGTAATGACAAACCCAAACTTCTGAACCATGAAGACAATTTTCTGCATTCTGCTCTGATTTGATTCCTATACCATTTCTTTGCTGATGGCCCAATTCCTCAGTGAGAAAAATTCTACTCTGAAACATAGTTGAGCCTGGAGTGCAATGAAATCACATTGCCTATAATTCACACAATCTCACTGACCTGATTTCTATAAATAGATAAATTCATCAAGGAAAAACACAGGATCAAAATCTAAAAGCAAACTCAGGAAATTATTCATTTTAGACTTTTGCCTCAGGTTAAATTAAAATTTTCAATCATCCCTAAAACACATCTCTGTCTGTATTTTTTAATAAAGATTCAGATTAAATAAGCTTTTTGATAACTTCTAATATATGGTTAATTTTTTTTTCTGTTATAAGAGTTCTTTTTATGAATGTAGTAGAATAGATGAGAACTGAATAAATTTTTTAGACTGTAGTGGATGTCATTTTACAAATGACAACACTGAGGACGAGAATAAAGTAGATGACTTTCTTGATGTAACACATCATGTTCATTCATTCATCCAATTAGTCATTCATTCAACATTAACTCAAAAAAATATTTATTGAATTCCTATTCTATCTAGTCACAGTTCTAGATAAAGGGATACAGCAGTATATTAATTGGCTATAGCTGCCATAACAAAGTACCATGAACTGGGTGGCTGTGAAATTACTATCACACAATTCTGGGGGTTAGAATTCCAAGATCAAGGTATCAGCAGGGTTGTTTCCTTCTGAGAGCTGTGTGGGAGAAACTGTTCCATGCCTCTCTCCTAGCTTCTGGTGGATTGCAATCTTTGGCATGCCTTGGTTAGTAGAAGCCTTGCCCAGATTTCTGCCTTAATCTTTACATGGCATTTTCCTTGTATGCATGTCTCTGTCCAAATTTCCCCTTTTATAAGTCATATTAAATTGAGGCCCACCCTACTTCGATATAACATCATCTGAACTAATTACACCTGCAACAATCCTATTTCTAAATAAGGTCACATTTTGAGGTACTGGGAGTTAGGACTAGAATATATGAATTTTGAGGGGACACAATTCAATCCATAACAAACAAAAACAAAACAAAATCCCTGCTACCAAGAAGCTTACATTCAAGTGACTGTGTGTGTGTGTGTGTGTGTGTGTGCGTGTGTGTTTATAAGGCAGTGAAAATGCTAGGGAGTAATAAAGCAGGGTAGGGGTATAGTGCAGTGATAGAGTTTAAGGGATTGTTACTTCAGATACACATCTCTCTGATAAAGTGCCTTTTGAGCAGACCTGACTAAAGTGAAAGGCTGAGCCTGGTGAAAATCCAAGAGGAAGTACATTCCAAGCAAATGAGTGAAAGCTCCAGTGAGTGAAAACTCCACACTAATGCCTCTCATTGCAAAATGATTCAGGGAAAGTTAATTATATCAGAAGTGATATATCATGGTAGATTTTTAGTACCAGCTCCTATTCCTTTCATCTCCTTTTTGAAGATTCATTTTAATAAATAATTATTGAGCATCTATTATACCAAAGTCATTGCCTGGAGCTAGGTAGAAATCAAAATGAGAAGCATCTTTGCCCTCCCAGAGCAAGTTTTATAAACAATAATATTACATTGGATGAGCCTTGATAACTCATTAGAATTTCACTTTTCACCTGACTTCTAAAAGTGAGAAAGACCTTGCAGCCCCTGGGGAATTCTTCCCTTGCTAGGGCATTAAAACTTCACAAAGATCACCTAAATATGTAAAGTAAGCATTAACAGATCTTAAATAAGAAATAGATAACAATACAATACCCTGTTTCCCCGAAAATAAGACCTAGCTGGACAATCAGCTCTAACACATCTTTTGGCGCAAAAACTAATATAAGACCTGGTATTATATTATATTATATTATATTATATTATATTAGACCCAGTCTTACATTATAGTAAAATAAGACCGGGTCTTATGTTAATTTTTGCTCCAAAATACTCACTAGAGCCGATTGTCTGGCTAGGTCTTATTTTCGGGGAAACATGGTAATAGTAGGGGACTTTAATACCATACTTAAATCAATAGATAGATCATCCAGACAGAAAATTAACAAGGACTATACTTATCAGGGTGATCACTTCACAAGTTATATAAATGTCTAATTGCTATGTTGTACACCTGAAACTAATATAATATTGTATGTCAACTGTAATTGAAAAAAAAAAAAGAAAGAAGGAAAGAAAATCAGTAAGGAAACATTGGCCTCAAACAACATGTTAAACAGGATGAACTTAACAGATATTTATAGAACATCATATCCAAAAATGACAGAATATATGTCTTAATAAATTTAAGAGGATTGAAATCACATCAAGCATCTTTTCCAACCATAATGATATAAAACTAGAAATTAATTGCATAGAGAAAACTAGAAAATTCACAAATATGTGGGGATTAAACAAAATTCTACTAAATGATCAATGGATCAAAGAATAAATCAGAAGAGAAATTAAAACATACCTTGAGACAAATGAAAATGGAAATGTAACATATCAAAATTTATGGGATGCAGCAAAAGCAGTTCTCAGAGGGAAGTTCATAGCAATAAATGGCTACCTCAAGAAACAAGACAGTCTCAAATAAACAACCTAACTTTACAACACAAGAAACTAGAAAAAGAACAAATGAAGCCTAAAGTTAGTAGAAGGAAGGAAATAACAGATTAGAACAGAAATAAATCAAGACTAAAAAGACAATAGAAAACATCACTGAAACTAAGAGTGGTTCTTTGAAAAGATAAGCAATATTGACAAACCTATACTCACCAAGAAAAAAAGAGATAACTCAAATAAAGTCAGAAATGAAGAAGAAATGTTACAATTGATACAACAGAAATACAAAGGATCATAAGAGACTATTATGAACAATTATGCACTAACAGATTGGACAACCTAGAAGAAATGGATAAATTCCTAGAAACATACAACCTACTAAGACTGAATCATGAGGAAATAGAAAATCTGAACAGACTGATTACTAGTAAGGAGACTGAATCAATAATAAAAAACTTCCCAATAAATAAAAGTTTAGGATCATACGGCTTCACTGGTGAATTCTATCAAACATTTAAATAAGAATTAATACCAATCCTTCTCAAATTCTTCCCAAAAAATAGAAGAAGAGGGAACTCTTCTGACCTCGTTTTACTGGGCCAGCAGTACTCTGACACCAAAACCAGGCAAGGACACCACAAGAACAGAAAATTACAAGCCAATATCCCTAATGAACATAGATGGAATAATCCTCAACGATATTAGCAAACTGAGTTCACCAGCACACTAAAAGTATCATTCACTGGAATCAAGTAGGATTTATTCCAGGAATGCAAGAATGGTTTAATATCTACAAATCATATGATCATCTCAATAGATATAGAATAAGCATTTGACAAAATTCAACATCCATTTATGATAACAACTCTCAACAAAGCAAGTATAGAGGAAACATACCTTAACATAAGAAAGGCCATATATGACAAGCCCACAACTAGCCTCATACTCAACAGTGAAAGCTGAAACATTTTCCTCTAAGATAAGGAACATAACAAGAATGCTCGCTCTTGCCACTTTCATTCAACAAAATATTGGAAGTCCTAGCCAGGGCAATTAGGCAAGAAAAAGAAATAAAAGGCATCCAAATTAGAAAGGAAGAAGTAAAACTGTCACTATATGCAGATAACATATTATATATAGAAAACCTTAAAGACTTTATCGGAAAACTGTTTTAACTAATAAACAAATTCTGTAAAGCTGCAGGATACAAAATCAACACATAAATATCTGTTGCAGTTCTATACACTAATAATGAACTCAGAAATGAATAATGAACTCAGAAATAATGAAATCAGAAGAGAAATTAAGGAAAACAATACCATTTACAATTAAATAAAAAAGAATAAAATACCTAGGAATAAATTTAACCAAGAAGTTGAAAGACCTGTATATTGAAAACTACAAGAAATTAATGAGAGAAATGGAAGAAGATACAAATAAATAGAAAGATAGTCTGTGCTCATGGACTGTAAGAATCAATATTGTTAAAATGTAAATACTACCCAAAGTAATCTACAGATTCAAAGCAATCCCTATTAAAATTCCAATGACATTTTTCACAAATATAGACCAAATAGTCCAAATATATGCATGGAACCATAAAAGACCCCAAATAGCCAAAGAAATCTTGAGAAAAAAGAACAAAGCTGGAGGAATCATGCTCCCTGATTTCAAACTATATTACAAAGATATAGTAATTTAAAAAGTATGATATTGGAAAAAAAATAAGCACATAGATCACTGCAACAGAGCCCAGAAATAAACCCATACTTATATGGTCAACTAATTTATGACAAAGGAGCCAAGAATATAAAACAGGGAAAGGACATGCTCCTCAATAAATGGTGTTGGGACAACTGAACAACCACATACAAAAGAATGAAACTGGACCACTGTCTTACACCATCCACAAAAATTAACTCAAAATCCATTAAAGATTTTAATGTAAGACCTGAAACCATAATACTCCTAGAAAAAAACTGAGGCAGTAAACTACTTAATATAGGTCTTAGCAATGCCTTTTTAAATCTGACACAAAAGCAAAAGCAACAAAGGCAAAAATAAACAAATAGGGTTACACCAAACTAAAATGCTTCTGTAGAGCAAAGGAGCATCAACCGAATGAAACGGCAACCTACTTAATGGAAGAAAATATTTGAAAACCATATACTGAACAAGGGGCTAATGTCCAAAATATGTAAAGAACTCATACAGCTCAACAGCAAAAATCAAACAATTCAATTAAAAAATGGGCAGAAGATCGGAATAGACATTTTTCTAAAGAACATACAGATGGCCAATAGGTACATGAAAAGGTGCTTTATATCATTAATCAGGGAAACACAAATCAAAACCACAATGAGATTTGCCTCACACCTGTTAGGCTACTATCAAAAAGACTAGAAATAACAAGCATTGGCAAGGATGTGGAAGAAAAGGGAAACCTCATACACTGTTAGTAGGAATGTAAATTGGTGCAGCCACTATGGAAAACAGTATGGAGGTTCCTCAAAAAAATTAAAAATATGACTAACATATGATCCAGCAATTCCACTTGTGGGAATTTATCAAAAAATAATATAAAATAAATAATAAATAAAAAACAGACAAACAAAAAACAAAAACGAAAAATCAGAAAGAAAAGAAAACAGTAATTTGAAGAGTTATATACATTCCTATGTTCATTGCAGCATTATTTACAATAACCAAGATATGGAAAGAACCTCAGTGTCGATCAGTGGATGAATGGATAAAGAAACATATAGATGATATAGATGTAGACATAGGTATAGATATAGATATAGATATATAGATATAGATATAAATATAGATATATAGATATAGACAGATGTATACATACACAATAGGATATTACTCGGCCATGAGAAAAGAAAATCTTGCCATTTGCAACAACATGGATGGACCTTGAAGGCATTCTGCTAAGTAAGTTAGAGAAAAAAAAAAGAGCTCATGGATACAGAGAACAGATTGATGTTGCCAGAGGCAGGGAGTGAGGGGGATGGAAGAAATGGGTGAATTATTATTATTATTATTGGTTTAAACATTGAATTTTAAAAATTCAGAACAAGGCTCATTCCATCAGAAACTGCTGAATTGTTAGAATTGTCCTTTATGTTGTGCCAAAATATGACTTTTCTGATACTTACACCTGTTCAACCTACTCCAACACAGAACAAATATTATTTTTCCTCTTCCATATGATAATTCTTAAAACTTTGAAGCAAAATAGAATTGTTATTCATCTCCTCATCCACTCCTCATTACATATAACCCATGGTCTCTACAGTAGCTACCTGCCTGCAGATATTGTCTACTTTGTCCAAGTTTTTAACAAATACTAGGCCCAGGAAATATGGGTCACATACATGTTTTGAAAAGTTGTGTGTTCAGTAAGAATATTACCTATGGTGATATAGATATTATGCTTCCATTAATTCAGGCCAAGACTAAATTAGTATTATTAGTAATCATAATGAAATGTTGCTGTATATTAAACATTCCACTAAAACATGCTTTTTATTTCAGTGCTAGATTTAACCTTTATCACCTTTATATTTTATCTCAATGATTTTGATCTAGCACTTGCATGTCTTGATATTATACTAATCATGACTCCATATCTATTGCAGTATGACAGAAAACAGAAGTCCCATGTTATTCACCATATGACTCTGACTGAGTCATTTGATTTCTCTGAAACTCAGTTCTGCTCACTGTAAAAAGAAGTGGGGGGAGGGGAGGAGTTTGGGAGCTAGTAACAAGTCTCCTTTAAAGAGCTGTGAGAATCAAATGTGACAAGTTAGGTGAAAGTATTCTATAAAATGGGACACATTATACAAATGTCAGTCAATATCATGGTAAGATTGGCTTTTCTTCTTGATGTTGTCAACTGCAGAAGTGATAAGAATGCTCTGTATGTCTTTATCCAGATCACTGATTCAAATGTTAAGCAGACTAAGACTAACATATTAATCAGCATGCTTTCGGTCTGTTTTCGGCCTGTTGTGAATCTAAAGATATTGTGACCCAACATGTATACCCTTAGTTTACTTTAGCCTCAAAGATCTCATGAGCTCAGCTGTGTGTCCACACAATATGGTGTACTAGTTACTATCAACAGCTTTGAGTCAGGCAAATCTGGCTTCAGTTCCAGCTCAGTCACTTACTAGTAAATTACTTGCTCTCACTAGTCCTCTGCCTTATCTATAATAAGGGAGATAAACAAAGTACCTACCTACTAGGACCATTGTAGGAGGGAATGCAATGGGACAAATAGGGACTGGCATATAGTAAGTGTTTAACAAGTGGTTGTTATTTTTATGATATTCTTGTGAAAATTAAATTTTCCTAGTCAGTCCTCTAATCGTTCAAAGTAGGTTTATTTTATGATAAAAGCAAGAAAATAAATTAAGCTAGCATAACATGGGATTCCTTATAAACCTATGTTCACTTCTAGTAAGCACCACATCCTTTTGTTAATACTCACAAACTATTAGCTTAAAAATCCTTTCTTGACTTTTTCTGGGGTCATCTCTGAAAATAGCTGACCTGTTTATGGATTGTGGAATCTGTCTTTTTTTATTTGAAAAATGGATTGACATTTCCCTTATGCATTCATCTTTTTGGTCTCTGCAATATCTCAGTAATTGCTAAGATTAATCCTGAGTTCATAGTCACTCATTCAAAAAGAATATTGTGAACATCTACTATTTGCACAGCACACCAGTTTTCTCAATCGCCTGGTATAAGTTGCACCCAGTGCTGGCAACTTTTAATTCATTTAAAGTGACCAGGCTTTGTCTTACTGTTCATTTATTTACATAGAGTTGCATTGTTTGTGAATGTGGACAAATCATTTAACAGAGTCACCATTTCCTCCTCAGTAAAGTAGGATAATAATGCCTACTGTGACTAATACACAGGGTGAGGTGAAAAATACAATGAAACAGGTAAAAAAAAAAAAAGTGTTCCAACAAACAAAGAATCATCTAAAATAATTCAAGATAGTATTTGGTTTTATCCTTCCTGCAGACCACTTTCCTTGCTGCAGAATTTGAAAGCAAAGTCTAAATTTAAAAAGTTTTGTTATCTGTTATCATTACACTATCTGCCCCAAGCGTGGTGATCACTTCCTTGTTATTCTAGTTTCAAACACAGATGAAAAGGTCCTTTTGTGGTCTTTAATATATTCCACAAGCTCAAACTTCACTATTTATTTGTTATTTATACCTCTAAGGTAGTCTGTGTTGAGCTACAATCAGATTCAGTAAAACCAGAAAAACATGAAGAGACCAAAAATAAAAAGGAAGAGATGGATGGGTAAGAAAACCTCAGCTAAGTATCATCTGTGCAATGGAACGTATACTTAGCTTTACGTTTTGGAAACAGACCTAAAAACAACTGGACTGGAGTGTAGTTAAGAGGAATTGCATTGCATTCTCTGGTTAATCACAGGAAGTATAACAAGAAACGCACTTCTCTGTTTCTCTAAACTGTAAGAGAGATCACAGAATTTTGCATGAAGAACACAAAAGAATCTAATGGAAAGAGTCTTCAACAGCAATTTTACAAAGAAGGGAATATACAGTCGTTAACAAAAGATGAAGGACTGGTGTCACATTGTCATTCTGTGAGGGTACTTCTAGAAAAGGGAAGGTAACACTGTATATGTTTTTTATAACCTGGCTTGATACAAGGCTGAAATTTTTTAAATCAAGAGTAATGAATTATGATTGACCCCATTGTTATCTCCCTTATGTGTGTCTCAGCCAGACCTTGACAAGTGGCTAGGCTGCTGATACATAGAGGCTGAGGCTAGACTAGAAACTGAGAATATAGTTTTTCTGCCTTATTGATGGAATGGAGCGCTCCCTGCTTTAGATAACTCAGACTCTGAGTTTATTGCCATGAACAGACAGTGGCTACAGATCAAGCTTGCCCTGACGAGTGCCAAAAAGAAGGGTTGTAGATAAACGGTTCTAAAACCAAAGTTATCCCTTTTGGTAGGCATCGCCTATTGCTCACATGATTTATAGTTAATCATCCTGTACAGTTAGTCAACAGTTCAGCAAATATGAATTTTATAGCTAGATGCTATTAGATAATACATCCGGAAATTATGTTCCTCAAAGACATGAGTTTCATGGGTGCTTACTGATTTTTTTTTTTTTTTAATCCAAGCAAAAATGATTGTCGTTATGATTAGTGTCGAGATCTTTAGGGCTTTGATCTCCCAGAGCCAGTGCTCTCGGAAGACTCAAATTACTTCCTAAAGGGGATATTGTTGGGGACCTTGACTTAGAGCCCTTTTTTGTATTAACAGTAAGAAAGCTTAGAAACACACTCGGTGGCCAACCTGGTGAGGGGAAAAGACCGCAGAGAACACAAGGAGTCTAACTTGCTCCTGGTCTTACTTATTTTTCTGAGTCTCCTTTTCCTGTTGTCCTACTTTTCTCACCACTTATTTTTCACTCTATTTTGTGTGGTATTAATAGGTAATCCACCTTAAATCCTTTCTGGAACAAGGCAGAGTGGAAGTAAACAAATAAAAATGAACTGGTCTCTTGAATAGAGTTATTTAGCATTGTCCATCTGAATACTGAAAAAAAACACACAACTATTTTGTTTTGGCATGGTAGCTGCTGAGGTTTTCTTTCAAATAGAAATTGCTTAACAGGTTCAGGGGCTTCTCGTTGCTCCTGTAAGCACATGATATTAGGACTATGAATCTAGAAAAAGGAAAATGCCCATCTTGCCCTCTGCTATGGCAGAAAAGTGGGCAACCCAGGGCTGTTACAGCTGCAACAGATAATTAGATATTGACCAGAAGGGGACTGCCAACAACACCTCTTCAGTATCTCTTAGGAAAAAAAGAAACCTCAAGAATTAGCATTTGAAGAGTGCGCTGCAATTTGCAAAGTTTACAGCATAAGGCATTGTACTTAACCCTCACAACAGCACTGTTAATTTGGTTATGACACTTCTTTTTCAGTTGAGGAACTTAGATTTCAAGAAAACAAGTAAACAGAAGAACCAGGATTTAAGCCTAGGAGATGAGACCACATCATATGCTCCTTATTTCTCTGTGCTATCCTTCTTTTCATCGTATTTCTCATCATTTGATCCACATATTGTATAGTCTGGAAGGCTGCTATGTGATAGCTCATAGTAACAGCCTTTAGTGTTAGACCTGAGGTTAAATGTCAGATATTTCATTTTCTAAAGAAGAACTTTAGGTCACCGCATTAGGTTCCTAAAGCTGTTGTAACAAATGACCACAAACTGGGTGGCTTAAAACAACAGAATTCATTCTGTCACAGTCTGGAGGCCAGAAGCCAAAAGCAAGTGTCTACAGGGCCACAATTCCTCCAAAGGCTCTAGAAAGAATCCCTTCTTTGCCTCTTCACTTCAGGTTTGCAGTGGCTCCAGTCATTCCTTGACTGGGGGCCACGTCACTCCCATTTCTGTTTCTGTGCCCACATTGCCTCCTCCTCTGCTCTTTGTGTCATCTCCTTTGTGTGTCTGTCTTATAAGGATGACTGTGATGCATGTAGGACCCATTTAGGATAAACTCCTCCTCTCAGGATCCTTAACTTCATCTCATCTTTCACCATATAAGGTAATAGTCACAGGTTAGGGGATTAGGATGTGGACATATCTTTCTGGGCTCCACCATGCTACCCACTAACGTCACTGAGCCTCACACCCTGTCCCATAACAATTAGAATAATATCATTCATCTGAAGGGTGAAGAATAAATAGGATAATCTACATAAAAGTGACCTATATGTAACAGATGCTCAATAGAAGGTTTTCACCCGTTTTTCTTATCAAGAGAGCTGCTAATATAATCACACTGTTTTTCAGATAACTTCCCCCATTTGTCCCATTGGAATAGTTTACAAATATATGTTCAAATTTCCTCACTCTCTCATTTTCTCTTCAGATTTCTTTTCTTAATAATCCGTATGCCTTTTCAAGACAAAGAGCAGAACATTTTTTTAATATAATTTTATCCTGAATTAGGACAGTGCTTCTCAAAGCATCTGTGGTAAGGGATCAGTTTAATTTTGAAAATAAAATAAAAATGGTGTGGTGATGAAACTTGCTATAAAAGTTTCCAAATGCTTACTTCATCTTGTTGCAGACCAATAACACTTTGTGGAACTGTCCCTGTCCAAGAACCTCATTTTGAGGAACACCAGGCAAGGGGGTACATGTGACCTCAACAATAGTCTGAACTCCAAGATTCTGATTACTGCCTTATTATTAGTAGTGTCCCTTAGAATTTCCATATTGACATTTACCTCTCTCATATTCTCTCTCTTTTTTAGAGATTAAAAATGTCAAGGTTAAAAATTAAGTGCTGATCAAATGCTTTACTTTCGTCAAAATTAATTTTCCAAAAGATACTCAAATTTTCCTTTACTACCAAGGGCTACTGCATACCAGGATTTAACACCAAAAACAAAATATCTATAGTTGTCCTCCTTCTAAGTGGCCTGAACTATATTCTCCTGGCAGTATAGGTGGTTTATTTCTCATGGGCTTTTTTGCTTTATTTTTGTTTCCATCTAGATGTATACCTTAGTTATAGGTAAAGCTATTCTATTTTCCTTCTACCAGATAAGTTTTTGAATAAAGTACTTCTTTCTCTTGATGTTTTAGGTAGAGTGTTATCCCATCAAATCTCAGTGTTCTCAATAATATTATGTTTACTTTTGTGCTTTAAAACTTTGAGTTATTTTATCAATCCATACTCTGTGTTTACATACATAGTTTCCTAAGGCCATAAATAGTATTCTTTGAACTTTTCTGTTATTTGTTGAATGAATGAAAGAATGATAATTACTAGGCACCACCTCCACTATACAAATTCTTTCTCTGTCACACCCACTATTTTTATTACCTATTTGGTAGTTGGTCTTAATTTTTCTCCCTCCCCTTCATCCATTTATCCTTGTTAAATATCTTCTCCACTTTGATCCAGTGCCCTTTTCCATTTTCGCTAGTATATCTTCCTGACATTCCTGTCATGATCCAAAAGACAAATTCTTTCCTTTGGATGCCTTCTATGTAACTAGCTATTACCCTCCTTTCTCCTCTACAACCACGACCACAAACAGGAAAAAGAAAACAAAATTCCACTCAACCCTTAAATGTTTTCACTTTCCTACCTAGTCCTAGAGATGCATTGAAGAAGCCTTACAACTGCAGCCTTTGTTCCTACATGGACCATCAAAGTATCGGGGATCAGTGAGTTTTGGTGATCTTGGCTGGCTCTCTATCATATCTAAAGTCCTGCTCCAAAAAGATAAAGCAGATGGACCCATGACTATGCCAGGTTTATACATGGCCACGTCCTCCCAGACAGCAGAGAGTTCATTGTCAAATTGTATGACATGCATGTTTTTATTTGATTGAGATAATAGTTTCATCATTTTTCAAATGCTTGGGAATCTCTTGGAGGCCAGGATAATGCCTCTTCTTGAGCATATCTGAAATTACCCTTAAGAAGAAGAAACTCATAAAGCACCCATGTAGCTTAATCTCCTCTTATCCTCAGCTGTATCATGGTTCTCCAAGCTACTCCCAGTGACAACCTGGAGTTACATTACAGTCCCAAACATCTTCCTCGTACAGACCCCAGGTACTTAACCTTCCTTAAAAACAAAAACCACAAATTGTCCTCTCCTGCTCTACAAGTATGTCCTGTGATTTGTTTCTCTCCAAGGCAGGCTCTCCCTACGATAGACAACAGAGTACAATATGATTCTCCCACTTCCTCCCTTTCTTCTTATACCCCAGAATAAGTACACAGGCATTTCCATTTTAAGATGATATTATTAATCAATATGGAGAATTAGATGGAGATAATGATGACAAATGTGAAAAAATTACCCCCTAAAAATCAAGGAATCTAAGACGTTCCCTAGTTGTTACTTACTATTTATAATTACTGACTTTTTCTTTATCACGTATACTCAGAAACTAGGGTGAAGGTTTGTGGATTTTCAGTGTCTTCTACAACTTACATTCTAACATCTGTCTGTAGTATGGAGCTCCCCACCAGGTTGAACTATCTGGCATTCCTAAGGGGACCTTATTTTGGGTTAAAGATGAGGAATACCTAAAGATTTCTTCTCTGCTCTTCAAGCTATTTCACTCTGAATTTGCCGGTATGTCCTCACTCTTCCTGAGATTACCCCAGTCTTCCAACCCTATAAGTCCCTCTTTTTGTCTCTCCTATCACCCCAGATGGAAAGGGACCTTCCTTAATTGCTCCCTGAAGACTCTTCCACATGAGAATGCCTGTCTTTTCCTGACCAACAGTCCTATAATTCACCATTCTGGGAAAAAGGCCATATACAGTGCTTGCGGCATACTCAGCAACCAGGTAAGATGAGTTCTACTTATATCCAACGCTTGCTTTTTCACCTGCTGTTCTCAGATACTATCTGAGTACAGCTTCTGTGATCTTGGCCCTCGTAGCTCCCATCATTTTACAAGGAGCTAGGATCAGCTACCTAATTTGCAGGGCCCAAAATGAAATTGCGGGGCACCTGGTTCAAACAATAATAAGAATTTCAAGACTCCAACAGGAGAGCATTAAACCAAATATAGGGCCTTCTGAAACAGAAGTCTATGTAAATACACAAGTTGCACTCCCATGAAGCTGGCCAGGCTGAAACATGTCTTTCTGGATTCTTGTATCTTGTGTGATCTTCCTTGCTTCAAGGTATCCTCTTTGGCTAACTTCACCACATTCATGTTTCAGATTCAGTCAGTTTACACAAGAAAGATTGACATCTCTTTACTAGTCAATAATCTAGTCCTACTCAGGTCAGACTGTCGGTTCCACTCACCCCCTAAATTCTCTGAGATGACGCACAGGAGTGTCCCATTCCCAGGGAAATGATTGTTTTAGAGTAAAAATGCTATAACGTAAAAATAAGTTCAGTCACTTAATAATAAATTGTTGAGAACCTGTTCTGTACCCAGCAGCCTGTTTAATGCTAGTGATACAAAAATAAAGAAGACGCCTGCTTTTGCGTATTCATAACCTAGTGAGGGCAGGCAGTCTTAGAGAAATAATTGTAGAACGATTATAGCAAAGCTTTAATAGAAGGATGCAACTTAAAAAACAGAAAGGATTATGAATATGCCTAATTTCTATCAATGGAAAAAGATATTTAGTTCATCATACCTACTTGTTGACATAGATTTCCCTTCTACTTCTTTTTATGTGGCTTATTTTCTGTGTTCTTCAATGCATCTTTCTCACAATGTGGAAGGAATATACAGAGGTGTTCCTCAAGCACTTTCACCTTCTCCTTTAGGAAAGAAACAGGTTATAATTACTGCAAACATCATTGGCCAATTCCTTGAGAACAAAATAAATACATCATCTACCCAACCTGTCACAGATTGCAACAGTACCTTTGCTTTCAATATATCTTGACTCACTAGATAAAATAGTAGTGCTTCTGAATTGGCTGTGGAAGAAACTTTTCTATAATGGAAAATGTTTCTTTGCACCATGGATCATGTTACCAACTGGCATTGTGCTCCTGCCCTAGGTGAGTATCTATAAGGGAATAGGTAAATTACTGACACTGCAGGCAATTTCCTCAACTCCTAAATCAATTGTGCAAGTTTTAGTCTTCAAACAGGTTCCCCATAAACCCTAGACATGGAAGCAGCTTTAGGAAAACTTCATGAGGTTCTCTTGGCACTACAGCCAATCAACGGACTACTTTTTAGAAAGGTGCTGCATTTTCAAGCTGCATTGCTTAGGCTGTTGATCTTCATAATAACTCTTTCTTCTCTAGGAAATATCTCTGACCAATTTGCAATGGTCAGAGCACCTATTCTGTACCTAGCAGCATTCTTAATGCTTCTTTTAGAACCATCTTGGCGTTTCTCTAAAGGTTGAGAATCCAGCTGTGGGAAAGAAAATGCTTCCCACCCCACTTCCACCAGCCTCAATATAAATGCCAGAGTTTATAATAGAGTAACTTGGAAGATGACAGAGAGACAACATGCCAGCAAGAGAACTCTTGGTTTTTTCCAGAGGCACTCTCTGGTCAAACACCCTTCAGCCGTCTATATTAGTCTTCTTCCATCTCTCTCTAGGATCAGCCTTACCCGTGAATGGATGGTCACCTCTGTCCTATGCATTGAAGGGTGTTAGAAACCTCTGTTGCCCTGAAATTGCATCTTCACTTGTCTGTCTTGATTTTTGAAATTCCACCCACTACAGTCATTCCTGCAAGTGATGGTGTAATTGATTAAATTCTTTCCAAGCGATAGCTCATCAGAGTAGATTGTGTTCAGGTGAAAGTGGAAAGAGTATGAAGGTCCAGCATGCCTGATGGAAGAGGAATTTCCATAATAGAGACAAAAGTTATGAAGGGGAAGAAGATACCTTAGAAAATAAGCCTGCCTATTTTACATTTGCTCTTGGGGCCAGAACCACTGCCATCCCACTGAAAACTTGTTCTGATCTTGTCAATTGAAATCGTCACGCTCAATGCCCTATAAAAGGACCACAAACTGAAGATCATAAGAAAACCCAGGCTGCTGCAGGCTTATTTTACTACATGTGATACAGTACCTCTTGTATTACTTGATCTTCTCCTCACCATGAGCACGTTGACTTTAGCTGACATTCTGGAGTAGCCTCTCTGAGCTGCCCATTTCCTGGGACCACACAGTGAGGAGGAGAAGACAATCTGCTCACCTTCAAGACTCCCGAAGAGACAGGTTAGCCAAAGGCAATGGTCTCCCACCTCTGCTTAGCAGACCATCGGAAGAGTTAGTATTCTCTATGAAATGTACTTTCTAAGTAGGCAGTAATGGGAGATATCAAATTAGCCTTTTCACATGTTGGAAACAATAGATTACAATGGAAAAGAGCATGGATTTGGAGTCACAGACACCTTCAGAGCACTGCTACTATTATGTCTTGACATTAGTTAGGTCTCCTAACCCCTCTGAGCCTCTGTTTGTTCATCTTTGAAATGGGATAATGACACCCACCCAGCAGGGCTGTGGGGAGAATATATGTGGAGCCTCGCATACCATAGGCTTTCAACAAATGCGGTTGTCCAGCTCCATTATTTCTCTATTTGAAAGGAACATATAAAATTACAATGCTCTGCACTATTAAAGTTGTTAATCCCAACCCAGAGAAGAATCTTTTTTTTTTTTTGCATCCTAAATGTTCTAGTTAAACTGTAGTCCAGCTATTTCAAGAAGTTATGTCTCCCAAGACCAGAGAACAGATTTGAAGCCCCAATTACTCAACACAAGCTTTTGATCTGATCTCTATGAATGAATGAAAATGCAGCTCAGTTCTATATGAAATTAAAAACGTGGGTTTCTTATGATAAATATTTACTTACGTTCCCCAAATCAATTATTCTATTCTGTTCCAAGAATTAACAACAAATGAATTTATAACATTCTTTTGACCACTTATTTATTGCTCTAGAAACATCAGGGGGAAAAAAAAAGAAGAAAGAAAGAAAGCATCCCATCAACTTATTGTGTAAACATCCAAATAATACTTAATGTTTTAGAGACACACTAGAAACTTAATGTTTTAGGGACACACTAGAAAAGTGTTCCTGACAGTATATCTGCAAACATCCCTCGCCCAAAATGCTCCAACTTATCTATGCAGCTCAAAGAATAAAAATTGGTGGCTATAAAGGAGCTTTTAAATCTTTCCCAAAACAAAAATCTGTAGCCTGGACTCAACAAAATAAAAAGTCTTAACACAAGGTTTCAAATTCCTGAAGTGGGAGTTTTCCATAGATCACAGCAAACTGATCATGCATAGAAGGGCTGACACAGCAAAAGAGTTGCTAAGGAAAGGAAGCAGAACATGAGGGAGGAATGAAAAGGAAAAGAAAGGAAGAAAAAGTGTTATTTTCTCCTTTTTGGCATATATAATTTCTATAAAAGACTCCAAAATGCTCAACCCTAGGTGAATATTCAGTCAGATAATTACCTTTGAAAAGCTTTTCAAATCCCAGATAGCAAAGGAGTTGGGTAAAATGGTGTTTGTTTGGGGCCCCCAATGAGAAATAATAAATTCTTGGTGATTAATGGCACTTACGTGCTCTGGGCCATTAAAAACATTTTCTGCTCTTGAGTCACAACGGAAGCTACAGCTTGAATTTTATTGTTCAATTTGCTTTTTTCTTTCCTGGGTGAGCCAGCACTGGATTTAGGAGTTGAAAGTTTAGAGAGTCAGCAGGACCCCAAGGGACTAAAAGCTAAGCTGAGCCAATGAGGATAATGCCAAAGATTATCTACCCTCGGTGAAAATGCGGGATTCAGAAAAGAAAAAGAACAAAGAGTGATTATAAAGACTGACAGTCTGTAACTTAGACAAAATTTCTTGGCTAGGTTGGCAAATTTTCTTTTTTTAAAACAAACAAACAAAAAATTTCCTGGTTGACAGTTGCTTAAACTCTTCCTTTTTCCATTTTTGGCACACTGTCAAAAGGACGAACTGGTGTCCTCCCAGAGGACTGCAGAGTGAGTGAGTCTGCAGAGAGGATGCAGCAATGCTAGCTGTGAAAAGCAAAGGGTTGGGAGCTAAGGAGCTTCAGGGGGTAGAAAAGAGACCATTTTGCTCAGTAAATGACTGGTTTTGTTGGTGTTCATGTTTTTTTTTCCCTGTGTCCTTTAAAGAAGTCCTCTAACTTGGGCCTTGAGCCTTACCTAAACAGGACAATATTTTTGTGATCTTTTTCAAGCATATTTTAGTTACACTTAAAAAAAAAAAAAAAAACATACTTGTCATTTTTCCCAGTCTTGGCAGTGACTGAAAATAGAGCAAAATGTAAGACTTTCAGAAGAACAGTTGACCACACTGAAATCTAATATGTTTTTTGTCAATCCTATGCATGGTTTTCTTTAACCTTAGGTTTCCCATCTGCAAAATGGAAAGGACTTCAGGTTCATAAAGATAACAGTTACAAGGTATCAGATTTACACAGACTAGTAGCTAAGATTTTTCAGGAATCTGAAAGAAACAAAAACAAAAAACAAACAAAAAATAACATCCCAAGGGAATATTGGATTATAGTCCCACCTCTCCAACTTCCTAGGACTGCCACTATCCACGAGTTTCTTCTAGGTCTACAAGTGAAGGTATATGTTCTCCCATTGAGTGGTTCTACTGAAAACCGGTAAACTCCACTCTATTTTTCTCTATCTCCCTATTTCCTGTAAACGATAAAACTGTAAAACAAAAAGTAATAAGATCCGAATCTCCCTGCTGGGGACTTGATGAAGATGAATTAGATAGACACTGACAGTCAGGAAAAGATGGAAGGCTCTTCATGACAGAGGCCAAACTAATTCAAAATGAAAATCATCAATTTGAGTGTGCTCACATGTTACTTAAAAATCAATGAAGAAACAAAGTGAGGGAACCCTTAAGCCATTTTAGCACCCCTACTTTTGCACTTGACTTTAACTCAGCAGCCTTGAAATATCTTGGCTCTGAAAACCCAGTCAATCATCATTAATAACGATATTTTTACAGCACTTTAAAAATTGGAATTTCCAGAGCCACTTTGATAGATGCCCTGTCACTACCTTGCCATTTGCGTAATTTTTTTCTGGGCTTGTCCCCCCCCCCCCCCCCATTTAAAGAATTTTTGAACAGAAAGAGAGAGACAGAGACAGAGAGAGGGAATTTCTTTTGATAGAAAAATTCATAAGAGATGGCACAGCTTGCCCTTGCTATGAGTCCCTTGCTAATGAGGAGGGTAATATAGTGAATTGCACAAGGACTTTCAACTCTAATAATTCTAGAACTCAAGTTTACTTAAGGAGTTGAAAACAAACGCCTGCCTGTTGCCTTCAGATCTGGAAAAAGAGTTCAATGAGATTGCACAAAGATGAAAAAAGATTAGAAGCAAAAGCTGGGTTGCTGTTTTCTCTGATATGAAAACATCTCCTCTTGAGCAATTTACCTGTTTATCTCACTACGAACCATAGAAATTACTTAGTACATGTAGTGTGACTTTCCCAGAAAATTCAGAAATATTCCTTCAAAAATCTTTCAGTTCATAAAGTTATAAATTACTTGATTTTTTATCTTCTTTTCTAGCTCTATTTGTCTCTCTTACACACACACACACACACACACACACACACACACACACACACACACACACCACTGAGTATTCCTTGCCTTTGAAAATGCAGATGAAATTCCTTATTTCTGTTGTAACTTCCACAATGCTCTCCAAGCCTATGAGAGACCTTGGCAGACTCCAACTTTGAAAGGGAACTCTAACAATTCATGTTTAACCTCGGAGCCAAAAAAAAGCCTGAATTTTTCAGAAGTTTGTATGCGGTGTGTTTTTTTTGTTGTTGTTTTTTCTTGTAGCCTCTTTTCTTCATCTCCAAAAGACGAAGGCACAAGAATTTTTATCACCATTGGGGGCCTAATACTGGTGGAGAAAAAGCGAGTTCCTGTCCTGGTGCTGAACTAAAAGGGGAAAAATGTCTTGGATGTATCAGATTTCTTTGTCCAGCAAACACAAATAAAGGGATCTAGTTTACTGGAATGGCTGCCATGCTCATTAAAATTGATGATTTCGAAGATTCTATGCCTCTTCCTTTAATCAGGGCCATCGGCCAAGAACCTGCTGTGCTGTTAAAAACATCATGTTACTGGGCTGTTGTAAAACAGACCACTGCTGCTGCCTTTGCTCACCCTTCAGGGTTCCGTGTGACAGCAGGAGCGGCTTGGGTTGACGAGAGGAGGATGGACGCAGCCATTTGGCCAGGGGACACCCCTGGTACGGGACCTACCAGGCAACCTGGTGTTTTTCATCCATAGACCTCAAGTTCCACAAAGAAAGAAAAGGAGCTGGAATAGCATGAGGAGGAATTTAGTTTTTCTTAGAAATGTAAGACTCTGCAAAAGTGTGCCTTTATTTTTGGCACAAATTGCTATAGCAAATTACATAGCTTATCAGATGTGGGTTTTTGGGCTCAGTGGCTTTGCCACTGCAGGGACTCATTTGCTTTGTTGTTTGTTCTCAGTGGGGACTGGGGATGTATCAGGGTCCTCTTATCAGGAATAGGCTTGCATAATAAGTGCTAACAGTATTTGTGATCCAATTAAACTCACATTACTCCATCTTAACAAAGTAGGCCTTGGTTCTAAAAAAGATTTCCACTCTGCCCTAAGATTTCCACTCTGCTGTTGGGGGAAGACGTCAGGGCAAAGCAGGAGGTCGATCCCGGAGGGATTTCTGAGAGAACATTCTAAATACTTGCCACCAATCGCCTTTCCTACTTTTTAACCATCTATGTGGACTCACCCTTATATGGCAGGAACACCCAACTGAATGTCACTTTTGATATACTGATTATTTCCATTGATTTTGTTGCTGAAAATGGAGAATAGATTAAAAACATAATTTTATAAACAGACATTTTCCACTAACTAAAAGAACTATAGAGTTTTCATAGAGTGTCCATTGATTTATTCATTCATTTATACCAAGGTAAAGTACTTTAGGGAAAGCTAAAGAAGTTTTAAAAAATAGGACTCAAGGAGTTTATTGAGTATAATACAGAAATAGTGAAGTAAGCACATCATATCTGGGAGGTTGGTGTTGAAGGCAGAGGGAAAAGTCAGTGTGGGCTTAGTAAGGAACAGCTTCTGAGGGAAGATGAATCTTGATTGAAAACTTCAATGATACATAGATTTTCAAGTGTTTTTTCACCTTGGGCCCCTTTTTCCAAATGAAATCTTACATGGAGATCCAATGAAGAAAGCAATAAAAACAGAGCCCACCTCTCACCTCTCTCCACTTTTCATATTTCTCCCCTGTTCTTTCCCTCTCTTTATAGGTTCACAGCTTGAAAATCACCAAAATCTAGAAAGTGCGAGGGACAGAAGAGAAGGAAAACTGCACTCTGCATGTGGAGAACAGTGTGAGTAAAGCGGAAGAAGGAGGTGGTGATAGAAATGCACAATGAAAGCATTTAGGCAAAGTGATCCGCCTGAATTTGATTCAATAGACTCTATGTGGCCCCTGAAGATTCTTAAGCTGGGGAGTGAGTGAGAAAAATGGACTTTTAAGAATATTAACATGGTAGCCATGTGCTTATCGTCTGGAATAGAGAGAGTCTACAGAGGATCCAATTGGACTAATCCAAACATCAGAAGGCGAGGGTCACCAATATGGTTGCAACTGTAAAAATGGGGGTGCAGCCAATAGGTCTTAGTGATTGGATATGGAAGCTAAAGAATGTGCTGCCTAGAAAGGCATTTTTCATGATTTGGACTAACAGGTTGTGAGATTATACACTTGCAAGAATCTAGTTCCTCCATGGCCATTATCTCTATTATTCATTACATATTTCTGTGACTATTTTAGTAACACATTCTACCCCTGGACTATAAAACTTCATGCGATCAGAGACTATGCCTGTTTGGTCACTAGATCTTCACATAACAGGTATGCATTTGGCACTCAAATATTTGTGAAATTAAGAAACTCAATAAATGATGGTACCATTGATTTTATTAAGGGAGCTAAGAGAGAAGTAATTAAGTTTGATTTTTACCATATTTTTCTTAAATGAGAAGAAGAAATGCAAATTTCTTAACCCTGCTTCAGACATGGGGCATAAGAATAGTTGAAATATCAGTGATGGGTGTAAAAACTAGGCATCAACAGGAGTCGAAGACATGAGAATGAATTACTTCATCCAGAGAGTTTCAAGACAGAAAAGCAGAGTAAGCTGGGGATTACCATACAAAAAACAAATGGAGAACCAAAATAGTCAAAATTAAAGAATATTTATCTGAGGGTAAATTTGGAATGGTTTGCCATACACCCACACTTTGAGACAATTATAAACCATAACAGGAAGAAATCCTCTTTCAAAAAAGTTTAAAACTTTAGGAATTTTGGAAGTGGGAATAAAATGTACAATTAATCGAGAGGATTCCAATCCATTTTTAATTCCTATCAGAATTCTTCATTGTATGTGTCAAATATGATTGACCACCTTACCTCAAACGTTCCTGCTGGGAAACACTGACTCAGACAAAGAGTTTTGTCTTTCCTTGTTTTTTCTTTCCCTTTTTTTCCTGTCCCCCACTTTCATTTGGTAGCAACACATAAAGCATTTCTTTCCTAGAATTACATAAGCCACATGAAATTTCCAAATCTCATTTGCTGATCTAATTTTGGTAGCATTCCCCCTAAATCCTCTTGTTTGTTGTTTTTGTTGCTTCTGCTATTGTTGTGAGTTGTTTTGTTTTTAGAGTTTTTGTTTTGTTTTCTTTGGTTGGTGGAAAGGAGAGAAAAATGCTTGAATGACACAAACCATGAAGGTGATCAAAGAAGGTGCCTGTATCCCCCACCCATTCTCACTTAGACCAAGAAACAAATAAATCTTTCTTTTTTTTCTTAAAAATAATGATAGCCCCAAGGACATTACTATCACAAAGTTACAATGTGTACTTTTTTTCCTGCATAACACTGTGTTCTATTTCGCCCTGTAAGAAATTGTGTATATTTTATTTAGAAAGCAAATAGGCATGGATTTTTAGCTCGCGTGCTAAATGCTATAATTTATATATAAAATTTAAATGTTAAAATTCTACAGGCATTTTAAAATTATATTTAATATTAACAAGAAGGAGTCTGAGAGAAGAAGACACTGGGAATAAAAAGACCCTGCAATCACTAGTACTATTTCTTGAGCAAAAAGCTGTACAGGTACTTTCTCGTCTCAGGCTTCAACTAGTGGTTTTGTTCCAAAGGAAACACCACATTACTGAAACTGGAGATGGGTCCCGGGACATTACAGAGCCACAAGGGTTCTCGGTTAAATCCGGGAGTGAGGCTTCAGAAGTCTGTTGCTCTGCTTGAAGCCACCTCCCATCCACGAAACCTTTTCAGAGTTTGTTCCCTTACATGCATACAAAGCTCTCGGTGAGCATCTCCGATGTGTCTAGCACTGTAGCGGGCCAAAGGAATAAGATACACAGTCCCTACCCCAGGGAGCTCACACTGGGAGTGACTCCCACTCAGGCCGCCCTCGTCATCTTTTCCTGCTCACCTTCCTGAAGACGTGGCAGGTATCTGGAAGCAGGTGGCTCTCTTCGGTTCTATCAGTTTTGTTTATGAGCATATGAAAACCTTGTATAGCTGTGACTTAACCTCAAGTTCCAAAAATAACACCTTTTTTTTTTCTGTATTTACATTTATATTTGTTTTCATTCTAATTTTAAACTGTAGATACAGCCAACTCACCTGTCAGGGTTTAGTTTGCGCTAACACTTACTTAGCAAGAAACGGGGAGCCTGCAGGGGTCCTCCTCCAGAATATTATGAATGTTCTGAGGAGGAGAAAGAATATTCAGCAACTGAGGAGAGGAATTGTTAAACTTTCACCAAGAGTCAGGCTGAGGAGGAAGAAGTGGAGATGCATGATCCATGAATACAAAAGAAGATGAGCAAGAGGATTTTTTTTTTTTTTTAATCATTGAACACATCATCCCTGCTTTGATGGAACAAGATCAAAATAGGATGGGTAACCTGCCAGGCAAACAGGAAATATTGTGGCATGCCTACTGTTCCCCAGGGCTGAGTGGGCCTCTGATGCATCAGACAAAACAGTCAAATCATGATTTCAGGTGTGTCTGCACACACACAAACTTCGCAACAACCACACCTTATTCAACAACAGTGAATGTCACCCAGCTTTCTATTTATATCATGTTATTTCTTTAAAGGCCTTTTTTTTCTTAAAACATGCAGCTCACCTATTCTCTTTACATGTCCATTTTGTTCTATAACTAGAATGACCTTCCGGCCAGGTACCTTCCATGGCTTTCTGTTTTCTTCATAACCTTCCTTGATACCTAGCACACCAAAACCACCCAGTAGATGTTGCTGATCAACAGGAAATTCTATACAAGGAGAAAAGGCCAGGCCATACTGTATATCATGTGTTGATGAGGTGCCCCCTGGCATTGCACATCGCAGATGCTCTCTTAAGAGACAGGAATTCGTGAGCAATAACCAGGTAGACTCCGCTGGTTTGGGAGTCAATGGCAGCCTTCGGGAAAAGGCGGCCTGACCCTACCTTGCTGTCCAGCCAGTTCCTACTGGCTGGCCATTCTAGCCAGTCTGGATTTCTTCCTACTTCTTCAGCATGCCTTTGCTCTTGGGGCTTCTACAACTGGAATTTTTCCCCATTTCAGGACATAGTCATTCTCCACGACCCTACCTAGGAAGCACAACCTCTGTGAATTTTTCAGGTCTCAAGGAACTCAAAATCTTCTCAGTATCTGTAGCCAATAACAGTCTGTATTTAGTATCTCTAGGTACTTTCCTTGTTTTCTCTGCCCCCGTCGTCTTCTTCTTTTTCTTTTCGTTTTTTGTGTGTGTTTTTTTTTTTGTCTAGAGTCTAAGCACCTTTAGTTGATTGCCTCACAGCAGGATACTGTGATTTATAAGTGATCAATAAGTCATCAGTGGAATGTGTGGCTTCTCGGTGAACCAGAAACTGGGTAATAATGAAACACACACATACACACAAACACACACTCACAGCATCATTGTGTGCTAGTTACTTTGTGTGTTATCCCATTTAATACTCACAGCAGCCCTCTGAGGTAGGTACCATTTCCATTTCATTGATGGGAAATACTTAGCTCAGGGAAGTTACATATTTTGCCCAGCTTCATCTAAGTTAGTGATAGGAATAAACAATAGATTTTATTGTTACCTGATTCAGGACAGTGTTTCCTGTGCCACGGATGTAATCATAACAGTGTAATAGCTAGTGCTCTTTAAAAAAAAAAATCTTGATAAAATATAACCTGTCTCTTTCACCCACCCTTGCTTTATTCTTAGGAACCTTTTCCCTTTCTCCCTTGAATAATGAATGTCACCTGCATATGGATTTTACCCAGCAGGCCAGGGATAAGCCAGGATATGCTGTTGTGAAAAACAATAACTAGATCTTTTTCTCCATGTTTGTTAGTGTAAAAACAACACCACACTCTATATTTTCCAGCACATGTGTCATATGTGTCATCAACTCATTGGCATGTGGACTTGTTCTTCCTGCCTACTGAGTCAGTCAGAATTGGATCATTTGAGTGGATATATGTCAACCTCTTATGAAGGAAAAATATGAACATAAACAATTCAGTTGGTAAACATTGAGAATACTAAGGTTCACAGCGTATCCACCAGGATTATGTCATTTGATTCTGACATCTCTGAGATGTCACTAACACACATAGTATGACAGCCCCGATTTACAGGTGAAGAAACCGAGGCTGAGAGAAGTTATCTGATTTACTGAAGGTTAGTTAAGTGGCAAAGCCTTGACTAGAATCCAAGTTTTTGCTTGTTTTTTTCAAATTGTGATCTTTCCCCCACATGTCAGGAGAGGAGGAGTTGAATGGAATGAACCTAGTCACATGATAAGGCCTGGACAAGGGTTAGCATGCATGAGAAGCTTTGAGCCGTCAGCCGTGGGAAGAGAAGCCCCCTCTCTAACAGAAGGAAGACTTAACTTAATCGGGGAGAGGGAGGGAGCCCGGCACAGGAGAGGGGGCACCTGCAGCTTGGGAGTTGGCAGGAGAGACTGTTCTCCAGTGTTCTTGTCCAGAAAGAAAGTATATTTGAAATGCTGAGAACTCCACATATATTCTGTTAATAATTTACCAACTGAAACCATTAAAGATGTTGACAAAAGCTTTTCCATTTACTATGGGTGTCTATGGGTGATTTGAAACCACTCATTACCTTTATAAGCTCCCGGGTTATTTCTGAGTGTCCCAACTAATTGGCAGCAGCAAAAGCACCTTGGACCAGCATCGGATGGAGTCTTAGTTTGAACATACAAAAACCCTGATTCCACACTCAGGCGTTTTGCCACTAATTCATTGAGAGACTGTTGGCCCAGGATTCTGTAGGCAAGTTGTGTTTGCCAATAGATGAAATTTAGAGTGTAACTGGATATCCCTGCATGAGGAGCTCAATATTAAAAAGTAAATATGTTTTCCCGGAAGAAGTCCATCAAGATGTCACCAGAGCTGCACATTCAGAAGGAAGCTGAGCATCCTTCTAATTAAATAATTACTCTTTCAGAGCCTCCTAAGTTTACAGGGACTAAAATTCCTGAAGTGAAAGAAACAAACTGCTCTTCCCGCGCAAGATGGATGAATTCTTTAAGCTATTATTTGTCAATAACACCAAGCAGTATAGCACTTACTATTCAAGTTTTGGATTCTTGTTTTATTTCTGACATCTCCAACCCCTAGATAAGTTAGGATGTTGTTTGGCTACAAATAACAGAAAATGTAACTCATGGTGTGGTTGAAACAATGAGGGCACTTAACAATTTTTCATAGCACAAAGCCCAGAGCTGGGGAAGTTCCAGGGTGCTCAAGTGGACAGCTCCAGGACTTATGTCCACCTCTCTACTCTGTCACACATGCTGGACAAGTTGTCCCTGTAAACCAGCTCCCTCCATGGCCCTCAGGTGGCTGCCGAAGTGTCCACGTTACACATAGGTGGTAAAATCCAGAGGTAGCAAGGGAATGTCTGTCAGTTGTGTCCTTTTTTTTAAAGTGAAAGAAACTTTCCAAGAAGCTTGGTCAGACCATGTCACATACCTAAGCACAAACCCAACCACTTAGCAAACCTCACGAAAAGATGCACTCCCAGGGGCTGAAGAGGGAACTTAGTCTGCCTTTGAGTATGTGGCCGCTCGGCGGGGGGTAAACAAAATTAGAGAAGAGGAGAAAAGGCCAATTTTGCAGGCAATGGGGATTAGCTGCTATGTTAAGGAAATATCTTCTATAGGGCTCAGTTTTCTCATGTCACTGGGTAATATCTAGACTAGAGGTCACCACTAATATTCTTTAGACTGTTAAAATTCCTCAATTCAAAGATGAAGATGACTATATAACCCTACTTAATTGAAGAATTGATATAATTTAGTAAAATACGGTTTTCCCAGAAAACAGAACTTAGAAAGAATTAATATACAATATACCAAATGAACACTTGACTCTTAGAGTCAAGTGTTGTACCATCCCATTGATCTCTACATTTCTGGGAGATAAATAAGGCTATATCATCAAGAAAGATAAATTGAGGCAAGGAGAAGCATAATAAGCAGCCCACTCCTGCAATTTCTGACTGTGTCTAAATCATTAAGTCACGGGTGGGAGGAGTCAGGTTATAGCTGTGTCCTCCAAACTGGGATGTACCATCCACACAGGGTGCAACAAGGATCCCTCCAGGCCTAGGGAGAAAGTGCTGGAATTTCTATTCCTATTTTTATCTCCTCTTTTAATTTATATGTGTAATGGTTTATTATGTGCAGGGTGTATTAGCATAGTAGTAGTAGGACATGCATTTAATTTATAGCTACGTAGAAAGTGAAGATGAGAGCTGATATGTTTTTCACTTATACAGTGCACAGCTGAAAACTTTGGAGACACTTGTCATAGATCATACTAGCATCTTGACAGCTTCAACTGTACCACAGAACTGGAAAGGAAAAAAAAAAAAAATGCAGAAACTGACACAACTGGATTTGTGAGTGCCCCACACTGATAAAGCGAGGCAGCCCTGAATCTGGGTTTAGAATACTCGATTTGCAGTGAAACAGATTCCCATGTTATATTTATTTGTTGATCCTGTCAAAGGCTTTTACTTTGTTTATCAGGAGATTATTTCTATCACTGTTTTCTTCTTCTTCCTTCCCCTCCAAACTGTCTCCTCTTTTAAGAAGCGTAAGGCTGGGTTTCTAGGGCTCAACATAAAAAAGTGGCTCACTGACAGTCAGGAAGTCAAAAGAGATTTGTGGGCTCCCACAGTTTGTTTGCTCATTCAATTACCAATTGTGCATCTACTAAGTGCTAGACAGGAGGCTGCAAAGATTTACTAAGACTCCTAGAGTCCTGTGTCTGGAAGGAATGTTCCTCAGTCTGGAGAGAGACCCACAAGAAAGTGGTAGGTTGGACTGTTAGCCAGCTACCAAGGAAAGGACAAAACGCAGCAGGCTGAGGGGGGAAGTGGAGAAGTCAGAGGTGGGTAAGAGTCCGAGTCGGAAACCAACTCTAGGAAGAAATGGCTCTTAACCCTTTACTGAGTCTTGAAGAAGAGAGGGGCAGGTCAAGTGCCACATTCCTTTCATCAGAAGAAACGATAAGGGCAAGGCCCAGGACCTCCACCTGAGGAAGGAGATGCAGGTAGACAGCGAAAAGGGAATCTCTGTTTCCCTTTGTGAACCTTGTCTCTGTCTCCTTTCAGCCTCACATGAGTCTGAAGGTGCGGCCTTGGTGTGGGCCCTACAAATGTCGCTTTCCCTGGACACAAGGGAGCTGCTTATCCCAGCCCACTGAAGGACTCATGGCTCCCCCAGCAGCCCAAGTGCTGGGGACGCCAAGGCTAATGTGTTTCCAGGGGTCCTTTGCAGCAAGAAATTAAAGTGCAATGGTTTTGACAGATGCAGAGGTTGGGGAGTGGGGTGGAGAAGGTGCAGAATTTAATCTCTATGTATACGAGTATGCCATGTAACTGGCTCAATGAGTTTAATCACAAAATCTGCTGTAACAAAAGTGTGACCTGAATCTCAAATTCATTCCAAAGAGTCAGCACTTCTGAACCATACACTGGAAGAAACACCCCAGTTTTTACTCAGTAAAGATTGTTTTCCTTCAGCGATCTTCCCTTCTTCCTCAATTCTGTCTTTCCAGGGTTTGGTTCAATAGTGGCTTAGAATCAGGCTTCCTGTCTTAATTCAGAATGGTCTGGGTGGTGCAGAAAAAGTATCTGTGTCATGATTCAGCATAAGCCTTCTCAAAGGTACTTTTTTTGCTACTTTCAGAAGATACAAAGCAGGATTGCTTCATTCCTCCTTCCTGAAAAGTGGAGAGAAGGGATGCAGGGAAAGAGGAGTCACAACATCCAAGATTAGAGTTTTGTTAGAAGCAGAGAAAAATCTTCTTTGTAAAAACAAACAAACAAACAAAACCACAAAGATTTTATCATCAAATTAGGAAATCCATTAAAGCACTGTGGTGCTTAGTCCCTAGCAGTAAAAACAGTTGGGGGGGTGGGGCGCAGGGGGCGGTTGTGGGAGGGTGGTGAAAAGGGAGAAAAGAAGTTAATCTATATCCAAAATTCTTTAATTAGATGGTTAAAAACAAGGCAAAACAAAACAAAAACGGGGAGGGGTCAGCCTTTATTGTCGACATTTGAGTGTTGCTCAAGCTGAACAAGAAAACTGAAATTTGAACTTAACTTGCATACCATCACAAAGTAGGTGTCCTCTGTGAGGAAAGCAGACGGGCCATTCTGAAGCCTTCCTTCACTGGTGGAAAATACATTGACAGTGTTATCTATTCTCTCCAAAATAGATGTTAATTTAAAAAATAAATAAATATAATGAATAGGCACATTTGCCTCAATTTACAAAGATTTCACCCATAGCGTAGTGCTTACATCATTACAAAAGTCTAGACTCAGCACCTCTGAATAGAGAATGCTCACTCCTTTTTATCCATTTTCTCCTCTTTCTTATTGTTGGATATGACGTGTACAAAATACAGTTCGAAACCAGCCTACAAAAGACATGGGTGAGCGCAAGGAAAAGAGTGCAGAAGGGTGACCTTGGCAATTTTTTGGTAAATGTGAAGAATCAGGGAAAAAAGTGGCATGCTTTGGGTAATGCACAGGGGACAGTCATAGAAGTGTAGCAGTCTGACGTCTCATTAATCTAATATAGACATTTCAGTTCCAATCATCTCTCTCTCTCCCCCTCTCTCTCTCAAAGACACTTTAATTTGTAGCTGAAATTCTCTGTGATATACTTACCTGGTTGACTAAAAATATCCTTAAATAAAAAGAAATATGAAGTAAACATGGATGTTGACTGCATGTCTGAGTAGATTCCATCGCGGAAACTGCTGTTGAGAGAGACATGCAGAAGCAACAATTCAAAGAAATCTACGGTGACCGGCCCTGGGCTCCAGGTACATGGCAGCGAAAGCACGTAAAGAAGTTTAAAGATTGAATGAGACTATGTTGTTCTTCACTGACCTTTCATTTCCTTTTTTGTGATTATAGCCAGAAAATTTGAAGCTGAGATAAAAATGAAGAGAGGATGGGTTGTGCATGCTTTATTGTCAACGTATTTTCAATTTTATATGTTTTTCCAAAATTGTGTCATTAAGGTGGATATCAGTTTATAAAAATAATAAAGTAATAGTCATCATCTCAGATTCCAATCAACTATTTGCTTTCCACTGTACATTTTTTTTTTTTGGCCAGTGCTCCCTTTTTACAATTATTTCTCTGAAACTATAAACATGATGAAAGTAGAAATATATAATTTCAAAGCTCTGGACAACTTCTTTCTTCCTGTTTCTCTCTTAAATTAATCCTAACTGCTGTCACTAAAAAAGAATCACCTACTCACAAAGAAAACAGAAAAACAAGACAAAAAAAACCACAAAAGACAAAAAACCATGATATTGCCCAAAAATGGGAAATGCTGTTGAAATTTAGGAAATAATTTTACAAATTATCATTTTCCGGGCAACTGTCACAGCTAAACTCCCCAGGGTGTAGCTTTCCAGATCTGACTGCTGACCTTGCTTCAGCAAAATGTGCATCAGTGTCACACACAGTCTTTGTGGCCAGATCACCTGACATGTGGATTTAGACAAAATGGGGCAGGGACTCTGAAGTTCTAGGCAACATGTGAGTCAAAACAAACACATTCTACTTTGTCTTGTATTCAGCTCATCATTTCCATTGCAGAAAGCTTATTTGAGAATTGTTGTTGTTACCTATATTATTTTTGGTCCCTAGACTCAAGGGTTCTCAATCTAGGAGATAAGAAATGGCAAACAAAAGAAATCCACTGCCACAAGAAAGGAACAAAAGGGTCACCAGAAACAAACCATGCAACCAAAAAAATAAATAAATAAATAAATAATAATAATAATAATAATAATAATTCAAAATATAGACATCACTATATAATTGTAAGCTATTAAGAAAAGGCAATCAAGAAATAAATATATGTAAGCTGCTCTCGTTTATAAGACAATGGCACAAAAGTGTGTATTTTCCCAAGATTAAGGGAGGGTGCAGCAATTTCCCATCATGCCATATAGAGAGACGAACAGAAATTCTTATTATGTGAAGTGAAATTAAGTCAGACAGAAAAAGTCGAGAACCATATGATTTCACTGATATGTGGGATATAAAACTGAAAGCAACAAAGGAAGAAGACAAACAAATAAAGAAACAAAAACTCATAGACACAGATAATAGTTTAGTGGTTACCAGAGGGTAAGAGGGGAGGGGTTGGTAGATGAGGGTAAACGGGATCAAATATATGGTGATGGAAGGAGAATTGACTCTGGGTGGTGAACACACAATGTGAGATATAGATGATGTATTACAGAATTATACACTAATTGTTTTTTGTTTTGTTTTGTTTTAAAAAAAAGGAAATTCCGAGCTGACCCTAAGAATCTCAGCTCAGGGTAAAATAAAATTGAAACCTTCAACATCCTCAGCCTAACAGAAGAGAAAGCCTTTTCTGAGCACATCACAGACATACATGGGGTCATCTTAATCAGAATAACAGCCAACATTTTTTCAGTGCCAATTATGTGCCAAGTCCAATTGCCCAGTGAAGTATGATTATCTGCAGTTGGCAGGTGATGAAACTGCAACTCAGAGGGATTAAATATCTTCTCAGTGAACGGCAAAGTCAGAACTTAAATGTAGGTCAGTCTGACTTCAAAGCCACATTTGACCACTTCAGTTCTATTTCTCTCTTTTATTTCTTTGAGAAACACTTGTCTGGGGAAGGCCCACAACTACCTTCCCTGGAATCACTCTCATAGGCTGGATCCATCTCAATGTTCAGGAGTTGTTTATAATTATTTTAAATAAATTGTTAAACACAGCCATAGATTATTATGTCTCCTGCATACACTAACTCTTGGGGTAACAAATGCCATGGGTTTGTCACTAAATGAGAGCACCACAACATCCTTCTCATGTCCTAGATTTACTTTGCCAGCTATTTCATGAATAATTTTTGTATCCACTTCAGTCATGTCAGTTACGATTTCAAAGATATTACTCCCAGCCTTTTCTCAACCTTTATTCTTAAAATAAAGTCTTTCTCCAAATTTCCCTTTTCATTTGGTCAGCCATTTTTATTGCCAGTCTTCTTCTATCGATTCCGTCTAAATTAATTTGACCCAAACTGCCCACAAAAAAATGTAGGTGTAAATGCATCGTAATTATAGACCAATAGAACAACATTTGGTTTGGTTTGTCAGCACTCTTCCAGATGCTCTTCTTCCCTCCCCTTCTTCTTTGAAGAGTTTCCTCAATAAGCAATATTCCGGATCTTTAATCTCTTTCCTGGTTTCTTTTCTGTTCGCTTCATCTTCTACGTGAAGTCCCCTGGAGTGGACCACAATTTCTGAATCAGGAACCTTAGGTTTAAATCCATCTTTACCATTTACTATTTGTATAACCTTGGGCAAGTTAATTTTTGGAGCTCCATCACTAATGAAATGAGGATAATAAGAGCACCAACTCTATACAATGATTAGGAGGCTGAGTAAAATAATAGATGTCAAGTGCTTAGAACAGGGACTAGTTCATGGTAAGCTCTTGATAAACACAAGTTTTTGCTATTACCTAAAACCTCTCAAATCTTCCAGTTGCCATTTTTATCCCCACTTACACAGATTTATCAACTTTCTACATTTATCTCTTTCTTAACTTGTCTCCCAACCAAAAAAAAAATTTTGTTTCAATCAAGCTGATATATTTAATGATGAGCACGATTACTATTGTGCTTCATGAAATTTAAGAAATTTTAACATGAAAGTATTTATCTGTTGAAAGAGAGTATAAACATAATCCCATAAAACATTGTTATAGTAACTGTAAGAATGCTATTGAGGACATGATATAATACATTATATATTATTTTCTATGTGAGTACTATGGAAGAAATTGTTCTCTGTTCTTGGTACCTGGAATGGTGATGCTGCTCTTAATCTATTGTTTTATTTACCTGTTAAGGACCCTGTATCTTTTTCCAAAGAAAGTTTTATGTCATTCATGGATTTAGAAATTAAAATCCATTTATAAAGAATTTGTTTAAAACAAGGGCTTGTACATTATTCCCTTTCTATTTCCCCATCTGAAATTTTTTATCATACTTTCCCTTTCTGTTTTTAAATTGGTTTCCCAACTGTGACTAATAATCCTCTTTCCCCCATAAGAAAAATCACTGGGATACTCCACTGAAATTTGAATTATCAAATACATTATGAAAATCTTCATATACTCCACCCACAGTGTTCTTCTTGTCTGCTTGTAAATGTACATCACACTACAAGGCAATTAGGGCTCATAATTGCCTACTGGAGAAATATTTTCTCCCTCTTTTCTGTATGTAAATGTTCAAGTTCCTAGCTTTACAGTCTACCTAAAACAGAGGAGAGTCAAAGATCATTGTCTCCTGGGTCTGTGCTAGATTTATTCTTGGTTCTGAGTATAAATTATAATGTCTTTGAGATTAAGATCTGGCCAAGCCATTTCTTCATTCCCTCTGTGAGCCCCTTCAGAGCTCTGGGGAATCCCTTTTGACCTGTGTATTTTTGACACAGGTCAGTTTAGAACAGTCAGTTTAAAGCAAAGCAAGAAAATGAGTTTGACAGCGTGCAGACAAGGAATAGAGACGGATGGAAAGGGAAACCCTGGGGAAAGCATTATCCAAAGAATTCCTTAGCTCTCTTCAGGGACCACGATAGCACTGAATCAGAGGTTCTCTCACCTGTGCCTCTCATCGCACCCTAGCAATGCTCCTCACTCAGTCATCCATTCAGCGCCTGTGGGGGCTGAATACTGTTCTAGATGCTGAAGATGCAGTGAGAACAAGAAAGAGTAAGTCCTGACCCTCACAGAGCTCAGATTCCAGTGGAGAAGCACAGACAAGGGAGAAGAAATGAAATAATTTTAAGACAGTGTTGGTGATTCAGTGCTCTGAATGAATTAACAGAGAAATGTAATAAAGAAAACTAAATACGCCAGGTTAGGGGAATCTACCATCAGTCTTTGAATCTGGAGACATTAGAGGAATAACTCCACTGAACAACATGAGGACTTTTTACCTTATAGGCTTTCGAGGTCACACACAAGGAATGGCTCAGATAAAGCAAAGAGCAACACTGTGTAAAGGGCTAAAATGATTAAGTCAAAATTTCAGTGTCAGAGCAGCACTGAAGTAGGCAGTTGTCTCAGTCAGCTAGGGTTGCCATAACAGAATATCATAGGCTGGGCGGCTTAAACAACAGGGACTTATTGAGTTGATTTATTTTGTGTAGTTCTGAAGGCTAGAGAGTCCAAGATCAAGATGCCAGCTAATTCGGTTCCCCTGTGAGGGCCTCCTTCCTGGCTTGCAGACTGACATCTCACTGTGTCCTCACGTGGGAAGGAGAGAGACAGAGAGAGAGAGAGAGAGAGAGAGAGAGAGAGAGAGAGAGAGACTAGCTCTAGTCTCTCTCTCTTCTTAAAAGGGCACTAATCCCATCATAGAGTCCCACCCTATGACCTCTTCGAAACCTAATTACCCCCCAATGTCTCCACTTGCAAATCCCATTACATTGGAAGTTAGGGCTTCAGCATATGAGTTTTGTGGAGACACACACGTTCACTCGATAACCTCAAGTGTGAACCTCCTACCCAAGTATGCTGGAAAATGCGTTGTTGTGTATGCACAGACCAGAGCTTTCACACCAGATATCAATGGTCTGGCCCTGATGGTGAAGGGGGTCTTTGCCTCCCCCCGAGGACTTGATTTCCATGACAGCCTGCAGACAGGTCTCCAGTGTTCCCCAGCCTGGACTACCAATGCACTGCAGTCCTGCATTTCTATGAAAAATCTCCTGTCACCTTCAGGCATGTTGTCTGAAGGGAGAATTAAGATGCTACAGACAACTTCTCTTTTCCTATCACAAGTGAGGAATTCTACTCTCAAGAAGCTTCTTTCTTACTTGACTGAAAAGAGAAAAAATTAATAGTTTTTCAATAAACTTTGATATAGTTACAAAGCAATTTAAAAGTCTATTCATTCTAATCCTAAGAAGCACTAATCTGGTTTAGATACGTTTCTATGCTTCTAATATAACAAGGGGAAAAAAGGACATCTTGTATACATTGATAATTGTGGGCTTTGATTTTTAGGTGCCTATTTAGAGCTATAAGAAATGTTTCACTGTTGTAGGATCGAGGATAAACAGCAGAACATTTCATCTTTGTAGACACTGATGATGAGCCCATACTCAGAAAGAACTTCCTTTAAAAGAGTACTCCTCCTCTCCTGGGTCATTTTCAGAACTATGTGCACAGACTAAAAATAATGCCAAAATTATTACCTTTGGGGAGTGGGGGTAGTAGCTTACCGATAATGCCACCCAATTGTTAATGACAATCCAAAGTGACATGGTAATAAGCATGAGGAACAACATGTCCTCCTGTTCTTACTTCAGAAACTATTTATGATCATTACTTAAAAAGTGATTCTAAAATAAATGTTGTACATCCATCACGGCCAAATTTGCAGAGGGCCTCAAAGGAACTGGGTCGTGTATAACCAAATCAGGATGTGCACAAGTAAGAATCCTCAAACCAGTGAAGCCCAGATGGAAACTAGTGGAGCCCCTGACAACCTCAGATGCCTCAGGGTTGTTGCTACCAGAAGTGCTACCTTAAGGATAAAACAGAGTCCACTGAGGAGTTGAGGGCAAGATGGCAAGCTTGCAGGTGTGAACCATCAATGATGACCAATTGCCTGACACTTACAGAAAGTTTGCCTTGAATCACCTCCTTTCTTAACATATTTTGCTGTGGCTGAATAGAAGGGACAAACCCAGCCTTTCTTCCTGAGAATGTTTGTGAATCATGGCAACAATTAACCCTGTCACCAGAATTGGGCAGGGAGACGTGAGGAGGTCATGAAGGGTTGTGGGCCCGTACGTATCTGTATTCATGTACCCAACATTGACGTGTTCTTGTAAGCTGTTTTGGGACATGATTTCAAAAGAAGAAAATCAATTTGCACTGATACTTGAGAAGTTTAATTGGTGCCAGAGGAGACCTCTCTGTTGGTTGAGCACTAACTACTGCATAGTGGAAAGAGTAAGGCTGGGAGCTCAGACCACCTGGGTTTGAAACCTGGATCCACCAGTAACAACCTGTTTGGGGAAATCACACAGTACGCTGGACTCACACCTGTTATCTGGAAAGTGGGGTTGGCTATACCTACCTTTTAGGGTTGTAACACACTGCCATTCTCTAAAGAAAATCTGAGGCTGCACTCACCCTCTTGCTAAAAAAGGGGCCAGACAACTTTCCCTGTTGTCAAACATTTGAACCTCATGACCTGATGTTATTAGAGGATTAAAAAAGTATTTTTAAAAGAAGTCTCTAATAAATCAACAAAACAAAACAATAATGACAATTGTCTTTGGGGTGAAAAACTAGATGGTTATGGAACAGTGGTTGAAAGGAAATTGACTTCTCATTGTGTATCATGTGTATGTTTAAACTATCCAAAGAAAAATAAAATGATTTTTTCAGTAGTCTTTGAAACCAATCTCAATTTATACATTTATCTTTATTATAGGGAAAATAGTGACTTCAACCTTTACTCTGCTCCTTGGACATCATTCAATATGAAAGGAATCCCATATTAGGTTTAGAAGATCATACGTTCCTACTTGAAAGATGGAATCAGACCCAACAATGATTACAATATTTCTTAATAGGAAACATGGAATGTATTAACATATGACATCCTGATTTTGTAATTGATCCATCCTACCCTAAAAGAAAGAATATTGACTTATGAATTTTCCCTTACTCCTCCAATCAGCCTTGTTTTCTTGTTTCTTTCTAATTAGCTGCCCATTTCTCTCTACAATGAAGGCTACAGTCATCTCCAAAAACTAACTTGCAACAGAAAAAAAGAATTGGTGTCAGGAGGCCAAGGATAAAAAGATAAAGTCTTTTAATTTCCTTTATTTGGAAAAGGAAAATACAAGCTACTAATCAGGCTGCCAGTCATCTTGTGTTTTAGAGTGTAAGGTCTCAGAGGGGAGAGTGTTTTTTTTCCCTTTCTTCAGCAGCTCAAGCATTGTCAAGTCTACCTATGTGTAAAAATGAACATTGTTTGAAAATAATGTTACTTATTCTTTATGTGACTCAGAAGCAATTTTATGTAACAATTGATTCCACATCAAAGCAAAGCTCTCGATGGTATATCATTACCTCACACTCTCCACATATTTCTGGGCTCACCACCGCCATACGCACCCGATGCCGGTCCTGTTTAGAATGAGAAGACCTGGGCAAACATTCTAAGCTCCTATCCTAGCCGAGTTCCCAACCATAGTGCCTACCACACTAAACAATAGCAGGCCCCAAGTTCCTCACGTGGTTACCGAGACATTTCTCTCAGCGGAAATGACATTCTTCAAATTTTCCCTTTTTTCACCTTTGGTATATTTATTGCTACATGTCTTAATCAGTCTATTAATTCTCTGGAAACCCGAGGAACTCTCTTCAGGAAGATAATGAGAAGAAACGCACCTTTATGCTATGTTTTAGAGAAAAGAAGATGTGTTAAAACAATTTTCAGTGCTATGGTCCCTAGACCTCCATACTAGAAATCCGCATAGGGCAGAGAGATTTATGGAGGAAATCTCCTAATTCTAACAATAACGGCTGCTTTGAGTTAATTATATTAAGAAAGCAGTGTTTTCGTGATTCATGTTTAAATGAAACAATTATGTTCTAGATCCTGCCAAAAACTTACCACAACTCATTCATGTAATTTTATTACAAATTAAGATTCCCATCATTTTGGAAGAGAGATGTACACTTTAAAGTCTTTGGGGAAGACCTGGCTTCAGGGCAATGGATTGCCCTAAAAAGTGGAACAAAGGAGAGGACCTTGTCACGGAGCTGGTGAGCAGGGGACCAGGGTCAGCCTCACGTCAGCCATTCTGCGGTGATGTACACAGCAGGCCCTGAGCCATGATGTGTCAGGGACACAGCCATGGCCTAGCAGGATGTACTGAAAAGAGGTTACAAAGAGAGAGAGGGAGAGTTTACAAAAGGTTTACAGATTCTTGTTTTTTTTTTTTTTTTTTTTAATGGATGGGTCAAGCATTGCCATCACTTTGGCCCTACAAGAAATAGGAAATAAGATCAATATACGATGACACACAATATTTTTTTCTTTGAAATTTTCCTTTCAGGGAGAGGGGTATTATCTCTTCCCCTCGACTAGAGACAAGAACTTCTGGAACTCTACTGAGGGACAAGGGGAGGAGAAAAAGAGAATGAAAGAAAGAAGAGGAGCAACCTCTCAGTGTCCGTAAGGCCAGAGCACAGCTGCTTGAATCACATGGCTTAAGAAAGCACAGAAAGCTGAGCACCTGTCCTTGCGACACCTTTCTCCAATCTTCAATCCTTCTTCCCCACAGCAAATATTTGCTGCCATCCAATTTAATTTTGTTTACTCATGGAAACCTCCAGGCCAGGTTAGTGATGATTCGGCATTATCTGAAACAAAAGTTTTCACTAGAGTGTCTCATTACTTTACATGTCAGGTATGTGTGTTCCATATACACAAGCACACATCGATTATGTCCACAATCACACCTCTGTAAAAAGTGAAGCCATCAGTGAAGCACTATGCAATATCTATATAAATAGGCAAAACATGGGAGCAATTTCTCAACATCTATAAGTTCTGCTCTATTTTTGGTGCCAAGAGCTCATAAAGGCAGCAAGGTTTACTGGAAAGAGCACTGGACTGGCACCCAATGGCCTGTGTTTGCAATGTTACTCATCTAATCTTAAGGGTCACCTCTCTAAGAACCTGTTTCCTTATTTGAAAAACAAAAGTGCTTTTGGGTCCCTTCTAGCTCTGAATCTAAAATTCCCCATGCTCATATTTCTATGGGTAAGTCTAGGTAAAACATTAACCCCTAATTCAACAGTGCCATGAATTATTACCAGAAATGACAGTAACAAAATGAGAAAAATATTACTGCAGTCATCTTTATTCCCTGTGAAATCAGTGATTATGGCAACAGCTCCAAAATTTAGTGGTAGATTTTTTTCAGTATGCCATATGTCAAGAGGAAAAATATATATACAGAGAAAAAAATTGAGTAAAAAAAAAATCAGTATATGGTATCTGCTATGTGAAGTAGTGATTTCCCTGAAGATTAGAGGAATCCTGACATTTCAGAAAGTTCTTTGCCTTTATCCAAACTCCACAATCCATGACGAAAACTGTAGATTTATTTTCACTCCCAACCCTTGATAGTAGCTGGTTCAATATATATATATATATATAAAGAAATCATTTAAAGTTGTATCCAAGTTTTCAGTTTGCTAATCACAAAAATATGACTCCAGATTGCATTCACTTTAACATCCTACAATTGTCTCCCCGTGACCTACAGTATCTGGATTACAGGAAGGTACAGTCTATCACTATGAAAAAACATTTCATCATCAACAAAAAAGCATTTATTAAGTGCTAATTGTACTTGATGCATCACTGATTACTGAGAGAGAGAGAGAGAGAGAGAGAGAGAGAGAGAGAGAGAGAGAGAGAGAGAGAAATGAATAAACAAAAGAAAGGGGAGGGGAAGGGAAGAGAGGGGTAGGAATGGGAGGGGAGAGGAGGGGAAGGGAAGGGAAGGGAAGGGAAGGGAAGGGAAGGGAAGGGAAGGGAAGGGAAGGGAAGGGAAGGGAAGGGAAGGGAAGGGAAAAAAGATAGTCTTTCCAATCTAACTGCACATAGTCTGTTACTGGAATAATGCCTTGAGCCAGTATGATAGGAACATACAGATGGAAAAATTGAAATAGCACAGTTAATTAAGGGAGCATAGACTCATATATGAGTAAGAAAAGAGAGAGCAGGGGCAGTATTAGATGCATAACTGAGATGGGAACAATCAATATAAAGGTCTAGGAGGATTGCGAGAAAATTAAAAAAAAAAAAAATCTGTTCTTAATCTGGGAAGACTTCCTGGAACTGGCAGAGTTTTCATTAGAGAACTGGGGGCTGGTGGGCTGGGGGCTCAGGAAAGACTCAAAAACAGATGGCATAATCAATCTAGAGGGCTCTCACTTATGATCTACTTATGTAGGTCTGCTCCCCCTGGGGTCCTAGACCCACCACACAATCTTTGGAGAAAAGGAAAGCTCAGCAGCTGACTAGCTGTTGGCAAGGACTGGTGAGAGGCAAGAAGCCTGATGACAGAGAGACAGTGGTTCTGATAAATGAGGACAAAGTTCTGCACCCAGGCAGAGAACAGCAATGACAGAAAGCAGTCTGTTCAGAAGATATTGGAAAGAACGGCATTTCCTTCAGCAGCAGATGGTTTCTGATGTGTCTCTCCTACACCATAAGAAGGCATCTTGCTACTGAGTACCTTAGTGTTTAGTATCTGACAACAGCGACC
This sequence comes from Rhinolophus sinicus, assembly GCF_057876585.1. NCBI lineage: Eukaryota > Metazoa > Chordata > Mammalia > Chiroptera > Rhinolophidae > Rhinolophus > Rhinolophus sinicus. The sequence goes on from NC_142502.1 coordinate 22,928,031, forward strand.
CACTTACCTCTAGTATCTTAATAGGCTACAACTTACCACAAACTTGTACTTTCTGTGTGATATTATTGTGAAATGGTTCACTTTCCTAAATCATTTCTTCTCAACTGCTCCTCAAAGGCTTAAAAATAGTACTAAAGTCTCACAGTGATTAACTGCCTTAAAATAATTCACAAACATCTTCCTCAAGCGAAGTAAGGGGAAGATAGGAAGTAGAATGCCAATGAGCTGACGGGTTTTGTCAACACTGAGAGAGGTGACTAGAGTGGAACTCACAGATGGGACAGAGTCTGGACTTAGCAGCAGTTGATTTCATCTTGACCAGATTATTGGTTGTTGGATTTAGAGAGAGTGTAGAGGTTAATTAAGGAAGGCTGATCCCTGGAAAATAAACTAGGTAGATTAGAGCAGTGATGAACAGGGGAGAAAAACCCTTTATCTCTCTTAAGCCACACCTACATGGAATTAACAGTCAATAGACTCTATACCTACAGGGTAACCAAGGATTTTCCCAAAGACAATGCCCAGGGATGGGCACCAGACAGGTTATTTGGGGGAAAGGAATGAGAAGGGCAAATGCATGGGATTGTTGCTCAAGTCTATAAACACTACAAAAACATACTCTTCTTTTGTTTTAAAGCCATATTCTGTAACCTTATAAATTAATTCATTAATTCACCAGAAATTTATTTCGCCCCCCTCACACATCAGGCACTATACCAGGCCCTGAGGATACAAAAATCAATGAATAATGTCATTGATCATTATAAGAGTTCCCATTATTGGATGCTAGTATGCCAGGAACTCTACTTCCATTATGCAATGGAATGCCCACAAAACAAACCTCTAGATGAGGCTTTGAAGAACTAAGATGAAGAAACTGAAAGAGAGATTAAATGAATGTGGCAGATCTCTCAATGAATTCCAGTGCAGAAGAGAGATAAGCAAACTAGTGTTTACAATATTCTATGGTAAATGCTAAAACAGAGATAAAATAAAAAAAGAGGAGCTCCTAACTTAGCATATGGAGAAGGAGATAGGAGGCCATGTGGGGGATAGAGGAAAGAAAGAAGCAAAGAGAGGGTAATACATGCTGTCTTTCAACCTTACCCACAGACGCCTCCCTCTACATCTCTGCAGGAAGAAGAATGTTGTGAAGAGAGTGGCAAGGCTCATGTTCAGAGTTTCTGGGATGACACAAGAGGCTCTGACTAGACACTTTTTATTGGCCTGAAGAAGATGGGGCATTTATCATGACAGACTAATTGCTCACTTGGAGTTAGACATTATTCCATCTATCTAGGTATCTGTGGCTGTAGAGTAATTACACGTTTTTACACAAACAGTCCAAAGCTTGTATGTCCAGATAAACGCTCCAAAGTAGTTAGTCACCTTAAGTTTAAAGGCTGATTTCCGTGTCTCCCCATTGCTCAAAGCATTTCAAGGACACCTCTTTGGAAATTGCCTTCACAGCTTGCAATACATTCTTTTGAATAGCTTTAAGGGTGACAAATCTTCACTGACTAAAGTGTAATATTTTTTTTTGTTTTATTTTAAGTCAAAAATCATCTTGAGCCAAATCCATGATGGGTGATTAAACTAGGTAAAAATAATTGAAAATGACAGCAAAATGCCAGACACTAAGCTAAGTGTATCTCATAAATCATCTCACCTAATTTAATTCTCACCACAGAATTATAAGGTGGGCATTAGTGTTCCCATTTAATACTTCTTTAATAATTATAAAATTAGAACATGTTCACTGAAGGAAGTTTTTAAAAATCTAGAAGAACAGAAGGACAAAACCAAACTTCTTTCTGGATCTCACCATTCAGATCTAACCACTACTGACACGACTGTACCTATGGGTCTAGTCTTCCTTCCAGGGGTGAGTATATAAATATGATCTTTCTCCCAAATTAATCACACTGTGCATAGCTTGAGGATTTTTTTTACTTATTATATTCTGAACAGTTTTTCACATCACTAAATTTCTTCTACAAAATCATCTTTACTCATTGTTTGGTATTCCTGTATGTAGATGTGTCATCTCTACTCAAAGAATTTCAGTATTTCAACGCTCCAAATGAACAGTCTTCATAGATAAGTCTTTGTGGATTTCTACGATTATTTCCTTCAGACAATTCCCTAGAAGTAGAATTGCTGGGTTCAAGGCTTGCATGTTTTGAGAGGCTATTGTTATAATTTCTCCAATTTTTAGATGAGTAAATGAAAACTCAAAGAAATACTCTCCAACATCAGAAACCCAGACTAGCAGAGGTTGGATGTAACCCAGGTCTATGACTCTTTAAGGCCTATGATATTCTATTTCCCACTACGATAAACACATTTTGATCAAAAAAGAGAAATGTCAATGAAAAACAGAATGTTCACCTGTGCAACCAAAAGTATTCCTGAAAGACTTTTTTGAAAGGAGTTAAAAAAAAAATGCTTTGGATTTACATTGTTTCTCTAATGATTCTTTGAAGGACCAAGCTCATTTTTGAGTTTGCTTTTGTTATATTCATTTTTAAGGCACTCACTTTACTTCATTGTTGCGTTCTTAGAAAACATCAGTTTTGTCCTTTATGAATTTACAATACAATTAATATTCTGGCCTCGCACTGGGCTTCTGGTCAAACTGCCAAAAAGCATAATCTCTCTGGCATTTTAAGCAACAGAATTGGGACAAACCTGGTTACAATTCAGGCAAGCCACAGCCAGGTAGGGAGTCCACACCCACATGCTTAGAATACCAAATGACTAATAGATAACCAGTCTTCTTTAAGTCTGGATACATTCTGATAACAGGGGGGGAAAAAAACATTTCCTACCCAAAGTCCTACTAGTTTGTTATAAACATATAGTCTGTTCTCCTGGAAAGATGAGTGGAATGAACAATATAAGGACAACTTCCTTGCACATTTGTTACCAGCATAGTAGTTCAAAATGGATGAGAGAAAACCAGACTGGTGGGGGAGGTGCACGGGAAGGGATGGGTGGGGATATTATGCTGAAATTGTTTTGTATAGTGGAGTCTACAAACATTTCCAAATTGTCCTTAATTCATGGGACCCACGCCCTCACCCCTCTTGCAGGACCAGGAAGATTTAAAGGTCAGGTGAAGATTTTAAAGATAAGTAGAGGATTTTAAAGATAAGTCAGAGGAGGAAGTTGATTTAGGAATTCTGACTTCAGGCTTTCAAATCTTTGGGGAAAATGACTTTGACCACATTGGGAGCTCCACTGGCTTTCCCTGGTGCTCTATTTCTTGATCAGACAGTCAACAAGTAGCCCTGCTTTCTCCCTTTGCTCACTAACCTCAACTTGAGTGTTGCACTAATACCTCAAGTGTAACTTACCGAGAGAACCCTTCATTCTCACCCAGCCCGTCATCACCTTCTACTTCCCCACCCTCCCGTGCTCCTTCTCCAGTCGACCATGTTAGTAAACGGTGACCACCTTGCGCTGAGATAGTCAAGTCATTTGAGGTTCTGTTTTTTTCTCTTAACCCAACACCCTGAATGCTTTACCTCCAAAACACATACCCATGCCTTCCATTAATCCTTCCATCCACCTCTACTGCTATCCTGCAAGTGTAAACCTCAATAGACTCTCATCTGAAATTCTTCTTTCTACTTCTGTCCCTTAACAATGCTTTCTCCACACAATAATCAGGGTGATCTTTCAAAACATAAATCAAGCCAGGGGCCTACTTAAACCCTCCAATGGCTTTGTTGCCAGGGCCTGAAAGGGCAGTTACCACATTTCTATTTCTTCCTGAAAGTCAAGGGGACATTAACTCCTCAGCAGGGCCCTATGTGCCTGCACGGTACTTGTGACGCGAGTGGGGAACAAAGCCGTGACACAGAGATTCAGATAGAGTGAGTGACACAGCTTTATTTGCGAACCAATGTCCCTCCAGAGGCCAATGCTCTGGTAAGCACAGATTATACAGAATAGAATAGAATTGAATAACGAACCAAGTCCCAGAGTCAATCAAGATGGAGAAGGTCCCTGGTCTGGGAGAGACGACTGGGCCCATGAGGGGTCTGAGGCGAGCTGGTCTTGCAAGGAAGAACTTCAGCGAGTCCCAGTATCGCGGCTTGCCACATCAGATGGCTCTGTCGGATCGCCCAGACGAACGTCCCGGAGAATCATTCCGGAGTGTCTCGCTCAGAGCCTCGCAGAGGGTCTTAGCCAGAGCGCCCAGTCAGACTACTCATGGCATTGCTCTGGAGTTCCGCCTTTATCCTCTTTTCCTTGGACTTGTTTACTTCTTAGGTGATAACCAGAAGTTGTTTGCCAGGAGTTGTTTACATCTTAGGTGATAACCAGATGTGGTTTTGGTGAACATGTTTATCGTTCAATTTTGTTATGCTCAATTTCACACAAAAACATGTTTTTCAGTTCACTCTTATCAGTCTCACACATGTGCCGCCATATTCCTAGCTCGCGTCCCTACTAGTAAACAACTTGTTTTGCAAACCTCAATCCAATATATATAATATATTTTATGCGCTCTACACAGGCTTTGTGTCACAGAAGGCCAAATCTTCACCATGATCTATAAAGCCAAGTCCCTGCCTACCTCTCTGCTTCGTCCTCTATCCCAAACCCCCTTCCCGGTCACCACTCAGACCTGGCTGTCTCTCCAGGGGTAGCCTTGTCGCAGGACTGAACCTTACTGTTCCAACTGCCTTGAATACGCATCCTCTCAGACATTAAGAAAGCTGGGTTGTTGTTTTTTACCATTCAGAGTTCAGCTCAAATATTATTTACTCAGAAGGCTTCCCTAACACCCCTCACAAAATGTTGCCCCATTTTGTTTTCTTTTTATCACTCATCACTAGTGGAAATCATCTTCTACTTGTCTATGTAATTGTTCATTGTTCTGTCTCCCTCACTAAAATACAGGCTCCTAAAAGATGGACTTGGCTAACTTACTCAACATTCTATACCAGAACACAAAACAGTTCCTAGCTCAAAGAAAGGCACTTGAAAAAAAAAAAAATGTGTCAAATAAAAGAATCAAAAACTGACTGAGAGATGGGTGGGTGGAACACATTCCTCTATCATTGCCTTAAATTCCTCAAGAAAACAATTATCTGATTCTTTTGAGATTCAGGCATTGACACCATACTGAGTTCAATTCAGCCACGAGATAACTTGCTCTGAGTTGTAAATTAGGCACTTTTAATAGTCACATCAATTCTTAGGCCTGTTAGTACACTAATGTACTAGTGGCCTGAAAGAATTGACAAAGCTTCCAAAGTACATTTCTCATGACTAGTAATTTGGGGATGATAGAGAGAATCTGGCAAGTTGTATTTTCTACAATTAACTGCTGTTGTCTTCTTGGATTTTAAACCTAATTCTCTTTGCCTAAAGAATTCTGGATTTGTAAAGTAAATTCTTATGGCATCTGACTATAATAGTATATCAAAATGTATACATGATTGATGATATTCAGATTATTCATCTTGTTGTCTACAAAAAATATGCGTTTCACCAAAAAACATTTATATGTATGTATATACCCACACATAGAAATGCACAGCCATAAGAACATCTTCAGTGTTAATGAACTTGCCGTATTCATGAAACTTTCTGCAGTACATAATGCGTGAGTGGCAACTTGGGTCAAACAGGAGGACCGCCACATCTTTGAATCTTCATGAATACAATGCTGTCTCCACATAACCTCTTGCCTGAGAGCTTCAAAATAGAGCCTTGTGAGGAACATGAAGCAAAATAAAAGTTCTAGCTCTTGTATGACAAACTGAAGCAGCACTGCAGTCTGGGGCTCGAGTATTGTATGCACTGAGACACATTCTTGTGGCTAAAACAGTACTCTTGGGTTGTCTGCTCTGAATGAAAAAGGATTTTCTATATGTGTTTTCATAATGAGTGTTAGGATTTAGTTACATGTTTTATCCCAACTGAGAAGCCAATGATAGCCATTCAATATTTTAGCAATGATCTAAATGGCATGCTTATTATTTTCATAGAGACATTATGGGGGAACACTCTTTAAGCCATTCTTTTAATTCCAGGCTTATTTTTTAATTTCAGTGTTTATTTCAATATATCTTTCCCCCATGCGAGACACAGGCCCTTCTCTCTCTTCCTGTCATTTCGGTAGAGCTGTAGAGCTGTGTCCATGTCAGACAAAAAGAAAATGAGGCTACTTAGAAGCAAGGAATAGAAAGGTTTAGTGCAGGAATCATTGCAGTGATGCAGATGTTCCCCAAGTTACTTTTGGGGGATGAACATTCATGTTTCTCTAAGTCTCCAATAAAAATGTTAGCAACCACAGTGCTCATCTTTCCCAGATTTACCTCCTCTCTCCCAGGTCATTTTGTGCTTTTAAAAACTGATTTCTCTGGTTGTGTCTGTAGCAGATGTTGCTTTATTGTTTGCTAACATTATGTTAGCATTACACTTACAAAACAGCCTGAAGAGCCTAACTTCTGTCAACACAGTCTATGGGTTACAGCACAAGCTGGGAGGGTTTTTTCAGCTCTAGTCAATGACTCCCTGTAGGCATGTTGCTTAATGTTGTCAGTTTCCACATCTATAAATCGGGATCCATAATAATATATAGCTGAAGTCTGGAGGAAAGGCCACATTCCTTGTTTCTCAAACTTTCTCCTTGCAGACATATTAAAAGTCTTCCGACATTTCAGACAAGAGAAAGACACATCATTTTAAAAGACCTTTCCTTGCTTAGTGGGTCAAGCATTCTTTTTAGACCCTTGCTTTTTAAATACACAGGGTACAAAAAAAAAAAAAATGTATACACATTTTAAGAAAGGAAAACTGTATTAAAATTGTAATACAATTGTTGGAGATGATGTCATAAAAATCGCGGCATGAGGTGAGCCTCTTGAAATCTGCCCTGGAATTTACAAAAAATTGAACAACTGTAATTCCACAAAGGATTCCCTGTGCAGCAGACAGGCAAGACTAAGAGACGTGCAACTGAAATCATCTAAAGGTGGGCAAATTGGCGAGTGAGGAAGGAGGAAAGAGGGAAGTGCGGAGATGCGGACCCCACGGGCACAGAATGCAGAGTGGAGCTCCGAGCTCCAGCAGTGGCAAGAGGAAAGAATTCAGTCTGCTACATAGTGCTCTGCTTATGGGCCACCGTCCTGCCTGAGGGATCAGCGTATAACACGGCTGAACCCAACGCTCACGGCAGAGACCTCAGAGAAAAGACTGAGGGAAGAAGGGTGAAAATGGGGTTTAAGCCCTCACTGCCGAGCAGAGGACAGAAGGCTTAGGCATGGAGCCTGGCCACCCCCTTCCTACCCTCCTAGAGCTTACCCCACCTTCACCCTCCCAATGCTAGAAGCAGAACTGTAGCAGTGCCAGATCAAAAGAACAGAATATTTGCAGTTCTGAGAATTGCAGCCTGCAGCCATAGACTCACAGTCCAACTAGTTCTGCCAAAGGGGAGGGAGCCTTGGGTGCAGGACCGGCTGTGCTGGTGCTGGCCGCCATTGCTCTGGGCCACCTCTCACAACCCACCCCGCCCCTGTCCCCACCTATCTGTGTGGATCCTTGCAGGAGTAAACAAAACTGCTGAAACACACAAGCTCTGAAACTGGTGCAGGAAGAGCTTTAGAACTTCAGAAGCTCTCCACATCTCCCCATGGAGGGGGTGCCCTGTGACCCAGGTGACCTGTTCACAGAGGAGAAGCCCACCTTCCAGGGTGAGAAACCCATTGGGTGAGAAACCAGAACAGTGCAGAGAAAATATAACACTACAGTGTGAGAGAGAATAAAGGCTGCAGTCAGAAAGAAAATAAAGCATTCTACCCACACCTACTGGAAAACAAATGAAAGACCTCTTCCTATCAACCTGTTGCAGAACCCACTCCTGTAGATGCCTAGGAAGACAAATAATAATCCATTAATTGCCATAAATAACCAAGGTAACAAGACAGCTCAGAAACAAAATTAAAAGTCTCCAGAAAATGAACTTAAAGACATGGAAATATGTGACGTAAATGACAAGAGAATTCAAGATTGCAGTTCTTAAAAAACTCAATGAGATGCAAGAAAATATAGACAGGCAGTTTATTGAACTCAGAAACATAATCAAAGAACAAAAAACATTTTACCAAAGAGATTGAAATTTTAAAAAAGAACCAAATAGAATTTCTGGATATTAAGAACTCCATAAAAGAAATGAAGAATGAAATAGCCAGCTTAGGTAATAGACTGGACCAGATGGAGGAAAGAATCAGTGACATCAAAGACAGAAATCTGGAAATGACACAGAGGGAAGAAGAGACAGACTACAGAGTTAAAAGAAATGAAAGAACTCTACAAGAACTTTCTGACTCCATCAAACAGAGCAACATAAGAATAATGGGCATACCAGAAGGAGAAGAAAGGGAAAAGGGAACAGACAGTATAGTCAAATAAATAATCGATGAGAACTTCCCAAACTTGTGGAAAGAACTAGACCCTTGAATCCAAGAAGCAAATAGAAAACCTAATTACCTCAATCCCAACAGGCCCTCTCCAAAGCACCTTGTACTGAAACTGTCAAAAATTAATGATAAAGAAAGCATCCTCAAGGCAGCCAGGGCAAAGAAGACAGTAGCCTACAAAGGAAAGCCCATTAGATTATCATTAGATTTTTCAGCAGAAACTCTACAAGCCAGGAGGGAGTAGAATCAAGTATTCAAACTAGTGAAAGAAAGAAATTATGAGCCAAGAATAACATATCCAGCAAAAACATCCTTTAGATATGAAGGAGGAATAAAGACCTTTACAGACATACAGAAGCTGAGGGAATTTTGTAACACACAACCTGCACTACAAGGAATACTGAAGAAGGCTATTTAACCTGAAACAAAAAAGCAAAAGAATACAAAATCATGAGTAGTATTACGAACAGACAGAAGCAGGAAATGGCAACCCCTAAACCAATTAGGACACTATATACTTAAACATAACATACAGGGTAAAGAAGCGGGGGAAAAAACTTTAAAAAAGAGGAAAAAGACAACTTGCTACTTTAGTGCAGAAATCAACTCACAGTATAAATAGGAATAATTTGTGACAACAAAAAACATAAACGGGGAGAGAGTAAAGGCCTGAACTGGCACAAGGGAATGGAGAAAGTAAGCGTGCTGAAGAAAATGGAATACTCCAAATGTGAAACTTTCTTTTACATAAACTTAATGGTAACCACTCAAAAAAAATCCAGCACTGAAATATATAACATAAAAAAAGAAGAGATAGAGGGAAAAATCATAGAATACCAGCATACTGAAATAATAGACAGCAACAAAAAGGCCAAGAAACAACGGAGACACCATCCTACCAGAAAACCAGAGATAGACTAATAGGAAATCCTCACATATCTACACATTAGGAAATCACCCTAAATGTAAATGGACTGAACTCACCAATGAAAAGGCACAAAGCAGCAGATTGGATCAAAAAACTAAACTCTAAACTCAACCATATGCTGCCTCCAAGAGACACATCTCAGCTACAAGGACAAATATAGAATCAAAGTGAAAGGGCAGAAACTGACACTCCGAGCAAATGGTATTCAGAGAAAAGCAGATGTAGCATACTGATATCAGATGAAACAGACTTCAGGTAAAAAAGGTAACAAGAGACAAAGATGGACATTTCATAATGATATAAGAGACTATACAACAAGAAGACATAACAGTCATCAACATTTATGCCCCTAATTAGGGAGCACCGAAATATACCAAGCAACTACTAACAGAACTAAAGGGAGAAATTGACCAAAACACAATTATAGTAGGGGTCCTAAATACATCATTGACAGCTATGGATAGATCATCCAAACAGAAAATAGATCATGAAATAACAGCCCTAAATGACACATTAGATGAAATGGACATAATTGACATTTATAGAGCATTTCATCCTAGAACATCAAACTACATTCTTTTCAAGTGTACACGGAACATTCTCAAGGATAGACCATGTATTGAGACATAAAACTAGCCTCAGCAAATTAAGAAGATTAAAATCATATCAAGCATAAATCTGATCACAAGGCTTTGAAGTTGGATATCAACTGCAAAAAGAAAGCAGGAAAAACCACAAATATGTGGAGATTAAACAACATACTTTTAAAGAATGACTGGGTCAAAGAAGAAATAAGAGGAGAGATCAAAAGCTACGTAGAAACAAATGACAATGAAAATACAACCTACCAAAATTTTGGGGATGCAGCGAAAGCAGTCTTTAGAGGGAAATTTATATCACTACAGGCCTAACTTAAGAAAGAAGAAAAATCCCAGACAACTAACCTCACGGTACACCTTGAAGAACTAGAAAAAGAAGAAAAAAGAAAAAATGAAACCCAAAGTCAGCAGAAGGAAAGAAATAATAAAAATCAGAGCAGAACTAAATGAAACAGAGAACAAAAAGACAATAGAAAAAATTAGTGCAACAAAGAGCTAGTTCTTTAAAAAGGTTAATAAAATTGACAAACCTTTGACTAGACTCACTAAGATAAAAAGAGAAAAGTCACAAATAAACAAAATCAGAAATGAAAGAGGGGAAATTACCACGGATGCCACAGAAATACAAAGGATCACCCAAGAATGCTATGAAGGATTATATGCCACCAAATTCAATATGTTAGAAGAAATGAACATGTTCCTAGAAACATGTAGCCTTCCTAGGCTGAATCACAAAGAAATGGAAAATCTAAATAGACCAGTGTGCAGTAAGGAAATTGAATCAGTCATCCGAAACCTTCCCAAATGCAAAAGTCCAGGACCAGATGGCTTCACTAGTGAATTCTACCAAACCTTCAAAGAGGATCTAATACCAATCCTGCTCAAACTCTTCCAGAAAATTGAAGAAGAGACAATACTCCTTAATTCATTTTATGAGGCCAACATTACCCTGATACCAAAACCTGGTAAGGATAACACAAAAAAAGAAAACTATAGGCCAATATCTCTGATGAATACAGATGCAAAAATCCTAAACAAAGCTCTAGTAAATCAAATGCAACAATACATTAAAAAGATTATTCATCACGACCAAGTGGGGTTCATCCCAGGGGCACAAGGATGGCTCAACATATGCAAATTGATAGATGTGATATCAAAATAAAGGACGAAAATCTATGATTATATCAATAGATATAGAAAAACTGTTCGACAAGATACAACATCCATATATGATTAAAACACTTAATAAAATGGGTATAAAAGAAAAATACCTCAACATAATAAAGGCCATATATGACAAACCCTCAGCTACTATCATAATTAACGGTGAAAAACTGAAGCCCTTTGCTCTACGTTCAGGAAATGACAGGGCTGTCCTCTATCACCTCTGCTTTTCAACACAGTATTGGAAGTCCTAACCAGAGCAATCAGGCAAGAGAAAGAAATAAAAGGCATCCAAATTGGGAATGAAGAAGTTAAATTGTCACTCTTTGCAGATGACATGATGCTATGCATAGAAAACCATAAAGACTGCATCAAAAAGCTATGAGAAACAATAAATGAATACAGTAAAGTTGCCGGCTACAAAATCAACATACAAAAGTTCATTGCAATTTTATATACTAAAAATGAACTCTCAGAAAAAGGAAAAAACAATTCCCTTTTCAATTGCAATAAAAAGAATAAAACACCTAGGAATAAGCTTAACCAAGGATGTGAAAGACCTATACACTGAAAACTATAAGACGTTTTTTAAAGAAATTGAAGAAGACACAAAGAAATGGAAAGACATTCTGTGTTCATGGATTGGAAGAATCAACATAGTTAAAATGACCATATTACCCAAAGCAATGTTTGGGTAATAGCCAAAGATTTAATGCAATTCCTATCAAAATCCCAATGGCATTTTTAAAATAAATAGAACCAAAAAATCATCAGATTTGTATGGAATCACAAAAGACCCAAAAGAGCCAAAGCAATACTACAAAAAAAAAAAAAAAAAAAAAAGAGCAATGCTGGAGGTATCACACTCCCTGACTTTAGCTTGTACCACAGGGCAACAATAATCAAACCATTATGGTATTAGCAGAAAAACAGACACACAGACCAATGGAATAGAACTGAGAACACAGAAATAAAACCACATAAATATGGACAGATGGTTTTCAACAAAGAAGCCAAAATCATACAATGGAGAAAAGACAGCTTCTTCAATAAATGGTGCTGGGTAGACTTGGAAAGCCACATGCAAAAGAATGAAACTAGACTGCTACCGGTCACCATGTACCAAAATTAATTCAAAATGGATTAAAGACCTAAACATAAGACCTGAAACAATAAAACGCATAGAAGAAAACATAAGTACTAAAATTATGGAGCACTAGAGAGCACTTTATGAATTTGACCCCAAAGGCAAGGGAACTAAAAGCTAAAATAAATGAATGGGACTATATCAAACTAAAAACCTTCTGCATAGCAAAACAAACCATCAACAAAATAAAGAGGAAACCAACCGAATGGGAGAAGATTTTTGCAAACAACACCTCTGATAAGGGGTTAATATCCAAAATGTATAAGGAACTCATACAACTCAACAACAACAAAACAAACAATCCAATTAAAAAATGGGCAGAGGACCTGAATAGATATTTCTCCAAAGAGGACATACAAATAGACAATAGACATATGAAAAAATGTTCAACATCATTAATCATCAGAGAAATGCAAATAAAAACCGCAATGAGATATCACCCCACACCAGTTAGAATGGCTATCATCAACACGACAAATAACAAGTGGAGACACTGTGGAGAAAAAGGAACCCTCATACACTGTCAGTGGGAATGCAGACTGGTGCAGCCACTAAGGAAGGCAGTGTGGAGGTCCCAAAAAAAATTAAGAATAGAATTATCATATGACCCAGCAATCCCTCTCCTGGCTATCTACCACAAACATCTGAAAACAAAAGATATATGTGCTCCAATGTTCATTGCAGCTTTATTTACGGTGGCCAAGAAATGGAAACAACAAAAGTGTCCTTTAATAGATGATTGGATAAAAAAGTTATGGTATATATACACAATGAAATACTGTTCTGCCATAAGAAAAGATGAAATAGTACCTTTTGCGACAACATGGATGGATCTTGAGATTATTAGGCTGAGCAAAATAAGGCAGGCAGAAAAAGTCAAAAACCATATGATTTCACTGACATGGTATATAAAACTGAAAACAACAAAAGAACAAGACAAACAAAGGAAGAAACAAAAAATCATAGACACAGACAATAGTTCAGTGGTTACCAGAGGGTAAGGGGGGAGGGGGGAGGGGGGTGGTAGATGAGGGTAAAGGGGATCCAATATGTGGTGATGGAAAGAGAACTGACTCTGGGTGGTGAACACACAATGTGATACATAGATGATGTATTACAGAATTGTACACCTGCAATCTATGTAACTTTACTAACAATTGTCACCCCAATAAACTTTAATTTTTAAAAAAATTATAATACTCAATATATACTGATAACAAAAGATGAATACAACTCATGTTTGACTTCTGCAATTACAAGACGTGCTCAAACTGGTTGCCATCAGCATCCAGACACTTCTGATTATGGCAAACTACTGCTTGAGCAGCATTGACCAAAGTGTCCACTTGTATACATTTTTTTGGCACACCCAATGAGTTTTTATCACTCATGTAGACAACTGTCTCTTTTGAAAATTTTAAATGTTTTCCGAAACTTGAGTGTATGTGTACCTAAAGACAGATTACCAAGGTATAATTTTGGAGCTAGAATATATTATCAATTTATTTTACAATACAAATCTAACATATTTTTCTACAAGATGTGTGCTTGTCAAGCTGAGCAAAATGAATTGTTATTCTTCGCTTTAGCCCTATGTGAGGTTCAAGTTAACAGTTTTTAAGCACAATCCAGTTCCAAAGAGAGTGGAGAAATAACTATAGATAAGGCATGGGCTCTTCCCTCAGGAAGTGATGAGCTTGGAGGGGACAGGGACTTATAAAGAACATAGTATACAGCATCAGTAAATAAGGACAAAACTGAAACACAGACTTGCTCTGAATCAAGAACTGAGACTGTTGAGACTTGTGAAGGCTTCAAGAAGACAGTGATTTTTAAGATAGATCTTGAGTGAAGAACTGCATTCCAATACCTAAAGCAATGACTAAAGACTTAGAACCTTGGAGGAAGTAATGATTCTTGGTTTGAAGGATTCTATGTTTAGTCATACAAGCTATTTTTAAGTCCAATTGTCTACAGTATACTTCTCTTATTTCCAAGTTACTGAAAATCTATAATTCAAATCATTTAAATCTTAAAATCATTACTGCAGTTAAAAGTTTAAATGAAACAAGAGTATATTTATTTAGGAAGACTTTTGACCACATTCCCTCACCTGTTTGAAACCCTTCCAAGATATTTTATTATTCCTTTAATTTCTATTTCTGGGACTTTCACTTATTAGTCTCTTGCATTTCCTTGCAGAAAATGGAAATCAGGGAAAATGTAACAGTGTATGTTGAAGGATTATAGGAGAGAAACATGAGACTCAGGCCCAATTCCAAATTTTCCCCACCATCTCCACCCCCACTCCCCAGCCTAACCTGTTTTTTCTTCAGCGTTAGATTCTCTTGGTCAGAGCCATTCTCTGAGGCTCTATGTCTTCCCACTAGGATAATTTATGTTGGAATTCATCTTCTTTCCCAATCATACTGCCTCGGGAGAACCCAGCAAAGGAGGGAAATCTCAGGCCTGGAAACTGGTAGAATAACATCTGATTGGAAAGAAATGTCATCAGAACTCACTGCTCTATAAATGTATCACGTGAACTAAATACCAAAATTTCCATATCCTTGTTTCACTCCAGAATTACAATAACTACATGGGAATTATTAACATAAATAGTTGCGGCACTGATAGTACTTTGTACTCAATTGAATGTGTTGGGAGGTGGCAAATATTTGGGACATATATTGGGACATACTTATTCTAAAAAGTTATGATTTGTCTATCTGAAATTCAAATTCAACTGCAAATCCTGTATTTTTATTTGCTAAATCTAGCAAGTCTCAATAAGAGGTCATTCAGTTTGGAAATTACAAGGTCACTGCAATCTTTGAAAGATCAGTTTGCAAGCAAGTTACACAGGGAAGTCAGATCACCAGAGGAGAAGCAGTAAATAATTATAAGGAATGAGAGACAAGTATAGCCTACTTCTCCCAGAAATTGGATGCTGGAAAGAAAGAGAAAGGTGTGCTGTTATTTGATTTTTTAAGAGACTTCTTGGATATGCCCAAAATGATGACAGAATTCCATTAAATAAATAAAAGAATCCATCTGGTTAAGATGAGATTTATAATCCCAATATACTACGCTGGAGAGTCCGTCTGGAAACATATCTCTACCAGTTTGCCTTTTAAAATAATAAACACAAATGTATTGAACCCTTTTTGATACCTATGTTTGAATAAAAATTCTGAGTATTATAATTAATCCAGTTTTACCTCTTTAAACATTAAGCGGAAAATATTTGTTTACTTTGGTAAAAATTTTGAAGAAATCACAGACTGTCAAAAGAAACTGAAAAGGTAACAACAACCTGGGAGATGTTTGCAACACACATGCATAATCAGAAACTTGTATCTAGAATATATAAAGGACGCCTAAAAACAGTCAAGAAAAGTCAACAATCCAATAGTAAAATGAGCAGGAAAAATGGACAAACATTTAATGAAAGCAGAAAGACAGCACCAGAAGCTCAACCTTTGTAGAAACAAGGGAAAATAATACTAAAACTATTATAAATACCATTTCACACCCACTGAATTGGCAAGAATTTGAAGGTCTAACTATGCCAAAGGTTGGAGAGGATGTGGAGCAATTGGAACTATGAGCCACTGTTGGTGGGAGTGTGAACTGATTCACTGATTGTGGAAAACAATTTGACATTACCTAGTAAAGTTGCAGATGTGCGTATCCCACTAACCAGCAACTCCACTTTTAAAACCTAGAGAAAATCTTGCTGGTGAATACCAGGAGATATATATATATATAAGAATGTTTCTGATAGGCTGGAGACAACTTGGCTGTCAGTCAAAAGGGAGTAAATAGATAACTGGTGGTATATTAATTGAAATACTCTACAACAGAGAAGATTGATGAGTTACATGCACATATATAATTCTCACAAATAAAATTCTGAAAAAATAAGCAAATCAGGAAGAAAGCATAAAATATTATACTTTTCATACAAGTTAGAAAACTTGTATAGCTAACAGTATTTTATTAGGGTGATATATATATGTATGTGTGTGTGTATATATATATATACACACACACACACACATACATACATATATACATATATCCTTTTGCTTATAATTGTACTATATATATTTACACACAGTAAATATATACAGTACATATATTTATATAATATATTTATATATTATATTTTATATGTATTTAGAAACCATAAAAAAACTAAGGAAAAGAATGGGAGAATGACAAATTAAGAAGTCAAGATAGCGGTTACCTCTGGAGTGATGGAGAATAGAAATAATTATAGGGGGCTTCAAGAGGAGTAGAAAAGTTTTCTTTTTTTTAAAGTAGATGGTAAATACAAGGGTACAAATTTTGTTGTTATAGTTTATACTTACTTTACTTTTATTATTTTATATGTATGAAATATTGCATAATCTTTAAAAAGAAATATATATATATATATATATATATATATATATATATATATATATATATATGTTGTCATTATCAAATAACTTTTGCAGAAGATAAGTTTATTTGGATAAAGATTTTAAATGTGTACCACACACTCTTTAGCCCTCTTCTGTCAACATATGGTGAAAGATGTGTCAGCCCAGCATGGGTTTAGAACATTCTGAACACTGCACAGTCAGCATAGCTGTGAAATTGTTGCATCAGTACTAATCACTGGTCTTACAGCTCTGCTTTGTGTTTAAGATTGAGTCTTTTATAAACCACCCCACCCAGAATGTTACATAGAATCTCGAAAACATGTTTTTCAAGTGCTCTGAGAGCCAAAACGTATTTGGTATAATGACAAATGATCTAATGAATACCAGGTCCAAAATATTCTGTGATATCAACAACTCAGGTGCAGGATTGAGGAAAGGGTATATCAGGTTTTCTCCCTGGAATGTGTTTATGTATAGGTATAAGGAAATAGTCAAAGGGCCGGGACGTATCTCACTCACTGATTGGGTAAGGCTCCAGACATATATTGAATAAAAGGCAATTCATTCTGTTTGGGGGAAAGGATGAGCTTTTCATTTTCTGGTATATATTACTGCAGAGACCTTTTTTTTTAAAGCCATTTCTGTTTAAAATAGAATTAGAAATGTCTTATCTCATAGATACATAGAGTATAAGTTAATTCTAATGAATCTCACTAAGAACTATCAGCACATCGAATTAACCTTACATATTTACCACTGCCATTTTGATCCCTGTCACAGAGCTATGTAAGGTGGAGAACACCTCCAAACTACTCTGAAAAAGGACTAGAACCACATTTCCATAACGAGGCTATTCTCATTTAAACGGCCGTTTTTTTTCCTGAGAATATTCAAAATCCCCCATAGAAACTCACCATTTATAGCAGACTGCTTTGTACAACTCTCCTTCCTTTTTCAGTTGTCATTTCTTACTGATGTCAGTGGATCGGTGTTCTGTTACCATTTACTCTTCACATATTGCTTGGGTGATTGAACTACATACTGCCGTCTTCTACAAAGCAAGACTCCTGAGCTTTGTGACAGCAATTCCCCACCTAGGGCCAGTCTTAGTTCAAATCTGGGATTGTGGCTATATTCCTGGTGGCTAAGGGAACTATAACCTCTAGATAAATGAGGTAAAACAAAGCCCTGATATCATAGAATGATTAGAATAGCAGAAGTTGAAAGATGATACCTCATAATACAAAATATTTATGAAACTTTCTATGTGATGAATTGTTAATAGTCTAATTGCAAAAGCAAAGGAAAATGACAATAGCATAAAATCAGAACAGGGATGTGTCATTTATACAAGTACAGTTATAGCATCAAAAATGTAGGTAATATTTGTGTGGTCACCGGTGAACATGACGCTCAAGCCGCCCTCTTTTCTAATTTTTCTGTTAGTTAAATGGGAACAATAATTCCGTTCACCTCCTAAGAAGGTTGGGCGGGTTCATGAGGCAATGCTTATGAAGCACTCAAAGTTCGTTCAATGAAAGATTCAATGTAAACACAACCTTGTACTGTTCTATCCAACTATAACCACACTCTATGTTAACAACTCAACATCTATACACCAAAAAGAAGTTTACATTTCTAGTACAATACTATTTGTAGTTATCTGATTCTGACAAATAGGATGGCATAAATAGATGATAAAATTAAAAATCTATTTTGAGGTATGTGATATCCCATTCAATTTTATTTCTTTCGCTCTACAGATTGCCTACAAAATTATTATTTTTAAAACCAAAAGTTTATTTTTAAATAGTGCCCTGTTTTCATTGCCTCTAATTGCAGTGTTATGGGCAATATAAAATAACAATCAAGAGTGCTAAATCTCATTTGGCTAAGAAAGAGATGTTAGTGAATAAAACAAGGTGTATAGAAAAAGAAAAGCTATATCTCAATAAGGATAAAACTGCCTGTACAGAATAAAGAAATTAAAACCAACATCACCTTAGTTGCATGATGAAAACAAGAGAGAAAGAAATTTACAGTTGGTTCCAGATTTCTGCCCCACAGCTGTGTTTTGAACTGCACCATGGATTTGATGTCACATCATCTGATTACCTGATCTCATGGTTCTCATCTCCACCCTCCGGAGTTCCTGACAGTTCTTGCCTATGTCTAATAGGACATGCCATTGTTATATGGGGGCACCATTCTGTCCTTGGTTTTTAAAAACTGTTTTAAGGAAAATTCAAGGATCTTTTCCAATGAAAATTGCACTGGGAAAGAGAATATGGGTTCATCAAAAAATCTTAGTTAAACATTGCCCTAATATGAAACCTTCCTCCCCTAAACTTGAGAAGTTGGAAAGATAAAAAGCATTCAGGCAACTGTAAAAAAAAAATGGCAGCTCACATTTAATTCAATTTATTAATAATTTATTGAGCTTTAGTATTAAAGATTGTGCTTGTTGCTTCAAACAATACAAAAATAATATAGGTAAAACCTTGCTCTAAAGATTATATTCTATCAGTGCAGGTGGCAGGATAGGCAGGAGAGATAAAAATGTAAAATAAACACAAAAGTAAATACAATCAAGCAGATATCAAGGAGAAGTACAAATTGCATTGGGATGACTAATGAAGGAGATAACATTTGATTGAGGTACAAGGAAAATCTTCATGGAGAATGTGGTATTTGAAATGGACCTTGAAATACGGTTGGAACTTTGTAAAGAAAAGACAATAGTAGAAAGAAAACTTGAGACAAAGGTAGGAAGGAGAAAATTTTAAGGTAGATTTAGAGGACAATAAGCAGTCTAGTTTAAATGGAACAGGGGATACTTATACTGGAGTAGAAGATGATAGGTGAAAATAGTGGAGACTAAATTAGGAAGGGTTTTGCAAGTCATATTAAGTATTATAACCTAAGTAAATGGCTTGGGGAGGAGTTCCCAAGGTTATTGAGCAGGAAAACATATGATGTGAGCTATGCTTTGGGATAAATAATTTGTCTACAGTTGTGTAGATTGAATATAGATGGGGAGCCAGTGAGAAGGGGAACCAGTTATAAAGCATTCACAATATTCTAAGTAAGAAATAATGGGGCTCTACACTTGGGTGCAGCAGTAGGCGTGAAAAAGAGACATCATGGGTGGGATTCCCCAAGAAACATACTGAGAGTCTGAGATGATTATACAGGAAGTTTATTGAGGAGTTTCTCTCAGAAACATCTTTTAGGCTGTGAGAAAGTTAGGACTGGGCAGAGAGAGAAATTAAACTGAAATGTAGTTGCAGCAGAGACATGAGTCAATCCAGGTGAGCTTCTGATGTTAGGATGGCCCCTCAGAGGTCTCCAATTGAAGCAATGGATCTGGACCTTTGTACCCATCAAGAGCACCAGCCATTGGATGCAGGGAAAAGGAAGAAAGTTTGTTGAAGTGAAATCTGCATGGATTGGCAGATGATACAACGATGTAAAGGTGGAATGAAAAAGAAAAGTTAGAGCTAAAACCAAGGTTATGGAACACTTAGGAAATACCTACAAATGCGGTAAAAGACCTAGTTTGGAAGTGCAGGTGACAACTTCAACTGGGGACATAATGGCACATTCCTTGTTTTCTGTAATGCTATCACTAGAACCATGCCTAGGGGACCAGAGAGCCTACAGTGTATCGAGCCTATGTTCATTCCAGTGCCTTATTGAAAAACAAAAGACAAAGATAACTTGAGTTTATATTAACTGCAAGAAATCATTTCAGAGTACTAAAGGTCAGAGGGGATTCCAGATACACACAATGTAAAATTAGAAAATAAAACTTAAATTCTTCTTCTTATTAGTAAATTAATATTAGTAAATTAGTTATTATCCATTATCTATTTGTAGACAATATGATGGAATCCCTGAAAAACCTTAGCCATTCAATGATAAAAGAAAACAATAAAATAATTTTGTAAGATATCAGGATACAAAATTAACACATAAAACTTAATGGCCTTCAAATATACAAATTACAATCAACCAGAAAATATAATGTTTTGCAAGAGCCACAAAAAAAGGTAAAATAATTAGGAGTAAATTTAGCAAGTAAATTTAGCAAAATACTGTAAACAACTTAAATTTAGCAATTTTAAAGTTGTAAATTATTCCTTAAAGGCACTCAAGTAGACTTCAAAAAATAGAAAGATTTCCTTTTCTCTTGGATAGAATGACCTAACATTATAAATATATTGATCAGTTTTCCTCAACTTAATATGTAAATTTAATGCAATCCCAATAAAAATACCAATAATTTTTGCTGAAGTTAGTCAAGTGAGTTCTAAAATTCATATAAAAAACGAACATGAAAGAATAGCTAGGAAAACCCTGAAGAAGAAAAACAAAAGCAATGTGGGATGGGAGAACCAGCCACACCAGATTTAATGCACAGAATAAAACTGCTGTAATTTAAAAAGTGAGGTACTCCATTATGAATAAAGAGACAGACCATGAAATAGAAGCAAAAATAGACCCAAAAATATGATAAAGGTGATGTTACAAGTCAATGAAGAGAAGAAAGACTCTTTATTAAATGGTGTGGAGGAAAATGTGACCCTATTTGGAAAAAAGTAAAGTTAGAGCCACACCAGAATAAACTTCAAGTATATTAGATATATAAATGTAAAATATAAAATAATTCAAATAGTAGAAGGAAACATGGGTGATATGATATAATATGGGTGATATAACCTGGTGTAAGGAAAACCTGCTAATTATTCAAATCCATACATGAAAAAATACATTATCTAAATAATGCATTTAGATAATGTATTTTTTTAAAAAATACATTATCTAAACACATTATCTAAATAAATTTAAAAACAAACAGCATGGCAAAATAAAGTCTTAAGTAAAATTAAAAGACAAATGATAAATTGAGAGAAAATATTTGAAACATGTATAACAAGTTAAAACCTAATATATTAATATCTGTAAAAATGTTAGGAAATAAATAACCAAAAACCAAATGGAAAAATGAGCAAAAGATGTACAGACAGCACACACACACACACACACACACACACACACACACACACACACACATCTAAAAGGACACAAACATGTAAAGATATTTAACATTACTCATAATAAAAGAAATACTACACTAACTTTATATTGAGGTACTTTCTCAGCTATCAGGCTGGAACAAATTTTAACACATTCTCTCACATCTTAATGGTGGGAATGGAAAATAGTATAAACCCCAGGAAGGAGAATTTAGCAATATCTAACAAAACTACATATGCATTTACCTTTTGAAACCACAAGTTTACTTCTAGGAATTTACCGAGTAAAGATGTATCTTCATAATCCAAAACAAAACATACACAAAGTTATTCATTGTGAAATTATTTGTATTATCAAAATACTGTAAACAACCTAAATGCCCATCTCTAAGAGACAGTGGAATAAGTTATGGAACAGCCACACAATGGAGATCACTAAGCAGGTATAAAAAAATGAAGAAGATCTCTATGAATTGTTCTGGAGTAATATCCAAGATAATTAAGTGGAGAAATCAAGGTCCAAAAAGAATATATAGTATGATACATTTTGTGTAAGGAAGATAAACTGGAAATTAATGAAAATAATTACCTGTAGATGGTGGGTGGGAACAGAGTTGCAGGAATAGGGATGGAAATGAGACTTTACTGAATATATCTTCTTTTGTAAGTTCTTATTTTTGAATCATGTAGATGTTTTATTTATTCAGAAAATAAAATGTAATTTAAAAATGATAAAAGAAATGTAAATCTTAAGATTGAACACAAAGAGAAAAAAATAAATATCAAATTGGTAATATAACTAACAGCATAATAAAATTAATTTAAGTAATTTTTGAAAAAAGCACTCAGGCTACATGTACCTCTTTATGGTTTTCAACTGAGGGTAATTTTGTCCGCCAGGAATATTTGATGATATCTGCAAACATTACTTATTGTCACCACCACGGGGTAAAGAACGGGGGCAGTGTTGTGAAGAGGGTGTACTGGCATCCAACATCTAGAGGCCAGGGACAGTACTAAACATCTGACAAAACACAGGACAGCCACAACAAAGAATTATTAGCCCAAAATTTCAACAGTGTTGAGGTTGAGAAAACTTATTTTAGTGGGAGATAGTCTGAGGACCATAAACCAAGATTATGGAGAAACTTTTGAATTTTACTTTAGCTTTTTTTGTTGGGACAGGTATTAATGTAATAATTTTGAAAGCTTTTGGTGAATATACGGAAGAGAATGAATAAATGTATTAATGTTGTTGAGAACCAAGGTTCTCATTGTGGTAGAAGGAAGATAGAAATGTGAAGTAAGAAAAGGTGAGGGACCTTATGATTGCTGAGTATGAGCTCCTGATTTAACAAAAAGGACAAAAGATATCCTCTAGCTTTACCCACTGAAAAGGCCCGAAGTATTGACGTCTCAGCAGCAATAAGCACACTTGGCACCCAGATCACAGTTTGTACAAGACAACTATTTTGCAGAAAAGAATCAGGACTCCTTGGAGAAGTTGCTGACTCAGTACTGAAGAACAAGGTGAGCCAGAATATCTAGCTGTGCCAGAAACCAAAGAAGTGCTCAAAGACCAATGAGGATATAAAACAAAACAAAACAACATAGAAGCTACCTTTTTTTAATTTCTTTTTTTGTTGGGGAATATTGGGGAACAGTGTGCTTCTCCAGGGCCCATCAGTTCTAAGTAGTCCTTCAACCTAGTTGTGGAGGGCACAGCTCAGCTCCAAGTCCAGTCGCCATTTTCAATCTTTAGTTGCAGGGGGCGGAGCCCACCATCCCTTGTGGGAATTGAACTGGCAACCTTGTTGTTGAGAGCTCGCATTCTAACAAACTGAGCCATCCAGCCGCCCCATAGGAGCTATCTTGAAGGAGCCTATCTTCAAGGCCAAATTTTGACAATTTGAACATGAAAAAGAGTAATGACAATAATGGATTACAGAAGCAGAAAAGAATCCATGACTCCATAGTGTTCCTCAAAAAAAAATGGGGTGAGGGGTTAGAGAAGCTCTTCTTCACAGAAGAATATCATCTATAGAAGACATGTTAACATTAGAAAATCACCACTTTGCAACTACCAATGTCATAATTGATTTAGGCAAGATTATAAGTAGATGCTAAGATCTTTGGAGAGCGCAGAAGGTTCAAATTATCCAAAATACTACCCTACATATTACTTATTAGTTGTAAAAGGAAAAGTTTCCCTTTGTTGGTATGAAATCTGGCACACTTCAACTTACCAACGAATCAAGCTTTATATCACCAATGTTGGGACAAACTGACATTATATGCCTTTTGATGGGATGCAATGGAAAGTAAACAACATCACCTATGTAACATATATGCACGGGCTCCCAGGCATCATAATGGGCTTTGGGTCAGGCAAACTTTGGTTCCTACCCAAATAAGAGGAAATAACCAAAAGAATAAAAGACTAAAGGGACATGAAATATTATGCATGATCTTTCATTGGTTACTGGATTTTTAAAAAATCGTTTTAAAGGACATTATCCAGCAATTAACAGGCAATTTGAATATGGATTAATTATTAAGTACTATATTTATTTAAATTGATTTCTTATGATAATAGTTATCATAATAATGGTTATGTAGGAAAATGCCCCTGTTCCTAACAAACATATGTTGAAGTATTTAGGGATGAACTGTCATGATGTCTGTAATTTACTTTCAGGAGGTTCTACATATGTGTGTGTGTGTGTGTGTGTGTGTGTGTGTGTGTGTGGAGAGCCTCCTGAGAGAGAGAGAGAGAAAGTAAATGTGGCAAAATTTTAACAACTGATGCATTTAGGTAAGGGGCATATTCTGTGAACTATTCTACAAATTTGAAGTGTTTCATTGGAAAAAAAAAATAGTGTGGGGGAAAAAAGACTTGTCTGAATCCATGAGTTGATTGGGAACCAATACATTATTTGAAAACTGGTAAAGAGAAGAAATCTAGCATTTACTCTGCCTTCCTTAAATGAACTATAATTCAGGATAACCAAATAATTAATTCAGACAGTTTCTCTACATGAAGTCATCTGTATAATGAACGAAGTAGAGTAGGAGTGGAGTAGCATCATTCGTAACCCCTAATGATTTCATGGAACTAGGCATGATTATCAATGACTACCACCATACTGAAAAGAGATATATCAGAAAGTATACCTCCTGAGGAAGTAGACAACATCATCTAAAAAGTAGTCTTAACCCCCACAAAACAACAACAACAGAAACCCGAATCTGAGTTTCTAGATCTACCAATACATAGGGAAAACAGAGGACAGAGGAATATGGTAAACATCACTGTGGAGATTCCATCATTCACACTGGGAAGAGTTCTCTGGGAAACCTACAGGATAATGGGCTCTGGTCAGCCAAACCTTAGACCCTATCTCAGTTCCATCACTTATTAAATAACATAGTCCTTTCCTAATTAGTAGAGAAGAAATTATGGAGGAGAGCTACAAATTAAAAGAAACTTAAAAGGCATAGCAACCTATTACAATTTATGGACCTTATTTATCATCTTAATTCATACAAATTTGTGGGGGAAACTGTGTAGGAGAAGCAACTGGAAATATAAACATTGTTGGGATATTTGGTGATGCTGAGGAATTATTTTTCATTATTTTTAGATAGAGTGGTATTTTGATTATGTGTTTTTAAAGATTTCTTGTCTTTAGAGATACACCCTGAAATACTTATGGATGAAATAATATGATGTTGGAGATTTATTTCAAAATAATGTAGAAAGAAGTATAGATTAAAGCAAGAGTGTCTATTGATTTTTGTTGATACTTGTTGAAGCTGGGTGAAGAGTTCATTAGAGTAGTCTCTTTACTTTTGAAAACAGTTAAATATTTAAATTTTTTGAAATAAAAGATTAATTGAAAAAATAAACCACAGACAGCCTTGGAGGAAAAAAAAAAATGGTATGTGCTCTGCCTTTTTTCCCTGCATTTTTGAACTCCTACAGTGGACCACCTCCTTGTGAAGCCTTTACAATATTATCCCATTTAATCCTCACAGTGTCACACCACCATTACACAGTGGGTATTGCAGAGATTAGACATATACCTTGTGGTTTCAAACCTCCTGAATTCAAATCTCCATTCTGCCACCACCTGTTGAGCCAATTAGCCTCCATTTCCTTACCTCTAAAATGGCAATGACAATAACATTATCTACCTCATAGGATTATAGTTAGGGTTAAACAATGAATTATTTTAAGTAAAGTGCTTAGGACACTCCCTGGTGCATAGTGACACAAGTAAATATTAGTGTTTGTTATTAATAAGTGATAGAACTGAGATAGGATCTAA
This sequence comes from Rhinolophus sinicus, assembly GCF_057876585.1. Lineage (NCBI taxonomy): Eukaryota > Metazoa > Chordata > Mammalia > Chiroptera > Rhinolophidae > Rhinolophus > Rhinolophus sinicus. Next base: position 22,954,113 of record NC_142502.1, read on the forward strand.
GGTTTGGCTGACCAAACAAAGCCCATTATCCTGCAAGATGCTGCCTTGAAGATGACACGGGTATACGGATATGTACATCAGTTTTGTGGTACTCGCTGGCAAAGCTACCTCATCCACTCTGTTGGACACATTCTAAATTGTGTATAAAGATCAGCCACACAGTTTTGGACATGCCAAGAAAGAAGTATGGGTGTTAATAGAACAATACAACAACTTAAGTGAATACCCATTCATTTATTCATATTTGAATAGCAATATATATATATACTAAGCTTGGCTCTGCAACAAATGCTAGGGATTTAACAGTTAGGTAAATACAGTCACTGTTCTCACAAGTTTACAAACCAGGGGCCGTGCTTAGATTTCGACCACCCAGCTGGCTGGGAAGCAGAGAATGGGGGTGCTAAGCGTATAGATCTATCCCCTTGAGGCTCACCCAGCACTGTGCACCATGCTGTGTGCCCAGGACCTCACCAACTCAAGCACAATTCTGGAAATTAGCACTAGTAGGTCCAAATCAAGAGGCAGGCTCCGGCTGTGATGATTCCAGGCAATGGTCAAATGTGTGGGGACCAGCCAGGGAGCAGAAGGATTTCTCGGAACTGTGCCCATCCCTGGGAGAATTTCCCTAAGCAGTGGAGGAATGGAGGGGAAGATTCTAATCCTAAGAAGAGTAACTGGCAAGAATAAGAAAGGATATTTGGGTTCAGTCATACCAGCAGGGTTCTAAGGGTCTGCGGTCCCAGCCAGAAGAAGTATGGAGATTGTGGCATTATCAAGGTCAGAGTCAAATTCTGAGGACGTTGCCATAAAGGATGGGGACAGGGAGTCCTGCACCACAGTAGCTGTTTGAGAGCTCAGGGTGGCCCCTTATCTTACACAGGTTTCCAGAACCAGACCCCAGGACAAGAATTCATGTGCGAGTGACGTATGAGTACAAAAAAGTTCTCCTAGGAGAAACCGAGACAGGAATGGAAGAAACAGGTAAGGGAAGAAAGAGCAGCAGCAGCAGAAGCCAGACAAAGCTGCCATTGCAGGTAAAGTCCCAGAGGGTGGCTTCAGCTGGATCCTACACAACTCCTGAAGTCTACGTTTTGCCCCAGAGTTTGTCCTAAGTAGAGGCAAGAAAGCTGGGCTTTTCTGCTCCTACACCAGTGAGACTGTTACTGGCTAAGGGCTGCCCCCGAGGAACTAAAGCTCCAAGCACTTGCAGCTTTTTGCACTTGTGGCCAAAGTGGCTCAAGTGGTCCCAGGGCTGAGCTTCTGAAAATAGTCTTAACTGTGGGCTTGTCAAAGCAGAATAACACCGAGGTAAGGAGAAGAGCACCCAGACAGTTAAAAGGATTCTGAAGAGCTCTGGCTCTAGGCCGAGTACCAGTGATGCCACTTTCATCTGTACTCCAGATTCTAGGTTGAATGGGCAGTAAAGAATAATTTGGGAGGATGTCCGTGGGTCTAATCATTGTGAGCAGACCACATATCATTAGTGTGCACCTCACAAATTACTTCCAACTTCAAAGTATGATAGAATTTAGCTGCTGGCAGACAAGGACTCTGAATATTGATTCAGAAATTGGTAACACTGGGCCCATAGGTGCAAGGGATGAGCTCTCACCTGTGCTCTGCTAGCCTCGGAGCCACTGAGAGCACAGGTGGACAGATTTTCTGCATCACTGCTATCTCTGCTTCTCTTCAATATTCCCCATCAGCATGTGAGATAAGGAAACACATCCTTTGGGTGAAATGCCCAAAACATAAACCTAAAAGTTTTCATAGAATTGGCATAAAGTTTTCCTAAATTTGACCCCAATGTCAGTAAGAAAAAGATACTTGGATTACTCAGTCATTCTTCTCTCTGTTTCTTGGATGTCTACACTCTGTTTTGGCCCAGTCATAGGTGCTAGATGAGCCCAGCCCTGTTTCCCAGATACTCAGATCGCTCCTCATTCCTTCCAGATTCATCCCTTGAAGCTGTTCCTGACATTCATTGTGTCATATTATATCAGAAGTCCCTCACATGAGACACACAAAACTTTTACACCAGCAGTTAGGGTAATCCACAGGAGCCGAAGAAAGAGAAGATGCTGGTTTGTGTGTATTTGTTGAGGGTTAGAGAGTAGGGGGTGGTGGTGTTAATCCTGGAAGGTAAAGGAGAAAAGATTATCTATTTAAGAGTTATCAACCAGAGCAGAACCATAGATGGACTGGGCAATCATATCAGAAGTGCACAGGCTGAAGGGGAGAAGAGGCTGAGGCCAAAAATTATACCCATGGAGACACCAAGGCCAAATCAGAAAGAAGATCCCATAAACACTTAAAAGGGTGAAAACACTGCTCAGAAACTTCCCTCATAGCCTTATCCGTGTTTCTTGCCATATAGCAACAGGGAAATGCAGTACCATTTCTTCTACCTTAAAAATTGAGACATCTGGAAGTAATAGCTTCAATCCCTCACCCTCAACATAGATCAGTACAAAAGACTTCAAATTGTTCCACTAGTTCACCAATGACTAGAAATGACATCATCTATTCTACCTGTACCAGCAAGATTTTAGAGTCAGAATCACTGTGGTCAGTAATAGTACTTCTTGAAAAGATTGTGGTCATAATATAACATCCCTACAAATGCAAACTAGATTTACTTGTTTTTATAGACTCATTGTTCCAGAAGAATGTTCAATAAATCATATAGAGATTTCCTTTGACTTTCAGGCTAGTACATAATAACATTTTTAAACAAGGCTGTTATACATTATGGATCTGCTGTGTGGGAATGTGTGGGATACTACCCTTGATATAGTTTGGTAAAAGAAAAAGTATCCACTCTTAATCTGATCAAGTCTCTATATCTAACTACCAGTTTACAGAAAATTCAAAGTTCAAAGAAACACGTTAATTTACATTCCTGACGTTACAGCTGTTGTATCTGAATGGTGGAAATACTCCATAATGATAAGCTACTGCACATCTTTTCCCGGCTCTGCTTTCTGTGACCTAATGCTGATTGCTTGAAATTGGCCATGGTGGGAGTACCTACACACAGAAATGACAAGTGCTATAAACTAGGGCTTTCATTTCCTGAGCGTCGAACATTTGTCAAGCATTTACCAGCATGCCACAGCCTTAGCCTTTTCCCCAAACTGCCCACAGCCAGCAATACCCAATACAATGAGAAGTACAGTAGCCCTCCCTTTTCTGTGGGGAATATGTTCCAAGATCTCCAGTGAATGCCTGAAATCACAGACAGTGCAGAATTTCATACATACTATATTTTTCCTATACATACATACCTATCATAGTTTTTCATTTATAAATTAGGCATAGTAACAGATTAACAACAGCAACTAATAATAAAATAAAACAATTATAACAATGTATTGTAATACAAGTTATGGAAATGTGGCCTCTCTCTCACTCTTACTCTCCTTCTCTCTTGCAAATTATCTTATTGTACTATACTCACCTTTTCACATAAAGGAAGCATTTTACAGCTTCTCTTTGGCATATCTAAATTACCAGCATCACTACTGTTGCACTTTGGGGTCATTAAGTAAAATAAGCGTTACTGGAACACAAACACTGCAATAACATGATAGTCGATCTGATAATCAAGATGGCTCCTAAGGAACTAATGGGTGGGGAGTGTGTACAGCATAGATATGCTGGACAAAGGGATGATTCACGTCCTGGACAGGACAGAGCAGGACAGTGAGAGATTTCATCATGCTACTCAGAATGGCGTGCAATTTAAAACTCGTGAATTGCTTATTTCTGGAATTTTCCATTAAATATTTTTAGACCTAGGTTGATTACGGGTAACTGAAATCGCAGAAAGCAAAACCATGGCTAAGGGAGACTACTGAATGCCAGAGGGGAAGTCAGAGAGGAAAGAGGCAGTAGTCTTCACTGATTGCAGTTAAAATATCTTATTTGGGGATTTTACAAAGACATAGGGCCACTGCTAGAAACCCTCCCAGAGCTACAGGGTGAAGAGCCTTAAAACATAATTTTTATTAGTTTCTTGATCTGCTTGGCTGATTCCTCCAGGTCATTCAAATATTGTTCAAATGTCACTTCATCAGAAAGGCCTTCTCTAACCACTCTCATTAGTCTTCCTCGTTGTCATGTTCTACCCCTAACACTGCTCTATTTGTCTTCAAAGCACTACCTAGCATTACATTATCTATTCATATGAACTTAAGCTCTATGGACACAGATTCTGTTCTGTTTTGTTCAGTGTATCCCAGCACTAAATACAGTGCCCGGCAGTTGCTCAACAAACATGGGGTGAATGAACTAAAGACCATACACAATAACAAGAAAGGAGGTCTATAAATTATTGTTGGAAAGAAAAACACATTGTAGAAAGATAGTCAGTTCTTATTATTCATAGATTCTCTATTTGTGAATTTTCCTCCTCATTAAAATTTATATGTAACCCCAAAATCAATACTCACAGTCCTTTGACAATCACTCACAGAAATGTACCTAACAGCGAAAAATTTGAGTCACCAATGTTCCCAGCTAAGGTGGAACAAGGTGGCTCTGCCTTCTTATGTCCGTTCTCAGAGTGTAAGCAAGTGTCCTTCTCGTGGTCTATTTAGTGCCATGTTTTTCGCATTTGGTTTTGCTCTTCAAACTGGCCCCCAAACGTAGTGCTAAAGTGCTAGACTTCTTCAGCACAAGAAGTCTGTAATGCACATTACAGAGGAAATGCATGTGTTAGATGAGCTTCATTCAGGCATTAGTTATAGTGCTGTTGGCTATACAGCACAGAGTTCAACATGAATGAATCAGAAATATATATCAAATAAGGTCTTTAAATAGAAACACAGATCAAACAAGGTTATTCCTTGATCAGTTGACAAAACGTTATGACCAGAGGCTCACGGGAACCTGACCCTGTACTTCCTAAAGGAGCAATGGTTCAGTGTTCACTAATTCAGTGTTCACAGAAACTTCTTAGAACTATTAAAAATAATGAGAATAAACTGTATGTAGTATGTTCCATTTGTTTAAAACTATGATAGATAGATAGATAGATAGATAGATAGATAGATAGATAGATAGATAGATAGATAGATGATAGATAGATGATAGATAGATAGATAGATAGATAGATAGATAGATAGATAGATAGATAGATGATAGATAGATAGATAGATAGATAGATAGACAATAGATAGGTAATAGATAGATAGATAATAGATACATAAAGAAATAAATTTGTAGAGACATAGAAAAATATCTGGATGTACATATACCAAATTATTAATAGTGGTTGCCTTTGGGGAGTGGAATTAAGGGAATATAACAACAGTTTCACTTTGTGCCCTTTTACACCTCAGTATTTTTGACAATTTTTTTTTATAACTTTTCAAACCAATGTTTTTTAACAAAGTAAAACAATAAATTCTGATTTAAAAACACTCATAAACTTAAGCAAGAACTAGAAACAAAGCACATATAATTTTTGGACATTTTCATTCTAAAAGAAACATTAAGAAAATGCAGGCCTATAAAGAAATAAAATTAAAATAGACCAAATAAGTGATGGACGAGGAAAAAAGTTTTAGAAAATGTCAACATTTCTTAACCCAGTTGCTAAATAAATAAGTACATACATAAATAACAAGTATCTGTGAGAATGAGGCCCCCCTTAAGCCAGCAATGATGCAAGTGAAATAGAGCATGTAAGAGGAGAGTCGTCAGATTTGACATAACTTATGTCATCAGAAAACCAAGTTGGAAAAACAAAATAAATCACAAAAGCTTGAAGCAAATAAAACTATCTAATTCACAAGATCATGAAAACAAATAGATGGAGAGCAAAGGAATCTTCTTGGATTTGACTCTTTTCAGCATCCTACGTTTAAGTACCTACATTTTTTTTTTTTTTTAAATAGCATGCCATTCAAACTTTTCAAAAATATTGGCCCTTTAATAAGAAATATGATTTTTATTTCTTCCAAAGAAGGAATACAGTGTCATCTTAGCTTAGTTATTCTCTACAAGAGTAGGTTAGCTTTTGTACAGTGTTGGACAATGAGTATACAGGATTGTTGCTAATTTATTCCAGGCATAAGAGACTCAGGGGCATGCACAGGTAGATTCTTAGCATAATTCCTGACAGGTAGATGCTGTTCGCAGAGTTGAAATCATTCTTCCTGTTTCATGAACAGAAACTCATGAGGTAAGAAGAATTAGGGTGATGTTTCTCCTCTCTTTTTCACAGACAGCAGCAATACAGAACAGCACCAGTTGGGCCGTAGAATCAGCACAAGTTTAATACTATTCTCCCCACCACCACCCCCATAGCTCCTTTCCACTGGGATCTCTGTAAAATGTCACTTTTAAAAAGAATCCTGTGGATTAAACATTTGGACTGACAGATTCCCAATTAATCCAAGTGTAAGAAAATCTAGACAATCAAAAGAGCCATCTTGGAGCTTTTCTCCTGCAAGGAAAAGAGAAATTGGAGGAGTAAATCTTCATGAAAAACCATGGTAGTGTGAGGGTTTTTCACTACCCATCACTCAGGAAGATGGCCTTGTATGTGACATTGGGTCACTGTTTTTTAACCACCATAGACTTGAATGGCATACTTTGTCATCATCAACCAAAAATGCCATACAGCTAACATTTGCCCTCTAGAGTCAAGCATTGTATAATATATTACAGAATAGAAATTAGAAATCTTCAAATGAGACGTTTCTCCAAAAGAGCCACAGGGTAGAATGAGTATATGCCAAGTCGATGGGCATAAAATTACACTATTTTTATTCCAAGTACATTTGTTTCCTTAAACAGGTAAAATTTCTCTTATTAAAAAAAGTTTCTGGGGTATTTATTGATACTTCAGCATGAACATGTATACTAATGGTTGAGAATAAAATCTGAGCATTTAAGGAGAGAAAAGAAATGCAAGCTAATCTTATGCCAAGCCTGCAGCCAATCCAATTGAATTTTAAATGTGGTGGTGAGTGCCTCCTTCTTCCCACTTCTAATGTATTTCACTGAATGAAGAAATTAATTTTTTCACTGCATATTTTAAAAACCCATAAGTAGACAACATTATGACTCACAATAGGCTAAGGAAATGCTTCTCCTGGGGGTTTTGTTCTCCATCTTTCTGTATAAGTCTTCAAGAAAGGGAAAGGATGTTGACCTTAATGAAAATCTGGCCTTAACCATTTTTAGGACATGTAAATTCTGGGGAAATCTTCTAGAAGGCACCACTAATACTCAGCAAAGCAAATACATTTTAGGAGCTCAGAGTTAACTTCATCTAATGAGCCGATAATGAAAAATTTTTTTCTGGTACCATTTGCCTGAGGGATTTAGGTTTTGTTATTGGAAAATAAGAAATTCTAGACTCTGAGAAAGGCCACTTGGCTCAGCATAGTTGATATTTTCAAATTCCCTGATTCCAGCTCCCTATAGTTTCTCAATTTACAAATTCATCTATTCATCTCTCTGAAAAAATAAAATGATGCTCTAGCTTCTCCAGAGTTTTTGGCAACTGCTTATTTGTGACATTTATCTTCCAGGTAAGAGCATTTTTGGCAATAGCACCTTTTTTCTTCTACAGTCCTATTTGTATAAGGTCAGATTGGCCTCTATACTGTGAGCATGAAGTGCTTAATTGAAATAAGATTATTATTCTTCATAATTTACAGAAGTATATTTGGCCTCTGTGAAGAGTCATTTTCCTCAGAGAGAATAAGCTGCTTCCTCATTAAGCCCTTTGGAAAAACAAAAATAGTTCTTCTGAACCCTCTGGTGTTGGTGAAGTATCGTATCATGTTGCTCTTAATGCAAAAGAACAGAAGACACACAATGGCTTTGAATTTTTATTCTAAAATAACCTCTAAAAAGAAAAATCTGAAAAATCACTGAATCTTGGAATTTGTAGGTTTCAGGGGAAGAATACCATTGAACCCACATAGGTAGGGATTTGGTTTATACGCAGAGAGGATTTGTCCTTCATGGGATCTCCATGTGTGAAATGATCTCGTCCCTATTCTCTGTAAACCAAATCTCACCCTTTTCTATGACTTCAGCTGCCTTTTATGCAAGGAGGGCACCAGTTCTAGGCAGCCATATTTCTTGGCTCTGTTTCCCTCAAAACTTTAGCCAGAAAAGCTACAACCAGAAATTCCACGTTCTCTAGATCAAAATTAATGGAACCATTGATTTTTAAAAATTCTTCTTCTAGTCCACTGTTCAGATTCTTCTCAGTCATTTTCATATTTATAACTTATCTTCACTTTAACATCAGAATTTATCATCATGTGTCAAAAAATTTCATCTCCCTCATTTCCCCCATTTTTTTCCTCAATGGTATTTCTTATCGTTCTCTTAGACTTTGGTCTTCAGGTCATCTGGCTGTGTTTCACAGCCTCTTCTCTTGTTTTCTATGTATAGTACCTTGTCAATTCTTCCTCTATGTTTCCACAGCAATTGCACAATTCCAGATGCTTTTTATCACATATCCTTATATTACTGGAAAATTCTAATTAGTGGTATTCAATTTACTTGCATTCAGCCCCTCCATCACATCCTTTCTTAGTCCATCATACCCTATGCAACCATTTCTATCTTCCTAGAAGTTCATTTTCAGTATTTTGCTCTCTGTTCCCATCTTTCACAGAAGTCTCCACCCAAGTTTGATAATCTACATTAAAACAACTACCATCCATTAGTTGAGTACCTTCAACAATCATACTAAGTGTATACAAATTGCTTTACAAACATTATATTTCATCCTCACTACAACTCTAAAAGTTAAGTTTTGTTATTCCCTCTTTATAATAGAGAAAATTGAGCCTTAAAATGTAAATAAGCAACTCTTCCGGTAATGATGAGAGTTGAATTAGAATGCTCATCCATTTGACTTCTAAACCCATGCTTTTCTCTGATTATGAAGTTCTCCAATTGCCTAATGAATCTATCTCAACTCTTCCAGCCTGCAATTTTAACAATTTCATCTCCTGACCCACCTGAGCTACTGCATTACCACAAACCTTGTGCCCCAAAGAATTGTGGTTAAGGTCACACACTCTGGAAGCAGCTTATGTGCATTCAGGTCCTCTCTCCATGGCTCACCAATTCAGCTTGTCCCGACAAGTTACTTTACCTCTCTGCACCTCCACTTTCTCATAAATTCAGATAATAGCAACCATCTCAGAGAAATGTTGTGAAATTAAATGAGACAATGCCTCTCTTCACATGATTTTCATCTGTTTCTTCTGTCAAAAATGATCTTCCCTTCTCTTTCAACTTTGAAGACACAACACAAACTTAACACTAACCCTTTAGTAATTAATTTCATCTCACCATAATATTTTTTGTTCCCTAATTTCACCTTCACAGTCTCACAAATATATTTACAACATGTCACATCATCTTGCTCTTGATTACTTACTACCTTCTGTTATTCATTTGTTCTTCCATATAGACTGCATTTCCCCTTCCCAAAATGATTACAAATTTACAAATGATGCAGACATTGTTTCCTGTGTGCCTCTCAATAAGAACTTAATACTATACTAAGCACAAAATATTCTGCCCCCAAGCTGAGAACCTCAGATTTACATTTCATAAATTTTTATTTACTAACCACATTATCAGTCACATTTCATTCTTTCTTCTCTTTGCTGTGGTCAAATTCTTCCTCTAGATTGTAATCATCTCCAGCCTAGATCTTAACATCCCAACCCTGCTACCTGTACCCTTAGTAATTGACTCACTCATTTCTGACCAGTAAAAGGGACTGAAGGAAGACCAGTGTGACTGAAACAGGAGAAGGTGAGAGCACACAGAGCAAGATTAAGCCCAAGGGGAAGGCAGAGCCAGAACCGGCAGAGCCCATCTGTTTTTCTTGTCCTATTTTAAGACAGAGCATAGTGACTGAAAGCATTCATTCTGAAGCTAGGTTAGTGGGGTCTGAATCCTGACTGTGTAACTAAGGCTGATTACTCATTCTCTATGTTGTAGTTTCCTTATCTATAAAATGAAAATAACAATGAAGTTGGTGTAATTATTTGAGTCCCTAAGAAAGAGATTTTGAGACAGAAATTTAGGTAGGGAGTTCTCTCAGGAAAAACATCAGAAAGGCAGTGAGGAAAGCCAGCTTGAGGAAAGCATGAAGTTGAATTGTGAATAATGGCAACAGAGACTCAGCTGATCCCAAAAAGAGCTCTGGAGCCGAATGGCCCTGCAGAGATATCCTGAAATGAGACAAGTAAACCAGACCCCTGCACCCCTGCATTGACCAATCACCTGGATGCAGGCTATCCCTGAAAAGGTGTGAATCTTGGGCAAAGCAGCTCCTTCCTGCCAAGCGCAATTTCTAGGGAGGGATTTAGCTAAAAGCTGTCAGCTTTATACCACTGCAGTTGGTATAAAGATTAAATGAATTAATACCCATGAATCACTTAGGATGGTATCATGTATATTTTAGCCCAAGATAAGTGTTAGCTATTACAGCAGTTTCATTGAGTAGAAGGTCTCTTTGCTTTACCTGAAGGCTTCCTGACTTAAAATTTTAAAAGAAAGGTGACAGTATTTCTTTTTATTTCAGTGCCCTAAACAGCTAAATTCTGTAAATATTTATGCATTCACTTGGTTATTTATGAGTTTGCTTCTACCTATTACATAATCTTGGCTTGTTATACTTTCAAGTGTTTATTTCCATACTATCACTGTTTACAGCAAATAGAGAACAGTGTCTTCTTAACTAAACACGGTCATCACTAAACACACGCTAGAGCGACTGCGGGTTATTTAAAGAGTACATTAACACAGATAGTCTTGAAGAGAAAGAAGAAATTTTAAAAACAATACCAAACTTAGGGACATACTTAAATGCCCTGAGGACTAGAGCTCAGCCAATCCCTGAATGAACACTGTCCCAGCCACACTCAGGGACTTCTCCATCCTCTTGGCAATATTCCCAAGGCACTTATTTCTTCCTCCTCAGCCCTAGATACCCAGCAACCAAAGCCAGGAGACCCTGGAACTGTTAGTGCAAGGGGTCTGATAGAAGTTTGTAGCTACCCAACTTCAAATTTAACAAAAATTGATAGCATATATCTCTCACTAAGTATATATTGCTGTCGTGCAGGGAGGCCTTCTCTCCGCGCCATCTTTCAGGGGGGGCGGCCTGCAGGGTCTCTGCTCCCACTCCCCACACAAGAACGCAGGATATGGTGAGGCGGAAAAGGAACACCCACGGAGCCATAGGTAGGGGAGCCATACCACCACGGTCTCACTGGAGGCTGGGCCCACCGGACTCCGACCTGCCGTCCGCTTTTCCGCCAACCGACTGACCGACGACTCTTCTCCACTCTCTCCTCTGTTCCTCCCTCTCGGCTCTCCTCTTCCGCTCTCCACAGCTCTCCTCTTCCGCTCTCTTCGGCTCTTCTCGGCTCCTTGGCAATCCTCGGCAGTCCTCCGTAGTCGCAGCAGTTATACCAGCGGCCAATTGGCTAACCGGCCACAGCCGACGGCCAATCAGCCACAGCCGAGGGCCATTCACCACCCGAGCCAGCACCCCTTCCACGTGAGGCCGAGAGCCTGTAAACTACTCTCTGGGGCTCTGTCCCCACAATTGCTATCCCTCAAAATAATGTAATACTCTGATTCACAATGTGTAAACTTATGTAAGTGGTGAAAAGTCTGTGTGCCCAGTGCTTCAAAAGGCCAAAACTCAAAATGTCAGTTTGGAGTAAGGAAAGATTTATTGACCGAGAGGGCACCAACCGAGAAGATGGGAGCTATAGTAGTACCTCAAATCCATCTTAAGAAAGTACAGACTTCAGGCTTCTTTTCTGTCAAGGGAAGGGAAAATGGGCGGGACAAGAGGTGATTGACAACCAGACATCTGGCCACTAGCAGGGGTCTGAGGAAGACCACGAAATCTCTTTGTTCCCAGTTCATTGACCTCAGCTGATCTGAGTCCAATCTTGAGGCTCCTGCAACTCTTTGATAAACACTCATTATTTTTGTACATATTTCCCCCATCTCCTCAGAAGAGACACCTTCCAGCACGGGCCTGTTTTTGTAAAAACTCAAGCCGCAAGCAGAATTCCTCTAATGATTAGCATGTCTATCTGCAAGAACACAGCAGGCTTGAACAAGATGGAGTCAGAGGGGCTGAGCATTTCACTCTGTTACACTTATTTAGTAGCATGACTGAATAGAGACATAGTTTTCTATCATCATGAATTGTCTTAATCAATGTTTCATAAACGTAATTATATATTTTATGGTAAGTAAACATTCCCGTACTCAATCACAAGACCTTTGCATTCCTCCTCCTCATCCCCAACACAATATGTCTTTTTCAACCTGAAAGCTTCGGAGACACCAGACTCCCCCTTAAGGAAAGAGAGAATATATCATTTATCTATGTATTCCTACAGTACCTTTTATACAATAGAAAAAGCAAGTATTTATTGTGTATTTGGTTTATGCTAGGCACTGTGGTAGGTGTCAGACATATAAAACTGAACTAAATAGATACATTATCTACACACATGGAGCTTACAATCTAATAGAAGAAACAAATCATTAAAAAATCTATCATTTATACTTCTCATAAATGATATGAAGGGAAAATAAAGGGTGTGATGAGTGATTATTTTAGGGCAAGTTGTTTCCGATTGAGTGGGCAGAAGGAGAGTGGGAGATGCCAGAAAAGGAAGCGGACCTTAAGCTGAGATGGAAACTTTGAGTAGGAGTTAGCCCACAAGAGTGATGCGTAGAGGACCCCAGGCAGTAAGTGTGTCAGGAAATGGCAGAATCATCGATGTTACCACTGGCAGATGGACAGGACCATGTGCATGTAGAATGCAAATTCAGAGATAAATTTGATAGAAAACTTCACATGCAAGTGTCTAAAAGTTTACTTACTTCAGAAACAATGAGCAGAAAACACATTTTTTGGTTTGACAGTGAAATATGTATTCCACTAAGGATCAACCACCATCATGGTAAGCGTTAAGAAGACAGGGTGAAGAAGATACTGTTAGTCCTCCAGGAGCTTACAGTTCAGCCAGAAGGGAAGGTTGACAGACAGTTCTATGAAGAGGGGCAAATCCTGGGAAAGGAGCTAGTACAGAGACATGAGACAACCCAGAAGGGGCCATTAATTTCACAGAGGGCCTCCTGAGAGGAAGTAGCATTTACTTGGAGACGTGCTCTGTGGTAACGGCTACACTAGCAGGTGGAGCAAAACGCTGAGGATCCCTCGTGGGAGAGAAATAGCTTGCCTACAAATGTGGAGATACCTGAAAAGAGGCCCTGACCCAGGAGAGGAGCTTTGAAAGGAGATGGAATATGAGGGGGCATTTGAAGAGGATGGACAGCATGTGACCATTTAAACCTTAAAAGGTTTTTTGTGTTGTTTTTTTTAAAGAAGTGATACAAATGGAATTATACTTAAAATTAACATATCAAAAAACAATTCCACACTACTTTAAAAGCAAGTCCAAGTGATTCAGTATTATTTCCTTTAATTGCTTACAATTCACTGGTTTTTCTCAACTCAATGATAGTGAGTTTTCTTTACATTCACTCCATTGTTTATGTTTCAGTCAAACTTCTTCAATGTAGCAGATCTCTTCTGCCAAATCACGAGAGCCCCTTGTACATGTGGCCTTTACCCTATGTACCCCATACATTTTTAAAAGAATACTAATAATGGAAACCACACTATCTCGGCATTTCCTGAGTGCTGTGGCTTTGATAGTAGACAATTTACAGTGTCTTGGCATTTTACATGGCATTTATATTGGGGGCTTGTTGTTCTTATCTCTTCAGACATGATCCTCAGCACTGGCTCTTCCCTAATCAGATAAATTGTTGAATGGCAATAGCGTCTTTTCCTTGGGGAACTAGAACATTGTAATATAATCCTTCTATCATTCCAAACAAAAGATTGTGTCACTTGACTCCCACAGCCTCTGTACATCCTAAGGAGAAGGAGGAGGGGGAGAAGAAGGAGGAAGAGGAAGAGGAAGAGGAGGAGGAGAAGTCAGAAAACCAGAGACAGGAAGCCAAAGCACTAGAAAGAACAAAAGTGAGAATAGTTTCTACAGAAAACAGGAGAAGAGAATGTCAAGGAACTTGAATACTTTGTCTTTCACATATGTCACCTGAGTTTCCAAAATCAGAAAAGTTTTCTCAGCAGTTTATTTAAAAATTTGGCCACATTTTGTGATCAGGTATTCCCAGGAGTCTAAATATCTTGCTTTTTTTTTTTTTAATAATTCAGTTCCAATCACAAATCCAAATACACTTGTGGAGTCAGTAAATTTTACTCAGTGGGCTTGTTCTAAGAGCAAGCCTTTCTTCTAAAGAACTCCATACATCGTACCATGATTAATCAACACACAAGGTAAGAAAAAATGGAGAGAAACTGCTGCTATCTGTACTGTGCATTCAGGAAAAGAGTCAGAGATATGTATTCCATTGCCTAAAGTCACACAGCCATCCAGGGTCAATGCCAATATCAGGTGCTATGCCTTGTCCTGTGACTTCAACCTGCCTCCCTCACTGTATCACAATAGGTTATTAATTTAAACACAGCCATTCTTTAGCCATCAAACAAACATAAAAGGGTTCTTTTGTGATGGATATATTTTTTCTTAAAAAAAAAAAACACTCTTTGGAGAAGGTATTTATTTACCCTAACATATGGAATATAGTAAAACATTTATAACATCTCTCTAAGCCTCCTTCTCTTAATAGTGAAACTCTGAACCACATATGTGCATTGTATAGTAGAAGAACCATTAGCCTCCATTGGGGTGTTACCTAATATTTATTTGAAATACAATTTTTATTTGGCCCCATGCTTCACTCCATGCTTTCAATAGATCTGTATCTGTGAAGGCAGGGAGTTGATTTGCAGAAATTACTGCACATACAACAGATTTCGGCACTGTGTTTGCCTCTGGTAAAGTAACTCAATTTTTGTGTTTTTGGTATGGTCTCCTGGTCCCTCTAAGATGTTTTGGGGGACCCTGAACAATACATGAGCTCCTGCTACTGCTCACACAAGCACAGAGGCACAGCGGTGGCTTTCAAATGGAATCACTCCCTTAAATCCAAGCGTAACAATGGAAAGTGGAAGATCCAGTCTCCAGCTGGTGTTAAATCGGGCAAGGTATTATCAAATCCTTTCCCAAGGCATCTTCCCTTCTATTCAGTAAATTCCACTGCAGAATCCAAATACTTCAGGGTTAAACTGTTGCGTGGTGAGTACTGACAACCCTCTATGCTTTCTGCAAGGGGTGTATATACACAGGGTAGGCAGCTCAAAGCTGTCAGTGACTTAGACAATTTCTATGAAGTCTTACTTCCCTTCAACAATCAAGTTTGATAACATATGTCACCACCCTGTTACGTAATGTGAGAGTGTTTTACTTTATATTATTGTTACGTGTAAAGGGCCAGAAAGGAATCTAGAAACCAAAACCCAATGTTTTACAAATGAAGGAAGAGTCTCTAAGCATTAGAGTGGCTTGTCCAATGTTCCCTAAACACATGGTGACACAACCTGGACTTGAACCCTGGTGTCCTGGCTGCTGCCGGCCTCTCACTATATCCTATATCCTACCCTATAAGCTGTGGGAGTACAGGGACCGTGCTTAGTTAATTTGCCGCTGCATTGCCAGCGTCCAGCACAGCACCTAACGTACAGCACAGAGGAAGAGGGAAAGAAAGAAGGAATATTTAATGGTTGAGTCCTGAATCTAACTGTTTTAAAGTGTTAAGTGTTCTAGCTTATGCAGCTAGGTGAGGATGGGGTTATGGTAGAGAAAAGATATTATCAGACAAAAGGACCACAACACACATGGGGTATAAGTCATGGGGTTTGCAGAGAAGGATAGGGTTGGGTGAAAATATCAGAAGCTTAAAACTGAAGAAAGAATATCAGGGCAGGATATCTGGCCCAAAAGTGTAGCTCTCACATGTCTCAAAGAAGTTGTGTGGCATGAGTATGAAGGGGATATAAGAATGCAGGACACAGCAGCTGATACACTCCATTGCCTACCAAGAGAGCAGCCCAAAGCTTGGGGCATGGATTCTTATCTGTCCAGTTTGGACCCACACCCCCTCCCATGAGTCTTTTTGGCCTCCTTGAAGCATTAGTTCTGAAAGTGACGTGTATAGTGATGAACTTGAATCCAATCTCCTGGGCCCCTTTCAGGGATGTTACCCAGAGCTCCATTTGCATCAAATTCCACTGCATGATGTGGAAGCAGGACAGGTAGGAGCTCACACCTCACAAGCTCTGCCATACTCTGCCAGCCCTGGCCCTGGCATCACAACATCCACAACCTTCTTCCATCCATACACCGTGTATGTACGTCCACCATGTGCATAATCCCTTATGCCTCATACAATGTGTATAGTTCAGCTATTTAAATACCAACGTATCGCAAGTATATATTTTCTGGTTCAAAATCTCTCCTGACTTTCAACTGTGTGTCTTAAAGGCACCTCATAAGCAAAATTTTCAAATCTTAAGTGAAGGCCATCGATTCTCATTATGCACAGGTTCCCAATTGCAAATTTGCCTACTTGCTAAAATTTATTTGTAACCCCCAAATCAATACACTTGATGTTTTCATGATCATTCACAGACATGCGTGGAATGGAGAAAATGTGAGGTGTTGGAGCCACACGTTCCTCGTAAGGTAGAGCAAGGCAAAGGTCTGCCTTCTCGATAAAGCTCTCATACAGTAAACAAGTGCTCTTTCTGCAGTCTCTTTAGTGTCCCCTTTTTCACATTCTTGTGTTTTGTTGGCGAATTCACTTTTAAAATGAATACCCCAAGTGTGCTGCTGAAGGGTTGTCTAGTATTCCTAAGCACTGGAAGACTAGGCGGTGGCTTACAGAGCAAATCCACGTATTAGGTAAGTGCGGTTCAGGATGAGTTATGGTGTTATTGGCTGTGAGTTTAATGAATCAACAATATCCATATTGAATAAGGTGTCTGTGACGGTTAATTCTACGTGTCAACGTTACTGCTCCTTGGGGTGCCCAGATTAAACATTATTTGGGGATATGTGTGTGAGGGTGTTTTCTGATGAGATTAGCATTTGAATCAGTTGGTTCAGTAAAGTTGATTGTCTTCCCCAATGTGGGTGGGCATCATGCAGGCCTTTGAGGGCCTGAATAGAACAAAAGGTGGAAGAAGGAGGAATTTGCCCCTTTTTCCTTCTGCCTGCTCTTGGCCTGGGACTTACACCATCTGCTCTCTGGCCTTCAGACGCAGACTGGAATTATACCACCAGCTTTCCTGGGTCTTCAGCTTGCAAATAGCAAATTGCAAGACTTCTCAGCCCCCATAATCTAATACAGTGTCTTTAAACAGAAACATACATAAAGTAAGGGTATGTATTAATCAGTTGATGAAAACATGACCAGAGGCTCACATGAATCTAACCCTGTATTTTCCCTAGAAGCAATGGTTCAAGATTCACTAATTCAGTGTTTATGGTGACTTCATGGAACGTAACTCCTGTGAATAAAGAGAATTAATTATCTTTTTACTTCATCTTAAATTTTCACTTTATCCACAAGCTCAGTAAATGTCCCATAAACCTGGGAGTTAGGCTTCTCCCTTGCCGCTGTGAATGAAGCACTTCTACAAAAAGTAACCTCACAGGGAGACCCGATCATAAATTCCTAAATGGGCAGGTCATGGTGGGTAGTCATGTCCCAAGCACATAACTTCTTTAATGAAAGGCTCGTTTTGCCTTAAGTAGCCCTGTCCATTGTTTCTGTGCATCTAGGTTAACAGACCTTGGAAACACCTCTTTTGTCAAAGAAACCCACATGATCTTGTTAACTGCCCCCCTCTTGCTGTCTCCCACCTTCATGTGATCTTCCTTACATTCCCTCCTTAATTTCAAATGCATAAAAGAAACTGCGAAACTGTTAGTCTCCGGAGCATTTGAGATCTCCCTTCCCAGCAACTGTCGTCAGTTTGGCTCAAATGAAATCTTTTAAAAATTCTCTGCAGGTTTAGATGTTCTTACATCAACATCACCACACCCAATCAGTCCTCAGCTTAAATATATGCCCTGTCTCCTTCTCAGCCCCACGATTTTGGATCGGATCCTCATCATCCAGCACCAAAATGACTGGAGGGGGCTCGGCTCCTACCCTGTCTTCCTTATCCCATCTCTGTTCTTACAGCTCATGCCCTGCCCACGTGAACGGACTATGACTCTCCCCTGCTTAAAATCCTGCCATTCAGATCTCACCACACCTGAAACCACACCTCAACTCCAAATTCCAGCGGAGTCCTTGAAGCTCCTGTGATAACAAACTGTTGGAGTTCTCTGCATTTGTCACACTCCCCACCTTTGTCCCTTTGCATATGTTGATCTTCCCGCCTAGAATGCCTTTCCTTACCTTTTCAAGTTGGTGAACACCTACTTATCTTTTGAGACTCAACTCAAATGACACCTCCTCACTCTCTGCTCCAAATATAAGAGGAGGCAGGAGCTAAACCATCTGCATCTAGTACAGATTGTTCTAATTGCCTTGGTCCTAGTCAATGGCAATTGTTTAGATTTTCCTATTCCTTTGCCCAACTACACTGAGCTCCTTGAGGAAAGGAGTGATCTTTTCATGGTTGATCCCATAGGAAGTTTCCTAGACTGCTCAGAATATGGCATTCAATAAGTAATGATGAAAAATGAATGAGTGAGTGAATAAATGACGTTCCCATGATCTCACTTTGACTTACTCTCCTGTACCTTACGTAAATCTCATCTTGATCTCAGTTTTCTACCTGATTAAATTATAATTTGGTAACTGCGCACTCAGAGAAGAGCAGAGGTTTCTAAGCAAAACTGTAATTGCCAGGTGTTGACTATTTTAAAGCTTATGGCTGAAACCAGAAAAATAGCTGGATTCCTGCCTAAACTTTGCTTTGGCCTAGAAACCTCCTACCCCCTTTGTCTGTTACTACAATTTATCCATCCTTTAAAGTTTAGCTTTTTCCTTCTCCAAAAAGCCTTCCCAGCTACCCGGCTATCCACCCTCAATCTCTGGCTATCTCATGTTCTGAGCTCCTTGAGAGGTTCTTATCAAGTGCTACCTAGGACTTTTAGTTATCCTTCTATGGCTCCTGACCTTTTTCTAGAGCAATAATGAAAGGTTATTGAGAGCAGGTATGGATGCTTGCCTGACACACAGAAGATGAGAAATAGATGTTTGCTAAATAAGAGAATCACAGTAACTCGCTGAGGTACGTGTTATAATAGCATATGAGCAGTACAGCGTAATGACTGAGAACTATTGCATAGTGATCCAACTGCCTGGGTTGTAATCCTGATCACATTCTATCTGGGAAAACATAAGTGGTTCAATATCCTTGTGCCTCAGCTTCCCCATCTGTAAAATGGGATTAATAATAGTACATACCCTATAAGTCTCTACAATGATTAAAAGAGATAATACATATTAATCACTTATGCCCATAATGCATACTCAGTATGTCCTTGGCTACAATTAATTTATTTTGTATACGTAAGAAAACAATAATTTATCCAAGATCACTGAAGGAGAAATTAAGAGATGGGGTTGAAGCACGTAGTGGAAAGTTAAGGAGGTTTCAAATGGTAAAAAGACAAAGCTGAACGGAGAGTAACAAGGATGTGCTGACTCAAAAAGGAGTGTCTCAGAAACACAGCCCTGGTGGATCTTATCTGTGCAGGGGGAAAACTGCATAGATAGGGGCCTCAATGAATGAAGTGATCTTGAATGTGCAAGGTTTGGGATGAACAGATAAGCGGTACAAAAAAGAAGAGTGCATTCTAGAACCGAGTCCAAGGGGTTATTGGCTCAGATAAGGCACACTGGGCTAAAGACAGAGGCCAACGAGGGCTAGAAAGGAATTCAACAGTATGGTAAACTAGGGATAGAGGACAGGATAAGGGTGGTCTCTCCTAGGTGGGCCCCCCAAAAACAGCTGGACTCAGCAAGAGAATCCATGACAAAGGAGTGTCTGGAATGAGCTGTGAATGCTTTAACCTGAGGTAAGGAGACGACATGTGTGGTATTTCTCAAGTGTACTTGGTTTATTCACCCAAGTTGTCTTCCCCTTGGGTGAGGATCAGTTGTGTTCTTGTGCTCAGGGTCCATGATACTTTTACTGGTCCACAGAAATGTTTTCATTTTTCTTTCTTTTAAAATCAGAAAGGAAAAAGGGTGTAATAATAGTGAATACATAAAAACGAATCCAGCCTGGATTATACTCATCACTCATCTTCATACCTACACAGTCATAAAATATGATTATCAATATGAAGGAAGGGGCCCTCGAAGGCAGAAGTCCTCAGATGAGAGAGTGAACCACTTTCCAGATAAAGCACAAATGTGAGCTGGAATCAGTGAGCAAGGAAAAAGTTGGGAAGAAGTAGAGAATGTCCAGAATAGTAGGGCCTTATGTTTGGGGAAGAAATCTCTTTCTTTTGGGTGAGGACAAAGAAGGTCCTATAGCCTGTCCATTGCCCCACCCCCATCCCCACCCCCACGCCAGCGACAATGCAATCCATAGAACACTCTCTGTCCTACCACATCAATTACACCAGTGGGACCCATTCACTCGTTTTCATGCGGCATCAAAGATCACCCAAATACTTCTGCATCCTCATTTCTGTCATTTGGTCAGGCTCTTCCGTACTTTCAGCCTGTACAATACCCAGCCCATTGATGGTGCCTCAAAATATTTAAAGAATGACAGTATCAATTTCCCCTATGTTTTCAGCTCTTGGCTCATAAATTTAGAAGAATGGAATTTTCATGCTGCTTTCTATAACCCATAAACATCTATTCTTATGATATATTAGGATCGATTAAGAACAGCTCTCATCAGTGAAATATTGTAAATGAGTAAGAAAGAAAAGGAATTATTTCTTCCTTATTTTACACTGAACACAGTCCATTGGGATTTACAAATATACTTGATCAAATCCCTCTGTGCAAGTAGTCCAGAGTGCCACCCCCCCCAACCCCGCACCATGAGAGAATGAATAAATGAATATCTAACAGGACCCACACAATACCCACGAGATAATCGGCATTCTGAAAGTGTCTGAAGATATCATGTATGATAGACACCAAAGAGTGACCCTGTGCATTTTACCCCTGAATTACTGGTTGGCAGAAATGGCTGAGCAATATAAACAGATCTGAGGACACAACAGATAAATTCAGAAAACAGGGTCAGCATGATTAGTAGATATCAGAAATGATACTTTTCTGTCCCCCACCCCCTTCTGATTTATGCAGGACACAGTTTCTGGTTTCCTTTGTTTTTCGATCCCAATATATTCTAGCTCTAGTTATTCACTACAAATGGCCACACTGTTTACTGAAAGCTGGTGTGTCAGTTGTTGAAGGAAGAAGGGACCCAAGCAGGCCCAGCCCCAAAAGCCCAATTCTCAGAGCCTCTGATGGCTCTTGGGCTTCCAGCCACCTAGGGAGTAAATGAAGACAGCCAAAGGTTGATCGCCACCACAAGTTTCTGCAAGGCCAGCTTGCAGGGACCTTACAATTGGAAGGGGACACTGAGGTACCATCCCCACAATAGCTGCGCTGAAAATAATTATTCTCAACCATGAACACCAGCCCAACTAGGAGAATTCTCCTGTAAGCAAGGTCTGCTTTAATAGAAACATAAGTATTATGCATTGCAGTCTATTATAAATTGGTTGTAATTTTCTCCTGACACTTTCTGAATTAAACTAGTTAGTATACAAATAATAATAATAATAATAATAATAATAACAAATGCCACAAAGCAAAAAGCAAACTCGGTGTCTGAAGGTTAATGATTGCTCATGAAAGCCACAGAAATAAATTATCTGCCTAGGGACACTGTCACATGATCAGCACAAAAGCTGCAAGAGCCAAAAATGTTTATGTAGAGGAAAAAAACACAGTCAGCGTCACAGAACCCTTCCCCCACAGCTAAATTCGAGTCCTGAGCCAGCCAGCTGCTCCTGACTGCTTACATTAAACTAATTTGTGCTGCTACATTGCAGCTGCTTAATTTTTAGTCTGAACTTTATCACCAATAAGTGTTACAATAACAAGCGATATGATGGTATCTCCAAAGAAATATCCATCAGCCCCCAAACAATGACAGCTTCACAAGAGTAGACTGCAGAAAAACAAATGTTAAAAAAAGAAAATTACCCCCATACTGCCTCTTTAAAATGGGGGAGGGGCGAACTTTTAGTGGGAAAGGCTTTAAAACGCTGCTTTGTTCTGAAGGCCATTCTGAAATGAAGACGGGGGATGATTGAAAAGGTTAGCGAGCAGGGGAGGAGTTAACAAGTAAGATGTGCTTTTGCTAAGAGAGGGTGATTTGCAAGGTGAGAGGCATAGAAGGGAGAAGGCCATTCCCCTACAACAATGCAATCCATACTCTTTCTCTTGCTCACTGTCCCCCAAAATGTTATGCAAACCCAACTGCAGCTTGGGCGGTAATTCCCAAGTTGCTCTAAACATTATCCTTTGGCCACCGGGCACTGGACCTTACTTGTCATTCGCCATGTTTTCCTGTTATTTTCCTAGCCCAGTGTAAACGCACAGACTCTTCTTTGGGCAGAAAAAGACACTGACCTGAACTGCTGAAAATTCCTGCCAAATATGCAGGCACTGTTTTTGCTACATTTTGGAATTTGGCTGAGACCATATGTCAGACATTTATTTGTACTCGGAACTGGAACAGAGACCTAACAACTTAAAAAATAAATGATTTAAAAAAAGCATTAGGAATGCACTGAAACTTTTCCATTATTAATTAATCTGAAGATGATGAATGTTTTTAGTTGAGATATCTCATTACACTCTCCTGTTTACTGCAGGAGGGACAATTCAACTTCACCCCGCTCAGTAATTACAAAAACAATTCCTTTGAAAGCAGAGAAAGAACACCCATGTCAGCTATTTACAGCATATTTTAAATTCTGTGGCTTTCGGAATTAAGGTTCAAAGTGAGTGTTATTAATGTTGAGTAATAAAGTAGTTTTTCTTGCACAAAGATGTCCTAAATTTAAAAAGAAATGTTTACGCTGGAATAATTTTCTCAGGGCAGGAAGGGGGCAGGGGGTGGGAGGAGATTTAGTCCCACCCTTGTTTTTTCAACTTGACACCTTTACACCCTGTGGTCCCAGCCCAGGTCCTAGCAGTATTTTCTTTTTTCAGACAGCTGGCAAATCACACTACAAGACTGACTCAGAGTGCCGTGGGGCAGAGCCCTGTTTCCGTGGGTTTCTTTTGATGACCCTCCACTGTGGCAGGGTGACTGTGTTTGTGAGCGTCTTGCACCGGACGGTCCCAGAGGACTCAGATGAGGGCTCCCAGGAGCCCATCAGGATTGCTCTGCCCCGGTGCCAAGTGGGTCACTGTTGCACAATGCAAGGCTTTCTCTCCACCCAGGCCTCTGTGGGATGCCTCCGTCTGCTGTTGGCAAGGCTTTAAGACTGCTGGGAACTCTAGACGAAAGCATCCTGGGGCCTGGAGGTGTGGCAGGGTGTAACTTGAATAAGGGCAACTTTTCAAAAGGCACCTAAACATAGGAAAGCAGGGAGGGACTCAAGATGGAAGGACAATGGAAGGGAGGATCTCTGAAAGGCAACTCGCTTTTCTTAATGATAGAATTGGCAGCTGCATTTGGTTGCCCTGGAACAGAGTAAAAGACCTTCTTGCAATGGGAGGCCAGACATCCTGTCAAAACTTCCATTGTGAAATGAGGGATTAATTTGATGGAACATATCAGTCTACCTTACCTATGTTTTTTCAGAGTTGGACTAAACTGGTCGAACTAGGACACTTGAAGGCTTATAAATAAATTCACACAGTAGGGTGAGAGGCAGGTATAAAGTGGTGGTTTGCACGTGTGAACACAAGCACACGTGGAGACCATACATATGAATGCACAAGCAGTAGGTATGATGATTTTCTTCACTCCCAGATGACAGAAAGAACTTGCTAGCAGCCAGGAACGATCACACAGAATTGAGTCGTTTGAATTAGTTATTTTCCTGAAAATCTCTAGAAACAAATCCTTTCCAATGTAGCATTTTCCAGAACAGTGCCATATTAAAACAAACTCTGCAAATCCTGAATTAGGATCATAATTCAGGAAGGGGGTTATTTTTATCCTTGCGAACTCCATAAGCAACAAGGCCCTGTAGTCACAGGTTCCTTTATATCACGTCTCTGAACTTCCCTTAACCTAACTTTGCTTTTTAGCTAGAAATTATGCCTTTCTGGCTTCTAATTGTCAGAGAAGTGGAAACAGTTAACGAGGTATGTTGTAATTTCCACTTCACAGCATTAACGTTTCTAGTCATAAGCCTGAAACGCATTATTTTTGACAAAGGCAGAGTGTAGAAAGTAATATATATAACTAAGGAGTACAAATTCTGTCCTGCACTTTTGCCGCCCTGTGAGACCATAGGCCAAAGTATAAAGTGACAAAAGTCAGATATATAACTTTTCACTTTTAGTATTATAAATGACAAATAACTTGCCTAAAATTAAAACCACTGTTACTATAAATATTTTGTATAAGTAGATTACAAAATATTTTCCTCCTAAGATCATGAATGACTTTACAGGTCATCAAAAGAATTGATGTATGGAAAAGTGTTTTTGCAAACTGTGGATGCTACGTAAACATAAGAAATATTAATATTATTATATTTGTCTTCAAATTTTAAGCATAATCCATTCTAACTTTCATTTGCAACATAGGTAAATAAAAGTATATTGATCCGGCAAAATATTTCAGGAAACAGGAATTTATTATGTGTTTATTGTGTGTACAGTGAAGGGGCTATACTGTTGTCGTGTGACTTGAAAGACACTTTGAATAATTTCTCCCTGCTCAAAATATGTATCCTCACCAATGTAAAACGTCTCCCATTCAAATACTAAGAGGTTAGACAACAAAACAAGAAGCTAGTAACACTGAAATCCCAAAGTTGGGGTGCACTTAGCTGTACTGAATCCCAAATGGTGAACAATAGGAAATCTGGATAGAAATGCCCGTAGTCAGCTCTGACCTGTCCATCAGGCACACTTGGCCCCATTCACAAAAGGGACAATACTTTTCGGTACCCAAGATAATATTCTCTTTCTTTTAAAAATCAGAAAAAAAAAGGAGAATTTTAGGTCAAAGAAGTTTTAAATATATAATATTAATACATTCATCTTTGTATCAACATAATCATAAAATGTAATCTTGAATGGAGGAAAGAGCCCATGAAGGCAAAATGTACCTGTATTAGTTTCTTCAAGCTGCTATAACAAATTAGAACAAACTTGGTGACATCATTATCTTACAGTTCTGGTGGTCAGAAGTCCAAAACTGGTCTGACAGCGCTAGAATCAAGGTGACACAGGGTTGCTTGTTCTTCATACAGAGGAAGAATCAAGGGCCCTACGTTCTGTTAGGGCATGGTGAGAGTCCTGATTAAGTTCAAGGCCAGCTCTTACTGGGAACCTCTAGTACTGTACCATTTGATGGAGGGGTATAGGAATCGCTCCCACCTGCTGCCCATGAATACACACTGATCCCATCAGCCTATTCACTTTAGAATAAATTTTCTAAAGCCAATGCTATTGGCCATAGGCAAATGGAACAGGATGGTCAAGATGCCTCCACTCAGTTCACTGGAATTTTTCTATAGATAGACTCTTTCAAACCTGGTTCTCTGAGGTCACAGCTGAATGATCTTGAGATAACCATTCAGAATCTGATAGACACATTTTCAGGACTGGAATTATAATTACAAAAAGATTGTGGATGCAGCTATTCCTGTCAGTGTAATGGATAGGATAGTGATGTTTACAAAAACAAACTCAAGTGCAGCCATGATCTGGTGCATTTCATCCGGCCAAGGAAGACCATTGAGTCAACAAGACCCACAGCGTCTTTACTACACGGGACTTTTCTCTCCATAATGCAATATAACTGATTCACAGCTTCTTATTTTTTTTCTTTACAAACCCAGATACAGCCCCAGAGATGCTAACTCCCCAGATATTTCACGCTTGACACACACAGGCATGATCGCAGCCTCCAGTCTAAATGAAGGTCTGGGAAACTTTTGTGATTGTAGGTTCTAATTTCAACTCCCCTGTATCCATTCCTCTGTGTTCCTGTCTTTACAATGGATAATAGAGTAATAATAAACCAAGTCATGAAATTATTTATGGGAATAATCACTGATGGAATTATATAGCACTTTACACATATAAAATTCGAAACAGTCCAAGCAATTAAAAGTAACATTTCCCAATGACATCTCCATGAAAACCACTTTCTTCTGAACAGTTCCAGAGATGCCCAACGTTCCAGAGATGCCCAACCTACAGTACTGCACAGATAGACATGAAATGCCAACCCAATAGAAAACAGAGAAATGTAACTAAATCTGAATTTGAAAATTGGAATTTTATCATAATCGGAATACATCTAACAGTCTTCTTTTTTTTCAGTTACCCCATATTGTTTTGCTTCCCATCATAAAAAAAAAAAAAAAAAAAATCATAGAAAACTATTTTACAGAATGGCCTACCAAACCTTCTGGTGAAGATTAGGTTTCAAAAAACTTCTCCAAGGGAAACACTCTTCAAAGTATTTTTACTGCCATTTGATCACTGGAGATTCTTTATTATTTGCATTATTTTAAAATGTCTTCATCCTCTAAAGCCTGGTAATAGGAAGCATAATTGTGGGAGACACTTTCATAAAGTAGAGAAAACTAACAAATAACAATGCAAAACACAAGTGGAATTTCTGGCTGATGAGAATTGAATGGGAGAGGGTGGTTAAAATGAAAAGTTAACAACTGAAATTTGGCGCAGTTTCATTTTTAAGGGAAGAAATAATTCTCTACCACTGATGTGTAATTTGTACAAAGACAAGGTTTAAAAAAAAGTGAAAGAGCGAAGTCAGGAAGGTCGGGTGTTAAGTGGGATTTCTGCAGAGAAATTATATAATAACAGTTTGGAAAGAAGACTTAGGTGAAACTAGAATAATGACATCCTGAATACTGTTTGGCCACAAACAGTAGAAATTTCTCCCTTTGTAATGCCTCCCACTTTATTTCTGCAAGATAGGATAGGGAATAGAGCGAACTCTGAACATCAGAGAACTACATTCAATCTGCAATAGCAAAGAAAGAAGAAACCATGAATGTGGGATGCGATTTATTCCAAAATATTCTTTGACATTCCCTAGACTTTTTTTTTTTTTTTTTTTTTTCTATTTTGCTACTGTACTTGCCAAACCATGTTAGGGTGTTATGCTATTTTAGACATGAGTTAACAGGTCTGTTACACACACACATTTCCACATTCCAATGAGACCTATTATATTTTTTTCTCCCTCCTTTGCCCTCCACCCCCCACCACCACACCGCTCTCTCTCCTTCTCCACCCAAATGGTGCCCTCTCCCTCCATGCATTTTCCCTTGTTATTTAACACTGTCCAATTACTGAATGTTTCCAAGGCCATGCAAACCCACAGGACTGAGAAATACCACGTGTCATGGTTGAGTCTGCAAAATGAAGTGGCTGCAGCCAGATGCCAGGTAAAACAGAGCAAATGGCAAGGAAAAGGAAGAGCTTTGACTCAGCTGATAATTGAGGGGTGGGAACAGGCCTCAAGGGGTCTAGCAGCCCTTGTTCCTCACCCTGAGATGTGTGGACCAACAGCATCAGCTGAGATCTTGTCAGAAATGCAACACTTGGGGCCCACTCTGAATCAACCCTCCTGCACTAGAATCTACGTTTTGACAAGATGCCTAGACAATTCAGAGGCACAGTAAAGACCGAGAAACACTTCACTGTGTCAGTCTCCTACCACCAGGAAACTCAGAAAATGTATCAGGAATTTAAACATTTAGATCCAACGGAGGAACATTTAGAACTTCTCTTGATAACGTATTTCAGGAACTGTCACTAGCCGTAGCAATCAGGATGCAGTCACACATCTCCTCACCCTTTCTGTTACTACCTTTCTCATCATTTACTAGGATTTCTTTGCTCTACATAGAGGTCTGCTTTCTCCCAATAATTTCATGGCAAAATATGAAAACTGCAGTGTAAAATGTGGGCTTTGGAACAGAGACCTAAGGCCTGCATACCCTCTACTCAGTCAGCTATTTAATGCTGTATGGGGTTCTCCACCAGCCACCATTCCCAGTGAAATGTACTCACAGAGGGGGAAAAATGGGGGGGGGGTTGCCCCTCCCAGAGGCATTTTCACTCAACTCAAAAGAAATTACTGAGTATATAGCATTTGACAAAGGAGATGAACATTTATTTTTTTCCTTTTTATGCTAAGGAGTTGGGCTCGAGGATGTTCGCGACTCCCTGTGTCACGTTTTATAGGCATCAACCCCCTTGATAAGGCCAGTCCTGCACTCACTACAGAGGGAAAGAATAGGGTTTTTCTTGGGTGGTGGGGAGAAGAGGGGATTCACATCACTTGGGTTTTTTGTTGGAAAGTGCCTTCTAAGACTTGGAAAGGATGGAAAATTACAAGTGAAGGATCAAGGCAGAGTTATTCAAAGTCACCTTAAAAAAGGGGAGAAGTGGAAAGCTCTATGGAAAGACGAGTCAATCTGCAAAGGGGCTCATTGCCATGGAAGCCTCGTAAAGGAAGAGTCCCAGAGACAACCAGTGGCAGGGCCCATCCGAGCACTCTGGTGAAGGCACAGCCCACTATCAGAATCTGAGTGTGAGCATTTCCTGTCCCACTAAAAATCCATCCTTATGATGGAGAGGGATGCAGAACATGTGACCACAGACTATTGCTGATCCTATTATTAGATGATTTCTATTATGGTTTGAATGGTTTAAGCTAACTTAACCTGATGTTACTACACGTCCAGTTTATCTCAGTCCTACTATTCAGATTCCACCCGACCAAAAAAAAAAAAAAAGAATTAAGATTTGACTTTCCTTAAAGCTTGATTATAGCAAGGAAAGGGTTAATCATGTGGATTCCACTATTCTGGTTCTTAATGCCATAACTTCTTACAGTGAATGAATGGTCCGACTTTCTAAATAATACATCAGTCTAAAACCTGGGTTAATGTGAATCTTCCCATATGAAAGGGATACTCAGTCAAGATGCTGACAAATCATCTTTCTGGTCCTACAAGCCCGGGAGCTAAAGACAGAACAGGATAACTTTATCAAGGCCCAAATGGCTGCTCTAATAAAATCTAGTAAGCTTCTCTAGTAAGAGACAATCCTGGGCCCTTGCCCTCTGGTAACCACATTATTGTTAACATGGGATTATAATTAATCTCTAAGGTCTGTGGTCCATGAAACTGTAGGACTCTTTAGAACTATTTGCTCTTCATATGGTCCTGGGAATGCCACGGGGATATCAAAAACCAATCCTAAAGTTGTCCAGGAGGGGTCCTTTATCTAGTTCTCAATAAATATTTTCTGTGTTTCTCCATGTGCCTGGCACTGTGAGCCATGTTGGGAATACTTTGAGTTGGGAAATAGACAAACAAGAATCTACAATGTAATGTGTTAGTGCCATAATAGAGGCATGCAAGAAATGCAGCGTGCACAGCAGAGGAGGTGCCCACCTCTTCCTGGAGGGTTCAGGGCAGTTTTCTAAATGAAAGTTGTATTTGAGCTGAGACTTCAAGGTAAGAAGGACTGATTGGTCAAATTGGGGATTTGGAGAGAGAAACTGACTGGTCCTGCAAAATAAAATGGCTGACGCTATAAAGCAGTTGAATGGCAAGGAAAACAAACAACAACGACTGTTGGTAATTAAGGAATAGGATAGGAATAGGTCCTGTAGCCTTGCTACTAAAGTGTGCTCTGTGGATCAGCAGCGTCTGCTGGGATCTTATTAGAAACACAAT
Organism: Rhinolophus sinicus; assembly: GCF_057876585.1. Classification (NCBI taxonomy): domain Eukaryota; kingdom Metazoa; phylum Chordata; class Mammalia; order Chiroptera; family Rhinolophidae; genus Rhinolophus; species Rhinolophus sinicus. The sequence goes on from NC_142502.1 coordinate 22,984,064, forward strand.
CTCAGGCTCCATCTGAATCACATCGTCTGAATCAGACTCCGTATTTTGGCGTGTTTGGAGAACTATATGTATTTCCATATGGGTCGATGGTAAAGTCATTAGGAATAGTAGGAGATGAGCCTAAAAAGTACTGCAGGGCTACTAGTCATATTTGCCATACAAAAGGGCAACTTTAAGAACTTGAGACTGGAGAGATATTAGATGTGCATGTTGAATGTGTTTCTAATAATAGTAGCATGGAGAATGGATTGGATCTAAGTTCACTAGTTCTGGCAAAAAAAACAAAAACACGCAAAAGAAAAACAAAAACAAAATGGCTAAATTAAGGTTGGGCACTGGAAGAGGAGAGACACATTGAGAGGCTTGTAAGAGGCAGACAGAACAGAAATTGATGATTGATGAGTGTGAGAAGCATGGTTCCCAAGTCTGTGACTTGGATCCCTAATTGGACGATGATGCCCATGCACATCGAAGAAGACAATGAAAGCAAAGCAGGTTTGAGGGGTCAGAACAATCTCTTCCAGGTGTGTGGCATATAGAGGACTTGGTGCACAGGGATGCAGAAATATCTACTGTGAATTGTATATTTGAACCTGAGCTAAGGAGCGTCATACAGAAATATGGATCTGGAAGTCATCAACATAGGGAATTATTGACGCCAGGAACAGAGAGATGATTTTCCAAGGAGGTGTGTAAAGTGAGAAGGGAATTCTTCCTCTGCATATTTCTCCACAAAAATCTTCCCCTCCTTCCCCCACTGCCCCACTGCAGAAGTTAGTTCTAGGACACTGTTGCCATTCCTGAGAAGAGCAAGTTCTGGGTTCTGGAATTTTTTGTGACACCCTTAATTATCTCTAAAATATTTCTGTCCAAAACCCCACTTCATTATGGTTCTACCTGGAATTGGATGAATGTACAGGAACCTGATTTTCAAATGCATACTAAAAAAAATTAACATGTTTCCCATCTTAAGAAGTACATGTGCATTTTACAAGATAGTTTACCTAGTGCCTAAATTTAGAACCATACACCGAAGGACATGTAATTCCCTGGTAATTTCCAACACCACAACCCACCAATAACAGGAATTCTTGGGAAACAAATTTTGTGTTGATTGTCCTACTGCACTAGTAAAGGGAAAGCTACCAGGACCCCCTCAATAAAAGGCTCATTAAAATGAGGAATGAAGTGATATTATGTCTGGGATTGTCTTTAAAATAATCCAGTGGAGTTCAGGAGAGAGGAAAGGGAATAAATATGAAAGCAAGACTGGTCCTGAGTTGATAATTGTCAAAGCTGAGTGAATAGTACTTGGATTTACTCTTGCATATGTTTGAAACTTCCAAAATAAAAAGGTTTTGTAAAAAAATACAAGGAATAACAATCACAAATTGGACTTAACTTGTTGCTCTGAACCAGATTTCTAAGGACAGGGCAGGACATGAAGTAAATAACAGTTTTATCTTTGGATTTGCCAATAGTCTCAAACTATCACTCTTTGCTTACGGCGTTTTTGTCATTCCAATTAATCCAACATCATTCAACACATTCATTAACATTATACTTACTACATCTTCCAAATCATAATTAATACAAATAAGACCAAGTATTTTATGGTGGTATAAATCACTGGGAAAATCTTCTCAATTATGTAGTTGATGAAAGCAATAAGTGATAATAATTCTGCAAATTCACCTCAAGATGATCCTCAAAAGATCCATAAGGTGCATTCATTTCATTTAATTCCTACATAGCACACTGAAATAGCTCCAATATTTCAAAAGTCAAAGTTAAAAAGTGAAAATATAATGGAAGTTATGTCTAATTTGGCTTTTAAGTTATTGGGTGGTGGGGAGAGATTTTTCATGAGAAATACTTATAAACATAACCTCTAGGTCTCTCTCTTAGTTTGCCATTTAGAAAAAATCAGGAAACATTTTTTAAAACATTGAAATTTTTTGGTCACAATTACAAAAATTCCAAACATAAAGGGAACAAAAAAAGGTGTGTTTATTTTTGATGCCATAATACACCATTAAAATAATATAGGAATAAAGAATCAATAACGTGATTGCCAATATTATCTATTGCTGTAAACAGGATTACTGAGTCTAAAAAGGTTGAGAAATAATGAATGCTGTTCTCCAATCCACACTGATATTCTTACCCAAATATACCTGAATACATGTTGCATAAAATAATTAGTATGACTAAATATACCTAAAAAAATATTGTATCTAGAATTTGACTACAGGAGTAGAATATATTTTTCCCTTTATTATACAATTTGTTCACATCAGTTGCCTGTTTGCTTCCAAAACCATTACTGGTTCTTCCCCAATCTGCACTGTATTTCAAGGGGCAATCCCTGAAACAACATTTCCCAGGAACCCTTTCAAACTAACTTCCTGTTAGGGTTAGCCAATGGAAGGCACTAGTGGGAGATTTGAGGGCGTAGAGCAGGGAGAAGCTAGAGTATTTTTTCTCCTCTTTCTACTTTGACTAATGACTGTGTCTCCTAAATAGATCAGTTTCCATCAGAGAGCCGCACCCTTTATCCTTCTAGCCTTCAGGAAACAGGCCCTCCCGTTGTGACTCTGGGCAGTCCCAGTTCCCACCTAGTGGTGCTAGCCTCAAGGCCCAGGTAACACTACCTTCTGCCTTGGTTCCTCCAGCTCTAAATGTGATAGAGGCTTCCTGCTCTTGCTAACCTCTGGGTTGCCATCCTTCCTGTCTTACTTTCAAGCTTTCCTAACACTTTTGTAATTATTTCCCCATAAAAAATGTGTTCAAGGAAATACATCAGGTACAGGCTCTGTTTTCCTGACTGGACCCTGATTATACTCCTCATCTTTAATTTTGCAATTTTCTGGTCTTTTTTAAAATGCCATTATTTGTGTTGGCACAATTTTTGCTCTTACAAAATGATTCTATTTACTGTTTATGATCAACTGCTTCTTAAAAAGTGGCAAGTATTCTTACAAGCAATTTAATTATTTTGCTGTGTTAATAATCTTTCATTACTGATGAAAGATTGTTTCCAAACATTTGAAAGACATTTTTATTTTTAAAATTGGTATCAGTGTTGTTCTGTTTTGCCCAGAGGATCAGTCAATAAACTACATATTAATTTCTTACCACATATAGAATACTAAGAACAGATTTTAAAATATGAGCCCTCCCTGAGAAGGGACTTACCACCTTTCTATAAAACATTGGACATATTAATTTTAAAAGACTATAGGATATTAGTAAACATGTTTGCATTACAACATAAATATTACATGTACCTCTACTTGTCTGTGCAACAGGTACATTCCTAAAAAGTTAAATGTAAATCAAGTCAAATATCATTTTGTTAAGTAATGCAAAACATAAACAATATAGAGGTTTATAAAGTAAAAATCCACCATTCTGCCTTCTTCCCCCTTCAATTCTTTCCCAGCTTTACTAATTGTATTCCGCAGAGGTGAGTATTAGTAAATATTTGGTGTGTACTCTTCCAGACACTGTTCAATACACATATTAATTAATGCAATCATTCAACAAATATTTATAAGCATCTACCACAGGTTAGGAACTTTCTAGGCACAGGAGATACAGCAGTGGATGAAAGAGACCAAGCTGCTACACGGAGCAGATATTTCAGCAGGGAGACAATGATAAACAAACACATGGATACACAGTATGCAGGTAGTAATAGAGGCTAAGAAGGAAAATAAATGGGAAGAGGGAAGGAGCAATCCTTCTATTTTAGTGTCTTGTCAAGAGTGGGTTGCTCTCCAGAGTTGGGGAGGTTACCTTTCGATACAAATGTTTAACTGGTTGACAACCACATCTTTTAGTCTCTTGCAGTAGGAAAATGATCCAGACAATCTCCTGAGGTTCCTTCTTCCCTATCACTTTGCTATCAACAACTTCACCATTAAACATACAATTAACAACTCTATGTCAGCCATTTCTTCAAAATTTAATATTTGTAAAATTCTAACAGTTTCATGGTTCTTCTCCGTCATTCACTTTCTATGCTAACACACAGGTACTTTCTCTGTTCCCTGGCCCACAGCCACACAAATTGGGTCACATGGGTCAGGTAGAAATGAATCAATAATATATTTGTGCTGCAAAAGCAAGGCAACTTGTCTGACAATTTCACTACACCCTTCTGAGTCTCAGAGTGCTTGACACACCCAGGACTTCCTGCAGAAAGCTCCTGATACATCAAATGCTAAGTACCATCACAGCCTGGCCGCAAATTAATGGGCAGGGCGTAGCTCCTGAGTCAAGGGCAAGAGGTTCTAGACAGGTCATCAGCTCTTGAGGGACTAATACCAACCCCCTGCCCTATACCAGGTGCTCTAAACCAGGTCTCACTGGATGCTATCTCCAGGGGATATAACTCTGATGCTTGCAACTATGTCAGAAGCATAGAGCGCAATGGAAGTAAATGTGCAATAGATGTCACGAAGTAATGGAAGCAGGGTATACTAAGAAGGGCTGTGCAATCAAGAAAAATGTGGACAGAGAACTGAACGATGGAGAATGGCAGGCAAAGGAGTGCTGACCCAAGAACAGCCTTTTCTGAGAGATGCTGTTGGATCACCAGGTATCCTGTCAGCCTCTTGGAGCATCACTACATCCCAAATGCCGAAAACTTTCTGGTCTGTGTGTAAGCTAAGATAGTCTTGGGCCCTCCTTACTTCCCCCAGGTTTATCCTTACTTCAAATCCTGTTAACTAACGTCACCTCATAGCAATAAAGCAAGATTAAAACTGCATTTAAGGAAATTTGCCAATGTCATTTATACAACAAGATGACCCTCTCTGCCTGGTTAGTGAGGTCAGTTATCAATAACTCATTCCAAAGGTCCATTGTACACAGAGCACTTCAGAAAATATCAGCGACAGGGTGCATAGGGACATTATGACCCAATGAAAGTGAAATGTATAAATACCAATGCCTGGACAAAGTTTTACAGGGAAGTTTAACACAAAGAATTGCATCATTGCAATACAGTCATGACGAAGACTGCAGAGACTAGACCTACACTGCCAGGGTTCAGTTCCCAGCTCCCCAGCTTAGAAGCAGTTTAACCCTGGGTCAGTTATGTCCATCTTTCTATGCTTTAGATTTTTTTCACTTGTAAAATGGGAATATTAATAGTTTACCTGTCACAGAGTGGTGTGAATATTAAATGAGTTAATATATGTAAAACGCTTACTGTTATATTACTATTTATAGTTGGAAAACGGAGTATACAAACATTGAGAATGGTAGAAAGAAAAATATTGTTTCAATTATATTTTTATCTTTTATACCCTGTTTCCCCAAAAATGAGACCTAGCTGGACCATCAGTTCTCATGTGTCTTTTGGAGCAAAACTTAATATAAGACCCGGTCTTATATTATCTTATATTATATAAGACCAGGTCTTATAGTAAAATAAGACCCTGCCTTATATTAATTTTTGCTCCAAAAGATGTGTTAGAGCTGATGGTCTAGCTAGGTCTTATTTTGGGGAAAACACGGTACTTGCACTAGTATTTTGCTGTGCATAAAGTTTCCCTCACAAGACTGTAAGATCTGGGAAGTCAGAAGCCATGTTTAAATTGTATATCATTGTTTCCCACCAACTGTCATAGTTTCTAGCACATAATAGGTGCTCAATAATATTTGTTAAATTAATAAATGGATAATCTATGCCTATGTTTCTGCCCTATTATCAATACACTCAATTAATAGTAAGTACTGCCGCATTTTTTTCCTTTTCATCTTCCCAGTACAGGTTTTATCTATTTACCTTGCTGCTTCATTTATCTGACATATAAGTTTCCTCTGTAACAGTGCAAGGGGATTTCAATTTGCTGTGACTATATTTCCACACGATAAAGCACTTTTCACACTTGTACATCTTTTCATTCTGTTCTTTAAGTACAACCAAATTATCACATCTATTCTTCATGCTGGAATCTACTAAACACAGAGTAGGAAAACTCCAGAACATCCAGTACCCAGTGTATCCCTGGATCGCCCCCACCCCCCATAGATTGACTCTGAATCTGTTATAATTGATTTACCACGACCTGCCTGTGCACAAGAGTAGTGCTGGAATTCCTCATGGCATCCTTAGATCTTTTTTTGCCACATTCTTTTCGCTGATTCTAAGAGGAAGCCAACCATCTCGGCTCTGGCTTGGGCCACAGATGTCTTCCACATCAATCCCATCTGTGATCCTGATGGAAACGATAGTTAAAATTTGTTGCATCTGTTATTGGACCTATCTTTGTAGTAGGAGTAATGAAATTTGGCTTCCAAACTAATTCATCCTAATGCAGAAGTCCAAAAATAATCCTGCAATTAAAATACTAAAGGTAGAAATAACTGGGAGATTTAAAAAAAAAAAAAAATGAATGTGGGAAACATTTCTTTTTCAATGAAGAAGCATGACAATTTTGAAAAATATCAACTCCAAGAACTATTTATAATCTAACCTAGAAAATAAAATTATGCAAAGATAAAAGTAAAAAGCATTTATTGGTAGACCTGAAACTGGGAAATGGGGAGCGCATTTGATAACTTGAAATTTGCTCTTTCTAAAGCACTGTTTTTTATAGTGAACTGGGAAGTGGCTATTGTTTGATTTTTTAAAATTATCTGTGAACATATGGGGTAAAGAGAAGGACCATAAATGTAATTACAGTTCAAGTATATCTAGAAGAGTCAATTAAATTTATTTTCTACAGGAAAAATAAAAGTATAATTCTATCACTCAAAATTAAAGAAGTTTAATTCATATGTTAAGTGGTACTTTTTAAGATTTTCAAATAATGTGTTTTATATCGATTAAGTAAGATGGTGGGTATTTCCAAATGGCAAAAATGTTTGATAGTTTTGATGCTGTGGTGTTTATCAAAAATATATTTTTGCAATTTCTGAATTATGTTCCTCATTATCATGTTGACATGAACTTCTAGCCCTAGAAGAAAACTTAATTGCATTTTACTTAGTTTTACATACTCTTTTCATGGATAAGAACACTTCCCTCGTTTTCCAGAGGCCTCACATGTGACTGCTGGACTGGAGTCCTGTTTTCCCACTCTTCACTGAGGCTCTTGTGAGTACATCCTGACCTGAGCAGAATACAGACAGTTTACCCAGTTAATTAACCAGCAAACCCTGGGAAAACTATCTGAGGTTGGGACTATCCAAAGTACATGTGTGTCATCTTCATAACTTTACTAATGGTGAATATTGATTCTGCCATAAGGGATAAAATAATATTTGTTTTCAACAAAAAGAAAGAATTTGGTAAAACAAAGATTTAAGCGATAACCAAAGTTTTGCTGGTTAGGAAAAGCTATGAAGTTTACTGAATAAAACATTCTTAGGACTGTTTCACATAGAAGAATCAGAAGTTCAATTTTGAGAAGTAAAAACAAAACCAGAACTTAGATGCTATTCCAGAGAAACCCATTCTGAGTCTTACCTCACTCTGTTGGTTGCACCAGTTCTCACAGTTATAAAGTAGGATTAAAATTTCATTTAAAGAAATTTATCAGCATGACTTACACAATAACATGACCATCTGTGCATAGGAACCTAGCTCTGGGATTAGGATGCCTGGATTCCAATCTAGACCCTGTCATTTCCTAGGTGTTCACGTGGGGCAATCTGCTTAATCTAGCTCAGTGCCTCAGTTTCTCGACATGGAAAAAAAAGGTATAGTAATAATAACAACCTTAAAGGATTGTTGTATGGATTAAAAAGGTAGCATATAAAGTTCTTAGGATTGCTGGGGTACATAATAAGTACTCAATAAATATTAGGTCACTATACTGTTGTTATGATCAGTGCTAGACCAACAACAAGAAATATCCAAGGAATGTGAACACTTTAGAAGACAGTGTAGGATGTTGCAAGGGAATATTATGCTTCCTTAAGAAGATTATGATGCAGTAGAAGAAAAAAGAAAAAAATGAAAATCCTGTATTTTGCCATATATAATGCACACTTTTTTGCCCAAATTTGTGAGGGAAAAAGTAAGGATGTGCATTATACATGGGTAGTACTAATTCCGTATATATATAAATGTTTTTAATTATTTTTATTTATGCTTATGAGTTAAAAGTGTAACTGTAGAAATCAATAATGATATCTGTATGCAAAATAATATTCTGGAATATGATAATCAGTTTTGTTGACCTTACAACGAACTTGCAACTACGAAGGTTTCTTGGCCTTCTATGATGTGTAAATATGGTAAATTTGTTACCGGTACATAGAATTTCTTGTACCTTGTAACTGTTCTTGTGTTTTGTAATTCTTTGTTACATAAAATTTCTTGTACCATAGTATGCTACAAAATAAATGCTAAAATCCCTTTAGAATACAAAAAACAAATCCCTAAATGTAATCAAATAAAATTTTGAATTAAAAACTTAAAATGAAAGATTTTTTTCCTGAAAGTTTGGGTCAAAAACGTGAGTGCGTATTATACACAGGAGCATATTATACATGGCAAAATACAGCATAACCAATAATAACAAAAATATTGATGGGATAATAAAAGTTAACTAGGTTAAGTGGAATAATGTAAATAAACATTACACATGTTAATTATTATTACAATTACCCTACTACTACCCATTAATGATCAATAAATTAGCAAGTTATGCACATGGTTACACTTTTACTCTGGACACAATAGTTTTTTAAATAGGTGGCTACAAAATTCTTAAAGTCTCATTCAAAAACATTTTTTTAAAGTGACTATTAATTACTTAGCATGAAAAGTAACATCTACCTCAAAACAGCAACTAACAACATATATCTATAAAACATTGGAGGTAATCTCTTTAAAATAGAGATATCAACATTGTTAATCTTTTTCCTGAATTCTAGTCAATATAGTAAGACATGAAATTGAAAGAAAAGGTATAGCTATTATTATTTACCGATGGTGCTGTGATCTACTAAAAATATCAAAGAAACAAACTGAAACTGACATAACTAATAAGAACATTTACGAATATAGTTGAAGACAAAGTAAATACAAAACAGTAACTTTCTTAACTAGTAGCACTAATAACAGTAAATGTAAGGAGAAAAAGATTTTTTTCACAATTGCAATGGAAAAAGTTAAACACCTAGAATAACTTAGAAAAGGGTAGAATTTCTGTACCCCCTTTCCTCCAGAAAATTTTACCAAGAGACATTAGAAACATTTTACCAAGAGACAAAAGAAAATTTGAATAAAGGTTATATATCATATTCTTAGATGGGAGACTTGAATATTATAAAAATACCTACTTTTAATGGATTTATAATTTTCAGTCAAATATAATAAAATATCAGTGACATTTCCTCAAATTTGGGAAGTTAAATGTAATATCCTCTGGAAGGATGGCTGAAAGATAGGTCAGATTTCATTTGAATTTACGAAAATAAGAAAACATGTCATATATCCAAGCTTGTGGCATGAGGGTCATGCACATACATATGCATCGGAAAAGTTTGGAAGGAAATTACTTTTAAAATGTTCACCTCTGGGTGATGGGATTATGGGTGGATTTAATTTTCTTGTTGTCCTTTTGTATTTGCCAAAATCTTTACAATAACTACTAACTGATTTTAGAATCTGAGGAAATACCATTTTTAAGAGAAAAGAATTTAAAAAAATAAAGAAATAGCTCGGACTTTGGAAGCAAGGATGAACTCCAACAAAAATGATCATTTTGTTGGGGCAGCCGGATGGCTCAGTTGGTTAGAGCACGAGCTCTGAACAACAAGGTTGCCAGTTCAATTCCCTCGTGGGATGGTAGGCTGAGCCCCGTTGCAACTAAAGATTGAAAATGGCGACTGGACTTAGACTGAGCTGCACCTTCCACAATGAGATTGAAAGACAATTACTTTGAGCTGATGGGCCCTTGGAGAAACACACTGTTCCCCAATAAAATTTATTTTTTAAAAAATGATAATTTTGTCATACTCAATAAAAACTGAACCAATATACTGAAAAGCCATTATGCAAGGCCTGTAAACATATCCTGTGCTAAGACTAGGCAACCACACAGGTATAACCTATTAACTTCTTAATTGTTGGCAAACACAAACACACACACACACACACTTAATGCCATATACCTAGGTTTGGCACTCCAGCAGTAAAGGGACTACACATGAGAAGAACCTAGAAATTTTCCAAAAATGAAGATGCCTTTTGAGGAGAAGGACCAATGTAGGTGGTTGGCCCAGGAGAGTACTAGCAGAGAAACGAGATGCAAACTGGCCGCCAACGAGGACAAGTATATTTTGTAGATGATGTCCTGGCCCTGGGTCAAGATTACCAAGGCGACTTACTGAATTTGGTTCCACTTCTTAAGGACTGAGGGAAATGTCCTGGGGACTCAGCACATGATTAGATGCTGTGATGGTCACAAAAGCAGTGTACGACATGGCCCTTGATCTCCAGACCTTTCAGGCTGGTTATGGATGCGAGATAACACATGAACAACGTGAAAACAAGACAAAAGACTAAATAGACTAAGTGCCCATATGAGAAGTTCAGAGAATTGGTGTCATAGAGGGCCACTGAAGGATGATATTTAGGGGCCAGAGTAGAAAGGAGAATGTTCGTGCTCCAGGAAACGTTACGTGGAAGTTCATCCTTGCATCCTCTATTCCCTCTTTGACGTGGCACAAGAACACAAGTCCCATGGGCCAGCCAGTCTCCAGTCTCCAGTCGGTCCTTAGAAATTTAGCCCACTTCTCAAACAATAGCTTTTTCTCAAATCACATTTTTTAAATCATATCAAGTCTTAATTCATACCACTTTTCTCTGTCAAAACCCTTACTTTTCCTAAATTCGTGAAGTGATATGCCAAGATGTTTTCCACTAAAGTCAATTTATCCAAGCTGTGATAATGTAAGAGACTCGAGAGAAACCTTGTTTTAAACAGCTTTGAATCAGATACAAAAAAAAAACCCAATGTGGGCAATGATCCAGCAGGAAAGCATGCTTTTTACATAGACTAGTCTTAAGATCAATGTCAACATCAGATTGCATCAAAAATTTCAAAGGGAATTGGATTATTCAGTTTTCTTTGATTGGAATTCAGAGACGAGCGGAATTCAGGGTGAGATCTGAAGAGATAAGGCCTTTGTTTTTGAAGGGATACCAAGGTCTTAAAGTGGTCAGAGATCACGCCAGTGGACAGGGCTTCAGGTTACAGAAGGAATTCAGTCTCGCATACACAACTGCTTTGGCTCCCACAGATAAACATGACATAGCACTCATAGCAGGTTGACTTAATAAAATCACAGCATAACTCATTATAGAATGTTTTTCGTTATGTCATATGGAAAGGAGCTCTGTAGGAATTGGTGCATTATTTTACAGGGAATTAATTTAATCATCCAGGATATTTCTAGCACATTATGAAACTGGACCCAGAGTTGGAATTTAAGCATTCCCTGGGTGAAGATATTTGGTCTCACTTCTGTCCTTGTGTCAGGCAATAACACTGAACAGAAAACACACTCAAAATGCCCTTTAGCCTCTTTGGGAGAACTTCTTTGACACCTGTTAAATTTTAAAGAGCTCTGTGAAAAGCATTTTCTTAACTATTCAACTGGCTCTTGATTCATTTGTGTGCATAGAAATGCTCTGAAAGCTTAAAATTGAAAGTACTCTACTTACTAACATTGTTTCTTGGGTGTTCATTCTCACTCATCCTTGATATGGACCTACTCGTAAGTGTGGATAGCCTATTTAAAATTCTTAGAGGCCCAAATCATGCAGATTTGATACTGTTGTCCTCAACTTTACAGTCAATTATTTTGATGAGTCAATACGATTAGACGACATTGTGCCTTTATGATAAATTTTATCTGAAATCCTTGGTAATTTAAGCCCCAATTCTAAATAGATGAAATGAAATTATAAAGCTATATATATGATTGAAATAACCAGATCTTCACCACTTTCACCACTGATGTGGATGGCTAACTGGACAATTATGTAAACATATCATATCGATAAGGCCAAAAGTACCAAATATACCATGTCACACAAAGTTGACAGTCACACAGAGATATTTATATCCATATACCATAGCCTACAACTTTCCCCAATGGACCAAACACTCTTCTGTGTCATTGGAAAATGTGTTCTCTCCTGAAATACCTTTCTCCTCTTTGCCTGGCTAATCCCTTCAGGAATTACCACCACCAGAATGTCTTCTCTGGTTTGAGGTGCAGCGAACAGGCTCCCCAACACTTTCCTTACATGATGCACCTGAAGCAAACACTCCTGAGGAATCAGGCCACTTGGATTCCAATCCTGGCTTGGTCATTTGCTAGTTGTGTGGACCTACCCACAAGCTCTCTCAACTTAGTTTCCCCCTTTGGAAAATAAGGGTCATGACAGTGCTTGCCTCATAAGGCTGATTTGAGAATTAAGGAAGGATGCTTCTACAAAAAGTAGAGAGGAGCCTAGCACACAGCATGTTTGATAAAGATTAGCCCATGTACATTCACTCAGTCAGAACCACTGTTTTTCCCTTAATACATTTAAACTATTTATTTAAGCTAGGGAAATTTTTTTGATATTTTGCATGTTATGTTATATATTAACACATTTTCCAGAAATTCGTACAATCTGAATATGTAATCTAAATTCACTTGTTAAACTGTTGAAAATGATTTTATAATGAATGGGACCAAATTATTATTCAGGAAAAGCCCATTTCCAATTTTATTAAGAAAATGAGTGAAAAGATAGGCTTTAGGCACAAAAAGCAGATCCCCCCCACCCCTCAGGAATACATCAATTCTATAATCTGAGTTTCTTGGGTCTGTAAACAACTGTATAGCCCCCATAATGAGAAAGAATGATTGCATTATCTTTAAATATTGAAATCTATTCAGTAGGAAGAAATAGAATACTTGGCCACGATAAAACAATGATCAAATAACTGTTGAGATTTTTTTTTAATTATGAACCTGCAAATGCTCTTTCTCCTTCTCTGTCTATTGTTTTGTTTTGTTTTTTTTTTTTTGCACAGCCTGTTAGTTATTTTCTTTTAAAGATATCAAACTAGAAATAATGATAAAAGAAAATTCAGAATCTCCTTGTTATGAGAGTTTTAAGAACTGAGAATCTGAATGACCTTTCTGAAAATGGCTGACAAAGTGCTGAGTCAAAATTCTAAAAAGCAAACAAACAAAAACAGAAAGGAATCCTAGTGAGATTATTAAATTCCAAGGACAAAGAGAAACCCTAAAAATTTTCCAAGGAGAAAAGTAAATGGGTTACTTAAAAGACCAAAAATCAGTTTACCATCATATTTTATATTAACAATTGAGTACTAAAGGATAATGGAGAAATGCTTTCAAAAGAACTAAGAAAAAATTATCTTGAATGTAGATTCCCATAACCAAATAAAATAATTCAGTATGAGGGAAAAAAATATATTGTTACACATGTTACAAGAGGATGAGGGAAAAAAGACATTAGCACTTATAGTTAAGGCTAAGTTATTTTTGACAATGTGGTTATGAATCTTAATGCAATTAGGAAATATCAAGAAAATGAGGAATAGCATTTTAAAAATTAGTAATATAGAAAATTCTAAGTGATGTAATAAAAAATATAAAGTAGAGGAGAAAAGGGAAACGTAAAAGCATTCTATCAGTCTTGTCATTTTCGGGGGAAGGAGGAATGTATAGATTCAGATTAATTCTCAATGTTGATTGAAATATATAGATTTAACTGTTTAGTAAAATTGTAAGCATTGTTAGCTCAGATTTAATGCGAGAAGGTTCTATCTAAGGATGTGAATATAGGAGGTGGAGTCCAGTGAGGGCCATCATTGGAGAGCAGCTACCATAAGGAGAGCCTATCAAAGTGGAATTGGTTTATAAGGTATGTATTCCTTAACATGGAGTACTATGTGGCCATTAAAAATATTGGAGTAGATTTATTAAAACACATGGAAGGATATTATTTCATGAAAAATGTGCTGAAGATAGTATGTATGATATGATCTCAGATTATAAAACTGAAAACTCAGTGTGTGTATATTAACACACATTTGTGTTTATAATACATAGAAAAAACTGTTGCAAGCAAAATAAGTAGGACTAAAATTGGAAATACATAGCCAAAAAGGATTCTTAGATTTTATTATATGTTACTTTGTGTTCTGGATATTTTCTATGATAAACATGTACTACTTTTGCAATTTTATAAACAAACAAAACAAGAAAAATGAATACATATATTATGCTTTATTGGTGCAAAGTATTGTATTTTATGGTTTAAAGACTATAGAACCAATCTGTTTTAGAGAGAGCGGAGAGATGAAGAATCTATTGTTAGATATGGGATGCATATTAGACTTTATGTGACATCATCAGCAAGCAGTGAAATCCAGCTATTGGAGTATTGGAGAGAGGAAGAGAGGGAAGGAGGGAGGAAGAGAAGGAGGGAGGGAGGGATGGAGGGAGGGAAGGAAGAAGGGAAGGAGAGTAATAGAGCTAACAAATACCTGAGCAGATACTGCCTCACTCAATAGAAAATGACCTCTTTCAAACCATGACATGACTTAAATATGTTGTCGGCTTATACTATGTGAAATGTGGTATTTATCTCTAAATAGATTACGAGTCTCTTCACCTACACCTTCCATCTGGACACAACAGCTAAAAACCGCTAAAAGGAGAGGGAAGCAGATACAGACTGTCAGGGCAGCAATTATTTTACCTTTGGGAACTGAAACTATTTTTACTCAAAAAGGAAGTTTGCAGAGACAGCATTTTCATATTTGGCTTCATAATGCTACACACACAAAAAAATGATTTGCTAGGAAAAACATATAAGAAAGTGGTGCATATCAGTTGTCCTAAAAAAAAGACCCAAAGATAGCAATAGCCAATATTTTTATCAGTCTCTCTCTCCACTTTTATTGAACTTCCATTTTGTGACTAGATATAGAGGACAAAAAGTTAAAAGAGACATTATATGGGCTCTCAAGGAGTTGATGCAAGAGTGGAAGATGACCTAAGTAGTTAATTATAGAGCAGTTTGGGAAGTTCTATAATAGAGACAAATAAAGTACATCCTGACTTGGCTACTTTGGGAACTACGCAGTTTTGAGCAAGATGCTTAATCCAAGTATGCCTCAGTTTCCTCATTCATAAAGTAGATATAACAAGTGTACTACCTCACATGAGAGTTCTGGGGACTAAATGAGATAACACACAGAATCCTACACAAAGTAAGCAGTCAATCAAAGTGAACCACTATTATTTGGGGAGACCAGATAAGGACTCTGGACTTAGACGGCCTGGGTTTGAAATTTTATTGTGGGAACATATAAGTGGTTATGTTGAGTCAGGTTTCTCATCCAAAATGTGTGCGTCCCAATATCAGAGTTTGCTGTGCAGATTGAATGAGATCATCCATGAGAAGGATTTAGATCAGAGATTGGCACCCAAGAATTCGATTAATGTTACTCATGATCACTGTCAAGATGCTACAAAAGGAAATAACAAACTCCTCTTCGGGGTGACAGAGAATGTTCTGAAGAAGACGTAGCAGCAGAAGGACTGGTCTCAAATAATTAGCAGGAGTGCTCCAAGCAGGAAATATGAGGGAGGATCACGATAGGCCAAGAAAACAGCAAGAAAACATAGAGAATTTAATGATGATGATGATGATATGATACAGCACGTTCAGAGAAAATGTGTGAAAATGTCCTAGAGGCTCTAGGAAATATGAACTGGAGTTCAGCAAAGAAATGATAAGCCAGAGAACTTTATTAATGTACTTGGGGTTATTGAAGAAATTAGGACAAAGCAAGGGTGTGTGGGGTGAGCAAACTATAAATAGATCCCCTAGAAAAACAACTTCAAAAGGCAGGAGGAACCAGCAAAGCAAGCCCAAGAAGAAAGCTTAGAGAGGGAGAGCTGACAAAATAAAAGAGACTGAGAAGGGTAAGAGTTTCAATAATGAGCAACTGGTCAACCATGTCAAATGTTGCATAGATGTCAAGTAGGGTGACAATGAAAAGTGAGGCCATTGAACTAGCCAATTGGAAGGAGGCTGGTGAGAGAGCACTTTTAATTGTGTGGTGTTGGTGGAAACCAGACTGTAATGGGTTGAGGAATTAATGAGATGTGAAGACACTAAGTATTGACTAAGTATAGACCTCTTTCAAGAAGTTTAGTGATTTAAAAGTGAGAGAAACCAGCCTCATAGAAACTAGAAGGCATTAACTTCTAAGAATTCAAGTAAGCACAATTCACATGAGGTAAAAAGGGTAAACTTCCCGAGGCATCCAAAAAAACAAAAAACAACAACAACAAAACAAAACAAAAACTACAGGGAGAAAATAAAGAAGAAAAAGGAATCCTATACTTTGCTTAAATGGGACAAGGGGATGAGGGCAAAGGTGTGAGGTGGGGCAGAAAATTGAAAAACAGGAAACTTTAAAATGACTAGGAAATTAAGATTCCTTGTAGAAAGGGCAAGAAGCAAGCTTAAACCTCTACAAAAGAAGTGATCAAAACAGAAAAGCAGTCCCTTTTCTCCCTCAGATTGAGTCAGGGACATGGTCACTTTAGACAACATGGTCCTTGTTAGAATTCTGACTCCTGTGCACCAAATGGCCCTCCGTTCTAAGTCATGGGGAAATGGCTAAACGTGGACACCTGCATTGGCAGCTACAGAGGTTTGTCTCTGGCTGAGTAAGGGTCCCCTTTAGCCAGGGTCAGACTCTAGCTCCTGTCGTGAAATGTTCATCTACCTGAGAGGCTGTTTGCTAAAAAGTAAACCTGTCCTGAACAAGCCAGCATAAGAAATTTCGGGAAAACACAGGAAAGGACTGCCAGACAATATGAATGATTGAATTTAGGATGAAAGAGAATATTGGATGGTTTATTTATTTATTTATTCATTTGGAATATCTAGAAAAATCTGCCTTGGAATACTTCAATCAAGTCTTGGATTATAGGCCAAGTGTTTTTAGAAAATGTGATTAGTCGCTTTGCTCTGCTGGTTCTCAGTTCCCACCCACATCAGTAGAATTAGAAAGATTAGTTCTAAGTCCCTCCAACTCTGAACTTTATGAAATTTAAAAACTCCTTTGCACTGCCTTCATTTTCACAGGAGTATGTGTCCCTGAAATAATGCTGAAGCCCTATCTTCCTAACCATATTGTTAGCCCCAATTTTGTTTCGGTTTCCTTCTTTTGTCTAAAAGAAGGTAGAAAATGTGTTAAAAGATAAGACAGTTTTAGGACACCCTGGGTGAGGCCAGTTGTTATCCAATCCGGAGGCTTTTATGTGGAAAACGCCCCTTAACTAGGCTAGCCTAGCTTGAAATAAACATTTTGATGAAACATTCTGCAGAGAAGAACTGGTTCTTACATGAAGAAATTAATGCCTACACCCCAGTGCAATAGTGAATTCCTTCCGGAAACATTTTCTTGTTGTGATGTAAACATAACCTAAGTGGGTCTGTTAGAGATAATTGTTAATATTCTCCTAACCTAGTGACTTGGAGAAGAAGAAAAGGAGATGGGAATTATTAAGAGGGAATGTAGAGGCAATGAGGGAAGGGCCAGTTTACTTGTTAACAACCAACTGTATCTTTTGTAGACCAAAGACTGTGAGAAATTATTTTTATACTCCTGATTTGTATTTCTTTTTCTATTCTGGTTACTAAGTATGATTACAGATCATACTGGTTCCTGACAATTTCTCAGGTACTCTTTCCTTTGTGTATGCGAATACACTTTTCAGAATACCCTTTGCATCTTGAAAATAATTATGGACAAAACTCATATCTAAGTCATAACATTTACATTGTAAATAAATTATTTTTAGAGATGAGAGCATTTTGTTTTTTTAGTACATTTTAATCTGTTCTCACCATAGTCTATTGCTAACTTATTTCATAGAAAAAGAACTAAGGACTTGGCTTCTGATTGATCTCATAGCAAAGAGGTCGAAGGCCTTATGAGTATATGTAGGAACTCGCAATTTGGCAAATTCCATCTGATATCAGTGTTTATGGAATGGCTGAAACATGTGCAGGCCCCACATGAGACTTGGTGTCTCCAACCAGAAGAATGAGATGAACCCTTCAGGTTAAAAAGGGTCTGGTCTGGCAGGGGTTGCCATGTTTCTGCTGCCCTTTTAACCTCCTGAGACACTCAGAGATCACCACACCCATGTTTGAAGTTCTCTTGGAGTTCCATCAACCAGCAGTCTTTGAAGGAAAGATTCCCAGACATAAGATGGGGCATTCCTCTGTAGAGCTGGCTCTTTTCTAAACCATTTGGGCTACTCTGTCTTTCACTGCCCTTCCTGAAAAATTTCATAACAAGCACCCAAAAAAAAAAAAAAAAAAAAAGTTTAAAAAAAAAACCCTGGAAGAGGGCAGTAGTCTAACACTAACCTGCAGAATTTAAAATTCTGGCCAAGATCCTAGTGTTTGTTTTATCTCTGGCTTGCCAGGAGACCTTAAACCACCAGCAAACATCTTGGTGACTTAGTTTACCATGAAACATTTGCCTACTCCTGGGTGTTGTGAAATAAAACGTTCTCTGAGTGTTATAAACTTCCACGTTTGCATAATCTCTCCAGCATTTAAACTGTGTTGAGCTAATCCAGATGGGGACATGCAGCAAAATCAGAATTCAAATGAACCAGGTGGAAGCGAGTTACTATTATTGTGTTATGAATGAGGCTGCACCAAACTGCGTTATCTGAGCAAAGAACAGCCGCCTGCACCACCTCTGTGAGATGCTGCAGTTTCTGGTGGGAGTTTTTGTTTGTTATTCTTGTTGAGTGGATCCTTAACAGAATACACTTGGGAGACCGGTGTGAGACAACCCAGGTTTAGGCTTTAATTTTCCTGATATTCTGTTTAGGGGAAATAGTTTGAATCCAAAAGGATGTCATTGAGTGCAAACATAAATCTGGAGCTGGGCCCATTGGGCGTGACTCTCAGGGGCTATTAATCTACAACCTTCAATTTGTAAATATGCAGGAGACTGAGTCAGTAGGAAAAAAAATAATTTTAAACATCTGTGGTATTCTTTCTGTTCCAGATTAATTACACTGCTTGTTTGTTGATGCTGACCAGAATTTTCAATCTTCTGATGCTATGCTTGGAACGTCATAAGTATTTTTCTATGTGTTTATCACTTATGTCCCATGAAACTTTGTCTCTGCCACAGTCTGTCTTTCATAATTTATTTTAGGTTCCAATTTTGTTATTTTACTCACCTGCTCCAGACTTCTTGTTTTTCCTTTTATGCTGAACAACATGCAACTCTTCCTCATCAAGTATTTATTATTACTTTGAAGAGACACCTTGTTAATACACAGTCCCACACTCATACCCATCATTCAATCAAAATGATGATATAAATGAAAATCCAAACACGCTGTTTAATCATTTGGAGAGGTTGATAATTATTTTCAATCAGCTAGGATTGCTCTGCTAGTTCAAAGAATTATTAATGAGAGCCAGATTTGTTAACAGATTGTGAGTAACCCTTTTCTTTGAGTGCGGGAAGATGTCAGACAGGAAGTTCTAGAAGTTGCTATTTAGCCTTCACGTCATACCCTCAGGAAGCCCATACTCTGCCTCTGAGTTAGCCAAGAGTTCAGCTGCTGAAACATCCAATGTACAATCCATAAAGTGAACTGTCAGGAGCTGAATCCTTGGCAGCTCCAAATAGAGAATCACAAAGGGTTTTGTTGTTGTTTTCTAAAGTAGCCCAATTTGGAAATGAGAAATGAGCCTGTCCTTTGCAACAGGTGAAGCATCCATCATCCCACTTCCTTCTACAGTTTGCTTTGAGACTCATTCTCTCTTCTCCTTCCCCCACCCCACCGAGCGATGTCTTGTGCATTCTGTGGCCCCAAGACGACAAAAGAGCTCCTGTTTGGAGACTCAAGCTCCCTTCCCTTGCCAAGAGTTTCTCCTCGCCCCCAGCCAGCTCCCATGATCTTCTTTTCCTTTTGACTGAACACTCGAGATCTTGCCCAGCTTTGGGTTTCTCTTTAACCTTGCTACAATGGACTTTGTTCCCCGGAGTTTTCACTCTTCAGGCAGAGGCTAAGTCTATGCAGCTCACTTCCTTCCTCCTCCTAATGATAAGCCCACACGCCCTTTTTGTTCTGTGGGTTTTACTGAGAATCACCAAGAAGAAAAAGAAAATAACAAAAGAACCCACGTGGAAGAGATGTGACAGTATAAGAATGCTTATATAACTGCTTAATTCAGCAATCGCCATGGGTTGATCACTTTCTGCATGTCAAGCCCTGCCCTCTAGGATCTAGTAATTATTGTTTCTAAGCTAGGCTTCCAGGATGATCTTGGAAGCCCCATTGGCCGCTCACTTCCCTTGGCAAGTAGCTTACTAACCTCTTCTCTCAACAAGGAGGGCAAAATAAAAAGTGGGCAGCACTTTCTTCTTGAATAATTTTTATTTCTCTACATCTCTTCAGATGGATAGTACATGTATCATTAGTCTCCTGCCCATATAGATATTAAGATCATAACAAATTAAACTAAATCAAATGATGTGTGTACACACACACACACACACACACACACACACACACACACAAGCTGTAACTCCAATAGTAGAATTAATTGACATTGAGACTATTTTGAAAACTTTAGAATATCTGCTCATTTTCTCTTACTCACCCTACCTGATCCCCTCCTACTATTGTGTTTTGACCAATGAGGGCTTTCTGCTGGAGTCCAATAATTTAGCATCTATCTAGTGATATGCCTGTAAACTGGCTCTCTCAAAAAGACAAACAAAAGTCCTGATTTATAGTGTTTGCTGATTTCTCTGATGTAAACACTTTCACGATGGTCAATTCCAAGTTACCAATGATTTAACAACCCACTGGCAAGAGCTCTTGTAAGCCAGTCAGAACCAGTTTGAGCACACCACTTATCCTTCCAGTCTTCTCCCTATCAAAACGTGTTCTGTGCCTCATCTCCAAAGCAGTTTTAAAACTGCCTTTCATGTGGAAAAGCAGTATAATAAGTGAATCCCAGCAGCATGTCAGTGGTTGAATGAAAAAGGCTTTATGTGTTAACCATGCTAGAAGGGCTCTTGGAAGAGGGCCTCAACCCAATGGATGAAATCCACTGTCAACACTGGTGGGACCTTTGGCCAAGGGTGCACGCCTCAGTGGCCGTGCAAGGAGGGACGGGGAAGCCACAATAAATACCAGCAAAGGAACGTGGTAGCAAAGCACAGACTCCTGAGCCAGAATGCCAAGGTTTGTGGTATTAGTCAAGTTATCTGACCTCCGTGGGCCTTACTTCTTCATTTGTAAAATGGGGATAATAGTAATGTATTTCATGGAATCTAAGCTGCTCTCTATTGGAAAACATACCATTATTTTATGTTCCATTAAGAAATTCTAAAATGCTGCCAAAACACTATGACATGCCATCAAAAGACACATTCCACTTTCACAGATGCTAAAATGTGAGAGAAAAACATGTTTTAGAATTGATGAATTGGGGTAGTACCTTCCTCAGAGGGTTGTTGGAAAGAGTAAATGAGTCGATATGTAAAGTGCTTAAAACAGGACCTGGCACATTGCGGAAGCAGTAATTTTGTAATTATAGATTTTGTTATTTATAGTATCATCATTATTACAAAGAGATTAGTGAAAATAAAAAGATACAAAACATCTGACTCAAACTTTAAATTTGAGTCTCAAATTTCCTCATAAGACTAAGTATGACCTAACGTGGATCTAAAATAGCAGTTTTCAAGCCATTTTTCTTAGAACCACATGGGCCTCAGGGACGGCAGTTGAAAAGTAGAGGTGAGGTTACGGGGGAGGTAAAGGCCAAGCAAGTGAAATTCTCAGTCAACTAATTCAACTAAAGCAGCTCCATTTTTATCAACTGAATGCATTGGATGGAGTTCAATGTAAGGTTTCGTTTTAATTGTGCCTATGTTTAAATACATACAGGTTGTGTCAAGCCAGCTAACAAAATACTTGCTCCCTGGTAGGTAGGGACCTTGGCGGCTGCACAGGGATGATCTTTCCCAATAGTAAGCGAATTCTCACTCAGATTCCCAGATTCCTAAGGCCCAAAATTGCTCTCCTTGGTGAGTGGACGTGAGCAGCTCCCCTCCTTTCTCTCCAGCAGTCGTCACTGCTCCTTCTGACAGTGCCCTCTGCCAGACCTACCTCTCACCCCGAGGACATTTCTGTCTTAACTGGAGCTATTTACATTCTCAAGTCCAGTAAGCAAGGACAGTAGCAAGAAATTTAAATACCATAGCAAAGTTTATACCCTAAAGGCCTCTCTAGTGGTTCCCTTAGCAACAGCTCTTACTTTTTAGGGCTCACCTTGGCTACACACTGCTTTAGCGATTGTTTGTCAGACTGATCTGCAAAACAGCTCATATCCTTCTCAGAACCAAACATTCTAAGCAGAAGTTGAAGTAGAAAACAACACATTTTTGAACGGAGGTTTAAAATCTCCTTGAAAGTACTCAGAGCCTCCCTGGAGATCCAGGTCAATGGGAAAATGCATATAGATATATGTAAATATATGTATATATATACACACAAACATACACACATATGTGAAAAGCAAGTGGGGGGGACACATAACGCAATTGCTTTGTGATTCCAACTATGTCACAAATGTACATAGCTACGGAGAATAATATCTGAAAATGAAAATAGTTGTTTTGAGGTATTGTGAAAGTGGGAGATTAAAAACTAATTTTATATTCTTGTTTGATATTATTATATTTGCTTTTTATTAAAAATGTCAAAATACTTCTCATACATTCATTCAATAAATATTAGTTGTACATATAACTTGTGTTTACCTTAGTTTACTCCCCCCACCCTCATCTTTTCTTTACTTCTTGTATGTCCTCATGTGTTTGATATGTGCTAATATCTGTGCCTTGTATGTATATGCTTGGCCAATCAAACTCTTGTCTGGCAAATGATCATCTATTTTTTTCCCTGTAAACCTTAGCTACTTCTCTCCTATGGATAGTATAATACTTGAGTTACATAAAATAAGTTCAAGTTTACAAGTTCAGCTAACATACCAGATGAATTACAGGAAAAAAAATCATCAATGCCTTGCCTAAGACAGTATAAAGAACATCTGAACTCCAGGGCCACTATTTTAAAAGGGATGCTGGTATTCATTTAGAAAAAGAATAGTGTATCCATCAAGGTTCAGTTAACATTTTTCAAGCTATTTTTCTTAGAACCGCATGGGCCTCAGGGACAGCAGTTGAAAAGTAGAGGTGGGGTTAAGGGGGAGGTGAAAACGAAGCAAGAGAAATTCTCAGTCACCTAATTCAAAACTCAACCAAAGCAGCTCTACAATGAGTGATGCAGAAAAGGAATTTATTATAGGGGCTAAATTTTACAGCAGTATGGAAGCTGGTGGAAAAGTAAGCCTACGCAAGTTGCTGTGACTAGTGTTGGGGATGAAGTTGCTGTATTCCTGGGCCAGCAGTCAGGAAGGAAAGCTGGACGTGAAGTAGGGGAGAGCAAAGACAAACTAGAACTTGAGACAATAAACTGGAACCTCTGAGGACAAACTGGAACTCACATCTGTTTTTTATCACCCTCCGTCTCCAGGATGAGATCTGCATGACAAAACCAGCATGATTTATCATGGAGTTGCATACACATCGGGGTCTGGACTCAGAGAAGCTGAAAGAGAATCTGGGAGTTGCTGGAGGAGCTGTGGCCTGATCCACGGTGAGCTAGCACATCAGCACCAACCTGCATGACCCCCATCGTCCCTGGAATTCCACAAGTGCCTTCAGTGGATAAACAATGGCTGCTGCTTCACTTTCACCTTCCAAATCTTGTTTACATGTGTTTTGTGCTCAGTAGTAACCTGGACCTACATAGGAAAAGGGACTATGGGGACATTTTTCCAGTTTAAAGAACTGAACAAAGCTACACACGAGACCTCTCCACTTTCCTCCCTAGAATGACTTTGTAAAAACAACTGCTATAATAATTCTAAATTCAGTTTAACCCTAGGCTTGGCACCAATCTCAAAGCCCTGGATTTCCAGAAGACATGCTTCAAAGTCTCATCCTCCTGCCTAAATCTGGGGATGGAGAAGTCAACACAATGGGAGATCCTTATAGGAAATGGATAGAAATCAAGAATCCAAACTGGGAGCTATTCGAAATTATACTAGTGGTCATGTCTTCTATAGCATAAAAACAACTACTATACGAGTAATGGACTAAGGAATTTTCCAAATGCCTTAATCCTCCCCATCCCCCACTGAGGGAGAGGGAGAGGGAGAGGGAGAGGGAGAGGGAGAGGGAGAGAGAGAGAGAGAGAGAGAGAGAGAGAGAGAGAGAGAGAGAATCAGGGGGAGGAGGAGGTTGTTCTTCACATTAAACCATTTGTGTATTCATTACAAGCAGCAGTAGTGAAATATTTACCGAGTACCTACCTAGTTCCACTCATGGGCTAGATATTCCACTGATACAGCGTCCTACATGGCTATGTCTTAAGGGAGAATTGGGACAAGGGTCAGAATCCGCTCTCAACATGTTTGAGCAGAGCGCTTCTATTAACAGCCTCTCAGCTAAACAGAATGCTGGCCACTGGCCCTGAGCCTGAGCATGGCCAAGGGCAGGTGCAGGCAACTGGCACAAGGCGCGTTCATTCTCTCAGAGACGAGCCCCACTCCCAGAGGACACCTGGGACTTTTAGATTAAAAATGATGTACAAATATCCAACAAAAAGCTAAAGTACCCAACGAAAAGCATCATCACCCCCATCATCACTGTCGTGACCACTGTTATGACTACTGCTACCTTCACACGCTACCACCCTTGTCCTTCTACACACACGTGGAGACCCGCCAAACACCTGTGTGGGCAGAGCAACTGACCCAGTCAACAGAGGGTGAGTGACTGGATGAGGGCCAGAAACGTCTGTACTTTTATTTCTACCGCTTCGGAGAACAAGCACACTGTGTGGCATTGGTAAAAGACCACTTCTGCGCTCTTGCCTTTCCACAAGGCAGGCTAACATCGTTATTTTGGAAACATGACATTTTTTACATTCGTGAGCTGGGTTGGGCTTTGTTTTGCTGGGGCTGTGTCCTGATAATGATTATTCACATACACCTGAGTAACCACCTGTCAAATTAAAAGCAAGCGCCTCCCATCAGGGATTTTGAGGATTTATGTTCTCCACCGTGAGGGCCTCATTGGGAATTACCTGTTAGAACCAGCTGGATGGCCACAGCTGATTGCATGCTCACGATTGCCCCACAGTCCTTTCTGCCACTTCTAAGAGCCCAGGCAGGTTCCTGGGGAGTCTGATTCCATTGTGGGATATCTAGCTGAAGTAAGTAGAGAAAATTGTGTAACCTGTCTCCCATTTGGAGGCAGAGTGTCACTATAACATCGATTAGTGTCAGTAAGGTTGATTGGACTGTATCTGCTTTTATTCTAAAACAGCTAGTCAGAAGTTTGACCTGCTGTGGATCACATTGTTTTATGCAATTGGTGATGCCAAAAATGTGCCTAATAATGGGTTTTGACTAGGCATTAAATAAATATAATCAAGTAAAAGCACCTACATCGAAACATTCATATAAACTCTAGTCAGTGCATTTGGTGTCTCCTGGCAAACCAATAGGTATTAAATGTGCGTATGTTAAGTACTAACAATTCTTCAAGTTAAATGAAATTTCCAGTCATTTTAACATTTCACTAATCTACAAGCAGCTGACTTTTAAATTCATCTAATTTTTTTTGAATGATTATGGTGATAGATAAACTTACACTCATCAGTATAAAATAGATCCAGTTAGCTCATTCGTATTTTATACATTTATATGAGTATTCATTTATGAGTATTCATTAGTAGCATTTTTTGCGTGCTGCACTAGAGAATAAATATTTTACTTTTGAAAAATTATATTTTTTTTTTGTCCTTCCCTCTCGTCTCATAATGCTCTGGCAAAATTTTGCCCTCAATAATAAAACACGACATTTGGAAATATATGACAATGAAGAAATGATCACACTTATATATATTAAGTATAGTAAAAAAGTACTATATACCATCACTAAGAATTTGCTATAAGCCAGGAGTTGTGCTAAGCTAATTATGTCTATTATCTCTTTTAATCCTAACACTACTATATGTAAGTACTGTTGGTATTAGTCCCATTTCATGCATGCATCACATAACATGTTGAGGTAAAGCAAACATTCAAGTCTACCCCAATGGTAAGTGGTACAGCTGGGATTTCAGTCACAGTTCCGATGCTCGAGTCTGAGCTCTTAGCAGCCCAGCTATGCTGGTGATAAACTAGTGGTACATAATTTATAGGAGATTATAGATCACTCTGAGAATCTGATTAAAGTGATGGAAACTGTCCTCAGAAAAATGCAACACACACACACACTTGCACTACATACAATTTCAGATGGTTTCTAGACCTCCTTGAAGACCACCCAGAGTTTCCTTTGGGTTCACAAGAGCCAATTTATGGAACTCTAATTTAAATATTTCTTTAAGTATCAATATGTGTTAATTTGTTTGTTGTCTACTTAAGGAGCTATGCTGTGCAAATGAAAATGATAGGTGCATGTAGAGAAAGAGAGACCTAGATGCTCAGACACCTGAAAGCCCCACTAATGGCCAGAGCAGTTGACTCATAATTAAGGAGTCCTGCCCTAAGGGTCTCTGTGTTGGGCTCTTTCATTTATCAAAAATTAAAATTAAAAAACGAGGAATGGGTGGTTGATGTGAAGATATACACTGGAGAAAGAACCTCACAGAAACAGACCTCTCTGAGCATGAAATTGGACCAGAAGATTGCACAGATTCAAGACAGCATCCAGACCACAGCAGCAGGAACATATACAGGTTTGATCCCCGTGGTCTTTCTCTCCTTATTCACTCTGCTCTCTTCTTTCTGACCTGCTTCTTCTTTACTTCAGAATGTATAACTGATCTGTCAGGGACTCCTATGTGTATCACCTCTTAATTTTTGCAAACTCCAGTCTCTGCTTCTCCGAACTTCAGGTTACCATGATACCTCATGGTTCTGACTTTACCTCACAGTTTCTCTCTTGTGTCCTTTCAGCTGTTTCCACCACTAGAATGAATTGGGGTTAGTGACCCCATCCTTTCAGTATTTTCCTGTTCAAGACTCTGATTGCAGCTAATGATTTTTGCATGCCACCCGATCCAATCAGGTATAGCTGGTAGCAGAGAGGGTAGGTACTCCTCTCTGGAACAGAATCTGCCCCTACCTGGGCATGCTTTCCCACATTTAAAAAGATGTGTGTCAGGGAACTTCCTGCAGACAGGTATAGTAATGAACTGACCGTTAGGATAGGCTGGCTGTGGGAGACACCAGTGCAATTTTCCACATTTTGAACTAGGCCCACCTACTATTGGATCCTCCATACCATCAGGTGAGTGTATGTTTAGAAAGGGATTAAAGGGCAACAGGAGTCCTCGCTATTGACGAAAGGCCAGTGATTGGGGAAAACATCTGGATCTGAGGCCAGCCAGGCATGCCGCCCAGGATACCTGTGCCAAGAGATGTTTATATCAAGCTTCAAGACACATCGTATTTCCTGGTACATTTGACTTATTGCTCACTGAGATTTTTTAAGGAGGAAGTAGCTAAAAGGGGACTATGACACATGCATTATAATAGTTACAGAGTTAAAACTTTAAAGATTATCTAATCTACTCACACATACTACAGAGAAGGAGGCTGAGACACAGAGAAGCTAAGTGCTAAAAGAGAAGAACCTGGAGAGCTGGTAGGGGGCCCCCAATTTCTAGTCCACTTCTTCCTGTATCATGCCTATATTGTCAGCCGTATTGGCTCCCCATTCCCTTGCTGTCATTGAGTGCTACCATTCCGTAGCAAATGAGAAAAAGAGAAAAGCCTGTAAAACAACATCTCATGCTATAAATTTTTAATTCCAATGGGCATATATCTATAGGGTCTCTCTCTAACCATAGATATATGACTTATTAGAAATAATCCTAGATTAGAAGACTCACTGTGTCACTGTCAGACATGCGAATTAACCTCTATTTCTTCTTCTTAGAAATAGCAATTCACTATGTACTCATCATTTATCTAATAAACATTAACAGGGTATCTGCTACAGTGTAGGCTCTGAGTGTAAGATGATGCAGAACAATTGTCTTGTTCCTCCAGCACTTTAGTAGGGGAGTGTGATAGAACTGCTACGTAAGGAAGGGGTGACAAACTCATTGCTGGAAGCGGGTCAGGAAAAGCTTTCCAGATGGACACTTGAAATGCGGAGGCATAGGTTTAGGAGGACTTAGGCAAGCAGGGACCGAAGCTGGGCAGGCAGATGAGGGAGAACACTGCACATTAGGGGGAAGATGCAGTATGAGTTCAGACTTCCACGGGGAAGACAGGGAGGGAATGGCAAGAGATAAGGCAGGCAAGTAAGCAGGAGCCTGGTGACAAAGAATTTCACATACCATCCTCAGTGTTTACCTATTGGCCAAGAGTTACATGCCAGGTTTTTATTTTAGAACAATATTGTAATGGTAGTATGAAGAATGTGTATCAGAAGCTTAAGACCGGAAACATGAAAATGAGTTAGCAGCCTGTTGCAGTAATTTGGGAAAGTGATGATGGTATCCTGACTTATGGCAGTGGCAATGACACCAGAGAGAAGTGGGCATATTCTAGAGATTTTTTAAAAGATATAATATAATTTAAAGGGCTTAGAGATAGGTGGTTAGAAGTGCGTCACTGCATTCCATGAGGGATGTGGGGGGGGGAGGGAGGAGCAGAGGAGAGGAGGCAGCCAGGTTCCTAACCTGGGTGGGGGTGTAACAGAGCGAAATGCTAGGTCTCTCTGACTTTATCTTGTTCAAGCCTGTGTTGTTCCCATGGCCTTCAGGCTCATAGCTCCTGCTTTAGACATGCTAATCATTAGAGGAATTCTGCTTGGGGCTCCAGTTTTTACAAAAACAGCCCCTCCCATTTTTCCTTCCCCTGACATAAAAGAAGCCTGAACTCTGTCCTTTCTTAAAATGGATTTGAGGATTAAGTCTCCCCCCTCTCCTGCCTTCTTGGGAGGTGCCTTCTGGATCAATAAACCGTTCCTTACTCTAAACTCTGACATTTTGAGTTTTGGCCTTTCGAAACTTCGGGCACACGGACTTTGGACCAGTCATAGAGGGAGTAGGCACTAGTAGGTTTGGTCTGGGACATCGGAGTGAGGTGCTGGTGAAACGGCCAAGCATAAAGTTCCTGTCGAAAACCGGACAGGAGATCCAGAGTTCAACAGAGGTTGGCTGGAAACACAAGCACCGGCATATATAGATAACTGGTGCTCAAAACAGAGAAGGGAGGGCTGTCAGAATTACTCGGGGAGCTTTCTCCAGCTGCAGGTACCATTCCCTTGAAATTCTCCCATGCCTTTCCTCCCCCCACTAAATTCTCCCATGCTTTTACTCCATTCCTATCTTGAGTATGTCAACCTTGAGTCGAGTAAATCATTACCACTGGTGCATGAAGTGAAGGAGAGAAGCGCGGGAGACGATGCCCTTAGGGACACCGACATTTAAGGGATGAGCTAAAAGGAAAAGAGTGGAATTAGAACCTGAGTTGCATCCAGGGAGATGGAAAGAAAATGATTAGTGCGAAGCCTCACAGAAGCCCAGAGAGGAGAGGCTGCCCAAAAGGAAGGTGTGTCCAATCGTGTTCAACATGGTAGAGAGGTGATGTGAAATAGATCCCCGAAGCATTAACAGTCTCTGCACCTCCACCCCCAGAACTGTGACAAGGGCCAAATAAGGTCCTGTATGTGAAGGTGCTTTCTAAAATATAAAATGTTATACAACATGAGCGGTTATTATAACTTAAGACTGAACTCAGTTCCCATCAACTCTTGGAGTCCCTCTGGACCCTCCAGGCCCCTCTCCTGAGGTTCCCTCAACCTGCACCTCGCACTAGAACAGTGCCCAGCCTACAAGAGGCATGGAACGTGGAACGTGTGCTCGTGGAATGAATGAGGGGTTTGAATTGCGTCACTGTATTCCATGATTCTCTTCAACACAAAAGATCCAGATACAGATTGCTGTTTTAAAAAATATCATCTAACATGCTTATTTCTTTTTCTTGGCACACCCTTATTTCTGTTTTATTTTATGCCCTCACAGTTTAGGAAAAACGAATCAGCTCCTTATAGTTATCGAAAAAGATGCCTGCAAAGATTATTTCCTACAGAAAAAAAAAATACATAAAAAATTATTTCCTCCTCTTCATATCCCCTTTTCTGCTGGGAGCCTTGCATCTCTCCAGAGCTCATGTTTGTTGTTTGGTTTCCAGCATGTTCATATGCAAATCAATCTGAACTAATTTTGCAAGTAAAATGTTTGAGAGCTCACCCTAAGTGCTTTCCTAAATTTCAAGCATTTAACACCTGCTTGGCTGAAGTCAACTCCTAGTCTTGGAAGTTCCCTCCAATCCACCAATTGGACTTGTCATAATTTATCACTTCAAAATCTATATTATTTATTGCCCTTCATTACATTATCACAGGTGGTCTGTACTATTGATGTTTCCCTCAATTTTTCTTACATTCTCTTCTGAAATCATCCTACCTAATTTACCAGGAGTTCATTTCCACTTTTTCCAGCTTTTGCAAAGTTATTCCTGAATCGCCTCCTAGCTCTAGTATACATTTTTAAGGGTGATAAACTCAGAAAGTTTATCTTCCAGACTTGCAGACTTTCAGGGCATTTCCGTTTCAGAGACCTACTTTCCATGAGCAGATATTTGTACAAGGTGCTTCTACTAATCATCTATTCTTTATTCTCAGGTGCTCATTCAGTTTTTCCAAGGCTGAGAATAGCTGTACTTACAGCATGCACCCCACCCCCCTCCAGGCTCCTATGTGCATACTCTCTCCTGAAGTGTACTGGCCTTCCTCTTCCTCCTTTCACACCCCACAGGCAGGAGTGAAGAGAACAGCCGCACCCTGCAACCTTTGGTCGGAATCTGCTCTGCGTTCAACCTCCCTACCCACCCCTTTCAACCTCAGGCCTGGATACTAGCAGATAGGGAAGGGGGGGTATGTGGTTGCTGAGCAAATATAGTAACATACACAAGTTTAGGAGACTCTCGTGGGCCTCTGAGCCCACCCCACAACCCACAAAGATGGAATGGATTTCTGCCTCTTCCTGCAGACATGGAGTTCAAGGCAAAAGAAAGATCAAAACGGCCGAGCTGCACATGCCTCGCCCATGTGACATACAGATGCCTGTTAGTTTACTCCCGGCCCAGCTCAGTTGTTAAATACCAGAAGTACAAAGCGTCCACACAGGTGGAGAGATAGATACCTATAAGAATTTGAGGAGCACACAGTTTAGGACCAACCCCTTCCTGTGCTCAGTTTATTCAGTACCCGGGACTTCTAGTTTCATATCTCTGGATGCCACACTGACAGGAGAGAGAAGCCTACTTACCAGGCATGGGTCAAGAATTTCTGGACCAGTCAGCTACTGGTCAGGAGCAAAGAGTTAGTATAGATATGAACATTGGGGAAATTACTGTCAACCATGGAGCCAACCTCACTTGTACCTATTGCATCCTGAAATATCGGCTCTTACTTAGAGAAAATCATTTGTTGCTTATACTCCTGCAGCTTTGCCAAAGGGTCTCAGTCCTCCCCGCTGATATGCGTTTCTCTAGCAAACCTCTTAAACATTCTTGTCCTTGGTCAACAGTAGAAATAAAAACTGTTGAGCTGCTTCATTTCTTCCAGTCGCTGGGAAAACAAAGGAAAAAGAACCACTTGGAAAAGCCCCCAGTTAAAATTTCAGTATGCAGATAAGATAAGATCGGTAACATCCTTCAGCCTCATTTTGTTTATTTAAAATGTGGAGATAATTACATCTATCTCTTACGTTTATTGTGAAGACTAAGCAACATATCTAATGTAAAGCACGAAGCATCTTACCTAGAAAGACCTCAATAAGTACAAACTATAATTATGTATGTATGTATGTATGTATGTATGTATGTATGTATGTATGTAAGCTTCCTTTAAGATGTATTGCTTTGCTGGGAGTACACCAACAAGATCTCCCTATCTTCAGTAGCTAAAAATCTGGGATGTCAGTGAACTCACATTCCTTCATATTATGAATTACACCATTAGTAGGTATAGTAACCATGGGGCCCTGGGTGTTGCTGAAGTATCTTACTGGTTGGAAGCCTGGTTTCATCAATCTCCCTGGGTTCTTCAGCACCCCCAAGGTCTTCAGCTGTAACCTGAGCTCCCACCCCTCTTCTATGGCTGGTACCCGAAGGTCCACAATGGGTCAACTATGTATTTGTGCCTAAATCTTATCGGAAGGCATTCTACCAACCTAAGGGAAACTACCCATCTGGCAGAAGCGCTCTAACTGTGGAAAATTACTGATCCACACAGAACTCTACAAATATCCATTCGCCAAAAACCTAAGAACAAACACTTCCCCTGGCAAGTTCTCCAGCAGGGTCTTTGGCTGGCAGGAGCAACCACCCTCATGAGGTACCAACCAAAAGGCCAATCCTGAGTGGTGACCAATCTGGAATCCTCTGGCAGACGCCAGTCCAGGGCCCACTGCACAAAGAGGGCCCTTCTTATTAACTCAGCACGGAATCTGAACACAGCGTGAATTAGTTTTGGCTGTAAGGCGAAAGCTAATGTGGAAAATAGAATCTGATTGACAGGATTTGAAATGAAAGACACAATATGGCCCAAGCCTCCAGGGCTGAAGCTCTTACAACACAGAAGCATAAACACTTTTAGGAAGCTGAGGCCAGGACACAATACGATACCTCATCAAAAACTCAAGAGTAGCGAGGGATTTGACCATGAAAAGACTAACTCCAATTTTCACACTGTGAATCGCCAGGATCAAAATAGACAGGAAAAGGTGTATCAGCCAGCATTTACCTTGCCTGGCCTGTGCTGGAACGCTCTCCCAGTGCCCGCGGAACTCCTCACAGAGACGAATAAGACAAGTCCTGGCCCTTGTGGAGTTTGTACCTGGTGGGCATGGCTGGCAGGTACTGAAGGATAAACCTGAGTAGGGAAAGTGCCAAAAGCTGAATAAAAGCCCAGAGCAGCAGGAGAGCTCTAGTCTCCACGGGCGCGTGAGATTCCACCCAGAAGATGGGTAGTCCCATCTGGGTCTTGGGGGCACAGAAGGATTTTGGGAGAGCTGTCCAGGCAGAGGGAGCAGCACAGAGGCAGCTCAGAGGGGAAGGAAAGGGTAGGGCAAGGAACTGGGCTCAGTTTGGCTGTGGCAGCAGCTGAGCCAAGTGGGGGTGGGGGCCTGGGGATGGCTTTGGACATCCAGGAAGATGGGCCTGGACTCCCTAGGCCTTTCGAACATTTCAGATCTGCTTTTAAAAGGAAAGCCTCTGCCATGGGTGTCAAGAACGAATTGGATCTTAAAGAAATAGAATGACTTGGAGTCGGGGAGAGTTGAAATGTGTATTTTTGCCTATGTATCTTTTTTCTTTTCTGCTATCTCAAAAACGGATCACTATTGGTCAGCCATTGCATGCAGTGAGTACTTGTTCCTGAACATACGTTTACTCTCCACAGTCATGATTCTCCACTGTAGGGGATCCCTCCATTCCTGCTGGACTCATTCCACTAGACTTAGAGGCGAAGGGTGACACCTCTGTGCCCAAGAGCACCCTGATAACGGAGTTATCTCACCTCTAATCCAAGGCAGCTCACGCTTGTTGCTGAGTGTGGAGTAGAGAGATTCCTTCTAATGTGTTGGAAAGGTGATGGGATGAAGGTGATGAAAACAAAAACCTTCCACTGCTTTATAGGTCCCGATCAGCTTCTGTCTTAGAGATCTTGCCTCTCCTGCGTTCAGGAGACATGCAATGCTAACTTTCAATGCAAAGTGTCATTATTATCACTGCGAGTGCACAAGTCCTCACAGTTATTTATGATTTTGTTTCTGCTTTGTTTTTGTTTGGCTTACTGGGTTTCCTCAGTGTATTCTGGATACAAATAGAATTTAAGAAATAATTCTAAGGGAATGTTATTAAGTAATGGGATATACATGTGTGTATCTATATATCATAAAAACACAATCTCATGCCTTGTGGCTAAAATGGAAATTTTTGATGACAATTTAAACGAAATATCCAGCAGAGACAAACCATGATTATTTATGAAAGGCTCTATCGAGAAATTATTTACTTCTGTGGGCAATTTCCACTTTGCCTGTGATTTAAGTCCTAAGAGTATATTCATCTAGTTATTCACACCAAGTTAATGGAGCTGTTTCTTATTACGCTTTTGATAGACGGCATGGTTGAATCTGACTCCCATCTTACATCTTACTTTCCCTAATTATTTGTAAGCTTTCCTCACCCCTGTTTTATTTCTTTTGTAGAGCCGTTTTTCATCTCATAAGGGAGGCAACGTGTGCAGTATTCGATGTGGCTGGAGTTTTGGAATGTTCTCTCCTGCCGGAGC
Source organism: Rhinolophus sinicus (assembly GCF_057876585.1). Classification (NCBI taxonomy): domain Eukaryota; kingdom Metazoa; phylum Chordata; class Mammalia; order Chiroptera; family Rhinolophidae; genus Rhinolophus; species Rhinolophus sinicus. The sequence goes on from NC_142502.1 coordinate 23,018,662, forward strand.
CCTTGTTCTGGACCAGCTGCTGACCGCTCAGGTTACAAGTATAAGAAGAGCAATTTGTACTTGTCACTTGGAGAAGCTCTTGTCTAGCGATATCAAGTATTACCCTTTTCCCCTGATTCAGAGCACAGAGAGGGAATCTTGGTGGGACTGTCACGCTTTCCCAAAGTCCCCCTCATCCTCCAGACTGTGGCTTTGTCTCCCCAGCGCAGAAGTCACTGTACCATTCCCAGCCATCAAGTTAAGGAAGAAGTGGTTGGCTACAGGACAGGTCATGGGCCAGAAACCCACCCCTGTGGTTGGGATGGCACAGCCTTTCAGCCCAAGGAGAGATTTATGAGAGAAGAAGCCAGGAGATGACCAGTTATTTCTCCAGCACACTATCAAGTTAGACAAGCAGAACTGATCTCCTAATTCCCAAACCCCTGGATTTCAAAGGGCCAACAGTCACACCACAAACCTGGAAGAGCTCAGCCCCAAGGCAGCCTCTGTCATTTTCAGCCACAGGCTTAGATAACTGTGTTTTAATCAACACAGTGGTGAAGAGAATCCATTTCCCACCACACCACACAAGGGGAGCCGACACCTCCACAAAGCACCACAAACTGCTCCAACTGTATAAAGTCCTAATGGAGAAATAAATCTGTCACATAAAAACTTCATTCTCTAGAAAGCTTTATTACTAAACTAAGGGGGAGATGGTGAAAAAAAGAAATGAAAATTCACATTTTCTAAGGACATACAATCTAAATGCTAGGCACATTCTCCCTTATCCCTTTTAATCCTTAAAAGCCTTGTAAGAAGCACTTTTCTTCCCATTTTACAGAAAAAGAAACTAAGTTTTAGAGAAGTAAAGAAAATAGGCCAGAGTCACAGAGCTAATAAAACATCATGTCAGGAATCCAAGACTCCCTATTTGAAAGGCCCTCTTCTCTCCAAGGCATGACACTGCCTAATGTCAACCTGCTGTAACTAATTCAACAGTAGATATATATATTCAAAAAGAGAATAAGATGGTAAAGACATGAACTAGAAATGCCCCCATTTTCACATTATTGGTAAGAGCAGAATTCTAAATTATTAAGAATAGGGTACAACAAAAAAAATCATTTATATTTGGTGTTAGAACACATTACATAGTCACATTTTTGAGAAAGTAAATTTATCTTCCTTAATATGTTCTGCTTGTACTAATACTGAAATTAGACTGTAAGCACTGAGCATATAGCAACTGACAAAAAGGTACTCAAGAGCTTTTACAGAGAAACAATCTGGGGACAAAGATTTTGCCACAGATTCCTGTGGTAGGAGAAAAATGCCCTGTGCAGAAGTGGGGGGCTTGGAAGGTGGGAGAAGAAAGCAAAGGAATTCACAGATAAAACTTTTACCTTTATAGTTTATCACATTATATGCATATATATTCTGAATGTACACGCAAATTGCATACTTATGTATTCTGAACGTACACAGGCAAATTCCCCAGGGACTATGGGAAGTCGTGTGTGTGTGTGTGTGTGTGTGTGTGTGTGTGTGTGTGTGGGGGCACGTGTCCCATTTGTCCTCTAAAGAAGACTTGCCCAGATTACACTGAAGGATGTGACCCATTTTCAGAAGTTGCATCTGATGATAAATCCCAGAAGGTAGGCAACAAGAGAGTGGAACAGAGTATGCTAATATTCACCAGCATCATTAGAGTCTATGGAAGAATGAAAAAAGATTTTGCACTTCACCAATTTTATGCTGTGGGAAAAACAAACAAACAAACAAACAACTGCCCCCACCATCATAGGTGGGGCAGATGACCAGCTCATGACGGGAATCTCATGGCCTCTGAGGATAACCCTGGTATCAGCAACCACAGCAATGACCATCAAGAGCACACAGAAGTCAATTGACTTTTAGCCATCATCTCTCTAGAATGGCAAATATTCCGTCATCTGTGTATCTACTGGAAGTAATCACCATATTACAAGTTCCCAAGAAATAGGCAGGCTTGTTCCAAATATTTGCATGAAGTTAATTGTTTGAAATTTCTAAAACCTTTTCCCCACAGAGAAAATGCCCCAAATATTTCCAATGTAAGTCTACAAAAGAATGCTGTGAAAAAGTCAAGATACTGAACTTTGTGAATCTTCTTTTAACCTCAGACTCCTCATTTGTAAAATGGGGCTAATGCCCTCTCTAGCCAACTCACGGAAGTATTGAAAGGAAAACTTGGAAAATATGTCAGATACTAGGCATTTTAACATCAACGTAGAAAATCGTTAAAATATAGTATGAAATTAGTCTCAAATAATAGTCATGTCAACAATAAAAAAACTGAAGAATAAGAAATTGTAAGAAGGAAGAAAATATTTGAGGGTATTCTGAATGTTGGAGCAAGAGGAAAAGTAAAGGAAGGTGAAATAAATGGCACCTTTTCTTTCTTTTTTATTTCTTGGCTCCATCACCTTCTAACATGGTGTTTAAGTTACTTATTATCTTTATTTTGCATCATCTGTCTTCCCTGCTAGACTGTACGCTCCCTGAGGGCAGGGATGTGGGGCAGTTTGTTCATTGATGTAACTCAAGCATCTAGCACATTGCCTGGTGCATAATAATGATTCAGTAGATATCCTTTAACAAATGAGTTTATAATGTGATAATGATACAAGGCTCCCAGTGCACCTGCAAGAAAGATGGATGGAATTAATTTCTTTGGGCCATTTCTTTAACAAACATTCCCAGGAAAACATGGTGGTAGCTTTCTTTCAGGCAGAGCTTTGTGATCCTGGAGGAATTCTGGGTTGCCCTGGTCCGGGGCAGATCTTCAGGAGCTGGGATTTGACTTTCTGAATGATTCCTTGTGCGACTCTTTAGAGTGAGGGCACTTCAGTCACCCCTTGTTCACCCCACCTGCTCCTTTCCCACTCAGGAAGTGCATGCTAAGAGCTCCCTGATAACACCCCTCTATGCTCCCTGATTAGAAGAATGCTTGACTCTTTCTTCCTCTTTCTTCACCTGGGCTTGTTGATGCATTTTCCTTAGCAGTCTCCCACCAGTTTTCTGAGAACTGCTGCCTTTTACCAGCAGCACTGAGCTGGGGGCGTGGGGAGCAGGTTGTTGTGTGCACCCCTCCAGCCATCTCAACAAAGGGAGGGAGTCCCCACCCACCTCTCCCTTCAAGGAAGATGAGCTCAGGGTTTTCCCATTCAGAAGGAGCCATTTCTCACTGGACCCAGCTCTTTAGCCCTGCTAAAGAAGTTAGCGTTCCAAAGCCTTGTTTTTTCTGATTTATTCAACGAGCTTTTCTTCTTTTATTCAACCAGATTTATCTCATACAATTTTAGAGCTATAAGAGATCTTAGAAATCAGATTCAACTCCCTCATTTAGAAAGGAAGAAATTGAAGCCTGGAGAAGGGAAAGTGACTTGCCTGAGGTCACACAACCAGCAGGTGCCCAAGCAGGGAAATTTTCCCACTTCAATCATGCCTTCTTCTGAAAATCACACCCGGGACTTCCTCAGAGTAAACACTAGCAGTAGCATAAGAGCAGCAGCAAAAGTTTGCATGCATGTGGAGAAATGAATCAGATTTTAATGAGTTTTGAAATGCCTATATCCAGATAAAGCCAGTCGTAGTTACTTAGTTTATTCTTTTTAAAGTACTCTTTTTTTTTTTCAAGTCTTTCCCAGCACTTTGCTTTAAATAACCCGTTCTCCCTAATGCATGTGAAATATGGTTTTCATTCACATACTTTGCTGATATAATCTTAATGCACAGTGTAGTCTTATAAGGTGTGATTGAACTTAAAACTTCTTGATGTGATCATTATAATAATGAGTGTCTACTTCAAGAGATGTGACTAAGTTTCCCAAAATTTTCCTTATGGATTAATAAAGTTAGGCTCTGGGGGGGGGGGGGGGAGTATATATGAAATAAAGCGAGTAGAGAAACTCAACTCCAAACATTTTTGCAAAGATAGGTTTATATGTTGGCGTCATTGAGGAAAGTAGAGATTGCTTCTAAAGTCTGAATTGGTAGATTATAGAAGCCAAGAAAAATAAGAACAATAGGACCATAATATTCTAGGGCTGAAAGGCCACAGAGATATATTATCTAATCCAACTGCTTCCAAGTGTGGATAAGAAAACAAAAGCCCAGAGCAGGGACTGGCTCATCCAAGGTCACTGAGGTCTGCTGCTTCGCAGTTGGGTTCTCATTTTATCGTAGCCTTTGCTCTGAGTGGGAAAAGAGAGGAATAATAGGCTAACACCAGAGAGGAGCATGGAATTTTCAGGAAATGTCATGACTCCCTCCCAACCAATAGGGAAGCTCTCAAAGTGTTTTTGTCAAGTCTAGCTAGTTCTGGCAAAAGAGAATAAATGGATCTTTCAGAATCACTAGACAAAAAGCATACACAAAGGCTGAGTAAGCAAGCAGGCCTCATTGGAAGCAAATTTATTTCCAGGGATCAAGACCAGCCTGTGTCTGGATGGGGAGAGGTTGCCCATGGGAAGGAGTGGGAGGTCTGCCAAAGCCCCCATCAGAATCCTGTAGTGCATTCCTAAGAACCTGCCTCTAAGTCAGGGGTCTAAACCTGGAGACTTTGGACAATGTCTGAAGATATTCTGGGTTGTCAGAGCTGGGGAGGGGAGGGGTGCTACTGGCATCTAGTGCATAGAGGTCAAGGATGCTGCAAAACATCTTACAACATACTGGACAGCCCTCAACTCTACAAAAAAGTATCTGGCCCCAAAGGGCTATAATGGTACAGAGGCTGAGAAGGCTTGTTCTGACTGCTACCTGTCAATCAGTGTTCTGCTCAAATTCGGTATTACTTCACCAAATGCTCCCTTCTAAACCCTAGAAATCAGATAACATTTCTAAAAGCTCATCTCTCTTCTGAGATCGTTAGATTTTTTTAACTCCCTCCCCCCAAAACCTGATGAATAGGAGGTAAGCAGGAGAACAGGAAGCAGCAATTTCAATAAAAATACTAAGTGTTGAAAATACATGCGTAGGAGAGACTATTTTCCATGTACTTATATTTTTCTTGCTCTTTGTTGTCGTTCCACCATCCTTGGTAAATTTGTTTTCATTTTAAGTGTTACAAGCAGTTATTATGTATTCCAGGCAGGGCTCCCAAGCTGTGACAATTTAAATGAGGGAGACTTTTTTTTTAGGGGAAGAAATGATAAAAGTATAAATGTTTTGTTGAAACACTGAAGAAAAGCCTACCTCAGAGAGCAAAATGGTTTTTTATGTAGCCTTAATATTAATCTAAAATGGAAATGTCCTTCACTTCAAAGGGGGAAGATTTGGCAGGTGGATGATGTAAGAGGGCAAGGATATGTCCCCTGCACAGTTTAGAACTACACATCTCCTGAAAAGACTTTGAAATAAATAGTATGTAAAATGCTACAAATGATTTTCAAAATGGCTTCAGTCTTTTGCACATTCAACTCAGAGGAACAGAAGTGCACACAATGGCAGCATAGAGGGGACTTTGGATGAAGGACCTGAAAAGTTGGGTAGGAGTCCAGGGTCATTTACATGTTCTGTGGCCTTGGGGGAGTAATGTACCTTTATGTGTGAGCTTACTCTACAACTGAACAATGATGATGATAATAATAATAATAATAACAACAATTGCCGTAGCCACCTCATAAGGTCTGTAGCTGTAAATGCCAGCAGGTAGTCTCCTCACTGTTTCCCACACTGCACCAGCACCATCCAGATGAGGAGCAGCAACCGCTGGCAAACATCACCTGGGTCAGACCCACGGCTGTGCCAAAAAGAGCTTTTGATGGATTACGTATTACACCATTTTACATGTCTTTTTTTTTTTCATTCCTAAAAGAATTTTTTTTTCCTGTAAAGTGAGGAATTATTGGAGTAGGGTGAATATAGCCCAAATAAATAACTTTACAGAAAAAGTCCTCACGAGGTGTCATGCTACTGAAATCAAAATATTGGAATGTTAACTACCAAACAGAAAACTTGCTTTCTTGAAATTTCTGACAAGCTGGTGAATGAGTGAACGAGCTAGCAAGGCATGCTTCTTAGCGTGCTGAAGGCGCCAACCCAGGGAATTTAGTTACTTTGTCAAGTAGCTCAAAATCTTGTTGGTTGTATCACAGAATTAACATGAGTTTGGGAGTATGTCTTTGGTTTGCAAAGGTTCAGTGGAAATGATAAAACAGAAAATTAGTATTAAGGGGAAAAAGAAAACACAACAGTAGATGATTAACAGACCTATTCAAAAAAGGGGAAAAGAGGTTTCTAGAACACTTGGAAGTTGTTATTTTGTTTATGTGCCTTTGGGATGTTTAATGAAGAAATTTATGGAGGCAACAAAATGGTGGATAAAAGAAAACTAGAGGATGTAATTTATTTAGACTCTCAAAGGGCTTTGATGAAGTCCTACACAAGAGACTATTAAGGAAACTTGCCAACCACTGGGCAAGAGGTAAAGGGCTGTCAATCATGGGTTAAAAGTGAGTTAAGATAGAGGGGGAATGAAAGAATAAAGGACCAGCTCTCAGCATAGAATAGAGTTAATAGTGGGGTGTCAGCAATCAGTACAAGAGTAGTGTCCTCCAGGATATTTAACACCCTTGAAAATGGACTAAATAATGAGGTGCTGAAATTTGCTGACGAAACAAAACTATTTTGGTTCCCTAAGTCTATACAGATGGATGTGAGAAACAGAATCCAAACTCCGTAATTGGGCAAAACAGTGGCAGATGAAACTCAGAGCAGACAAATGCAAAGTAATGCATGTTGGAAAGAGCAATTTAAATTACTCATCCACTTGGGTGAATTCTGAATTAGTTCTAAGCTTACAGGGAAAAGATTTAGGGTCATGGAAGACATCTTAATGAAGATGAATGCATGATGCTTAGGAGAGTTTTTTAAAAAAAGAAAGCAAATATACTGTTAAATTGCAGTAAGAATGAGAGAGAATATATTCCAATGCCGTTACAGAAATCAATGACACACACTTGTTCTACATTCAGTAAAAATCACCTTATTTCCAAAGGAAGATGGTAAAAATAGAAAGAAACATCTCATGACACCCTAGAAACTCATTAGAAGTAGTGGGAAAGACTGGCACAATTTCACACGGAAGTTTTTAAAATTAGCAATTACTTAGTAATGTGAGTGAAGGAAAAATGAACATAAGTGGCATATAGGTTTTCATAAAGGTAAAAACCTATATTAGTACTTTTGCAACTTAGACTATAATTAGACTAGAAACTGTAAGTTCCAGGGTACACAAATCATTGCACACTCTCCTTTTTCCCTCGTCCCCAGGACATAATTTATCCAGGGATCTGACCACCAAGAACAGTAAGACTGCCTACCCCTCTGCCCTCTCCCTTCTCCTCAAATATTTAACTGAGATTGGCAACTGTAGTTACAGGAAATAATCAATCCCCCGGCGTCTAGGGATCAAGCATCCGTTGACGGAGGTCAGAAAGAAATGCTCTCCCACAATGCCCAAGTACTTTATAATTGAACAAGTGCTAGTTGAGAAAATGACATCCTCACACTTATGCTAATGACTACACAATTGGGCAGGTGCATGGAGGCCAGGGTACCATGGAGGGGAACAGTTATTGGCTAATTCCCTTCCCACAGCTTTTAGACCTCACTGGAAGATTGAGGCTGAGCTATTGGCATCTCAGTATTTCTTCGCCTGTATTTACAATGTTGAGGCAATTGATGTGGCATGGAAATTCAGAAGTACTTTTCCTTGTCTGTTTGTCTTCCTGAAATCTAATCCCTGAGTACTGTGATAAACAAAAATAAATTAAAAGTGACTAGCAATAAAACATGAGCAAGAACAAACCAAATATTAGTGTAAAAATAGCATTAATAGAAGATAAAAATTTAATTTCACCACTGAAGAGTCGCAACATGCATTAAAAAAATTTTTTTTTCTAACTCTTGCAAGTGGAGTTTTAGAGATCAGCTTATCCTTAAGGAATGACATTTTTTTCAGACAGGCATTTGAATGCTTAATAAAACATTTTAAATGACATAGATATTTTTCTCTTCAAATACGTACATTCTTTCTAAAAGAGGGTATCAGGTAACATTTCACAGCAATTCTGCAAAGTATGAAAGCCGAATTTTGTTGGATTTTGGCATAATGCAAGAACAAGATATCAAATGGAAAGTTACTGGCATGGATGGGTGTTTACATAAATAACTCCACCTCTATACTTTTTGCACCAAAATATCTTACAAACTTCTTTTCAAAAGGACACAAATACACACGCGCGCACACACACACACACACACACAGTTGAATAGTTTGCTATTTTTAGGCTAAATGTACTCATCAGTTATCCTTGTTCTACCAATGATAACTCGTAGATATCAATATTGCCATTCCTATCCCTCCCTTGACCTTTCTCCAGTCTCTGCAGAGGCCAAAGATTAAACTATCTTTTGTGAACTGCACTATCAGTACCACTGCCAACCAAAAATATTAAACTTAAACACAGATACAAATGAAGAGAGACACTTATTCACGCCCCTCAGTACTGGTCTCCTAAATGGTCATAAACTTTTGTACGGTCAACAACTCCTTCCTATAGTTGGACATTACTTATTTAAGATAGTAACTCTCCAGAATATAGCCAAAGAGAAAAAAGTTCCTTCACAGTTAAAATAGATGTCAAAAATCCACACACTTCCTTTCAGGTGAGCCCAGGTTGTGTCTCTCAAAACCCAGTTTGCTTTTTTAAAAAGTTAATTAATGTATTAATTGCATAAGATATTTTCTTAGGTTTAGATTATGCTAACAGACTAAGACTCAAACCTTACTTAATGATAATATATTTTTGAAAAATTTTATCAGCTTTATTGAGATATAATGCACATCGCATGCAATTTATCCATTTAAAGTATACAATTCAACGTTTTTAGTATATTCACAGATATGCACAATCATCACCACAAACAATTTTAGAACATTTTCATCACCTCAGAAAGAAACCCTATGACCTTTAGCTGTCACTCCCCTAGTCCCCTGCCCCCATCCCTACCCTAGCCCTAAGCAATCACTAATCTTTTTTTCTATCTCTATAGATTTCTCTATTCTGAGCTTTCGTATAAGTGGAATCATCTAATATATGGTCTTTGTCTTGCAACTAGCTTCTTTCACTTTGCATAATGTTTTCAAGGTTTGTCCATATTATAGAAGGTATTAGTACTGCATTCCCTTTTTTATGACCATATAATATTCTACTATGTGGATATACCACATTTTATTCATCCATTTGTCAGTTGATGGATGTTTAGGTTATTTCCCCATTTTGACTATTATGAACTACGCTTCTGAAAACATTCTTCTATAAGTTTTTGTGGGGACATATGTTTTCATTTCTCTTGGACATACACCTAGGAGTGGAACTGCTGGATCACGTGGTATGGGTCTACGTGTAATCATTTGGAAAACTGCCAGACTGTTTTCCAACACAGCTGCACTGTTTTACATTTCCACCAAGTGTATGCGGGTTCCAATTTATCCACAGTCTTATCAACACTTATTATTGACTTTTTGGTTGTAGCCATTCTGATGGTTGTGAAGTGGTATCTCATTTTGATTTTCATTTTCGTGATGACTAAGGATGTCAAACTTTTTTGTTTAAGTGCTTATTCCCCATTTGTATATCTTCCTCGCAGAAATGTCAATTTGGATTCTTTGCCCATTTTTTAATGGGGAGCCAGTTTACTTTTACTTTACACATTATTTTAACAGCTTATTTTTCAACTAATAAATGAGAAATAGCAAATAGTGTGGGGGGGGCTATCAGAGATAGACACACGAGCTCATTTACTATAACAGGAGAAGGAAAAAAATACATAAAAAACAAACATAAAACCTCAAAAAGCAGAACATTCTTCAGTCCTATAGGATGGGGAGAGTTTCAATGGCCCTGACAGTATCTGTGTTACAATACGGAAAATGACTGAGGTTTGCTGTGATTACCTTCAATCCTCTTTCCAGGCTCGATTCTATATGGACTAGTTGCAAAGGTTGGTGGGTTTTATAACATAATTTGAAGCTGTGGTGAAGGGGGATTAATACTTATTATCAATGGTGTGCTCTTAAATGTTTAATAATCAACTCTCTAGGGAGAAGTAAAAGTACTCCCGTAGCTGATTTCAAGCTACCAAAGTGACGTCACCCAGCACAAGAATGTCCAGAAAATGTAACTGGCTCTCAAGCCAGCAGAAGCTGACGTGGACACGCCACCGCTTCCGGTATGACTGATAGAAGCTAGCCACTGTGTTAGTCTCTTTCCATGCATTACCTCAGTGATTGTGCTCAACAACCTTTAAGAAGAAATAAGTGTCTTCATCCCCAAAGTGAACTGAGGCTCTGAAAGATCTTACAAATTCACCCCGGGACACACAGCTAGGAAGCACCACTCTGGTCTTTCCAAAGACTGTTCTTCCTGTTACATTAAACTGATCCCTCATTTTTAGAAGTTAGTCAAAAACAATTCTTATGCTGGGTTAAAAGGCATTTCTGAAGGAGAGTCACCCAATATTCTGAACTGTTACTCATTTGAAACACCACAGGCCTTGACATCGATGGGCCAGGGAGGTGTGATGCACAGATATTTAGAATCAGAAACGGCTAACAGCAGTTTCACCGGAGACAAATGGGCAGAGAGGCCTGTTCAGTGATAAACCCATGTCAAGCAGGAATTTGCAAACAAAACTTCCCAGCACCCAAGCAGTGCAGAAAGTGGCTCTGAGTAATTAAAGAGAGTCCTTTCCAGCTTTACATTCAGCGGTAACTCCTGCCAAGACCAGCTCCTGCCAGGGCCAAGCCTGGGACTCTCACCACACCAGTCCCACATGCCCCGAGTCGGTGCGTTCACACACATGCAGTCAGCGCATTCACACACCTTGACAAACAGCCTTATGGCAAACTTCAGGAAATTCCGTTTCAGTAAATGTCAGGTGACAATATTCCCCCCGATTTGCACGGTGCATGAAAAAACTGAGGTAGCACCTAACCACACTTTTTTGGAAGCAGAGTAAGTGTATCTTGGGACTGAACACTACCAGGATTCTATTCAAATAAAATGCCAGATTCTCCACCCAGAAGCTAATGATCACTATACTTAAAAATTTGTAATTAGACAAATTGTACAGAAGGATTCGCTTATGCAATCAGTGGCAAGTTTCAACTTCTGTTTCTAGCCAGTATCAAAGAAGTGGGTTGATCTACCACAGGATAACACCTTCCCTTTGCCCTCCCTGGCTATGGAATATATTACTCTATTATGGAAGCTGCTATTGTGCGCCTCTTAGGTAAGTAATTCAGCAGCCGAGCTTTGGTAATTATCTCTATACCAGCCAGGCTTCCAACCTAACCACATACCAGTGTCCAAAAGCTTCAGTGCTACAAAGAACCTAAGAAAGTTATCAGTCAAGGCTTTGGAAGGTCTACTTTTAACTTATGGCAAGAACATAGAATTATATTGTCTCAATATCTTCACGAAACTGAGACGATTAATGTACAATACTCTTCATTGTACTTTGCTCTGCTCTATATTAAAACCTGAATCAACTGGATTAAAAAAAGTACATGCACTTTTTTTTTAACCTTTCACCCAACAAAGAATACAATAAACAGTAGCCTCATTCAGAGGTCTTTGGTACAAAGCAGAATGCTTTGACACTTAATATTGCCATTATTATAGGCTTAGTAGTAGGCATGGTGGAAAATAAGAGGAGAAAAGAGAAGAAGAAAGCCATGATGGGCAGAGTTTGGGTGCCCCCGCCCCAGCCACCCCTTTCCACAGGCCACATCATTGGCACCCATGCCCACCCTCTACAGATGGCCCATTAATAACTCGGATTGCTTTCCTGGGCATCGCAGCATTCTAACCTAACCTGCATCATGCTTTTTTCATCTTCCCTCTACTCCCCTCATGTTTCACTTTGCAGGTGAGCCATCTGGAATCTTGTGTCTACAGAGCCAGGCTTTTGGATGATAGAAATACAATAAACTAGTCCTATGAGCTAATAGGAAAAGAGTAAAGTAGATGATACCACTCATTCCCCTGCCCCCTAAGGCACATTCAAACTGTTACCTCGGGCTTCCTGGAGGTGATAGCTCTTTTATTGACTCACCCCAAGAGTATCCCAGTAGTAAGGATCCAAACCCAGGCTGGAACACAGATAATCCCATGTCAGGCTTGTCCTTAGCCACGAGGGTGGAGATGACTAAAGTGAGGGACAGGTGAGGTGAGGTCACAGGGCTGGGCCTGGCCTCACTGGTATGTACCGTCCTTAACAGTATACAGATGGTCAACCAGAAATCCAGCCAGCCTTCCCTGAGGGAATCAATTCCAGTCCTACCTCTGTGTAGATGAACCACAATCAACATTTGAGTCACAACACCCTACAAAGTGGATGGCTTGTAGAAAACAACCTTTTAGAACCCAAGCACCAGAAACACCAGTCTCTGGGAACAGCCCTTATCATAACCAAGATGTTGTGAGTTGTGCAACCAATTTCATGTGGCTGGAAGGTTCTTTTATTTGGCATCCAGGTAAAACAAGGGTTGACTCCTGTAAATAATCTCCCTTCCCCTACATACCCTTCATACACAGAATTCCTTTTGTAGCCACTGAAAATCCCTTTCACAGAACAGAGGGATGAGAATAATTTGTTTGTTTTTATACGAACCTATCTATGCTCTCCCTCCAACTAGCCTAGCTAGTTCCCTTTTCTTTTTCAGACCTCTTGTCAAAATTCTCACATTCCAGGAAGGCTTTTCCTACAATGGGTCTCCTCTAAATCAAAATGGCTGCAGTCCAAAGATTGTGCCAAAGAAAAATTCAGCAAGCTGCCAGCCATGTCCTGGCAGTATGATTGACCTTTCCTTCCTCTATGTTTTTATTTCTTAATTGTCATGTCTATCCCAATAAAGTGACAAACATATGAGATAGGAATTGCTTTTGTCCTTGTGTTTTTACAGTGTTTCAGATGATGACTCTACTCAATAAATTGAAAATCATTATTATATACAAATGCATATGCTAATGCATGACCTGCAAGCTCAGATGGCAGAATGAATAAACAATTACTGGCAAACACCATGGTATGGCATTTCAATGAAGTCATCACAGAATCACTAGCAATTATCTTTGCAAACTTGAGGTGAGGTGTCTATGAACAGAAAGAGAGAAATGCACACTTGTATTTTAAAAAGAGAAATTGAAAAACTCAAAAAGTTAGACTCAATGCCTTAACATTTAGATCCAGGAATATATTACAGTCTTAGACACACACACACACACACACACACACACACACACACACACACACACTACCATGCTGGATAATATCAAGGTAGGTTTGTTTTAGAAAAAATCCTATCACATTAGTCAAATGTTATATTCCTCAGAAGCATGACAACTCTGGCAAAACCAAGTAGAAGGCAAAGATATGAAATAGTTTTGACTATTGTACAGCTTTAAGTCTTGTCTTCCTTGACATTGGGCAATTAAAGAATTACATCCTGAAATCACATCTCATTAGGCAGGTTCATAAGTGATTAGAAGGCCTTTCTAAGTAAGTAATTATTAATGGTCCAGTGTCAGCCCGGAGAAGCATACCTCATGGGATTCCAAAGTGATTGGTCTTAACTTGATGCTATTTTTAGTAGTGAGTTAGATGATGGCAAAGAATATGGTTATTAAGTTTGGAGATGACATCAAACCGGGTGTGGTACATTCCCCTTTGGAAAACTGGATAGAAGTGCAAATGATCTTGATGAGCTGGAGAAGTGGGTGGATATAAACAGATTGAGGTTCTATAGTGTAATTCACATGGGAAGAAAAACAAACAATTGCAGGATTCATTTTGTGATGTCAGGAAAATGAGCTGGAGGTCATAGTTGACACAAACTATTGGTGTTCGTGCTTCAGCCTTAAAAGCAGGATTGATTAAGTAAAATGCAAACAGGAGGCCTTTCCTTGATGCTCAGTACAGATACAGGCTATCCTAGAATACTCCATACTGTCTTTAGCCCCACATTTTAAAGTGGGATATGGAGAATGTGGAGGCGTTTAAGAAGAAATCAATTTTTTTTCTTATTGATTACAGGTTTGAGTAACAGCCCTTAGAGAAAACAACTATAAGGATATTGGCCTAGAAAAAGTTGACTGAGAGATTTAACCATTTTCAAGTCCAGAAAGAGGAAGAAAGATGGAAGGAAAACAGTTTGCGCAATATTTTAAAAATCTTCCTAGCAAAACAAGCTGTGGAAAAACCAGAGTGCACTGCAAATGGAAACAGACATCCCTCACTGACAACTTCACGGAATGAGACTGTCTCCAAATTTCAGAACAGCGTGTTGTAGAGATAGAAGATTAGACTACACATGTGAGAGTAAAACCAAAACAAAAGCTTTGTGTCCTGTTTATCTGGTCCCCCCCCCCCCTCTTTTATTTAAAAGAAAAGTGATGGGAGGGAAGGAAGGGGGAGAAATGTCCACTGTGTTTTGGGACCCTCCCTCCTCCATATGAGACAATAAGGCACCTCACTCCTCCTCACCCATTCATGTTTTCTCAGGTCCAGACACTGCATTGTTCAGGTTCTTTGCTATGTTGTTTCAGGATAACTCTTTGCAAATAAAGTTGAGTTCTGAAGAAACTACAAAACCCAAGCCCTTTGCCACCTCTCAGGGGGATGCAGCCCAATTTCCTAAAAATTGCACATCACTGGGCTTCCAGTCAAACCTTGGGCCCTGGTCTGGAATGCATAATATGTCCTTTCATCAACCTCCTAGGAACTTCCTACCTTTCAAGGCCAGATACCATCCCACCTCTCATGGAGCCTGTCTAACCTCTCCTTGCCACAGCAATTTCTCCTTCTTAGGAACTCAGCGCATGTATGCACTATCAATGGCATTCACTTGACACATAGTCACACACAGCCTTGTGACATCTCAGGTACTGTTGAACCACCACGTAACATTTCCTGCATGTCTGCACTCTATTTTCTAAACTGTAAGCTCTTTGAAGGTGAGGATTATTTGTTAAACTGTTTTGTATCTTCCTGCAGCACCCAACTGAGCAAGTGTTATGCTCAGAGTAGGGGATAAGTTAACAGTAGCTTAATGAATGAAGCAATGATTAAGAGGAATGTTTCAAGCAAATTTGATCTTCACCTAGAAAGTTGCTTTCTACCTTGGAAACCTATTTCTAAGGAGAGATTATTTCGTGAGAAAGTAAAAACCAAGTAAGGGGAAAAACAAGAGTTTACAAATTCTTCGTGGGGAAAGTAGGTGTTAACTTTATAAAACCCAATAAAAGCATCACAGTGCTTCTTTACATGTAGAAAATATTAAATTACAGTCCTCAAGTGGTATAGATTATAAAAGTTATACAATTGTTTATATTTTAATCTGAGTAAAACACTCTTATCAGCACATGTAATCATTAAAGCAAAAAGAAACCAATGTGTTTATGCGTATGTGTGTGTACACATGTGTGTTTCTTTTAAGAGGATTTCACCTAACAAAATTTGAACACTTCTCTTTTTTTCTTTTTTTTCCTTTTTTTTTTTTTTTTTTTGGTAAAGATTCATGTTTTACGTGCTTTCTACCCCAGCTCACTGCAAACAGTATTTCTGCTGTGACTATCAACAAGGTATCAGCAATGGGGGCTATATTTAAAGAGTATCTAACCACATCTTAGATTTCAAGTTAGAACACTGGTTCATTTTACAAAGATAAACATCCCATGACACTCACTAATCTGGGTGGCATTTGAACCAATGACCTGGAACCTAAAAGTGCTATATTTATAGCACCTTTTAAAAAAATCTCAATCAGAAGCCTTGTCTGAGACGAGCAGATATTGCTATTGTAAGCACAGTTCAGTTGTTTGTTTTCTAAATACTGAAGGTGGTTAGCTGTTTAGATCTTTGAAAAATACCAAGCAGGCATTATGATGTGCACTGGTCGAGGCAATTGTTTGACATCCAAGTAAAACTTGTTCTTTGCTTGAGTTACATTTTGGAGCAATTTCCTAGGAACTTGTTGCACACAGTGACACAGAATATCCCCCAAATTTCCCAAATAATTCAGGGTATCCAAAGTTCTTGTAAAAGCAAGTGGAATAGGTTGGGGGCAGGGAAATGAATTTTGGCATAAACTGTGGGTTTGAGAAGCAGTCAAAAATAATAATTTCCTGCCAAAATCTACATTACCTCGTTTCTATCTGAGACTGCATAATAGAAGTCTGTTTCGATATGAACTCTTAAGGGATTTCCGTTGAAGGCTGACTCCCACCCCCCATAATTCAGTCACGTGTGTCTGTCCAGTTGCCCTGGGGGGAGCTGTGGTTTTGACTATCTTTAGGACAGTGACCAGGGCAGTCCAGTGTATAATGGAACACCTGCGTTAAGCCAACTACAGCAGGACAGCAGAGGGAGAGCACAGGGACCTGAGAGCAGAATGCGCCCCTGAGAAACAATATTCTCGATGCTTTTGGTTGTTGGCGGCACGTCACCTACTCAGAGTGTTCAGAAAGGGGTCTTCACTCTCCGGATTCCTCATTTGAGAGTTTCAGTAAAGGACACAATATAGATTCAGGGACATGGGGACAGGGAAGGTTTTAAACACTTTCTGCTGAAGGCAGGCAGGCAAAGATGCAGGTCGAATCGGGTAACGGCTGAGAAATTGGCTTCAGAGCCCCACCAATCCCAGCTCTGCCATCACCACTTTTATTAGTGGGGTGACTTTACACGAGTCATTTAGCCTCTTTCAACTTTAGTTTCTTCATCTAAAAATAATCTTTACCTCGGTGGATATGAGGATTAAATGAAAGAATATTTGTACAGTGTTTAGCACAGCACCTAGGACATACTAATCTCCCAATGAATTGGGCCTTGTGGAATTATCACTGTTATTTAGGAGAAAGGAGCTCATAAAACATCCAGGATAACCTGTACTGGAACCACTTACACCAAGGCAACGCCCGTAATAGAAGGTATCACTAACCAGGTATCTGCACAAACAGAATGTAGGCTCTCGAGTGGCAGGGGGCCTTTCTTTCTATTTTCCCAGTGTCTCTGGCAATACCCTAGGCACAATAAGCACTTTTCAAGTATTTCCAGAATAAATTGAACAAAAGAACAAAGTGCAAGGGGCAGGAGCAGAAGCAACATCTTGAAGAATCTGAGGGACTATATGAAAGCAATTAAAAATGAAAATTCTGGAAATTTCTTTCAAAGTCAGTATTCATTCTCTTTGGGTGCTTTATCCTGACACATTTTTTTCTTCTCTCTCCTCTTATTCTGCTCACCTTTTGGCCAAGATTTGTGAACTTCAAAAACCTCAACTAGATATAATTCATCACCAAAATTGCCAAGTATGATTTCATTCCCTTTTCATGCAATATTTGTGGGCAGGTCACAATATGACAGACAGTGCTAAGTGCTCAAAGATTGTGACCGATTTCAGTAATTTCACTCATGCCATAGGAGTGTTTCCATGGATGAGAGAAACCACAGGCTGTGAGGAGGAAATGGGAAAAGCCCATCAACCTCTCTCTAAATATCCTTTTTCTGGACCTGGTACCACATCAGACCTGTTTTTACTATTTGTCTATGCCAAAGGGGTCACTTCTTGGCCTTGGATTGAAGTGAGAGAAGAGGAGGAAGTGAGAGGAAAGAAATGTGCCTTTTCCCCAGAAAAGTGCATGGAGGGGATTCCTAAGTTCTTCTGATAGGAAACAGGTCTCTTCTTTTTCTATTCCACTTCAAAGCCTCTTTCTGAAATTTCAATCACTCAAGTGCTCAGGATGTAGGAAACCTGGCTGAAATTAAGCCAAGAAGATACAGAATAATTATGAGGTCAGGAGAAATTCATTGTTTTCTAGTTGAGTCACATAATACACAGAATTTCCCCCCAAATTTCCAACATTTTTCATGTGGAATTGACACTCTTCAAAAAAACTTGATCCTGGATATCCCCTCAAAATTTTTTAAAGCCAGAATGCCATTTAGAAGATTATAGATCCAGGAGCTATTAGAAAAAAAGTTGCAAAAGACCAAAAGATCAGTTACATTTCAAATACAATCAGAATTTGGTATTTAGTATCAGAGGTATTAATTTCCACAAATACTAATGTAACTTTTATTAAAATGTGAAAACAATTTCAATCCCAGAAATGTGTGTTAAATAGTAAAGGGGGATGTTACAAAAAATTTAATAGTTTGCCACCTAAAAGCTATAGCAATTCCAAAGTTATGCTTAATTCAACTGACATTCATTAAAACAGTACTGGGTGATTGGAAGCCAGAGGTGAATAAGAGGCAATCATTGCCTCCCGGAGCTCCAACTCACCCTAGCAGTGCAAGACAAGAAAGCAAGCAAACTGGTGTAAACAAAGCAGTGCATGCTTATTGCTGGCAAGCATCCCAGAATGAACTCCTAATCCAAACTGGGGAAAATCAGGGCAAGCTTCTCTGAAGAATTATGCACAAGAGAATCCTGAAAGATGAAGAAGAATTTTCCAGGTGGACATGCCAGAGAGATAGCAACAGCAGAAAAACCTTCATGGAACTTAAGGCAGTTTGATGAGGCCAGTGTGAAGCATTCATATTGGGTGGGTGACAGGGAAGACTGGGTAAAGATAAAACTGAAAAGTAGGTGAAAGCAGGCACATTGAAAGGCTTGGAGTGATTGGTGGGTGACAATACATCCTATATTGCCTAAGTAAATCCGTTTTACACCTGTGGCCCCAATGTAATTATTCACAGTGCTCCCTTTCACTCTCAAAAGTGTCTCAAATTGATGGATAAGTTTTATGGTCTTCCAAGTGATTGTAAGCCATTGGCCCTGGAGAGCCAAATATAAACAAAACCTGGCCCCTGCTTTCAAAGACCTCACAGGAATTAATGAGACAAACACAGAAACAACTAATTATAATACAAACCAAAAGATATGTGCTGTAGTATAAGAATAAGTAAACACTCCCAGAAGTGATGACATTTGAGCAGAGCTTTGAAGGATGAATTTGAATTGAACAGGACTGCAAAACCATTCTAGGCCTGGAAGATCATGCCATGTTGGAAAAAAGCAAGAATCCAAGGTGTTTGGTGGGGAAAGAACCTCAGTTGCTCTGGTGGCGATTGAAGCTAAAAAGTTAGCCTTGAAGACACGTTGTCATGGGTCTTAAACACCACATCAAGGAATTTGCAGTCAGAAACATCAGCAATGAGGAGCCCTCAAAGATTTCTAATCAGCGGCCTTGATGGGATCCAATTTGGCTTTTGAATAAGAAACTCCAGCTTCTCTTTGGACAATGAACTAGAGCAAGGGGACAGATAATGGCTACATTTCAGATGGAATGGAATTTGGTGTTGCAACTATCACAGCCTGAGTGCTAACTTTTATGAAGCTTGATTACTATGATTTTGGAAGTCCAGAAATGAAGAAAAGAGTTTTACCTATAAATGATGGTAAGCAAGAAATGGAAGACTATTTACAATCCTAGGAAGCTATGTCAGCCAACCAACACAAGGGACTGAGGAGATATTACAAAAGGTTTGATGAGTTTACTACTCCAAAGGTTATGGCAATGTTTACACACTATAAATTTTATAATAAATCATAAGACCAAATGAGCCCATGGAAAGGTTTGTGACAAAGCCAGAACTACTAATGAAGGAACTTTTGCTTTCACTGACAAGGATGGAATAATTTATAATAATGGTGTGTTATAGACCAAGTCAGTAAAAATCGGACAAATTGAGGATTTGGATTTTATTTCAATAATGAAGCATGCTGGCTGTTTCCGTAACCAAAATAGACTGGCCAGAAGCCATAGGAAAGAGAGAAAAACTCATTTGTCTCCTTTGCTGTCTTATCTTCTATTTTTTTTTCTTTCTCTTATTTTGGAAGACAGTAATGATAAAATTTTTGAAAAGAACATAAATTCAACTCAATAAACTATATTAAATTTGATGATCAATAGATGGCAGATAAGGAAACCAGATCACTCTCACATCCAACTGTCCATGGAGAAGTTAAAAAAAAAAAAAAGTTCAATAGAGAAGCCATATTTGCCCAATCATAATTTCCTCAGCTTTCTGAAAAGAAGATTCTGTGCAGATAAGAAGGTTGTGGACTACATGAGTCCATTAACGAGAGAAGAGACTTTCCCATATTTGTACCATGAAGGATCGCTTTTATTAGTTTTCCCCTATGATTCCAATCTTTGAAAACAATGTTTCCCCTAAATGAGCAGTACTTAAGTAACAGATCATTTTTCTTATTGTGTTCTTAATCACACATAGCCTTTTCTGCCAATTGGACTTTCTGATTATTAGGAGAAAATCTCTGTTACTATACAAAATTGATATGATTTTAGCCAAAAGCAAAGAAACGTGACATTTTATTTAGCCTGTACGAACTTATCTCAGGTCAATGTAATGGTTTCTATTAGCCTTTTTGAAATACTGAAAATAGCTCAAGGAGTCCATTATAATCCTCAGGACCCTGAAGGATGTAGACACCTTTGATTGAAACTTTTGCACCAGAAACTGGACTTTCAAAGGGTGATTAAGAACAAGCAAACCTTGTATGCGTTATATTCCCCCAACTCTCATCCACTCATTTTTACACCCATTCCATTTGACAAGAATTTATTGAGGACCAACTTGTCATGTGTTACGCACTAAAGTAGAATTTAGGAATACAAAGATAAAACCTTGCCCTCAAAAAGCTCACAGTCTAGTCAGAGAAATAGAGATGTAAACAGCCCTATAAAATTTCATAAGGGCTTAACTCTGCACACACGAATTTGAAGCTATGGCTGCAGAGATGTCATTTCCTAACTGCCTTGGGGAGCCTGGGCAGGATTCCAGAGAAGTTAATAACTGAGCCGAGACACCACGGTGGAGAAAGAGCCAGCCAACTGAACAAATGGAATAGACCTTTCCAAGAAGTGGAAACAGAACATGAAAGGCTATACATCATGAGGAAGAATGAATGGGGTGTGCAAAAATAAGTAGCAATGCAGAGGGAGAGGCAGTGTAGTACAGTGGATAAACTCACAGACTTTGACAGCAGACCCTAGGAGGACTCCAGATTTTACCACTTAGAAGTTGATCACTTAACCTCTGTAGGCCTCCATCTTTCCCATGTAAAGGGGGACATTGACTTCTTGGAGTCATTGGAAGGATCAATGTGCATATAAAACACTGGTACTTGGTAACTAGCACTGACACATGTTGGTCCTCTACTGCGCTTAGAACGTACACTGACTGTGGGAGAGTGAAGATGGGCAAGATGGCAGGAGCCAGGGCCTGAAGAATTTCACTGCCATGCTAAAAAGGTGGCTTTGCCCTCTGTGGGTCCTTGAATAATTTTAAGTGGGAAATAAGGCATAACATGATGTGATTTTTATGTTAGAAAGATCAGGTTACCAGTGGTGTGTAAGATGGGTTGGAGAAATGGGAGCCGGGAGGCACAGGACTAACTCAGAGACCATGGCAATGGCACCAAACAAGTTCAGTGTCACTAAACGATAACAATTATAACTGTGATTTCCAATATGAATCCACTAAAGGAAGAAAAATATTAGTTTAATTCACTCACACCAGGTCTACAATATTCTGTGAAAACTCCTTTTTCTAAAGTGTTTGTTTTTCTCCTTAGAGCAACAAAGCATCTTTTGAAATCGTATACTAGCAACGAATGGGGGAATTTTGTTGTCAGCTCTACACAGGGCAATGCATAGAAAGACCTTTCTAAAGAGATCCACACCTGTAAAAAGTCTCTGCCTTAAACAAGCCGACTTAACTAGTGGGATAAATAAACCCTCTTTGAAATGTAGAAGAAGCTTAGTAGGAACCTCTACAAAGTATTTGATATGCACAAGCATCTTGAAAAATAGTTTCCCACTCCAGGCCCCACTTGGGCATTGGCAGAAGACAATTCTTCACACCAGGCAAGAACGCCAACAGAGCAGGGTCTTCACAGCTTCGTCTCCACCCCCCAGCAGCTGGGCTTTGAGAAAAGTACATATTGCAAATTGCCTTTTGCCAGAAATCTCTGACTTCAGGCTAACACAAAGCCGCTAAGGGAGATGGGGAGCCTGAGAACTGCAAACCAGAAAAAGAAGTGGACCAAAGCATCTTGAGAGGATGATGTAAGACGAATTCTACCCACCAGGAATACAACTTTCTCATCAGTCCTCCCCTTCCTCTAAAAGAATGTGCCCTGAAAAATAAAATTGTATTGGATGGATACCTAGAAAGGGAAAGTCCCAACAGCTTTAAATAAAAGTTCTTAGGCAAATGGGTAGGGAAATGAGGAGGTATTTAGAGGGAAGGAGAGGACACTTAGAGTGGAAAGCAAAGTGTCATATTTGAAGATAGTACGTTTTGCCCAAATGGTTTTTTCACAGCCTATTAACTAACAGCCGAGGCTCTTTCCCACACTGAAGACCACCCAGACGTGATCATTTGGTGTTGGACTCATCTTATTGGCATGCAGAAATGCAGCTGCCTGCAGCCCAAGGAGTTAGAAGGAACCCACAGAGCAATTCCAGTCAAATGCAAGTTCAAGGTACATGGCTTTGCTGGAGAGAGTTGTGTATTTTCACCCCAACCTCCTCTAGAGTCCTTGGAAAGCCCTTCTGAAAAGTACTGGAATGAAAAATCCTAAAATTCAACTTAGGAAAACTGGCAATTTTTTGTTTCTTTATAAAAAATATCTTTTTGTATTTTCGATGAAAATTATTTTTCTATAATAGAAAGCTAATTTTTCTATAATTTTACTCCTCTACAATGTGTTTGTATCAGTTGCTTTCATGACAGTCATACAAAAGTTATTAGAAATCAGCTGTAAATTGTGCTGTTACAATATAATCTCCCCCTTGGTTTTCCTGCAAACTTCAGTAAAGTTTACTCTACATGCAAAAACAAAACAAACAAACAAAAAAAGTATACACCTGTATAATGTCAGAGGTCCACAAAATTGATGGATGCATAAGCTGTCCTCAAAGAAAGTATGAGTAGGAACTGAATAATTGTTATGAATAGAAAAAAAAACTGGAGGGTGGGGGGTGGGAGATGAGGGTAAGGGGGATCAAATATATGGTGATGGAAGGAGAACTGACTCCGGGTGGTGAACACACAATGGGATTTATAAATGATGTAATACAGAATTGTACACCTGAAATCTATGTAATTTTACTAACAATTGTCACCCCAATAAATTTAAAAAAAAAAAACTGGGAAAATAACTAAAAATAGTCATGATTCTAATAAGTGTGAAAAAGAAGTAGATAATTTAAGTCCAAATTAAGATGCTGCAGAAAGTTTCACTTTCTGACATGTGCACAAAGAAACAAAGCATGGACAGAGAGAAATATTCATGAATGGTTCAATCTAAAAGTATAAATAAGAGATTCATTAAGGAACAAACACATCAATGAGTCATAGGTCAGATGTAAGAGATATGGTTTAATGAATAAAATTCAGATGTTTTGCATGATTGATACTTTCCCAAGTAGATATTGATCGTAGGTTGTTTTTTTGAAGTACAAAACATGATGAAAATCTAGTCCCCATGGAAAGATCCTTTATGTGCTTTATACTGTATGTGGTGTGGTTTGTGTGTGTGTGTGTGTGGGTGTGTGTGTGTTACACAAAGTACAAGAAGCTAGCATAGTCCTAAGAATTTTCTATCTAGAATGTGGCCAGACAGGAATAAAGAGACTCACACTTATAAATGCATAGGAGAAATATTCTGAGTGATATGGAAGGACTGCATGGACGACTCTCAAGGGAAGGCTTTCTTTGATCAACGTATGAAAAGTTCCTGTGCCATACTGAATAAACGCACATAAAAATTCACCTCTCTGCCAGAGTTGTCTGTTACAGAGACACCTGTAGTGGACAAAAAATTATCTTAGTTTAATTTTTTTTAAATAAAACTATTCTCTAGTGTTTCTCACTGAGGTCATTTAATATCCCTTTTAGGATTAACTCCTTTCAGAGCTAAGAGTTCTTAAAAAAAAGCTTATGTTTCCTAATGAACTAGCACTCCTCTCCATAATTGACAATGAAAGCCATGGAGTACAACACATTTCTCCCTTTGCCTTGGCTACCAGGAAGCTCTGAGACAATTTGCTTCCCTCAGGGTTTACTGATATCATTATCCATTGTTCTTCTTCCTTTGGTGTTTAATCTTTTGCGGTTTATTCTTGTGTTACAGTTTTTCTGTCTTATTGTATCTTTTGAAAAGCTGTTCTTTCGTTCAAAATTCAAAGGTGGAAGATAGGAGCAAGAAGGGGAATGAGTGGCTTCTTCCTTTCCATGCAGGATGCTGCTGATTATTATGTCCTTTCCTCAAAGTGGGAGAAAAGAGGGATCAAAGGCTAAAGATTTTTGGATCGTTTTTCTGGATTTTGGAGTTTTGCTTTGCAAAACTTAACTTTGGTCTGGAGTCATATTCCAGCCCACTGTCTTCTAAAGGTAATAAGCAATAATAGAACGCCTTTCAACTGTGCAGTCAGGCCAACTCCATTTGAAACCTCAGTTCTCCCACTTGGCAGCTGAGTGACTTCAGTGAAATCATCTGACCTTCTTTTTGCAGAGATGACATTAAAATTAAATAAGACAATATGTGGTAGCAAATGACATGCTATATGGCATATAACGGACACTCAGCAAGTGTAGGCTCTCTCCTTTCTTGCTTTCTCCCCCAAAGGCACACTCTTGTTCTATTTCTAGGTCATTAGACCCAGTGTGGTCAAGGGAGGAGAATTCAGTGTAGCAGTTGATGACAGCGAAAGCCATCACCAAAGAACTCATTTTTTTTTTCTCCCTTAGAGCCTATTTTTGGGGAAGAGGTAAGGGAGGATTCTTAGCCAATAGAAAAAAAAATTAATAATTAACTTTCCTATTCTTATTAAATAAAATATATAATTGTCAATTAGAGTTTCTGATCAACTTGAGGTTCCCACTGTTACCAACATCAGTTGAAATATTTAAGGCAAAAGTAAAACCAGCTGAACATTTCAAATAGCCTGAGCAGCCTTAGGGCTTCAGAAGTATTGAAAGGCACTAAGCAGCTTATGTCACTACTTAGTCTGGAAGCTTCCAGTAGAGCATTACTTGTATGGTGGCTGATGAAATCAGCCAAGCTTGAGATGAACTAACACGAAGGGCATCAGAAGCAAAGGTGGAGTCTTCATAGAGAATGAGCTGTCTCTCTATGCCCTAGAAGGGGTCCAGTTGGTCAAGAGGCGGCAATAGTTGGGTGGGAGTCACCAGGTTGTAGAATATGATTCTTAGCTTTCAGGTACAAAAACTCAAGTTCTTAAGTGCTTAGCAGACTCTACAGTCTGACATGTCCTAACTAAAATTAAGATAAAATATATATTCATCCCTAGACTTACTAATCGTTAATGGGAAAGAGACATGCTTTTCCAGTGGCTGAAATATTTACATCTACCAAGTAGAATGTCCTTTTGCATTTATCACCCTATCCTGATTCTTACAAAGCTGAAATATTTATCAGAAATTTCCTTGGTGGACATGAAATCAGAGCAGGGAGAAGAATGATCATGGGAAATAGTTGACAGTAAAGCCAATGAACAAACTCTCCCACACAGTACAGGACACTTCTCAAGGGTCCAAAACCTGTGTCTTTTTTGTCCAGGGTAGATAAACACAAGCAAATTCTCACTCTTTAGGTTCCATTCCAACTAGATTCCATGCTGATTATCTGCCTTCAGTTGACACCTCTTTCTTCAGACAACTCGTATAGACTTCAGCTGTCATAGTTGATTCTAATCGTTTATGTTGCTTTGTGGCTTTTCCAAAGTGGTTTCATTGCTCTATTTTCATAAGAATGGTTCCCTGAGACTCGTATCCTGGTCCCCTTGATTAGATATAGTGATCCCTGTTCATCCCAGCCAAACGTGTATTGACAATCCCTGGAGTTATTTCTCTAGATAGCTAATCTCACTCACTATGTGTGGTCATTTCTAGTTTCACTCACTGTCAGAGGGTGAACTCTATGTCTATTTACACTTCGAAATTCCAGTGATGCCTTACCTCACCTCTATGTTCTGAAAATTAAAAGAACTTTGTAATAAACAAGGGAGTGTGGAAAGAAAGGCATCCATGGTCTCTCTGGCACTGATAAGAGACACAATTAGGTTAAGAGAAATACCTGGATAATTTGTCTGTGTAATCCATATTAGGTACTTCTTTCTTTCAAGATTCTATTTGTCTACCGATTAGTCTTCTCCTAAGTCAGAGCTGTAATGTTGCCTCCAAGTGTTCCAATTCTGGACCCTGATTTCCATCTTCTGTAGCACATGTTTTCCCTACCCCATCCCCAGTATTCAAACTAGTGCTTCTGCCTGTCATAAACAGTTCTCATGAAATAACCTGAAAGCAGAACATCAAGATGTTATCAGTGAACTGGTCCTGCACCTTTGTCTAAATAGGGGTCGCTGATCTTTCACCTGCCTCCTGCCTCAGAGCACACTCGTGGCCATCTCCTCCGACCCTATGCCAACCCACACCTATGCTCTGGCTCAAGTTCTGACAGACACTTGGTTTTCTAGAGATTCCAGAGAACTAAGAATAACCCTGGTAGTCTCACGATGGCAGTCTTTGGTCTGTACAGTGAGGGAAGTCTTCAGCTACATGTAGGTTTTCTCTAGTGACAGCTGGTACACAGTTGATCCCTTCAGGTTTGTCAACAAGGCAAACACAACACGAATGAACACTGCAAGACAGTTCATACAGGTAATCTGTGCAACTCTGTCTGGCTTGCTCTTCATTCCCTCTGTTTCCTTGGGCAAGTCATTTTGCCTGAATTCCTGTCATCTCTAAATGAAATACGATGGTTGTTATGGGTTCTTGCATCTGTAACCGTGTTTCCCTGAAAATAAGACCTAGCAGGACAATCAGCTATAATGCATCTTTTGCAGCAAAAATTGATATAAGATACAGTATTATATAAGACCGGGTCTTATATTAATTTTTGCTCCAAAAGACATATGAGAGCTCATTGTCCAGCTAGGTCTTATTTTCAGGAAAACACGGTACTATGATTCCATTATTCTTATGAATCTACTTCAAAAATTCTATCATCAGCATTCAAGGTATGACTAGAGTCAGGCATATTTTTGCATGTGGCTTGTGAAATCTTTCCCATTATTTTACAGTCATACATTGTGTATCCACTATTAGATAAACTCCTCAAAGATCTTTCTTTGTTGAGATATAATTGACATATAACAACATATTAGTTTCAGGTGTGCAACATAATGACTTGATACTTGTATACATTGCAAATGATCACCACGCTAAGTCTAATTAACACCCATCAGCACACATAGTCACAACTTTTTTAAGATCTGTTCTCTTAACAACATACAATACAGTACAATACACATACAATACAGTATCACACATACAATACAGTATTAACTATAGTTATACATTATATCCCCATGATTTATTTATTTTATAACTGGAAGTTTGTATCTTTTGACCACATTTACCCATTTCACCATCCTCTACCACTCCCACCCCCTGCTTCTGAAAACCACCAATCTGTTCTCTGTATACATGTGGTTTTTTTGTTTCATTTTGTTTTGTTTTTTAGATTTTACATAAAGGTGAGATAGTATGGTATTTGTATTTCTCTGTCTGATTTATTTCCCTTAGCATAACTCCCTCAAATTTCACCCACGTTGTCACAAATGTCAAGATTTCATTCTTTTCGAGGGCTCAAGATGATTCCACTTTATACACACCCACATACACATACATACTACATTTTCTTTATCCATTTATTCATCAATGGACACATTAAAGAGTTTTGATGATGTTTGTAACGTGATGAGTTTAAAGACAACTGAAAACTTTCTAGTTCTAGCTGCCTAGGCCCTCTCACTTTTAGGAGCACACCTATATCAAAGAGGTTGAATCGCTACCATTATGATTCAGTCGTACCCTCTTGGTGGCAAAGAAGAAGCCGAACAGAGAACTATCAGTGTTGAGATCAGCGAATAACAGATCAGGGTACAAACTCCAGCCTCAGTGAACTTCTGTAATATCTAAGCATACTTAGTAACTGAGAGGCCCCTACTTCAAAACTACTTTTAAAAAGGGCATTGTAAAGCAAATTAATCCGGTTTGTTACTTACCAAACTAAAATATCAGAATATAGTTTCTGTCCTCCATTTAATTTCAAGTCCATATTTAAAGAGATAAAACAGTTTCTGATCTATTCCTGAGTCTGTTTTATTTCCTGAGAATAATTTTGTATACCAAAATCTCTTCTCCCCGAATCAATATCTCTCTATCAGCCAAGTATTGTAAAAAAGGAATAGGTTTGGGTATCATGGAAACCATGTTATGAATTCACACTGTGCCAGGTTTTAGGACACAAAGAAAAATAAGTTATGATCCCCAGCCTGGAGGAGTTTGTGTTGGTGGCAGTGAGAGAAAGGGGAAGAGAATATAGGAGAACTATTCTCTTTTAGAGCTGGCTGAATGAGTTTCATTTTATGGATTCTGCTTCTGCACCTTAATCTAATCACCTAAGATCTCAGATAGCAGAGTTCATCTAGAGCATTGAACTCTGTACATTTTTACATCTACATTTGCTTTTTCTACCTCCTTTTCAAGGAGATCTCCTTGTTAAGCAACAAAGGCCATAGAAAGAATGACTAGTTGGTGTTATGATGCTCTGGAACTTATATCTAAATTAATATTTCATAAAAAGCATTGTTATGTTCCATCATGGTACCAGATAATATGGGACACATGAACACCTTGCATGTGTGTTTGTCTTTATCTGGGGCCACTTCTATAAAGTCCTCATAAATATGGAAAGAAACAGGGATGATGAGTCCTTACATCCAGGTGGAGAACTGATATATATATATATATATATATATATATATATATATATATATATATATATATATATATATTTTATTTTTTTTCCCAGAATTCTCTTCCTCCTGATGATGTATTATGAGGGATCCACAAAGACAATTAAAACAAAGCAAAACAGGGAGTAGTGGCCTAGAGAAGAGTTTAAATTATTGGGAAGAATTTGGAATCACAAGAAAGTAGTAAAGGAAAGAAGGACTGAAAAAATTTGAAAATACAAACACTAATAAATTTTACAAATGATTTTTCTAAATTATTTAGCATAGGTTAGCACTTACAGAGAAAAATTTTAGGAAGTCCACAAAGTGGTAAACCAGATGACTGGAAAACATTTTCAATTTCTTTTTAAAGACGTTTTAAAATTAGATCTCAATTACTTAACTGTAATACAGGTGAAAGGAATTAGAGTTTTTAGCTTCATGGTCACCGTATTGTTTTGCATTAATATAATGCTGTGACAATGAGATAAGTTAGAAGTGTGGTCTCTCCAATCATGAGGACAGTAATCAATGAGTCACAAAAGAAATGTGTAACTACACATTGTGAGAAGGACCATGAAGGAAAATCACAGGCATTATATATAATGGGGGCCATAATGTGAGGCCTCACCTGTCGAGCAAAATCACAGTGAAGTTTCATAGAATAAATAGTAAGGCACTATAAGATAGCAGTAAGTAGGATTCTGACAATTCTGAATTTCGAATTATTTCAACAGACCCACTGCAGTTTAGCACAGAAATAATGGGAAGAGAGGGAGGTAGGAGGCTCAGTCAGCACACTTATGTCTTTCTTTGATGCCATCACAGACTAAGCAGCTTGGCCGGTCCATTCATCCAGAGCTGAACTGGTTCCCACACTCATCAGACCACAAGAGACTGATGAAGAGGAGTAAATTAAATTACAACAGGAGGTATGACCTTCTAATGCCTGGAATTCTTGTGGCTACTAACTCTCAAGGTACCCAGCAGGCCTAGGAAGCTGGGGTTTCCCTGCTGAAGATGCTGATCTAATACACGTTTATGCTCCTTTATTGCACTCCCAGAAGATAATCTTATCTCGAAGTTCTGAGAGTACGCTTCTGGTACCCCTACTTACTGATTCTAGAAGCTCGGCTGCATATCAAATTAGCTTAGAAATCCCTTGCTCACTACAAATTAGTGGTGTGAACAAGATTCTTTAAAATACTTCAAAGAACGGAAGCATTTACAAGCACTGCAGAAAACACCATTCAAAATACAAATAATTGGCACACTAATACCAATCATTCTTACCTAGTTATTACACAGGCATTTAAATGAATGGAAGAAGGAACTAAAGAACAAACAAGTAAAAGTTTGAACCTGCAGACAACTGTGGGGCCATATATTAATTTGATATAGGAAAGAAATCTGAATTTTTAAAAGGAATTGGCTAACATTCAGACTTCCCAGCAGTTTAAACTCTCCATTCCTTTTCTTTCCTCACCCATTGATGCAAATTATTTATTATAATAAATAACAATTATATGACCCAAAGTCTTTATAATAATAAAGACCAAATACCACCAAAACCACTTTTTATTCAAGTGGAGGTTATGGACCCTTCATAGTCTTTAAACAACTTTTGGGGCTCTTCAAGAAATCTTTAATTTTAATGTTTTCACTTTGGTGGTAATTTTTAAAACTTATTACAAGCATATCATGACTCATCTAAATGACCATCTTGCAATATTCGGATTTGTGATTATAACCGTGGTGATACAAAGCCACATTACTTTAAATGTTAAACACTAATAAGAAAAGAACAGAGGTGGCTTTAATATGTAACTGATATGTTCATACCATGTGAAAGCCAAATGAAGTCATGGTACATTGCAAACAAGTTTCGCAGTGGTTTCAACAGAGAATTTCATTGCGTGGCAGGCAATAGCCTCAACAGACTGAACTTAGTAGAAAAAAAGTATGCTGTGATTCTTGTTGCTAAATTCACATTGGAAGGGATGACTTAATTTTGACAAAACCCGTCACGTAAATGTTGTTCATTACAATTTTTATTGGTTCTGTAGTTTTATTTTTTCTTTAGCATTTAATGTGTTCTAGTATTACAGTTGTATAAGAGCTATAATCATAAAATGTGAGACATTGTTTTCTATTGTTACATACTTAAGAAATAAAAAATAATAATTTAAGTAAGCATTTGAGGCCTTAGAGATTTTTTTTTCCTTTTGAAAGGGGTCCATATATTACTCTTGAGAAAGACTGATTTAAACCAGCATTTTTTAATATTTCTGTACTGTGAGTCCCCTTCACTATAATTTCATGAAATACTTAGGTGTTTTTAGGTCGTTTAAAAATTTTTGTATGGCATATAAAAAGAGAGGGCACATAACATATTACATTTTAGATATATTATTAAAGTTTCTTTTGTGGAGTTTGTTTTAACCCAATCTTTAGTGACATTTTGTTACACAAAAATATAAAAACAAATACTCTTTTTTTCTTATGTAGTGAACTTCTGTTGTATGATTTCTCTTGAATCAATTCCTAAGGAGAAGCATCATTTGTTGACAAATTCAAAATTGACAATATATTCTTTTCAGATTTTGTACTAAATCCATATTTAAACATAATTGAAATATAACTACATACTACCATATGAGAAATTGACACAAAATACTTCAACTTCTTGATGTTTGTAGTTTTTGCATTTTGTACTTAAAAACCAACTGGGGGTTTTACAAATAATTTTTGTGTTTTGTTTGTAACTAATGAGATAAGAGAAATCATTTCTAGCAATTATTTGCAAACACACGTTCACAATTATTATATATAGATAAAAATTACTATATAAATTACATATACATTTTATAATAATTGTTATAGAGTTATGTATTTGAGCTATATAAGAATTTTCATTATATGAATGTAATCTCTGGATGGGTCAAACATCATCATAAGTCATTTGCAAAATAACAATCATTACATTTCTCATTGATCTATTTTATTCAGAACCATTTGTCTTCTATCTTAAAAAAAAAAATCCATATGTGAATGGGAATTCAAACAACTTCAAGCTGTAAAACAGTAAAAGCCACTCTTCTGATGGAAGGTATTTAGCAAGAGAATAACTAAGTGAAGTGCCTGCTCATTGAATGTTGTCTAATGTCTATGACCAGCTCAGTAGGCTCACTCAGCACGCACTCAGAGACTCTCAAACTTCCATTTGGAACTGCAAAAATATGTTTAAATGATTTTATTTCTCACTTTTTAAAAAGTAGAAATTGATACAGATATTTTTACTGCCTTTTACAACCTGCCCATATACTATAG
The DNA here is from genome assembly GCF_057876585.1 of Rhinolophus sinicus. Lineage (NCBI taxonomy): Eukaryota > Metazoa > Chordata > Mammalia > Chiroptera > Rhinolophidae > Rhinolophus > Rhinolophus sinicus. The sequence goes on from NC_142502.1 coordinate 23,050,941, forward strand.
AACACCAGTTGGGAAATGCTGACCTAAACCATTTACCACATCTCTATCCTGTTTCACTGAAGTCATCAGAAAGACTTAGTTCCCTCTGATAATCTGCTTGGGTGTTTTAAAATCCTAATGTTTAGGAAGTCCTTTACGAGCAAGTCACTTAACCTCTCAGGACCTCAGATTTCTCATCTAGAAAATGAGGGAGTTTGGATAAGATTCTTTTTAAAGGTCCCTCCCAGAGTTAGAATTCTGTGATTTTGGTATTATCCAAAGCTTTAGTTTTCATAACTGTTTAACATCAGAACAATGTTTTAAAACAAATTCAAAGAAGAAATCCTTACTATATAAAGCACGTAAAAGTGAAGCTGAGAACACTTAAATTCTGCAGAACACAATTGGAAAACTACTGATCTAAAGCTTTCCTTTTAAAAATGCTCTCCTTTTTTTCTTTGTCTCGGTGGAAAAGGAAAACATCTGGAAAGGATCCACCATATTAGTTTCCCTATGTGTACACCAGAACATATGTATTAAGTCACCTGTCAGCCTTTTCTTCTCCAGATTAAATAGCCATTATAATTCCCATTTCCCATCCCTTTAAAATGTATTTCTTTTTTTCAATGAACCGTCTTTAGTTTCTGTAACTCTTTATTAAAACGTGAAGCTACACACCAACCACAATCTTTGAGAAGAGCTAAGTGTAGCAAAAGGATTATTTCAACTCTATCGTGATAGCCTCACTCCAAGTTGTTTGCTTTTTAGTGACAGCATTCCATTGATTGCTGCCTCCCGTTCAACCAATGGCTCAGTTTGACCCACTATTTTTTTTTTTTTTCTGGCTGAACTTGTTATATCTAGCCAATAATTTCCCATCCAATACCCACGTAATTTGTTATTGTCCTCATGGGGCCTTTGAAGTTTTTCCTGTTGAATATAATCCTGTTTTTGATGGAGCATTTCTCTAATTAGTTAAGGTCACTGAATTTTTCTTCTGCCTTCCAACATACCTCATTCAACTTCATAACAAAATTCAATGTGAATATTGTCTAGTTTATTGTTAAAATTGTAGACTAACAAAATGTCAATTACTGTAGTTCCCCCATCCATGGGGGATTTGTTCCAAGACCCCCAGTGGATGCCTGAAACCGCAGATAATACCAAACCTTGTATATACTACGCTTTTTTTCTATGCATACATACCTATGATAAAGTTTAACTTACGGATTAGGCACAGCAAGAGACTAACAACAATAACATAATAAAATAGAACTAAGGACTATAATAAAATTTATGTGAATGTGGTCCCTCTCTCAAAATATCTCATTCTACTGTACTCAGCCATCCTCTTGTGGAAACATTTCATAAGCAAGATGTCTGTCATCCATACTTTTTGACTTTGTTGGCAGAACACAGACAAATGATTTTTGGTTTTGTTTTCGTTAGTACGTGGCTTCTTTGTCTGTGCGCTTGCCTGACTTTATCATATGCCCTGCAGCACTGCCACATAGTACCAGAGTTAATCTATCATTCCATGTTTTATATGGAAGCCTCCTTTGCCCTTCTACGAATGCAAGTTCTATTGGGCATTTTCTTCCAAAAAAGCTCAGTTTCATTGCAAATGAAGACTTGCCTTTGGATGATATCCTTCTTCCTTATCAACTTCTTCAACTCTGCTGGAAACGTGGTAGCAGCTTCTTAATTGGAAGATGCAGCCTCTCCAGTAATTTCTTTTATATTTTTCAGTCCAAACCTATTCCTGCATCTGTGTAACCATCCCTTACTTGCAGTCAACGGCTTGGTGTCACCCATTTCAGGGGATCCCTTGCTGAAGTCTGCATGTAGGCTCAGTGCTTTCTGGAACAACACATTGCAGTCCATGAACACATGTTTTCTGTTCATACCTTCCACGTGCAAATTTGACGCCTGTTCCATCGTAACTAAGCACTTCTTATGCACTGTAGCCACAACTTTTGCAGTTTGAAGTGAAAAAGCAAAAGTAACACGAATTTCTTTTTCCTTCTTCACAATTTCACGGATAGTAGATGTATTCTTACTGTAGATCTTAACAACCTCAGGAAACGATTTTTTTCTTACTAAGTTGAGAACTTTCACCTTTTCACTTAAAGGAGGCGCTTTATGGCTTCTCAATTGCCAGCATCCCTACTTTTGCGCTTTGGGGTCATCATTAAGTAAAAGAAGGGTTACCTGAACACAAGTACTGCAATACCCAGGCGGCTGCTAAATGACTAACTTGTGGGGAGTGTATACAGTATAATGACGCTGGGCAAAGGGATGAGTCATGTCCCCAGCCGGACATCACGAGATTTCGTTAGGCTCCTCAGAACAATGCACAATTTAAAACTAATAAATTGTTTATTTCTGGAAGTTTCCATTTAATATCTTTGGACTACGGCTGACCACGAATAACTGAAATTGCAGACAGTGGAACCACAGAGAAGGAGGGACTATTGTACCTAAAAAGAATCGATACCTGATGTGTGTTACAAGCTAAACAGTGTTCCCCAAAATTCATATGTTGAAATCTTAACCCTTCAGTATTTCAAAATGTAACCCTATTTAGATATAAGATCTTATGAGGTGATTAAATTAAAATGAGGCCATATGGGTGGGTCACAAAGAGACACCCAGGGGTTTAGCACAGAAGAAATAGGAAAAAATCATGCAAGAACACAAGAAGACAGCCATGTGTGAGCCAAGGAGAAAGGCCTCGGAAGAAACCAACCCAGCAGACACCTTGATCTTGGACTTCTAGCCTCCAGAACTGTGAGAAAATAAATGTCTGTTGTTTACATCACCCACTTAGGGGTATTTTGTTACAGTATCCCAGCAACCTAATACAAGCTACTCATGTGTGACATTGTGCAGCCCCTTGGGAGTTTCTTGCCAGTTCACTGGCAGGAACTTCTTCCAGTGAAGGTGGGCACACATTTCCATAACTCAAGACAGAATAAGCATACATGAAGATCTGAGCAAAATGACCTGGGAGCACCAAGGTAGCTGGAATTCTTTCCATCTGGGGGATCAGGGAAGATGTGAAAAAGGAGATGTCATCTGAGTTGGACATTCAAAGATAGGCAAAATTCCAATCATGGGGGTGGGGGAGGGCAGCAATCCAGGGGAACACGGCTTTATGCACATGAACCAGGATCATGCTACACCCCGATCCCTGTAAGAATAACCCCAGTTATCATCCACCTATGGATGAGGTTGGTGCTTTCCAAACCTGACTAAACATCAGAACCATCTGGAAAGCTTTCAAAACATTCATAGATCCTCAGGGTCCATCCCCAGTCTGCTGAATCAGGAGTTCAAGAACAATACCCTGGAATCTTCATTTTAACCAGTGTCTCAGGTGAGATGGTATCAACTTCATCAAGTTTAAAGACCCCCTTTTATTAAAAACATTACATTACACACACACACACACACACACACACACCTTGGTAATGGCTATATTTCTGTCAAATGAGAAAATACACTAATCACTTCTCAGCTTTTTTGAAGACAGAAAACACTTTGAGTTTAGTAATAATTTCAAGTGAATTTGTATTTTATTAATGAGAACCAAATTCACAGGTTTAAAACTGATATGTATATATCATTTTGACATATATACATACATGTAAAACATCATTTAATCAACTTGCAAATAATGCAAGTTTACATGTAGGGCTTCCAACTTTTCTAATAACTACTTATATGTGTTTTCATCCTGACACTAAAGGCTATCCACAGTTTCTGAATCAGGAATTATAGGTTCACCAACATTTCTTACCCTGAATTAATTAGTCTACAAACCAGCAAAATATCAGGATTTTCCATCACAGACCCCACAAATGAGGGTGGTTAGGAGACAGGAGGAGAAAGTCAGAAATCGGGACCATTGCCAGATTTAATTCTCCAATAGAGAATCCTGCCTCACTATGATGGCCCAGTGAATGGTGGAACAGAGTGACAACAGTGTTTTTCTCACCAGCTAATGCCTAGATCCAAGGTGTTGGGAGGAAGGGAAGAGGAGAAAAGGCCCAACCAACCAGTATCTGTCTTTGATTGTTTTTACTCTCCCATTTTCCCTAATCCCTCTAAGAAAGTGGCCATGTTTTTTTTTTGTTGTTTTGTTTTTTTGTTTCTTCGTTTGTTTAAACTCTCTGAGACTCAAAATTCTCCTTTCTGAAGTGATGAAAGTCATCCCTGCTTGTTATGGTGAGGATTAGGTGAGGTCATTTAGGTAATGTACAAAACACAGAATTAGACCCACCCTACCATCCCCCAGCCTGACCCCCACCCCACCGCATACGCATAAACTCTTTCATATATTTTTTTGAAGCTGGACCCTTCAGTCAGCCTTTCCTCAGCTCAGGATTTAGCTGAAGCTGGAGGCTTACTTCTAAAAGCCCTGTTTCAGTCAAAAGTTCACACCATTGAGGACTTTCCTTCATAACTCGGCAGCCAATGATCCCGACTCCCAGGTGAGCCATCTTCCCAAACGGATCAAAGTTTTGCCCAAACCCACAACAGGCCACAATGCAAACAGTGGTAAGCTGCTGTCCTCCTTTCCACGACATTATTCTACCTCCAGCCTTGAAAATAACCTTCTCCAGAAAACCTTGCCTGACCACCGCCCTCCCCCAAAAGCTGTTCATTTGGGTTCCCTTGGTACCTCTGCTATTCCATTCATTCATTCATTCATTGATCGGTAAAAGACTAACATACCAGGACTTGTTCTAGACACTGAATGAATAAGGTCCCTGGTCTCTTAAAGCTACCATTCTAGTGGGGAAGACAGTGAAAATTCAATTTGCAACATGTCAGGTGGGGATAAAAGCAAAGGAGAAAAATAAAACAGGGTAAGAAAACAAAAGTGGAGGTTGCTATGTGAGTAGGATAGTCAGGAAGACCTCACTGAGGTGGTATATGAGCAGAGACATTAAGAAATGGAAGTGTGGGCCAGCAGGATATCTGGGGTGAGAGTTCCAGGCAGCAGCTTTCTTCCACAATGGCAGGGGTCTTGTGTTATTTAGTTTCTCCACCACTGTTATGGGTTGAATTGTGTCCCTCCAAAAAAGATATGTTGGAATCCTAACCCCCGGTATGTCAGCATGTGACCTTATTTGGAGATAGAGTCTTTACAGAGGTAATCAAGTTAACATGCAGAACCAACCCTGCCAACAACTTGATCTTGCACTTCTAGCCTGCTCTATGAGAAAATAATTTGAGTGATATAAACAAAGTTTATGGGTATTTTTATTAAGGAAGCCCTAGGAAACTAATACAACAGTCAAGCAGTGTGAAGATCATACACAGACCACACAGCTTTACCCACATTTCACAGGCTAAACCCCTGGATGACTCTGCCCCCTAACTAGACTCCCTGTTTCCTGTCTTACTTTCTCAACCATTCTCCACAGTATGGTTCTGATCTCTCTAAAACAAAAATTTGAGCATCTCACTGGTTCACAAGCTTTCACCGGCTTCTCATTGTCTTCGGGACACAATCTAAATTTCTCAGCTTGTTGACCAAAGCCCAAGTTTACCTCTCCAACCTTGTTTCTCTCATCTCTGCCCCTTCCTGGGGTGGCCTAACTTTTACTCATCCTCAGGCCTCAACTCAGTCACCACCTCAAAGGCCCCAAAGACCAGGCGAAGTGTCCTGCCTATGTACGCCCACAGACCTTGTGTTTAATGCTGTTGTGACATTGATCACAGTGTGTTCAAGGCCTGTTTGTTCATCTCCTCCTTTTGAGCATGAGTTCCTGTCTTGGTTGTCTGGTACTTGGGAAACATTCACTGGATGGATGAATAAATGAACAAAGCATGCCATGGTCTAATCAGCCGGTCCCAGAACGATTAAGAGATAGGGGATGGGGAGGTCACCTTTCAAGGAATTTCCCAATACTATGTGGAACCACTGGAGCTGGATAGTGCTGTACTGTTCTTTAATGGTTGCAAGAGGAATTTAGATAAGACATTTAACAGCTGGTCCTTGTGTTGTAAGACACTGCTGTATAAGAAAGCATAGTAAACAATCCATCTGGCAATTTTTGAGTCTGGGGGTGACTAATATTTTGGAGTCTATGTTTTTGATAGGAAGTGGCACCTTCAGGTCTCTTCCAAGACTCTGATTCTGTAACTACAAGTACATGAAATACAGGTAAAGGTGGTGAGTGGACAGAGAGGGATAAGAGATTACTGCAACCAACAATGCAATGTGTTGTGTGCACAAGGCTCCAAAAGGTAAATATTTTCGAAGTTTAAAAATTATTGCATGCACTGTTATAAATGCTGGAGAGCCTGGAAAATGAAAGAGAGGAAGATAGATAGATAGATAGATAGATAGATAGATAGATAGATGATAGATAGATATAGAGATATAGATGTATAGATATAGATAATAACTAGAGGAAGACAGAGGGGTAATAGATGAAAATAGACAGGTTTCAACCTCATTTACAGATTCCTGAAAGGGAAAATGTATCAGAATTTCCAGTCCTCAAGACACAGGGTCTAAAGTCTTGTGAACAAGAATGGAGAAAAAGGGGGAAGGGGCAGGGAACTAGCTCTTCGCAGCAGGAAGTCTTCAATGGCTATGGAGTTACGAAGAAACAACTCTGAACAGAAGTCCTCACTCGCAGCGCTCAACTCCCTTTTAACGCATAAAGTGCAGTATGAAAGGTCGGAGCGGCTTCGTCATGGTGTTGGGGAAACAATTCGGCTTCCCCATGTTGAGAAAGCAAGAGAGCTCCGACTGGGTAGTTGCCCAGACCCGTGTTAGGGCTTTTATTTGCAAGTAAATGAGCCAAATGGACGACGAAGCCAGTCGTGCCGCGTACTGGAAAGCACGGTTATTATTATCGCCTATTGCCCCACCGAACAATTTCACTGAGAAGGAAGAGTCCCAGCAATGTGTATGCGCGCTGTGCTGTACGGGACGTGCAGCTACGTGCCCACCTCCAGAACGACTTTATTTACAAAGCGATTACCATGTTATCTATTAGTTTTCCTTTTCCAGCAACAGCAGCCTTAGTCAGCCTTCGAATTTCTTAATTACAAACCCGATCGCTTCTAAATCAACCCCAAACCGTCAGGCAGAGCCCCGAGGGAGACTGTGCAAGTTTGCACACACCCCCACCTCCCGGATCAAGGGCAACAGCAGAAGCAAGAAACTGTGTATGTGCAAAAAGGTGGATCTCGGGGACGAGGATCGCTGAGTTTGTTTACAGAGCAGAGACGCCTCAGCTCGGATGCCAAAGCTACCAAGAGCAGCAAAGCAAACTTAGCCAAAGCACACGAACCCCGGGAGCAGCGGGCGGACCCGAAAGCGCGGACCGGATCCTCAGACGCAGTAGCGGGGAGGCCAGAACAGCGAGCGCGCTGGGTCCACCTGCAGCCCTGCAGCTCCCCGCCCTCCCCCCCACCCCAGCTCCTGTCCTTGAAAGGAGTGGGGGAAAAAAAGATGAATCTTCATGCAGAATATCTGTATCAGTTTACCTCCTGCCCCTGTAAACACACAAAGGCAAGGCCTAGGAAAGCGCGCTCGGGGGAAAGGGGCTTTATTTATCCGGGACTTTAAAACCCTACTCGGGGAAACAGCCATTCTTCGCAGGCAGACCAGGGAGGCTTTTGCAAAGCCGGGGAGGCAGAAGAGCATTATGTAGGGCGGGGGCGCTGATTGACCACCCTTTTCCCGTAGAAGGCAGCCCAGAACGCTAGGTGAGCCGGGTGGGAAAGCTGGGGGTGAGGGATCCGGCTGGAGGGGGGCGATGAGTTTTCCCCGTTCCTCTACGGGAAGGCGCTACCTGCGGGCTAGGAGTACAGGGAGGATTTTCTCTCAGCCCTGCATCTGTGGATCTGGAAGAAACCAGAGTCTGGGGGCAGCGGGGCGGCGCCTAGGCCCGCCGCAGCCTCTGCGCACGTGCCGCTGGCCGCGGGGACTCAGCTCCCCGACCCCGTCCAGTGTGCCCAGGGATCCGGAATCCTCTTTTTCTCGCCGCCCGCCGGGGAGGCTCTCGCTCCGCCCTTCCTGAAATCCGTATATTAACTGTGGCCAAACCCCGAAGAAACACAGCTCATTGTTGGCAGTTGCCCGGCGGTCTTGCGGAGCTGTGAGGGCAGCGGAGGGGAAATAAAAGGGAACGACTCCGATTCCGCCCCTGCAGCCGCTGCAAGACCTTGGCGCCGACATCGCGACAGCGAGCGCCCCGCACGCCCGGAAGGCCCCCTCTATGTGCGGCTGAGCGGGTCCTGGATCCGACGATCCCGCCCTCGGTCTTCGGAGTAGAAATCGCAAAGACGGAAGGTAAGCGCGCCGGGCGAAGCTGGCTGGGGCTCCTGCCAGCCCAGTCCTCCGAGGGCTGGGTTTGCCCGGAGGAAGAGCGTGAGGCGGAGCTGGGGAATAACAACAGGATGTGCAACAACAGGATGAGGAGGGCTGATTTAATGCCTGAAGTTCGCGGCAGGGCTACAGGGCACTTCCTTTATTAGGCGACTTCGGGGAGCAGAGCGGGGTATGGGCTCAGGTTACCCCCACCCGATCGCAGGGGAAGGGGCTGTTTGTGCAGCGCCGGGCTCTGTTGTGGGTGGCAAGTCTGCTGTGGTGGCGAGTCCCGGTGCACAGGCTACTAAATGGGATCCTGGGGATGGTGATTCGCAGCCGACGTCCGTCCGGGGAGCCTGGGGGGCAGAGGCGAGAAAAAGTGGGGTGCGCTGTGGTGGGCGACACGTGTGGCGCGGGTCTTATCATTTGCCCTTTTCACTTTCAGGACTGGAAATGGCAGATCATATGATGGCCATGAACCACGGGCGCTTCCCCGACGGCACCAACGGGCTGCACCACCACCCTGCCCACCGCATGGGCATGGGGCAGTTCCCGAGCCCCCATCACCACCAGCAGCCGCAGCCCCAGCACGCCTTCAACTCCCTAATGGGCGAGCACATACACTACGGCGCGGGCAACATGAATACCACGAGCGGCATCAGGCACGCGATGGGGCCGGGGACTGTGAACGGAGGGCACCCCCCGAGTGCGCTGGCCCCCGCGGCCAGGTTTAACAACTCCCAGTTCATGGGCCCCCCGGTGGCCAGCCAGGGAGGCTCCCTGCCGGCCAGCATGCAGCTGCAGAAGCTCAATAACCAGTATTTCAACCATCACCCCTACCCCCACAACCACTACATGCCGGATTTGCACCCTGCTGCAGGCCACCAGATGAACGGGACAAACCAGCACTTCCGAGATTGCAACCCTAAGCACAGCGGCGGCAGCAGCACCCCCGGAGGCTCTGCAGGCAGCAACACTCCCGGCGGCTCCGGCGGCACCTCGGGCGGCGGCGCGGGCAACAGCAATAGTGGCGGCGGCAGCGGCGGCAGCAGCAGCAACATGCCCGCGTCTGTGGCCCACGTCCCTGCTGCAATGCTGCCGCCCAATGTCATAGACACTGATTTCATCGACGAGGAAGTGCTTATGTCCTTGGTGATAGAAATGGGTTTGGACCGCATCAAGGAGCTGCCCGAACTCTGGCTGGGGCAAAACGAGTTTGATTTTATGACGGACTTCGTGTGCAAACAGCAGCCCAGTAGAGTAAGCTGTTGACTCGATCGAAACCCCGGCGAAAGAAATCAAACCCCCTACTTCTTCTGTGTGAATTAAAAAAAAAACATTCCCTTAGACACAGTATCTCACTTTTCAGACTTGAAAGGTTTGAGAACTTGGAAACAAAGTAAACTATAAACTTGTACAAATTGGTTTAAAAATTGCTGCCACTTTTTTTTTCTGTTTTTGTTTCGTTTTTGTAGCCTTGACATTCACCTCCCTTATGTAGTTGAAATATCTAGCTAACTTGGTCTTTTTTGTTGTTTGTTTTTACTCCTTATTTCCTCACTTTCTCCAGTGCTCAACTGTTAGATATTAATCTTGGCAAACTGCTTAATCTTGTGAATTTTGTAGATGGTTTCAAATGACTGAACTGCATTCAAATTTATGAGTGAAAGGAAAAATTGCATTAGTGGGTTGCATGAACTTTGAAGGGCAGATATTACTGCACAAACTCTGCCATCTCGCTTCATTTTTGTAACTATGCATTTGAGTACAGACTAATTTTTAAAATATGCTAAACTGGAAGATTAAACAGATATGGGCCAAACCGTTCTGGATCAGGAAAAGTCATACTGTTCACTTTCAAGTTGGCTGCCCCCCTCCCCCCATATGTACAGACAATAATAGGGTGTGGAATGTCGTCAGTGGCAAACATTTCACAGATTTTTATTTTGTTTCTGTCTTCAACATTTTTGACACTGTGCTAATAGTTATATTCAGTACATGAAAAGATACTACTGTGTTGAAAGCTTTTTAGGAAATTTTGACAGTATTTTTGTACAAAACATTTTTTTGAAAAAATACTTGTTAATTTATTCTATTTTAATTTGCCAATGTCAATAAAAAGTTAAGAAATACTTGTTTTCTAGAAGTCATTTGTGGGTGGTTGTTCCCTCTGGTTTTCTTTTTTTCTCTGTAAGTTGAACACTTTATTGATGAGAGTAAGCATTCCAAAGGGTAAATTACAGGACACTAAAACAGGTCATGATGAGCTTAAGCTGAGAGCAGGATTTAACATAATTGGCATAATGCTTCATTGTTATCATTGTAACATGCCTCTTGGTGTGGTTTAATCAGAAGCTGCAAAGTTGTCAAAGAGCATTTTTTTTCCTTAATTGCCGTCATATTCAAGTGTACTCTAGACTTAGAAAGGTTTGTAATACTAAATAATTACAAATATTTTTTTCATAGAGTGGGAGGGGAAAAAATAAGTGCTTCTGGATATACCCGATTCAACTACTTCAATGGAGGAAGATTGGAATAATATTCTCTGAGATTGATGAGAATGGCATTATGTATAAATCTATCTCTAGTGATGCGTCTTATTTCTCAATAATAAGGAGAGGTACACATTTCTAGCTTAATCTCTGAAATAGCTTCTGACTGGTTTATAGTTCCAAGGAAGAGGGGGCAGAATTCCACCTTGAGACTTTAGTTTATTCTCCTATAATATTTAAATTTTACTCAGTGAGGTTGAGTCAAAGGTCAAATTACAGTCTTTACAAGATGTTCCCTCTCAAGCATGTCCTGTTTTCCAGAATGCTGAGCCTTTTCTGTTACAGACATTAGGTGCAAAGGACATAAGGATAAGATCATTTTAATTTTACCGTAATGGGTTATCAAGAAGATAAAACTATCGTAAAGTAGGTGTCAAGTTTTGCCTTATATAATAATCAAGTAAAGGAAAAAGTAAAAATACCAAATTATTCCAGTTGGAAGGAGAAGAAATGTTTTGTTTTCCCTTTAATGTTTTCCTAGCTTATAAGAGCAACACACCTACATTCAAGAAAAAAAGAAAGTCTTTTGTATTTAACCTACTGGAGGAGTAAAGAAGTGTAGATGGAAGAAAACCTCACAAATAACACTTTAAAAGGGCATGTTATTTAAACATCTAATATTCAAGCTCATATTTTATAATTAAAAGATTAGGAGAGGAGGGTATTTAAAAGTGTTAAATTACAATGAATCTGGCAAAAAGACTGATTTCAATATAATTCAGATCACCTACATTCTATAATTCTATGTCCAAGGCAAACCATGAAAATTAAGATGAATACTCCAGTGGATTTTTTGCACCTCTGTAATTGACACTTCCTTATTAAAAACTGTTCTAAATAAATAATTTCTCTGAAAATACACAGTCATTGAAAACGCTTTTCACCCCATTTAAAAAGCTGATCCAGATTTCCTACATTAATAGTTAAAGCTGAAGTTTTCTTCAGCTAAGACATGTCAATACTAAATCTGCAATCAGCAGTAAATCTTTCTGGCTAAGCATTTTCGCAGTAAGTTTTTCCTTTTTCCAGAGGCTCAAGTGAAAAAATATGTTTGCATACATATTAATACCGCAATTCTAGTTCTTTTTCCCTTGTGCCAGGAAAAAAGGAAAGCTATTGGAGGCATTGTTCTTTTTCATAAAGAAAGAAGCAGAAGAATTGTCTTGCCACCACCCTGCACCATTTATTCTGCCAGGGAATAAACCACAACACCTGCTCTGTCACTAAATTCCTCCTGCTGCTCTAACACCGGAACACGTATGTGACGATGCAGAGCCCAAGGAACTATTATTAGATCCTGAGCCCTTCTCTGCCAGAACAGAGGACTCAAACAGAGGAGCTGGGTTAAAAGCACAATTTCCCTTCAGTGCAAATACAAACCTCCTCCTCTCCCATTCACTTGAATGATCTCTATTTCATTAAAACTCTTTCTTGATCAACAATTGAGCAGATTCTGTGTGATATATCTGCAGGTCTCTTAAGCAGAGAAAAATAACTCCTTGTTTGAACAACCTGATTAATGAAACCTGTACAGTGACCTAGATCACCCGGCTACTGGCAGACATTTGCAAAACCTTTTGTGGTCTTGCTTCCTAAGTTGCTTATAGCATATGGGGAAATTTGACCTCTGTACCTTGGCTGTTTTACAAAAAGTTCTAATGTGGTACAAGAGAGCTTCTGTTCTTTAAGCTCTGCCCACAAATAGACACCCCACTCTTGATTTTCAAGAAGAGATCAATGATAAGCAACAGTACAACATAATAGAAACATGTCCGAAAAATAAGTCCACATTAATAAAGACCGGTACCTCTGCCTTCTGACTGTTAAAATCCTGGTGGCGGTATCTTTGCTAGAGCTGATAAAGATGTTACAGCTATGGATGACTCTTTGAAGAACAGTTACCGAATCACCTCTGTTTATGGGGTGCTAGGCTAGAGCACTAGTTCCAGAAGGCTGACATCTATTGTGAAGTTTATGGTCTCCGTGACTTTTACTACTGTAAACGCCTGGGATAGCGATAAATTGATGTCAACATTAAAGGCCAGATCCTTTAGAGCAAAATATTAATCCACTAATCTATTATGGGTGGCTGGCTTTGAAATATAAACTTTGCAGTCCCGGACCATTAGGTGTTTTCGCCCCCTTGTGGAATTTATTTAGAAGGTCAAAGGAAAGCTGTTTGCTCAAGAGGGTTTTTGTTTGTTTGTTTTATTGTTTGTCTTTTCATCATTTCTGAAGACTTCATTTTCTTTCTTGACACAAACAACATATATTTGAGCAACAAATCTTTTATCAAAGAAGATTCCAAAAACACATTCTTAAAGGAGATAAGAGTATTTTACTTAACAAAGACCTTAACCTATGATTAAATGGGCATAATTGAAATTTACATGTTTAAAAATATGTATTGGCTAAGGGATTGTCTTTTTTAAAGTATAATGGGCAATGCTTTAGCCTGTCAGTTAAAGGTGACACTCCACACCTTTGCAACAGAACTGTTGATTTGGGATAAGTGCAAATAATAATGCACTTGATGGTATGGGGTTGGAAAGGTGGAGGGGAACATCCAGGAATGTAGAAGGCAATTATCTGTGTTGGAATGTGACCAAGCCACAGGCTCTAATCTTGTGAAAAGGGCCAGAGGATGTTTAAGGAGAATGAGTGTTGCTGTCTAATTGATTCACTAAAATTTACTTTAAAATAAACTTGGCAGATAACATTGTCTCCAAAAAATAAATAAATTTAGAACTCAAGGAATTTAGGGCCAAGCCATTGGCAATTTTCTCCTCTCCAACAGTATTGTTTTGCTAGCACAAAAGAGGTGTTACACACAGCTTCAGAGATGGTATTTATCATTTGGGTACATCCCACTATCATCAAAATCAGAGCTCCCAGGCAGGTTGAAGCAAGAGAACAATAGGTAGCACATCAAGTGACTTAGCCAATGAACCCCTATTATCATGTATTCTGTTTGTCTTTTCCCCTCAGAATAGAAGGAACAATGGCAATGTCAGAATTTTAATTGCAATGGACTGGCTTAAATTACTTGACCTATTTTTATCCAGCAAGGAGAGAAATGATTCTTTTTCTCCTGGTAGCCACACTTATAATTTAAATTGGAAAGAGAAATATAAGGACATTTTCTATCAAATAATGCACTGTTCATAAACAGTTTTAGTTGGCCTTAGAGTAAATAAGACCCACCTATATTTTTGAAAAATTTTAAGACACCTTAAATATTTTTTTTCCCATTACAGGGGAATTTAAACTCTTTATAATGTTAAATAGTGAGCTGAAAATATTCTAAGAGCTGCTGGTATAAATATCTGTAGTATTTTGCTATTTATAAACACAAAGGAAAACTAAAAGATATAGGTAGAGATCTCTTGTGTTGATGAACTGAATCCATGATCCCTGGGAAAGAGAGAATACCAAGCAACCCCCTCCATACTTTCTATGAACACGTCACGGGTTTTTAGTGGCTGGATCCTTACAGTTACTTGTTTCCCCAAGATGAGCACTGAAATTCTCAGAGCCAGTCCTAGGAGACAGTTGGTGGTGCTTTTTGAGAACTCAGCTTGGCTAAACCAGGACATGCAGAGTGAACTAAAGCAGATGAAAGGTGGACGACGAGTATTATTACTTGCTTTAGCTGTTGTTGCTTTTCATTAGGCTGAACTAATCTGGAGGATTAGTGTGGCAGAGCACAATGTGAGGCGAGGACAGTGGTTCACAGGATTCTTGGAATTTTCCCATGGCATCACCATTGTGCTCTGCTCTGAAACCCTTCCCTTTCTTCCCTCTACAGCACTGGTTCCTTGATTACATTTTGGGCTGCTGAACAAAGCAGACAAGGGATTCTACTTCCAAGGAGCCTGTGATAAGGCAAAGTTAGCGTGATAGGCATTGCAGGAGATATGCAAATAGGCCCAGGGGCTTTTGAAAAGTTAATAGCGTCAGAAGAATCCTGCCAGTCTGTTCTTAACATCTGGGTGGGGAGCAAGATTTAAGCTGGAGTGAAAGTCAAATTATAACATAAAATCAGAAAAAGTCCTCAGAGGACAGCCAACTCCAGGTTGCGATATCGTTTTATGAACACTTGTAGGGGACAATATGCTAGAGTAAAGGAAATATGATTGGGGCTATTGAAGCCTTTGTTCTTTCTGTCTCCCTATGGACCGATATCAGATGTGGCCTTGAGATTTCTTTACGTAATTTGGTCACATAGTTTTTTCTGGTAACCCCTTTATTTCCCCCTTGGCTTCATGGCAGTTGATATCTCCATTCTGACAAACATATAGTACTTAAATAATGCATAAAAATTCTTAGGTCACCTTGTAAATATTGCCCCATTACATTTATTTTGGATAATTCTTTGAAGGACGGTAAGCAGAATGATGTCTATCTCCATAGTTCTTCTTTTACCCAATGTGTTTCGCAAATATAGGAATATGCAGCCAATAGGTGCAAAGTGGTTAAACAGACACATTCCTAATGTGAACCTAAAATAAACAGCTAAATGTTTCTTAGATCTTGTCCAACACAGTTTTACATCCCTGATTCTCAGCTGGGTAGGGCCACCCTCTAGGAGGCAGGTTGGAATGGGAAGAGGGTAAAAGACAGCAGTAACTTGAAGAACTATATTCCATCTTATTATAGATTTGGGGAAAATGTTTAAATACATATTATGTTAGTAAAACATAACATAGAAGACTTTTAAAAATCTTGACTAATGGAACATAGATATTTTAAATGGTGAGAAACATTGTTTAGACGACATGGGACCAAACCAGAGAAATTTACCCTTCTGTCGTCAGCATTACGTAAGAAATCATTTTGTTGACTCAAGTTTCCTGTGGCTGGGCTGATTTTTGCCAAGCACCTACTATGTGACAGGCATTGTGGTAGGCACTTTACACACATAATCTTATTTAATCCTCGTAATATTTTGCAAGTTACATATCAACATTCCAATTTTAGGTAAGGAAACTGATAGTTAGAGGGGAAGTAAATTGCTCACCACACAGCTGGTAGGAGGCTGAGTGGTTTCCCAGACCTGGTAGCTTCTAAGACAGTGTTCTTTCTAATACATAACTCTGCTGTTCTACACCAAATTACTTCTATTCTTAGATGCTGCTGATTGTAAGATGATCAGTCAATTTACTAACAGTGCTTCAGGGAAAAAAAAAAAACCCACCACATTATATGTACACAAATTATAAAGTATAATAACACAGATATGGCATGTATCTATTCATATACTTACATACCATTTCCTTTTGAGATTCACAAGACCTGGGTCTACACTTTTTCAAACCCATTTTAAAATTCTTCCAAATTAAGTTTGGCCCCGGACAGTGCAAGAGTAGCCTCAGTGGAGAGTCTCCCTTACCCTTTCTTAACACCTTTACTCTGTAAACACTTCAAGTTAAATGAAAGAACACCAGTGATTTAAATTGTAACTTTGGGGTTTCTTTCCTTAATTGAATTACATATTGCTGGATAGTAAATAGTTTCTTTTAGAAATTAAGCCAATGCCTTAGCTTTGTCAATTCTATAATCTAGTAAATGAGAATGTCAGTAGCTAAATTGTCCCATGTAAACATGACCATGTCACAATTTGACACACCACCAGGGAGCAACTATGATTTAACATTGATTATAAGATTCAGGCTGATTTCAGAATATTAATATGTGGGGGGAAATGCACATCTTAGAATAAAGGAGATACAGTATTTAGTTACTGTACACTTAATTTTCTTCAATCTGTCTACGTTTCCTTGATGTAGGTGTAAGCCCATTTCCTCTTGCTTTGGTCTTCTACAGAAATAGCGAACTCTTTCATTCATAGTTATAGTAAAAAAGAATAGTAGCTCAGGAGTAAAAACCATGGGTGGAGCCTTAGCTCTGCAACCAAATAGCTGAGTAATTTAATCACTGGTGGCTCAAGTTTCTCCATCAGTAAAATGAAGATGTATGTTTAATTAATTGTGTATTCAAATCCTCATAAAGGAAACACAAACCCATTCCTATTATTTTCTTCCTCTGGAACGCTGCAGTACAGTATTATAAGACTCCTTCAAAACGCTTACATCATTTCTTGCTATTCTTTTTCCAAGCTGTGAGCCCGGGGATGTGCCCTAGATTTGACCCAGTCGAGTCAACTCTCTGAGGGTTAGAATCATCTCTGTAAATGTTCCTCTTTCACTGCCATAATGACCACTCATGTTGGTGACTGAGATTTCTCAATCTGTAAGCAAATACCGAAAAAATGACCACCCGTGAAATATTTCTAGTCACTTGTCACTTGCAAAGATGCAGAAAACTACGTAACACTCTTTACTGATGAAGTGGTTTAAGCGTATATATTACTTATTGAAAATAATTTGATCAGTTCCTCATTTCAGTTTCCTTTCCAGTTTCTTGGGGATTAATTTCATTTTTCCAACGTCATACATATCAGACACTCCATAAGTGTTTGGGCTTTTTGTCCTTCAAACATCTCTTCCTGGGCCACGATCATCATCCTCACCATCATCACTGTTGTTTATTTTCTCAAAGAAAGACTCCTAGATAGAATGCTGAAGTAGGGGAAACCAATAAGTACTAAACACTGTAAGTTGGTACTTATAAGTTGTCAGCAGGTAGGAGGTACAAGGCTATGCCCATTTCTTTCCCTTTCCCCAACTTCCTAACTCAATCTCTCTTTATCTTTTTTTTTTTTAACACCACCACATTCTTCCAGTTTGGGGTATCAATGACTTAGCTAGACGACAAACTAATGGATTAGTTGAAAATAGTTATACACAGGGAACTGAATATCATAATACATAACTACTCAAGAAATAATATTGACTGACATGTAAAAGTAATGTAGCTAAAGAACCATGATAAAGTATTATAATGAAATATTGTTCCTTTCACTACTTGGCCACTAGGTGTAGCTGAAGGTCTGTAAGTTCATATTTGCACTTGGTCCCTATTAGACTACACTGTCACAACCTTAAAAAACTCGTCCAGTCCCCCCTCCCACTGACGCCCCCTCCCCCCATCATTTGTTTTATTGAAACATAAAATATTCTATGTGACCTATTATAATCCTCAAAATTAAAGAAAAGCCAAGGACACTTCAACACACTCTGTCCAGGCACCATTGCTAACTATGCTAATAAAAATTGGAAATTGACAAAAGGTATGTTTGAGCAACTGTACTAGTTTTACCTTTTATCCTCTTCCCTTTCTGAAGTGCTCTCATCTAGCCTCCCATTCACTCAGGCACCAGTGGCTCAATTTTCTGCCCTACGGGGGATTATTTATACCTTAAGAGAGAAACTCTAAAGACAGTACAACATTTAAACTAAAGGAGTAAGTTTTGAGTGGTAGAATTTTGTGCATCAGTCAGAAAGAGATTTGAAGGTTGACGGGTCTTTCTCAATTTTTCTCTGACCTTTAAATCATTTCTCTCTCCTGTTTCTTCTCCCTCTTCTCAAGCCAGTCCAGTTCAATGTCTTATACGAAGCCCTTTGCTCTGACCTTAAATGTAAGTGCTTGCTAGACTTCTTACCTCACTTCACCAGCCATTTCCTAAGGGTTCTGATACAATATAGATACTGAGGATTCCCAAATCCAGTTCCCCAACCTCCTTCCCAAGCTCTGCCTGCTACTGAATGAACACACACACACACACACACACACATACACACACACACACACACACACACACACACACACACACACACACACGACTTCAGAGAAGCAATAAGCACAGCATGTCCAAGCCTGCATTCAATCTCTCTCCCCCTACCCTCTGTGTTCCCATTCCTGGTTAATGGAACTACCATTCATCCAGACACTCAAGCCAGAAATCTAGAGCTTTCCTAGATTTCTTCCTTCTTATTCACCACCAGCCCCCGACAATCTAACTGGTCAATACATTCAACAAGTTCTTTCCCTTTGCTGTCCCTCTGCCTAAAATGTGTTTTCCTTCCTGAACTTCCCTTGGGTCTTGGTTAGAAGTTGCTTCTTCGATGACCACACAAATTAAAATGGAAGGCCACCTCCTCTGTTTCCCCATGGCATTCCTATCCCTTTAACCCTGCTCAATTTTTCTCCAGAACACTTGAGGTGGCTCCCAAACGTGTCTGAGAGACTCATCCCATCAAAAGGGGCATGTAGGACTCTGCAGTGTAACTTCTTCAGAGGATGAGTCAGAAAAGACCATGCCGTTTCCTCCTGGTTTTCTTGGGATACTTGCCTTTGGAGCCCTGAGCTGCAATACAAGAAGTCCAACTACCCTGAGGCTTCCATGCTGTGAGGAGGTCAGGTCACATGGAAAGGCCATGGGTGGATGCTTCCACCAACAGCCCCCGCTGAAATTGCCAGTTGACAGCCAGCAACAACCTCCGTGTGAGTAAAGATGCCTCCATGGGCTTCTGGTCTCCAGGTATCAAGTTGCTCTTAGCTATTGAGTCTCTCCAGCTGAGGCCCCAGATATTAGACATTCTGGATCAAAGAAAAACCAAGCTCCTGGTATCCTTTCTGAATTTTTACCATTTCATAAATGGTAAGTTTTGAGGTAATTTGATAAATAGCTATTATAACTGAATAGTACTTTCAGCATCTCACATAACACATATTTTACTTATTCAAATTATTTCTTGACTTCTGTCCCTACTTTAAACTATAAGCTCTGTGAGCATATAGAAGTTTTGTCTACTTTGTTTATTGTACCTAGAAGGATACTGGTACATGGTAAGTGCTCAGTAAATATTTGTTGAATAAATGAATTAGTCAGTAAGTGAATCAATTAACTTCACCTTTACTATACCATTCTCCTTGCTATCCCCCTCCTATTGTCTTAGTTCAGACACTGTTTCTTACCTAGACTTCAATAACTTCCCATTTGACCTCACTTTCTTCCATTTTACCCCTTACCATCCATGCTTCATGCTTCAGGAAGAGTTATTCTAAAATACAGATTTGATCCCATTGCTCAGGCCAACTGAAATAGTTCATCTATGTAGTCATGTGTATATTGTAAAGACTTTGTCTCCCAATGACACAACGGATTGGACCATAGGCAAGAAGCTGTCTGAAAGCTAGCACATTGCTGGGCCAGGAAAATTCCAACCAAGACAGAGAAACCATAGTCAGATCATAATGGTGCTTAAACAAATTATCTTGAGTTGAGCCTAGAATACCGTTTTGGGGCCATGTACTCATACTGAAAACCAGAGGAACTAGCTTGCCTAAGTCAAAAGGAGAGTGGAACATCTGGTCAAAACAAAGCAATACTAAGACACCATACAACCCCAAATACAAATGGAGAGAGAAGATACATCTGTCCTTGACAGCCTTGTAATTCCCCAATTCAGTACGCATCACATCCAGCTGTGCATAGCTCCTATGATATATCCCCAGACTTTTCTTTGTTTGTTCTAACTTGAGTGATTTTAAGAGGAACATCTATTTCATTACTCTATGATTTTGCATATGTTGTTCCCTCTGCCTGGAACGCTCTCCTCATCTTCATCCCCTTGTTGAGGTATCGTTCAAAATCCATCAAGTGTATTTTGTATTTGATAAATACAAAATTTATCAAATACAAAATCCATTTGTATTTATCACACAGTACTAAAATTATTTAGTAATAAGCTCCTCTCTTATAGTTTGCAATTGTATCTATTAAGAAATTTGCAGTTACAACAGAAATGCTAATTTTGGTTTAAACCATAAGGAGATGGAGAGGTGGGAATTCCAGACCATTCTCAGAATTTTTTTTGCTTTCCCGTTCCCGAATCCCAAGATATAAACTGTTTTCTGTTCTCCACGATACCTCGTTTCCACAAAGTGATGGCCGATACTACTAATCACCTGGGTTCAAGGAGCCGATTTTTCCAATTTCCCGACCAACTTTTCTCGGGATTCAGGAATGGGAAAGTGAAAAAAATTCCTGAGAGCAGGCGGGAATTCCCACCCGGGAACCCTAGAGATGGACTATCCATCCTAAGTCAATGGAAGGGAAGGCTCCAAGGTTGGTTAATTCACTGATTTGATAATGTCAATAGAGACTCAGGTTCTTACCTCTGTGCTGGGATACACTCAGGGTTGTCCTCATCTTGGCCTGGTGACAGGTGGCATTAGCAGAGCTTACATGACATATAGAACCAACAATGTCCAAAATAAAGATTGTCTCTTCCTACAGCTTTTTTTTTAAGGGGAAAAGAAAACTTCACAGAAGCACGCCTTCCCTTGTATATCACGTCACATACTCCTTTCTGAATCAACCACTGAGATTGGTTTTACTACGGGATGAAATTAATACAATTGACTTGAACTAATCACCTGGGAGTAGAGTACCGTAAGGAGATATAGGACCAACTCCATCCCTAGAACAGTTAAAAGCTTAGCTGACCCTTCCGAAATTTTTGTTTCAAAGCATAGAGTTTTCATTAGAACTCAAAAGGACTATTTTTAAAGTTTTTATGTCTTCAGCTAAGTCTTCATATTTGTATACTTCAAGGATGCATAGCCAACAAAATTGGATTATAAATCACTCTGAGCAAGTTTATATGATAAAGGTTGAAATGTCTTTTATAAAGTGACATTTGCTAATATGAATAAATATCCTCTTAAAAAGTATGTAATCATTATGTCTTCATTTAAAACCCTTCAAAAATCCCCTTGTTAATATGATTAATAAACAATTTCTCTGAACCAAGAAAACCATGTACATGTCAGCAGGTGATTAATCTCAGTACAAAATAAACAGAACCCAGTATTTATGAACAAATTACTGATAGCTATATATGGTCTATTGCCATGATAAAATGCACTGGTCCATATGCCAAAACCGAAAAAAAACACACACCATAAAACTGGTCTGGTAAGACTGAAACAGGGGATAAGAGAAATCTAATATGTGACGTTTTTTTGTTCTATCCACTCCTTACTTCCCCTACCCTTCCAAAAAAATGCCCCTTTCTCTATTTCAGTAATGTACCCACGTAAGAACTCCAGTTTCTTACTTGACAACAGTATTGTGTAGGGCTGCCCAGACAGACTCAGTGGAACTAGTCATCATATTTTACCTTCCTGACTGCGGCTGATTGGTCCATGAATAACACCTGACCTAATAAAAACATTTCCTGGGGAGTTTTTAACTTGACAATCAAGTTTTATTCCTTCTCTAGTGATGAAACTATGAGCCTCGAAACTGCTGTTAGCCATATTTCCAGCTGTGTGAAAAAAGCTAGTCTGGGAGAAGAAAGACAATATGAAGATAGAAGCAGAGACAAAAAAGCGATCTACTACCATCTGAGTCCCTGAGGTCTAGTTGCAACTTTGCCTTTCCTGAAGTTTGGTTATGCAAGACAATAAAATTTCCTGTTCCTGAACTAATTTGAGTTAGGTTCAGGCACGTGAAACAAAACCATCCAGACTAATACATACAAATACCAACACAAACTTCATCTCCACTGTTTTTTTCTAAATGTTTCATTGAAATATATGTTTGAGGGGAACTCTTATTTTATATCTACACTAGTGACTTAAGAATGATCTTTTCCATGAACAATATGAGGTATATAAAAAGTGTCAGTTTCAAATTCACTTTTTTCCTCCTAGGATAATTATAACAAGTAATGGAAAATGTGCTGTGCTGCCCAGATTCCCCTTCAGGACCTAAGAGCTTATAACCTGAGTTGCTGGGAATGCCACCAGAAGACAGCCCACAGCTGACAACCCTCTTTTAGAATTGCCTTGTCACATTGTCCAAGGTCACATTCCTTTCTCCAAGCAGCCTGCCTCCAGTGACTGGTCAATGTCTGGAATAAAGGCCCGACTCCCTTGCTCCAACTCAGGAAAATGCGGCAAGGCCATCCTAGCCTCAGAGTATTCCATGGGTGGGCTGAGTACTTCATGCAGGCTGCATCACTGCCCAACTCCTTCTTTTGCTCGTCCATTCCCTTCTCCTTTCTTCCATAGGCATTTCTTCCCCAAATACTCTCCAATCAACTTCCAGCAATCTCCATCTCAGAAGCCACCCCCTAAGAAACCCAACCTGCAACACTTTTTAAAAATCATCAAACCATAAAATAGTATGTGGCCCTTTAAGAAAAACTCAATAACTATGGAATGGCTCCTTAAATTTTCCTAGCACTCTGCTATTATGATAGAGGATGGAAAAAAGTATAAGGCATAGCTCCTGCCCTAAAGGAACTCACAGCGTCACTGGAGACATACAACTTAAACAGTGATCTTCATACAGCTCAGCAGTATGTTCAAATGAAGAAGACTAAAAGGAAGGCAAAGTTGGCACATAGGATATAATTCATAAATATTCATTGAATGAATGAATGAGTGAGTGAGTGAGTGAGTGAAGGAACAGGAAGAGATATATATGAGCTGAAATAGACCATAATATTTCCTTGAGGCCAAACCACATTGCCACTGCCATCTTTTTAAAAGTCAGTAACCACTTTGCCATCTCCTAATTTTCACATCAAAGTAGAGAATCATCAATCCAAACAAAAATACAAGATCCTACTAGAAACTCTGCTTTGCTGTGGGACAGTTCTTGGGGAAAGAGTTTGTCCTTTTCCTATGCACCAGATTCTAACTTCTCACACATCCTGACGGGCCCAAGCAGACTGACCCCATTTCTATCTCACAAGTAACCTATGGAGAAAGAAGGCTCTTCTCATAGTCAGTAATGATTGTACCAACATTGACAATGCCTTACACCACTACAGTGTTTCGTGGACCTGAACCTTACATTTTTTGATCCTCACATCAATCCTGGGATGTAGGAAGGGTAAATATCTTCACGTCCCCCTTTCACAGATGGAGAAATGGACCTTCAGAGGCCCTACATGTTAGAACTGGGATTAAAATGAAATCTTACTCACAGGGCAGCCCTACAAACTCTTGATTTTTCATAGACTGTTCATGGGGCTCTGTCTCTGAAGGCTGCCAATTGAGAGTCATGGTTTGTTAGTAATAAGAAAATTAACATTTTTAATTCCAGGAACACAATTAATTTTGGATTCAGTGAAAGTCAGTTAAGCTTAACCAAGCAAAATTTGTATTATTACATATATTACTCAGAAACAATACATTTGAATATAAGCCTTGAATTAGAAAGAAAGACGTTTGTCCAATTAATTATGCCCATATTTGAACAGATAAATATGTGTATTATTTAAATACCTTTAACTTCTATATATAAATACCTTTAACTTCTATCTAATATACTATTTACAATTACATAATTCCCCAGAAGATAAAAACTAAATTTCATCAAAAATCTCTTTGCTTTTCTACTCAGCTGTACAGCATAACATTCTATTCTTAACTGAGATACATTTATTTTGGACCTCTACTTTGGCAGATCCCTTGTGGGATGCAGGTTGGGGCAGGGGTGAAAATTGATGGGAAAAGAAATTGTGCTGCCAGCTCCTGCAATGCAACTTCAACGCAAATCAGCTTGCTATTTCCTCACACGTCTTTAGCCAGCATATGGGGAAGATATCAGTTCAGTTTCTCTTCCCTTCATAAGTGAATTGGGGTCATTATTCTGTAAGAATTACTCTATAGGATGATTTGATTTCCTATTCTCTTGTCTGCTCTTGTTTCCACCTATAATAACATCTCATGGCTTCTCAGGAATAAAGTCCTTTCTCAGCTCCATTCCATCTGCTCATGTATATAATGAAGATTCACTTTCTAAAATGTTCTATTCTTGAATCTGAGTCTCATTGCGGCAGCCTCACTTATGGACTGTATGACCTTGGCCAAGACAATTATGTCCTCACTGGCCTTAGGCAAAGGAATTATTCCTCTAGACAAAGGAATAATTATAACTGTCCCGCTTATAAATATGTTTTGAAAAAAACAATCACAGAGGATGCCAGGAATGTATGGATTTAACATTCATGGCTATGCATTCACTCATAATCCCTGAAAGTCCTCAACATCTACAGTAGTTATCATTTTGAATTAGTGGATGTTTAAGATGGCATCAGAGATGGTCATTCAGCTGGCGCCTGAGTTCATGGACTGTCTAATACTGTATCTTGTTCAGGATTTGTGGTTTCCTCTTCTTCATCAGCAAAAGTTCACATTGAGCAATAAAAATTTTTTTTGTTAAACATGAATTCCCCCTCTCCCACAGCAAGCCATCTGCAAGTGTTGGAAAAAATCGAAGAGGGCTAAAAAGTGATCATTATTAGTCAGAAAAAAAAAAGTTTTGAATATATTAGAGTGGAATGTTAGATTTGGCAGTGACTAGAGATTCTATTCTGTGCATGATCTGCCATATTTATTCAATATGGAAGAAAGAAGAAGTGATTGAAGAAACTATTTCAGCAAGTGCCTTAGCCAATGCAAATACGGAAATTTGTGGGGAAAACTATATGTTAAAGTAGTTGTGAAACTTGAAGGCTTCCAGATGTGTCCAGATGTATCTCTCTTGAATATTAAAAGCCTGCTATATGAGGCAGTGTGGAAATGCTGGGTTTGTTATTATTGTCCCACTTAATGGGATAGCACTGATTATATAAAAGTTGCTTTTAAATATTTTTTTGACTGCTACATAAAAAGACTAAGTATTTAAAGCCCCAACCCCAAGACCCCTCCCCCTAGAACTCATTCTCCATACTTCTGACTGAGAACATAGTAAACATGTTGGATGATCCCTAAGTTTTGTTTAAAACTATTGACTAATTGTGCCCATATGACTGTATAAATGATCCTACCTTTTAATTTATCTGTTTTCCTTCTATGATTCTCATCTAAGAAGGTAGTCTAAAATACTGAGAAATTTTTATGCATTAAAATATTTATTGCAGCATTTTATGTAGTGAAAAGATTTTAGAAACCATTTAAATGTCCACTTTTAGGAGATGGTTCAGTAAATTATGGTACAAACATGAAAGGAAAATGATGTGGCATTTAGAAAACAATGCTTTAACAGATTAATGAAAAGTGGAAATGCTGTGACAAAATGTTAAGAAATTCAGAATAAGAATCCATTTTACTATTCCATCTCAGCTGTGAAAGATGTGTGTTAATAAAAGTCTGAAAATAAATATGTCAAAATGATAATACAATGCTTTTTGAATACTGGAATTAAGACTTCTTTATACTTGATGTACTTTCAAATTTTTCATATATATATATATATATATATATATATATATATATATATATGCACACATATATATGATATTTATAGTCAGGGAAAAATCGAGAGAATTTTTAAATAATCTATCTTTTTAAAAATTAGCAAAATTTTCTGTAGGAATAATGTGCCTTAAATGAGACACCACCTCAGTGTCGGAAACTGGAGTAGTCATTGACAATCTACAGCACCTATGCCCTACAGGTGTGTAAACGTCTCCCTGCTTCTTGTCTACCACTTATGAAATCAAGCTGTCTACAATTTTAAATCGTTTCTCTAGCCAGTAATACAGAAATTATGGACAATATCAAAAATTTCCAGATGCCTCTGTTGTTATTCAAAGTGTTTATTTACTTACAAATGACTGACTAACTATATATGAGGTACTGTGTATATTAGGGGCTGGGGAAACAAGAGAGAATAAGTAATCCAGAGTTTGCAGTCTAATGGGAGAGGTAAATGAAGCAAATAATGGTTTATCCTGAACCCAGAAATATTAGTGTGTGGTAGTGATGCCAAGTCGAGGGCTAAGTCAGAAATGGGCCGTGTTATGTAACAGTTCTTGAGGCAAGAAGGTGGGAACCTAGTGTTCTCCAACATCCAGTTCTCATTCCCTTGCCTGCTCACTGAGGTCTCTACTTCACAGTCCCCCTGCAATTGGACTAATTCTGTACACTAAAATGAGAGCAGGAGTGACATGCAGCATTTCCAGGCTAAGGCAGTCTCTCTCCGCCCCAGAACTTTAACTAAGGAGGACATGTGTTCCATAGGGTACAAGTGACAGCATCATGCCTTGATTACTGAGTCACTACATGGATAGTAATGGCCACACAGACTGGACCCACAACAGACTGACTTTATATTGACAAGAAATAAATATTTGTTGCGTTCAGCTTGCAAAGTACATGAGATTATTCATTTCCAGTATAACCCAATCACTTCTGTCTAAAATAGGGAGATTGAAGGTCAAAACAGTGTGAATGAATAAATATGCCTTGTTTAGTAGAAGGGCTTTGCAAGTAGAAATGGAATGTTAATTCTATCAGCTATGGATGGCATCATTAGAACAAGGTCCCCTGGAGATGTATTCTCCAGCATTATAATTTGGTACTCACTCTCCTGTTCTCAAGTCTTCCCATTACATACCTCTGGAACATATTTTTCCCAGCCTCATTTGTTTAATTTCTGGTCAGTTCTCCCCAGTTGCAATTATGTTTAGAGGATACTTCACAATAGACTGCCACCAATCCCTAAATGCCCGTTTCCACAGCTCTTTCTTTGCAGACTCCTCTAGTCAATGTAAAACTTGCATTTTAAAACCCAGCATGATGTTTCTTTGTTTTACTTTTCTCAAACCATGCCATCAAATCTATTTGCCAAGCAGAAAATAACCAACATAAAGTGAAGACACAGGGAAAAACAAACAAACAAACAAAAAATACTACCATGTTGCAACACATAGTCAACTCAATTCAGTTAGAGTAACTGTATTAGTATCAGACATAGTAGATTCCAAAGCAAAGAATATTATCAGAAAAAATTTTAAGGTTATTTCATAATGCTAAAGGGATTAATTAATCAAGAAGTCATTAAAAATCTATTTATGTATGTATCTGATAACAAAATACATAAAGCAAAAACTGATAGAACTACAGAAGTAGACAAATCCACAATAGAAGACTTAAATATTCCTCCCTCAATAGATAGTACAAACAGAAAATCTGTAAAGACATAGAAGAATTAACAACATAACTGACCATCTTGACTTAATTGATATTTATAGAACACTCCACCTAACAAAGTAGAATATGCATTCTTTTTAAGTGTACATGAAACATTTACCAAAATAGACCATATTCTGGGCTATGAAAAAATGTCTCAATAAATTTAAAATAATTCAAGTCATACAAAGGATGATCTCTAACCAAAATAGAACTATTAGAAATTAATGACTGGAAGAGCTTTAAAAAAAATCTTCAAATAGTTGGGAACTAAATGACACACTTCTACTGTGTTACCCTGAAAATAAGACCTAGCCGGAAAATCAGCTGTAATGTGTCTTTTGGAGCAAAAATTAATACAAGACCCGGTCTTATTTTACTATAAGATTAAGTCTTTATAATATAATGTAATACAATATAATGCAATACAATACAATGTAATACAATATAATACTGGGTCTTATATTAATTTTTGCTCCAAAAGACACAATAGAGCTGATTGTCCAGCTAAGTCTTATTTTCAGGGAAACAGTAAATAACCCATGAGTTGAATAATCCAGAAGAATAAATCCAGAGGAAAATTACAAAGCATTTTAAGGTGAGTAAAAATAAAAAACTATCTCCAAATTTCTGGGATATGTCTAAAGTAGTATACATAGGAGAAATTTATAGCATCAAAAAGTGAAATCCACGCAACAGAGGAAGAAATAATAAATTTCAGGTCAGAGAGCAATGAAATAGAAACTTGATCACTGAAACCAATAGAGAAAACCAATAGAGAAAATCCTTGAAACCAAAAGCTGGTTCTTTGAGAAGACCAGTAAAATTGGAATATCTATCCAGATTAGTTAGGAAAAAAAGAAAACAATCACAAATTACCGATATCCACATGAGAGGTTATAACAGTCCAGATTTTATGGATATTAAAAAGATAAAAGAATATTATGAAAAATTGTATGCCAATAAATTTGAAAACTTAGATGAAGTGGAAAAAAATTCCTTGAAATATACAAAGTTCAACAAGAAAGAGATAACATGAATAGCTTTATATCTGTCTCAAAGAAATTGAATTTAGAGCTATAAACTTTCTCACATAGAAAACATCAGGCCAACCATATTTTATTGGTAATTACCAAACATTTAAGAAAGAAATAATACCAATTATACACAAACATTGAAGAAAATTAAAGAAGGGGTACTTCCCAACTCATTCAGCGAGGCAAGGTTATCTTATACCAATACAAGACAAAGAGTATAAGGAAATAACCTACAGACCAATAACTCTCATGTCACAGATGTGAAATTACTAAACAAAAATTTTAGCAAGTTGAATACAAAAATACATTAACAGGTCCTCATGACCCAGGGGAGATTATCCCATAAATGCAGCAATGGTTTAACCTTCAAAAATCAATTAATGTAATTCACCATATCAACAAACTGAAAAGAAAAAGACATGATAATCTAAATAAATGCAGAAAAAACATTTAACAAAATCCAACTTTGATTCCTGATAAAAATCCTAAGCAAGAGAACTTTCTCAACCTGGTAAAGGGGAAAAGGATATCTATGAAAAACCTACGACTAATATCCTCCTTAATAATAACAAATGAATGCTTCCCCAGAGATCAGAAGTAGGACAAGGATGTCCATCCTCACCACTTTTATCCATCATTTTACTGGAGGTTCTAGCCAGTGCAGAATCAATCAATCAATCAATCAATCAATCAATCAATCAATCAATCAACCAAACACAATCAGATTGGAGAGGAAGAAGTAAAACTCCATTTGCAGACATGATTGTCTATGTAGAAAATCTTATGGAATCAATTATAGAGCTACTAGAACTAAAAATTGAGTTTAGCAAGGTTCAGGATACAAAATCAACAAACAAAAATCAGTTGAAGTTCTATATACTAGCAACAAATGATTACAAATTTAATAAAGCAATACCACTTGCAATAGCATGAATAATGTGAAATAAGTACCAAAAGATGAAATCTATAAAACACAATGAAATCTGTAAAACATTGCTGAGAGATATAATAGAACTCCTAAATACATGAAGAGATAATACCATGTCCTTGGTTGGAAGATTCAATATTGTAAAGATGCCGATTCTCAAATTGATCTATAGATTCAGTGCAATCCCTACCAAAATCCCAGCAGGCACTTTTGTAGGACTTGACAAGTTGATTTTAAAGTTCAAATATAAAGTTTAAAGGGAGTGAAATGAAACTATAGTAGCCAAACAAATTTGAAGAAAAAAGCACAAAGGTGGATGACTCTCACAACCATATTTCAAGACCTAGGATAAAGCTAAAGTATGGTATGTGTTTGCATAAATATAGGCAAATACATTAATGGAACAGAATAGAGAGTTTAGAAATAAACCTACAAATATATGGAAAACTGACTTTCAAAACAGGTGCAAAGGAGAAAAGATCATCTTTTCAACAAATATACTGAAATAATTGGATACTGTATGCAAAAATAGAAACTTCAATCCATGCATCTCACCATGTAATAAATTAACTTAAATGAGATCATAGATCTAATTGTAAATCTTAAGGATGCAACTTCTAAAAGAAAACATAGGGCAATATCTTTGTGACCTAAGGCTGGGCAAAGAACTCCTAGAAATGACCCCAAAAGTACAATATGTATTTTTTTAAATAGTTAAAAAATTCTGCTCTTTGAAAGGTGCTAAGAGAATGAGAAGAGTAGCCATAGACTGAAAGAAAATATTTGCAAATCATGTATCTGAAAAAACATTAGTGTTCAGATTATATAAAGAACTTCCATAACAAACCAATTTTAAAAAATGGGCAAAAGACTAAACTGAAAGACACTTCTTCAAAGAAAATATACAGATGGTAAATAAATACAAAAGATATTCAATATCATTAGTCATTAACAAAGTGCAAATTAAAACCATAATGAGATAGCACCACACATCTAATAAAGGGACTAAAATTAAAAACATTGACTATACAAGTGTTGGTGAGGATATGGAGGAATTAGAACTCTATATAGTGCTGATGAAAATATAAAATGGTACAACCACTTTGGAAAACAGTTTGGAAGTTTCTTAAGAAGTTAAATATATACCTACCATATCATGCAGCTATACTACACCTAGATATTTACTCGAAGGAAAACAAAGCATATGCCCACATGAAGACTTGTATATGAATGTGCATAGCAGTTTATTTGTAATAGCAAATACCTGGACGGCACTCCAACATCCATGTACACGTGAGTGGACAAACAACTTGTGGTATACCCATATGAGATTCATATCAACAATAAAAACAGATGAACTATTGACACACACAACAATACGGATGAGTCTCAAAATAATTATGTTGAGTGAAAGAATCCAGAGAGAAAAGAATGTATACTGTATTCCATTTATCAAAATTTTAGGAAACATCAACTAATCTATAGTGATTGGAAACAGATCAATGGTTGCTTGCAGACTCAGGGGTGGAGAAGAAAAGAAAGGAACAGAAAAGAGGTATTACCCAGGGACATGAGGAAACTTCTGGAAGTGATAGATATTTTCATTATCTTGATTGTGGATTGGTTCCTGTGTACATACATATGTCAAAACTTATCAAATTTTGTACTTTAGTTCTGTGCATTTTATTGTATGTCAGTTTTACCTCAATAAATCTGTTAATAAAAATCTTGCAAGCTAATATCTCCCCTTGGATGAAATTTACTTTGTATCATCATACAAAACCTTACAATGTCTATTTTTCCTCTTTTCTGTGTTTATGGCCCTGGAAGTTAATTTGGGAGATAAATCTCCACAAATTGTATCTGCTGCGGACCACAGATTATCAAGTCTGTTGTAATGATGGCCAACCACTGGCTTGGGACTTGAGACATGAG
Organism: Rhinolophus sinicus; assembly: GCF_057876585.1. Classification (NCBI taxonomy): domain Eukaryota; kingdom Metazoa; phylum Chordata; class Mammalia; order Chiroptera; family Rhinolophidae; genus Rhinolophus; species Rhinolophus sinicus. The sequence continues at coordinate 23,082,615 of NC_142502.1, forward strand.
CTATAGAATCAACACATTACACTGGCCATGATCATTTCTCCAGAGATAGTTTTAGTCCAAGTTTGTACTTCCACGAAACCAGATGCCTGCTTCTTATATGTAGTATCATTTCTAGATTTTTGCACACATCTCACAAAATGGCCCTATTTCACCAATAATAATTTGGAATCACAGTGGTCACTTTGGATGAACTATAGGTATTTCCCAAATTGTCCATCTTAGAGTAATCTTACAGCAAATGAGCAGTCAAATTCCTAATGCTAAATGTACTGTCTTTTTTGATGGATACAGAGAGGTTTCTAAACAAAATTTTGATTCTGTAATAGTTTTAATTACAAGGAAACACCAAAAGCCCATAGCTTATTACAGTCTCTTTTGATCCAGTAGCAAGGACATACCTTCCCTCAAGGCTATAGCAGCCACTGCCAAATTTATGGTGGCTTCTGCTGGCACAGATTCAGGGTCCTCCTTGAGCTAATGCTATACAATTTTGGCACTTCACTGAAAAATACACTTTTCTGGCAAGCTGGCTAACATCCTATAAGATAGCCTTACTCCTTGGAAAATTACTAGCCATTGTTATAACACTTTATACTTTCCTATACGTTCCTATTTACTTCCTTTCTCATAAATAGGAGAAATGCACATAACCTGGGGTTACATAATCCATGACATGTCACTTAGGTAAAATTAAAATTTAGGGGAAGAAGCCTAAATTGAATGAGTTAACTCTGAAGTGTTTTTTTTTGTTTTTGGTTTTTTTTTTAATTCTTAATTTGACTAGGTTTATTCTGACTTGGTAAAATTATATTTTTCGTTACCAGGTAGAAATCACATTTATGATAGAAATTAAATTTGGTTATAGAAAAAAATTTTAAAGCTCTATTTTATGCACATTTAGGTCACAAATCTTAAGAAATGAAAAAACTATTAAAATTGTAATAATATATACCAGTAACAAAAGATAAATACAAGTCACGTTTGACTTCTGCAATTATAAGACATACACAAAGTGGTTACCATCAGCGTCCAGACACTTCTGTTCACTGCTTGTGCAATGTTGACCAAAGTGTCCACTTTTTTTGACTATACATAATTATAGTTAACATTCAATATTATTCTACTTCAGCTCCAAGTGTACAATGCACTGGTCAGGTATCTACACAGTCTATGAAGTGATCCCCCTGATAAGTCCAGTAAGTACATTTTATTTAAAATTGTAACTTTATCTAGCAGAATGCCAGGTGATGTGTGGAGAAACTGAGAAACAACAACAATAAAAAAATAGGTTTTCATATCTAATGATCAGCTTTCTGGCCAAGGAGAATTTGTATTCAAATTGGCAGGAAAGAGACAGCAAGATATTTGAACTGCCTGTACATGATTAGGTGGAAGTCAGCAGAGTATTTATACTTGCTTTCTCAGCTCCTGTCCACAGTGTTATTCCCCACATAAAGCTTGCAGGTACTTTGTTCAAACCAGTTCTAAATGCCTGCAGAGCTAATGGCCCCACCTTTTGGAGACTATAACTTCAACTATTTGTGTTGAGAGACAAACTGATAGAACTTGCTATTAAGAGAGTACTTCTGAATACTAAATTTACTCATTTTTCTCTGTCATCTGACTCAATTTCTTTTATTTTCACCAGTGTTCAATGATTTCACTTTGATTTATTCTTGTGTTTTACCTTGACTCAATCTTTCAGGCTAATCCATTCACCATCCAGCTTTCCCCCATCCCACCACCCCTCCCTGCCAAAAAAACCTCCCCAAAATTTTCTAAGAGTATGCTTCTAAATAACAGCCTTACCCGTAGGTTATAGTCTCTAAGATTATAAAATCAGTACAAATATTTTTCTTTTGAGACAGATTTCATCATTGCTGCAGTAAAAGAAACATAAGATGATTTTTGGTGTTGATTTTTTGAAGATAAAGTTTCCTAGGGAGAGGTCTGTTTGATGGAAGATGAGTCACATTTGGCAAAGGTTTAAATGCAACAGCAAGTTTGATAAATCTGTCCAAGGTTTAAGAATATTCAGACACCTTTTCTTCCTAAGAAAATCCCCACGGATCTCTTCAGGAACAAAAGATTCTCTCCAATGGCTCCAAGTGATTCAGACATAACTTCCTGCATATGCCACCGAAGAGATTTTTTTCTTTCGTTTTGCTTTTAGTAAGACCATTAGCTGGCTTGCCAAATTCTTCAGCATAACAAAATTATCGGCCATTTCTCTCTTGGGCATGCTGAAGTGGTGAAAATTTCCTGGAGAAAATTGAAACCCTGATAATTGATTTTCTTGCTGTTTTCAAAAGACCCAAACATTTCTATGATTAAATTGAAACTTTTCAGGATGAACACAATCAAAACCATAGGGAATACCTCTATATTCTAAGCACAATTTCCGAGCTAAAACCTTTACATGACATTTCTTCAGACACAGATTTAGAATTAAATTATTTTTCTAAAATAGAACTCTTCTCTTTGGACTTAGGCAGAATCAGCTAATTTAACTGTGTTATTCACTTTGTCCTTGGTATCTGGGATCCAAAAATTAAAGACAGAAAGAAAAAAAAAGAACACCCACAGGTAACTATTGGCTGTGAAACAAATGTATTGCTTCATAAACTGCATATTGAAAAATAAATCTCTCTCCCCATCAGTGAACTACATGAGATAGAGACTTTGTTGTCAAAATGGCTGAAATGTGAGACCTTTAATTTCCTCATAAAACACATTTTTAAATGGTTAATGTCAGTAGGAATATGTGGTGTATATATTATAATTCCAAATCGAGATGCTTTGTGGTTGTCCACAAGACACAGATTGGGTTGCACATTACCATTGTTAGATGATACGTGAGAAAACATGTGGGGCCTAAGTCAAGTTGCTCATTTTGCCACATTTCCCACCCCCAATGTAGGCCAGAGAAAGACTGTGTGTGAATCCCTAGCATTATGAAGAAGTTATAGGAAGTGACTCTCCTTCTGCAGAACCTAAAAGTAGAACAATACGAATCTGAATCTGCTGTGGGCCCCAGAGTAGAGCCGAGAAACAGACTCTAGTGGTGTTGTTTGAGGATAGCACCAAACAGTACCTAAAATTAGCTCCTTTTCATCAAAAGGAACATCAAGTGCTAGGTCAGAGTTCAATCATCAAATATTTGCAATAAAAAAAAAAAAATCCTAATTGGCATTTAAGCTTCTCTACTGTTCAAGATGCGACATGTTCCTTTTATATCTTAATTAAATCATTGTTGGAGACAAGTTTTCAAAAGGAACTTTCATTAATCTGAGAGAAAATAAAACACTTTAAAAGGATAAACAGCTACGTATGTAATTTTTAAATTGTGTACATAGCTATCAATTTTATAGTTAAGTTGCAATGTATTAAATCCATATATTTAATCTGAATTTTGCTTTAAAAGAACTATAATAAAGGGTCTTGGATTAGCCAAGAAGGTCAATAAAAAGTGTAGACTTAGGGAAACAGCTGCCCTTACTATGGCTTTCACAAGAGCATCATGAAAGTATGAATTCTAATTCTGACAAACCGAGCTATTTTATTTAGCTTTATAGACTTATAACACTCTCTCCTCATTCTATAGCTCCAAGAACTTTTCTCATTCAGTAATTTATTTGAACAAACATTTATAGCTAGATGATTGTATCTACTCTGTCACCTCAAGAGGAATGGAGACTCAAAGGACAGTTTTTTGGTTATTTTTTGTTTTCTTGTTTGTTTGTTTGTTTGTTGTTGCTATACAATCCTTTGGAAACTATCCTGAGTGACAAGTCTCAATCTTTGCCAATTCTTTGTTCTCATTACTATGTCAGATATAGTCTTCTCAGGATGGACTCGTCATGAAATCAATCTTCTAGGCAAAGATAATTCTGTTGTCAATCCGAGTTACAAATTCTCAATGCATTCTCTTACTTCAACAGTGTAGGATAGATTTCAGACATCTGGTCTGGGTTTCTCATTTTTTTGCAAAAGGAAAAAACAGGACCTTCTGACCACAGAATACTGCTTTATTTTCCTTCCAGTCTCATGAAGTAGTCACATTAATGTCAGAATCATGTTGGCATTCATTAATCCTTTTAATTGGTTTTATTTCCATGTGTATGATCTTGGTATAGAAACCAGCCATTGAATTATTTTCCAGCCAATATCTTAACATTCTGGAAGAATGAGAATTGGCAAGGGTAACATTTACTTTTAATGTTTTTAAACTCGAGTGTCTTCCAGTCTTTTGAACGTGTGTGTGCGTGTGTGTGCGTGTGTGTGTGTGTGTGTGTGTGTGTGTAAAGGATATTATTTAGATCTTAGCTAAATAAAAGTAAACTATCTGAATAAGAAGATGTTTTAGTTAGATGTTCTTGGTTGCATATAACAGAAAATTTAACCCAAATTGACCTAAACAAAAAAGGTATTTCTTCAAACTTGGCTGGATTCAGGACTCAAAAGCTGTCATCAAACCATTTCTCCACCCAGCTTTGCACTGTGTAAACTCTTGTTATGGCTTTTTATGGTAGAAAGATAGGGGCAGCAGCTATAGGACTTCCATTTTGTGAGGCTTAGTGTCCAGCTGGGAAGATTTCCCAGAAATCAGTAAATGTCATTGAACCTCCTTGACTTTGATTGGGTGGCTGAACAATCTCTGAACCAATCAGAGAATGTGATGAGCAGATTAACTCCACAAATTCCTGTTACCAAAATGGTAAAGGATGATAGAAAGCCAAAACAAACAAACAAACAAAAATACAAAAAACAAAAACCAAAAAAAAACCAAAAAAAAAAACCCCACACACACAGAAAACCAAGAAACATAAAAAAAACTCCACAACTATCTTGTATGAAAAGTTCATTACAAAAGACAAGAATCCACTTTTATTTTTATTTTTTCAAGTATTTGTATAGAACCCTATGAGGACTGTTAGGAAGCAGTTAAACTTATCTAATTATGGTCAGAAGATTCAGCTTAGGATAAACTATACTAAAATACACTGGGACATTTTTTTTAAATCCACATGGACAATAAGAAGAAAACTCCACATTAACATGTTAGTTTATCTTGCAGGTAATGGTATGTTTTGCAAATAATTCTCAGAATATAATTCTAACCAAAATAATGGTTAGAATAATGCCCTACCTAACCCTGGAACTCAGGGTGGAAACTTGGGTAGGAGGCAATGAGAACAACTTTTTCTGCTTCAGGTTAGGGTTTTATTATTGTAAGTGACATTTGAGAAGGACCTCTACTTGTCTCTTTTCTTAATAAACTTTAGAATAAATTAGTTCATCAAAAAGCAACATGCATATATTAACTCCTCACTGAAAAGCCTTTATTAAAGTTTAATATTATCCTCTCAGTGTCTGTCAAAGGTTGATATATAAAAAAATGTCATTCCTGAACCTTTTCACATCTACAAAATAATATTTAACAGTACTGCCCACTGTGCTATCAGTTGCTTCTCTATATGGATCCATGCAAGGAATTCCTTCTGGAACATAATTCCAGCCTAGAATATAATGTTAAGAATACTGGGGTTTTTATTGCTTTTTTGTTTATGTTTTTTTACTGACTGAATACATATGTTTCTTTTATAATAACTAAAGGAACCTCTGGAACCCATGTCTACCAGGGAACTAAAAAATACATATTGCTAAATTTATGTTCTTATATGTATATATTAAATTATGTTGATACAATAATTCTGACCATTCCTTTTACCATCATAGTAATTGCTTTGTCTGATGTCTGGGAAATGTCTTAATAATATAAAAGTAGATTCAAATTTTATTTGGAAGTGAGGGTAAAACAGCATATTTTAAATGCATGGTACCTTCCTAATTTACAGAGAGTTAAAGTTGAAAGAATGTTATGTATAAGAATTTCTTGATACTAAAGCCAAAAGCAGTACGGAAATGGAGAGTACTGTAGAGGGTCACTAACCATAAAGCATTGGTGTAAGCTTTTTCCAAAAAGCAGATGAGGAAACAACTTTTAGTTGAGTGATGATTAATAGCAAATGAAGTAACCTGAAGTGAAACACCACATGTATTTTGACATTGGTACTCTAAATTTTGCCCTAACTTATTCATTGCTTGATTTATATTGTGTATATATACCACCATCTGAAAAAAAAATGTATTCCCTCTCTCTCTTAGAGAAGTTCAATCCTTTTAACATACATGGAACTGTGAGACAGGAAGGGGACACCCTATTCAGTCTGTTCTTTAGGTGTTCTTTCAATAAATATTTATTGAACACTCACTATGTAGATAGGCATTCAATTTTCAACCCTGTTCTTATGAAACTTACAACCAAATATAGGAAACAGACAAAACAAAAATGTCATATAAATATATCATTACAAAATGGTAAGAGCTATGCAGAATTCAAGAATATAATATAATGCTAGGAGGAAGAACACAGAGAGATTATTTATGTCAGGGGATTGGGAAAAACAGCGCTGAGGAAATGTCATTGATATTGGACTCTGAAAGAACAATAAGAGTTAGCCAAGGGAAGGAGGGCAAGAGGGAGGACATTCCCAGCAGAGGACAAATGGACAGAAGGGCCAGAGGCTGGCCCATTTGAGGAACTGAAAGACTAGTATGGCTGCAGCCTGAAGAGTGAGGGGATGAGTGGCAGAAACATGGTACAGAGGGGAACACCTGTTTAAACTGCCAGATCACTCAAACAAAGCTCACAGTGGGACAGAGAGATACAGATATGTTGGGCGGATAGATCTTAGACTCTCACTGTTCCATGACCGAGTTCAAGTTACTATATATGCATGTAGTACTGATTATTAATAAAGTGAGGTTTTCAAAAGAGAGACAGGAAGTGCATGACTCCTGGCTGCTAATTGATGCTGAGCTGTTCTCTCATTGGCCAACAAATATTTATTGCACTAGGGCTGGGTATATGATAGACCCCTCTTCTGCCCTCATGCAGCTGGTAGTCTAGGGAAGATGAAGACGAACAAGCAGGCAAACACCTGGGCTTTTTTCATAGATCAGCAGCGGTGGAGGTGGCCATTCCATGGAGGAGGAAGCGGTGGTGAACAGTGGCCAGAATCACATGGGTGAAGCAGTTGTGAAGACTGGACAGGACCCCAAGCTCCAGCAGGCAAACGAAATAGTTCCCAGCAGGAACACGGACAGACACATGTGGGGAGTGGTCGTTTTGGAGTCACCATGTCAACGTTGCCCAGAGCAAATCTCTTCCTAGTTCTTGATTATCCAAGAAGGCTTCATTTTAGTTTCCTCACAAAATAGAGATACTACTGACTCGGAGAATCATGCAGCTTGGACTTTGGGTTTTTCAAGAAAACAATATATGTTTTAATACTATGACCTAAAATGTTTGACAATTAAATGTCAAATTATATAACTCTGTGCGTTTGCATTTGAGGGAAATTGTGGTTATAAGTGGGCATAAAAATCAACACCCCTTGAATGAGGAAGTAACTCTTGCAGTTAGTAAACTGTTTTGGTCTCTGACCACAGAAACAGAGGCTAGCAACAGATTTGATTTACAAAGTAAATATAATTTCTACAGTTGGGTTCAGCCTGTTGTTTTCTTAAAGGAAATACATTTTAGGTTGCAGTGTGAAAAACAGAATAGCAGTTTTAAGAACATTAGGTATCAAACACATTATCATAAAAGCATAGGAAAAAAAAGGAACTAATTTTATCTTCCAGTCACAGATGATGTTCAGAATCAAAATGATATGTGACTAATACTCAGATATTCAAATTTGTGGGGCTCTGTTCTCACATATTTCTCCATATCTGTTTCACTGTGGCAGCAGAAGACAAGACTACAGCAATGTTTCATCTGTGTGAAGGGAATATGAATATACCAGAATTTTCTCTATGCCATCTGATGGAGAACAACAGTCTCTTAATATTTCCCAACTCTGGGAAGTATTGGCATATATTTGAACTACATTCACATTTTTTTCAAAAAAGCCCTAATCTTTAAAAAAATGTATTTTGTATTCAAATTTTTTAAATTTTAATAGAACTTTTCTTTCTGGAAAAAATAATATACAAAGAAAGGCATTTCGTAAACTGTGGTCCTGAACAGGTAGGTCAGAGTACAAAAATAAATATACACTAAATAAGTTCTTCTAAAGAGAGGCAACTCTGTCCTTCAAGCTTAGATGGAAGCTGAGAAGCAACCTACTAAAAACTTTGGGTGGGGGTTTCCAAAAACAAAGCGAAGCTCAAGCATTAAGGCTGTATGTTTAACATTTGGTACTAGGATAGCTTGATCAAAGATGGGAATCATAAATTGATGTCAGTGTCCCAGAGTACTTTTCAAGGTCAAAAGTGGAGATGTCAGAGTTAAACAATAATCTGAATAGAACCCATTTGTATAGAGATGGGAGGGGGTGGTCACTTCCATTTACCTTTTCTGCTCAAAGCTCCTGGGGCATATTTCGGTTCATGGTTTTGTTTCCAAACCCTGAAGGCACCAGATTGGACTCGTGGTTGGGCACAAACCAGAGCAATCTATGAACTGTCTTCTGTTGAAACAACAGCGGACCAATTTTGAGAAACAGGCTGAATGAGTCAGAAGTGGGGGATGGGAGCAGACATGAAAGGAGATTGACTAAGGCTCTTGCAAACTGAAGAGGAAACAGAAATTCTGAGTAAGCAGTGGAAGTTTGTAACTGAGCAGAAAGAGGAAAATGGAGCACATTTGCAGAGAGAAGATGCTGAGAGACAAACTATGTCCCTCATGATTCTTGGTGACTTCCTCGTTCATCCCCAGCTCAAGTCCATGTTTGTGCTTTTTATTAGATAAGTCAAAAGTAAACAAACACTTTTTCTGGGGATCACTATCATAAATATCTAGAGGCTCCTTGCAAACAAAAAGTCCCTAATCACACAACAATCCAAATCCCTACTTCATCTTATGCTGACCAGAAACGTCAATACTGAGAAAAGTGATTTCCTGTGTTTTCAAGTGAAGGAAAATCATAGTCACTAACCCAAAATGAAACTTCTTACTGAAAAGACAATTTAAATTACTACTGATCTCTCACAGAAATACTGGCTTGTATTTGAAAATGAGGAAAGACCCAGAGGAGATAAAGGAATTTAGGGAAATGAACATCGAAACATCGAAAGAGTGATTGCCCCAAGAGTCTCTGTCCTGGATCACTCACTATTCAATGAGCAAATATTTATGGAGGATTCAACTGGAGGAAAAACTGACAAAAATTACTGCTCCCATGGGACACACAGACTTGAAGAGAAGATGTAGAACAAAGTAAATAAGTAAAACATCCAGTATTTTAGATAAATTCTAAAGAGTAAACCAAAGCAAACAGTGGAGGTATAAAGCGGGGTGGGAGCACTGATATTTCAGAGGGCCGACAGGAAGGCACTTGCTATTAATGTCACTTTTGTATGAAGAACTGAAGAAAATAAAGGATCTCTCCTTACAGATATCTGGGAAAACTGCTTTTAAGACAGTAAACAGCAAGTGCAAAGCCTTGAGGCAGGGTGTTGGAGTGTTGGTGTAATAACAAGGAGGGGAACGTGGCTGCAGTGGAAAAACGGAGGGAGAGAGTTGAGCAAGGTCAGGAGGTTCTAGGGGGGCAGGTTATGCTGGGTTTTATAGGTAATTGTATGGTTTTAGCTTTTACTTTGAGGAGATGGGTAACCACTGGAGGGTTTTAAGCATGAGTAATGTGACATGATGCACATTTTTAACAAGATCACACTGACTGCTGTGTTGAAAGTAGATGGGAGGGAACAAGGGTGGAAGCAGGTAGATCAGTAAGAGATTATTTTAGTCATTCAGGGGAAAGATGATGGTGGTTGAAGCAGGGCTTTGGCAATAAAGATGTTAAGAGGTTGAAATCTGAAGATAGAATTGATAGGACGTGGTGTTGTACCAGATGTGGGAAGGTAAAGAAAGAAGAATCAGGAATGACTCCAAAGCCTTGGACCAAGTAACTGAAAGGGTGGAGTTGCCACTTTGTACAATAGAGAAGAGCAGAGGAGGAATTCTTTGGAGGAGAATATGAAAGGATATGCTTTGGACATTTAAAACTTTATATGTCCATTAAATATGCCCAGGTAGAGGTGTCAATAGGCAGTTGGATGTATGAATATGGAGTTCAAGGGAGTGACATGGGCTGAAAACATAAATGTAAACTATAGATAGAGTGAGTATAGACAGAAAAGAAAAGAGGTCCCAAAACTGAGACCTAGGACGCTCCCGCACTGAGAGGCTATCAGGTAGAATTCAACCCATTGGATACAATAGAAAGCCCAAGTAACCGTGTCTTGAAGAACACAGAAGTCTGGAGGTAAGCCTTCCTAGTAGGGAGGCCCATGATACCAACCGGGACCCTGTTCCTTTGACCTCTCTGCTCTGCCATCCCAAGCATACGTTTTCCATCTTCCCAGTTGCCTCACAGATGGAATATGGCCACTGTAGCGCTAAGCAATACTTCTTTTTCAGGCAAGGAGGAGGAGGAAGCAGGAAAGGGCAGAAGAGTTTCCCTATCTAACGACTCCTGCTTACACAGCATGGAGAGGCAAAGAGATACAGTCTCTGGAGCCAAACTGCTAAGTGAGAATGCTGCCTCCATCAATTCATAGCTGCAAGGCCTTGGGCAAGTTGACTAATCTCTGCCGCAGATTTGTCTTCTGAAAATGACAACACTAATGGTTTTACTTCTAGGTTGGTGAGAGGAATATATATAGAAAATATGCTTAGCAAATTCCCTGTCCACAGTAAGTGCTCCTTAGTGGTGTCCCATCATTGTGTCTCATTTGATGAGCCAAGGTGCCAGTTAGGCTGGGAATAGAGATTCTAGCTGGGCACATTCCTCCCTACCATATTTCCCCGAAAATAAGACCTAACTGGAAAATAAGCCTTAGCATGATTTTTCAGGATGCTTGTAATATAAGCCCTACCCCAAAAATAAGCCCCAGTTAAGATCATCAGCCAGACAGATGCATTTAGTACGTCTGTTGCAACACATGACAGACTTATTGAATTATAAAATAATATTATATAGTTAAATATAAATAATATTATTGACATTAAGACAAAATAAATTATAATTAAGTATTTGTAAATACCCAAGCAGGTGCCTTTGAACGAAAGGTATACACCTATGTAACCAGATGAACTTGAGACTTATTGCCGAATGAACAATCAGAGTACAGACACAACTGCACAAATAACATGTGGACTTGATAATGAACGGACATGGTTGTGTCTAATATGAATCTTCAGAATTCAATACGTCATGTGTTGTAATAGATATACTTAATGCACTCGTGTGAAATAAAGAAACGTTTTCTGAATTTTGGTGATTGCAATTTTTCGTTGCTTTCGTGTGGACCATCATTCTTAACTGTGATTATTTTTGCTGCTGCCCATCTCATAAGTCTCCGACAAACACTTGATTTAATGGTAGATTTAAAGGTAATAATATTTTGACCCCCAGACAAAATGAGTGCAAAAAAAAAGAGCTATTCTGTTGAGTACAAGAAAGGAATCGTGGAGTACTCCGGGGACAAGAATCTTACGGCTTTCTGCAAAGAGAAGAAATTGGATCTCCGAATGGTCCGAAAATGGTGAGCAGAGTATGATAACCTCAGTCAACATGTGGACGAGGGAAATGCTAAGAAGCGCAAGTGTGGATCAGGTTGGCAACCATTATTTCCTGAGCTGGAAGACATCATCTGTGAATGGACTGCTAACAGGAGAGCAAAGGCTTTGGTTGTGTGCAGGGCTGATATTCAAGCATTTGCCCTTGCAATGGCACCACAGTTAGAAATATCCCCAGAAGAATTCAAAGCATCACAACACTGGCTGGATGGCTTCCTTCAGTGATATGAACTGTCTCTAAGAAGATCGACAGCACTGTTCAAGCTGGAAGATACTGAAGTTATTAAACGTGCACTTCCATTGAAGTCCTTTGCTGATGGCATCGACTTTTCTAAATACCAACTCTCCAACATGATTGCTATGGATGAAGCTGCAGTGTTTATGGGCCACGGATCTCAAACAACAATTGCTCAGAGGGGTGCCTCGTCAATCTACATTCCCTCCACTGGTTACAAAAGTGCACGTGTTACCTGTATTTTGGCAATTCGTCTGGATGGAAAGAAAGCCACACCTCTAATCATCCCTAAGGTCAAGAAAGATAAGGTTGAACATGTTTCAGGCATTTATGTTCTTGAAACCAAAAAAACCTGGTGCACACAAGCAGTTATAAGGAAGTGGGATGATTTAATGCTGCCACTTGTTTTGCGAGGTGTCCAAAAAGGTCTGCTAGTCTGGGATTCAGCCAGCTCTCTCTGCACTAAAGACATGAAGAACTTTCTTGCAGAGAGAAGAATAGATCAAATAATAATTCCCACAGGAATGACTGCCTGTCTCCAGACTCTTGATATTGCAATAAACAAGCCATTCAAGGATCATTTGAGCATGGAAATCAATGACTACATTGAAAATATAATGGAGAGAAATTAGCGTGGAAACTTTGTGAAGCCTAGCCTGCAAGAGGTCGTGACTTGGGTGAAGAATTCATGGGATAAAATCACTGACAGCTGTGTTGCCAATGCACTACGAGCAGGCTACATGGACAAGAAGTGCTCATTTAAGGAGAGCTCTCTTGCTGGACATGAGAGACTGGGGCCAATGGTTCTACAGGAAATGGAGTTGCAAGAAATTCAAGCCAGAATTCGGGATTTGGAGAGTTATGATGATGTTCCAGAAGATGCCATGACTGTATTTGAATAAATGTAGATTTTTGTACATGAATAAATGAATAAATGTAGATTGTTGTACATGAAAAAGTAAGACATCCCCTGAAAATAAGCCCTAATGCATCTTTTGGAGCAAAAATTAATATAAGACCCGGTCTTATTTTCTGGGAAATACAGTAAATAAAACTGAGAACGGACTTAGAAGTGTCTGGGATAGGAGAGGAGGGTATAACAATCTCGAGACTTGGAGTCCTACCTCTGGCTCTGCTGCTCAATCAATATGGAGACGTAGATAATTCAACTGTTCTAAAGATTAATTCAAGCCTCTATTAAATAGGAATGGAAACACCTCCCCATATTCCTCATTTTTATCCCTCTAATCACATTTTAGTACGTTGTGTATTGCTAAGCCTTTCTGAATTTGCCCATCATTTTGTGTTACCATTGTTTGTCAAATTCTACAAATTTAAAAATCTGGCCTACATTGTCATTCATTAATTAATGTGAAGTACTCTGTCTGATAACTCCAATATAGAGATCACTCAAGGGTCTGTTTTTATTGCTTTTGCTTTTGTGTTTGGCCTTATTTATCCGGTCTCCTGGGATGCCTGTTAATTTTTTATTGAATGCCAGTCATTGTGTATGAATTATAAGGGTTCCTGATGTCTGCCTTTAGAGACTATTTTTCTTTCCTATGACAGAGAAGTTGTAGATCACTTTGATGCAATCAGAGAGTGAGATGATTAAAATCCAAGAGGTCTTTAGAAATGTCTAAATCCAGTTTTTGTATCTCAAACACTGCAAAACTACCTAACGTTCTGTTTAGCATCTGAGCTTCCACTTGCAGTTTTGTTGCTTATATTCTCACCCTGTGCAGCTTATCAAATACCCTGAGGAAAAAAGCAACGTATATCAGGCTGAGTTCTCTGCAATTCCTTTTTCTCTGGGCTCTTGACCCCTGAAGTCTTAGCCAGCTCATTCATACTGAACTCCAGCTTTTGCCTCCCTTGCTTTGTGAGCTTACCAGAAGTTCTAACCCTTTTCTTTCTGTTTCTCTTCTCACCTGTGCCACTTACATACTGGAAAATGGCTAGAGGGAATAGCCAATAAAGAATGTCAGGTTTACATCAATGCATTGCTTTTATTTCCAGAATCTTATCCAATTAATCCTAACAGCTTTAGTTGTTCTCTGATGCCTTCAAAACCTGGGGGGGGGGGGGGTGGGTGGGTTGTTTTTGTTTTGGTTTTTAAGTTTAATACATTTTACTACCTTTTTCATTGTTCTCGTCAGGGAAGGGAATTGATCTGATACATGCTGCTCTGCGATAGCTAGTAGTAGAAACTTTCTAATAAGATTTTTGTACTTTTCTCTATATATCCTTACAAAATATATTTTCTCCCTGTTGTTTTCCACTTATTATTTCAGCTGAAAGAGATTTTACTATTATCATTACTCTATATAATTTAGTTTTCCAATTTCTTTTGAATTTATTTTAACCTACACCATTTACACATTCTGTTTCTTTTTAGTCCCTAATCTTAATCTTATAATCCAAATTCTCTCTGTAAATTTTCTGTCTAAGATAGCATCCATTAATCTCTTGATTAAACACTTATTTCTAAAGTTACAGAAAGGAATTGTGATTTTATAAAAACTGGCCCACATACATTTTATTCACGTCAGTATAAATTCTTTTTCTTCTATCATTTATTTTAATCTCATAAAGAATTTCAAACTCTCTTGCCTCAATCTCCATCCTTGCTTTTCATACTTTTCATAATATATTCTACTTAAAGAGAATCTGAAAATTGGAACTTTTCTGGGATGCTATAAATATTCTACTCGTATAAAATTTGTATTCAAATAGTTGTCTCTTTAATATAGCACTCATATGTGTAATATTCTCAGTGAACGGTATGACAGACAAATAATTACATGGAAGTCAACTTCATCCAAAAACTGGAAAAATCATGAATTTTACTCATAATTTACTCTTTATGCCAGTAACAACGAAAAAAAAGCTACTTCGTATTGTTCTAGATAAAGGTATGGTAAATTTGAAATCCTATTATGTGGGGGGAAAAAATCTTATAAATGAATACTAGAGCTGCCTGCCACACAGGTGTCTTAAAAATAAGGCTGTGGCTTTTTCCACTTAGAATAATACCCTCCTGGTCCATCCATGTTGCCGCAAATGGTAAGATGTCATTCTTTTTTATGGTCAAGTAATATTCCATTTTATATATGTACCACCTCTTCTTTATCCAATCATCTGTTGATGGGCACTTGGGTTGCTTTTATATCTTGGCTATTGTAAATAGTGCTGCAATGAACATAGGGGTGCATATATCTTTTCAAATTAGTATTTTGGAGTTCTTCAAATAAATACCCAGAATTACAATTGCTTTACTGTACACCTGAAACTAATATAAAATACTATCGCATGTCAACTATAACTGAAAAAAATAAAATAAAGAATTTTTTAAAATAAGGCTATTTTTCCTCCAGCCTGAGGTCAAGATTCTTTCTGGATGTCCTTCCTTCATGTTACTCCAGCTCAGTGCATTCCATGTAAAAACAAGACTAACTATCACAAACTACTTAAGAAAGACTGTATGCAGCTTCACACAGTCATGCAAGAGGTATTTCAGCAATGGACTCTAAATTCATAATGCTAGCCAGCCCCCAAAATATCACAAAGCAGAGTCTCAGAGACATGGCCTGGGCTTCAGGATGCAGTACAGTTTGCATTGCCAGACACATCATTCTGCCACAGTGTCCACCTGCGTGCAGGTCTCCCCACAGATGCTTGATTTACATTTGTATAGCTCAGTTATTCATTCAAGAGGTTTTATGCAAAATTTTAAAAAATTGTATGGCTCAAAGATAAGCTGAGCTTCTATTTTAGCAAGCAGAAATTGTTGCTACTTTTTACCGTGTTTCTCTAGCTTCCACTGATGAAGATTTCAAAAAGCATTAGGGCCACATTGTCAACCAGGAGGAAAAGAAATCACTATTTAATGTGCATCTACATAAGCCCTGTGATGTGCACTTTGTGTGTTGTACTCTTCAGAGATCATGTTGCATACAATAGAAACTGATTCTGGCATACTTGAACAGAAAGGAAATTGACAGCTAGCCTACTGAATCCAAACAATATGGAGAACCAGGTTTGGGAAATGGTAAGGAATCAATGGTATCTAAGCAGAAAAGTTTTGGCTTAGAAATACTCTGATTAAGATTATGCTGCTAAAACACTTGCAGTAGTACTGGGACTGCTGGAAACTTTCCATCCCACTGGAAACTTATCACCTCCCCAGGAAATAACCTTTGCTCCCTGCATCACTGCATGACTCCCCAGATTCAAAGTTTCAGGTGGGAGTGTGTTTGGACAAGGCTAGGTCATGTGCTCCTAGCTGTTGAGTAAGAAATGGAATATATGCCCCCTTTACCTTAAAGGATAGGCAGAAACCCCAAAAGATGGATTCATTTGTGAATAAGGTTTGAAATGGAAAGAAGATTCAAATACTGGGCAGCCAACAAAATGAAAGCATGTACTGCAATTCATTACGCACACACACACACACACACACACACACACACAAACACACACACAAACACACATACCAGGAGTGCCCAAAAAATGTATACAAGTGGAAACTTTGGTCAACGTTGCTCAAGCAGTAGTTCGCCATAATCAGAAGTGTCTGGATGCTGATGGTAACCACTTTGAGCACCTCTTGTAATTGCAGAAGTCAAACGTGACTTGTATTCATCTTTTGTTATTGGTATATATTCAGTATTACAATTTTAATACAGTTTTCCTTTCTGAAAATGTGTATACATTTTTTTGGCACCTTCCTTTATGTTAAAATAAACACTTACATGTTAAATGCTCCTGCCTAATATAATACAATGACCCATTACAGAGTAGAAAATGTACTCATCTTCCCAAAAGGGAATGATCCAAAGTCTCAATAGTTTCTGCATTCAGCTCCAAAGATCTTTTGGTGATAATTATTCCTCCTCTAGTGATGATATAACCCCATCTTTATATAATGTAACTATGGACTAAATTGTAAAGTAAACCACCAACATAATTCATACACAAAAGTGTGGTGGGAGAGAGAAAAAAATTATTAGGTTGGATACAAAAGTAATTGTGGTTTTGCAGTTTTTAACCTTTTAAACCACAATTACTTTTGCACCAAACTAATAGTTGAAATACATGGCAAAACAAAGAAGTAAATATAAATAGAGGCTACAGTAGTCATATTTGCAACTTTTCACAAGGTCTTTATGATATGTGGTATGTATTCGTATGACTTCCATCTTCCATTACTTCCTTCATCTTCCCTTTGCTTTCAGACAGCACCTTAGTTGGTTGGTGTTAGCTTAGAGGGCACTTCCAATACAGCAATTCAGTGGTCTTCATTAATTTTTGCAGCTAGGCAGGTGTATAACAGGTTCCATCCAGACTGTCCCCTATCCCCATTACATAATTATAAACTTATGAGCCCGATAGCCAAAATCAGTGACTCCAAACAACTTCTTAACGACCAGCCCACTCCCCCTGCATATTTGTCTCTTGTTCTATAGCATCTAAAGCTCCAAATAGCCAGGTATTTGTCTCAGCTTTAATTTTCATGGAACCATTATAGCCCTATGGTAGCCTTTCTCACTTGGATTCTAAGATCTTGAATGCAACAGAACCCAGGTGTCAATGGGTACCCCCACTTCTACTCTTGGTTCCCAGACCTATATGTTCTGTCTAATTGGGAGTAAGTTTATCTTAGAACACATGTCTGGACAAAATTAATTTATCAAAAATGTTTTTGATACATTTTTTATACAGTTTTAACTTTATACAGTTAAAATGACATAATTATTTCTTAGGCTTAGCTAATTCCTATATTTTGAAGAATTAAAAATGTTTAAATAAATTTAATATTGCCTCTAAAAAGCCACCTGCTCAGATTCCCAAAGAATAAAAGAAGCATAATCCATTTTATTTAACCCTCTAAGAATAGAGCATCGGCACCACGGGGTGGACATTTTGAGATAGTCATCAAGATAATAAGCTAATGAAAAATATTCTTCAAATATTAGTATATCTGTATAAACTCTAGTTAAGCTAGAAATGTTTAATTTCAGTTTTTTTATACTTATCCAATACTGCTTTTTATAAAAGTTCTCTCATAATGTATACTAAGTCTTACAGCAATAGAGATTCTTGCTAAAGCTAATTATAAGAAACATAAATTACAAGACATGGTATACTAAAAGTGCTGTAAATATTGTTAAGTGCTTATGTGATTGTTACATTAATGTCCCCTAATAAATCTTACTTCCTGGTTATCCACCCTTGGGTCCTCCCTTCCTGACTGACTCTGGATGTGATCACATGACTTGTTTTAACCAATGGGACATCAGCAAACATGATGTAAGCAGAGACTTCTTTCAAACTTGCACATAGGGCTTTCTCTGACTGAAATGTGGCCACTGCCATGGCAAGAAGCTTGAACTGGTCTCCCTGAAGATAAAAGATCACATGGAGGGAGAAAGCCAGACATTCAAGTTGTCATTGCTGAGCCTAGCACCCTGGTGATCCATCAGCGGCATGCAACCACATGAGTGAGTCCAACTGACTCCAGTAGGAGGCGAGCCTACCTACAGAACTGTGATAAATTGTTGTTGTCTTAGATTGCAGAGTTTGGGGGTGGTTTCTTATGCAGCGTTAGATAATTGATAGAGTATACTACAAATATTGTGTGCTATTATTAAATCCTGTGTTGTACAAGAATGAATGGGAGGAGGAAAGAATGACTAGGAACAACAAGACTTTCCTGGGAACTTTGAGAAAGACAAGAAAACTATCCCTTGGAAAAATATGCTGCATCCTTTTATGAAGAAAATTAAAAGGGCACACTCTCACCTGAGTATGGTACTAGAGATAACTATCCCCTACTCATTAAATTCGTGATTTAATTCATAAATATTTGTTGAACACTAGTGGTGTGTTATGGGCTCTTCACTCAACCTGTCTTATTCAATACATTTATCCGTGACTTGGATGAAGATGTGGCAGTAGGCTTATCAAAAGTATAGGTGGCAAAAGCTTGGAGTTTGAAATATTTAATGGTAGGATCATCATTCCAAAATGTCTAAGTCAGTTGAAATAATGGTCAAACCTATCATCTTAATAGAGATCCAAGTGAAATCCTTAGATTCAAAAATAACAACTTTGTTCAAAACGTGAGTACAGAATTGGAGAATCATATTTAAAACATATCACATTAAAATATATACATATAACAAAACACAGAGACTTGAGTTAGCTGCCAGTGTGGCAGGTCAACAACATGGTAAGGCTGCCAAGCAGATGATATCTTGGCTACAAAGGATGTGCCATGTCCAGAAGAAGGGCAGCAATAATCCCCTGCTCTCTTCTTTGGTCAGACTAAAACCCACCTACTCTGCTCATTTCTGGGTTTCAAGGCAATATGTAGGAGAAACATGGGCAAACTAGCAAAGGAAAACCTGGTGGAGGAAAGATCTGGAGACTGTGTCATATGAGGAACAACTGAAGAAAGCAGGACTCGTTAGATAAAAGGGAAATGGCTTTCAGACATTTGAAGGGTTGTCATAAGGAGTGGTTTGAAACTTATTATCTAGCTCTCCTGATAATGAATGGTTAGGGTCTGAAAGGAAAAATGTCTCCGTGCCTCAGCCATGTGGCATTCAAAGCATAGTTGCTAGCCAGCAGATCCTTGTATAGCACATCTTTTCACAGAAAATGTCAAGGACTGTGTCCCTGGAGCATCCTTGAAATTTGACCCCTCCAATCTGTAAATATGCCCTGGACTAAACATCAAAACGTCAGAGGAATTCTTTCCTGTATTTCTACTACATTCTGAAATGCCTGCAGGAGGGGGCTTTCAAAATGGCAGCTCAGTAGTACTGGACTGAGACAGACTTTCCTCTGATCTCTTTGAAAACAGATAGCGCCGAGAACCAAATCTCACTACAGCCTTTAGGACCTCATTTATTCATTCATGAAAATTTATTGATCACTGACTCTGGACCACTCAGTGTGTTGAGAGTTCTGAGATAAAAGACATCACCATTGTTCCCAAGGAACTCATGGTCTAGTGGGGATATAGGCTAATAGATAATGGTAATAAAACAATGAAATGTTATAATCACAGCTATTTGCCTAGGTAGGTCTTATAGTTCCTTACTTGATACTAACGTTAACAAATCATTTTGACTCTTTTAAATTTTTCTATAGTTAATTCTAAATCTTCTGGGCATTAAAAGACACTTACTTATAAAAAAAAAAAAAGATAACTTGCTTCCTAATTAATTGAGGTTACTTTAGAGACAGGTGAAAAACCCGGATCCTTCCCAAGACCTGAGGATACATACAAAACTCTACTTATAGTTATTCTGTTAATAATTCCACAACTCTAATCAAAGTTATCCAGCCCACTTTCCTGGATTTACATCATACACAATATCTAATTCTTCCATCCACCTATAGAAATCTACAGTTCCTATTCACAATAATTCAAGTGATGTGTTTGGGATTTTTAAACTATGTAAATATCAATTTGACTTTAAAGACTTACAAACTGGTAACATCATAATATATATAGATGCCTTTTCTTTTCTTTTCAAAAATTATCATGTTCCATGATCAGTCCACAGATGTTATACAACTGTTTGCAAACAGTTCTTAACACAAATACTGAAAATTTTAAAATTCATGTGTTATAATCCATAGCAATTTTTCCGGTAACTTTCTGTCATAAAATTTGTAGGCAAATTGTTCTTAGAGTATCTCAAATATCAATATTATAAAATATTGATAAGCTGTCAGACCTAATTTCTCTCCAATTCAAAATTTAGTATATACACACTGCATGCTCAAAAATGTCCAATTTTCACAACACATTAATAAAGTAGTAAGGAAACTGGACACCACTACCAAAGCTATCACAGTGCTAATGGAAGAGCTAAGAACAGGAAGCAGGCATTCACGGGAACAATTCTACTTAGAAAATGGGTTTTAAAAGGTAAGTCCTTTAAAATGTTTGTCATGTGGAATGCATGATTATGACTTCAAATTGCTATTTAGTTATCATACTTCAAATTGTAGACTATTAAAACTGCCCTTTGGCAGCCTATAGGTGGCTAAGTTGATACATAAAACAGCATTCACTTTTTAAAAAAGCATTTACACTTGAAAAAAAAGACACCCACCTAAATATGTAAAAGAAGAAAAAAGAAAATGAGGGGTAGGATTTTTTTCCTTTAAAATGTCTTCCCAGAACTACCAAAATTTGAATTTATAACCGATACCTCTGGATTAGCAAGAAGAGACATACGAGAACCACTGGTGAGACTTTGTATATGACACTAATTGGACGACGTAGCTTCTTTCTCCCTTGCTTCATCAGAGGCTGGACTCCCTTCATTTTCAGTTTCTCTGGTTTCTGCAGGGGAGTCTTCTATAATTTCTTAGCTAGCCACCTCAGTTTTTTTTCTCTTTTGTTTGCATTTATTTTTGTCTGAAGCTGTGTCCGGTCATGCTGCCTTTTGTGGCTTTGTTTCAATATGCGAGGGCAGGCTTGGCTGACAGCCTTGCCCTCACCTCTTGAACTCTTGTTTTCCTGCTCCTTCACTTAAGTTGACCTCCTTTTGTGCTTTGTGAAAGTTTTTGCCTTTTCTATTTACCTTTAAAGACATTTACACATGATGCATTATTTCCCATACTTGGCATCATTTAAAAACTGGTACAACTGAATTTTCGGTACTTCCCTTGACTTTTGTCCGACTTGTAGTCACATGTTATGGAGTCTTTCAACTGACATGCCCACCTTGTGTCAGAAAATGCCTCCTAACTGATATTTTTCACATTAGCTAATTTCTGTATTCTTAATAGGCAGAATAAATGTGCCAACAACGCCAAATAAATAACAAGACTCAGCAGTAATAAGTTCCAGTCCCTTCATCTTCTTTTCAAATACTTCACGTAATTTTTTTCTTTTTGTTCATCTTTAGGGAAACACAGCTCTTTAATAGATTAAATGTGTTTCAATTGACTGCAGGGTTTATTATAATTTTTAATGTCACAACTTTGGCCAGTGGTAGCTTCTTCTAGGCAGGTTCCCATGTTTTTTTTCCCATGCTTTATTAATCTTTGAAAGCTTTCTTGCTTTCTGGCACAAAATGATCCAAGCTATCTTATATATTTCGAGGCCAAACATACATAGATTGAGATGTTTCTCTAAGAGTCCTAAATTTCTTTTAGTGAAAAAAATATGGAGACCAAGAACGAGGTAATAGGGTGTAACATCGGGTAATATTGTTCCTAGGTTAATTCAGTATCAATGCTACAAAAGTTTTCTTTTAAAGTTTACATTGATGTTTTTAATTCTGTTCTAAAATTACAATGTTCCTACTTAGTTTGAGGAATCCTATCATCGCAGCAGCACCTTTTCTCTTACACAAGCAAGCATAATTTCTTATTTTCTTTATTTGACTAAGAGTTCCAAGGCACCCACCCTAATATCAACACAAATAGTAAAGTACTGACTGAAGCTCAATATTTTCTATGCAGTCGCTTTTGGTTTGAGAAGGGATCCCGAGAAAGGATGTGGATTCCCGCTACTTGGTTCCAGATTCATTCTTTGTGGCAATGTAAATGCTTGTTTGACAGATGGTTTGTCTCACTTGTTTCCACTGGTTTTTGAGTCTGAGGTCTTGGTCACAGCTGCCAGTTCTGCATTCTCAGAAGTGGAAGCTTTCAGTCACTACTACTTTCTTGTTGCTAATATCCAGTTTTGGAAAAGAGTCCAAGAGCTAGTCAAGTCCACTCTAAGAGAATGGAAAGAGCTTCAGTTCGAGCCCACTATTACTTACTGCACAATTAAAAGTATAAACTCATTTATCCAAGTGGATGCTGGGCAAACTGATTCTTCCCACTCCTCTTTAATTTCTATTTCACACATTCAATTAAATTTTGGCTCTCCTAAATTTTGCCTTTATCTTAAAACTCTTTTTAAATATATCTTGCTCCCTTTCCTAACCCAGGCACTTTCTTATATGTACCATGCAATATTTTCTCATTACTTTAGCAACCTAATATATCATAAAATGTTTTATTTGCATTTTATAAACCCAAGTAATTCTCCCTGTTAGTACCACTTCCATGCCAGAGCCAGGCCAGTTCAAAGTGTTTAATTTTCTGCAGAAAGACTATGTATGCAAATAACAGTTCATGCAAACTCAGGCTTTTGAGGTTTAGGCTGAAAGTCTTTCCTTTGATTCATGATCCAAAATTCATATATTTCGAATATATCATCTAACAAATTTTCATTTATCAAAAACATATATGTCTTTCATTGAATTACAGATGACAGCAGTACAGAACTCCAATTTTCAGGGGTCTTTGGATACATAAAAATATCCATTACTTAACATTTTATGAATTCAAACTTCCAAAAACGACTTTAGAATATCAGACAATAAACAGAATGTATCAAAATAAGACAGTTCAATAGAAACATTATGTATATTTACAGAAGGTAATTACATATTTTTACTTCAGTTTTTATGTAGAAATCTAAACTTGTGCCACTTATCCGTATAGAGAAAAAGCCCATTAAATTTCCCAGTTTCATTATACAATATAGATATGGTTACCCTTTGAAATTTAATAGGTTTTTAATACAACATCATTTAATTTTGGAATACATGTTCTAGAAAACCCACCAGATTAATTTTTGGTGTTGTTACTGTACTGTTCAATCCCTGTCTTTCTAGAACTGAGGTTTTTGTTATTAGGACAGATTTTAAATGGCCACTTTTTTCCCTCTCAGATCTTTATTCAGACCCAAGTTTCCTATCTCTTCCTTGGTCTTACTTTCTTCTTATTCACACAAAGTTAAATTTGTCTTAATGAGCTTAAATCTTTTATATAAAAAATATTCATTTAAAACAGCTAAATTCATATAACATTTAACTTTATATATATATACTTTTATATTGTCATCCTATTTTTTTAGCTAAAATATACAACAATCCATGCCAGCGAAATATTCAAATATAAGTTTTTCATATGTGCGTTTAACCAATAAAACTTCATAGTTTCAATTAAGTGTGGTTTTTAAATTGTTTGCTTGTTGTTACTTCTCCCAAAAAGACATTCATTCTTTGGATTCTAAGATCTCTGATTTTTAAATTTTGAATTTTAAAAACATGTGTCAGTAGTCTGCCAAGGGTTCTTTGTTTTGTTTTGTTTTAAGGGAAAGGACAACCTTTTTTTGTGAATGCACAGTTTTTATGATTATACATATGTAAATATGTACTCTGGGGGAAATGAGCTCATTTTTATCTATATCCAGTAACTTGAAAGTGAAGTTGAGGAAGTGGAAGCGTTCATTTCTGTGAACACAGTTCTCTGGTAAGGGCCTTGTCCCCATTCAGTATGGGACACTGCAGGACAACACTTCCTTGTCTGAGGACCAAACCCATTACCTCTAATCGTGGCGACATAGTGATCACGTCTCATAGGCTTAATTGTATTTCTAGACTATCTATAGAAGACTTCTTGGCATCACTAGAGAAGGAATATGTGGTAGTTTATGGGGACCTCATAGGAAGGTAGATTTTGGACTAAGAGTAAAAGCCAAGGTTGCAGTTACTCAGACACTCATGTCCCCAACAGCTAGGCTATTTCTACTTTCTAATAATAGTGACATTTTCCCACAACGAAGTCCTTGAAGATGTCACCTGTTGCACTTGTTGGTACTCTACAGACACCTGCGTTTTCTTTCATGTTTTTAATGATTTTGCAACCTCTCTTGGGTGTCTTTGAGGATGGCAATTAGGAATTTGTCCTTCGCACAGATGCCATGATTCCAGGTTGAGTGTAGGACCACCAAGCTACACAAAGCCGGGGGCCTCACATGTATTTTGTTTGACTGCTGACCCTTGGCATTAGGCAACAAGGCAGCTCTGCCAAGATCTAACCACAATTTGGGATCATAACTGATTAGAAGATGAACTAACAAGATCAATTTGGTACAATTCCAAACTGATACAGAATGGGGTCCATACGATGGTTGAAAGATGAATAGAAAAGGTGAGGTGCTTCCTTCACAGTCCTTGAATGTGAACTTGAATTAAGGAGCACACATGGTAAATCAATGTAGTCTAGGGACAACCTATAGATATTCAATGAGATATTCAAAGCAGGAAAGGCTGTTCTTAAAGACCAGACAAATTCAGTTAATGGTCTCTCTTCAAACAACAAAGCCTAGGCCTCTGTGTACAGAAGGCAGGTAAGGAGGGAACATAAGGAGGATTTAAAAAAAAAAAGATATCAGAGGTCTAAGCACTTACTCACACGATCCTAACCTGCTGACCACTTCTGTGTGCCATTCTCAGGGTCTGTGTTATTCCAGATCCTATGAAACCACATCAAATTATTGTGGAGAAAAAGACCACACATAGACTTTAAAACTAGGTCCATACTTTTTTATAAAAACTGCATTGCAAGGAAGGAAGGAAAAGAGTATTCACCAGATTATAACTAAATGACCGCCACACCCCTGTTTTTTAATACATCAAAGTGACAGGCTTTCCTTTAAATACAAGCTCGACCTTAAACCCCTTCTGAGAACTGCTTTGTGATCAGCAGGGGAAGAAGGGCCTCGTGACACTCAGGTAGGGGAAAGCAGAGCTCATGACCCTTAGGGAGAAGAATCAAAATAACTTCTGATACTAATCAGAGAAGAGAAAGGTGAACCTTGTAGTCACTGCTTAGCAAACCTCAGAAAGTCTATTTGAAAAAGATGTCTTTGTCAAACCTTTGAAAGGAGGCACAGTGCTTGTGCAGTAGAACACATGGATCTATCACTTTGGTAGACTGTCTGTAACTCTTGGCAAGTAGTGCTATCTCATCAGGAAGGGCTGATTTTGTTTTTTTCCATCAAATGTTGTCTAATTGAGGACAGGTCAGTGTGGCTCTGAACAGACCCTCTGAGATGACCTGTGAGTTCCCCCTTCCCTCACCAAGATTCTGCACCGCCCACAGTAGCCACCAAACCCTACAACAAGGTGGAATGAGAAGAGGGGAAGGAGGGAAGAAATCTACCTGACAGGGGTCCCAGTCCAAAACCCTGGGTAGCTTGGCAACCTCAAAGTTGGGACCACCAACACTTGACATTTTAGTGGATCTGTATCATTGCCTCCTGGTTGTCATTCATTTTATTATCTTGTGAACAGAGTTCTTTCAAATGAGCATATTTCCCAAGTTTCCTGTAGTGAACATGAGCCCGAGGACGTGGGACAGACCCCACAAAGGGACTGTGCCACTGCAGTCCAGGAGCTTCTGCCCCCAAGGCTGTGTTATGAGTATTCAGATGTCAGCAGTGTTTTCCTGCCAATCTGCAGCAACAAGCAGACCCTCACCCAAAGGAAAATCCTACAACTCTGCTGAGTACACCACTGATGACACAAGTTTTCGACAGGACTGAGGGAGAAACATCTCCATGCTTCAGCCATGTGGCCCTCAAGCCTAGATGCTGGCACTCAGAGGTTGGAACAGTGAAGGCTGTCCCAGCATAATGTCCCTGTGGTGGCCCATGGCAGCCATTAAAACTCCACTCTATCCTCAGCGGACATGTTCCAGATAAACAAGGCAACACACAGTTCCATGATTCTAGATCTCTGCTACACTTAGCAGTATAGTAGGAAGGGGCTTTTCAAAGATGTGGGGTCTAATATTAATACAATGTGATACACTTTATTCTGACCTTCCTTGAACAAAATATTGACATGCATGTGGCAAAATCTTGTTAATTCAGATTAAACAGAGAATCAGGGTAAAGGAGCTTACCCTGACATTTACCTGCATTATTTAGAAGAAGAAATTCATGATTCTGTTGTTAACATGCAAAAAGTATTTACATGTAAATAAATAAGGCCACTTAAAAAGCCGAGCTCGTTTCATGCACAAGTATAGTACCCAATATTTATGTACATTTCAAATGATTTCTTGATTCGGGAAAGCTAGTTCACATTGCCCTTTACTAGAGAAAATCCTGTTTGCCCAATTCTTGCTTCAAAGGCATAAAGCCAATTTACTTTCATAGGAATGTGAATCATACTTTTTACTTCTGGAGACCAACTGTACACAACTGGTACACATTACAAAAGGTGCCACCATAGGGATCAAATATTGTAACTTGCTGCCTGGTTTTGTATTTAGACTACATTGAAAATAATCTCTGGTTGGACACAAGCCCACATTTCCTCCTATTCTAGAAACAGAGAGGTGATGTTTCCTGAGTAGGAACAGAGTATACAAAGATTGGTTCCTCACCCCAAGACACATCTAACCCGGATCAAGTATATGGATACCACAACCAGGAGACGATACAATGGATTCTCAAAATTGAACTTGGTTCTAGACAGCAACAACTTCAAAAGGCTGTTAAAAAAAATTAATTCCCATTTCACAGACCTCACTTAAATGCATCATTATTGGAATTAGTTAACATAGATTACGTCTCCATCATAGAGACCACATTGACTGTTAGTTTCATAACAACCATGGGAAGTAGGTAGTCCCCATTTTACAGAGTAGGAAATTGAAGCTGAAGAAATTTAACATATAGCCTAAGTAAAAGACAGACCTGAAATTCATATGGAAGTTGCCTGATTTTCAGGCATATAATCTTAATTATTATATCATTTCTGTTTCACTTAAGCCATAATAGAAAAGTATAGAATTCATAGACTCTTATATTTGAAAGAGATATTAAATGCAGCGTTTAATCTAATTATCTCCCCCCTCCATCTCCCCATGAAGAAATTTCTTCTTCAGTCTCCCTGAAAGAAAGAACAGCCAGGCTCTATTGGATATTTCTGAAACTGGAGCTTCTTACTTTGGGGGGATAGTTCATTTCGTTACTGGACCACCATAATGGTTAAACAGATCTTCTTGACTTCAAGATAGCATTTTAAAGAGCTTTCAGACCTGTTTCTCTTCTGAAATTCACTAGCAAACAAGAAGAACAGAAACAAAAATAGAAACTCTAACATCAGTGAAACCAGAAGAATTGAATCCATAAACCCCAAACCACAACGAATGAGGATTAGAATGCAAGACGTAAATGATCCAACAGAAAAAAAATGTGCTTGACAGAAATGGGGTTGGGTGGCTGCAGGAAAGGCAGCAATTGAGAAGCTAACTAATTTAACTGGTAGCCTCTGAAAACACTAAAGAGCTTGAGGTTAATACTTGGCAAGTAGAGATAATATCAAAAGTAGTAGTAAGGCAGGGGACTCCAGTAGGATCATTTGATGGCTGTTTTTTGTTTTGTTTTTTTCCGTTTTTTTATTAGAAGAACGAACAGTCAGACCCAAAAATCCCTAATTCCACTCACAAAGTCAAGTAACCTGTGTCCATTTTTTCAGGCTACCTGAAGATTGTTCTCTGGAGAAGCTTAACTAGAAAGGCTCTGGACTCAGGATGTGAGGTCCAGAGGAGGACAAGGGTGATAAACAATGATAAAGGGAGAAGGAGGTTAAAGACATGAGTCTCCAGATTAAAAACCCATTAAACATCCAACACAATAAATGAAAAAAGAATGACATCTAATTTTACCATTGTGAAACTTTAGAGTTCAGGGAAGATTCTAAACCGTTCCAGCGAGAAAAAAAGAAATAGGTCATACAAAGAATCAGGAATAAGAATGATTTTGTAATTTTAAGAGAAAAAAATTGAAAAGTGAAAGACAAGGGAATAATGCCTTCACATTTTTGATAGAAATGTTAAAATGTTAATATAGATTCTTTTTTTTTTTTTTTACATTTTGTAAAAATTTATATTCGGCCAAACTATCAGTCAAGTAAATATAAGGACAGCGAAAAGGCACTTGAGGCATACAAAGTCTCCTATAAACACTCTCTCAGGAAATCAAAGGATAGTGTGTTTCATAAAAAGAAGAAGTAAACCAAGAAAGAGGAAGAATAGGAATCAGGAAACAGGAGAGAGGTAAGGGGAATTCCCAGAATGCCAGCCGAGTAAGTGCTAGGACCACAGCTGTGCAGCAGGCTGAGAAAGCCACCAAACCAGACTGGAGCAGGAAGTCAAGGCTCTGAGGGTGTTTACATGTGGGGGTGATATATTAAAAAATATACTAGAATGTGTAAATTGTCTAACAGATTTGATCTTGGGGAAAAGTGCATAGAGAGGCACTTTACAGAGCTCTTATTACTAAGCAAATGAAAAGATAATTATTAACTCCAGGAAAACCAGAAAGTTTCAAAAGAATGGAACTATAGTCGTAGTGTTCTACCTGATTTAACAGTGAATTTTATTTCAATAATGAAAACATAGAATATGAATTTAAAAATGAGATGTAATTTCATTGAGAAATGAGGAGAGAAAAAGGGGTGTCGATAATTTAAATCTTCAACTGTCATTTTGGGAAGACAATAGGTAATGCCAAAATTGACGAGTTGACAGATAGCAAGATGGGTGTTATATTTACAGATGAGAAAGTAAATCACAGGAGAAATACCTGCAGTAGTTTAATATTATTACCTCTGGGGAACATGACAAATTTGGAGGAAGAGGTAGTGGGCAGGACAGGGATTATTGTTTCTTGTGATAAGCTATTTAGCATCATTTGACTTTTAAATTATTTTCTAGTAATATTTGCATAAAAATTAAAATGTTATTTTCAAAAAAGAAATTTATTCCTTTCAGTAACTCAAAGGTTGATTTTATAATATGAACTGAGCTCTATTAATTTGTGTTATTTACTTACTCCAGCTTTTTGGGCCTCTAGCAGGTCGTGATGGATTCTTGGGAGCCACAAGTTTGTGTGTTTGTATTCGTTCCACTTGTAATTAATAACGTATAAGCCTATTGGGGATCATCTGGGTAGCTGTCATTTTGGTGTCATTAAGAGGTCTGACAATTAAGTTCGCAAACGCATCCTAGAAAAAGTGCTATATATCCCATTGCTGAATATCACTATGGTCACCTTTGAAGTACTCCCCTTGGGAAGCTACGCACTGACTCAGCGCCTAGTCCATCCTTCAAAGCAATTTTGGAACTCTTTTTCTGGAATTGCCAGCAGAGCTGTCATCGTATTACCTTTGATGTCCTGAATGTCATCAAGATGTCTTCTTTCCATATTTCCTTTATCTTCAGGTAAAGAAGTCACTGGGGGCCAGATCAGGTGAGTAGGGAGAGTGTTCCAATACAGTGATTTGTTTACTAGCTAAAAACTCCCTCAGAAACAGTGCCGTGTGAGCTGGTGCATTGTCGTGATGCAGTAGGCATGAATTGTTGACGAAAATTTTAGGTCGTCTAACTTTTTCATGCAGTCTTTTCAGCACTTCCAAATAGTAAACTTGGTTAACTATCCAGTTGGTACAAGTTCATAATGAATAATCCTTCTGTTATCAAAAAAGTTTAGCAACAGAGTTGCAACAAGTTCACAAACTTAATTGTCCGACCATGTATGTATATCTGTCATTTTGGTACCTTCACTATCATGTGTATACCTAATCAAGTTAGCTCCAAGTAGCACATTTTAATAATTGCAGGAAAATGAGAAAGAGCAGTAAATGATGCATTTGTATCAAAGGAAGTTGAACTGAAATGATGGCAGGTCATATGACTGAAACTTATGTAATAATTTGAATGGACGGAGTGTTGAAGAAATTGAGTCATTTCACAAAGCACTTTGTAGAAGAGTACCATGAACTCAAAAGAACCAACAACAGGCAGTGCTATATTCATGTTGTAAATTGCAGTTTGGGTTCAACAAAATATTATCTGTCACATAAAAGCAATGTTGTTAATTTGAATTGTATTTATTGCTTTTGTAGGGTTTTTTTAAATAAGATTTTTTAAAGTTTGTATTATATAACAATAAACATCAGAAGTCTATACCTATTTTTATTAGGTTATATCAATACAAATAGTA
Organism: Rhinolophus sinicus; assembly: GCF_057876585.1. Classification (NCBI taxonomy): domain Eukaryota; kingdom Metazoa; phylum Chordata; class Mammalia; order Chiroptera; family Rhinolophidae; genus Rhinolophus; species Rhinolophus sinicus. The sequence continues at coordinate 23,113,392 of NC_142502.1, forward strand.
ATATTATTTAGTTCAACCATGGAGAGCTTTTTTTCTTTAAAATAAAATTTAAGATTAAGTTATTCTGTTAAGAGTCTGTACATTACTTAAATTTGAGAATCACTAATTCATTGTTTACATTTACTGAGAGAGCTGACTGGTTCAGTTTGCTACAATCCAATATGGAATACCACCCACCTGTGGCCCGCACCAAGTACTCATTACCTTAGACAGAAGTACTTTTTCTCTCACCCATTTCATGTCACAAACTTTATTATCAAATGATACAGTACACAGCTTTGTCTACATCACTGGAATTTCTTTATCTTGACCTCTCCATGTTGGGTGTACTCATCTATATATAACTTATACCCCCTGAACACAGAGAAAGTGGTAGGGAAAAGTTGGGGATTAGAATATTTCAGTTTTCCCTCCCTATGCTAACAATTCACCATAAATCTAGTGGCTTAAAAACAATGTAAATTAATTACAGTGCTGGAAGTCAGAAATCAAAAATGAGTTCAGAGCTAAGCCCAGGTATCAACAGAATCATATTTCTTCTGGGGAGTCTAGAGAATAATTTGTTTCCTGCTTTTCCCAGCTTCTAAACACTTCTCTCACCCCTTGGTTTGTGGCCTCGCATTACTCTGACCTCTGCTGAGTCATCAAATCTCTTTTTATCACTCTGACTGCCCCTCCCCCCTTCTTTCATTTATAAGGATCTTTGAGATTACATTGGGTCCATCCAGATAATTCTGGATCATCTCCCCATCTCAAAAATCCCTAACTTAATCACATCTGCAAAGTCCCCATTCACTGGATAAAGTAAGTAACACATTCACAGTTTCCTGGGGTTGGAATTAGGACTTCTTGGGGTGGCATTATTCTGCCTATCACAGGGGGTGTCACAATGCCCAGCCAGTAGCCAGAGCAGATGGAGGCTGCTCTGATGGAGGAGACTACTTTGGAAAAGTGTGGGAACACATTCTCCAGAAACAGACAGAAAAGGGGAATGGATGTAGGTTAAGAGAAGCATTTTATGGTGAATGAGGAGGAGGTTCTTTTTCTGAGGGATTAAGGAGCACACTGAGGGTTTGGACAGGATGGTGAAGACCTCGAAATGCTGCTGCAGAAGGTAGGAAAGCCGCCAACTAAGGAAGAAAAGGTGAAGTGCTTCCCCAGGGGCTTATCTGAAATGCGGAGGCGGTTACCCAAGTCAGACCAGGAATCTGAGGTCACGCCGATTACCATGTGCCTGAAGATGATACTAGCCCACTGCCAAGACAGCCGTCTAAATTTCTAATTCAAAATTTATAAATAAACCAAACAATGACATCAGAATTAAAGTAGTTCTCCCACCTCCTTTTTGTTATGCCATTGTTTTCCTTTTTCCATGATTCCTATAAGAAACCTGACACTGATTAAGTTAGCATAAGAAGGGAAAAAAAGCACATGAATCATAGGCCACACTGGAAATAAACCAAGAAATAAGAAAAACCAATTCTCTGCCCAAAAGAACAACAATGGTGAAAAACTGCACTAGCAAAAGGTCTACATACTGAGAGTTTAATTTTTTTTTTAAGGAATCAAGATGGAGTCTGATCCGATCTACCAGCTGCTTCCCTTTTCTAAGACACTGACCCAGGAGACAGCCACTGAAGCTTGGGTGTTATTTCTCTCTGCTGTGTCATATGATGTTCCTCCCCCCTCCCCCCCCCCCCGCTGTGTGTGTGTTTGTGTGTGTGTGTGTGTGTGTGTGTGTGTATTTGGTTTCTCTGTCCCCTTGTAAGAACACAGCCGCCTGCCTGTCTACTGCTGTTGCTGCTGTTCTGACTAACTTTTTGCTGCCCCTTGCCTCTCCTTTCTTTCTGCTTAGCTCCTTGCCTTCTGGTAAGTTTGACAAACACTCCCCCAAGCCCTGTGAGAAGATGTGGGGTGCGGTTTGTGGTGTTCGAAATTTGCAACTTTAAGATTGCCAGCGAACTGTTGAAGAACTTCGCATTGTTTTATTTATCATTAAAATGTGTTGCTCAGGAAGGGATGTCTGTGTGATAATCCACTGGGACTGCCAGTACAAGTGATAAATTTTCTTTCAGAGGAGAGAAAAGGCAGGCAATAAAATTTATGCAAGATAAAATTTAGAAATAATTTTTGCTGTATAATTAATCTAGAAAGAGATAATTTAAAAGTAACAGAGTTCTTTGACTTTGGTGTGTTTTTTTTTTTTTCCTCTTGCTGATTTATCTTGAGGCTACTTTTAGGAATTGAGTTTTCCTGTGGTTCACAATGACTCAGTTATTCTGTTTTAAAGTAAATGTAGAATATGAGTTTAAAGGCTGTCCATGGGATTAATATAAAAACATCAATGATTATGGCCTCTGAGGAATGAAGAATAAAGCTATTACAAATAAAATGCTTGCATGTAAACTAACCACGCCAAAACTCCTATGGACAGTCAGTTTTTAAATTCATTGCTTTGAAGTTTGGTTTACTTTAGATTTTATTTCATCCTAAGAAGACTTTTTAACACTTTAAAACCCACATATGAATTTATGCCAGCACATATTTACTGTTTTCGATTTGTATTAAAAAGTACTCTCTTCCCTTGATTTTCAAGGATAAAGTGATAAATGCCATGGCTCCTTTTAGAAGAGCTTAAAATAGCTTCTGGCTGGAAGCAGGTGCCATGTGTCTTTCTCCAAGTTCAGAGGAGCATTAGTTATATATAGATGACTGTGCCCAAGAAGTAGGTAGGGGTCAGGATAAAGAAATTCCAGTGATGAAGACATGAAGCTGTTTACTGTATCATTTGATAATAAAGTTGGTGGATTACAATGAGAGGGAAAAAAATACTCCCTTCTAAGTTAATGTGTACTTGGTGAGGACCACAAGTGGGTGGCAGTGTTTCTATGTTGAATTTTCCATTCTTGTTGGTGGCCAAGCATTTGACATCTACTGCCCTGAGAACAGGAGGAGGAAACTGTGCAATGCACAGAGCAGCATGTTTGCGTTTTCGCTTTCATACCTCCACAGCAGCAAAACCTGTGCATTATGAGGAGCCTGTCATATTTTTATTCTGCTAATTAGCACCCTCACCACTAAATATCATCTACAAAGGAAATGTACCATAACTTAAAGGCCTAAGCCAAATCTCTTGCAACCCCAGGAATGGGGATAGCCAGAAATCCTGGAATCCTTGACTCAGCCAATTGCTCACCCCATATTTCCAAAGGACCCATATCACACCTGGGTAATTTCCCTAGTTCATTTCCTCCCTGTGCATTAAACATGGCTATTTCTTTAAAATTGTCAACTTATCCTAGAACTTCTTGACTGAGAAGAAAATGTTGTAATCTGTGTTTTTCCCTGAAAGAATGCCAGTTTTTATACTGGAAAAAAGAAATGTATTACAGAAATTCAAAGAATTATTATTATACGCATCACCATGTTTCCATGCCAGTTTGTATGTTAATTTATACCTTCCCTCATTCTCTGCATTATTCCAGAGAATAAGTTTACCTTAAAAAAAAAAAAAAAAAAAAGTGTTTTCATCATTAATAATTACATGTTGCTCATCTGGGAAAAGGAAAATACCAGAAAAAGCAAGAAAACATTTCCTGTATCCAGCATAATAATTCATTTATATCAATGTACTCATATTAATCAAATCTTCATTTATAGATTAAAATAGAGTTTAGGGACATTATTATGAAGCATTTTAGTAAGTTCAGTGGCTCTTGTATTAACTATTTTAACTTTGAAAAAAATAACACCATTTAAAATTTAAATATTTTAAATGCATACATCCATGTACTTCCAGTGATTATAAATCTACATAGAATTATAGAAGAAAACGGTAACACAAATTGGCTATTCTAAGCAAAATGACAGATAGGGCCATAAAAAACAATATCTTGAATTACTCTGCTAATGTCAACAATAGGAGATACTACTGGAATTTAAAGACCAAAACCAAACTATGCTAATAGTATGACTTCATTTGGAAAAATGGCGTCCCACTGTTCCTATCTACCTAATTGCAAGATCAATCGTTTGTAAAAGTACATTCATTCTATGTAAGAAACTGTAATTAGTAGGCGCCCATTTGGAGGTATCCTTACCATTTACACGTAACTAGGTTAACTGCATAAAACCTGACTGTGCTTACCACTAGGTACTGCTCCCAGGATGGAGACTAATCACTCTGCACAGCTCTCGGGAGAACCACCGTCAACACCTCTGGGGGACAGTTCATCATTACTCAGTCAAAATGGGCTGGAGAAGCCACATGATCAGGATTCCTCAACCTCTCTCCAAGCACCACTGAAAGAGGCAGATGTGCAGCCTGCAACAGGAGCTCATGACATCTCTGAAGAGTTGAATCGACAACTGGAAGACATCATTAACACGTATGGGTCTGCTGCTGGCACAGCAGGGAAGGAGAGTCCCAGCAAGGCCAAGGAGCACCCTGAGAACACAGAACCAGCCGATAACGAGGATGGGGATTGTGAGGAGGTCACTGAAGAAACTGAGAGAGAACCGGTAGCTTCCGAAGAGCCACCCACAGCCAAAGAGACTGTCAGCAATAAAGAGCAAAAATTGGAAAAGAAAATCCTAAAAGGATTAGGCAAGTAATTATGTTTTAATATATGACTTTTCTTTGAATTAATCCTAAAAAGGGCATTTCCTCCAACCTTTACTAAAACCCACATCTCATATTTGGATGACTACCAGCTTCCTTCAGGGTTCCCCATATCTTCTCTTGCCGTACGTGTTCCCAGCCCTTTCCCCTCAATAGAGCTAAAGTGAACTTTCAACATGTTACCCACCCACCTCTGTCCTCAATGGCTTCCCCTTGCTCTTAGGGCAAAGACCAGAATTCTATAATAGTTTTTCCAGCCCTAATGGTCTACCCCAAACCTGTCTTTCCAGCTTTATCTCCTATCACTCTACTCTACAACATTCCCTTCCTAGCACCACCATTCTACTACTGTCTAGTAACTAGTCATTCTGATTTTCTCTTTCAGTGTTTTACACCCGCACACTCCATCCTGCACAGGGCCTGTGCCCATCCTATTTTCTCTACCTAAAAATCTCTACCCATACCCCAGTTCAGTCACTTACCTCATCATTTAGCTCACAACTCAATGGCATTTTCTTAGCCCAATCCTAGATGAAGTCTGTTTTTTGTTTCTATTGTACTATGTATCTTATTTGGGTAATGTGTGTCTTCCCCACTAGCTCTTTTATTTCAAGGGCAGGGACTATATATGTATTTTGACATCATCAGATGCCTAGTGTCTAGGACAATGGATGGCATATGCTAGGTGCTCAATAAATATTTGTTGTAAGAATGAATGAATGAGTGAATGAGAAATTATTTAAAGCAAAGCTAATGGAATCTCGATTTAAACAGAACATAAGTGTAGGATGGTTTTGGATATTTAAATTGATTGTCTGTTAGATTACTCAGTAATATGTTCCATTACTACATAAAATGTTTTTCATTTAACAAAACTCTTTAGAAATACATCAATTTTAGAATGCCAACAACTGCAGAAAATATTCTTGCTCTCACGATTTCATTGGCTCAGCAAATATTTATTAATACCTAGATTTATGAGGCACAGTGCTAGGTGCACAAAGATAAATAAGTTGTCATGCCCCTTTAGTCAAGGAGCTTTAGGTATGGAGAGAAAAACAGACATGTAAACTAATTATTTTCTAGGATAGACTAAAACAGGTACAGGAAAATTGTGAAGAGAACATGAGGAATTGGTAACACCAAAAATGGCTGTGAAAGAAGAGTAAGAGAACTAATTTTTTAGCTACCAGGGAAAGTATGTGACTTCACATATGAAAGCCCCTCTTCCTGCCTGTCTTCATGGCTTTCACTGAAACACTCACTACAAACACCACTTCCTATGTGAAACCTTCCCTGACATGCCCAGGTAGAGTTAGCATCATCTTCCTTAGTTCTCCATTAAATTTTCTGCAGCCATCGTGTTGTTTACATAGCTGCCTCCCAAGCTGGATGGAGAATCTATTAAGGGCAGTGATCACACTATTTATTTCTGGAAGTCAATGTGGCAGAGTGAGATTATGGGCACTGGAATCAGAGCTCGGTTCAGACTCCAGTAACCGGTTACCTGTAAACTCAAATGTGTGTCTGTGCTGGCACAGGACATTACTATGCAGCTTAAAACCCACTGCTGGCAATGCTTTCAAGGAGGGCTAAGAGACACATTCAAAAAGCATACTTGGGCCACCCAGCAAAAGATAAACCCAGATAATACCAAGTTCCAATGTGCAAGATTGAAATCACTGTAGTGTTTTGGAACTTTGGGAAAGAATAGAAAGTTGCTCTGCGTGACAGAGCTATTGTTCCTTCTCTATCCAAAGCATCTCAAAAAAGTCCCTTTGCAATTAGTCATTGTTAAACTTTCCATAAGACAATACAAAATCACAACTCAGAGGTGAATGACTTCAAGTGTTCCTAACCAGGAAAGTTATTTTGCTTTATTACTTTAAAAACTACTTCTACAGAGGAATGTGTATGTGTTGTATTGAGGGGATGGATATGAAGAAAGTAGGAGAAAAGTTAAAGATGACCAATTTTGGTTTCTATTCTGCCTTCCGTGAGTTATTTAAAAATATGTATTAACTTCATAATTACCAAATAATCAAAAAACATTTGAGAGAAAAAAATTCCATAACTCGAATTCTGCCACTATCTACAAGATACCAAATTTCAATTAAATGGGTTTGATGAGAGCCAGTGTTTGTGAATCAGCACATCCAGGTATGTCCACTCTCATTACATGTGTGTAAGCTGCCTACCCTTCCATTCCACTCCTCTGAACCCCATAAGCGTATTCTTTGAATCACTGTACTGTTTCAGCTACAATATAAGTTAAAACATTTTTAAGCTAATCTAAATATGTGACCACCATTTTAAACATTATTTCAGTTGCCTGCAAGTGATTTTAGCTGGCTTCTTGGCCATTTATCAAGTGGCATTCACTATCATCTAGACCAATGGTTTTCCAACTTAACTGCGCATTAGAATCAAATACAGAATTTGTAAAAATGCTCCTCATGGGCAACAGTGATTCCGAATTGGTAGGTCTGGATTGGGGCCAACGCACCCTGGGTAATTTTGACACAAATAGATTGTGGAAGCAATGGTTGTAGTGTTTCAGAAAAGTGCTTCCTCCACCCTTTGGAGAAAATATAAAGTGCCAGTTTTGGTCTTCTTTTAGAATCTATTTGGACATTTTATAGAATTTTAGTCGTCATTCTTCCTATACCTGAAGATATACCCTTAGATTTTGCTTACATATTTGATAAAAGATGAGTTTTTAATTATTGTATGTTTATCAGATAATATTTGTTTTATTGGGATTTTTGAAACACTGGAATGTTCTCACTTTTCCAACTTTGAGATATTTGAGATTTCAAACCAAGTTAAAGTTTTCCTATTGACAGAATTCTCTGACCTTTAATATATACAATAATGAAAATTTCCAATACTGATGGGCATAGTTGATAATGTTTCCTAAACTTATTAAAGCAAAATACTCTTCTCTCATAGAATACCTCTGAATATTTGGAAAATGTCTCTACAACCCAAGCACTCAGGACCTATTTTTCCTTTAGAGGCTGAGTATCCTCCCACAATCCACACACTGTGCACCAGAGCTTTTGGGGGAACATTCTAAAATCTCTTTACTTGGTACACTCACTCTCTCCTTGGCATCTGAACTGAAAGAAACAAAAACAGGTTCACCATTAGAGAGAACATGACACATCCTGTTATCATCTGAAGTCTCTCTCTTACTTTCCCCACCCCATCCTTTAGGCTTAAAAGTGTCTTACTAATCATTTCTCTGTCAACATTATGTGGGCTGCACAAGCATCAAAAAGTAATAAGCACAAAACAATGATAACATACACCTTCGAATATTTAGATTGATAACTGATTGAGTAGGAAATCATAGGTTTGAAGCATAAACCCAGTAGAGAAACAAAGCTAGCTGATTGACAGGTCCATTCTAAGCTCAGAATACATCTAGTCAGCCCACTAATTTTATGGACAGGAATATTGAAACCTAGAGAGCTGTAAAGACTGCAAAAAAAAAGAAAAAAAAAGAAAAAAGTTACTCAACTAGTCAACTAATTGATGTGATTGTGAAATTAATCATAAAGAAAGCAAGGGGCAGGCTTTAAGTCATTAATATTGCAGAACCAAAGATATATTAAAATAATTGATCTGTTGGTTGAGGAACACCAGTTAATGGGTTTCATCTTTCTAGTTACTAGTGCCCTTCTGAGGGGCAACTTGATCAGGAAACTGGTATCCTAAAATGTCATCTGTTATTTACTCTGCCTTACAATGGTCACTTGTCTTAGATGGTCTGTTTTATCCATTTTAGCTTGATTTCTAGTTTCACTCTGAGAGGGAAATAAACTGATGCTTTAAAACAAATGCTAAATTTGTTTTTTGGAAGAGATGGTAGGAAACTAGAGGAATTCATGAGGAAGAAGAATCAGCAGAGACTGAAAGGTTCATGAGAAGATTCATAGGGAAAATAAAACTTAGGCCAGATCTGGAAAGGAGAGGAGGGTTTAGGTAAGGAGGTAGAAGGAGAGAGAAAAATATGTCTTCAATGAAATTATTAGTGTTGTCTTCTGAACTGCACTGGGAAAGGATTTATTACTGCTCTTTCAGATATGTTTCTTTATTATTATAAGGTTTGCTTTATTTGTTTTCCCTAGAATTGTTTCCTTGTTATTAGACTCTTAAAGTTTTTTCTTAAGAAAGTTTTTTTTTCTTTTTTTAATAGTTATAGCAAAGAAATTGCTAGTAGTTTAAACACGTCATCAACTGACCTAATAAGAATGTGATATACAGATGATGTATTATAGAATTGTACACTTGAAACCTATGTAATTTTACTAACCATTGGCACCCCAATAAATTTAATTAAAAAACAACAGCAACAAAAGTTCAAGTCCATTCTCCAAATGAGTGAGAAGCCAAATTTCCAATTACAAATAATAAGTTCACTAAAATACAAGAGAAATAAAATGTGAGCCAAATGGAAAATAATGTGTCTAGAAAATACAGGGAAGGTAGTATTTTTAAAACAGACATAGTCAATAAAACCAAGTAAAACAAATAAAAACCATGACTATGAGAGGTTGACAGTGAGGGTAAGATAATCTTTATAACTTTTGAGTGGACCAAAATATTGAATGAAAACAAATATGCCTTCCAAACAATGTTATTTTTGTTGCTGTTGTTTAAATCAAGCTAAAAATAATAAAGCTATTTCAGTCATTGAATCGTCAAATCCAAAGAGGTGACAGCTCACCATGGATGCCTCTATGTGGAGGGATCTGGGGAGACACGGGTCACCTACCAATTTTATAGACAAGGGACATTGAGGCCCAGAGAGTTTTAAAGTCTGTAAAAAAGGTTACTCAACTATAGTAGATGCCAGAGTCAGTTCTAGAACCCAGGTCTCCCAACCTTAGCCCAGTGTGAATTTAACTACAGAGGGTTCCCCCAAAAATGTATACACATTTTAAGAGATGAAAACTGTATATACCAATAACAGAAGATGAATACAAGTCACCTTTGACTTCTGCAATTACAAGAGGTGCTCAAAGCGGTTACCATCAGCATCCAGACACTTCTGATTATGGCGAACTACTGATTGAGCAACGTTGACCAAAGTGTCCACTTGTATACATTTTTTGGGCACCCGCGGTATACTATCCTTCCTATCTACATACTTGGAAGCTTACACTATTCTTTCTATCTGCATACATACATACATTTCCCTTAAAAGATATCTATAGATGTTCAGGAATTATTTGTATTACCCTCGTTATCTTTAAATTATGTTAGAGAGAAAACAAAATTAACACTGAAACATGATTCTGGGTCTAACATTTGAAAAGGACATTCACAGTCTTTTCCTGCTTTAAGCTTCTGCCACCACACTTGGAAATTGGGAAGGGAGGAGAGTGGTGCACATGTGTATCCAAGACCACATTTTAGCCCCAAAGTTCTAAAAGACAATTTTGGAAGAGAAAAAGTATAGTTTTGAACACTCATTAAATCTACGTAATTTGTCACTGAACTTCATATAAACAGTCATCACTATGCTAAAAGTTTAAGAAAAATCGCAGTCTACATTTTTATAAGCTGACTTCATCAAGGATCTTAGTTTCTTTGATGTGAAAATAATTCCTTCATATTCCAACACTCCCTTCAGTCTACGACGGTGCCAGTGGCCACAGCCATGTGAGACACGGTTGTTCTTGATGCACTGCAGTTCTACTTTCATATAGACTTAACCACCAATCTCAGCATGCTGCGGGATGGTGGCCATATGTCACCTCTAATGGGGACTTCAGGTCTGCCGCTGGTTTTTTTCATTACTAATCTCACAATCATGTTGCTTTACAATGACACACTGGGAGAAGGCAGACCAACCCCTCCCAATAAATTGTCCCTGAAAAAGGTTGATATTTCCTCTTCTGTCTGATACTGTCACCAGATGACCCCATTTCCATGGAACTGTAATCACAGCTTTTCTAGAACAAATCTCTGTCTATTCCTCTCCTCCATGATAAACCCACACACCACTCCAGTCCACCAACACCAATGGAATTTTAAAAACTAAGCTCTCTGATGTCATAAATTTATGAATTCTGCACATACCTGGTTTTGATTTCTTGGATTTTTTTGTTGAAGGAAAGACTAATGCTTCTGACTGTTAATCTTCTATACAAAATAACAGCATGTGAGAAGAGACCTCAATGAATGTGACAATCAAAAACAAACAAATAAACAAAAAAAACCTTCTCACAGTTAAATAAAACAAAAAAGGAGATAAGATACTTAATGATACAAAATCTGAAAAAGAGGGCCATTGGACTCACTTGAGCATCTCTGTTTCCCCAAATGAGACACGTAATGGTTTTACATGTTGGTATTCACACTGCGAGGTACCCTAGCATACACTAAATGACACTGGTGACAGTAAGACCTATCTTTTCTCTAAATCACACAGTATTCATTTGATTGACAGTCTTGTGCGCTGGTTTGCTTTGTTTTGTCCCATTATGACCAATATTTACTGAGCACTTGCCCTGAGCCAAACACTGTGCTGGGTCCTGGACCAAATCTGATCAACAGTACAGTCTCTTGCTTTTAACAGATGACCCTAACTCAGGACAGCAGACTTCATGTGGGCCCCCTCCACACAGATTGAAGACAAGGATGAAGAGATTGCCTGACCTGTACAATACAAATCATCCCAGCTGCTAGACAAATAAGTCAGAGTCTAGTCCTGGTGGGGATGGGGCAGCAGTGGTTTTCAGTTTAAAGGCAGGATGTTATGCCACAGGCCACAACTGGAGAGCTGGTGGGGCACCACGCATACCCACCTTCTCCCCGGTCTTAGGCCATGTCACTAATATGAACTGACTCACTGGGCAAAGATAGACAAAACCAGCTGTTAGGAATGAGGTCATTTCTTTCCCCCCCAAAAAAAGTTTCCTTTTATTTCTCTAGGTTTCCTTGGCATCAGAATTCCACATGGGAGTAGAGCGATTTAGAGCAAGCAGACAAACCTTGGATTCAAGCCTTGGCTCTGCTAGTATTAATCATGTAACTTTGGACTCTCTGGGCCTTGGATTCTTATCTTTAAAATTAACCAGTTGTCTGTGTACTCTTTGAAGTTCCTTCTAGACCTGAAATTCTTTGATGCCATTGGAGTTACCAGATTTAGCAAATAAAACACAGGATGCCCAGGGAAATTTGAATTTCGGATAAACAATACAATACGTAATTTTTTTTTAGAACTATGTCCCATGTTCTATATTTTATCTGGCAACCTTAATTCCATGATTTATCTGCCTGTCCAGGATGAAAGCAAAAGTTCCAGCAAAGGGGAAATGCCTTTTCTTGGGGGAGAGGTTGTCAAAATTGCTAATCTTCTTAAGCAGAGTTATATCAGGATATGGGCTCTACTGTATGGCATGACTGCCCTATTCAGATTAGACAGAGTGATTCTCACCCTTTCACCTCGATAGGACTTTTGAGAAGATATGCTCAGTGGTAGAGGTAGGGCTCGGGGTCCCTCTCTTCCTTCCCAATGGCTACTTAATGACAAGATTCCCACGCACCACAGAAAGGCAGGCTGGGCAATTGCAGCAGAAGTAGACAAAAGAAGAACAATGAGGAAAGAGAGGAAAAAGAATCCGAGGCTTACTGTCAAATAATCATGAACAGATGAGATTTAAAATATAGCATAAACTCCAACCGGGAACAGAAAATGAAACTGCCAACAGAGATTAAGGTCTGTGAGGGAGAAGGAAACGCACAGGCAAGTGAAACCTGGACCCAGAGAGAGACAGCCCGGCCTGTGCACAAGGCCCTCCAGGTCTTGCGTCCATTTTCTCTGTATATTGATTTCATTCTCTGCTTGATAAGAAATACGATTAGACTTATTCCCACCCAAACCCCATGGAATGGGTTCATGCACAGGAACAAGAGAATGGGGTCCCCCCAAAAAAGAGAGGGAAAGAGGTACTAAAAGAACAACAAAAAATGACAGACTAAACAGTCAAGTTTCTCTGCTTTAGGCAGGACTTCTAGCAACTCCATGTATCATGCTGGCCGTTTCACAGTAGTCAGGAATGGTGACTGCTTCTTCTTCGTCGCCTTCGTCTCCGTCTCCATGTCCTTCTCTGTCTCATTATTACTACTATTATTATTATTGTCATCACCAATTGGGGAAATGGGTAATTTATTCTTTCATGAAGTCGGTGTTTTTGATACTTTTGATATTTTCAAAATTCTTTTGAATGTTTAGAATATGGGCTGGGGGGTAGTAATGAGAATGAATTCTTGGGATGAAAATTTGGGGACTACTGTTATAGCAGACATTTACTGAGATTCTACCATCAACCTAATACTATACCACACGGTTTCACAAAGTTCTCAACTAATTCTCAGTTACTCTGTAAGGTCGGTGCTACCCCTTCTTACAGGAAATGAAATGCGTATCTGAGGCTCAGAGAGGTTAAGTGGCTTGGTCAAGGGTGGATACTACCTAGTGAGTGGACAACCTGAGATTCTAGCTCGTATCATCTGACTTTAAGTTCAACACTTACTTTTAAAAATGTCTTTATACTTTTTGTTTTCTTTTAAGGCAAAGAAGCCAACCTACTAATGCAAAATCTGAACAAGTTGCAAACTCCTGAAGAAAAGCTTGATTTTTTATTCAAGAAGTATGCTGAATTGGTAAGATTTTTGATTAACTGTTTTTCTTAGATCCAGGCTCCGGTTATAGCTGAGGGAAAGGAGGCTGCTAGCTTTCCAGGCACATCATTATAGGCCATAACCGGTTACCTCAGATAAGACAAAGCTAGAATTCAAAAAAATTTTTTAAAGGAAAAAGAAACAGAAAAACTGAGGAGAAATAACAGCAGAAGGGGGAAAAGAGGATACAGTTGGAGTCTACTCCACCTTCAAGTATGTGTATAATTTGGGGGATGGAAGAGAGAATTATAGATAATTGAAAATTGTGAATATTTTAAAGTTCTTTTTGGCTTTGCAATAAAACATAAGTACACTCAACATAAAGGCAAACTTTCATTCGGTCTGTGCCACATTTCTTTGAGGGGGTTCCCCTAAAAAAGGCAGAAGTTTGAGTTAATCCCATCCCCTCAGTTTGTGACACATTCTCATTTGGTCTTGACTTTAGTCATTCATTCATTCATTCATTCATTCATTCCCTTTGATCTACGTTCCCTCCCCTACAATGGCAAAGCATTTGATGTGGACTGTTTTGTGCCCAGTTCTAGGTCTTTCACATGCAGCCTCCCTCTCAGTAAGTTAGGGATACTGGGAGGAAGAGAAGCCACTCCCTGACATCAGAGAATCCATGATGTGTGTTCTGTACTCACCAGTACTCCTACAATGGGCCAGTTGGGGAAAAAGGGAGTGTTCAGTGAAGCCAATACATCTGGTATCAGTAAACCCCCACAAACACTTGCTGAAGGAGCGACATCCCAGGGGTGTGTACCACCACAGGGTGTGTGAGGCCCACCGCTGAGAAGCGGCAGCCTCTCAAGTGAAGCAAGGTTGGTGCAAAAAGTAGTTGTGGTTTAAAAGACTAAAAATAATTGCAAAAATCACAATTACTTTCTCCCTCATATCTGCTTCTTTTCTTAAAAATTTTTTTTCAGTTACTTATTTCATTTGGAAAAAACAGTGACAGGAAAATGAAACTTACATCCACACACGCAGTAAATCAATTCCTCCAACGCAGTAGGTGGACCTGCTCCTGAAAGCAGATTTGCCATGCAGCCAAAGAAGCTTAAGAGTCAGGGCTTCTCACTTGCATGGGCCCCTCTGAGGCCCTGGAAGTAATTCTCTTTTCTGAATTTTGCTTTTTGGTTTTTGTTTTTAAAAAGAGGCCATCCGAAACCAAATACGCTTCAGAGCCACAAACCTCTCGGGTCCCTAGTTACATCTTATCCCTATGGATGGAGTAGAGTTTAATGAGTGACTATTTTTGCTTTTTCCAACCTCCCCCCCCACACACACACTCTAACTTTAGTCCTATAATCCCTGTTTGGTCTTTCTTTTATCTTGGCACTTCCTAATATGTTGAATTATTATGCAATAGACCCAGAGACATTCCGAAACCCTGAAGGACTTGCTGAATGCTTAACTCTGCCAGCCAACAATACTTTTTAATTCTTTTTTAATCACATAAACTACATCATGATGATATAAGAAAAATGCTGAATAGACAATACAAAAATGTTTCTAATCCTGTAATCTAGAAAAATATTTCTAATCTCACATAAGACCCGGTATTATATTATATTATATTATATTATATTATATTATATTATATTATATTATATTATATTTATTATGTTTATTATATTATATTATATACAACCCGGTCTTACATTATGGTAAAATAAGACCAGGTTTTATATTAATTTTTGCTCCAAAAGAGCTGATTGTCTGGCTAGGTCTTATTTTCGGGGCAACACGATAATAGCCTACTGTTGACCAGAACCTTACCAATAACTTAGTTGATTAACACTTATTTTGTATGTTATATGTATTATGTACTGTAGTCTTACAATAATGTAAGCTAGAGAAAAGAAAATTTTATTAAGAAAATTGTAAAGAAATACATTTATAGTATTTATTGAAAAACAACAACCTGCGTATAAGTGGACCCATGCAGTTCAAAACTGTGTTGTTCAAAGATCGGCTATAATTTGGTGTCTGGTTTTTTGGCTCATATGACAGACATTTTCTCCATGTAGTTTATAGACTTCGTAATTATATTTTGTAAAAGCTATGTCATTTTCCATTAAGTGGCCATATCTACTGATTCTCTAATTTGGGGACAGTTAGATTACTTCCACTGTTTCGTTTTACCAGATATGGCTTCAGTGAACATCATTATGCATTAGATTTGTTCTTTCCCTTTCTTATGAGCTTAGGAAAAAGTTCCAGAATTGGGATTAAACAGTATGAAAGTTTGTTTTTGTTTTTTTAATGACCATACTGCTTTCCGAAAGAATGGTAAAAACTTATAAAGCAAGGATCAGTATATCGATTTCATTGTAACTTATTTAACATTAGCTATTAGCCATCTATGAACAATTTCAATGCCACATATAATAAGTTAGGTGTCAAAAACAATCTTTTTTTAAAAAAATAAGACACTCTCATCTGTTCATCCTCTTTCTAGTATTTTCCATGTGATCTTCCTTTTGCGCCTTCAATTTGCCTACTCATCCCAACGCTATTCATGTTTAGTTTCTAGTGCACGTTCTGCACTTGGCTGGACTGGGCAGCAGTCTAGCATAACACAGGAGTCCATGTACAGTGCTGCAGCCCCAGAGCAGTACATTGGAGAAGAATTACTTCTCCGGTCTGCCCAAGAGTTTTTTCAGAAGCCGGGACTATTCCTCGGTCTCAGGGAACTCCCTCCACCTATTCACTCTCCTAGCCAAGCAGTCACCCCCACAGAAGTTATTTTTCCAGAGATCCTACTACATTCAAGTTACTATATTTTGACATTTGTATCTTGTCTTATAATATACTTTAAAAGATAATTCTAGAAAAAATAAATAGGAGATGATTGGCCAAAAAACTGTTACATTTCCTTTTCAGAAAGGAAAAATTATGAGGACTTTCAATCTTTTACTTGGAGACTAAAACCTATTTCCCTGCTCACTGATTTGGATATTACTATAGAAAGTGTCTGAAACATAAGTGTTAAATAGAATAAATAATCATATTCAAAGCTGTGCATCAAACTGCCACTCTAGATCACTCATCCTTAGAGATTCTTGATCCTGTAATATTACTGTACTATTCATTAATAATCTACTGTACTGTCCATTAATAAACAAGGATAAGCTCATTAATAAATAAGGACAGCCCATGACTAAATTAAGAAATGATCTAGGAGGAATATTTTTTGCAGATTTCCTCAATTTTAATGTAGTTACATCAACATCACTAATACTACTCTTATTTATTACTTGGCATTAATTTTACTTGTTTAACTTAATAAAAAGAGAAAGAACAAAAGAAACTGCAGACATAAATCTTACTATATGGCTGTTACAATTGTACAGAAGAACTGTGTCAAGTTATTATTAAATCACAAAGCCAGCATTTGACTGAAGTTGACTCAGTTGCAATATGTTTGTTTTCATTCATTAAGAAACCCCATATGCATTCACATAAGTCTGAAGTATTTAAACAAAATTAGCCACATTCTAAAATAAAAAACTGTCAGAGAGTTAAGCATTTTTATTTAGAACAAAGCAAGACAGACCTAGCTAAATCTCAGATGTGTACGATCTTGCAGTAAAACTGTAACATTAAATACTCAATGAGTAAGCACAGATGATCTCTTCCAACTTGTGAAACTCATGTAGGGTATCCTCCTGATGCTCAGATGAATCACACAGGGCAGTGTTCCCCCAAAAGGGACAGCTTTGCCCACAATGGGACAACAGGCAGTGTCTGTCTGGAGATATTGTGGATATCACAATTGAGGTGGGGGGCGCTACCCGCACCTAGTGGGTAGAGGTCAGGGAAACTGCCAAACAGCCTACAATGCACAGGGCAGTCCCCACAACAAAAATTACCTGGCCCAAAATGTCAATAGTGCTAAGGTTGAGAAACCCTGACATATGTTTTAATCTTCAATAAGTAAAGTCTAAACTATAATGGCAATAACACAATATATGAATTTCAATAAAGGACAATAGGTCATTTAAAGTCCAAAAAAAAAGCAGGAGAAGTTTCACCCCTATCTAATAACTATGGTGCAAAATGAAAGGACCTCATCTATCCTATGAACAGAAGGTTAGCATGAGAAATATATAATACAATATCACTGATTTTCCAACTGAACCTCAAGAAGGATATCAATTCTAATCAATATTTATAGTAATATGAGCCTAGTTTTCCTGACGCTAATTCTCTAAGTAAAAATTGCCCATAAGTGTGAAGATAGAATATCATGTATGAATATTATGAATATCCCCGGCTTGATCAGGCAAGGTTTTATAACAGACATTACAGTGTGGCAGGAGGGAGGGAGGAAAGGAGTAAAATGACTTCTGAACTGAAAGAAAGTGATAGTTCTGTTCATCTAGTTCAGAGAAAACAAATGCTTTTTTAAGATGGAGAAACTGAGACATGCATCAGGGTACCATTATGCCAGGCGCCAGAACCACCTGGAGTCCTGAAGCACCCAGGGGCTCCCCAGGGCTTCTCCTCTTGATCAGCCAACAAGGTCATTATTAGGATGAGCACCTGGTTTGCTTCAGCGCACTTCAGGCACTCAGGGAACTGAGTCCAGCAGAGGAAATGGACCAAAGCCTGCTACTTGCGTGTGGCCACACTGATGTCAGTCTGAGATCTACACTTCTAGAGTATGTTAGTCTCTGATGGCTTCACAAGGTGGATCCCCAAATGCCTCCCATCACAACTAGAAGTCCATAAAAATGTTACCAAAGTTAGCAAATAAAAATACAGAATGCCCAGTTAACTTTGCATGTCAGGTAAACAAACAATAAATCTTTTTTAGTAAAAGTATGTCGCATGCATATTTTCACTAAAAAATTATTCCTTATTTATTTGAAACTCAAATTTAACTGGGTGTCCCACATTTTATCTGGCAACCCTACCCTAGAACTTTAGCATCTGAGACGACAAGTCCAAGGATACACTGGTTTCATTTTCCAGGCCATCCCCGACACTTTAGTTATGGCTACTGGAGGAGTGTGAGAAAAGGCCCCACCTGCACTTAGCAAAAACAATTGTCATGACTTATTTGCCGTAAGCACAGCGGGTGTGCGGTGGGCATGTTACAGATGGTAGCCATTCATGCTGTTGACTTGAGCAGTGCCTATTTCTGAAACTTGGGTGACAAATCGTTAATACTTAGTCAAAGGTACTTTGTCTTCTCCTCCTTCCTCACAACCCACAGACTTCGTCTTCTATTTCCCAGAAGGCTGCTTTTCTCTTTCCTACTTTAAAAAATAGCTGCTATAAGCTTATTTTGAGAAAGAATATTGAGAACTAACTGTAAACCATGCAGATGCACTGCTGACCATTGCTCCGATGCAAGCCATTAATTACTATGACTTCTGGCAGTTTACAAATTCTGAGACATGCCTTTCTAATATTGACCGGCATCACTGGGGAGACTAGCTAACACTATTTCCGGACCACAAAAAAGAAGATCAAATTAAAAAGAAATCAATAATAATAGTGATGGTAAAGAAAAATCTGTAACTGCTATGCTCTAAAAGCGTATCTACAGTACTAGAAAGGTAATATTGGTGAGGTTCATTTGATTCCAGAGGAAAAGTGATAATAGAAAAAAAAAAAAAAAAAAAAAAAGAATTGTTGTTCCTTACCACAGAGTGATTTTTAGGTATTTCCTCTTTTACTCTTTTTTTATCAACTCAAAAGAGATTCCTGCCATTTTCTTTTATGTTTGCATGGCCATGTCTAGCTGGATGAACATCGCACTGAGCAAAAGACTTTAAAGCTTCTACAAAAGAAACAGGTACAAATCCAAAAAGAAAAGGACCAGTTACAAAGCGAACACAGCAGAGCTGTCCTCGCTCGAAGTAAACTGGAGAGTCTGTGCCGGGAGCTGCAAAGACATAACAAGACCCTGAAGGTACGTGTCACCAAGGCCTGTATAACACACACTTCCTTGCTTGCGGCACAAGCACAGACGTTTGCTCATGAAAGAGCATGAGTTTTAGAATGAGAGAGACTTGGGTTCAAGTATTAACCCTGGCACTTGCTCACGTGTGAGCTTCAATAAATTATGTTACCTCTCCAAGCCTGTTTCCTCATCCATAAAATAGGGCTTATATCAACTTCACTGTGTGGTTGGGGGGGAAATTAAATGAGGGCACATTTGTAAAGTGCCCACAGAGTGCTGACATAGAGCAGGCCCTTAGCAAAATGTGTGCCATTCCCCGTACCTTTTTCTTACGTTCAGGTTGTTCTGCTTTGTTTTTTGAGGTAGGTCTTAGTTCTACTCTTTAAAACACAAACTTGTAAAAATGCAACATTTTTTGTATGAGAATGAAATCTACATGACATGAAATAAATTGACACAAAGCTAATTGACACAGTGAAGCAAAATTGAGAGCCGAAATGCCAGTAGTCATCTGAAAAAAGAAGCTACTTGAAAAAACACTGAAGCTCTTCAGACTTGATTATTCAATCTAAGAATAATAGACTGATCACTTCGTTCAGTCTGCATGGGTGTCATTAATTAGAGCATAAGCCTCTAGCAGTGTGGTTAATTTGATTACACACGCAGACACTAGCTCCATTCAATAAATTAAGATGCAGGGCTCTCCAAGATAATACTGCATGCGTCCACAATCCCCTTTCGAGGCTGAAGATCCAAAAGCTTTTGATGAACAAGAATTAGACACCGATATTCCTATGAGAGAGTTATTATTACATGTGTGTAAGAGGAGATACTTAAAAAAAAAAAAGAGAGATTAAGATCGTTGCTGAGTTCGTACAATGAAGTTAGGGGGGAAAAATAGAAGAGGATAATGGTTACTCATATTCTAACATTGTTTTTTGGTATCTGGGAAATGGAAGGCCAGTGTGATGAACTCTAACTCTCAAATTATGAGTTGTATATGGAGATGGGCTTTTGGTATCTCTTCGATCATTGCTCTAGGGACAATTGAACCCCGGATTAGATGGGGGACTGGGAATGGGAGCATCGTCTTCAACTCAAGATACATGTTCAATTAATAGTGCTCTGTGTTAACATAAATCTCCTGGCTTTCAACAGTGTTGTATAGTAAGGAAGTATATCAAATCAGATATAGTGGGAAGATTTATCAACAAGGAGTTTTAAAGAGTGAATGATGTGGCTTGTTCTGTTTGGGTAGCCTTCAAACACAGAATGATGGACGTGGCCAGAGATCCTATAGCTATACTCACATACCCTCAATAATGGCTCCAGGTACAGACAATGAAATTAAGTATCATTATTATTCCAGGACATGTTCTAAGTACTTTACATATATTATTCTATTTAATCTTTGCAACAATGCTATGAAGGTTAATATCTCCATTTTATTGAAGACACTGAGACTCATCAATCCAAATCAGTTGTCCAAGGTCACACATATTTTAAGTGTCAAAATCAAGATTCAAATTCAAAATATTTCCTAATTTCCCTTCTGATTTTTTTTTTTCCTTTCACCCAGGGATTATTTAGAAGTGTTTGTCTTTATGGCCCATCATATGTGGTCTGTCTTGATGAACATATTAAATGCACTTGGAAAGAAGGTCTGTGCAGATGTTAGGTATAATGTTCCATAAGTAACAAGTAGCTCTAGATCAGTTATATCTTTACTGAATTTTCATCTAGCTGTTCTATCAGTTGCTCAGGGATGGATGTTTAAAAATCTCCTAGTATAATTGTGGAATTGTCTACTTCTTTCAATTACGTCAATTTTTGCTTTATGTATTTTGAAGCATTTATATAATGTATATACATCGTTATGGTTGTTAGGTCTCCTTGATGACTTGACTGTTTTATCACTGTGAAATGTCC
This sequence comes from Rhinolophus sinicus, assembly GCF_057876585.1. Lineage (NCBI taxonomy): Eukaryota > Metazoa > Chordata > Mammalia > Chiroptera > Rhinolophidae > Rhinolophus > Rhinolophus sinicus. Next base: position 23,134,562 of record NC_142502.1, read on the forward strand.
TTTAGTAATCATCTTTAGCCTGATGTTTACATTATCTGATATCAATATAGCCACTCCAGTTTTCTTACTCTCATTGCTTGTATGGCATAGCTCTTTCAACCTGAGACTTTTTATTTAAAGTGCATCTGTTATAGACAGTACGTAGTTGGACTTTGCTTCTTTTTGGTCTTATGATATCTGCCATTTAATTAGAGCACTAGTCCATTAACATATAATGTAATTGTTGGAGTGACTGGATATACATCTACCATTTTATTACTTCTTTACTGTTTTTCACCTCTGCTTTCTGTTCTTTCCTGACTTCCTTTGGATTATTTGAATATATTTTAAATTCCCTTTTAATTCATCTCTTGGATTTTTTTTATTATACTTCTTTCCATTTTTAGTGGTTGCTCTATGATTACTATATACATTTTTAACTTTTCACAGTCCACCTGGAGTTAATACTGTATCACTCTACATAATATGTAGAAACGATGTAACTAAAGTCAATTTACTGGCACCCATCTTTACACTGTAATTGTTATAAGTATTACATTTACATATATTTACAAAGCCCATGACACTACTATAATTTTTACTTTAAACTTTATATATATATATATATATATACACACACATATATGAAAAAACTGTATTAATTGACTTCTGCAGTTACAAGAGGTGCTCAAAGTAGTTACCATCAACATATCAATGTCCAGACACTTCTGATTATGGCAAACTACTGCTTGAGCATAGACAACATCTCTTAAAATAAATATGTATACATTTATACATTTTTTGGTACTCCCAGTATATAAATATATTTTTTTAATGTGTATATATATATATATATATATATATATATACACACACACACACATATACACATATATATGTATATATATATGTGTGTGTACATATATATATATATATATACATATATATACATATATATATATATCTTTTAAAATTAAAGGCAAAACTATCTCTTTTTACCCAGATATTTATCTATTTATCATTCTGATGCTTTTTGTTCCTTCTGAATCTTTACATTTCTGTCTGGTATCTATTCCCTTCAGGCTGATGAACGTCTTTTAGTATTTCTTATAGTACAGAGCTGCTTGCAGTTAGTGCTCTTATTTGTTTTTTGTTTGTTTGTTTGTTTATCTTTAAAATTTATTTTGCTTTCATTACTAAAGGCTATATTCATTGGATATAGAATTTTAGGTTGATAAGGGGTTTTTTTCTTTCTCTCAGCCTTGTATAGAATCTGCATTCTGACCCCCATAGTTTCAATAATGGAAATCAACAGTAATTTGGATTATTATCCCCCTTTATGTGATATGTCATTTACCTCTGGCTACTTCCAGGGTTTTTCTATTGGTCTTTGGTATTTAGAACTTTGACTACCTTACGCCCAGGCGTGCTTTTCTTCATATTTATCCTAGTTTGGATTTGCTGAGCTTCTTTTATCTGTAATTTAGATCGGTGGTGCCAAGAAAATGTATACAAGTGGACACTTTGGTCAACGTTGCTCAAGCAGTAGTTCACCATAATCAGAAGTGTCTGGACACTGACGGTAACAGCTTTGAGCACTTCCTTTAATTGCAGAAGTCAAACATGACTTGTATTCATCTTTCGTTATCAGTATATATTGAGTATTACAATTTTAATATAGTTTTTCCTTTCTTAAAATGTGTATACATTTTTTTGGCACTCTGTATATTTCACCAAATTTGGGGAAGTTTCAGCCATTAGTTCTCCAAACATTTTTTTCTGCCCTATTCTCTCTCTTTGTCTTCTAAGATTCTAATTCTATGTGTGTTAGACCTTTGATATTGTCCCACAGGTCCTTGAGTCACTCTTCGTGTTCTTCACCAATTGTTTTTCTCCTTTATCTTCAGATTAGATCATTTATATTGGTCTACCTTCATATTCACTGACTGTTTCTTCTCTCATGTCTATTCTGCTCTAAGTACACCCAGTGATATTTAAATTTCATATTTTGTAACTTTTCACTTCAGAATTTCCACTTGGTTCTTTCTTTTAGATTATTTTTCTTTCCTGAGATTTTCTATTTTTTCATTCATTGAGACAATATTTTCCTTTATATCAATGAGCATACTCATATGTCTATATGTAAATTAATAATTCATTGATTCATTAAATAAACATGTACAGAACACCAACGGATCACAAGCCAGGCACAGCACCAGTTCTAAGAGGTACATGACGCTTGCAAAGTTTGTTTTCTTAGGTATTTCAGAATATGTCTCTTTATCTTGTTGGCAGTATTAATTTTTACTTTGAATTATGTGCTTGCTAAAGAAAAGAAAATTTTCTCACTACCCAATGATTGCATTTTCTTTATCAATTGACTCAAATTTTGTAAGACTGTGCTAGATTTATTTTTCTCTCATTGAAAAACAACACAATATAAAATGCAAAATGTCATTTTGTGGGCCAAGAATGGGTGCTATGTTGGTTTGACATTTTTTTAACACCATCATAACATCCACCTTCTTTCTGTAGCCAGGTGCCGGTGAAAAACTCAGAGTTGCTGCATAGCATGAGATGGTTCTTTCATTTACTTATTCATTCATGGATGGGATAATCATAAATGCAAATGGCATTCAGATCATGTCTGTAATTTTATGACCAGGAACTTGTTGACTTCTAAGCTAATCAGGAGCTATGAAGAAACAATCACTATCATATGTATATTCAATTGCTCTTAACAAATGGCCATAATCATTTGCAGTGAAATTATGTATAATAAGTGTTAGCACACAATGTTCAGGGAAATAATATCTCTGATAGTTAATTTCTTCAGATTACCAAGTACCAATATCTTCTACAATATCCCTAAGATATTGTCACCCAAGAAATGTTTATACCATGAGTAAATTATGATTCTGGTATCAGGAGTCATGTTAGAGTTAGAAACTCTGTGTAAATATTGTAAAGGAAAGAGGACTCTAAATGATAAATTAAAATATTTCCAGAGCATATATGTTCAGCGTTGGTTTTTATTTTGATCACATTATTCTACTATCATAATAAAGATTTGCACAATTACTTCTGTTTATAGCATTATTCCTCTTTTCAAATCCTGTTATACAATTTGGTCATGGTCAGCAAGCAAATGCAGTATAATTTTACTTGCCAACAATGAAACAAGCTTTCATAGTAACAATTAATCATAACTGAAAGGAATCCTAAAATGTCTGTATCACTTGTCAGCAGTGTATCTTTGGTATGATGTAGCAAGATTAAATCTTTTTATTCTAAAACAATAAGAGAAATAATCACAAAGCAAACAATACTCAATATAGATATGGAGGAAATTTGGATACATTGTTAGTTAGCAATGAAGGGAGAGTTTTGATTTAGGAGAAAAGAGAACAGAAATGATACCAAAGTTAATTTCCAATCCTTGCATGTTAAGGCAAAAGAGGGGAAAATTACATGTTTCATTTTAGATTTAAAGAAGATTTGGAACTTAATATTGCTTTCAGATTCAAAATTTACATTGAACATTTCAATTACCCTACATGACATGTGGAATGATTGGTCTTCAGAAATAAAATATCCAGCATATTTTCTAAGATTTTCTTTTACATTCTTGAATTGCTGTAATTGATCTCTAGCTACTGTGTTTCCCCAAAAATAAGATCTTGCCGGACAATCCACTCTAATGAGTGTTTTGGAGCAAAAATTAAGACCTGGTCTTATTTTACTATAATATACGACCAGGTCTATAATATAATATAATATAATATAATATAATATAATATAATATAATATAATACCGGGTCTTATATTAATTTTTGCTCCAAAAGATACACTAATGCTGACTGTCCAGCTAGGTCTTATTTTGGGGGAAACAGGGTATCTTAGTTTCCTTTTCAAGTTTTTTGATGAAAGATTTTTTCCTACCAAAATAGCTTATGCTGTGATCACTTATATTTACAAAACTTGGATAACACAATTACGTGGCTAATGTGCCATAATTTTTATAGAGGAATGTAGAATCTATTCTTCTTTTTTTGGTACCAAACCAAAGCAATACATGATCTGTCTCATCAATCAGTAAAACCAAGTGCCCTTTCTTCCAGGCCACAGTCAAGAAATCAAAACCGGGCGACTGCATGTTTATTAGAAATCGCTGCAGTTTATTCACTCAGCAGGAGACCCATCATCTTTAAAACAAGCTTATTCATCACCAGCTGTCAAATTCAAGACTCTCACTGCACCTGCTCCGAGTGACTGTGTGTTCACAACTGAAACCTTTGCTCATACATTTATTTTGGGGTTGAGCAAGATTAGCTCTAGAGAACTGAGAAAAAACATCCCACTTTCCCTGCACACTAATCTCCTTTTATTGATGTCACCCTGCGTTCTATAAACCTGGGGTGATATAAACGAGTAAAACGAAAGATTTTGCTTTATTTATTTTTTTGTTTCTGTAGGAAGAAACCCTACAACGGGCACGCGAGGAAGAAGAGAAAAGAAAAGAGATTACAAGTCATTTCCAGAGTACCTTGACAGATATCCAGGCCCAGATTGAGCAGCAGAGTGAGCGAAATATGAAGTTGTGTCAGGAGAACACAGAGCTCGCAGAGAAACTGAAAAGCATCATTGATCAGTATGAGCTCAGAGAGGAGGTGAGAACCACATCAGACAACTTAGAACACTGCATACAGATCCTGACCTGGGTTGAGAAGGTGGGGGATGTGGTTAATCAGAAAGTTATGGCCAGCCTTCTCAATTGATTAATATTTAGGATTGGATTTCTTCTACGAGCCAAGTAGAACCAGATGGTATTACGAAATACCTGGCTGAAAGTCACATGGAATTTCCTCAGAACTGGAATCACTGCAAAGCACAGACAATAAATAGAAAGTGGTAGGTTGTGAGCACAGTTATCCTTAAAAACAGTATTTCTCAGCCTTTTTAATTCTCTGCAGAGCCAAGAAATATCACACACAGTCCCTCTTAAGAATCGCCGTATCATTAAGGGTCTGTATTCTGTATACCCCACAAGCCAATACTAGTATTAGTAATGTAATAAATATAATTATAATGATATTATGTATTCAGAGCTTAGTGTATGCCATGTGCTAAGAACTATGCATACAATATGTCATTTAATTGTCTCAACAATCTTATGCACTGGATAATAAAATATTACCCATATTTTATAGATGGAAGCAGAGGCTACGAGACTAAATCACTTACCCATTGTTACAAAAGCCAAGAGAGCTTTGCGTTCAATAGTTTACATTAGGGAAACTATAAGGATCTTTTATTATTCAAAAATTATATTTTAATATTGGATATGTTTTTAAGACTCCAGATGTTCCTTTAGGATTTTGAGATATCATATTTCTTTCCCCATCGCACCCAAATTTTAAGTCTGTTTTAAAATGTAGCATAACATAGTCAAAGTGGTTCTGTTGGCAACATGCTAAGATTTTGTCAAGAAAACAACTGAGCCAATAGCACATGGTAACAGCACTTAAGTAAATCGAGAAACTTCTCACAGTAAGCCAAAACGCCATGCTACCCTTTCATAAAGATCACCTTGTCACAAAGATCAGCCCCCACTACACAGTGGAGATTTGGGCAAAAGCAAAACATAAGGAGCTACAAAGAAACATTGCCACATTCTTTAGAAAGATCTCAGGTTGGTAGCCTGGTAAACTGGTTGTATATTCCTGGGACTGGTTCTCGGTAACACCCAAGGATAGAATTCCTCATGTCCTCTTGCCGCTGGGAACCCCTAATGACCAAGAAACTCTCCACCCTGAGGTAGAGTTAGATAGAAGCTTCTCTTCACCACACCGGTAGAGAGAACAAAAGGTGTGGTGGCACAAAGAAGCACATTTGCATATCAATGCACCTGTGACCCTCGGCCTTGTCTTATCCACCAGAGTGACAGAGCTGAAGTCAGGGGACTGTGACCTCAGCCCCTAACCTAGGGCCACATGCTGGTATCCCAGAGCTTCCTCCCAACCCTGGAGTCAACAGTATGGAGGAGAATTCACCACGATAAATTAATGTTGCACTTAAATGTGGTTCTATATTCACAGAAAGAGCCCAAATACTGAGTGACAGTGTTGCAGCCCTTGTGAAGTACATCATTTGTAGCACTGTATCTAATAGTTACCAATTTAGAAAAATAATGGGACCTTTTGGAATTGTTTGCTGAATTCTGACACCATCACTTTTTGCCACCACGTTTGCAAAATGCAGGGGACTTCAGCAATTTATGGCTTTTATACAAAGCCATAAGTGATGCTAATGCATTTATTCCCCCCCTTTTTTTAATCTTAAAACCTGGAGAATGTGTGTTTATGTGAATATTACTTTTTAATTTACATTTTTCAGCACCAATAACAAGTCAAGCTTGATACGTGCACTTTATTTTTTCCTTAGCATCTGGACAAAATATTTAAACACAGAGAACTGCAGCAGAAGCTGGTGGACGCAAAACTTGAGCAGGCACAAGAAATGATGAAGGAAGCAGAGGAGCGACACAAACGTGAAAAGGAATATGTACCTATCATTTGCTTGTGTCAATATGCTTGTCTGGTCTGCCGCGGGGGCAGAGAACCCCCGAGGAGGTTGTTTTGGAGAAGGGTCACAGAGCCCTAGACTGCTGGAGAAAGAGCCAGAGCTTCCCTGGAGACTAACTTAGCCAGCCCAGTAGGAGGCACTATATCTAAACTACTTTCTGCATAAAATAATGATGTATCCATTCACAAATCTTTCTCAACTACCTGTCAAGCGCTAAGCACCATTCCAGGTGTTGGGGTATAGCAGTGAACAAGATGGAGAAGGCCATGACCCAGCATGGAGACTAGCATCTAACTGGGAAGAGACAGGCAATTAACAAGCAAACAAACAAGAAAGGGTAATTTTAGATAACAATACGTGCAACTAGGGCAATAGGAGAAGGGACAGAAGGAAGGCCTCCCCTAGAGGAGAGGCTTGAGCTGAGCCCTGCCTGGTGAGGAGGAGTCAGGGAGGTCTCCAGTAGCAGTGTCTGCCCCAGTTCCTGATGCTGGAACCAGCTTGCATCCTCTAGAAACGGGAGAAGGTCAGGGTAGCAAGAGCATGTTGAGCCAGTGGGAGAAAGTTCCAAAATGAAGTTGAAGAGGTAAGCAGGAACCAAGTTGTATAGCTTTGTAAGCTTGGAAAATAGTTCGGATTTTATTCTAAATATAATGGGAAAGGACTGGGTAGTTTCAGCAAAGGAAGTGACATGATCTGCTTGGCATCTGTAAAAGATGAGTCTGGATCCTGAATGGAAAATGAACTAAAGAGGGACAAGAAAGCAGGACAGTTAGGAGGCTACTGCAGCAACGTGGATGTGCTATGATGACGGCTTGGATTAGAGAGCGGGCAGTGGTGAAGGAAAGCTGGCCATGGATGAAAGTTATGTGTTCAATGTAAAACCAGCAGGCAATGCTGTGAACTGAAGATGGTGACAGGGAGGAAAGGGAGGAGTCAAAGAAGACTCGTTAGTTTTTGGGTTAACAAACTCAGTGGTGTCTTTTACTGACATCTCATTAACTCCACATACTCCAAGACAGCTATCAGGCCATTCTACAGATGAGAGGCTCAGAGAAGAGGTGCAACTTGTTTAATTAAGGTCACACACCACTGGGTGACCAAGATGTGTTGCACACCCAAGTGTGTCTGCCCCCAAACCCAAACTGTGACAGGACATCACACTCAGAGGTGTGTTTCAGAGGCAAGAGTTGAAGTGTGTGTCTATTGCTGGGGAGAGAGAGAGAGATATAGGACACAGTCAACAGACCAATCATTGGAATTTGGCCATTTAACAATTGATCACAAGCTTTGACTTTGCCTAAAATCAGACCAGAATCACTTCACTTTGTTAGAATAATAATTTAAAAATAACTTTGGTTTTCAAATGTAGCAACCAAAGGATGAATTTTGAAGAACATAACCTAGTAGACATTGAATAATTCCAAATCAGAAGTCCATGTGCTCTTAATAAAAAGATTAAATTATTAAAGCCGTCTACAACCTAGCTCTCAAATCAAAAAATAAATTTAGTTATTAATCATATCCAAGAAAATGGATGTTCCACTGTTGTCATAATTACCCACTTAGGTAAAATATGCTTCCTACAGGATATTAGTACTTTTGGTATATAATAGATGAGACATGACAGAGGAACGACTAGGCAAAGATTCATGTGAGGGAGGCTGAGGGGCAGAAGTGGGGTGACCCAGTCTTAGCAAGAAACTACCATGCTATGTATTTTCCTACCCTGGTTCGGCAACACATAGCCAATTTTGAGTCAAAGAAAGATAGGCCCCCATCGTTCATCAAAGATGGCCAGCCACCTACCCAGTTTCTAGCTCTGATGCTTCTTTCTGAAAGTGATGAAATATCACATCAGAGCTGGGAGGTTTCCTCACTCCAAGTATAACAAGCAGCCACCTGCCTCCTCTCCGTCAAGGACCACCCATCACAACAGGCCTCCTCAACCTGCTTAGGAAAGCAGGGGCCAAGTACAGGGCCACCATGCTCCTCAGATGGCCAGAGGGGGCACTGTAGGTCTTCTACCACACAGCGAGCCCAGACCTCTCCAATTAGTGCACTTCTATAATAATTCATCTGCACTGCATGCTGGGAGGTATAGAGGAATGTATATTACCCATCTTACAAATGGAGAGGTCGAGCCATGGGAAAAAACATACTTGAATGAGACAAAAGATGCCTTCAAGGTTTTAAAAATAATGATTTCATTGTTTTCTTTGTTGTTGTTGTTCTGATTATCAAAGTAATACATGGACCTCATGGACACTTTTATACAGTAAAGATAAACAAAAAGAAGAAAATTGAAATCGGCTATCTTTTTTCTTTTTTAATTTATTTTTTAAATTTATTGGGGTGACAATTGTTAGCAAAATTACATAGATTTCAGGTGTACAATTCTGTATTACATCATCTATAAATCCCATTGTGTGTTCACCACCCAGAGTCAGTTCTCCTTCCATCACCATATATTTGATCCCCCTTACCATCTTCTCCCACCCCCCACCCCCCTTACCCTCTGAATATTGGCTACCTTCAAATACATTTGAATCTTCTTAACTGATAGCCACCTGAATGACTAAACAGATTAACCCATGATGTTCACTGTTCTCTCTGTAAATGCACTGACAGATGCCCACAGCATGTCGAATCGTGTGGCTAGTGAGTCACTCTAGACTGCCTACACATGGTTGTCACCATGAAGTAAGATGGTGCAGATCAAGAATCAATCAGCCCTTTGCTCCCAAACCTTTTCTTTCCAGTTATCCTTATTTTTGCATTATGTAAACCAACAGAATCATACATTAACTGAAGCAATACAAGTGTGAAAAGAAAGAGTTATTTCTATGAAAACTATGCTTAATGCTTTGAAAGACTAGGCGTAAGCAAATAGCAAGAAATAGTTGTCAAATGTGAGTAGCTATAAAAACTGGGAGAAAGTAGTAAAATTCTAGAGAATTAAACAATCAAGTGGCTTCACAAGTATCTTTAGGTTCCACCATGTTTGTTCAAAGAATAAACAATATTCTAAATCTTATATGGCATATCATGGATATGGTTTTTGTAAAAACAAAACAAACCCCTCTGAATTCCAATCTGAAAGTCCACATCCAAAACAAACACCAGAGCCCTATATCAAAGTGGATAAACAGATGAACAGACATCTTAAAATAACGTGTTTCACGTGTGTGTCATTTTTATGCCTAAAACAATATTTTTCAGTTTAACCCCTCAGTTCCCAGTTCTGATTAGGCATCATATGAGGGACTTTGGTTGTATCTGAAGAGCTACCTTAAGGAAAAGGGATCTTATTTTGCAAACTTATACAGGACTTATTTTGTAAACCTTACACAGGATTTGAGACAATAGGTCAAATTTCTAACCTAATGTTTTTCAAACTGTAACCCATGGACCCCCCCACATCTAAACCATCTTGGGTATTTGCTTTAAGTACAGATTCCAATCACCCACGAAATAATTTCTAACTCATAGTCTCTGAGAGGGATTAGCATTTTAACATGTGCCCTAGGAGATTCTGTTGCATGCTATGGTAAACAGGGGTTTAGGAGACTAATTTTCGGTTTAACCTAAAGGAACAGTTGTCACAACAGTGCCCCAGGTGGGGATGCTCTGGACATGTTCAAGCAGAGGCTAAATGATGGTTGGGCAGAATTTCGAGAGAAGGTTCCAGAATTTGGTGGGAGGTTGAATTTTGTGTGATTAATGCTTCAGTTGAAGATGATTTCTCTTTTTTTCCCCCAATAGAACCACTAATTTTTAGTTGAGAATCTAACTTTTTAGACTAGTTGCTTTTTAGATTTCTTAGATTCTTTACAATGTTCCCCAAAAAATTACTTAAGAGGGTTAATTATTAAGTTTATACAGAGTTTATACAAATGACAGCCAAATGGTAATTTAAAAGACAAAATGACAGTCCTTCCACGCATTCTCTCTCCTCACAGTTGCTGAACCAAGCAGCAGAGTGGAAACTTCAGGCCAAAGTGCTGAAGGAACAAGAGACAGTCCTGCAGGCTCAGGTGAAGTGCGTGTGTTTGGGGTGGGGTGGGGCAGGGGGTGGAAACAATGCTTGGGATATGCTCGCCTTGCTCTACCCAAGAGGCTGTGAACCAAAGGTGGCAGGAGGCAGAGGGAAAGGAGTTAAAAATGAAGAATAACTTTATATTTATTATTTTTAAGTAAGAATAAAAGCACTATGTATGTCTAAGAAAAAGAAATGCCTTTGCACTGACAACATCCAGTCAAAAGGTTTGTTGACATGTACATGAGGGCACTAGAATGGTCACCGAGAATGAGATGGTATCCAGGTTCCCACCTATCTGTTCATATGTCTTCTCTTTCCCCTCACCCATTACCCTAACAAGGTAAGAAGAAAGCCTAAAATGTTCAGATGTGCCATCTATAACTGTCAGTACTGAAAATGTTCTGACTTGTTTGATATTATTTATAATAAAGGGAATTTAGAAAATAGAGTCAGCACCCAAGTTTTTGCACTGTCTGAGGTTGGCTTGATCGGTGGCAAATGTCTAGAAATGGTGGAAAGTCAGGAACGATTTTGATTTGGCTTTCTGATGTCATGTGTGTATTTTGACTAGACTGTGGGAATTCAAAAGCCTCATGCAACAGCTGACTCTGGGGGAAAGCCAGATCTATCCATCTTTTCTGTATCCTGAGGGCTCTGTCTCTCCTGGCAAACATTCCCTGTCAGGTTCCAGGACAGCCATCGTGCCGTAGGTCATTTGCTGGGAGAAATGCCCAAGCGCTGAAGCAACTGTGAAATCACATAAAGTAAATTCACAGAAAGTGCCCTTCCAGGCTGGGCAGCATTAATTTAAGATTTGGGCAATTCACTTGTCAATGTTTATGGGCTGACTGCTGAATACTCATTCATTATAAAGCCAAACCAAAGAAAAAAAAAAAAAAAAAAAAAAAACCCTGTTGATTGAATGAATGAAAAAGTTTAATGAATAGTTGTTCATTGTAAAATAAAAAACAAGAAAACTAAGAAAGTTAAAATCACAAATCATACCACTACACACACAGAAACACAGATAACATTTGGATCTCTAACCTTCCTAAAGCATGCTTTTCCAATGTGTTTACCAAATGCAACAATGAATTGTTTTCCCCCAGTAACATATCAAAATCGTTTTAAAATACTAATTACGTAGACATTGGAGCCATAATGTTTTTGACTATCAATAGAATGAAAGGACCCAGAGTTAAACGACCAAACTTTAGAATTACAAACTCAAGGTCATCCTTTAGGCGGTCACGGAACCCATTATATCCTGGTGCAGGGTAGGTGGCAGGTTGTGGCAGCTCTCTAACCACAGGCAGGCAGGGGGAAAGGAGGTGTGACCTCACTGTCATAGCAGGAGCCCAGAGAAGCAAGCCAAGGCTTCTGGCCCTGTCTCTGCCCTATTCACAACTGAGCCTTGAGGGGCACAATAGACATACTTGAAGCTATGCTAAATAAAGATAATGAACTTGAGAAGAGTAGATTAATCATTAGACTCTGGACTAGAGAATGACTCATTCAGGATCAATGTTACATTTTTAAAACTTTTAAACCTTGAAAAACAAAGTCTATCACTGATTGTTTTGCATAGCTCTCAAACACTTCCTTTGGTTTTACAATATCTTGAAAGGGATGGGTGATAGGAGAGGGAGTCCTTAGTCCCATTTCTACCATCTGAGCAAGGGAACTATCAAGGATGAATTATGTTTTCCTAGATGGAAGTCACTTTTCAATCATAAGACAACAGCTTGCCAGTTTGGGGCATGCTTCTCACTTAGGGAAAAGATGTCTGGTTTTCAATTATACAAACCAAAGCAATAGAGTAAATGTCAGAGATGATCAATGGGATGCAATTGTCACTACAGATAGAGTGTTCATTGGATCGATAAGGATGAAGATGGTAGTTGATGTGGAAAGTCAGCAATACCTGACAACGCAGACACAAAATACTGCCCAAGGGGAAAGATCAGTGAGTAAGTTGTTAAAGACAGGCCATCATGATCTTTCAACTCAGAAGTCCTCACCTTATCAGTATAGGACGAGAGGAGATTCCTCTGCAACTGCTATCATAATTGACTTGTTCCCAAACCAAATCTCACAAGTTTGCTAAGACCATTCCTGGACACAATTCTGTTTCCTATATGCTATGAATGTTTATAATTAAAATTCGGTGCTCAGTTAAAGGAATATGTCTGTCACTCAGCCCATTTGAAAGTGAAATGTTGAGGCAATTATTATTACCAACGCTAGAATAGTTGCTTTCTATTTCTATCTCTGGCAGGAGAGGTACTGTGGATGTCCCCTCCATGCTTTCCTGAAATACCAAAGTGAGAGTAGGAACATGACACACCAAACCAAACATGCATCACGTCAGCAAACTAGTGAGAGGGAAACTACTACCAAACAAATATCCATTCAGTAAACAGGGAGTGTACATTTTTAGATAGAATAGTGGGAGAGTTAGAGTTGGTTACTTGAGAAAGTTATAATCCACACAGATTTTGTGATGTATGGTCAAATAGAAAAAAAAAAGCAGAACATTAAAAACAATCACCAGAAGGGGGAAATGGGGAGCTCTTGTTTAATGGGTACAGAGTTTCAGTTTTGCAAGACAAAAAAAATTCTGGAGAATGATTGCACAACAGTGTGAATATACAATACTGAACTCTAAAATACTGAATACTAAAAATGGTTACGCAAGTCAATTTTATGTTATGTATATTTTACCAAAATTTAATGAAAGAAAAAAAATCATTAGAAAAAGGCCAGAAGAGGTGGTAATGAAGCAAGACACTATTTCTTGGCCCTCTGGGTGTGTCTGTCTTCTCAACCTGCCCAACTGATACAACAAAAAGAACACTTTGCCCGAACAAAGGGAGAGCTGGTTGGGGCGGGTGTAGCTGCTCGGCTAACACTGCCAAGTTTGTCTCTGTGAGAGGGACCGCACATTTGCTCACTCCTGCCCCCTCCTGTCTGCAGCCTGCAACTACAGGACTACAAGAGAGGCTTGGGAGGACCAGTTCAGAAGACCATAGATAGAATCTGTGACCCTCATGTAACTCTGCTGGAATTACTGAAACGTTGGAAAAAGAAAGGGGAGGAAGTAAGACAACTAAGTTAATAGGAGTGCTTGGCCAAGAATAAAATCATCAGATTTTTGTGACAGAAGGTGAAAGGATCAGCTGGGGGTAGCTGCCCCCACCTTAGGTCTCGGGATTGTGTGCAGTATTAGTAGCTAGTCCCACAGGAGCTTACACTAGGGTAGAGCCTCTCAAATTGAGAGGCCTGACCTACCCATGGGCCCTGAAATCAATTCAGTGGATCCCAGCCAGTATTTTGAATGAAACAGAATTAAATATATCGAGAATGCATAGCACATAGTAAGAGCAAATAGTGTCTTATACACCATGTGTGTTCATGCACACGCGTGCAAAACCTTCCTGGCCATAAATTCCCTGAAGCCCCTTTCCCCAGGCATCTGTAATCTGTGTGCCAAGGAATCATGAGAAACACATTTTAGATCACCAGAGTTGGTTGCCCCAAACTCTGTCACATGCTCACAGTGCTAATGAATGATTTCACAATGATGGTCAGCTGTTGTCTGACTTTTCTTCGGAAAATTTGTATTTTATGAAAAGGTTTTATGGTGTCCTTTTGTTGTTCTTGTGTGCAGCAAAACCTTTACTATTCTGAATCATTTGAGAATGAACCATTTATGAGCATACTTTCTGGGTTCCAGGGGTTGTTTGATTCCCACACACACCCTCTAACTCCCACCCCAACACTAAGAACTCTCCATTCTGCTGGCTTTCATTTGGTGTGCATTTCTCTGCTTTTGCAAGGACAGGCTCACAGGTACCAGCAGCTAGTCAGCTGGTGCCTGCCTTCTGGCCAATAACCCAAGCATCCCAGCCTACCTACCAAGGGCAGCCTCAAGTTCTTGTTTGTTGCTGGATGCTGCAGGCTTGCTTCTTTACACAAAAGACGTTTCTGTGCCCATCGGAGGACTTGGGGCAGTTCCAGGCACTTATAGGCACCAAAGGCTCATTTGAAAATGCAGGCTTTACTTACCTGAACCATGCATATTAAATGTCCACTCACTCAAAACATGCTATCTTAAAATGATTTTCAAAAGCAAAATTTTATTCTTGTGTTACTGTCGCTAACAATCAAGCATTGACAACTTTCCTTTCCTATCCTACCCAATCCCCAAAGGCAAGCTTTGGAATTAAGGATGTGGAGGTACAAAAGCTCTTCTCTATCCTCCCGTGGTGAGCCGCGCACTGGCCAGTGCTAACCCATACATACGATGTTGTTTTTGTACAAATGAGAAAAAGACATTCCTTCCTCAAGACTCATTATTTCCATCTGTAGAAAATTGGTATAAGAAACTGATTTTGATGAAAAAGGACATTTAACTGCTATTGGCTAGAACACTGGATTCATAAATATACAAAACCACAATGTCTAAAATGGAAATAGTCATTGTTTAGAGTGGCACAACCTGCGTAATGGCAGCAGCCCTATTCCATGTCTTGCCCACATTTCTTGTATCACTTATTTTCATTTGTCTACATCCTCACTTCCTCCAAGACCAAGTTCAAGGCTCACCATCTCTACACAAACATGGCTCTTTCACTGACCAGGCACTGCACTTACCTGCCTTGTCACTTTGTAGTCACAGTCCTGTAGTCAAGTGGTCTTTGGGATTGTCTTCCCATCCAGAGTGCAGGTCCCTTAAAAGCAGGAGCCACACGTTAAATTCTTTTGTACATAAGAGTTCATGCATAAGTTCAGAGCTCAATAAATGTTTGTTGGTAAAAGTTATATCATGCAATGGTGATAACGTGTTTGATTATTTCATTTTTCTTTAAAGGAGTACTTCAATTATAGTCACTGACCTAGGTTGATCTGATAGTCAATAAAAGAACTGAACGTATTACTGACACTGTATTGAGAATTCCCTTAAATCATTTTTCTTCTCAAATAATGAACAATGACATGTTGTTTTGTTCTGGAAGCATTCAGAAAGCAGCCCTAAAATAGATTCACTCTTTCCCCTGCTTACAGCTCACTCTCTACTCTGGAAGGTTTGAAGAGTTCCAGAGCACACTGACAAAAAGCAATGAGGTGTTTGCCACTTTCAAACAGGAAATGGATAAAGTGAGTATTGCTTATCCCACACGAAACGTTGACATTTTCTAATTTGACAGGCAATTCTCCTTTGGGCTCATTTTTCTCTCGCTAACATATTCCAGTGCATTTCATGAAGTAATGAAACATTTATAGGTGCCAATGTGATTTGGGCTGTATTTTTTTTATTGGCAAGTATCTGGTGAATTAATCTTAAGAAGAGTCCAAAAACACTAGGATACATTTTCTTTCCAAGGAAGACTATTTTTTTCCCTAGTCCATGGATAGCTTTAAAATATATATAAAATAAACAAATAAATAAAGGCAAGAACTAGCAGTTTAACATTATGTTGTTTATATTGAAATAAAAAAAATATCTGTTCTGTAGATAAAAAAAATTTAAATGTAATGTCTGTATGCGATGTCAGAGGGGCAGTAGAGGGGGTCAGGGGGTTGTCACTGCGTGAGGGATATAAATAATAAATGTCTAACTATTTCATTGTTCTGTACACCTGAAACTAATAAAAAAAAAAGTTGAAAAAATTTTACACAAATATGCAAGACTGGAATATTAGGGTAGAAAATACCATTTCATAGGACCCTTCTTAGAAGAGAAAATATGTAGTATGATGTAACTTACAGAGCGTTTGAATGAGAATATGGAAGTCTAAATTAAATTTTGGGTGTGTTCTTACTCATCAAGTAGTATTGGACAATTCACTCAACTTCCTTCAATTTTTGTTTTTAAATCTATAAATCAAGGTACTATTTCTCTTGCTTACTTCACAAGAGTGGGAAGTTCAAATAAATGAATATATTTTAAAATGGTTTTAAACATTTTAAAAGTCTTTTACAAATATAAGGTGTTCATAGTATTGTGGGATATAATATTTAAATCCTATTCAATGTACTGTTTTCCCAAAACAAGATCAGCATCAGAATTGTGCTTCTGAACAAGCATTGGCATGAACCATTTTTAAGCACAGAAAGCCTCCTTTTCAAAACATTTTCACAAAATGAGAACTTTCATAATTCAGTGAGCAAATTTAAGTAGACCAACGTTTGTTAACAGTTACAGCTTTCCCACTCCTGGATGGATTTACCCAATTAAAAAAATGTTATTTTAATTATAGAGTTTTAAGATTGAAATAAATATTAGATCAGGAAAAATGTTTATTTAAAAATTACATAGTTTTAAGATTGGAATAAATCTTAAAGAGAAATCTTAATCTTCATGATTAAGAGCACAAGTTTTTAATCTGGAGTTTATAGACTTTCAGTAATAAATCTGAGAATAAGCAAAAAAATTTCACATTCATATTTGCATTTCTCTGAGTGTGACCCCACAAATTTCATCAAATTCTGAAAAGGGCTGATGACCTTAAAAAGTTTATCAACTAACAAGTTGGGTAAAAAATAATCAAAATGAAAAACCACTCGAGGCTCACCTAGCTTCTTAGTAGAGCCCAGGAGCTGAGAGCCTGTGCCCAGCATCTGGCCTCCCCCAGCCTCAGGCAGCTTGGCACAAGGCAGCAAGTGCCCAGCTGTGGTTCACCAGGGAAACTGCACCTGATTACGTGCCTTGTCCTTTATCCAAGCAGAGAGCTCTAGCTGATCCTACAACCAGAAATGCGAGTAGTTTCAGGATTGAAAAAGACAGGCTGTGTTTCATTCACTTCTGTATCCCACGTACCCAGCCCCAGCCTGGAGACGACCAGTCATTCCGTTGCATTAAATGGAATGAAATAATTCCAGCCCCAGTCTCTGCTAACTCGCCTGACTATTACTCCACCTCTCTGAGCCTCAGCAGCCCCATTTTAAAGTGGAGGTGAAAAAAAGAACCTCCTTGGGGGACTGTTTCAAGGATGAAATGCTGTGTAACTGCATTCTGTGAACCCTACTGCACTCGACAAACGTAAAGACTGAGAAAGTAGAAAGCTGCCTTGTGTGGCTACTCCTCCGATGTACCCAGATATTATTGACACTGTAATGGCTAAAGAGCCAGGCCAGCTTTCTCACTCATAGTCTTCTACTCAGTAAAGTAAATAATCAAAATCGCAAGCTTGGGGGACTAAATTAAGCTATTTTCATTTTATTGATTGATTGATTTTGCTATTTTAATTTTAAATGAAAGAAAAACCAATGACAAAACAGTGCGGCCCTAAGTTTCCTGAATTGGCTCCAGGGCCAAAAAGGTTTGTTCACCACTGACCTAGATGATTCGGGAATAAATTGTGACTTTCCCTACTCAGTCTTCATTCCTTGACCTTAAACTTGCATTTACTTCAGCGGCTGGTAACAAAAGGATTTTTCTTGATATCACATATGGAACTAATAGCTTCTTTGATATATTAACTCTTCAGGGTTAATATTAAAGCACTCTAATTTCTGTAGACAACTAAGAAAATGAAGAAGCTGGAAAAGGACACAGCCACGTGGAAAGCCCGGTTTGAGAGCTGTAACAAAGCTCTGTTGGACATGATTGAAGAGGTGAGGAAGCTTTTCCCTTAGCTTATTTTCCCCTGGCTCGTCAAAACATTCAGACGTAGAAAATTATAACTTAATAGTATAAGTGATTACCTTTGAAAAAGGCCTGCATTTTTCTGGGATGTGATAGATGAGCATATAATGAAAATAATTAGAGCAAAGTAATTTAGAATTGGGTCCAGGCTCCCAAGGAGCATTGTGACTCCCAACTCCCATGTCTACTTGTGGATCCCGAAGCTGTCCCCAAAGCAGCAGCAGGCCCGCTGGACTGTGAAGTCCTCAAAGGCCTGGCAGGTGTCTTACTTGTCTTTGATTTTCCCCAGTGCCTAGCACACGACAGGTACAGAATGAATTAGTTCACTGATTTGAACATATTGAGAGAAAACCTTAGCCCAAGCACCCAGGATATGTGCTATTTTATAGACAGATGTGGAGATGGATTAATTCCTCCAACGGTCATTTAAACATTGATACTACATCAGGCTCCAAGTAGGTTTTGAGACTATGCAGGCAACGATACTTGAACCTTGACCTGAGAGGCAAGGCTGACAGGTGGAGGTCTCTCCGTGTAAACAAGTAAAAAAAAAAAAAGTCTTAAAGGGTACAGAGCAACAAAAAGATGGGCCGAAGGAGTCAGAACAATGTCATGCACAAACACACCGTCATTTCTAGAGAAAAGAAGGAAAAGTGAACAGTTTGAGCAGCCAGCATCATGAATTAGTGTGTGGTAAATTTCTCTGGTTATAATGACTGTTCTAACAATTCATCCCAAATTGCAACCAATTCCAAAGAGATGAGCTTATTATCATCAATATCAATCAGACAGTTACTGGATTAGCATATGGCAGTTTATCCATAGGATAAATAAGGCCCTGCTGATGGCCAAGTGCCCGTCCATCTCATTCATTTTGCCACAAGCTTTCACTTACATGCTGTCTCACAAGCAGAAAAATCATCTTTGATTTTAGAGGCCCTGGACTGAAGCAGAGAGAGGCTTTGCCATCTTTCTTTCCTAACCTCTGCCAGAATGACTAAAATTCTACCAGAGTCTAGCACATAATGAGAAAAAAAAGAATTGATGTCTCTGACCAAGGGTCTATCCAGCCACCAGTCTGTGGTCAGACCCGAGAGCCTGGTAGACAAATTCCTGGACCAATGATTTTGTCTCCAAAAAGCATCCTGGCAGCTTTGCTTTTCATGATGTTTTATGCATGTGTATGTTTTCAAATCACAGAAAGCACTGAGAGCAAAAGAATATGAGTGCTTCGTGATGAAAATTGGGAGGCTAGAGAATCTCTGTCGAGCTTTACAAGAAGAGAGAAATGAACTGTACAAAAAAATTAGAGAAGCGAAAATGCCTGAAAAGGATGATGAAACTCAGCACACCTCGGACGAAGAGCCAGAGCCAACTGTTTCAGGGGGTGAAGAGGCTGACACAGAGGACGCCAACAGAGTTCAAGATGCTGTGAAAAGTCTGGCCACAGCCTTAGCGGTAATTCATTATCCTGGGTCACCCCTCGACCTGTCCAAAGAACTCCAGCCAGAATTCGGCAGTCCTCCAGGGGCCAGTGATGCAGCCCTCAAAAAGCCAGAACAACCCCCTCTGAGCCCTCCATGCCATTCAGACAGTCCCCTGCCTCCCCCAATTCCCCAAGCTGAGGCAGAAGGAAGCAATGAGTCACAACAGCCCCCCAGAGCCAGTAATCCCCCTGTAGTGTTGGAAGCAGAGCTCCAAGACCAGGGTCTCCATGTTGAAGCACAGGCTGATCAGCAGCCCTGGAAGCCAGAGGCAGAAGCTTCCAGTCAGGCCCCACATTCCCCCTCCGAGGCCTCCCTGTGGGTAATGGAGGCAAATGGTCCTGCCCCACCACCCTCAGCAGGTGAGCAAGTTCCAGCTGGAGCTCCTGGCTGTGAGCCCAATAGGCAGCCTCCACCAGCAGCAGCAGAGGGTCTGCTACAAGGGGTCTCAGCCAGACCCCAGGTGCCCAAAGTGTCCGACCCCAATCTAGAGGAAGTAGACTAACCCTCATCGCGCCCTTGGAGGCTGACCTTCCTGACTTCACATCTCTGTCATAACAGATTTTCTTCTGAAAGAGGCATTAAGGACTAGGGATGTCTATTGGAAGAGACTTAATTAGAATCAAAACATTTTTAAATGTTATATAGAGCACATTCAGCCTTTGCTATTTGTTCTCAATTTATAACTGATACGGAGCTTTTCTATTTAACACTGGTTGATGGTATAATTTTCCTGGATGGCAACAAAACATACAAATAGAAAATTTATATTATTATAATTTGCCATTAACATTGGACTTAATTCAATTTGTTAATCAACAGTAATATTAGGTATTTAAAGACTTCCACTACAATATATAACTATTGAAAATGTGATGTTGTATTTATTTCCATAGTTTAATAAGTTCCATAGTAAATAACGGACGTCCAGGTTCCATTTAAACATTATATAAATAATATATGCATATGTGTGCATATATACTTATGGATTGATTTTTGAATATATACATATATGTGCTTTTGCACATATATACACATGCTTATATCATACGTATGTATATATTTACATACATTTCTCTCATCCTTTTTTGAATTTCTCTCATGCAAAATATTTAGATGCCAGTCAAAAAGATGCTCTCTTACTTGCACTTGAAACTACAGTAGACTAATGCCCTATGAAATCAGAAGTAGGTTCGGAACACAAGTATTTAGGGCAAAAATAAGTAACTCAATTATCAATCAATAAATTCAACCAATTGATCGAATGACAGAACAACAGTTGGGTTAGATTGCAAATCTGTGTAGAATGCACAGATACAAAGATGACCACAAGAGGCCATAAACAGAACAGGGGAATGCTCGGAGCTGTAAATTGCTCACTTTTTCCAGCTGTTTCTTCTACACAACTCAGACCATGCCTTGCAACTCAACCCACTCATGGCTTCCTGCAAGGAAAGGGTTGGAAGTGGGAAAGGAAGTGGGGTGAAAGTGCTAAGGCATGGAACAATTGGGGTCCTCAGACTGAGAAGAGGCTATGCTCATCCCCTGCCTCTTGTGCTACCAAAGTCTTGAGAATTTCTCAAAGCAGAGAATGAGTTTGTTTGTAAATAATAGTCTTGAGGCAGAATATTTACCTGCCCCTGTCAACTCCTCGGTTCCCTCCCTGTCACCTACCATTGTCTCCAAAGAGTTTCCCACCACCTCTTGCTGTCACTGCCTCAGTCTATATTCTGAGAATAACTGCTCCTTCTTTCTAACCCCCTCTTTTGCAGTAGGAAATTATACCCAGGCCTCATCTCAGATATTGCTAAGTAAAAACTATTATTTTTCCAAAACAGAAATCCACACAGGGTCTCAATACAAGTGGTGAGGCTTACAAACAAACACATTCTCTGCTTTGAGAAATTCTCTATAGCCAGAAGAACAAACAAAGCAAAGGACAAATGGGTCCATATTCAAAATGACTTGGAAAAATAGGTGAGGATTCAGGAGAAGGCAAAAGTTAGAAACACCTGGAGTTGTCTACGAGTACATGAGTATTATATTATCATTTCTCGACAAGAACCTCTAATAATATTGACAGTACAAACTACTCTACTTGGTGTAAAGAGAGACTACACCAAAGAAATAGGAAGGAAGAGAAGAAGGGAAGATGGAGGGAGGAAAGGAAAAAAAGATTTAACCCAGGCCTACCTTAAAAGTTGAACTCAAGTAGAAAAATGGATAAAAGCAACATTTTCTACTACTCATGCAGGAAATCATTCTTCGGTGTCACATGTGGCTGTCTGCCAAGGCACACAAAGTCTTGTAGGCAGCAACCATATGCTACAAGAATTGTAAACTGCATAAAATTTGTTTGAAGTAGACAGTGAGGGTAATAACAAAATGCTAGTCAGGAAAAAAAAAAAGCATATCGCTATTTGAGAACCCATGTATTTCTAAAGGCTTAAAATATTATAACCACAGGGTACCCAGCCAAATTCAACATTACTTGAAATCTTAGAGATTTAAACATTCATTTAATTCAGAGCCAAATATTCACCATAACAATCCAGGAGGGTCTCCTTTTTCACTATTTACAAAGGCTAGACTTCCAAGATGGAGTAAGATTAGATAATCATAGTAAAGTCTCAGTCTAAACGTTTAGCAAGAGAAACGGAAGAGAGAGCCAAAATCCAGTAAATCAAATATTCTCAGACCCAAAGTTCATTTTTTCCTCATCCAAAAAGCTTTCATAGCAACACATTACCCAGTATATATCTTGGGCAGAGTTTCAGATACAAAAATTTTCCTGAAATTTGCAAAGCTTAATAGAGGCTTTGGGAGAATTATTTTAATATTCAAAGAATGTATTTTGTGTTAAAATTGGGCCTTACTCATTGTAACAATAATTCATAAGACCTTAAAGAAGGTCTTTATCAAGTTCATGTAACTATTTCTAGAGATACCAAGACTACTTACCAGAAACACTAGAATTGTTGGTGTTTTGCAAATGAAATAACTACAATCAATGTATCCATTAAAAAGGTACTTCTCTTCCAAAATGCTCTAGCAGTGGTTTTATTTATTTTTTATTTTCATTTATATTTATGTTTACTTTTTTATGTTTACTTTTGTTACTTCTATGCTTCAACAATGCCTAGGAAAGACTATGGTTTTATTCTATTGTTGGTTGAATTTTTGGTCTCTTGAGTAAGAAGAATGTAATGTGAATACTTTGAAAATTTTGGTGTATGTGTGTGTGTTGAGAGAAAGAGAAGGAAAGAGAAAGGGAGCAAGAGAGTGAACACAACTGCCCAGGCTAA
Source organism: Rhinolophus sinicus (assembly GCF_057876585.1). Taxonomy (NCBI): domain Eukaryota; kingdom Metazoa; phylum Chordata; class Mammalia; order Chiroptera; family Rhinolophidae; genus Rhinolophus; species Rhinolophus sinicus. The sequence goes on from NC_142502.1 coordinate 23,157,605, forward strand.
CAAGAGAGCAAGATCCATGCCCCTCTGCCTGGCTACCAGCTGATGGCAGACAGTTATCACACGGCCAATGTTTCTCTTCAGTGTCAGTCTCCTACGAGACTATGTTTCCACAAGTTTCTCTGCCATGTGTCCTCTCAGAAATACTCTGAAGTATAAGGGAGGGCGTGTAGAATGTGTCAGCTCATTTTGCCTCTACTCCGTTCTTCTAACTGCTGCAAGAATTTTCTCTAGCAAGACCCAAAGAGGCCCAACCATTCTGCCTTTTGTGTATGCTCTCTCCCCGGACCACACTGATCCAGGAGGGGCTTCTTGAACATGACATTTCCTATCACGCTTGGAGAAGAGGATTGCTTGGCTAGAAGGGAAAAAAGATTCAACGCTGTCCTTAAGGCTGTTTTTGCTCCTTTTTGCCTAGTATAGATACACAGTTTTAAAATAGATCCCCCCCTTTTTTGTTTTCTTTTTGAGATAATAAAAGTATTATGTGTTCATTGCAAAACTGAGGCTGCAATGAACTAAGAGATCGTTAGAGAAATTTCAGGAAAATCTCCTCAGCCCTTCCAACTCTAACCAATAGTTAAATCCAGTATTTAAGAAAAAGAAAAATAATTTGAAACATAAAGAATTTGCTAAAAGAAGATATGAAATAAAAATGATGCCTTTGGTCTCTGAAATTTGTTCCCATCATAAACTGGCAAGTAGAATTTAGGAAGCAAGTTGGGTATATGGGTTAAATTTGCACAAGATTTAATTTATTTTCTTTTTCATAATTTAGAATCAAAAATCAGTTATTAGATCAACCAGGAGGACACTCCATTAGAATAGAAACATTCATAAATGATAATAACAACAATTTTTTCTCAACCCCGGTAAATTGTGTCTTTAGTACCTAAAGTTCAGTCTTGTTGGTGCTATCTCCTGATAGAAGTTCTACAAGTGCTGGTTGCTGTTGTATGTTTGTGTGAATATACACACTCCCGCACATACACATAAACTCACATGTATAGAATTTGACCTAATTTTGCTCCTGTAGGTGAGTCTTTTACCTGTATTTTCAATGGATACTTAGTATGATCTTTACTGACAAGAACAAACTACAAAAAGGAATCATTTCCTGTGTGAATAAAGATATTTGATAGAAACACTTAATTAGCAAAACAAACCTACAAATTCATTGATCCGTGGCACAAAAAATTATTCACAGAAGCTGTTTCATTCTACCAGGAAGTAAGAAACTAGATAAATCACTTCAACAACACAATCGAGCTTGGTTAAACCCAGGTGCACGTCGTACTTCCTGCTGGAGCTTAGAGCCTCAGCTCTCTATTAACACCAATGTCAATCCCATTTTAACTTTGACTTGTTAAAAAAGTAATATATATTATAATGTTCTATTACCTCGTATCATAATTAAAACATACCTAGGTGTAAAATTCATTGTTTCAGAACTGGCAGTCAATTAATGACATGTTATGTCAAACAACACAAAACTACCATAAAAGCCAAGCAAGAAGACGTTATGTTAGGCAAGGGAAAGTAAGAAGAAAAAAGGCTTTAAATCTGATAGCTATTATACAAAAGAAAAATAAAACTTTAAGACTATTAAGAACAGTAAAAGGAAGAGACACATAAATTGGTTGACCCTAAAGTAAAAGCAGGATGGCAGCAGAAGGCAAGAGCTGTAAAATGACATTAATACACTCCATATCACAGCTTCAACCTGAGGAATTTTTAGACATGTTTATCCACATTGTTGCTGTATTGTCTTTCTTCTTGTTTGCATTTCTTTTAAAATAATAACTGCATTTTTTCAGTATAAAAACAATTAAACTACATTATAGAACATTTAGAAAATAGAGAGCAGCCCAATGGGAGATCTAATATGATGGAGTAGATAAACACTGTGCTTGCCTCATCCCATGAACACATCAAAATTACAACTAAACTATAGAGCAATCAACCTGGAGAACCATCTGAAGTCTAGGTGAACAGAGGTTTTATAACTAAGGCTACAAAGAAGCCACGTCGAGACTGGTAGGATGAGCGGAGACACAAAATGGGCTGGTCCCACACCCACATTTGGCAGTTGAAAATCAGGAGAGCTATCTCAAGCCACAGAGTTTCCTCACAAAGCAGAGAGAGACCCCAACCCCTATACGAGGCTCCCTAACCTGAAGTACTGGTGCCAGGAAGAGGAGCCCCTACAACTTGTGGCTGTGAAAAACAATGGCGATTCCAAACATTCAGGTGGGACAGAAGGCTGTGGGAAACCCAGACGTCCTCTTACAGGGCCTGTGCAGGCACTCACCCTGGACTCCAGTGGAGGGATGGTGACTCTCTGGGCATCGGAGACATATGGGGAGAGACTGAGTTGTGTAACTTCTGGGTGAGAACTGGAGGGACAGCCCCCATTTTCTCTGTATGGAGCGCTCCTCCCGTATAGCTGGCAGGTGGGCACCATTTCCCCTGTTGAGCCCACACCCACAGGCCAAATCTGAATCTGATTGGCTTGGTGAGCTCTGCTCCTCCGCCCTGCTGACTCAGCTGGGACTCTGCCTCACCTAACTTGCAAACTGCAGGAGGCATTATCAGCAGCTGAACCTTATGGGAGCTGGCAGGTGGCAGCAGGCCACAGAGTGTCCTGGCTTTTGGGAGAGCTACCCCAGACCCAGTACTGGTGGCAACCCTCCTCGGTTCACAGTGTGGCCTCTCCCACACACCTCCAGGTTTAGCACAGGCAGCGACCATCTATGAATCACTTTGTAGCATCTACCGGGCGCTCCCCAGCTGGTCACAGGCAGTGGCTAACTGGGGCCTGCACTAGAGCGTCTCCCAAGAGGCCCCAGAACCAACATACTTGGGGTTTGGCTTTAGACCACAGCAGAACAGCACCCAATAAGCCCCACAAGCAGCACACACAAAGGGTGGTCTCAACAGTTACCAGAGCCCACTGGGGCAGATTCTGCTCTGTGGGGTAAGCCCCCTGCAAAGCAGCCTAAAAGCTATGGACATGGCCAAACTCCACAGCCAGTCAGCCTGAGGGTCAATACCACCCACTGACATGCCAACAGTAATCAAATGTGAACTATAACATGAGGGCACACACAACCCATACAAGGGACACTCCTGGAGCACCCAGCCCAGGTGACTAGCAACACTGAACCACAAGGCAAGACTGGGAGACATAGTAGCCCTACTTAACACGTAGAAACAAACACAAGGAGGCAGTCAAAATGAAGAAACAAAGAAATTCATCCCAAATGAAAGAACAGAAGAAATCTCCAGAAAAAGAAGTAAACAAAGTGATGGCAAGCAACCTACCAGATATAGAGTTCAAAACGATGGTTATAAGGATACTCAAGGAACTTAGTGAAAATTTCAACAAAGAGAAAGCAAGCATAAAAAACGGATATAGAAACCATAAAAAGGAACCAGTCAGAAGTGACAAATGCAATAACTGAAGTGAAGAATGCACTAGAAGGAATCACCAGCAGACTATAGGATTGAATCAGTGATTTGGAAGAGAAGATAGCAGAAAAAAAAGAAGAAAAAAAAAACAATCAGAACAGCAAAAAGAAAAAAAGAATCTATAAAAATGAGGAGAGTTTGAGACCTCTGGGACAACATCCAGAATAACAACATTTGCATCATAGGGGTGCCAGAAGGAGAAGAGAGAACGCAAGGGATTGAGAAACTATTTGAAGAAATAATGACTGAAAACTTTCCTAACCTGGTGAAAGAAATAGATATACAAGCCCAGGAAGCACAGAGTCCCAAACAAGATGAGCCCAAACAGGCCCACACCAAGACACATTATAATTAAAATGCTAAAGCTTAAAGACAAAGAGAGAATCTTAAAAGCAGCAAAAGAAAAGCAGTTTGTTACCTACAAAAGCGCTCCCATAAGACTATCTGCTGATTTCTCAACAGAAACTTTGCAGGTGAGAGGGATTGGCACAAAATATTCAAAGTGATAAAAAGCAAGGACCTACAACAAAGACTACTCTATCCAGTAAAGCTATCATTTAGAAATGAAGGACAGATAAAGAGCTTTCCAGACAAGAAAAAGCTAATGGAGTTCATCACCACCAAACCAGTATTACAAGGAATGTTAAAGGGACTTCTTCAAGATGGAAAAAAAAAAAATCAAAATTACGAATAATAAAATGGCAACAGCCACATATCTATCAACAATTACTTTCAATGTAAATGGATTAAATGCTACAATCAAAAGACACAGGAGGACTGAATGGATAAGAAAACAAAACCCTCATATACGCTGCCTATAAGAAACTCACTTCATATTGAAAGACACACACAGACTGAAAGTAAAGGGATGGGAAAAGTTGTTTCATGAAAATGGAAAAAACAAACAAAAGCTGTGGTAGCAATACTTATACCAGACAAAATAGACTTTAAAACAAAGGCTATAACAAGAGACAAAGGACCCAGTAATCCCACTTCTGGGTATTTATCCGAAGAAACCCAAAATGCTACATCGAGGGGAAGTATATATCCGTATGTTCATTGCAGCATTGTTTACAATGGCCAAGATGTGGAGGCAGCCTGGGTGGGTATCTGTCAATAGAAGAATGGATAAAAAGGAGGTGGTACATATATACAATGGGATATTGCTTGGTCATGGAAGGAATGGGTTCTTGCCATCTGTGACAGCAAGAATGGATGGACCTGGAGGGTACTGTGCTCAGCGGAGTATGTCAGACCGTGAAAGACAGATGCAATGTGATTTCACTTATATGTGGAATCTAAAAAACAGAATAAACAAAACAGAAACAGACTCATAGATACAGAGAACATTTTGATGGCTGCCAGATGGGATGGTGGTCAGGGTGGTGTGTGAAAAGGGGGAAGGGATTAAGAAGCACAAATTGATAGCTGCAAAATAGTCATGAGGATGTAAAGTACAGCATAGGGAATATAGTCAGTAATATGGTAATAACTATGTATGTGTCAGATGGTTACCAGATTTATTGGGATGTACCTCTTAAGTTATATAAATATCTAATCACTATGTTGTACACCTGAAACTAAAATATTATATGTCAACTCTAAACGAAAAATAAAACAATTATATAAAAAGAACATGATTATGTGAATAAATTTATCGCTTTTTAAAAAAAGAAAATTTGAAAGTCAGAGTTCAGATTGATAGACATAATAGTACCACAGAGATGATTTTCATTCCACCCAAAGGCATGAGGTGAAACGTGTAAGATGGAGGACTACCAGTGAGATATCGTGGACTAGATTTATTAGAATATTGCAATTGCTCTACCCAACCCAGTATGAGTCCTCACCGACTATTGTAATGCCCTGGGTAAAGAAATTCATGTTCAATGCACTTGTTTTCTTAACATTCTTACCAAGGAATTATTCCCTGGAATAAAATCAGTTAAGTCTAATCAAGGTGAAAAGTGTTGGATAGCAGTAGTCTAGCAATCAAGCTATTGAGTCCCCAGTCTCTGTTCTGCTGTCAAGCAGCTGGGTGGCTTTGGAGAAATGACTTAACATCTCTGGGCCTCAGTTTACTCATCTATAAAGTAAGAGCCTTGGACTAGATGATGTCTGAGGGTTTTGGCATCTCTGGTGAAAGCCTCAAGAGACTTACAAAATTATGTAGGGCTTTCCACTCGCTGGGGAGGATCTTCTTCTAAGAGATCTACACATTCCCTTTGGCACCACTATTAAAAAACAGGCAAGGAGAAGGAGACAGGAAATTACTCGAAAGTATTTTTTAATTGTTTTTATTTCTAAAACTTAGATAAAGGAAGCATTAAGGGAAAAATCACAAATTCTTCGATTTATTCAACAAACAATGAAGGCCTTCTCTGTGAGGTTGTGTGCTAGTCCCTGGGATGGCAGTGGTTACAAGGCTAAACACAGGATTCCAGACCACCCAGGATCAGAGCACCTGGTCATCTGACTCTGGCCTAAGGTTCCTTCCACTACCTGCACTAGGGACTCATTACCAAGGAAAGGGGCTGCGAGAGACACCGAGAGGTCCCACTTAACCACAATGTTCAGTAATTAGAAAAGCAGGAAGGTAACCTCTATAAGCATTTCATTACAAATGATACCCAGATCTCTAAGTGGAAAAGTCTGTGTTCCTAGAAGAGAAGGAGGGTTTTATGAAATGGGTGTGTGGTTACTTGTGCGTGAATATGTGTGTCAGTGCATACTGGTGTGGGAGGGTATGTATGAGTGCCAGTTTACTTGTGTAGCTTTGTGAGAGTGTGTGTATGTATGGAGCTCTATGTGAATGCTTATCATTGCATGTGACTGTATTTATGCATAATAAATTGATGCGAGCCTATGTACATGTGTGTAGTTGTGTGCGAATTCATGGCATATGCGTGATGGGGCTGGGAACTGAAAAGCTGACACACTGCAGATGTGGTTTTAGTCATGTGACTAGATTGTTTTTTAATAGGATCATGTCCTGTTGCAGACTTTTGTTTGCACAACTAATCCTCTTTTCCTTAGGGTCACAGGGCTCATTCTTTTTTGGCTGATAATCTGCCTTCTAAGCAAACAAACAGGCAGGTGGATGAGGCTGCAAGTATAGTGGCAGCTATTCATGAACTAATTGTACCTACCACCAGCCGAAGCAGACAGCCACCACTGACTCACAACTCCCATCCTCAGGCAATGGTAGGTCTTGATAAATTCTCAGTGTGATTCTTCTTCACATAGACCAGCCACAGCTTGAGCAGGGAACACATGAAATGTTGTAAACAGTTTACCTTGATTCTGGTCTTTCTAAACGAGAGAAAAGCTCTTTACATGGCCACTATTTCTAACAAACTTGGCATCCTTGGAAGCAAAGTTATAGTCTCCTTTATCTCTGTGAAACTATCATCCCGCCGAAACCAAGCCCCTGAGTATTAATGTTTCCCTGTATTAAAAGAGAAAGTGTCCAATCCATTTATGCTTGAATCAGTGATTCAGAAGATAGCAAACCAGAGTTGATTGCAGATGCGACCAGCCAATCAGTCAGGCCCACGTTTCATCCTTTGCATAGAGAGACGGTTTTTTGCTGTGATACAATTCATCGCTCCAAAATACCTACTATTGACTAGCTGTGCTGTCATAGCTGGACCATCTGGCTGCCCCTTTGCCTGTTATCAGCTAACTGATCCAGAAGTCTTCTGAGTCAGCCTGGGAGTACTTTAAAGCAATACCCAAAGGAAGGAGAGTGAGAGCTTTTTATAACAAATGAATTGTCTGCCATACAAGTTAACTGATGAGCTTCAAAAGTTAAAGGGACAGAAACAACTGAGCATCAGTAACATTAAAAGACAACAACAAAATGGAAGATGGTCACAATAAACACAACAAAGCATTCATGTCCAGAATACAAACAGAAATCATACAAAGCACGAAGGAAAGACAACTCAAAAGAAAGTGGGGAAGGCGGTGGGAGCAGCCCACTCACGGGCAGGCAATGGTGGGCAGAGGGCACTGTCTACAGGGAATTTAAAAACAGTAACAAAATGACTACAAGCCAGTCTGCTTTTTACTCCCGCCATGCACAGCAATCCTGACTAATGTCAGTGGCAAAGCTGTCCTCCCTGCCAGACATGACCACTCTCAGTGTGTTCCATTTCCCCACTGGCACCTGATGGGATGGGCAGTCCATAGACGTTTAGCAAAGAACCAAACATATCAGGCAAATGAGAAAAACAAAACAATGAGATAATATCACTTTTGCCCATTAGACTGACCAAACTTAAATATTGATAATATCCCCTATTAGCAAGGATGAAGGCAAATGCATAACTCATAAAATGTTGGTCCATTACTGGGTGTCTGTCTTTTTCTTGTTCATTTGTAGGAATTCTTTCGAAGGGCAATTTGACAGTATTTAGTACATTTTTCTAATGTGCAAAAATACAAATGATTTAGCAAAGAGTGGATGCATGGCTTTTGCCTGCGTGCATCCTTCCTTAGAGGAAGCACTGTGCCTGAGTACATGTAGTCTGGGATGGGACTGTCAGTCACAGAGCCCGAGCCTCCTCACGCAGTCCTAGCCTCAGGGTGGGGCCTGAAGCCGCGTGAGGACACAATATCTAGTTCAGACAGTGGCAGCTCCGAGACTTCCATCATGAAGGGGCTTCAGAGAGGGGCGAGAGGGTATTTGACTTGTCGTGGAGTTCATTTGCTTCATGGCAACCAGACTGTTTTTACTCATGTTATCTTGGGGTTTGCGGGCACTGAACCCCTCCTACCCAGGGTGCTTAAATTTACCAAGAATGGTCCAGTCTAATCTAGCTGTTGGGTCTTTCTGCTGGAATTCTGCCTACCACATGGAGATAACCCCAGTGCAGAATACAGTCAAGAGGAAGTAAAAGGAGTTACAGAAGGAAAGGAGAAACATAATTCGATAACCATGTTTGAGCCCCTAGATCCAGTTGGTCGTTTTAGATGAAATAGTTTCCCTTTTCGTTTGAGGGTGTAAATTGGGTTGCTGTCATTTGCATCCAAAGAGTTCTGCATAACAGAGATGGGAAACTCAAATGACTAACGTGGGACACACCAAAAAGTTTAAAAGTATAATAACTTATATCAAAATGTTTTAAAAATCTCATTCTCACATCATTTCTCAATTTATCTCTAAAAACTCTTTATTGAAAAAACAATGAATTAATACAAAGTGAATTCTTTCATGTAACCCACGACCCAGGTCAAGAACTAGAACATAGCCAAGCATCCTAGAAGATCCCTCATCCCTTCCCCTGCTCTCTAGAGGGAACCACTCTTCTGATGTATAACAACACGGATTTGCTCTATGTGCATGTGTGTGTGCATGCCAGCATACGTGTGTAGTTTCTTTGTATCCACTTAAATTTTTAAAAGACACAGCTGTTGCTTCTCTGTTGAAGGTAGACAAAAATGTGCTAACATGGCAGATATTCATCCCATAAAGTAAAACACTAGTAAAACCCAAATCTCAACGGCTCAAGGTTCCCCCTCACTTTGTATAAGGGTTTATGAGTTTGAATTAGAGAGAGGAGGCACGTTGTTTATTGTCTTAGTCCACTTGGGCTGCTGTAACAAATGTCACAGATTAGACAGATTCTAAACAACAGCTATTTCTTTCTCACAGTTCTGGAGGCTGGGAAGTCCAAAATCAAAGTGCCTACAGACTCAGCAGTTGAATAAGAACCTGCTTCCTGGTTCCCACCTGGCCACCTTATTACTGTTGCTCACGTGGGAGAAGTGAGAAAGCTCTTGGGGGGCCTCTTTAATAAGGGCACCAACCTCAGGCATGGGAGTTCTGTCCTCATAACCTAATCACCTCCCCAAAGCCCCACCTCCTAATACCATCACATTTGGAGATTAGGGTTTCAACATAGGACTTTTGGGAGGACCAAACATTCAGTCCATAACATTGGTTGAGGCTCAGCTGTCAGGCGATGGACTGTAATTGTAATGACCCTATTTTCTGAACCCCAAGGAGTGGCACTATCTGACAAGAGCTCATGCTCTTATACCAGCGATCAGACAGAACATTAGAAATCAAGACTGACCAGGAGAAGCCAGCATACACATATGAAAAATACAATTCTGTCACCAATCCAACATAGCCTAGATTTTTCACTAACTTGGTTCCAAGATGTGGCTTTAGAGAGTTAGCTTTTTTGATGAGATTTTTCCAAACCAGAGTTCCAGGAGGGAGGGGCCGGCCTGCGGTCTGGTCCCAGCCTCCACGCTGCTGGCTCGCTCGCGGATGTGTCTGCAGGGAACCAGATAACTGATTCCTAACCTGCTTGTTTTAGACCAGTGGCTTCAGTCCTTAACATCTACACTCTCGCAGTCTGATTCCAAAGGCCTTCACTCTGCAACTGCCTGCAAGGAGGGACAGCTGCCACCACACTGATAATGAGTCTGCGCTGCCGCTTGCCCCAAAAAAGCTGCTTGGAATTGATGATTTGCATTTCTGCCTGCCCAAACCCACAGCTTCCGCGCGGCCGCCAGCTTCAGCACACAGAGAACAGGAGTGCCACCTACTGAAGCACGAGAGATGTGGCCAGCCTGTCGGCCAGCCCAGGCTGCTTGTCACCCAGCAACGGGACTGAAAAGCACTTTTGTACAGCGATTAAGTAGGCCTCGGTTTCTGCCAACGTTCGTGATTGTTTATCAAGGTTAGGCTGAAAACGTCTCAAGGAAGTTTATTCTGCTCTGAACAAACGAAACCAAATTGCAGTTGAGATCCAGGCTGTATTCCACTTAAGTGAGAAGAGGGCAAGCGGGAAACACAGAGTTTAACACAAAACACAATTAAGGACTTATCCTGTACCAGACACTGGGTAAACTCTAGGGACAGAATAATGAGGGATAAACCAGAGAAACAATAGAGAAATGATAAATCTATGTCTGTGCTCCACAGTTGACAAAATACACTTGATGAACCCAGCCACAAATTATTCCACAGGAAGCATGTCTCAAAGTATAGAATTTGGGGCTCTGGAGTTTCCATCTTTCCCTCGGTTCTATCACCGCTGTCAGTAACCCTAGATGAAGCAGTCACGATGACTTTTCTTTTTTTTATTGTTCTCTTTCTTATTCTTTTTTTTTTAAATTACAGTTGACATTCAATATTATTTTATATTATTTTCAGGAGTACAGCATAGTGGTTAGACATTTCTATAATATCACATGATGACTTCTTTAATTTTTTTTTTTTTTTGCGTCGCCAATTAACAAACACCATATTTGGAATTTTGTTCTAAAAATAGGTGCTTTGCGGGTACTCTGCATCCTCTTGGTCTGCCGCTCAAAAAATAATGCCAGGACAACTCTCAGATCCTTTCCCTGCATCCACAGACTCTTCTGCACGTGCTAATAGCACATTCCTGACAGTGACCAATAAAATACATTTTTGAATATTTTTAAAATGACACCAGAAAAATCTTACAATGCGTAAATATATACTTACTACTTAGTGAGTAAACATCCTACTAAGTTAAGAACCCAACACACAGTGATTTGGTCACACATTTGCAGAACCTGGGTAGCAGAACCTGAACACCCCAGGGGGCTCCTTCCCTACAGAGAAACCCTGGTGTGCAGCCGCTGTGCTCAGCCACCAGCCGAGCATATCCTCATGAGCCACGCAGGTGTGCTCCTCCTCCAAGAGGAGACCAGGCGAATACAGATGACAGGAAATAGGCAAAGCAGGGGCACATTGGATGCAAGATTCATAAGTTTAAGGCAGAATACAATATTCACAAACTAAACTAAAATTTCTTCAGCTACTACTACATCTGAGTAGTATTACATTTGGAGAATTACATTTGAGCCCCTGCTAATTTCTGGTATTTTCCTATGATTTTACACTTGAATACTGTCCAGGTGGGCAATAACTTAACTATCGGGTATGAAGTATTTACGTTAGCTCATATTGTCACACATAAACATACACTCATCATATTTCCCATCCATGCCTATCTCCTTCTTTTTGCAAGAAGTAGTTTTGAAAATATATTTCCATCCAATTGTTCAGCTACTGACCTGATAGACTTTTCTTATATGCCGTATTCCCTAATTCCCTTAATTCTGTTCAAAGGGGGCACTTAGAGCTGCTGTCAGCCGCTAGAAATCCACATTTAGCCACTAGGTGAACTGCTGCGAGAACAGGCACACACCATCCGGGACATCACTCAGAACTCCTTCCACAAACTCTAAGGATACCCCAGCTCTCATTCTTGCCAGGATATCTACTCTATTTTGAGGAAAGGTCTCAGAGATTCTCTAGTCCCTTTTGGAGGTATACAAACTGGAAGTACTGGGCAGGACACAGAGGCCGAGCCTCAACTATCATTCCCCTCTCCTTCTCTCATTTCCTCTCCTTCCTGTTCCATCCTACAAGGTCAGCAACGCACTATTAACTGCTACCTGACCATGGAAAAAATGCTCAAGGCTTGGGGATAGCCTTGGTAAAAATAAACTTGAAATGAACAAAATAACCATAGATGCATATATAGGGAGGCATCTTAAAACCCCCATTCAACCTCTTACTCAAAGCTTCAGTGCCCTCTACACTCCCTGCCAAAAAGTCATCAACACATTAAACATTTCTTGTGATGGGAACCTACTAAGTCCCAAGCTGCTCATTCAATGTTTCAATGATTCTTCCTTGTATCAGCCAGAATATGACATAATAATAATGGCTAACATTTGTACATTATGTGTATATATTATATGTGTATATATAACATATGTGTATATGTTATGTTGTTTATTCTCTTCAACAATGCTGTGAGGAAGATACTAAGATTATCCTCTTCTACCGATGAGGGAACTGAGGCTGAGAGAGTTTAAGGGGCCTGCCAGGGCCCCTCAACAAGGAAGAGACCGTATGGGATGGACACAAACTCTCTAACTCCAGAACCCCTCTAAATTATTGGGTTTATGTAGCATAATGATTCCTGCTTCCTCTAGCTTCTATTAGTTGGTCCTTGGTTTATTCCTTGTGCCATGAGGACATCCAATTCCTCACCCACTGGATAGCCTTGGTACTTAGCATAGAGGAAGCGTTATCTCTTCCCCTAGCTAATCACCCAGGTCCTTCAACACTCATCATATGACATGATTTTTATTTATCTTGCTCTCCAGGCCCTCTGATCTAACATGCTCCATTTGGTCTGAAGAGGGTTACCCAGATTCTGACAAAACCATACCCTTGATGTGGGTTTACCAAGGGCAGTGTAGAAACACATGACCACTGCCTGCATTCTAGACCACTACTGTCCAATGCAACTTTCTGTGATGGTGGAATGTTCTATACTTCTGCTCTCCTACTCAGTAGCCACAAGCCACTCTTGGCTATTATTGAGTGCTTGAAATGTGGTTATGAAACTGAGGAGCTCGATTTTGATTTTAGTTAACTAATTTCATTTTGCATAGCCACATGTGTTAAATGGCTACATAACCAAGAGTATTGTTCTAGATTCTACTTTTCTACATCACATCCTGATCCACGTTGGATGGAATGTTCTCAGTAAGTATGTCACCCCATCCTATAACATGCGGTTGGCTTTCGGGAGATCTGAGCAGATTTTACATTTTTATCTTTGACAAATATCACCTGATGATCATTCCAGTCTATTAAGAGCATTCCCAATCTTGTCATTCAAAGCATTTAGGATCTCTCCCTCTTAATATGTCACCTGTAAGTTGGCTAAGTAGACTTGCTACATCTTTACCAAATACAGCTAATTATGTAATAGCAATAAACGTAGATAACATTTATGAGGGCTGACTAAATTTCAGGAGCTGTGCTACGTACTCCAGTAGTCTATAGATGTCTCCTCATCTAAACCCAGGATGGTCTGGCTCCACTACCCACAATCTTGACTTCTGACTAGACTGTCTTCCACACTGAGGCAACATACATGCATATCCATGTTCACACACACACACACACACACACTATGAACTTTCTTCCACTTAGACATCAATTATTTAATCTACATTTTGCACACCATCACTCGGTCATAATTGCCTTGAACCCAAGACAATATTATCATGTTCACAAGAATTTCATGAGACCTTGTCAAATGTTTTGTAGAAGCACATATTCATAATGCCTGGACACACTTCCCTGAACTACCTAACAGCCTCTTCAGAAATATAATGAGATCACTGCACCCTGATTTGTTCTTGAACTCATCTTGACTCTTGGAAATATTTAATACTTATTCCTTGCTTAGTAATTCACTTGGTCAAGGGCACAGTCTCATGGCCATCAAGAAGAATGTAAAAACTAAGACATTAATGAAAGTTTTATTTCAGCAAGCTGTCTGGCTTGTCAAACAGGCTAGAGAGATGCATTTAATGTTAAGAACAAAGAACAGTTTGGAATGAAAAACAAGACTTCAAATGAGAACATTAAAAAAAGATACATATTTCTAACAGATCGTTAAATGAGATTTTTTTTCTCAGCTGCAACGACAGTCCCAAGATGGAGTATAAAGTACTCCACCCCCACATTCTAAGGAGTAAAGCTGGATGATCTTTGCAGAACTTGCTTAAAAGGTGGTCTTAGGGCCGGCCCAGTGGCTCAGGCGGTTGGAGCTCCGTGCTCCTAACTCCGAAGGCTGCCAGTTCGATTCCCACATGGGCCAGTGAGCTCTCAACCACAAGGTTGCCAGTTCGATTCTTGAGTCCCATAAGGGATGGTGGGCAACGCCCCCTGAAACTAAGATTGAACATGGCACCTTGATCTGAGCTGCCACTGAGCTCCCAGATGGCTCAGTTGATTGGAGCGCATCCTCTCAACCACAAGGTTGCTGGTTCGACTCCTGCAAGGGATGGTGGGCTGCGCCCCCTGCAACTGGCAGTGGCAACTGGACCTGGAGCTGAGCTGCGCCCTCCACAACTAAGACTGAAAGGACAACAACTTGAAGCTGAACAGCACCCTCCACAACTGGGATTGAAATGACAACAACTTGACTTGGAAAAAAAAAAAGTCCTGGAAGTGCACGCTGTACCCCAATAAAGTCCTGTTCCCCTACCCCAATAAAATAAAATCTTTAAAAAAAAAAAAAAAAAAAAAGGGTGGCCTTAAACCACCGTCAGCAGTCTGGCAACTACCTGCAGCCTGCATTTCAGAAAATTAGAATGCTAAAGAAATGGCACACTGGTGGGTGCGGATGTCTTTGTAGCATTGTCAGACGGCTGTACAATTTCTCTCTCCTCTCCATCTGAGAGTGTGTAGTAAGAGAAGACTTAAGAGATGGGTAGAGAATAACTACAAAGCATCCAGAGAGGTAGAAAGAAAAACAGGAGAATGCATTGTCATGGAAACCAAGGAAAGGAAGTGCTTCAAGAAAAAGGGAGTGGGCAGCTTTCCCAAGTGCTGTTGAGAGGTGAAGCTAAGGGAAAAAGCATTTATTGTATTTAGCAATAAGGGGGCATTGGCTTCATTGATTTGAGCAATTTCCTCAGAGTGGTAAGAGTAGAAATGAGATTGTATGTAGCAGGTAAGTATAATACTAAGGACAGAAAATCCAGACAATTATTTGAATTAGTCTGTGAAAGGGGAGAAAGACTGGTAACTGAAGGTAAATGTAAATTCCAGAGAAGAAAGTTTAAGATTTTAAATTAATAGATTAAGTGCTCAAGGAAAATCAGCCTGCAGCTTTATACGTACCACACAGAGACCATATTCTGGAGTGTAGTGAAACTCTGGGTCTTGAAGAGCTACATGTATATACACCTAAATTTTTAATAGTGTTTAAAACAAAGATCAAAGTTCAATTCTTTAAGTCCTGCTTAACCAAAATAAAAATAAAATAGAAAAGGAACCAAACGATCACTTAAAGTTTGAAATTCCTAAACTATCTAACTTATGCAATTGTGGAAGACTTCATCAAGGTTTCTGAGAAGTCCAGGACTGTTTCAGCTAAACCAGAGGTCACACAATTTGCATGACTTAAATTATCCTAAGTGAGTCCAACAAATATAGCCACATACACACGGATCTGATCTGTGCCAGTTCAATTATTGACAAAGTCAGTGTCAAACAGGTTTCTAAACTGTGCTAATGCAACTAGATGTAACTGAGAAACTTTGAAATGGAAATTTTATATAGTGTCATTTCAATCCAGAGAAAATAATGAAGGCTCTGTATCACTGTTGGGAGAGTAATATGGTGCGGGTACTACAGGAGGTGGTGGGCCATTGCACACGGAAAAGGTTGGTTTGTACCAAACTTGATTTTCTCTGGGGCTTTAAGCCCTGGGACCAGTCTTAGCCTCTCTCTAGTGTGGCTGTCCAGTGTTTATCAGTGTTTGAGTTAGCCAGTTTGAGATGGGGGTCATGCTTTCTGTTTTCTATTTCTTCTTTCACATGGTCCCCCAAAATAAATAAACCAAGTTGTCAGGAGTCAATAGAGAGGGCAATGTGGAAGAATCAGAATTCAGAAGGAAAGAGATAAAAGGTATTAACATTAGAGAGGAAAAGAGACAGCTGTTTAAAGATACGAAGGAAGGAATAAAGTTTACAGATACTGTGAAGCTTGGTATTTTGGGGGCAAGGAGTGGAAGGCTCTTTCATTTGTTGGCTTTAATGTCAACATGAAGTAAAAGGCAAGGTTGTCACTGGATAAGGAGGGGTGTGGTGGGACAGGTTTAGAGAATAGAGAGGAGATTTGTTTTCTAAAGAATGAAACCTGTCATGAAAAATGGGGAGGGAAACGGGTTTAAAAAAAAAAAAAAGCACAACATTAGAGACTGGTTGAGACTGGACAGAAACCAGGGATGTGAAATGCCCCCAAATACGTGGCTGTTGAGTGTCTCCAGCAGCTGCCCAGTCCACAGGAGGCACAAATAATGTAGCCTACAGTTGGCATTTTATCAACCAGGATACAAGTTATAACCAGGAGAACACTGGCAAGATGGAACTCAAAGAAGTAGGCCATGCTGTGTAGGTTCGATTGGAGGACCAGTCGCTCAATAAATCTTTGTTAACAAAGAAAGAAAACTAGAAACGTAATAGTTGACCCCCTTCCCACCAAACCTAATTACCACACCCTATTGACTTCACGTTCTCAGTGTCACATTCTCTCCACTTCCACTCTCTTACCACATGGTCACCAGCGTCCCTTACCTCCTAACTCATCTCCCACATCCCCCATTGATCACAGCAACCACAACTTTTTTCTTAAATACTTCAACTTGCCTTTCAGCCAGAGCCTCCATCTTCCAGGAATTTGCCAAAATGACCAACACAAAGGGAAGGGGCAGAGGAACCGCTGTATGTTCTCTAGGCCTTTTAGAAAATATGAAGTTCCTTTGGCCATATGCAGGCAAATTTAAAAGAGAGGTGATGGAGACATGAAGAGAATAAGAACCATTCAAAAGGAATGTCCCACAAGCGTTCCCATGTCGAGTCCACAGTGTTACCCAGCATGCTGTCGGCATTACAGGCAACAAACAAGGGCGAGATTCTTGCCAAGAGAATCAATGTGCGTATAGAGCGTAGTAAGCTCTCTAAGAGCTGAGATGGCTTCCTGAAACCTGCGAAGGAAAATTATTAGCAGAAGAAGGAGGCTAAAGAGAAAAGTACTTGGATTCAACTGAAGCAGCAGGCGGCTCCACCCACTGAAGCACACTTTGTGAGAACCAATGAAAAGGAGCCTAAGTTGCTAGAAACCATTCTCTATGAATACATGGCATAATAAGTGTGTGTGGGGGGGAAGATCTCTGTATTGTTTAACAAAACAAACAAACAAACTGAACTCACCTTGCTTTTTCCTGCTCAGAATCCTTCAGTCGTGTGTTAGTCAGGATCTTAGCTAAACATCGAGGTACTTCAATCACACTGTGCATATGATATGGTTTTCTATTTCAGCCTAAAAGGCCTGTGTCTGATGTGCTCCAATTAGTAAGCATCCCTCTTAAAATGTGTTGTCCAGCTCCTAAACACCAAGACAGGATAAAACATGCGAGGATGTTATTAGGGGAAATGCCTATGAGAGACAATAGAGCTGTCAGACCACCACGCGGTCTGATCCCAAGGGTAGCAGTGAGGGAAGGAAGGTGAGTAAAAGTGCCTGGACCGCCATGCAGTCTAAGGAAAGCATGGCAGGCCGTGGGAAGGGGGTTCTTGAGCTGAAGACACCTTCCAGGAGTCCTGCATCCCCCAGCAATAAGCCTGCCTTGTGTACCAGCCTGTGGTCAGCCACTGCTGGGAGCAACGTGTGCAAGCATGGCCTCAGAGCTAACACAATGGTGGATTTCGGCACATGGCAGCTGAGCCCTTGGATGATTTTGCTTCCTGTCCTTGAGGCCCTATCTGTCAAGGATCCCAGCATGAAACAGATGGCATGTTCAAAAGGGTTTACGTGGAACATAGTACAAGGCAAGGCAGACACTATTATGAGGTGTGGACAAGGTTAAGGAAACCCACAAGGGGTGGTGAAGCTCTCTAGGGTTAGCAACAGTGGGAAGCCATGCCACCCCTAGGCTGAAGGGACAGTAGAAGCGGTACTGGAGCCCATCGAGAGCTGGCCCCAGGGAGGAGGGGCAATGGGCAGAAGCCACAGCCACGGAGGAACAGTCTGCAAATCAAGACGATTCAAGCAGGGAGGGCACAGAGAAAACCATCGTTTCCTTCTTCCACACTTCCTGCCAAGTGCTTCAACTGGCCAAACCCAACTGGAAGCAAGAGGGTAAAGGAGATTCCTAGGGCACAGATCATGGAAGAAAGCAGGGAGACTGGATCTTGGGGACAGGAAAACAACCAACACAGCAGATTCATTATAGCAAGTTCTGATATAGGTGCCTGAGGATTGAGATGACAGCTCCATGGTCCTCAGGAGCCCAGGCTCCTTCTGTCTTTCTGACCCACCATCTTTAACACCTGGCTTCCTTCCTTACAGTCACGTCATGGTCTAAGATGGTTCCGAAGTTCCTGACACCCCATTCTTCTTCCAAGAAGGAAGAAGGACTATAGTTAATAATACTGTATTGCATATTTGAAAGTTGCTAAGAGAGAAATCTTAAAAGTTATCATCACAAGAAAAATAAATTATAACTATGTATAATGACAGATGTTAACTAGACTTACTGTGGTGATCATTTCAAAATATATGCAAATATCAAATCATGATGTTATGTACCTGAAGTTAATACAATGTTATTGTCAATTATACCTCAAAAATAAATAAACAAAAAAGGGGGAGGGAGGAGAAAGGGGAGAATACCAAAAGGGCACCTTCTAGTTGAGTAGGCCCCCTTTGAAGAGTTCCCAGTGGCCCCACCCAGGACTTCCGCATATATCTCATTAGCCACCTATGACTGCAAGGGAGACTGAAAAACATATGTGGTATTTTGGCTGGGCATGGTGCTTCTGGAATAAAATAATGGGTTTTTAGTAAAGAAAGGGTAGGATGAAAATTAAGTAGGCCTTCCTGAAATAATGACTGAGGAAACACTGCCAGAGATGGACTTACTGAGAGATGGTGTGAGTTTTCTGAGGGGAATTTTTTTGCCTCATATGTTGATTTTATAATCTAACCTCTGTTTAGGTTCCACAGCTTCCTGTGATTTAGAACCTATCTAGACTACAGAGATCATTTGCTTCACATCTTCTTATTCACATAATTCTCAAGGTATATTTGTCAATTAATGACTATTGTCTTTCCCTGAAAGTAAGACCCAGCCAGACAATCAGCTCTAATGCATCTTTTGGAGCAAAAATTAATATAAGACCCAGTCTTATTTTACTATAATATAAGACCAGGTATACTATACTATACTATACTATAATATTATAATACAATACAATGTAATACGTGGGTCTCATATTAATTTTTGCTCCAAAAGACACATTAGAGCTTATTGTCCAGCTAGGTCTTATTTTGGGGAAACACGGTGATTTCCTTAGTTGATTTAATGAATCATCCTTTCAACTGATGAAAAGTGAAAACCCTTTATTCATTCACTCAAAAAATATTTAATGAGTGTTTACTGTGTACCAGGTACTGCTGAGATGCTGCTGGGAACAAAATAGACAAAAATCTCTCTTCATGGAGCTTGCATTCTAGTGAAGAAAACAGACTCTAAATATGATACATAAATACAATATAGAGTATTTTAGTTGGTCTTAAGTGCCCTGGAGAAAAATAAAGCTGGAAAGGGAAAATGGAGTGTTAGATAGGAGTTGTAATTTTCAACAGTCAGAAAAGATCTGAGAAGAAAACATGAGTAAGACCCTACAAGAGGGCATAATGTGCAGATAACTGGGGGTGGTGTGGGTGGGGGGGAATAGTTCAGGCAGAGAACAGCAACAACTAGAAGAGGTAGTCCGTGAAAGGGGTACGGTAAGCAGAGTAATTGCCCCCACCAAAGGTGTCCATGTCCTAATCCCCTGAACCTGAGAGTATGTCATATAGCAAAGGAGAATTAAGGTTGCAGATGGAATCAAGATTGCTAATCAGTTAACCTTAAAATAGGGAGATTATGCTATAATATTGGGTAGGCCCAGTCTTCTCTCAAATGCTGTTAAAAGTGGAAGAAGCATACGGCATTTTTGGTATAGTGGTGAGAATAGCTGCCTTCCAAAGTGGAAGAGGGAGGCAGAAAATGATGTCAGAGTGATGCAATGTGAGGACTCAACCCACCATTGCTGGCTTTGGAAATGGAGGAAGGGGGCCACGAGGAAGGAATATGGATGGCTCCTACAATCTGAAAGGGCAAAGGAAATAGATTCTTCTCCCAGAAAGGAGTGCAGCCCAGCCAAAACCTTGATTTTAGCTCAGTGAGACCTGTGTCAGACTTAAGACCTACAGAAGTGTAGTATTATAAAGCTGTGTTGTTAAAGCCACCAAGTTTGTGGTGATTTGTTAACAGCCATGATAGAAAACTAATACAAGTGATAACATGGCAGGTAAGTTAGAGGAATAGAAGGACACATCACTGAAACAGTGAGCGAGGAAAGGAGTGGTAACACACGAATTTAGAGAAGTGACTGGGAGCCAGATCACATTGTTTCTCATGGCCATTTAAAAAATTTTTACTTTAGCTCAGTTTCAGGCAGGGCTATTGTGTTGAAAATACAGAGCAGTCAAGGCAGAAGCAATAAACAGTGATTAGAAGGCTATTGCAATGAGCTGAGCAAGATACAGTGACGTACCAAGCAACAGCACTGAGTCGTGTGAAGTGATTGGATGCTAAAACATAGTTTGATGGCTAAGTCGACAGGATTTTCTAAAACATTGGATATAGAACATGAAAAAGAAGAGTCTGGGATGATTCCCAGGATTTTGGTCCAAGCAACTGGACTTGCCAGTAATTGACACGGGAGGAATGCAGGAGGAGCAGGTTTGGAGGGAAAGATCAGGAGCTCAGTGTTGGACATGTGAAGGCTGAATGTCTCATCAACATTCTGCTAGACTGTACTGCTGTTCAAAATCATCTCTCCCTTTCCTGTCCCATTGACTTTGCTCTTGGCCACATGACTTGGTCACATCAACAGCATGTGAGCAGATGTGACATATGCCATGTTTGGAGGCATCAAAAATTTCCACCTGCCCTCTTGTTCCTGTTCTTTGCTACAAGAGAATAGCTCAGACCAGGTTGAGGTGGTACCTTCAGCCTGGGGTCCAAGATGGGGAAGATAGGCAGAGAAGATCCACCTATGAAACAAAGTGAAAATCTGAACCCAACCCACAGCCTGGAGCTCGGATGAAGCTGAACGGCAAACACATAAACAAGAAGTAAATGTTTGTCAGTGTACACCACTGAAATTCAGGGGTTTTTTTTGTTTTGTGTTTGAACAAATACAATCTCGAGTTTAGGGGAGGAATCTAGGAGTCCTCACTGTATGGTTAGCATTTAAAGCCATGAGACAGAATGAAATCAGCAAGGCAATGAGTATAGAGAGAGCAGACAAGGGGGTCAAGAACCGAGCACTAGGATACTCATTGTTAAGCGATTGGGGAGAGGAAGAAGAACCAGTTACGGATGGATTGAGGAGGAGCTAGCCAGTAAGGTAGGAGGAAAAAGTTGAACAGGTGGTGTCCTGGAAGACGGAGCGATCACTGTATTAAATGCTAGTAATAATATAAGTACAATGAAGACTGAGAAAAGATGACGGATTTTAACATATGAAGGTCACGAGGTGAACTTCACAATATTTTTCATGGCGTGATTAAATGAAAACACTCTGGGATCATACTCACCTATTCATTCATTCATTCATTCATTCATTCAATAACTATTTCTGAGCACTACATGACAAGCACTATTCTAGACATCTGGTATATGTCAGTAAAAGAGACACCCTTCCCTGCCCCCAAAAAACACGAGGCTCAGATTTTAGTGGAGACACACACACAATGAACAATAAGCATAATAAATCAGTCAAAAGGTGATACGTGCAATCAAAAATAGTGCAGGAAAAGGGAAATCAGAAATGCCAGAAGGGTTGCAATTTAAATAAGGTGGTTGGCATAGGCTTCATAAAGATGACATTTGATTAATAGTTTTAAAGAGCTAACTTTCTGATCCAACACTGTACTCCTGGATGTTATTTCCCTCATTGCCTTCAGTTTATAACCCTCAGCTGACATTAAACAATCAAGTATATCTACAAGACCTGTGACTCTAAAGGCTTCCCCAAATGTTAATTAGTTGAATAAATAAACCAGGAGTAAAAACAAAGATTCAGCCTCCACTGATTTCGCTGTTACTCTTTGAGTTACCCAGTTAGCACTGTGATCTGTCAGAACCACTCAACAAAGAAAAGTCATCTTTGATTAAGTCTGATGAAGGTTCATAAGGCATTAGCAATTCAAAAAAGTCATTAAATTAGATTATTGGTGGGATTGCAAAGTGGTGCAGTCACTATGGAAAACAGTATGGATTTTCCTCAAAAAAATTAAAAACAGAACTACCATATGACCCAGCAATTCCACTTCTGGATATTTATCTGAAGAAACCTAAAACACTAATTCAAAAAGATATATGCATCTCTATGTTCATTGCAGCATTACTTAAAAACTGAATTAAGTGAATGTTTAATACCTCATCTGTATATTGCATTGTGTGTTCACCACCCAAAGTCAAAACTCCTTCTGTCACCATATATTTGACTCCCTTTACTCTTTTCTACCTCCCCCACCCTTTTCCCTCTGGCAACCACCAAACTGTTGTCTGTGTCTATGAGTTTTTGTTTGTCTTGTTTGCTCATTTGTTGCTTTCAGTTTTATATCCCACATGAGTGAAATCACATGGTTCTTGACTTTTTCCATCTATTTTGCTTAGCATGATATTCTCAATATCCAACAATGTTGTCACAAATGGCAGTATTTCATCTTTTCTTACGGCTGAGTAGTATTCCATTGTGTGTATGTACCATATCTTCTTTATTCAATCTTCTATTGAAGGACACTTTGGTTGTTTCCACATCATGGCCACCATGAATAATGCTGCAATGAACATCAGGGTACATATATATTTATGAATAAATGTTTTTTAAATTTTGGGGGTACATACCCAGACGAGGGATTCTGGATATGCTAATTCTATTCTTAAACTTTTGAGGAATCTCCGTAGTGTTTTCCATAGTGGCTGTACCGGTTTACATTCCCATCAGCAGTATATGAGAGTTCCTTTTTCTCCACAGCCTCTCCAACGTTTGTTATTACTGTCTTGTTGATAATAGCCATTTGTGGGGACAGAGCCCCAGAGAGCAGTTTCCAGGCTCTCGGCCTCACGTGGAAAGGTGCTGCCGCGGGTAGTAGATGGCCATCAGCTGTAGCTGGTTAGCCAATTGGCCACTGATATAACTGCCGCGGCTGCGCTGGTTGGTGAGTCCAGTCGAGTGGAGTCAGTCAGTTGGCAGAAAAGCGAACAGCAGGTCACACGTTGTGTGAATCCAGACTCCAGTGAGACTATAGTGGTATGACTCCCCTACTTATGGCTCCGTGGGTGTTCGTTTTTGGCCTAACCATGTCCTGCGTTCTTATGTGGGGAGCCAGACCAGAGACCTCGCGTGAGTCCCTGCACGACACCATTCTAACAGGTGTGAGGTGGTAGCTCATTATGGTTTTGATTTGCATTCCCTTTATAGCTAATAGTAAAGTTGAGCATCTTTTCATATATCTGTTGACCATTTGTATATCTTCTTGGAAGAAGTGTCTGTTCAGGTCCTCTGCCCATATTTTAATTGCGTTGTTTTTTGTTAAGTTGTATGAGTTCTTTATATATTTTGGATATTAGCCCTTATTGGAGGCATTGTTTGCAAATATCTTCTCCCATTCAGTTGGTTGCCTTTTTGTTTTGTTGATGGTTTCTTTTGCTGTGCAGCTTTTTAGTTTGATACAGTCCCATTCGTTCATTTTTGCTCTTACTCCCTTGCCATTGAGGTCAAATTCATAAAATCCTCTCTAAAGCCAAGGTCCATAAGTTTAGTATGTATGTTTTCTTCTATGTATTTTATTGCTTCAGGTCTTATATTTAGGTCTTTGATCCATGTTTAATTTTTGTGGATGGTTGACAAATATCAGTCTGCTTTCATTCTTTTGCATGTGACTTTCACATTTTCCCAGCACCATTTATTAAAGAGGCTTTCTTTTTTCCACTGCATGTGTTGGGCTCCTTCATCAAAGATTCTTTGCCCATAAATATGTAGGTTTATTTCTGGGTTCTCAATTCTAGTACATTGGTCTCTGTGTCTGCCAATACCATGTTGTTTTGATGACTGTTGTTCTGTAGTGTAATTTGAAGGAAGGAAGTGTGATACCTCTGGCTTTGTTCCCCCCCCCCCCCCCACTCAGGATTGCTTTGGCTATTTCAGGTCTTTTGTGGTGCCATAAAAACCTGATATTTTTTTGTTCTATTTTCAAAATGACATTGGGATTTTGATAAGGATTGCATTAAAGGTCTGTATTGCTTGGGGTAATATGGCCATTTTAACTATGTTGATTCTTCCAATCATGAATATGGAATATATTTCCATTTCTTTGTGTCTTCAATTTGTTTTAATAATGTCTTGCAGTTTTCAGTGTATAGATCCTTCACAACCTTTAAGTTTATTCCTAGGTAGTTTATTCTTTTAGTTGCAGTTGCAAAAGGATTTTTTTTTTTTTTTTCATTTCCTTTTCTGAAATTTCATTGTTAGTACATCTAGGAACACAATGGATTTCCATACACTGATTTTGTATCCTCCAACTTTACTGTATTTTTTTTTCTAATAGTTTTTTTGTTGTTGTTTTTGGTAGAGTCTAGGATTTTCTATATAAAGAATCATGTCATCTGCAAAGTGAGTATTACTTCTTCATTCCCAATTCGGATGCCTTTTATTTCTTTCTCTTGCCTGGTTGCTCTGGCTAGGACTTCTAGTACTATGTTGATCAACAAACAAGCCCTTTCCCACTCTATCTCAGGAACATGGCTGTGTGATTGCTCACTTCAGGCTGTTCATCAACATGCACTGAATCAACCCTACACTCTCCATGAGTTTCCTGGGTACACCTCCATCCTAGAATAACCAAAAATAGTAAGCAACACACTCATTTCACACACTGTTTCCAATTTTAAATCATTTATTGAAACATATGGCACAGTGTTAGGGATCAATCATCAGGCACCCATTCATTAAGGTTTCCACAGGGGAGAGGAAAGAGCTTTGGTGAAAAAGTCTAGTCCAGCACAGTCCAGTAGAACTTTCTCTAATGAAGGAATTGTTTTAGAATTGGCACTGTCCTGTGTGAGCCACGTGCAGCTATTGAAAACTAGAAATGAGGCTTTTAATTTAAATGTTTAAAATTTTAATTTGAACAGCCGCATGTAGCTAGTGGCTGCTGTACCTGACGGCACAGCTCTAGGTGCCTCAAGGCCCAGCAATCCTTGTATCTGTTTTCTTTCTATACAGTAAGGGGATTAAGAAAGAGGATTTCTAAGGCAACTTCTGTTTCTGACATTTTCTAATTCTAGTTTTTATTCTTAAGCACTTAAATAATCTGAAGCACGATCACATTTACTCTAAACATGTGAAAGATAAAGTGATTTTTACCAATGGCCCAGAATAGAGGTCAGTTCTTATAACCCAGGTATTTTCTTTACTTTCCGTATTTTGAAAGTTGATTTCCTGAAAGGAATCCCCAAAGGAGCATGCATCAGCAAGCAAACCAGAAAGCACAGTACAATGTGTACTATAGCACAAAAGATGAAAAGATAAATGAACTGAATCCTCCCACAACTAGCTCCTTTGTCTCTCTGGTATGCATAGCTGCCAGCACGTTCACTGAATGGACTGCCAATGGGCAAGGTCCTACCAGGTATTACGAACCCAAGATGTCAAAAATATCATCCCTGCCCTCGAGGAGGGAATAAGCAGCATGGTATCTACATGGAGTCCCATCGCATAACTTCCAGAGCACAGCAGCCTAGCAATTTCTCTGTACCTCAAGTCTGGGCAACTTCATGCCCCACAAGTTCACCCTTCCTAAATGCTGACACTGCAATCCTATAAACCTCTGTTTTCATCTGGCTCTGCCCTCCACCCACCCGTACCCAACCCCCCAGTTGCAAAGACAGTATTGTGTTGGAAGAGTTGAAAGCTTACTTCTTTGGACCGTATTAGAAATCTGATTCAGAAGTGTATACTTGCAAAATGAGTACATCTCCACAGCAAAGAACTCCATTTACTTCAAGACCTGATTTCCTTTCTTTGGGGTTTAATAATAAATGTTGAAATCTTTAGACTCATAATATCTTATTAATTTAAATTAGGTGTAAACCAAGTGCCAAAGTCTTTGCTCCTGCCTTAAAAGAGAGGCGGTTCTATTAAAAAAAAAAAGCCTTCAACTTGACTATTTTAAACAATATCCTTCTTAGATAAAATCATCTCTTTCGGATCTTAGAACTTAGCAGTTATGAATAAGCTTTCTCACATAGATGATTTGCTAGATATTTTCTTAAAACTTTCAACTAATGCAAATCCAAATATGTGCATCAGCTTTAAGAGAAATCATAAAGGTTTTAGCAACAGAAACAGAATATGCTTGTCACCTCCTTTACAATGTTTTCACCCCAAAAGCTATAATAAAACATTAGTACTTTTTACACTAAGCATCATTTAAGTGCTTAATATCAAAATCCCAATTTCAAAAGAATAAGAACCATAGCCCATATCCCGCCTACAGAGACACCAGATTAAAGACATCTGGAAAATGACTGAAAGTCAAACTCAGTTCTTCAAAAACCCCTGCTTCTTTGCACACAAAGTGCCACACGTGTATTAATAAACCTGATAAAAATGTACATGAGAGCCAGGCCAGGAGTGAAATTTCTCTCAGAATTTTTTGAACCTAATGAAATTCTTCTTACTCTAAAAATACAAACCTTATAAAGTTAAATGCTGTGTTAGAATTTCCATTTGTTCTTTTTAAAAAGATCTAAGATTAAAATTTCATTTCGGTGTTAGGGTAGGCAATCACAGCTGAGCACAGTCATTCTCAGCAAGAACTATTTTAGGTGTTTATACCTCAAGGCGCTGTGTCACCTCTCATGGAATGCCGACACTTCAAAAGGAGAATGTGGCGAAGTTTTAAAAAGATGTTCACAGCTTTGAAGATGATCAGCCTCCCGAACAGCCTCCTGTTAGCTCCTACCCCCTGAACATAGTATGTGCTCAGGAAATGCTAAATTGAATAGCATTTAGCCCATCGATCATGACCTGGGAAAGACTAATTTTAGTGAGACAGTCATCATTGTTTAACACCAAAGATCAAAGGCATTTGGGATAGATGCTCTTTTTTTTTTTTAAGTACCAATAAATGGAATCATCGCAGACTCGCTCACTTTAATAACTTCTCCTATTTCTCATTGAAGGGTTTACAAATTCATTTTTTATTAATTCAGTTAATCTCAAGAATATTAGAAAGTTGATGTTTGTGTTTTCATGCTGTAACAGAAAGCATGATCTGAAAGGTTATGTGATTTGCCTGAGTGTGTACGAGGCACAATTGAAACCCAGGCCCCTGACCTCAGAGACCAGCACGTTGCCAGGCACTGGCCAGGGGTTCACGACCCGTCCAGTACGATGTGCAACCTAGATCCCCCGAGCTGCATAGGGCCCAGAGAAGCAAACACCAACACTGCAGGCATCAGCAGAGCCAGCAGAGTGGCCGTGATGTTTCCATCACATCCCAAGTGTTATCAATTGTGACATTCACTGCACTAAGTCAGGAGTGTGGATGCCACGCTTCACGGGCATACTTCAGATGAAGAAAACAATCACTACAACACAACTGTTTTCCTCACCAAGGGGAAGAAGTGGAGTATTTTCCAGCCCAAGAAGAAATAGGATTTTTTAATGTAGGTCTGTTTGCAGTTAAACCCAAATGGGAAAAATCAAATAGGGCTTTGCCAAAATTTCTAACCTGCCTTACTAAGTCACATTTCATCTATTTATTAGTCCCACAACCTTTTCATCCCTTTTTTTTTTTTTAACTGGGGAAGGGGAACAGGACTTTAGTGGGGAACAGGGTATACTTCCAGGCCTTTTCTCCAAGTCAAGTTGTTGTCCTTTCCATCTTAGTTGTGGAGGGTGCCGTTCAGCTTCAAGTTGTTGTCTTGTCAGTCTTAGTTGTGGAGGGTGCAGCTCAGCTCCAGGTCCAGGTGCCGTTTTCTAGTTGCAGGGGGCACAGTCCACCATCCCTTGTGGGACTCGAGGAATTGAACTGGCAACCTTGTGGTTGAGAGACCACTGGTCCATGTGGGAATCCAACCGGCAGCCTTCGGAGCTAGGAGCATGGAGCTCTAACCACCTGAGCCACCGGGCTGGCCCTTCATCCCCTTCTTAATTCACTGTCTCACTGAGGCCTGGTTTTCCCTTGCTTCACACACCCACTGATTGGAGCTATGTGAAGGAATACTGACAATTCAGAAAGTATTATTCAGCAAACATTTTTAAAAGATGTTCATAGCTATTAGATGGTCAGCCTTCTGAAAAGGCTGCTCCCAAAAGAAGCTCTTGCATGCGTTTGACATAAGGTCTGTAATCCCTCCCCTAGTATCAGATAACTCTCCAGGTTTTCAGGAGCCTCCTGGTAAGAAGCCCCCTAGGGAATATCCTTAGGGTTACCCCCTTGTTGGTGAGGCTCAAGGCCTCCAGCCCTCCATGCTGATGGGTGTTGCTGAGCCACTTTCCCCATCTGTCAAGCAAGTTGAGTCAGACAGCACCTAAGGTCCTTCCTGCCCTAACTTTGAGTGCTTTCTAAAAATCAATGATCCTAATTAGGCCCATTTTCAGCACTTCACTTACATTACTTCACTTATACTTCAGTGATACCCATACCCACAAGTAGATACTCTTAATATTTACAGATGAGGAAAGTGCGCATTAGACAGCTTGGGCAGTAGAATCTCCCTTAACTGACCTTTACTCAGCCAATCCAGCAAATGTGCTGATTCTAATTCATTTTGTCATACGGCACAGTGATGAATGGCCTCAGTCTGTGAATGCTGGTGGCTGGTGGACCAACTATTAGGCAGGGTCTGCCTTCGGTTTCCCCCAGCAAAGTTTGTGTGCTTACCAAAATTTAATCGTGTTTGTTTCCAAACTTGTTTATGTCAGTTACACTTGTCACTGTAACAATGAAATTTAAGAAAAACAGTATACAAGCCAATGAAATAGAATTATAAAAAGAAAATACCATTTCAATAACTCAGAAGGAAGTTTTGGAACGACAAATTACACACACATTAAAAATATTGAGTTAAATGTAGAAGATAAAACAGTAAGAGATTAGGGGACAAAAGTCTACAGAGTTTTTATATGTACATCATGTCCTTTAAGTTCTCACTCCATTTTAAAGACAACCAAATGCAAAGTATGATTAGAGAATGCATCACAAAAGGTTTTGCAAGAAAGGCAGCATGGTCCTACAACTGCAGGAATCACATATTAAAACAAACTGAAGAACTGAATCTGTCAAATGACTGTATTCCTGATTTAAATTTAAATAAAATGTTTATGGTATATAAGTCATCCCTCGGGGGAGGTGTCACTATAGATTCATTTACATTTTCTGAAGTGTTATATAAATGGAATCAGTGTGTACTCTTTTTTTTCCTCTGGCTTCTTTCACAGCAGTGTGATTATTTTGAGATTCATCCATGCTGTTGCATGTATCAATAGCTTGTTGCTTTTTGTTGCCGAGTAGTATTCTACTGTATATACTCCACATTTCCTTCATCCATTATCCTGTTGAGGGACGTTTGTTTCCATTTTGGGCTATTACAAAGTAAAGCTGCTATAAACATTCATGAACAAGTCTGAGACATGCTTTCATTTTTCTTGGGTAAATACATAGAAGTGGCACGGCTGGGTCATAGGACAGGCATGTGTTTAACCTTTGTGAAACTGCCAAACTGTTTCCTATTGGCAGTGTATGAGTTTGTTACTTCACATCTTTGCCAGCTATTGGTATTGTGTTTTTTTTGTCATTCCAATAGGTGTTAGTGGTATTGTATTGTGGTTTTAACTTACATTTCCCTAATGACTAATAATGTTGAGTATCTTATCATGTGTTAATCTTATCATTAGTCTTTTTCTTTTTAGGTGAAGTGTCTGTTCAAATATTTTATCCCCCTTTTTTAAGTGAATGGTTTTTTTATTAGTACGTTAGGAGTTCTTTATATGTTCTGGATACATTCTGTGGTTTGTCTTTTTATTCTCCTAACAATGTTTTTTGAGTTCTTAATTTTAATAAAATCCAATGTATCCATTTTTAGATTTTACATTTAGATCTATGTCCACTTTGAGTTCTTTTAAATATGGTGTGAATATGAATCCAAGTTTGGTTGATCATTTTGGTTTTTGCATATGGACATCAAATTGTTCCAGTTCCATTTGTTACATTATCCTTTCTTCACTGAATTCTCTTTATATCTTTGTCAAAAATCAGTTGACCATATATGTAAGTGCGGATCTATTTCTGGAGACTCTATCTTTCCATTGATCAACTTGTCTAGTTCTATGCCAATCTATTTTTTTAAACTAACTTTTCTGATTTCCTGACAAGTTCATGTATGGGTTTGTCAGGAGACTTTTACCATATTCTAATGGTTAATAAATTTGATGCAATAGGAAAGCCAGGGGAAAGGATAAGGTAGAAAAGAGAGATGGGCAGGTACAGAAAAGATAAGGCAAAAGTATCACACAGGCAGAAGGATTAGAAAAAGTAGGCACTTTTTAAAAATAACATTTTCCCAACTCTGCCATCACCAAAGACCAAAGACCTGCCCCCCACCTAATATGACCCTATCCTGTCTTAACGGTTACGTCTATAAAATAAACAGTATTTATTAGGTAATAATTCATTTGTGTTCTCATATATTATTCATCAAAGGCATATGCTACTGCTAGTGTTTCTGAGTATGAGATAACCAAGGTTGCTACAACTCCTGTCAAAAATAAACTGACCTTTTAGATATCCTGTGCAGTGTTGTGGTAGGCAAGGTTATCATTTCCATTAAGCTGTTTGAAATATTCACAGTAGCCCCCCCAGGACTCAAACCATCTGCTCCTTGCCCAAACCACTTTTTAGAGCCATGAATTTCTATAGCCTCAGACAAATCCTAGCCTAGGGGTTTCACCCGGCTTTACTTCCTTCATCAACCACTTGCTGTGTCATCAGAACTTCAGAAAAATATGTGATTTGTTAATGTGATGAAAATAACAAGAAAGTGTAAAGCACCAATTGCCAACCCACGTTTTCCCAATAACTCAGAATATCACTACTTACCAGCTCAAAAGACCCTAGAAACCAAGAAAAATTTTAACTTTCTGAAAGAAACCTGTAACCAGGACTTTTTTCCCCCTAAGGTTGTATGGAATTGAAATAACATTAGGTTTAACAACTCAAAAAAGTCTGTGATACCAGAGCTTCAGACAAGATAATAAAAAACTGAAAATCAAATACACCAAGAGAAACTGTTTGAAGTTACTCAAAAAAGGAAAACCCTGCCCAAATTAGATAGATCAATGTTACCTAATCTGACAGCTTGACACACTGGAATCCAAAAACATCTCTAAGTCAGATCCCAAAGTGAATAAAATGATGGATTCCTAGTGTAGACTGTTAAAATGTCATCTTATACCCACACACAGTAGTCCTCAAGCAACGATGTATCTTAACAATAGGGAACAGATGTCAACAAATGAATGCATGAAAAATGAGGTAGAGGACACAATTACTGATTGCAAGTATTATTTTTCTCTTTTAGAAAATTGTTCCTGTTGTTTTGTTATTTTTTCCTAATATTGGGGGATACCTTCAAATGTGTTCATCGCCCTCATGGCGGAACCCCAGCAAGACCTCTCAGAATTATTTCCATTTTAGCACCTGTGCTGCTGAAACCAGGGCTACTACAACTTTTAAATCTACTGCCTCGTCAAAACAGGCCCAACGTTATCTCTCCACTGCAAACAATGTACTGCCCCACTGATCTCATTTTGAGGACTAGGCGAGGGCATCCAGACTTCATTCCCAGATAGCCATTATCTACGTGAACTTATTATTTAGATTTAAGCTCTCTGGGCCTCACTTTATCTCTAAAATAAGTACACTATTCAATGTAATTTAACAAACACATATTATGAATACAACAAAAATACATAGCCCTGGCTCCAAATTCTGGCATCCCTAAATTCTGTGACTATGACTTTTCCCCTTTTAGGGTTATGGAATGTAATTAGATGATTCTAAACTTGTTTTGAAGATATGATCTAAATTTCCAATCACATGTGTCAGACGGCACTTAGCCTGGGTCCATGACCAGGAAGTGGTACTCTGGGCCAAAACCATCTGAACGCTGACAAATGTCGTTAGTGTTGTCCTGCTGAGTTCTGAAAGACAAAGTGTTTTGTTATTTTCATTTCTGTTGTCCCTAAGGCCTAGCAATACCAGATCAAGCTTCTATAAAGTAATTATCACAGTGCTAAAGGCCATCGTTAGAAAAAATATGCCTTAAAAATACATTATTTCAAATAGTACTACTGTATCATACTTTACTATCTTCAAAGATATTTCACATTCATTAGATAAAGTTTATCCTAGGTGCGGAGAGCTGGGAGAATATGAAGAGAAAAAGCTCAAGACAAAGCTTTTTTCTTCCAAAATGTAACTCTTTACTAGATAAATAGTCTACGTAATTAGCAATCTAATTGCTGCCAAGTTTAAGTCAAAATAATATAAGCAAGATTTAAAGAAATGGAAACCAGTAAGAACAAATAAGATTTTTCTTCCATTAAACTTAATTCTTTACAATCACTGTTTAACTTTGTTTTTGTTTTTTTTCTTTCTACTACAGTAAGAACTGTACTTTCCTTATAATTGCAAAGGAATTTTACTGACATAAATTACACTAGTAGAAATCACAATATCCCAAGTCTTTGAGCTTTTAAATAAAATGTATGCTTCAGATGTCTGCAGTAAATAAGTGGTAAAACAGGCTTTAATCCACTAGCAGACTGGACTCTTTCCTCACCCACGTTTCCACATTTTATCCTGCGTTCTAATGACTCTGTGGATTGGAATCCAATGGCTGAGAGTGACATTTGAAATGAAGCACAACAACATGGATGGACCTTGATGGTATTGCAGAAGTGAAGTAAGTCAGCCAGAGAAAGCCAAATAACGTGTGATTTCACTTATATGTGGAATCTAAAAACAAAACAAAAACAAAACAAATGAACAAACATAACAGAACAGACCATAGATACAGAGAACAAACTGATGATTGTCAAAGGGGATGGTGTGGAGGGATGGGTGAAAAGGAAAACAAACAAACAAATAAAAAAACTAATTGAGTATATACCTAGGCTTTGAAACGTAAATGTTTCAGTAACAGATCAGAGCTCAGAAAAAAACACACACACAAAAAAAAAACCCCAGAAATGAAGGGGACAAGGAGATTTGAAAGATTATAAACTATACTTGATCATTGTGCATAAAGTCAGAAAGAAGTTTAATTACAACTCAGTTTTCGTTTTCTTATAATGAAGAAGCATGTGATCAAATCTTTTCATTATGAAAAATGTTACAGGCCTATGGACCAAAGAAAACATTCGCAGAACAGGATTATCTATCTTTTCAATAGAATTCCCTATAACCAGAACAAAAATTTGGATTATTCATATGTAATCAACTTTGTTATACAGAATGCTTATTTTTGTTGCAAAGGGAGTTTACACGTGACAAACCACTTTCAAACGGCATAAAAAGTTCATAGTTTTATTAGCTGCAGCAGTGACTTTGAAATGGTTACCTGAAGAGTGATCAAAACCTCAGATCTTCTCTACTGTCTTTTCTGTCAACAATTCCAAGCTCAAAGACCTTGAACCCCAGCAAAAAAATAAAGTGACACACTGAAGAGACAGTACAATGTTAGTTTCTGAAATTTTATTATTTTTAATACATATATTTCACAAACAGAAACCTTCTAACACCACACAATTCCGTAACCAAATGTTTCAATTTTATCAACATTCTTTAACTATTTACACTGTCTTCCCTCAACAAAAGTGCAATCCAAGACATCTTGACAAGAAATCTTTACTGACAAGAATATATTTTTGAGCTGGTTTTAAAGATGCCCATCCATTATAGTTTCTTCCAATTACCTGGAATAATAATAAAGTCAACAGGACATGGAGATGAGCTGAGTTAGGCAGCATCCGATTACAGGAACCAAAACACTGAACAAGAGCACTTTCTCCACACGGCCTCCCGAACCTCCAACTAAAATTACTCAACAGCTGCTACCATGAGACTAAAGAGAAAAGCAAACTGGAGTTACTGACCTGGGCACAGGACAAAAGACTGTATGTTAAGTATTGGTCTTACAGGACAAAATGAAAGATTTCAGCAAGTTAGTTTTGTTGGTCTAATAAGTTATGTATCAGTATATCTGTTAGTTTTAGAGTTTAAACACCTAATAATGATCTTTCCTGGTAAGTTAACTTCCCCCAGATATGAAAATACTTTTTACTCTGAAAATGAACTTTTTTTTACAAAAACTGTAAGATAAATACTTTGGGGAAAGCTCTTTTTTAATTAGAATGGGATAACTGACCCTGCAGCCCATTTTCATGGCCAATGTCTTTTAAGGTATAAACCCAGTATATCAACTGCTTCAGATGCAACCAGAAGAAAGTGCAGAACTGAGTTGGCCTGAAGAAAAAATGATGAGACCATCAGAAAGTCTTCCCACTAAACTAAAGTAAATAATTTTATTTGTTCAAGATATATAATTCTTAACAATAAATGATAAAAGTTAGAGTAGATGAAAAATAGCTTTGAAATTATAAGTCACTTATGAGTGGTTCGTATTACTGAACACTATTCATCAGAAAAACAGAAAATGGATTTCTTAGGTGACTAATATCCTCTAATATCCAAACCACACAAAAAAAATCAACTTTTTTGACATATTCCAATTTCCATCAAGGTACACAGAGCAAAGTACTTTGAGAAAGCATGGGGAAACATTAAGGTCAGCAGATTTCCAAAATAAGATTTATTCTTTACATTATTGGATAGTCAATTATATTTTATTCTCAAATCAACCAGATTTTCCATTTTAGACACGAATGCAATGCTTTGAAGGCAAAAGATGTGATCCTCTCAGATGTGATACCTATGCCTCTTCTTTTACAAAATTGAAGTATCCACAGAATTCCTAACTTCACCATCAAAATAAAAGCAAAAAGCCAATTTACCTAATTACAGTGACACCTCCTCATACTTATTTTTTAGGAATAGAAAACAATATAAGGAGAAAATACTGACTGCATCAGGCACTATCCTCACAGCAGTTTTAGACTGAGGAGCTTGCTGAATGTGATCTATACGTAAACTTTAAGCTTCAGAACAACAATGTAAGCAGGTTTCTTTACAAAAATTTAGGTGGGTTAAAGAACAGCATTACAAATATTTTACTACTCATTTTAAATTCCGAAGTAAAATCCAAACGGTACTCTGAAGACAAGAGAAACTTTTGTACTTGGGTACATGAGAGAATCAATAGGGAACAGTTAACTCACAATTACAGCTTTGCGTATTAAAGATAAATTTGCAAGGGTTATGTCCTATAGACCTCTTTAAGTTGCATCAAATACTGTCACACCAATAATGATTTTCTGCTTCTTACTGGCATTGAGCATTTCCTTCCACTGTGAAATATTTTTCAGATCATCAGACAGCAAACTAGATATGGTAAACCAAATTACAATCATCCAAACTGAAAGATGAAGAACATTAACATATTGGTTCTTTAAGGCTGTGCTGTTTCAAACAAAACATCAAATATTTCATGTAGTAGAACTGAAGCTCACTTGCAATAATATCTAAACACCTCTGAGAAGAAAAACAACTGTTTTTCTGAGGGAAAAAAAAAAATGGTATAAACCAAGTGAGTAACATAAAATGCTCACAGAACCCCAAACTTGGCTACTCATAAAATAAGTGTATTTTTAGCATTCTTTTAGCATATATGCATGTCATATTTGACATTATCCAATTC
Source organism: Rhinolophus sinicus (assembly GCF_057876585.1). NCBI lineage: Eukaryota > Metazoa > Chordata > Mammalia > Chiroptera > Rhinolophidae > Rhinolophus > Rhinolophus sinicus. Next base: position 23,193,673 of record NC_142502.1, read on the forward strand.
ATTTGTGAGAAATCATAGTCCAGTTCTATAATGGTACAGGGCATATGTCTATTTAAATCACCAAGGTCTAAAGAACCGCAAGATGTATTTTGCTCTGACAAATTAAGTATATAAATGATCTTTTTTCACCAATGACAAGGTATCATGGAGAACTTCAGAATGATCTATTTCCAAACATATTGTTGTACATTACGATCAGTGATATTCCAAAATGAAACACACTTTGAACAGAAATATTACAATTACTCTTTTTCTCATAACCTCACAAATAATTTTTTGCCTTTTCTTCCTAGGGTCAAACCTTTGATTTTAGAAACTCAGCATTAAATGGGTAAGACATCGCTGTAAGCAATTCTGTGGAAGGTAAGTGTGGCGATGACTGCTTCTCAAACTCACCAGTTAGGTCTGCGGCTAAGGTTTACCTGTGAGAAGGATCTGACATCAAATGGCACTTCAACAGTGAGTGCAAGTTCTATACATCGGTGCCGCCCAAATCACGTTATTCCTGGATTCTCCTTAAGAGCCATGTGACCAACTTCAAATCACCATTTTCTGCCTTTTGGCCTCTTGCGTCAGTGTGCGTCATTTCCAGATTCTCAGTTAGTATATTCTCTGTTACAGGTCTGCTTACTTGCAAATATCTGCAATACCAATGGCTTTTATATGTCTTATAAGTGGGATGTTATGTTCAGTATGAAAACTGACTGTTAAATTACAACAGTGATGGAAAGAGCACTCGTGTTCACTTTCACGTAATCTGTCAGTGAGGGTAAACTGCAGGGCAGTGAGCCTGCACAACGCTAAACCGAGACAGACTGAAACCCTCTTGGCTCTGCAGGCACAGACTTACATTCACTCGTCACACGTTCTTCCCGAGGCCCAAAGCAGATCAAAAAGGGGGTCTTTAGATGGCTAACATTTTATTATAGTAAGCGCTTCTTCCCAACTCCTAGTTTAGAACCGCATGATCCCTTTCCTACATTCACCCCATCCTCCCCACCACCCTCAAAGCTGCAAGAGAGGTTCTGAGTGACAGGGAGCCAATACCCCACACTCACAAGATTACCCATTAGGGCTCAGGTCATGACCACAGACTAACACTCGGAGTCAAGAGAGGGCAAGGGGCAGCCCCCATTTTAGTGGCACACATACACAAAGGAACTCTCCTTTAAATTAGAAAAGAAATTACCGTCACAGAATGTTTTCCTAGAAAAGATATGTAACAAAGTAATAATATCAATAAAATAGCTATTACCAAAGCAAAGCTTTCATCAATAAGCTTCGAGAACTTTGAAGGAGGAAAATGGCTTCACAAAATGGTAGTCCAGGTTCCCACAGTGTGGACACTGCTGGACGTTGCTGTACTCGGAGAAGTACTGCATCCCGATGCGCACGTCGATCACGGGCTTGCCGCAGTGCTTACAGTTCAGGCGGGCCTGCGGGGAAGCACAGGGGCTGTGAGCGCCGTACCTGCCGCCCCCAACACTGCCAGTCATCTGAACCCAAACGCCAGATAGCTGTGTCTGGGAAACGGATCCCAAGTTGAGTAAAGCGTAAACCAAAAACAGGGCAGGCAAAGCATAAGGTAAGCATGAGGGGTATGCTCAAATACTTATCATCAGTTTTAAAGATTAACAGCTAATTTCTCGGCCAATACGTAGCATCACTACTGATTTCTCCTACCCGTAGAAGAAAGTATAAATGTGTACTGCCCTGAAGTTCTGCACTAAAGTCCCCCTAACATTAGGACATGTGTTCCCCCTGGATTTTAAAGAGTGGCTGAAGCTGACTTCCCCCAACCCAAACCTGCATAAAACTTCTTTGAAGATTCTGAGTTTATTTTAAAAATTCATATACATTTCTCATTCTTACTATACTTGTGTTTTCTTTGATGTAAAAATAAAATTTCCCTAAAACACTCAAGTAAAACTAACAACCTAGGAAGAAGTGCTATGTTTCTCCGGAGGCTTCTGGAACCCACTAGCGCAGTATATCTTCATTCATGCCCAGTCTTCTGTCTAATGGCATAATACTAAGGCTTTCACCAACAGGCCTTAAGTGAATCACCAGAAATAATAAATACAACAGACTCTCAATTTAGATTCATTCTATAAACATAAAACAATAACCTCATTTTGTCTTCAAAACACTACTGTGAGGTAGGTAGTATTATGTGAATTTTTAGATTATGAAACGGAGGCACGTAATGATAAAGTAACATGCCCAAGACCACACAGTTAGGAGGCAGACAGGCTGAGGTTCGAACCAAAGTAGAGCCCACGCTCCTAGCCATTATATGGACTACGTTTTGTAACCTGAGATAACCTCCCTTTTAACTCACTAATCTCTCTGAACAACATTAAGAGTGAGAATCCCAGCAAACCTTTCTCTTTAACCACTCTCTTTAACTTGTTATTCTTTTCTAATAACTAATCATTGCTTATTTTTGGCTCAAAGTTGTATTGGAAGACTTTCTTTGATTTCTTAGTCATGTCCAACACTTGTCACAGGGAATATAGTTAATTGATTTTTTTTTTTTTTTTAAGCCAAACAGTAATCAAACATGTTTTCCATTTCAGTAGGGGGCCAGAAAATAAAGGTCTGGGCTTACTCAGTTTTAAGGAAGACAGACACTGAGTACCAGTAGGCTGGGTGTGGCTGGATGCCCTTCTGCTTTTCTCCCTAAAGGTAAGGAAATAAAGCCATTGTTTTCAGTGTTGTAGTAGAAAGAACACGGGCCTGGGAGTTGATAGGTTTCATAGGTTTTAGTAGAGGCTGTAACACACTTGTGAAAAACATTCTAATTTTTTAGGCCTCCACTACATGTGGAAAAGGAGGAGGCTGGACCAGACCTCCCAGGTTCTTTCTAACACTAATAGTGTATGTGTCACAGGCCCAACATTCTTTTCCCTCCTTGCTTCTCGAAAAGATAACCCTCTCAGGTGTATGTGTGAGGACGTAGGAGCCACTTCCTTTTGTTTCCCTGACCTCAAGAGGTGGCATTAAGGCACAGTGAGTACTATAAAATGCTACAATGGAAAAGACTGTGGCTAACTTTTAAAATGGAAATGTGGGCCATGCATTAGCATAGTGTAAAAGTAGTCAGCCCTATCTGGAATCAAATGGCAGGCTATGGGGGGCCATTTAGGTCTCTCCCAATCATATTTCTCTTCTAAGATCAGTGGCATAGACAAAGTATAGCTAAAATCTCGACACTGCCAACCTTTTAATTTATATTCTGAATAAACTGCTAATAGTAAGGCTATTCTCCTTACAAAAATCAAACCATAATGATAAAGATACAAAACTATGTAGTAATCTAATAAAGTGTTTCTTGGGCACTTACATAGAAAGCCAGGCTTGGCCACTGAAGAGCAAATGAAATATCACTCCTACCGGTGAAGATCAAGAACTTACAAACCAAGGGCTTGCTTTTTCCAGCACTTGGAAATAAAGCAAGGCATTTCCAAGACTCTGTCTTGTCTCCTGTGTTCCCTATGGACTTGTTTTCACATGTTCATACTTCCCTCTTTTCCTGATGATGGCTAAATTTCAGATGTTCTCTTAGCAGTGTGAAACGCCTCCTCTTAGCAGCCCTTTAAGGATTACAAATCTTTCAGGGCAACCGCCAACACCTGACAAGACAGGTGGTTCCTGGGTAATTGTAATGTCCCACAGAAAGGACACGAAAAGAAAATCTGATCTACTAAAGAAAGTGAAACGTTCTACTTCCTTTTGAAAAATAACTTTTTCTTACTAGAAACTTAGGATATGGTAATCATACAAAATATCAGAAAATAGAAGCAAGCAAAAAGAAAACTAAAGGAACAACCTAGCATCCCACAACCCAGAAACCTCCGGGTAACTAATTAGCAGGTCCCCTCTGCGTGTTCACTTTTTACAAATGGAAGCATTCTATGACGCCATTTATAATCTCTTTTAACTTCAAATACTGAATCTACTCCCCACACAGTGACACATTGTTCTACAACAGCCCTGTTCCTGACTGCACAGTAGTCTAGTGACGGCTGCCCCACTCACTGCCGGGCTTCGGGGGTCCATGGCTGCTCACGACCGAAGCCCCTTCGCCTCGCCCGCCCGCCGCCTCCCCTTCGAGCTCCTGCGCATTCACGCAGGGCCGGCTGGCGCTGTGGGGTCCATACCAACCTGACAGCACGGAGAGGCGGCCAGGATGTCGTAGGTGTACATGGTGCCCAGCTGGTGCCAGCTGCCGTCCCAGCGCGACTTGCACTTGATGCAGATGATCTTGTGCACGCCTTCCAGGCAGTCCACGCACAGCGCGTACAGGTGCATGAGTCTCCCTGCGCACAGAACACAGTGCTCAGCGTGGCCGTCAACCACACCGCCTCTCGTCTACCAAGGGGAGTAAAAAGGGGTCATCTATCCATTATAGGCAAACATGTTATGTGGATGACGACAAAAAGCAAAAGAGACGGCATTTATCACATACCCGCAAGTTGTCCTTTTAGAGTAACGATTACTCCTATTGTCAATGGAACATGTACTTTAGGTTCCATCTTAAGTACCTGCTTCAATGCACTTTTCCAAGAAGTGCTGCCCGGTTTACAACACGGACATCCAAACTCAAATGACCAAGGCACAGATGCTCAAAACCAGCCCTGCCCGTGTAGGCCTCCCTGCTCGGAAGCCTGCACGTGGCCTAGAGACTGAACTAGCAACACTGGTCTGCGGTCATGAGCTCTCGTCCAGTGACAGGTCCCATCACAAAGTCAAACGTCTGCCCTGGTAACGGGAGCGCAGAAGTGTACCACAGCCCAAATTACTATGTTAACTGCCCTTGTCTCCAACTGCTCAACCATCACCACATCTAATTTAGGAACCAGAATTACATCCTACTTGTAAGTGCTTTTTAAAAAGGAGATCAGTGTCTTGTTATTTACTGGGCTCTTAAAAGTCACATCCCCATCCCTCCATTATTTATCAACATCTAAGGCTTGTAAAGGAAAGAGGCCACCCGGTTTCTATAGAAGGGGAAAGTCAGAATGTGCAGGCTCTGCCTGGGCAGTGTGTGACAGGAACGTCGCTGCTTTCCATGTGGGGCCAGGAAGCTCCACGGTGCCCAAAGCTACCATCAGGAGAACACACACTGCTCAGGGGCTTTCTACTCCCACCGTGCTGCTCTCGGCCGTCAGCCAGAGCCTGAGTCTTCACCTGTTGTGCTAAGGCCCAGCCTGCTCCTGACACGGATTGCAGAGGGCTACACAGTGCTCAGATACTTTTCACTGCATTTGCTTACAAGACTCTCTCCCTCTTGAGGGCAGGAATATGCCTTCTTCATCCTTGTAGGCTCATGTCTAGCCCAGTGTCTGAAATGTCGAAAGTACCCCATAATTGTCTGTTGGATGAATGAAGGGGCATGTTAATAGCCAAAGACAATCTAACCTTGAGGGCATGTATGTCGAAAATGGAAAGGGTGACAAGAGCTTCTTGCAATACAGCCCACCTCTGCTCTAGGGCACTGAAAATAAAATGGGCTCACATGCCATCCCCACTCAGAGTGGCTGGGGGCATTTCAGGACGTGCTTCATTTCCAGTCTGCGCCCTAGACGTACTCACTGCAATTCTCAAATATTCAGACACCATGGAAGCTGCCAGGAAGGGTGGGGGCAGGGACAGACAGAGGTCAGGCGTTGGTAGCAGTGACCGGGAACGCTTCCTGAGTTCTTACCGGGGTCTGGCTGAGGCTGTGCTGCAAAGCTACATGAATTGTTTCACTTCACCCCACAGCAACACTACAGAGCAGGCATTATTGTCAGCCCACTGCAGACAGCAGGAACTGAAGTTTAGACACTCTGAGTAGCTTGCCCAGGTTCACAAAGACAATTAAGTATAAAAGACTAGGCTTAAATTCCTATCTGTCAAACTCATGGGAATGCCTGGGCTGAGTCTCTAGATTTGTTTCAGTTACTATTACACATTGTCCTAAATACAGAGAATTTTAAATTTCTAAACTTTAGGGTTGTGAGTTCAAACAAAAAGCAGATTCCTGACAGAACCATCACCTGTGGTTCTAAGTGGGAAACAAGCATAATTAGATCAGTCTTACTAAATTATTAAAATCAAACAAAAACATCTTATGAGAGGAAGAGTCCGAGAGCAGAAGCTGGAACCGGCGGCCGGGAGGGCAGTGAAGGGCAAGGGGCACGGCAAGAGAGTGCAATGCACAGGGGCCAGCCCTGGAAACAACAAGGTATTTCAGCTGCAAGTATATGATCAACTGCAGCCTGCAATCCTGTGGCCTGGAACGGGGCCTTTCTACTGGGGTTGAAAACGCTTTAAGGAATCCATGGCTGGGACTCTGTGATGGAAGAAATGATTTACGTACACTAGCTTGCTATCAAAAAGAATGCATGGACTTCTTGGAGATGTGGCAATAAAAACACTGGCACGCGTCAAGCAAGGCCCCACCTGTGGCACTGACTTGTCTGGTACTGATAAAACACCCTGAGCTTCAGATTTTATCTTCAACACAATTTTCAAGACCTACACCTCCATTATCTATTTGTGGATGCATATGTACTTAGGTGTACACACACACACACACACACGTTCTCAGGCGCAATTTTCACCTTCCTCCATCCACTCACTCCCTGATGGGTACCCTCAAGCTTGGGTCTTCGGCTCTGTCATATACTCTTCTTTCTCTTTTCTCCCCATTCAAGAGCACTTCCGCTCTGAAGATTTTTAAGCACCATTCTAAGCTCCCCAATTCATCTCAAATGTTTATTATTAGTAGTGCTCGCTAGACACCTCCTCACAAAGTCCCAACACCTTTTCAAACCCAATACGTACACCAGTGCCCTCGTCTTTCCCCCAAGATCAGGTCCCTTTCCCAACATTCTCCACTCCGGTCTGTGACAGCATCATTGTATCTGATCTAGAACCAAAGTGAGCCAATGAGGACGCATCTTCATCCTCTACAGGCAAGTTGTCCCTGAAGTAATTTTTCCTTTAAAATAATCTCTTGCAGACAGTCCCACTATCAGCACCCAGCTCTTTCTTATCTCCTTCCATCTACATTAGAGATATAAGTTCCAACTCTCTGCATCTAAGTTCCATCCCCTTCAAACAACTTTTCCTCTAAGCAATCATCTGCTTTAAAAAAAATTTTTTTAACCCTTCAATTCATAAAGAACACTGCCATCAACACTCTTTATTATGGCCTGAAAGAGCGTCCACAACCTGTTCTTTATCTGCCATACTTAGTTTCCACTCTAGAGTCTCTGCTCAACCAAACGGTTCTCTCCAGTTCTGTCTCTCGGCTTTTTTAAAAGCACTGTTCCTTTGCTCACATTGCTCCCTCTCCTTATCCAAAAACACATGGGATGGCTGGAACCTCTGTTTATCAAAATCCAGCCTACCTTTTGATATATGCTTTCACATTGCCTCTGGCTACCAGGGCCAAAGTGGCCCCTTTCTCCTTAGGAATTACAGGATGCTTAATGCACACAATAGCCCGGTATTACTAGTTCCACTGGTGGTACTAGGGCCTTAGGCCTAGTAGCTAGTTACATTTTCATAAAAAGCATCTACATCCTATGACTGTAAGTCAATGAACAGCAAGCACTGACAGTAACCAGAACATGTAGGAAATTCATGTTTGATTGGCTGGTGAACGGATTCAATTAAAAGAATGTGTCCATCACGAATGGAAAAGAACAACACTATTCTTGTGTACCGTTTACCCTTGTACCCTCATTCATCTTCATAAAGAGTATCTCTAGCCTAAAAATGGTAAAGGTATTCCTACTTACTTTCCTCTAAAATTATCCCCCAAACAGTATAAAGAACAAGGAACAAAGCACAACCTCTATCTTCCATGAAACTGTGCAGTACCTCAACCCTGGAACAGAATGTGAGGTCAGAAACTGGGAGGGAGGAATGGTAAGTGTTTTAGCTCTGAAATTGGCCCACAAGCATGGAGAAGAGTGGGAATAGGTGCTGAAAGGGAAATAGTGGGGTACACAAGTGACCATACATTACGTGCAACTTTTTCCATTAAGAAGCAGAGTCTATTTAATCATCCCCTGAATCTGGGCTAGTCTTACAACCTATTTTGAAGAACAGAATGTGACAGAAGTGATGTTACTCAGTTTCAAGCTTAAGTTTCTAGCGAGACGGGGTAGCTCCACTGTCACCCGGCTGAGGACGCCGTGTGAAAAGCCCGGGCTAGCCTGTTGGGAGATGAGAGGCCACACAGAACAGGGACGAGCCATTCTAGCTGAGGCTCTGGAGGCATCTACTCTGCCAACTGCTAGGTGTGTGTGCGAGGCCATCCTAGCCAGACAATCCATACAACTGTAAGACATTATAAATCATCACTGTTTTATACCACTACGTTTCGGAGTGGTGTGCCTTATCACAATGGCTAAAAGACAGGGGATTAGAAAACTCTAGAAAATAAATGAGACCACTCCCTGCTGAGAAAATGACAAGAAATTGCATCCCTGAAACTAGGACACTATTAAAAAGAGCTCTTGGGAATTAGAAATGTGAGAACAGAAAATCTTTAAACTCAGTAAAAAGACTAGAATATAAAGTCAAGGAAATCTTCCAGAATGCAGAATTAAAGAGATGAACAACAGGACCAAAAACTATATAATAAAGGTAAATCAAAAGAAAATTTCCCCAAACTTAAAAAACGTAAGTTTACCAAGTCAAAAAGCCACGAAAGCACCCTGCACATCGAATGAAAAAAAAGACCCACATCAGGGTGAAACTTCAGGCTATAAGGGATAAAGAGAAAATCTTAAAACTCTTGGAGGAATGGGGGGATAAGGGGACAGGAATAAAAACAGTATTAGGTTTCTCAATAGAGACACTGGAAGACAGGAGACAGTAATGAAATGCCTTCAAAATTCTAAGGAGAAAATATTTATAACCTGGAAGACAATAACCAACAAACGAGCAATCAAGCATGAAGATAGCAGCAAGACATTATCACACTTTCAAAGTCTTAAAACATCTCTTCCTATGCTCCCTTTTTCAGAAAGCTGCTAGGGTACGTTTCTTAAGAAATTGAGGAAATAAACCAAGAAAAAGAAAATAGAGGATCTAGGAAACAGAAGACAAAAAATGGGAAAGAACTGAAGGAATTCCTAGAAGGACAGCTATGCAGTATAGCGGGTACCGAGTGCACCGGGACAGACAGGAGAAGGAAGATGCAAGTCTCCACAAGGGAAATTTCTAGAAGAAAAAATCCATAAAATGTCTGACAAATATGTGGAAATGTTTTTGAAATGTTCCTTGTCACCTTCAAGGTACTGTATCGCTGCTGGAGAGTGAGAATATCCAGCCAAAGATTCAAAAAAGGCTAAGCAAACGAAAACGTGAATTATTAACTTCAATAAAAACAAAAGGTACCCTAGAATGTACTACACTCTATATAGGAAATACACCTATACTTCTTGGCTCAACACTAAATACCGGGGGTGCCAAAAAACAATGTGTACACATGACTTGTATTTATCTTTTGTTATCGGTATATATTATTACAATTTTAATACAGTTTTTTCCTTTCTTAAAATGTGTATACATTTTTTGGGCACCTTTTGTACTTACATTCTCAAAATAGTAAAAAAATAAAATTAAGGATTATCCAAGAATTGTGATATATTATCCTGAGAGAAAGAGGAAGTTATAAGAGCGCATAGTCATCAACCTTAAAATTTTGTCAATAGGTATATCTAAAATTGGAGAATAAAGATAGCAGTTTTAAAATTATGATGGTAAAAACCTGAAGAATCAGTTAATATTTTAAAGTGTTTGTCTCTGGGAAGTGAGACAGCAGGAGTTGATGTGAAGATAGGTGGGATATATCATTTTTACTACAGGCTTTTTTAGACACTTATAAACATATTTATTACATGACATGTATCCCATCTTTATAAAAATGCAATAGTTTTACATGAATTGACAGATTTCTCACTTACACTGACCAAGCCTGTCATTTACCTTATGGCTGAAATGTCACCAAGTCCTTGTATGTTATCAACAGCGCTAATAAGCTCCCAACCCTCACCCCCAGGGGAATGTCTGAGCTTTCAATATCCATTTTCCTTTCGCTGCTATCAAGAAAGTCTCATCTTTCATACATGTCAAGATTAATTCAACTAATCTAAAAACACTTGGCCCTCTGTGACCCCTCCTTTCCCTCACTCTGTATGTTTCCAAGAATCAAAGAGAATACACAGCTTCCTGCGCTCATTAACACAGGTTTCAAAGGTAACTATTTGACAGTGAGTGTCATTTTTATGCAATTCTTCTCTAAATTTCCTCCCAGTTATGAGAAATTATACACCAGGAATCCTCTCTTCAAATTACAGTACAACAAAAACATAAAGTTACCCACCAGGGCAAACTGTACTCTTGGCACAGTGACATCAGAGTAAAACAAACCACCACCTCCCTAGACGAGCTGAAATATTCAGCTGTTACCCAGCACCTGACTAGAACAAAAAAGTACCATCAGTTAAAATTAAGCCTGAACAGAGAAGTCCTGTCTTGTTTGCTGTCCAGCTTTTAAGGAACAGAAAGCAGGCAAGGTGAATTAACACCTGTACCTTGAAGGTGACAAGGAACATCATACTCGATCTCATCATGTCTCGATGGGCTTAAGAACAGAGTTCCGTCCACCAGTGGGAACTGTTCGAACACTGGGAGCGCCCGGTGGCACAGGGCACAGTTTACAACATTTCTGTGGCTGGCACTGAGGGCCGCAAGAATGAACTTGCGCAGATCCTCGCCCTGGCCCATTTGGGCATCGTCTTCCATCCGCACGTGGAAAGTGTTCAGTTTATGCCTGGGGATGTGAGTGAGCAGCTCGGAGAGGTCCAGCCGCCGCAGGAACTGCACGGGCGCATCGAAGTGGCTGCCCCTGTGAACCGATAACCCAGCGGGGCTGTAATCAAAGTGGGCGTTTCGGAACACGTGGCCCCCGGCCATGGCCTTTTTGTGAGGCTCAAGATGGATGGCGTTCTTTAAGAATTCCCCAAGGTATCTGGAGGAGCGGGGGCCACTGAAGTGGGCAGGGGAGAGGATGGAGTAGCCGCTGGGCGGGGACTGGCCCGGGGAGCCACAGGGGGAGCGGGCTGCGTAGGCCCCGGCGCTGAGGGCTTTCTCCTGGGAGTTCTGCCGGTCCATGGAATGGCGGCGGGGGAGGTCGTGGTTCAGGCCTTTCTGGGGCTTGTTCGGGGGCCTGCACTTTTTTGCCTCCTCCCCCGCCTCGCCAGGGGGCCTCCCCGTGTTCTTCTCTGACCCAGACTTCTTCTTCTTCTCATCCTGCATCCGCTTCACCTGGTACCAGTCTGTGTCCTTCTTTAAGTGGCCCTGTCCACAACGACAGGAGCAGAAGCGGAAGGCCAGGTCGTAGCCCTTCTTGGTCCACATGTTCTGGCGGCACTGCTTCTCGTTCCAGCTGCGGGCCCGGCCGATGCAGTTAAACTGGACCAGGATGCTGCTCTCCCACTCGTAGAAGCACTGCAGGTGCATCCAGGTGCTGTGGGGACAGTGCTCGTTGTTGCACACCACCTTCTGGTAGTCGTCCTTCTCCAGGTCAACCGGCCTCCCGAAGCTGCAGATCAGGGGCGTGGCACAAGGGGCTTCTGGGGAGAAACAAAAGGACAGCGAGTCAGCATGGGGGACGTGGGACTCCAGCTGCCACCAAGTCAGAGATCAAAGCGACCATCCTACATGAGCCCATTCATGCCAAAGGTACTTTTCTGGTGCCAAGATTCCCACCACTGGAATAACACCACACATGGTTAGAAAACATTTACCATTTTCTCTGGTATGGTGTGGTGCCAAGGGAATTTATTTTCTCATATTTGTTATCTGCTGGAAAACATACCAATAACCTTCAAAAAGTCCAAATCCTTCACAGAGCAATTAGCTGTATGTCAGTACTTGCAATAGTGTAGTATAAGGTTTTTCCAAGACATGGGTGTAATGACAGGCAGTCCCAGGGTTGTCCTGAAAATGAATCACTCCAATGAACTAGGAAATAATATGATGAAGCTACTTTACCAACCAGTTCGTGTGGTAGCTCCAAAATGGCCCTCAAAGCCCTTACCAGGGTTAGGTTATTATCCTGAATGCCATAAAAAACAGACGAGAAAACAGACTGGCCCCTCCCCCATTCTCTTCTAGAATGGTCTGACACCTCATGACAAGGATGTTTGATCAAACTAATTGCTGGTCTACACAGAATTACACTGCCAGGTCATGAAGGAAAAACAGAATTCCCCTAAAGCTAACAGGACAGAAAGGGGTAACACCAAGATTTTTCTACCCCATTTAACCACATGCCCCACAGGGCGTCCAAAAGGCCAAGTACGTTTCCAGAAAGGAGGAAAAACTTGGTGACACAAGTAGAACCCACTTCTTAAGAAGTAAACAGGATTTATGGCGATTGGAACTCCACTGAATTCCCGTTACTTCAATGTCCATAACATTTTCAAAAGGCCCCTTTGTAGGATAAAGGAAAGTTCCATACACCGTGCTCAGTTTAGACTTTACCCGTTGTAGCTGAGAAGCTAAATGAGGACTAACCCAGAGAACCCCTCAGTCAGAGTTCTGCTTTAGAAATCTCACCCTGGGGGCAGTGTGGGACATGAGTCTGGAGGCAGGGAGGCCGGAGTGGGCTGTGGGGGTGCCCCGTAGTCCAGGTGAGAAATGACCAGTGCCTGGGCTACAGCAGCAGAGTAACACGGCTCCCGTGTTGGGGGTGGTCAGACGCAGTGAACAGCGAACATGGGAGGGGCAGGTCTGGGCAGAAGACGACTCTGGGCTGGCCTTGTTTTTGGACCTGCCGAATTGGGAGTGCCTGTGCACCACCGACATGAAGAAAGATGTGACTGGAGCTCGAGAGGCTTGGAGCTGTGAATACAGATGTGGAGGAATGTATCCAGATATGGAGGTTAAACCGCTGGAGTGATGAGCTGGGCCAAGAAGAACGTGAAGAGAGGAAAAGAATCCTGGGAAGCAACGTTAAAAGGCAGGAGGAGAAGAGTCCTCCACAGAGATTGGTAAGGAATGAATCAAGAATTCACTGGAAGACAAGTCAGGAGAGAACTCTATCAAGGCAGTCAGAAAAGCTGTAAGATGGAGGGCTCGAAACGTCCTGGAGGGCCAGGTGAGATCAGTGAGTCTCAGCGTCTGCACAACTGACACTTGGGGCTGGGCAAGTCTGCTGGGGGGCTGTCCTATGCACTGCTGATGTTCAGCCACAGCCCTCCTGCTAGATGCCAGCAGGGACACCCCAAATGTCTCCGCTCACTGCCAGATAGCTGGGGGCAAAATCACCCCTGGGTGGGAACTACTCAGTAAGACGCAGACTGAGAAGTCCTCACCAAAATGGGCAGAAAGTCAGGCACTGACACCTCCGTAAGACAGTTCCAGTGGGATGGCGGGGGACAGGTCACAGGCACATGGTAAGGAATGGAGGTGAGGTAAAAAAGTAGAAGCAGTACACATGACCCTCCAGAAAACTCTTTCCAGAAGTACAACTGTAGAGGGGAGCACACAGAATGGGCAGAGGACGCAAAGGCGGAGTCCTGAGTATGTTCACGAACCGGGGGAATGAATGCCAAAAACTCAGGACAGCTTGAAGATGCAGGAGAGGGAACAAGCTACTCAGAAACCTTCACAACCTCACCTCTGCCCACAGAACTACAAACTCGACTTTCCAGCAAATGGAACAGCACAGTGATAGGACCTGTAAAGCCCACGACTCTTGTGTGTTACAATCATCCCCGTCGGTGTGGGATCCCAGGACCTCAGCAAGGCAGCCCTAACCAACTGGTCTAGCTGAGCGCCTTTGATCACTGCAGCCTCCTCATCTACCTCCTGGGAGTCCGCAATCCTTAATCTTCATGTGTCTGAATCCCAGCCTCCTACTGTCACAATCCAGAGCATGGACTCTGCAGCCAGACTACCTGAGCTGGAATCCCAGCAGCACCATTGATGAGCTATGTGCTCTTGGGCAAGTTACTTAACTTCTCTTTGAGTCAGTTTCCTGTGTAAGATGCAGGTAACAACTGAATGTACCTTAGATGGTTGTCATAAGAATGAAATCTACGGATACACAGGTGGCGCCCAGCGCAGGACCTGGCACACAGTAAACTTCCTCCCCTGCCCCCACCCTTCAAGGCCCAGTGATGGGACCAGTAAAGGACTCCTCCCTTCCTTGTACCCTGGACCCCTTCCAGCACAGTCTGCTCTGAACCGGACTTGAATCCCCACTGTGGTCCCACCAGGCGACGACGCAGGAGAGGCTGGCTGCCTCTTACTCAACTTTGTGATCCTGGAATCACTGGGCCCTTGCACACATCCACTGCTGAATAAACTTGCATTAAAAAGACACCGGCACCCGAAATCCACATATAACAAGCAGAGCAGAAGGAAGAGAGAGAGCTGTAACCCTAGAGAAAGAGAAAAGACCTGACTGTATCGAAAAGAGGTAGAAGAGTGGTTTGTATATGGAGTAAATTAACTGCAGCCACCTGGGTTGTGACCTTCAGTGTCCTTTAACACGTTAGTGACAAGTTCAGTGGCTTTTATCTTCAATCCTTCAAGGAACAGCCTTAAGGAAATGTCTCTGAAATGTGATGGCAGTAACCCAAGTGATATGACCCCAGCTCTAACGAAATTAAAGAATTGCCTAACTATCCCTGTGCATTCACAATATCCCAATTTTAAAAATTTAAATACTGAGATTGACTTGATATTTCTTTTAAAAGTATTTTCACATTAAAGAAAGACAGACTAACAGAGAAGAAATCCTATTTATATATTTTCAAAAGAGCTGCAAGTGTACCACTTAACCAATACTGAGCACTTCCTGCCTTGGGAGCTGGGAAGACTGGCAAATGCCTGCTGAGCGCTCTCACAGAAGCTGGAGCACAGAGGAGGCACTGGCTGCAACCCCGTCCCTGTAACCTTGCCTGCAATCACAGCCATTCAACCTGCTTTCTACCCTCCAAGACTCAACAACCAAGAGCCCCCACCCCAACTTGCCAGCCTGCTTGTTTACAGCTCAGTCACTTGGATGTGGCCTTGCGGTTAGGCCTCAAAAATACAAAGCCAAGGGCTTGTTTAACACCAAACATAATGTGCAACAGACTCCTGTCCCTGTTACCCCACGCCGGCCTGAGGGCGAGGCCCCAGGGATACCATGAGTAACAGGGTGAGCCTTGGCAACAGTCAGGACCTCTGACAAGGCTTCTGCGTCTCACAGCCTGCTGAGGAAGCTGCAGTAGGCAACCTGTACATGATTTCCTTCAAAGCTTGGTTCAAACATATCTCCCTGCCAGGTCCCCTCTTCCCCCCAATTCCCACTGACTACACTGGAAAGGCAGCTGGAAATGAGAGGAGTTTGGGTACCAGTGCTGCAACTGACGAGCTTTGACATGGAGCAGTTTCCTCAGTTTCCTCACCTGCAAAGTGAGGATGAAAACGCTTGCTCTCACCTCAAATATATGTAGAAGTACTTTGCAAACTGTAAAGTTCAAAAACAAAACCTTTTCTATGCTTCCACTACCATAACTTTATACCTGTGAATTTAGCTCCCCATCAAAATGCAGACTGCTCTAATAAACCTCCTACTTTTTCTACCTAAGGTTTTGGACACACAACAGGTGTTTAAAAAGTAGGTAAATAAATGGATAATGCCGTGCCTGTTTTTCGATTTCCCAAGTCTTACAATTCACCAAGATACACAGGAAAAGATTTTGTAACTCTAAGAAACAGCACTGGTGGCATTCAAATATATACCTGTAAGAAATTAGCAGTATTATAGAAACATATTTTACTGCTTCCTGAAAGCTGTGTCTAAATTTACAAAACCCCTAGCTCTCAACAACAGCTGTGCCACAAAGGTATAAATGGAATACAGATTGATGTGACACAACTATACCTTTAACTGAAGAAAGGAGAGAATGGAATCCCACATTCACCAAGAGCTTGTGTCATACATCCTTTGGGACATTCCTCTGAGCTGTGATAGCTGGACTAACAAGCAATATGTGCAAATGTTACTTTACGCTGAGTCAATATTGTATTAAAGAATGTATGTAAGCTCTCCAGTGCCTGTTTTTATAGCTTCACCATCAAATATTCAGTACTCAGCTTCTATTTCTCTCTGCCCAAGTGAAAATAATCAGGGCTCACCTCACTGGGCAACAATCTCAAATAGTTTCAATTCTGGACAACAGGATAACTAGGCTGAGGTCACCTGGGCAAAGACTGTCCCTCTCCCCAGCCTTCTCATTCTGTATCCCTCGCCCCCACTCAGGTCTCCATGATCTGCTACCCATTAAGAGGAAGGATCTGACAATAGTCATTTACACTGGCTGCCCAACAAACCCAAACCCCTTGACAAATTCATGCACACTAACAGGAGACCCTTAAACCAGGCATTGCCATCTTCAGCTTTGTACCTGTGGAATTAAATGTTTTCATTAAATAATTGTAAGCATCACAATCAGGAGGGGAGTTCTGCAGGGCAGAGTGGTGAGGGGGCTCTGCTGAAGTCATCTGAGGCTTTCTGGGCAAAACCTAATGTAGGGACTTGGTCCTCTTCATCCTTGTAAACCCACTACGATGAAAATCGTATTAGCGTTTAACAAATGTCTCGTTGAAGGACAGTATGGCCCAGTCAGATTCTGTACTCGCCAGTGACTGGGAAGGGTGGAGAGGGAAGACGGCGACTCCTGGGGAGCACAGCCTGCTGCCCGGCTCCACATGCGCCCTCAGCAGATCTTCCAGACTCAGCTCGGGACTTGTCTTCCAGGGCAGAGCCTGGCCCTCCCTCACCGCCTTAAACTTACTACAACATATGCCATCCTCCTTCAGTATCCAGTTACCAAATGTAAATATTAGGGTTTCTGAACAACTATTTTATTATACAGCTCTTTTCTACACAGTAATTCCCCTAACACAGAACACATCCCCTCATGCTGAGCAAGTTTCCTTCAGGGTAGGAGGTTTTGACAAAAGACTCCTCATCTCCAGCTTCCTGAGAGGCCAGAGGTTGAGAACACAGACTTAGGAGCCAACCAGCCTGGATTTGACTCTCAGCTCTGCAATTTATTAGTCTTTAGCTTTTGGCAAGTCACTTAACCTCCTGTGCTTCTGTTGTCTTTCCTATAAACTGGCAAAAACAATAGTACCTACCTCAAAGGGTTGCTGTGGGGATTAAAGGAGTTATTAAGGCTGCTTGGAACAGTGCCTGGCATATAATAAGCACCATTAAAACACAAGCAATTATTATTGAAAGTCCTGTATTACTTGATGTATTGCTTGATGCTTTGAATGCATTTAGAGCAAAGCTAGAACCAGGAAGTGACCATCTTCCTATCTCCATACATAAATAAGGACAAGAAGTGTGGATTTCTTTCCCACAACAAACAAAGCAGGGTGGAATGCACCACATAATTTGCTAAATATTCACTTACAAGTTTTAAAGAAATAGAACCAAAATTCGTTTCTCCTAACCCCTTAAAGATGTTCTACTCAGTGTCAAATAAGTACGTTGCTATATATTTTTCAACCGAAGTGATTTTTTTCCAAGTCTAGGTACCAGGAATTCATAAAGTATGGCTGTGTCTGATCCATGGGATGTGTTCCTGAAGAACTTACATAATTCAAAATTGATTATCCCACGGTCTGAGGACAGAGTGTGGGGAAGGCATCCTCAGAACACATAAATCTGCAGCCATTGTGTTGTATTGTTGCTATACTGATGCCTTTTATTATCAGCATTATTTCTAATATTTCTCAGTTGCATCTCATAAATTGACAGCATGGCATATCATACCGTGTTTAATCACATTTTTGTTCCAAAGTTACTGATTTTTCAGGATTTTTTTCAGCACCAGTATTAGCACACTTGGATATTTTTAAAGCTATAATAAAGATCTAAATTACAACAGTTAATTTTAATATAACACAAATTTCACCAAAATCCTTGAAGAAATTCTATAAACAATAAGAGCTTACATAATAGTGACAAGGGTAAGTTTTTCTCTTTATAAGAAAAGGTGATGCCACTGGGTAACAAAGCATTTTTACAATTCAGCTGACCTGCTAGCTTTGAAAATATGAGATGGCTTGATGCATAATTTGAGGGAATGTATCCAATGAAATTTTGCACATAATGTGAAGCTTCTATTAATATTATTTATGTGTCATTAGTTGAGATTTGTACAATTCAATTTGCATATAATGGAATCACACTGTACTAGGAAATAAATTAGCAGGCTGCATTTCCGCTTGCCCGGGCATGACCTTGAGGGCACTGGATCATGGAGAACTACAGCTCCCTAGCATTACATGTACTACATGCACATACCCTGAAGGGAAGGTGGGTCCAAGAGCTCTCAGAACCAAATCACAACCTGTTAAGATGGGAACAGAACCCCAGGTTAAAGTGTATGTTACATGCATGAGTGTGTGCACACATGTGCATATAGATAACGGCAGGGAAACTGTCCAGTTGTTAAACTGTCCCATTTTTAAAGACTCCAGGAAAGACTTCCTGTCACCCTTCAGTACTATATTCCAATTTTAAAGCATTTTCCTTGCCTCTTCTGAAACACTACAGAACTTGATTTATTACCCTGTCAACACCCTCCCCTTGGCCAGCACAGATATTCAAAGTGTGGCCATAATTAAAACTCCTAAATCCTATTTTTACATGCTATCCCTACTGACCAGCTGAGTTACAGCATGGCACCCCCAAAACGCTGGCCTGCTTCTCTCTCTTGGTGGGCCCCAAATGGTGCCTGGAGACCAAATTCCATAGTGGAGCTGGCCCCCTCCCCTTACCTACGGTTCCCAACGGCCTCAGCTGAAAAGACGAATGACTCTGTTCCTCCCCAGTCTGTCCAACAGGAACATATGGGTGCATGATTAACTGGCAACATGGGTCATGTGCAGACCAGGTATCTGTCAGAGAACACAGCCTATAACTCACTGCTTGCTGTGCAGTATCTTCCAAAAGCTCAACTGAGAGAAACAATTTTTAAGAAAGACTGCACAGATGATGTCACACACCGCTCTACAGCAGAGTTAAAGTGGGCTGGTTTGGCCTGACGTGTGTCTTATTAGACCAGTACGAGGCTTTTTGTTGTTGCTATGACGTGTAAATCTGAATGCCTTTTGGGCAGCATGGCAGGCTCTCCCATCATCCGGGCCTCCACCCCCGTCCCGTTCATATACTTATTCATGTGCCAGGACCCTGGAGGTGTTTGAGGGTGACTCCTGTGCTAGATAAAATCTGTCCCTCAGTTAAGCCAGGTATCAGAGCTGCTTCCCTGGGCCACACTGTTTCATTCCCTGGGACAGACTGATTTTAATGATGTGAGCAGACCTAATAAAATTTGTTTTACTTATGAAATGGTATATACTGTCATTGACACTGCTCAGTATGTTAAATGTCTTATAAATGGCTAAGTGACTTTTTAAAAAATGTGATGGCTACTGCAGAGCACACCACTACTTTTGTTTGTCTCTTGCCTCTGTGTGCAAGAAATGTGAAAACCCAGTTTGTGACTTACCTCTTGTAATGACTCAAGACATCCATTATTTTTCCTAATAGTATTGTCCCTACTACTAATATTCTCACATTTATTATTCCTTACAGTATTACGTATATTTTTGTAAGCCACTTTATTTTTGGAAGAAGGGTACAAATGATCAAAACAAAAAACCACTCTTCTCATAACTTTCCAATCAGTTGCGCCTAATACGTATAAAACCTGCGCCTGCCAGGTGCCGAGGGGCTCCCCGCCCTCTTCACTTTGCAGAGCTGGCCAGAGAAGGGTGAGAAGGGAGGCCAGTGCGGACCCACTGGTCCCAGGAGCCCCACAAACACAGTACCTTTGCTGAAGGGCCACCCTCTCTGCCACATGCGGTGCTGGCCCCTCAGAGAAGCAGCTGGTGGCGCAGGCACAAGAGCGGGCAGTCCTACGCGCTCACCTCACCCATCCCACACCTCTCATCCACCTCCCCTTAGCTCAGCTCCCTCAGCTTCAGACGCCATTCCTTCCTGAGCCTGTTCCTGTCCCCAGCTCACCTGCTTTCTCTCTCAGCTCTTCTCTCAGGTACTTCTTAGGCTGGCTCCTGTCGCTCAGTCCTTCTGGCCCCACCTGGTCCATGGAGCTTCCCCCCACCCTCACTTGCTCCCAGCCTCACTGGTGAAACCAAGACAGTGAAGTGGGTCTGGATCCCTCCCAACTCTCTGCTGCCTTGTCTTTTCCGAGAGGTCCCCTCCTTGGCTCTAGACTCCTCGGGGTGATGTGCTCCTCATGTGGGCCCAGTGCGGTCTCCACTTAACGCTGAGCAGCACCCACTTTACTTCCTCTTCTCCCCTCCTCCTTCCCACACATCAAACCTGGGAATTAATTTCTGGCAAATATGAAGAGTCCCGTATCTACCTCAGAGGCTACATCTATGGGGAGAGGCAGAGAAAAAAGAGCAACGAATTGAGAAATGACACGTGATACAGATGTGACCACATCATCTTAACCTGCTGCTGGATCACACCACAACCCTGGCAACTACAGGCCAACGAGATCCCTCTCCTAAGGGCTACTTAAGGAATGTCAGTGTAACAACTCAATAGGGAGACTAACAGACTAGTGTACTTTTCTAGGCTTTATTAATGGCATTAGCAATTATAATGGCATCTTGTTTTAATAATAAGAAAAACTCACTCATTGGTAAACTAATCCAATTAATATACTCACATATAAAAATTATAAGAAAATAATATAAGATATTGTGTTATATTCTTAAATATAACAATTATAAGAAAAATACGTATGTACTGATATATCAGAATTATAAGAAAAATAAGCTTATAACAGGTGCCAATTGAAGTAAGGCACACACACTCAATTATGTACATGAGCTTATCTATGAATAAAGATATAACCATATCCGTGTAATTTTATACACATGCACATATCTACTCTAGATGCAATATTATTTCCACAAAGAACAAAGAAAACCCCTGCATATTACTTTCACTTGCTCTAGTGCAAAAAATCCAAAATGCTCTTTCATAGAATTGCTTATGTTCTTATGCTTTCTGCAAACAAAAAACTATAAAACAAAAAGTAGAGAAGATGAGGGCCTTCAATTTATCTGAACCCAAACTAGTCTTCAAAAAGGAGTTAATGGTTTTGTTAACCAAGTTCCTTCACAGTTAAATTTTAACCACGTGACCCATTGTGAACCCCCGTCTTGGCCTTGCTTACAACTGCCACTAAACAACTGTCCTTTATAGGATGCCCTTTCTCATGTCACTCTGAATGTTGGCCAGTTGAATCTGCCACCACCATTTGGAACTCTGACCCCCTTCTCTAAGACCTAAGATCAGGCCCAGTAATCAGCCCTGCCCCTGCTCGGCGTCGATGCATGCATCTTCTGCTGAAAGTGACACAGGATTTTTGAAGCTTACCAGTCTAGCAGGACTTTATTTTTCAGACACTGGAGTAAACAAAATGATGAAAAATATAGAAAATTATACACAAATGAGTATTTGGAAACACAAAATATTGGTAACACTCTGTGCACAGGTGTGATGACAGCAGGCTTTCTTCCAGTTTCTTCTTTTCTGCTCCTGGACTGAATCAGGGAATATCAATACAGTACATTACGACCCTGAATTTCTTCCATCATCACAACTGATCATGAAAATGGTAAAAGTTTGTCATCTGCAAATATTATAGATTTGAGCCAGATTTTTAAAATCAGTACGTGCTGATTAGATTTAACACCAATTTACTAGGTATGACACACCAAAATCCTCTGAATTATAATAAAAATGTCACATATAGGATAATGTGAGTACTTGACTATAGGTCACTAGAGATCTGGACTTCTGCAACATGTATATAGTTATATTCTCAAAACACTTTAACAACCTATGAAGACAAACTTCATCTAGGAAACATTTCAAGGTGATCTGGTCTGTGACTAAGTCAGTTTTCTTAGCAGGTTTATTATATATAAAGAACGAGCCTTCAAATTTTCCAGGATACTAATAAACACTCATTTGGACAAATTAATGGCTTTCTTAAATAGCTGTCATTTAATAAGGACCCTGTTCTAGAAGACATAATAAAAACACCAGGGTTAAACACTTACTATAGAAGAAAGAAAATACATGGGATCGGAAAATCAGCTAATTACGACCAGGGACTGATCAACGCGAGTCACATCAAATGACGTTTTGAACCCCTGATATGTGGCCAGGGCAGAAGTTAGCACAGGGGATGCAAATGGTAAGATCGTAAGCCCCGCCGCATTCCTCTTTCTTTGACTACCTTATATTTTTTCTTGTTGAAAACGAGACCCTTTAAATAACATAAGGTGCCAATTCTAAAAATCTGATTCCCTCTCCTCCCAGGAAATGCTATTGCTGCTGCTGTCTATATTTGGTAACTTCCCTGAACTAATTCTGTCAAGTCTATATTTTTTTGGCATGGGCAGCCACTTAAGTTTCTGTTCAGTTAGCTCAGTGGTCAGCTAATAACTGGACAGAGCAAGAACTTGAGGGTGCTGGATCAGAGAACTACACAGCACTCACCCTGAAGGGAAGGAGGGTCCAAGAGCTCTCAGAACCAAATCACAACCTGTTAAGATGGGAACAGAACCCCAGGTTAAAGTGTATGAGTGTATGTTACATGCATGAGTGTGTGCACACATGTGCATATAGATAACGGCAGGGAAACTGTCCAGTTGTTAAACTGTCCCATTTTTAAAGACTCCAGGAAAGACTTCCTGTCACCCTTCAGTACTATATTCCAATTTTAAAGCATTTTCCTTGCCTCTTCTGAAACACTACAGAACTTGATTTATTACCCTGTCAACACCCTCCCCTTGGCCAGCACAGATATTCAAAGTGTGGCCATAATCAAAACTCCTAAATCCTATTTTTACATGCGATCCCTACTGACCAGCTGAGTTACAGCATGGCACCCCCAAAACGCTGGCCTGCTTCTCTCTCTTGGTGGGCCCCAAATGGTGCCTGGAGACCAAATTCCATAGTGGAGCTGGCCCCCTCCCCTTACCTACGGTTCCCAACGGCCTCAGCTGAAAAGACGAATGACTCTGTTCCTCCCCAGTCTGTCCAACAGGAACATATGGGTGCATGATTAACTGGCAACATGGGTCATGTGCAGACCAGGTATCTGTCAGAGAACACAGCCTATAACTCACTGCTTGCTGTGCAGTATCTTCCAAAAGCTCAACTGAGAGAAACAATTTTTAAGAAAGACTGCACAGATGATGTCACACACCGCTCTACAGCAGAGTTCCAGTGGGCTGGTTTGGCCTGACGTGTGTCTTATTAGACCAGTACGAGGTTTTTTGTTGTTGCTGTGACGTGTAAATCTGAATGCCTTTCGGGTGCATCATGTGTTCTCTGATCACCCAGGCCTCCACCCCAGTAAGGCTCCCACCCCGAACTCACCAAAGGGCTGTGTGTGTGTGTGTGTGTTAGGGCACAACTTCAATGTTTCGACTGTTTACACCTCTGATTTAGGCTTTACTTTCTGCTTCTGCAGAGCCCCAAGGTCTCTCCTGGGTATGCACACAGCCCTGCCCCTGCATGGTCTTCTCAAGCACCGGGAATATATCAGAGTTTTTCAAAGCCCCCTGTGGACATCTCATTCCCACAATATCCTATTCTGTTTGGCCCACTTCTTGTTTGTCCCAACTGGTATCACTGCTGCAGGCAACTGCCATGTTACGCACCTGCTGCAAGTTGTTTTCAACGGACACCCAAGAAGGGGCTGTCACCACTGGATGGTCTCTAGATCAGCTCAAGGAAAGACAAGCTCTTTGAATGAGGCTTTATCAGGGAGCTTCCAAACAAGTCAAATGGTGACAATTCTCTGGGTCTACGGCTTTCGGGGGAGCTTCCCCCTCTAATGACTGGTAGGCTGCTTGTTTTAAAGTGACCACAAAGGGAGAGAAAGAGGGCGCGGCAACAGAGGAAGCTCAAATCAAACAAAATTCATTGTTCTTACTGCAAGTCAGCCATTTCCCTTAAATAAACACTCCTAAGATTATTGGAAGCCTTTGGTTAATTTCTAGATTTCTGAAAAAGTTGATTTTGGTCATTTTGCCAGTGTTTTCATTACCTTTATGGAGAAGCAGACTTCTAGAGGTCCTTACCCTGCCATTCCAGAAGAGCTTCTTAATATAAATGTAAGTTTACATACATTTTTTATAGAAAAGTGATAGGATGATCAATAAAAGCCTTTCAAGAAAGTAATACTCTTAGGATAAAATTCTGGGTAAGAACTGAATAGAAATAAAGAAAAAATGTAAAATATCTGACTTATTTTTAAATGGTCGACAATGGTTATCAAGCTAATATATTTGGACTGTTTAAATACATTTAAATGAAAATGTTTACAATAAACTAGAAACTGTATCCTCTGCGTTTATGTAAACCTTTAAAAAAACAACGATGTGACAACATTAAATGTTTCAAGAAGGACTTCTTTTTTCAAATTCTTCTAGGGGACACACAAGCAAAAAAGTTTGACTACCACCTTCAAATCAGCCTTCTGAAAATTACACTATGATTATGCTGTATACACATTCAGGAACCTCAAAACCCCCAGACTGAAGCCCCAAGTTATTTGGATTTGTTCAGGGAGCTCCACACTTAGGCCTCCTTCAGACTTTCCACCTGATCACCCACCGGCCCACAAGCAAAGCCTCTGCCTCTGCCTCTGCGTCAGCTGTGACCCCCTGGTGGCTGCGTGGCAGAAAGCAGATTAGACGGGGAAGGAGGGGACCCGGACAGTTAGAAGGTTAATTGCAGGCCGCTCGTGCCCCACATCACACCTCAAATTCACTAAGTGTCTGAAAATCATTTCTGGATTAACTGGTGAGTATTATTTTTAACTGAAAACTAAAAAGGTTTTTAAATAATTTTTCTCAACTATTTTGGGACCTTTTGTCTACTAAAAATTTCTAAAAGACACTAGTCCAATACATAAAGTATTTTCTCATTTTGTTTCAATTAGTATAGGAGCCACACTAAGCTCACTTAAGTATATCGATCTGGTTTAGTTTATCCTCCCTTATGTTATTTTAGTGTGTGAGACTGTTCCAAAGTGGGTAGCAAGTTGAGTACATGGTTATTATATTCAGTTAAACGGTTTTTATGCTTAGAGTAGGGTTTAAACACAAGGCTTTTACTCAAACCACTCTATCCAAATAAACATGGAAGCTTCACATGCCCCCCCAAAAAAACAATGAACCCTTAAACTATAACAACTTGGGTTTCTAACATTCTGTCAGTACATTCAGTTTATTCTCCTAGACCCACTCATTTCAGGTGTACAAAACAATGTACTAGACATTTATCATTTATACACTTCACAAAGTGATAATCCCCTCCCCCAATCTACTACCCCTCTGACATCGTATATGGCTGTTACATTTCCACTGTCTCTATTCCTAATGCTGTACTCCACTTCTTGTGACTATTTTATATATATATATGTGTGTGTGTGTGTGTGTGTGTGTATATATATATACACACACACACACACACACACACACACACACGTAATTATAGTTGACATTCATTATTGTTCAGCTTCAGCTTCAGGTGTACAGTGCAGTGATCAGGCATCTATATCATCCCTGAGGTGATCTCCCTAATGAGACAAGTGTCCATCGGTACCCTACAAAATCTTTACATTATTGATCATATTCCCCAAACTGTTTTTCGTATCCCCGTGGTAATCTTGTGGTTACTGACTGTGCTTTCTAACCCCCTCACCTTTCCCGTTATCCCCACCCCCCATCTAGCAACCCTGTTTTTCCTCTATGTCTGAGACTGTTTCTGATTAGTTCATTCATTTATTCTTTTCTTTAGATTCCACATATAAGTGAGATCATATGGTATTTGTCTTTGTCTGACTTATTTCACTTAACATAATGTTCTCTAGGTCCATCTATATTGTTGCAAATGGTAAGATTTCTTTCTTCTTTATGGCTGCGTAATACTCCATTGTATAAATGTACCAATTTCTTAATCCAGTCGCCTACTGATGGGCATTTCGGTTGTTTCCATGTCTTGTCTATCGTGTATAGCGCTGCAATAAACATAAGGGCGCATAAATTTTTTCAAATTAGAGTTTTGGATTTCTCTCGATAGATAGATACCTAGGAGTGGAATTGCTGGGTCATAAGGTAGTTCCATTTTCAGATTTTTGAGATACCTCCATACTGTTTTCCATAGCGGCTGCACCAATCTGCAATCCCACCAACAGTGCACAAGGGATCCCTTTCCTCCACAGCCTCGCCAGCACTAGACACACTGATTTCTTACATTCGATTAAAACCCACCAGCCTACCCAGCCTCAAGCTCAAACTAAACAGAAAGCAACAGACTTCTATTTTACCTATTTTTTATTTCCATGCTGACTCCAA
Source organism: Rhinolophus sinicus (assembly GCF_057876585.1). Classification (NCBI taxonomy): domain Eukaryota; kingdom Metazoa; phylum Chordata; class Mammalia; order Chiroptera; family Rhinolophidae; genus Rhinolophus; species Rhinolophus sinicus. Next base: position 23,220,181 of record NC_142502.1, read on the forward strand.
CACTCTGATGTTATATCAATATGGACTATAAAGTAGAAACTTTGTATTTTCTTTGTCTAACAGAGGCCATGTCAATATCCAAAAGGACATGGACCCCAAATAAGCCTGGTTTAGGCTGAATATCAGGATGAAGATAATGGTTTCATAGTTTTTCCTGAATGTTTCTTAAAAATACCAAAGTTCCACAGAACAGAAATAAGGTAATCCCTTGGTTCATATTCTACAAACACTTCCTGAGCCCACTTCCAGGTGATCCGCCCCAAGGTCACTTAACTAGTGAATGGACTTCTCTCTTCCCTTCTCACCCAGGACCACAGACCAGTCAAAGAGCATAGATCCAGTTTATAAGGAGAGGCAGTGACCAACGGCATTGTGTAACCAGATCATAATAAGTGGTTCTATGCTTTGGAATAGCATCTTACTCAAAATTATACAACTACTTACTATGATCTGGTTATACAAAAGTTTATTCAAAATGTTCAATACTCATATTAATCCTCAGAATTACTTAAAAACTAGGTATAAGGAAAACCAAATAAAAGACACAAGGGCCTAAACCGAATTACAATATAAAGGTTTCCTGACCCCAATCTTTGCACTCCTTAAAAACAAAGATAGACAATGAAGTAAATCTACTCTAGCGAACAGAACTGCAAAACTAAAAAGGAAAAAAATATGTCATAAGCAAAGGCTTACTTGTCATTCAATGAGAATAAGCAATTTCCCTTGGAAAGAATGTAAAGAAAAACTATGCTGTCAGTATGGAGACTACCAAATTGAGCAGCAGAAAAGGCACTGACATTGAGAAACAGAGCTCAACGTGGCTTGCTTGAATCCCATTTGGGTCAAGGGACTGGGTCAACATGCCACCTCCCAGGACCATTTTGAAGACCACCGTTTTTAAAACCCCAGCACAATGTGGCTAACTTCGTTTCCTCACCTTTGTTTTCCACGTACCTTTTCTGACCTGCTGATCTCCCTGAAAAATACACTCTTTCTGCTCCCCTGCCTTCCCTTCAAAATAAACGTGGGAAAACGCTTTCCACCGATCCCCCCACCCACCCACCCCACCCACCCCCCGGCAGTCACTCTGCTGGGATGTAGGGAGAAAAGACAAGGCCTTTGCCTGGGGGCCACACTATTGGCAGATGCTGTCAGCAACCAACAAGCAAGTTACAGGATCTGTTGCAACAAGGAAAGACTTGTCAAAGGAGAGGCGCGTCGACGTCTTATATAAACCTCAGTAAAAACGAAAACTAGACAAGAATCAGTCACGTGTACTTGGCCCAGCAGTTCAACACCTAAGTACACTCAGCACAGTTTGTTTTATGACTTGTTTTCAAGAGTGTATTTCATAAAATTTCCTACTGCAAAGGAAACTCAAAGTTTAGACCCCACTGATATATTAAACCAGTGATGTCATTATAACTAAACATTCACTCCTTTCCCCATTGCTAACTTGTGAAACACAGATACAAGTTTATAGTATGACCACTCTCAAAGACCCAAAACTGTTCATTTCTAAACTAGAAGGAAAAAATAATATACCATTTATAAAAGAGTTACCAAAAATACTAGAAATTTCTTTTTGCCATAAGAGAATTTGTCATATTACATATAACTCTATTAAAATATGTAAATATAGACAAATGTACATATGATTATATTCCAAATGAATTCTAAATATTAGGTTGGTGCAAAAGTAACTGCAGTTTAAAAGGTTAAAAATAACTACAAAAGCCGCAATTACTTTTGCACCAACCTAACTGGAGTTCCAAATCTGGAGAAAAACATTCCAAATTAATTCTTTAAAAATTCTTCCACGTAATCTTTACATCACATATCTCACAGAATGTTAAAAAATAAGTTATGAAGAAAACTGATTCATTCCAAAGTAAAAAATTCCAAATCTGAACAGCTCAAAGATGAAGTTTACAAATTGTTTTTAATCAACAAAATCCCAAGAAAAGCAATGATTCAATATAAGCATATTGACGCATTTACATACATACACTAATACACATACATACCAAATATCGCATGCCTATAGAAGTTATTCTGAAAAAAAATCCATAGTACAATTTGGTTTACTCACAATTCTTTTTTTAAACAATTTTTTGAGGTAACATTGGTTTATAACATTATGCAAGTTTCAGGTGTGCAACATTATAAATCGATGTCTGCATCTATTATATCATGTTCACCACCAAAAGTCTAGTTTCCATCCCTCACCATACAACTGACCCCCTTTACTTGTTTCACCCTCCCTTTACTCCCCCGTCACCCCACTTCCCCACTGGTAACCACTAATCTGTTTGTTTTTGTTTTGTTTTCTTTGTTCTTTGTTTTCTTTTTCTTTAACCTAAAATAAAATGCAAAATCTAAAAGGGAGGTAGGGAAACAAATTAAAATCATATGTAAGCATTTCAATGCTTTTATGACACTTTAAACTCCCATTTCACTGGACCCTAGAGGAAGGTAAAGAGCAGAAAGCAGAAAGGCCTGAAGTGAATCAAGATACAAACTATGTGAGGCCTGATTACAAGTACAGGCACATACCTGCAAATCATGCAATCTAACAGGCCAAAAGCAAGGCTCTGTTGATCAAATAGTTAAAATCACAGTGGAATCTGCTGTTACGGTGAAACCTGGGGACAGGATGATTCACAGATCACAGCAAAACAATCCTCAAGTCAGCTATACTCACACTGGTGAAAGAACCCTCCCCAAGGCTTCCGCGGTCACAGTGCTTCCCCACTCGGGGTCAGAAAGGCCTTTGCAGAAACTGCAGAAGGGCTCAACTCACTTAAGGAGCTGACTTGCCCTGAGACCAGCAGGCAAGCACAGCAGTCTCTGGGAAAATCCACACAGCAAATGCTCCCAGATCTGCACTGGAAGAGAAACTAAAGGCTCCCTAAAGGAGGCAGAATAAGGATTTTAGGAGAGTTACATTGCTGCAAACTCCCATGGGGGAAAGCAAAGGTCTGCCCTGAGTTCTTCCAACAAATCACAGAGTGCATTTCATCACAAGTTGGGAAGCAGCCACACTACCACATGACAAACTGAAAACCAAAAACCCAGCTAGAAAACACTGAAGCGCTAAATCGTGACACAACTATTTGCTTTTTCCAACAGCTTTACAGTTTGTTTGAAAGGCAGTCACAAACAATATCATGTTATCCTCCCTTTCTACAGATAAGAAAACATTTGGGCTCAGAAAGGTTCACTGGCCTTGCAAAATGGCAGCTCCCAAGCTATTAACCAAATCTCAAATCTCACACTCTTTAGAACAAGCAATGAGTTTGGGAACCTTTTCCAAGTCTCAGACATCTGAGAAGGCACAATGGCTGACCGATCAGCATGATGTACGGGGTGTGAATAAACTCGTGTTTCAGTTGAGTGCTATGTTCTCATTTTATTAACATACAAATGTAATTTCAATCCAAGTGCCAGAATGAGAAAAATGAGAACTTTCTTATGATTCAGCATTTAAGTTTCTTATCACAAGGAGGTTTATGGGCAATTTAGCCTATAAGAGGCCTCAGTTTGCAGCTTGGTTGTTGAGAAGAGGCGATAAGAAAATAATGGGCCTTTATCTATAAGTTTCAAAGTCCTTGGAACTGGCTGGAATAAAACCTGCACGGGATTTAGAAACGTGCAAGAAGCGGAGGATGTTGAGCCCTGGAGCTCAGCTGTCAACTGGACATAGTGGTCAGGGAAGTGAAGGCTCAGGGAGGGTGGCAGGACTTGCACACAGAGTCTCCAAAAGTAAATACCAAAAGGAAACAGAGCTCCACAAGTGTAACAGTGTTATCGTGCACTGATACCCAAACGAACCCAGTCACTAACCTTACGTCACGCCCAAACCACTTACTTTTCCTGCGAACTGTTTCATGCAGCTTTCCTCATTCTCCCCGTCTTCCCCTTCAGGTTCTACTCTATGAGGATGTTGTGTGATCATACAAAACTGTAACATTTTGAACCAATGAGAACATCTTAAACAGAGCAAAAACACAAACCATAAACCTGGGAAAACGTACATCAGGAAGTATCCTGAATATACAGACTGTGCAAATCACTAAGAACCCAAATATCCCATTAGTAAAATGGGCATAAAGAACAAACAGGAAAATAATACAAATGAGCAATACATATAGTAAAAGACACTCACTCACTGATAAGCCCACAAATGCAAATAAAAATAACAAGGGACTGTGCGTTTTTTCATCTGTCTGACTGGCAAAGGTGAAAATGGTCATCAAACTCCATGCTGAGGAATGTAAACAAAGCAGCCCTCCATGCAGGGCCAGCGTTAGCGTAAAAAGGCTGTAACAGACGCTTTGTGGAGCGTGGTTTGGCAACATGAATCAAAGTCTGAAACCCCAGAGGCCTTGTGACCAGTCATCCCACTTCTAGGACTTTAGCCTGAAGAAGATAATCAGTTCCTAGTTGTGAACTGTGATCCATTAAGAACAGCAAGTGTCCACTCAAATGTGCACAATCTCCACAATTTCAAGAGCAGGAAGTCCTATCAAGAGAAGGAATCAGGTCACCCTGAGTGTACAATGTGTGAGCAAGGTGCCTCCTCGCTCTAGCGTTGTTTTACAAATTTAACTTCTATTCAAGTGCCAGAATGATAAGCATGAGGCCTTCTAAAAGTAATTTAAATGGCTCTATTGCTTCCTTGATGTTTTTATACTGAATTTAAGTCCTCTTCATGCACACGTGTGTCACTCAAGATGAATCCAACATCAGTCAGGTAGGATCCAGCTGTGGCGTCGAGTCGGGTACGCCTCCCCGCCCGACACGTACCTTCTCTGTAGGAGGGGAGGTGGCCTTCTGTGGAGCTCACTGTCCTTGTCCTCAAATGCACACTGCAGACTGCTGGGTGTCACTCCTGGTTTTAGGAAGCTCTCAATAAAGAGCACTAGTATCATCATCATTCCTATCGTCAGGAACGGCCTCGTCTTTCTGTGGATTCTATGGGTTCTGCAGCCCCAACACACCTACCACCCAGGAATCTAACCTCATTTGCTTCTATATTGCAAACCATCACCCGCACCTCCAAACCAAAGGCCTATTATAGTGGAACCGTACCACTACAGGGCTACCGTTCCTGCCACGTGTAAGCACTACGCAGTAAGAAGAGACCTGAGGAGCTGAAACCATTTGGAAGAATTCTTGGACCTGCTCCACGTTAGATATGCACATTTTTGCCTCCACTACTGGAGGACACTTCCTATTCTCAATGCCAGGCTCTCCACATGGCTCTGGCAGCACTGTCTGTTCAGTAACAAGCCATCCCAGGCTCAGTCTCTCAGATTACAGACTGCACCTGCTGCCAATCAAAAATAGCCAGAACTTGCTTCTGTCCATTCCCCAGTTTCCACTTCTGCCCAGACACTGAGTTTGTGTTATAACAAAGTTCTACTAAATATTATACGCAAATCATCATCACATTCAGGAGTGCTCATTTAAAAACCTAAAATAGTTTGTGATTCAGTTTCAACATTAATGTTGAAAGACACTCTTGAGATGCTTTAACTTAAAGGGACATAATCTAAAGTATCATCAAAGTGAAGCTTACCCCTAGGGAAAAATATGCATTTTATATTTAGCAAATATCTCCCTTGCTTACATAAGCAATTTGATATCCTGCTAATTTTTGCCTCGAGTCATCCCCTTTACAAGCTCTATAAAGGCATATGCCTTAAGGCTATCTATTTCTAATAAACTTCCAATAAAATGAAAAATAGAAATACTGCGTTATGACACTGTCTTTTGTTATCTGACTATCTGTAATTGCTATTATTGGGGATAATGTGATTTGAGCTGCAATATATTTTGAAGGGGTCCAGAATATGCCACTACGGCCTAAAAATTATTTTGAGCTGAAGGCACTGGAGTTCCTGAAATCTCTCATTTGCCTTAAACAGGACCTCTCAAAATAACTCAATTGTCATAAATCCCCTCCCTAGGAGCAACCAGGCAGGATTGAGTTGTATCACCAGAGATGAGTCTCCACACTACATCTAAACAGACATTGTCACAAAACTATCATAGCTGTCATGTGTTCTCTAAGGACTCATTTATAATATCTTTCCAAAGAGTTATTTGTTTGCCTATAGGTACCCTTCCCCTCCCCTTCTATTAAGAAGTTATTTGTTTTCCCATAAGTCACCCTTCTCCTATTAAGATGATATATAAGCCACAAATTCTAACCCGTGGTGCCTCTGAGTCACATTTTTCTGTGATTAAGTCTGTCTTCCTAATCTATCTTTGGTCAGTTTAATTTGCAGGCCCCCAAATACTGAACCTAAGAGGGTAGATGGTAAGCTTTTCCTCCCTGACAATTTAAATCTATGAAATACACTGTATTATGAGTGTATGTGAGAACCATACTAACTTTCTTATTAATTGCAGTGTAAATAATTATGATTAATGAATAACACTTCCTCTTTAAGTCTTCCTCTTCCCTCACTTTTCTTTAAACTTCCTCTTAATCTTTATTTCTAACTCTTCAATTTTTTTCAAGTATTATCGTCATAAGTATAATTTAGCAGAAATAATTTGTTTTCCCTTTCTACTTCTAATAAATCAGTACAAATAATTATTAAGTATTAAAAATGCTGCCCACTTTTTGCCAGTTTGTAAAAACCTCTCAAGTACAATCAAGCTAAAACATCATGTTGATTAAATAAATCAAGTTGCTATTTCACCAACCACTGAGAACTGGAAGCTCTCTGAAATATACAGAATTAAAACACACACAGTCACTTTGTACAAAACCATGATATTCCCCTCACCAGAGTTTATTGTTTTAAAACTGATTTGATGATAAAAATAAAATGACAAACCAAGATAATTAGTCCAAGCTGGCACAGAGATATACACTTTGTACCAAAGCATGAAAAATAAACCATAGGGACACTCCCCTCCCTCCAGAGAAAAGCCTTTCTGCTCAGATGGGCCCAATCCCTCCTTGGCGTTCGGTTCTCTGAAGTTAACTTCAATTAGCTAGCCCCCCATGGCTCAGAAGCACAGGAATGCTGGTGCCCACAATTAAGACAGACTGCTCACAGCAGCCGTGGGTGCCGGGACGCTATCAGCCTGCTGTGCAGACTGTCCATTCACTGCTTTGCTGAAAAGTCACAATCAAGGATCTGAGGACTGGTTGGACCACAAATCCCTGACTAGCTGTATCAAAAGCAACATTGCCAAAATACCCATTCTGTTAAAATGTACAGTAACTTTACAAGTTTGTCAACCACCTACGATTATTCCCTTCCACAGGTTCAGCTGACCATGCCCCTGCTGACAAACCGCAGGTATGGTTCTGCACTGGCTACAAAGCATCCGTATCTGACTGTCTGGGTCCGCCTGCCGCACCAGTGGTTACCTCACATCAGATACAGACTCCTGGCAGCAACCAGAACCAAGGCTCTTGCCTACCTCCCTCTGCTTGAAACATCCTTCCGCTGTTTTCAGAGCTAACTGCTTCTCTTCCTGCAAGACTCAGCTCAACTGTCCCCTCCTCCAGGAAACAAACTATTTTTTCCACTGAGTATACACAGCACATTACCATGGTTCCCAGTGTTTACATACATGTCTCTGTCCCAGCTTCACCAAGAGCCCATGGGGCTGTACATTCTAACACCTCCAATATAATTCAACATTATGCTTCCAGTCTTAGAAGACAGTAAGCACATACCGTGTTTCCCCGAAAATAAGACCGAGCCGGACCATCAGCTCTAATGCGTCTCTTGGAGGAAAAATTAATATAAGACCCGGTCCTATATTATATTATATTATATTTATTATATTATATTATATTATACCATACCCGGTCTTATATTATAGTAAAATAAGACCGGGTCTTATATTAATTTTTGCTCCAAGAGACGCATTAGAGCTGATGGTCCGGCTCGGTCTTATTTGCGGGGAAACACGGTGACCAATGTTTAGTACATGGATGAGTGCGTAGATGAACAAAACAATGACTAAGCAAACAAATGAACAATGAACTAACAAATGGACTTGCTGCTGGTTGTTTGGAGATGGGAGGGCCTCCATGTAATTCCCCTAACGTCCACCCTGGCTGACCCCTGAAGAACACCCTGAGCTCCTTACCTCCTCTCGGGGACTCTTCAACTCCACATGCTCCTTTCATTTCTCTGTATCTTCACATCCAATCCCCATATTTAATCTAATATTTTACCATCTCAGAAGCTCCTGCTCTTTATTTTATAGCTGCCCTGGGGCAGTACATGTAATAACTTGACTTGCACTTGTTTCTATAAAGTCTCCCAACTAGACCAAAATCCCTGTGGGCCCAATTCTTCTGTCCCTGTGATCCCTAATTCCAGAGCCTAATATACTACCTGGCAAACAATACACACTCACATGTATGAGATGGATAAGTGAATGAATGAAGAAAGGAAGATGTAACAGTTTTCACACTTTGCTTTCTACTTTCTCTCTTTTTTTCTTACTAAATCATCTGATTTTTCCAGGTAAACCATGATTAGAGAGAGGTAATGAGGGAAGAAGATCATTTACAGTTAAATCAAAGCTTATATTAAAAACTTGTATACCGGTCTTTTTCTATAGTAATATTCACAGACCCTTCACCACCGTCTTACTGTCTCTCAGTATCTGTTCTCAACAGCATAATAGTTCGACAAGTTTTGTTATTGGATAAGGTTGAACAAATCACGCAACTTATATAGGCTATTGTTGACAGTGCCCACATCTGTCGGGTCCTGTGCCAAGATTTTTCATATATATTTGTGCTAATCTTTGAAAACACTCCAAAGAGTTGCATTTGGAAAATAGAGGTGAAAAAAGGTTAAATAATTCGCCCCAAAGTCACTTTGCTAGTAAGTTGTGGCACCTCAGTTTACACACAGATCTACTCAAAACACATACTTTTTGACCAGAACTTTAAAAATCCTAGGCCTTACTTAAGCTTAGAATAATGGTACAGACTGAATTTCAAAAGCCTATGCTCTTACCTCTACTCACTATTACTGCTAAAATATCAGTCATCATTATTAGATATTTTGTTGCATTCTTGTTGGCACCAAATCACCAAAGAGCACAGAAGTCCCCAGCAGGGATTCCCCAAAGTATGGCAGCAGCTGCTCCAGGTACTCAACCAAACGAGGCCCTCCTATTGCTGAGACATTATGGGGCACCAGTAATTCTCCAGCATGCCTTTAAAACAACAAGAACTAGGCCATAGGGAAGGGGCACTCTGACTACAGCACGGTCAAACTGGTACAACCTTTTTATAAGACAATCTGTCAGCATGCATTAAAAGTCATATGCATATCCTTTGACATAGCAAGTCCACAGGTAAGAATTCATCCTAAGGAAGTAATTGGATAATGCCCAGAGATGTATGAATAAGAACTGAAATATCAAACAATAGCAGAATGATCAAATTATCCAAGATGCAGACATATGATGGCGTATTATGCAATCATTAAAAATGGTGATGTCGATGAATTGTATTTTGCATTTTTGGGTAAAAGGAGCAAAGCGAGGACCTGGAGATATACGCTGGAGCAATCTCCTCGAAGGGATTCAGCACGAGTAGATGGTAAACATTTCAAGGGGAAAGGGAGGGTTTGTTTAAAATAGTAAATCAGTAAGTTATTTCTAAATTTAAAGAAAACAAAATTGGAGTTGAAGAATAAGTAGGTTCCCTATTGGCTGTTGTCATTTTTCTTTGAAAAAAAATAGAAAGTGACATACCTGTTCATTTACTGCTCTGCTAAAATGTCCGCAAAATATTCTACGTGTAAACAGCAGATTATAAAACACATGACCCTCTCTTTTAAAAAACTGTATGTAGTTTTAAAAGTCTGTAAGACAAAAATTTGAAGGCTACAAGAATATATATCAAAATGTTAACAATGGTGATCTAACTAGTGGGATTATGTGCTTGACTAGAGAGCCAAAAAGAACTTTGCCTGTCTTCTTTCATTATTATTTTTTTCATTTTTTCCACAATGCCCATTTTATGACTGGTAAAATAATGAAATGACGAAGTATTTTTAATTAAATCAATCCCTTAAAAATGCCAAAGAGCTGGGGATCATAATCAATCGGGACATTTTTTCCCCCCAAAGTCTTAAAGTCTTCCTTCAAGTTCTTTAAATTGTTCATTGCTAAAAGCCTGGAGTAAATTCATAGAAGGCTTAAGCTACAAGAGATTTCCTAGTTTTATCTCCTGTTTTCAATTCTTTACAGAATGACACATATTTTTGGACTTACAAGAAAGCTGACAATGAAGGTTTAGTTTCTAGAATTTAACCTCAGGTCCTGTAACAAGTAAGAGAGAAAGAGTAAGGGCTGTGCATAAAACACCATTAGCAGGCACAGAGTAGTTCTTACTGTAACAGACAAAGCACACAAGATGAAGCTTTGATGGATGAGGCAATATTTTCTACCAATGCCCATTACAAAGGTGGATTTCTAAAAGATAAAGTCCAAAAGTAGCAGATATTTTTAAAAACCTGACAAAAGTAATTTCTAGATAAGACAAGAAGAAAATGTCTTCCAAGATCACAATGGTGCTTTACGTACCTTACTCCCTCAATAAATATTCCTGGATTTGAAAATAAACAGCTGGCAAACACTCTTATTTTCCTTCCAATGGATATAACTAATTTAAAATGTAATAAGAATTCAAGTAAACCTAAAAAGAGAACCGATTTAAAATATACTACAAACCTGGGGTTATAAAAAGTGTGTTCAGTGGCTTACGTATGCAGAAAACTACAAATTTTGTTTATAGGGAACAGATGGTGCGCCAATATTTGTACACAGGTGTATGGCATTCTGAACACATTTTGCCATCAAAACAATGTTATAATGGTGGTTAACTCGCAGCCTGGACCACCAAGCCTATTTAGTCGTAGTGAGAACTATTATCCCACACCTGCATTTTTGGGTGAATGGCACTAGAGGTCTAAGTGAAGAAACCCATAATGCTAGGAGCGTAAGAGCTGCTCTCCTACACTGGAAGCCAAAGGCTCCCAGCAAAGAGATGCCAGCCCCAGGTCATACCCTCTTCCTGGGGGCAGCCCATGTCCAAACGACTAGTCAGTGGGGGAGGGGAGGTTTACAGGGTCTCCCCCCATTCCCCCAGGTGAGATAACTCTGCAGGGCCATCCCAGCTCCAGAGCTCAGTTATAACTTCATCACGGTTTAACTCCTCCCTCTGCCCAAGCCTCCTTCCCTCACTACCCCAACTACTAATCATGTCAAGAGCAACCCCAGTAAACCTTCTACAAATAAATCTCCATCACAGAGACTATTTCCAGGATTTAAGACAAATGGTAACACTCAATAAGCTCATTTTATAAGTCAGGCATTGTTTACATATACTGACGGTGCCAAAAAAATGTATGCAAGTGGACACTTTGGTCAACGTTGTTCAAGCAGTAGTTCCCTGTAATCCGAAGTGTCTGGATGCTGATGGTAACCACTTTGAGCACCTCTTGTAATTGCAGAAGTCAACGTGACTTGTATTTATCTTTTGCTATCAGTATATAATGAATATTACAATTTTAATAGTCTTTTCCTTTCTTAAAATGTGTATACATTTTTTGGGCACCATCTTTATATACATCTATATATAATATGCATGAAATATATATTACATATATAACAGAGATAGAAATCTTACTATATATATATGGGTAGGTACTATAATCCCATTTTAAATATGCAGAAACTGAGGCTCAAAGAAGTCAAATGACTTGCCCAAGATCATATGGCAAGCAATTTGAGGAGGCAGGATGTGAATCTAGGTCTACCCGTTGCAAAGCCAATCACTATGTAAACTAAGTCCGACTCCTAGAAAGAGCTGTTGAATGAGTTAAGCAGACTCAGCAGCCGAGGGGTTATGGTGGCAGTCAGGAATAAATGGAGTGGTGAACCATCGTCATCCAGAAAACAGGAATTTATAAAAGGACTTGGGATCCAGGCCCACTGAAAACTAGATACAATGATCAAGGGTTTATATACTTTTAGGCCTAAAGCAAAAAAAGAAAAAAAAAAAATGTGGAGGTCTAATGGAACCAGAATTCCAGAATGAAACTACACAGTTATAATCTCCTGCATGACTAAATCCTAAAAATAATAATTGGCAAATCTTGTCCACCTACATAGAGGGGGTGGCCAGTTAGCTCAGTTGATTAGAGCGTGGTGCTGATAACACCAAGGTTGCCAGTTTGATCCCCACATGGGCCACTGTGAGCTGCACTTTCCTGGAAAAAAAAAAAAGTACTACATACAATATATGCATACAGATGTTTACTACGTAGGAGGAAAATTGTGATTCATCATCTTTTACTCCAATCCCTGCAAAATGCTTCATGACTGGCAAAATAGCAGAAAAAATGGTAAAAACATATACAGACAGTATCTAAAAATACTATTAAATTTCTTATTGGGGTACAAAGTCTTTACAATTAATATTCAAGTTACCCAAGATGCACAACTGTAACTGGTTCAACTTCTTCACCTACAACCACACCATAGCTTCCCCAAGCTTTCCCTAGCTAGCAATCCTCTTTTATAGAATAAGTAGATATCTATGTCTACTGACAAACAGTGAAAAAATAAGAATTAATATTACCCTGCCCTGGTGACCACACTGCCCAGGAACTACAAGACATAAAAACCATTCTATAAACTCCAAATAACTACAAATAAAAATTATTAGCTTCAAGTGAAGTCATTAAGTTTCATTCTTGCAGATGTAGATCACAACTGACTCAAACAGTGAGAACAAACCACTTAAAAGTTCAACAGAACGCAGATCTACTACATCCTTGGAAGAATTGTTTGATTTGTAATATTCATAATCACAAAGTCTAATGTCACAGTTAAGTAAAAAACCGAAATCTACTTAGAAATACTATAATAGTCCCATTAATATCATTTTAAAAATCAAAAACTGGGCCTTATCAGTTGATTGAGAGTTTGCACATATCTGTTGCCCCTGCCTTTAAAAATTCAGCAATGTCAATCCTCCCACCCCATATTATAATGCACAGCTTTAAATGGTAAAACAAAATGCATTTGTAATTTCTTTATCAATTTTGCACACAGCATCCATCTTCAGTTCTCATCAACTGCAGTGAGAGGGTCTTCAAATTAAGGTGGAGCATTCACTGAGACTGCACACCACGTCAGAATCAAGAGATGGGCATCATAAACCTCAGTTGGTACCTTCTCTAATCCTGATTATGGCAATGTTTGGCCCATTTCTTCCCTCTTTCCCCTGTTCAATTAATAAAACAAGCTCCAAATCAGAAATACATAGCTTTACACAGATATATACATAACTACTAAATATACCTGACTCTGCCACTTCCAAGGAGAGTAATACTAGCAACACCATAACCAGATCAACGTTTACAAATGAGGAGACACCACCAGCCTAAGAAAAAAATTTCCTCACACCACCTTAAAACAGTCCAGTCTTCTGAAGAAAGAAGGAAAGAGCCAACTTGACACTTCCATACAGACAAAACATAACAGGATAAGCCACAACCACCGTCAGAACAGGAATGCAAGCTCCACGGGGACCAGGATGTCCTCTCTCGCAATTACCACTGTATCCTTGAATACTTAACACAGTATTTGTAACACTGCAAGTGCTTAATTTTTGGATGAACAAGAGCGATCATTGTCGATCACTTATTTTTCTTGAGGAACTTTACTAAACTCCCCTCTGACTGAGCCTTACAATAACGCTATGAGGGGGCCTATATAATAAATACATTTCTTTTTTTGAATTCTACAGGCGAGGAAATTGAGGCTCAGAAAGACTGACCTTCCCAAGATGCTATCAAGTTGTAAATGCCTGAGCCAGGAGTCTGTCTTCCTTCCCCTCAATCACATCAATACCAAAATGAAGTTTAGAGTTAAGAAAACAAAGAACATGGAGAAGGTAGTGTGGCCAAAAATTGTATTACCAAACATTCACCAATGTGGTAAGTTTGGGAAACTTCCTATTTCCCTGTTACTGACACAGCCAAAGGGCTTAAGGTTCTATTTCTAATAGGCAACACTTCACTGTGGTGTTAAGTGCAGGTGCTCTGTTTAAAAAGTGACATATCTACATAAAGTATTGTCTCAAAAGCTTAAAGCTACAAGTTAAAAGCCAGAAATAAAGATCTCAATCTCCTTCCATTATAACCTATCTGTACTCCCTTCCCTGAAAAATTGCCTGACCAGAGGATTTCAAAGGAACTGTCCAAGTAAGTAAAAAGTGTTTGCACCCTGTAAGGAAAACTATTATCTTTGCAGTGACAAGAGCAATCCTGTCACATTTTCACTATTTCAGTAAGTGCCCCCTCAAAAGGTGCATTCGGGCACTACCTACGACTATTAGGCTTCCTTCTAAAAATGTGAAACAGAATTAAATAGAGGATGATTTTTTTTTTTTTTAAACTCCAGGCTGAGAACGGAAGTCAAATTCAGATTCTCTTCCTTCCTCAAGCGAGCAAGAGAACAGAAGAACGAACACACACACACACACACTCACATACACACACACGCCCTACAGTGAAAAATGTCTCGGGGCCTCTTCACCTGTGGCAATCGACACAGCAAGCCCGGATTTGCTGGGATTGAAGGCTATTCGCCGTGGAGGTGGAGGGGGGGAGAAGTAAGGAGGGTGGGTGAAGGAAGCACAGGGAAGAATGAACTGGTTGCCTAAGTTTTCAATCGGATCATTCTTCTCAACTTGGGCAGCTCCTTCCTCCCTTCCTCCCTTCCTCCCTTCCTTCCTTCCTTCCTCTCTCCCTCCCTCCCTCCCGGCCCGGAGCACACACTCGGCTTTGCCAGCGCGGGCACCACCAGCAGGGCCCGAGGGTAGCGCTGCCGCAGCCGGGCACCCGGGCGCCCCTCGGAGTCTGGGGCGCAGGCTGCCCAGGGCGCGCGACCTGTGCGCGGCGCGAACACTGGGCAGGGGCTGCAGATCTATCGTCGCCGTCAGGCGTGGGGACCGGGAAGGGGCAGCCACGGCGGGGCGGAGGGGCGGGGTGAGCACTTCCTGACTCGCATTGTCCACGCATCGCCCGCGCCACCCAGGGCCCAGCCACCGCGACGACCCCGTCGAGGAGGAAGTTGGCGCTCGCCCCGCCAGCCCCGTCTTACCGTTCTTGGCGTCGCCCGCGGCTGCAGCCCCCGCGGCGGCCGCGGCGTTGGCGGCACCAGTCCCCGCGCCTCCGGTGCCCGTCGCGCCCCCGGTGCCCGGCGCGCCCGCTGCCGCCGCTCCGCAGCCGGCCGCCGCCGCCAGGGCCCCCCCGGCCGACGCGCCCGCCGCGCCCGCCGCTGCCAGGGCCCCGGCTCCATTTTCCTGCTCGTCCCCGCTGCTGTTGGCGCGCTTGTTTTTGCGGCCGCCTTTACTGTTTTTGGGGTTGGGCATCTCGGGAGCGTCCAGGTGTCCGGCGTCAGCGAAGGCGGCTCCCCACGGCGCGGCCGCTCCCGGCAGCCGGCTCCGGGACGGGGAGAATGGAGGGAGTGGGCCGGGGTCTCCTTCAGCGCCCGTCTAGCCGCGCGGCCCGCGCCGCGCCATCCCGGCCGCCGCGCCCTACCCGGCTTCCTGGAGCCGGCGCGCGGCCACCCGAGGCTCGCAGCCGCGCGGGCGCCACGGGCTCGGGGCGCGAGCGAGACGCTCCCGAGCAGGAGGGAAAAGGCGGGTCTCCCGCTTGTTTTGATTCGGCTTCGCTGACACGCTCTGGCCCCGCCCCCCGTCCGTGACGGTACTGGGGATTCGGCCTGGCCGCGCCCACCAGGTGACCTCACAGCGGACGGGCCCTCCCGCGTGACGTCACGCCCGCGCTGAGTCGGCCACCTTCGAGTGACGTCATCCGGGCGCCCTAGTCTCAGGCCTCGGGAGCTCCCGGCGTCTGCGAACCGTTCTTTCTGAAATGGCCCCGAAGGCCAATCCGATGGCATCTGAAGTTATTCAGTGGCCTCCTGACCGACATGTAATTTGAGGATTGACACAATATGGTCAGGAAAAATAGGTGAGTAGAGCAGGAATGTAAAACAAAGGATTTCAAATTTCGGACTAATAATCCATTAAAAAGCGTTGCCATTCAGGAACAGTCCTAGTGGTGACAGTTCATTGGACAGGACCCACCATCCAGGGATGTAACTGAATGTTGCCTGTGACCAAGAAGCAGTCACTGCCTGGGGGAAACCCGCAATCCCTGTGGATAGGACTGAGTTGTCCTGAAAGATGGGTGGCCACTTGTGACCTACAGAGATTAGAAGGTGACATGAGTGATGAGAGGCAATGATCTAAGGGCAGGGGACCCCCGGGAAGAGTTTCATATGGTCCTTTATTGCAACTCTTTTCTGCCTTTTCACATATCAGTTTCTTCCCCTCCCTCAGGTCCCAGCGCAAACACACCACTTCCTTCAGGATGAGGCACCTTCCCAGAAGAGCTATCAGAAGTATCACCCTGTTTATTTCCCCTATCCATCTCTAATTATTTTGTCAGTGTATATGTTTACTTGTTTCCTTCTCACTCAAATGAAAGCTCCATAGGATAGATTTTTTTTTCTGTCTTGGACACCTCAGGAAACAGCTAGCATATATTTGTTGATTCTTTGCCCATGAACAGTGAAGGGAAAGCTATGTTAGCTGACAGTTTACAGTTTTCCCCTCCTATAGTGTGATCTTTAATTAACCCAGCTCTTCAGTAAGACTCTGTGGCTGTGTTACTGAGCATGTAGAGACAGGCAAGGAAGTACAGGGAAAAGTACCCACCACTGCTCACCTAAGGAGGGGATTCTAATTGGGAACTCGAGGCATTCATTGCAGTCCATAGCAGAGCCTGGAGCTGCAGGAAGGAGTCCAACTAGAAATGCTGGTTGGACTTTTCAGTAGGAAAATAATGCACCTTTTAATTCCCTAATTTTTATTAGAGAAAAATTACTTTAGAGGGCCATATTCATAGTTATAGTAGATAGATAGCTGTGTGCCTATATTTACAAGTCTGTTTCTCCCATGCCCTGACATCCTCTCAGCACTAAGAGAGCCAGGATTGTGTCTTTCTAACTGCAGATTCTAGAATAAAGTCTGACCCACAGTAAGTGTTCGATAAAATTTTGTTGAATGGAGGATGCTTAAAGCACTCTTCTTATGGCTATATTTTTCTGAACCTT
Source organism: Rhinolophus sinicus (assembly GCF_057876585.1). Lineage (NCBI taxonomy): Eukaryota > Metazoa > Chordata > Mammalia > Chiroptera > Rhinolophidae > Rhinolophus > Rhinolophus sinicus. Next base: position 23,237,386 of record NC_142502.1, read on the forward strand.
AAAGCCTCAGCTAAATCAGCAATTCTCTAGGAAGATCTCTGACAACCAAAGCTAGATTCGTCCCCATTTGCTCCCTGTACCTTCCCCACCACACCAGCTTGCACACAAATAGGTATTGAAATTGCCTATTGTCTCTTGTCTGGGCTCCCACTGGACTATAAGTTCTGTGATGACAGAAACTGTCCCAGGCGTCATTGTATCCTTGGTGCCTAGTACCGTTCATGGGACACAGTAGGTATTTAATAAATGCATGACAAGTACATGAATAAATGAATGGGAAAATGCTTTGAAGGTAGATGCAGCAAGATTTGGTGACCACTTGGCCGTGAGAGGTGAAGGAGAGAGTGAAGTCAAGAAATTCTGAAAACTGGAGGAAATAATGATGGTTAATTAAATGGAGACATCTGGGAGAAGACAGTGGAGCTGCAGATAAAGATAATACGTTAAAGTGGCCCATTCAGACTTAGCCTAATTTCATTACTGGTATTCCTCATTAGAGGTGGCTGAGAGATCTCAAAATCTTTGGCCTTTCTTTTTTCTTTTGTTTTAAGTGGTGAGGATGAAGTAGCTTAGGTTAGAGTACAAGAAAATTGAGATAATTATTTTCTTGAATAACAACATCGCGGGCAGCCGGTTGGCTCAGTTGGTTAGAGCGCAGTGCTCATAACACCAACATCACCGGTTCAATTCCCACATGGGCCAGTGAGCTGCGCCCTCCACAGCTAGAGTGAAAACAATGGCTTGACTTGAGCTGATGGGTCCTGGAAAAACACACTGTTCCCCAATATTCCCCAATAAAAATTAAAAAAACAAAAAAACAAATAACAACATCTCTGTCATGCCATATTGGATCAGAGTAATTGTGCATGTACCCTGCAGACAGACATTCACACCAGCTGCCTCCCACCTCTACATAACTGAGATTCAAGAATTGGAAACTTTCCCACAAAAATATCATAATTGGCTCAAAGCACACAGACAGCCAGTTGCTGTTCTCTTTCATTGTGTGAGCCACCTACTTCTCGTTCAAACCGAAACAAAATGAAAAGAAGGAAGGAGAAGCTGGGCCACCTCTTTCATGCTCAACTTGCTAATCTATTTTCAGCCTTAGTCAAAAGTCCTGATTTATTGTTACAAAAAAAGAAAATGTGCTAAAATCAAGATGTTAGATGTTAAAGGATTTCAGTTCCTACTTCCATACATGTGGAATTTAACAGGAATCCTGTTGTTCTAACCCTTTTATCTTTTGTCCCACCATTTCTGAAGGGGGGAGAGATAGAGAGAGAGAGAGAGAGAGAGAGAGAGAGAGAGAGAGAGAGAGAGAGAGAGAGAGAGACCTACCTGAAGAGAAAACATGGCAAATGGTGACAGAAAGCCGTCCCCTCAGATGCTTCCATAAGAAAATATAATGAGCTCTAGGAATCCGAGGAATCCATTGTGCTCTTTGTATCCACACTTGGCTTCTCTTTCTATAATTTCCCTGATCAATTCATATGCTCTGAAATAAACTTCAAAAAAATTGCATCTCTACCCAAGGTTTCCTTCCCCCAAACTTCATCACCCACTCCATCACCCGGGTCTTTGCAAAATTAAACAAAACAGCAGCAAAGCAAGATCATGAAAGATACACAACTTATCCTTGAGAAGAGGAACAAGCTAATCACGGGCTGCATGGGAATAAGTGATCATTGTTTCAATGTTCTTGCTCTGTTTGTTTGTGTTTGTTGTTGTTTTGTTTTGTTTTTTGCTTGACATTTGTACCTGTCTTCTGAATTCTTGGGGTCAACTAAGTCATCTGGGCTAGAATTTAGCCTGATCTGCTAAAGTCACTGCAAGTAAACATAGTTTGAACCATGTATGTTATCTCTATGCACCATTTTCTTCTTCTGGAAGTAGCCTCTCCTATGCTTACAGGTTTACTTTGAAAAATAATGATAATTGTGATTATAAAGAACTTTGACAAAAATGGAATACTAATGCAAATAATAATATGGATTATTAAATGTCATAGATCTGCTCTCCCTTTAGACTATTCCAAAGTATCAGTATTTTTCTCAAAATCTCAAAACCTCAAAATCTCTTTTCAGGCCTTTAGTTTGACGATTACATTTTTTCCATAATCTATAATACAAAAGCAGTCATACGAAAGGTCAGAATTCCATTCTCAGCAAACCCTGAACTTGCTGCTTCCTCCAACCTCGGTGCCTTCTTTGCTTGTCCTGTTGTCCCACTCAACGTCAACACTGTCCTGGACCCCAGTAATCTAAGCAAGATGCTCCTTTTGAGAGCTAGGTCAAGTATAATTTTTCCCAAGATAGACTTCCCTGAATTCATACTACGCAGTACTCTCTCTTTGTTATACTACTTCACAGCTCCGTGTGCTTACCACCTGGCTACACCAATGTTTTCCCAACTGTGGGTCATACATATTCCCTTTGCAGGTTGTGAAATCAATTCAGAGGGTTTCTATCAGCATTTTTTGAAAACTGGAACACAGTAGAAGATATCAGAATGCACTGCATATAGAAAATAAGTATTGTTTTGTAAAACATACATATTATTTTGTAAAATTCAATTTATACACTCAAATATATTATATATATATGTACATATATATATATATATATATATATATATAGAGAGAGAGAGAGAGAGAGAGAGAGAGAGGATGTATAAAGTATAAAGTTCATTTCTGATGGGTGCAAGTCAAAAAAAAAAGAAAAAGTCTGAAAGCTATTTGCTATACCATGCCATGAAGTATTAGATTGATACAGGCTGTCTTTCCATGGTCTTCTTACCTCAGAAGGAGCATTTTATCTCTCCAAGTACATTTTTAAATTCTCCGAAGACAGGCATCAGATCTTTCACCTTTTATATTTCTTCCAGTGAACTTACTACCATCAAGAGTGCTTTCCTTGCAAGTTCCATGCATACGCAAAAGCAAACCAAACTCAAAAACCTGAAATTCTAATGGGGTAGAGGGCAACACAACAACAAACACATATGAAATAAAAATTAATCAACTATTAACTTAAAATAAAGAAAACAAGAAAGGTAGGTCGTATTTTGTTTCGTTTTGTTACCTTTTGTTTTAGAGGCAGAGTGGTCCCCTCAGATACTCAGAAGATAGAGGGGTTACTGGAGGCTAGAATGTCAAAGAAGGCTTCTTGGGGAGGTGTAGAGACTCTGGTGTTTGTTGGGTAGAGTTGAGAAACAGATCACGATGGGCCCAAAGCAGCAGTGGACACACAGTAGGTTGCAGTCCAGACCCTGATAACTGGTAAGGAAGCTCACCCTCCCTCTCTCCCTTCCTTGCTTTCTTTTTCCCAATAGTACTTAATTACTGTACTATATATTTTTTATCATTATATTTATTTACTTTGTTTACTCTGTCTTGCCTCTCTAGAATGTAAGTTTCAAGAGGATGAGGATTTCTCTGTTGAATCCTCAGTGCCTAAAACAGTGCCTAAAACAGTGCCTAGCATACAGTAAGTGTTCAGTACGTATTTGTGGAATAAAGGAATGTATAGGACAACACCTAAAAGGAATAATCTAAACTAGATCTCAAAGGAAAAATAATAGGAACCTCTAAAACCACATTACTGTGTTCTCAGTAGATATAACATCCTTCCCCTGTAGCTCGCATACCATTTAAACCAAAAGGGGTGGTTCCAGTCAAAGGCTAGTTTGGTGTAACAAGGTGGCCACCCACAGTACAGAAGTATCTTCTTCAGCAATTGCAGTGGTCATGCAGTTATCCATTTCTACAACTTGTATTTCTGATACCTCCTCTAGAACCGGCACTGAAAATTCAAAGGTTTTCATCACCTAGATTTCATCTTCCATACCCTCTGTTTCTTCCCGATTAAATCAGTATTTTCCTATGCTGTCATTCTAAGGCATGATTTAGCCACAGTGCTTTGCTCTTCCTTCTACTGTCTGCAAGGTTTGATTTAGAGAGCACAGCATTGGCCTACTCCAAATATCTCTCTTAATTTTGTACTAGTTATCTATGGCTGCCTAACAGATTACCTCCCAATTGAGCCGCTCAGAACAAACGCACATTATCTCTCAGTTCTGTGTCAGGAATCGGGCATGGCCTAGCTGGGTCCGCAGGCTCAGGACCTCTCACGTGGCGGCAGTCGAGGGTCAGGAAGGCTGCAGTCATGTCATGTCAAAGCTCAGCTGGGGGAGGAGCCGTTTCCAAATGCACTCCTGAGGTTGTTGGCAGGAGTCAGTTCCTAAGGGCTGCTGGCTTGAGGCCTCCTTCATGTGAGCCTCTGCATGGGCAGCTGGCTTCATCCAGATGAGCAAGTGAGAGAGCAGGAGAGGGTAAGCCGGGCAGAAACCAGTCTTTTTTGTAACCTAATCTCAGAAGTAACATCATCACTTTGCTGCACTCTGTTCCATAGAAGCAAGTCTCTAGGATCAGACCACAATTAAAGGAAGAGAATTATACACAGGTATGAATACCAGGGAATCAGGATCATTTGAAAACCATCTGAGAAGTTGCCTACCTACAAGGATGTTAATATATTGCTTGCAATCCAAATTCTTAATTCTGAAGGCCCTCAAGTTTTTAAGAAAGGAAGAGTGGATTGTGATAATGATTTCACAGTGTATACATATATCAAAACATCCATCTTCGTACGCTGTACATAGATGCAATTTTTATTTGTCAATAAGACAAGAAGAGTGAGAAAAGATAAGAACTTGTTCTGCTTCTTCCTTTCTAACTTTTAACTAGTCAATTTTTTATGATCTTGGCTGATTAAATTTCATAAATTTAAAATCACTTTTGCAAAATGACCTTTTTTAAAAACTGTTTCAAAAATCTGAAAGCCACTTGCTATACCATGCCATGAAGTATTTGATTTCTATAGGTTTGGCTTTCTCTGAGGACTCTCTCACTGGCTTGCAGATGGCTGCCTTCTTGCTGTGTCCTCCTGGTCTGTGTTTTCTGTGTCCTAATTGCTTTTTATCAAAACAGCAGTCATGGGGGTGGCCAGTTAGCTCAGTTGGTTAGAGCGTGGTGCTAATAACACCAAGGTTGCTGGTTCGATAACCTGCATGGGCCACTGTGAGCTGTGCCCTCCTTAAAAAAAAAAAAAAAAAGAACAGCAGGAACAGCAGTCATAGAGCCCGCCCTAACAACCCTATTTTAACTTAATCATCTCTCTAAATACAGTCACATTCTGAGGTACTAGAGGTTAGGGCTTCAACATATGAATTTGGAGGGAATACAGTTCAGTTCATAACAATGATTAATCTACGTTCATTTTAGAAATCATAAGGACTGTTTCAGTCCTCTGTATTCAAGACACTATTGATGTTTGGAACAAATACAACAGTATAGTATATTATTAGAGCTGAGGGCCTGCTTCAAGGACACCTAGTAAGTGCTAAGGCTACTGCTGTGCCAGTTTCTGGAGTAAATTTTGTTTGATCTTGAATAGAATTCTCTCTCAGGATTGTTCCTCCTCCTTTATTTCCACTTAGAATATTTTCTAACAAGCATGTCCCAAGGAACAGTAGTTATATAAGATGCCTCTATTTCTGTGATTAAATAAGTCTAGGAAAAACTGTATTTTTTTGAGTCATAATATACATTACTATAGTAAAGACCATAAGAGTCCCAACAGTAAAGAAATATGCTTATTCTCAATTAGAATTTCCCAAGTTTATACAACCTATGAATCCCTTTACATGTAACACCCATTAATATCCCGTAAAACTAGAGTTCTGCTAAATACATGCTTGAGAAATAATGCCTTAGTGCTCAAAATGCCTGCTTCTACCATTAACATTCAAGTGAGTTGATGCAATGGTGAAAATTCAAGTGAAAAGGCAAACACTGGATCCCCCTTGTAAACAACCAGTTCTTTAGAAGATGTCTTGGGAAATATCTTTAAAACTCTGTAAACTCCAACTGTTATAATGATATAAATGCATTAAGTACTCATTCTAAATTACATGAAACAATTGAATATTCACAATACCGCTTCCAACTTCAGAAACATTAATTATGCTATCATTGTTCCATTGAAGAACAAAATTAGTGTCCACAACATTGTGAGAACTACTTTTTCTTAAAGGGGAATACATCCTTACCAATATTATAACCACAAGCAACTTCCAAGTCTTGTTCAGAACTTACATCTGATATAATAAATATATAGAATCTAGAAGAATATCCTTTGAATACGATGTGATTCTTTTCTTTACCATCACATATCAGTTTCATCTTTAGTCCGGTAATAAGAGCTGTTATGTCTGTTTCTGGAGTTAATTTTGATTGATCCTGAATAGAATTATCTGTCAAGATTTCCTTGCCTTCTGAAAAATATTAATTCTGAGTCCTTGAATAAAAATATGGTACTGCAGGGGTTCAGGATGGCCACAGATTTGCTACTCCTTTCTTCAAGAGGTGGAGCCTATTTTTGCTCCTCTTGAATCTGACCTGGCCCTGTGACTTACTTTGACCAATTGGAAATGCAGCAAAACTGATATTGCTTCAATCCCCATCCTAGCTTTTGCTCTTACTCTCTTAAAGCCAGCCACCATGCTATGACGGAACTTGAACTAGACTATGGAATGATGAGAGGCCATGTGGAGAAAGCAACAAAGACTCTCTCCTAGATCAAATTTAAGTCAGACTCCTATGAATCCTCTTTTTGATGAGGCCCTAACCTTGGGCTCTGTCCTTGGCCTGCTTAGTCTAGTTTAGGCAAGAACCCTGCTAAGTTGGTTTGTCAAAAATTTCCCACTCTTAGCATCAGATCACCCTTGATATCTTATCACCATGTTCTGCATTCAGCAAGAATCCCGTCAAGTCGGTTTAACCAAAATCTCCCTATCTTTGATGTTTCCTCTTAGTAATTTTCCATTCACTCACCCCCACCCTGCTCCTTGGCTATAAATTCCCACTCTTCTTTGTATTTGGAGTTGAGCCTGATCTTTCTCTCCTATTGCAAACCCCACTGTAGTAGTTTCTGAACAAAGTCTGCTTTACTATCTTTAACAAGTGTCATTAATACATTTTTAACAAAGGATCCTCAATACCTGGAAGATGAGAAGCCACCCTTGGTGTTCCAGGGTCAGTCAAGCCCCTACCTAGCTCAGTGGTTCTCTGCGTGGGCAATTTTGCCCCCTGGGAACATTTTTGGTTGTCACTCCTAGCATCTAGTAACGAGAGGCCAGGGATGCTGCTAAAATCCTATAGTGTACAGGGCAGCCTTCACAACAAACAATTATCCAGCATCTAATGTAGTACCAAGGTTCAAAAAGCTTTCCTGGCTGAAAGCAGCCATGAGTCACTAGAGCTTTACCATATGTAGCACATTGCCCAGATGAGCCCAGTCAATCCACAGAAGTGTGAGAAATGATACATAGCTGCTGTTTTAAGCGACTGATAGGGGAGTTTCAGTCCTGTGCTGTTGTTAAACCACTGAGGAGGAGCAAGAGAGGGAACCCCGATTTGTAGCGTTTGCATTCATCCATGGTAGAAATACTCATGGCCAATTTTAGGCTACCAACATAAGCCACTGAACCCAAGGCTGGAAAAAGGCGTGCTCAATTGGCCCCTGTGAGCCAATAGGACTTGGTTACATTGCAATAGGCAACTGAGGCAACATCCTGTGTCTGTATGAATTCTAGGCATCGGCATTTCCTGTGTTCAGTTGACCGCCGAGTCAGAGTTCTCTACTTGTGTATTGTGGTCACATTTCTAATGGAAGCTTCTTCTTTAAATGCCAGACTTTGATGCTACAGTCTTTCTGGCTTTTGCCGTTTTTTGCACCATTAAAATTGTCAAACTGGGGTTAGTCAAGAAGCTCCCACAGAGGATCATAGCATGAACTCCACTCCAAAATAATCCCACAACACTCTCAGATTTGTAGCACTGAGGCAAACAGTCTAATTGGGGATAAAACAATGTCCTCACTAAACTGGGTTTTCTTTGTGAAATGCACCATCTGAACAATAACTGAAGGAACTAGGCAAAAGTGAAAGTTGGGGTGGTGAGAGGACTACCTGTGTCAGGTTTGGGCTCACGCTAGAGCATACTTTGGTTCAGGAAAAAACGTTTTCCTTCCTGATAGAGGGAATTTCTTCTAGCACATAAGCCCAAAACATTCTTTCTTATTTCCTAGAGCAGCCATTTCTCAGGTTTCAGGGTGGATAATAGATTTAGGTTTATCAAGAGTTATTATAGTTTTGTGGTTAGGAGTGTATGCATGGAGCCAAACTTCCTGGGTTTCAATCTTGGCTTAGCAGCTGTGTGACTTTGGGCAACATATTTGTGAAATAAGGATAATAATGGTATCTGTTTCAGAATTAAGATAGATAATGTTTGTGTAGTACTTAGCACATAGTAAGCTCTCAATAAATATTAGCTGTTACCTTTAGTAGCAGAAGCATTTAAAGTTTATATTCACTATTGCTATTGCACTTTCTTTTAACTGTAAACAATTTTTTTTCTAAAAGCAATGCTCGTTCTAGGTCAAGGATACACTGTTTTCAGCACACAACTTTAGTCTCCTCCAAGAACAAACCACACCTTATTTCCTGTTGCATGCAAATACGGGTCCCTTAAAGGGACAGTCAAAACCAGGCACCCATGCAGGATGCTAAGGTTGCAACAGAGCGCACTCTGGTGTACACAGCTGGAAGCCAGGATGGGAGGAGATCACGAGAAGCAATGCTTTGCCCAAGAGTTTGAAGTTGATTTGTGTGGATATAAGGAGTTATTGTAAGTTACTAACTTTTTCAAATTATGTAATAAAAACAGTATTTTTGCAAGAATAGTCTGACAGTAACATTCAGAATTGATTTAATAGAAAAAGTGGTGACAGGGAAGCCAGTTGAAAATCCATTGTATCATTGCTGGGGCAAGGCCATGAAAGCTTGGGATTAGGTGGTTAACAGGGGAACCAAGATGAAAGAATGTGTGTGGCAGACATGGAAGAAGAAATCATAGAACCTAAAGACAAAAAAATCATTGATTTTAACAAAAGGCAATCTCATCGACATCTTTTTCCATTTAGATGGATACCATGAATTTCAATACCCACAAATAACTTGTTACCATCTTCTATTCTAGGAAAGCCTATAAGGGTAAAAAAGAGCCCAATATTAACTGTGTTAGTTTGTTTGCTTTTAAAGAACAAAATTAATTTACTATTAATCAAGACTTGAAAGTTCTGGGTAAAATTGATAATTTGGTCATTAAAAGACATTGCTCAGTGAGCTAGATGTGTGTTGTACCAGCTCTGGATTAAGTCCACCATCCTGAGTTCAGTGATTTCCCAAGACATTTTGAGGTTTCAGTCTGAGATAAAAGAAGTGCCAGATATTTTCTGCCAAACATTCTAGGTGACCATTTCCCAACCTAGTAACCACAGAGGCAGGGCTAACTCAACATGTGTTTATCTAGTACCAATTTTGTGCAAAGGTCTGTAATAGATGGATAGCAAGCACCTTTCGTTTTCCTTGGTTTCTAAGCCACAAGTGTCACGACCGTAGTATCAACAGGTTAAAAAGGAGGAATTTTTATTTAGTCCATCGGTTTGTCGTTGACCCACAGAAGGAGTATCTTCTGCCTTCTCATCTGTAGGTGACAACTTGATTCAAAGTCTTTTCCTTTTGTCTTACCACAGAAAAGAAAACTGGCATCACTCAAATTACTAGACGATTCTTTTATATTTTATAATGGAAAACTCATTTGGTTCATTTTGAAAAATATTTACTGAGCATATAATGAAGGTCTGTGCCAGATCTAAGTGCAAAGTGACACCAACAATCCCAGTCCAGTCTCAAGGAACTTACATCCTGGTAAGAGGAACATGCAGCTATGTCTTTATTCTCATGCTTTTCTTCAATAGGACTTACAGTAAGAAAAAGATGTGCAACACAAGAAAATAAAGTATATTTAGAAGCAAGTGAGAAAGATAAGGCAAAGGGAAAGCACTAATGGGATCATACAATACAGACAGGCTAATGCACAAAATGAAAATGCAATGAAGGACGACAAGTATTTGCTACGGATCCACCAGGAATTTGGCTCTAAGCTTTTTAACAATCTCTATAAAAGGGAAAAAAACATGAAAAAAACACAACCCATAGGTTCCACCAGATAACAGCAGACCAATTGCTCAGGAAAAACATAACTAGTCCTGATATAAAGCCAAACAAACAAACCCTCAAGGATCCTGCCCTGCAATACTCTGTGATATACTGAACTACACCCTCAATGATGTCCTAATAGCAAATGGAGAGAGGCTGTTTCCTATAGCACTTCTAAGTATGGGCTGATGGCTTATCATCAAAGTCCAGTTCAGAGAAAGCAATTTTACAGAGGTTCACTTAAGCAGAAAATTTCATTACAATGCAGTAAGTACAGTGATAGAAATACCATCAACTGCTATGGGAAAACAGAGGGGACACAACTTCAATTTCGTGATTCAAGGTTGGAGCAGACATCGTCATCAAGGAGATTCTGGAAACTTCTATTCCATTTCCAAAGAAAATATACAGGTTTTGCTGCAAACACCTAACGCTCTTAGAACTCATAGTTTTATTATGGATGGAATATTGTTCTAAAAGGACTTTGTCATCACAGCAAAATTCACATTAAAAAATTAAAACGTACCTTTAATAGAAAGATTCTCATTTTCTTTGTGGTTTGCATATTATGCGTCACCCTTAAAACCAAATATAATGAGAAAAAAATAAGAAAATAGAGTCTGCCTACATGAGGGGTAGGTACCCAAACAATCAATGAGGGTTTAAAATTATATCAAGTTTAAAGCTGTCTCCCCAAGAACTCCAAGAGCACAGAACAAAAGGAGTTCTTTGGGGATCAGTTCTGATTCCATATTGCATTGTTTTAAAATGATATGGTCAAGAGTTATATTTCTGCCAAATAATAGAGAAAGAGTAGACAGAAAAGTAAGTTCTCAACCTAAAATGATGCACACATCTGGTCTCAAAAATAAAAATGCCTTAGATTTCTCATCCATTCAATAAAAAGAGCTGACAAATTTTGTCTTGAAGGGAAAAAAAAAGCACAAAGAATGTAATATGCTTCTGTGGATGGTTTTATGAAGGTAATATTTTTGTTCAGTGTTCAGCCAGGTGTGAAAAGCAAGTAGCATCTCCCAGCTTTTTCATACAGTGACTAACTTCTTCATCCAGGGGTATAGAATGGCTCCCATAAGCCATGCAGGTGAGTAGCAGAAGGGGCCTCCAAAGCACTACGATTGGGGCTAAGACCAGATAACAAAGGATAATACTAAATTCCCACAAATAAGGATGCACAAAATGAGAATTACTGGCAGATGAGAAGTCAGAGGTGACCCTACTTGCCGAGTGCACCAGAAACATTTGCACTGACTTTATATCCGAATATATGTGATTAGTTGCTGAGATTACAAAATGATATTTAAAATCTTTACCCAGCCTTGCTTTAGATACTAAGATTGACAATTGTGTGTGTGTGACAGAGTATTTAAAAATCTATCTGCCACCCTATAAAGAAGGTGGATCTTCCAGACTAAGGATCTTTTGTTTGCTGAGCACAAATGAAGTCATCCTCAGATTTATAGACTCTTGAACATAGTATTCAGTGATGGGTGAGGAGTTGGGGTGAGATGTATTTCTATGCATAAGAGAATGGAAAGGAAGGTGTGGAGAAAACAAAGGGGAGGTAGCTATGGGTTTTATGAAAGGAAGGGAGGAGGAAAAACGGAATAAGAGACTCATCAGCTGCCGGTGAGGAGGAGAAAAAAGATTTCGGGGAGAAAAGAGATTTGGGGGAGGAGACCGTCCCCATTTTTCCAATGAAATGTCTTGCCCTGTAATTACCTTCCAGCTGTCCCAGTCTCCATATAGTCTTTTACACACAAATAAAACTGCATGTAAAATGCCAACCTCTCAATACTGGTTTATGGGGTAGATTTTCTTTGGGGAAACCAGTAATGAGGATTGTTCAATCCTACTTCACAGCTGGAGCGGAGCAAGAACAGAGGCTGCCATGAGAAGACAGGTGCACTCCTCTATGCTCTCCTAACTCTGTGAGGAACCAGTAAAAATAATTGAAAGGCTGATGGCATCCTTGACTCCACCTCACTCTTGCCTGTTTCATCCTGTGAATTTCCAGATCCTGTCAATTCTGCCTCAACGTCTCTCACAAGTAGACCCCCCTCCATTCTATTTTTACTACCATTTTCCCTCCATGACCTTCCGTGACTTCTGGCAGAATAGTTTCTCCCACCCCTCAATACTAATCATGCTTTTCTGTACTTTACTTACCCCATTGGGCATGTTCTAACTTACGTTTGAATTATTTGTGAAGACACTATATCCCTGAGTGCGACAGCAGCAACTATATGAGGGCTGCTTTCTGGTAGATTTGACAATACCTCAGACACAAATAGTGTTTAAGAAATCTTTTTGAAAGCAAAGGAGAGAGGGGCAAAGGGAATGAAAAGGGAACTAGAAGAGAATAGAAAGGAATGGAATAGCATGAAAGGGGAAGGAAGAAAAAGAAGGGAGTGGAAGAAAATTCTATAGCTTATGTATATGGAGTATATGACAGGTCTGCTGTACAAGTCTAATGCATTTCCTCTCAAAATAAGCTTTTCCATGCTCTCTTTTTTCATAACCAGATCCTTATTTTATTTGGAATGGGTGTGTTAGTTGTAGCTGCTAAGAACTTAAATCACACAGCATTTATACATATTCAAACACCAATGTTGATCCCCATATGTTTCTCTTATTCAAATACCTCTTCATTTTTATTTTTATTTACAATCAGTGTTCTTTATTCTTAAGATAATAAAAGAGTGGACTAAATAACTTGAAGACTGTTCAAAATATTTTTATTTTACTGTGTACTTCATTTATCCTTCCTTAGTAACCAAGATATTTACTGGAGGCCGGTATATTGTATATATAATAGCTAAAATGATTATTTTTCTCATTGCTGTAGCTCAGAAAACTCTGACCAGAACCTCCACAGCTGCACCTTGGAGTCTCAGACTGCGATCCCCAGCCAGTTGCAAGGACAGGGGCTGACCATGAATATCCCCCAGCTCAGCTGTTATCCCAACATGTGCAATGCCCAGCATTAGGGAGGAGGACTCTATCCAATCTGCACCCCTTTTAGTAAGGAATAAACTTTGCTATCATAGTTGAAATAGCTTCTAACAAGTTAAAAGAAATAAATTGTTTTATGCTATGTGTTTTTCATCCAAAGCACGAGTGATAGATGCTTTTTGGCGATCCTAATGTCTGAAGTAGATACAGAGCCCAAGACTTTAGGCTGCAAAGGTTATTAGTGAACTGATGTATGTGATTTCACCCAAGTCTGCAATGGACATCAATCCACCATGAAAGTACCCTGTAATCAAATATAATTGACATAATGAATAGGTAAAACATGAAACAGAAGAACACATTGGCAGGTAAAACATAAGAGGGACCAAAGAAATACATGTAAAAGGAATACAAGACAATGAAGCTGGACTATAATTCAGTTTTTTAAAGTCCTGACATTATCTAAGGAACCTCCAATATAGTGTGAGGGGGGCGCTAGCTTACAAAGGCCATACTCTTCATTCTCTTTTAAATTAGTGTCTTATTCATAAATACTTGATGAACTGAATTATCTAAAATCTGACAGGTGGCAGAAACAAAAGTATTCTGTATCAGATTTATTTTAGTCAATGTCATATAACCTTATATTGGGAAGAGACTTTGCAATCCAATCTCTTGTTGAGCCCTGGAATTTCTTCCACTGCACCCTGAAACAGAACGTCATTTAGTCTTATCCTGACTCAAGTCTTGCGTGATCAGTTAGACTTAGCTTGAATGCTTCCATGACAGGAGCTAAGCCCTCTGGAAGTCAGCCTACTACATTATTGAACAGTTTTGGTTCCCAGAAAATTCCTTTGTATGTTGAGATGAATCCTTCATCCATATAATTTCTCTCCATTAATCATGGTTTTATTATCAGGAAGATGCTATTTTATAATTTGTGGAGAAGGTAGAAAGAGTGACAATTTAAGATATGCTAAAACATGTGAAAACTAAAAACATGCTACTAAACAACCAAAGAGTCAATGAAGAAATCAAAGAGAAAAGTCAAAATATACCTTGAGACAAATGAAAATGGAAACACAACATTCCAAAATCTGTGGGACACAACAAAAAGCAGTTCTGAGAGGGAAGTTTATAGGAATACAGGCTTACCTAAAGAAACAAGAAAAATTTCAAATAAAAAAAATATATAACCTTACATCTAAAGGAACTAGAAAAAGAATAAAGCCCAGAGTTAGCAGAAGAAAGGAAGTAATAAGGATCAGAGTGGAAATAAATGAAATAGAGGCAAAAAAAAAAAAAAAAGAGAGAGAGAGAGAGAGAGAAGATCAATGAAACTAAGAGCTGGTTCTTTGAAAAGATAAACACAATTGACAAACTTTTAACCGACTAATCAAGAAAAAGAAAAAGCCCAAATAAAATCAGAAATGAAAGAGAAGTTAAAACTGACACCACAGAAATACAGAGAATTATCAGAGAATACAACAAACAATTATACAGAAACAAACTGAACAACCTAGAAAAAATGGATAAATTTCTAGAAACAATCTTCCGAGACTGAATCAGAAAGAAACTGAAAGTCTGAACAGACCAATTACCAGTAATGAAATTGAAACAATCAATAAAACGCCGCAAAAATAGAAGTCCAAGATCAGACAGCATCACAGGTGAATTCCACCAAATATTTAAAGAAGAATTAATACCTGTCCTTCATAAATAATTCCTAAAACTTAAAAAGGAATGCTTCCAAATATATTCTACAAAGCCAGCATTATCCTGATACCAAAACCATGCAAAGACATTACAAAAAAAAAAAGAAAATTATGGGCTAATATCCCTGATGAACATAATTGCAAAAATCCTTGACAAAATATTAGCAAACTGATTTCAACAATACATTATCAAGTGGGATTTATTCCAGGGGTGCAAGGATAGTTCAATATCTGCAATCAATCAATGCAATACACCACATTAACAAAACCAAGGGAAAAAAATCATTACATGAAGTAAAAGCATTTTACAAAATTCAACATCTATTTATGAGAAAAACTCTCAACAAAGTGAATAGAGAGAAAACATACCTCAACATAATAAAAGCTGTATATGAAAACCCACAGCTAACATAGTACTCAACAATGAAAAACTGACAGCTTTTCATTGAGATCAAGAATGAGACAAGGATGCCCACTCTCAGCTTTCTTACTCAACGTAGTATTGTAAGTCCTAGCCACAGCAATCAGACAAGAAAAAGAAATAAATGGCATCCAAATTGGAACGAAGAAAGTTTGCTATTTGCAGATGGCATGATATTATTTGTAGAAAACCCTAAAGAGTTCACCAAAGAAAACTATTAGAACTAATAAATAAATTCAGTAATGTTGCAAGATACAAAATTAATACACAAAAATCCATTCTGTTTCTATACATTATTAACAAACTATCAGAAAGAGAAATTAAGAAAACAATTCCGCTTATAATTCCATCAAAAAGAATAAATTAACCAAGGAGGTGAAAGATCTGTCTGAAAACTATAAAACACTGATAAAAAAATAGAAGATGACACAAATAAATGGAAGGATATACCATGCTCACAGATTGGAAGAATTAATATTATTAAAATGTCCATACTAATCAAAGCAATGTATAAATCCAATGCAATACCTATCAAAATATCAATGGCATTTTTCAGAGAACTAGAATAAATAAACCTAAAATGCGTATGGAACCAAAAAAGATCCTGAATAACCAAAGCATTCTTGAGAAAGAAGAACAAAATTGGAGGTGTCACACTCCCTGATTTCAAACTATATTACAAAGCTATATTAAGACAGTATAATACTGGCATGAAAACAGACACATAGGTCAGTAGAACAGAAGAGAGAGCCCAGAAATAACTTTGTTAATTAATTTATGACAAAGGAGGCAAGAATATATAATGGGGAAAAGACAGTCTATTCAATAAATGATGTTCAGAAAAATAGACAGATACATGCAAAAAAATGAAGATGGACCATTTTCTTATACCATTTACAAAAATAAATTCAAAATGTGTTAAAGATTTACATGTAAGTCTTGAAACTATAAAACTCCTAGTAGAAAACATAGATAGTAAACTCTTTGATATTGATCTCAGCAATATTTTTTTGGACATGTCTCCTCAGGCAAAGGCAACAAAAGCAAAAATAAACAAATGGAACTACATCGAACTAAAAAGCTTTTGCCCAGCAAAGAAAACCATGAACAAAATGAAAAGGCAACCTACTGAATGAGAGAAGATATTTGCTGATAGGATCATTTGCTGAAATTATGTATCCGATAGGGGTTAATATCCAAAATTATAAAGAATACACACAACTCAACATAAAAAAAAAAAAAAAAAAAAAAAAACCTAAACAATTGGAATAAAAGTTTGGCCTGAATAAACGAGGACCTGAATAAACATTTCTCAGAAAAAAAAGGCATACAGTTGGCAAACAGATATATGAAAAGATACTCAACATCACTAATGATCAAAGAAATGCAAATCAAAACCACAATGAGATATCACCACACACTTGTTATAATGGCTATTATCAAATAGACAGGAAATAACAAGCGTTGTTGAGGATGTAAAGAAAAGGGAACCCTCATGCACTGTTGATGGGATCGTAAATTGGTGCAGCCGCTATGGAAAGCAATATGGAGGTTCCTCCAAAAACCAAAAGAACTACCATACGACCCAGCAATTCCACTTCTGAACTATTATCTGAAGAAAACAAAAACACTAATTAGAAAAGATATATGTACCTTGGGTTCGTTGTAGCATTATTTAAAATAGTCAAGATATGAAAACAACCTAGGTGTCCATCAATAGATGAATGGATAAGGAAGATGTTATATATACACACACATCTACAGTGGAATATTACTTTGCCACAAGAAAAGAATAAAATCCTGCCATTTGTGACAACACAGATGACCCTAGAGGGTATTATGCTAAGTGAAATAAGTAAGACCGAGAAAGACAAATACCGTATGATTTCACTTATATGTGGAATCTAAAAAACAAAACAAATTAACAAAAAAAACAGAAACAGACTCATAGATGCAAATAAAAATTGATCATTGCCAGAAAGGAGAGGAGTCAGGGATGGGTGAAAAGGGTGAAGAGGATTAAGAGGTACAAACTTCCAATCATAAAATAAATTAGACACGGGCATGTAATGTATAGCACAGGGAATATAATCAATAATATCATAATAACTTCATTTGGTGATAGATGGACTTATTGTGGTGATCACATCGTAAGGCATATAAATGTAGAACCACTGTTATACACCTAAAATTAATCTAATATTATTTGTCAAGTATAATTTAATAAACCACAAAAAGATTTTTTAAAAAGGTATCTTCTGTCCAAAGAGTAGGGAATTAAGAGAGGTGAATTAAGATATATACTTTTATACCTAACAATTGCTTTTTGGATCAAAGTAAATAGCATACTCATTATTCTAACTTACATTCAAGGTCTAATTAAAGAATTAATGTATATAGTTTAGACTTCAAGGCATGTCACTCCAAAGTGCAATGTGATACTTTTTCTAACTAGTAGACTCAATCATTCAATTTTTCATGCTGTTCTGTTTTCTGTAATCTCCTCAGCCTAAAATCAAGTAAGTTAAAGGCTTTGGGAGTAGGAGACCCAGGGAAATACTTTCTCCAAGAATTTTTTC
This sequence comes from Rhinolophus sinicus, assembly GCF_057876585.1. Classification (NCBI taxonomy): domain Eukaryota; kingdom Metazoa; phylum Chordata; class Mammalia; order Chiroptera; family Rhinolophidae; genus Rhinolophus; species Rhinolophus sinicus. Next base: position 23,255,196 of record NC_142502.1, read on the forward strand.
CTGAAAATATTAAAGGATGGCATTTTGTTCTGTTTTATTTTTAGTCCAATAAACTTGATGTTGAAATTGTCACTTAGAATCAGAGACCTTAGGAGACCTCTGCATTGCTCCAGCCTCAGGCAGAACTTCAGATATTACAAACAACACTCTGAAACTCTACCACTTCCCCTGATTCTGAGGTTAAAAGCAAGCGCTTGCCCTCATTACTCTAGTTAAGATCTTATCTTCTCATGTTTTTCTTCCTCTGGTAGAAAAGTGCCTTGATATTTGCTTTCCTCAAACTGGAGGAAGACCGTTAGGAACATACAGTTACACACTCACACTCTCACACAAACACACACACACACAGTCACAGCATAGTCTCCTTGGGGCCTGACTGCCCACTTGCTACTGCATTTTCTAATTCACCTTCCTCATCTGTGATGGATACATTACCATGTCCTGCTTTGGGTTTTTGTAACCAGTTTCATAAAAGAGATTTGTTCACTTCAAGCAATTCTTTTTTTCTTCTTCTAAACAAATTTTGAAAAGAATATATTTTAAACATTATACGTTAGCCCTCTCATACGTTACTAATATGCTGAATTCCTTTTGAACAACAATTGTGTTTACATTTCTTTCATGTGATTCAAAGAACACAGCAGAATAAACTCTAGGAAACACTCCAGACACATTTTTTGAATCCAAGTAGTGAAATTAAGCCAGATTATGCTGGGAATCTTTGAAATATTTAAAAATCACTAGAACTGATAAAATTAAGAAATACCTATTCAAATACAAAATAATTATGTTTTACCTTCTAAGGTCAGTGAAAAAAACATTCTCACAATTTTACAACTATTAAAAAATAGTCAAACTATATATCACCTACTTTCATAAATATTTATCCAATTTAATCCTGAAAACAAGCCTAGAGACATTAATGTCCACATTTTTGCAACCAAGGGAACTGACCTAAAGAGGAAGAACGGAGACAGGCCCAACACCCCAGAAGCCAAACTTGAGAGTCTCAGAACTTCAGAGCCTAGGCATGTCCCTTAGGTCAGTTATTCCAGTGATCTGTGGGCTCGCTTTGGCTCCCTACTCCAAATAAAAGAGACCCTTACATTTGCTTTCTAAATATTTATCTTCTAAACATCCTCAGCCTAGTAAATCTTGAAATCTTTCAAATGGTTCTCCATCTATGGGTGAGTAAGCCAGGTCCTTTGCCGGAGATTTCCAAAAATAAATTGGAAGAGATGACCTCTAAGACGTGTTTTAATTCTAAAACTCATGATTCTATGAAGTTACATGTAAAAATATAGCAGAGAAAAACAAGCACATATTTAAATACAGACATACAGTGTTAGAGTATGTGAGAGTCCTGCTGTGTGTAAGATGGAATCGCACCTTTGGACAAATATTGAAATGACCTGGAAATTAAAAGAAAAAACTGAGAGCCTCACCCTCAGAGATTATGATATAATTAGCCTGGCAAAGAGCTCCCAAATGAAAAGTTCTTAAACTTCTTGAGAATGGAAGATGGGCAAAGGACAGTTCAATGACTTTCTCTTCTTGAGAGTCTACATTTTGGCTTGTGTTAAGAGACTGCGTATTAGTCTTTCATTGGTATTAGTCTAGGAAGGTTTTTAAAGGAGATGAAGCTTAAGCAGAGTTGTGAAAGTGAGCAGAGTATAATTTTACTGTAAGAACAGAGGAGCCAAGATGAGGTCAGGGATTTAGAAGAGTAAGAGTGAATTATGTTCAGAGCTAGAACAGAGCTTTTAACTGAGAACAATGAAGGGATACCAAAAACCCCAGGATCAAAACTTTATTTCCTCTAGGTACTCAATAAATAGTAATTAAATTTCATTGTAATTGAATTGAAATAATCTTAATGGAAAACACTTAAATGGCTCAGGTTAAATTTTGTACTTATCACTGTATCCATTTAATCCTGGGTCTGCTTTCAGAGATTTAGAAATATTAAGACTTAAGAACCATTCTCTTCCCGCTTCCTTCACACTACATATTATCTTTCCAGCAGTACAATGGGTGGAAACGCATACTGTTAGCAGTTTCCACTCCTTATTTCAACAGACCAAATGTTACCCTAACTCCATTCAGTGAAAGATATTTGAGATCTTATAAAATTTCCCTATACAAAAACAAAAAGAATTTTTTTTTAATTGCCCAATATCCACAAACACAGTGGATAGCTCTTAAAAATCTTATGATGACGGTCCCACGACCATAAAAACAAAAAGATTATATTTTAATAAAACATTTCCACTGAATTTTATAATCTAATAGTACCTTAAGAGTTATGCCTAGTTCCTTTTTTAAATTTGTAAAATGTTTCTCATCCTGTTTTAAATAGCACTTTTGTTTCCTAGAGAGAGTGCAGTCAAATATGGATAGTTTGTGAGATATATAAAGAAACTATTCACTGGCTAGTTCATTGAGAGTGAAATTTGAATGAGACTTGCTTGAAAGTCGAACACGACCTTCCTGTAGTATCTTTCCTCGGGGACTGTGCAATCATGATTTAAAGAACAGCAGCGGTAACCCCCGCATCAAATAAGGTTTTACCAGTATCCGTCATCCGTGAGTACAAGACATGGCAGAATTAAACACGGCACCCTTGTCATCTAGGTGGAAACATGGCCTAAGATATGTTGGACTCATTAATAGGATCTGTGGGAAGTGTGATATGTGACCTCAAAAAATATTGCAACAGTCACAGTTTGTCTTTGATGGCACTGTACCTGTGTCATAAATTCATTCATTCACCCATTCATTCATTCATTCATTCATTCAGCAAACACTGAGGCTACACTATATGTCCAACGGTGAATAAGACAGCCTATTCTCGGCTCTCACAGTTTAGGTGGGGAAAACTACCAATAAACAGGTAACAAAATTAAATATTGAAAAATAAATGTTGTGAAGGTACTAAACGGAGGGTTATGTGAGGGACTAATGAGAGGGAGGAAGCCAGCCCTGCACACAATCAAGAGAAGGAATTCAAGAGAGAAGGCTCTAGATGAGGCCGAGAGGAAGAAGGTCATGGTCAGGTTGTACAGGCTTCTTTTCTGTTCAGCCCGGATCCTCCGCTACCCTGGCCAGGAGTTTAGGCCAAGAGCACCTTCTGCGGGACCCAAAGCAGCCCTGCCTACTGTCTCCTTCATGACAACTCCTCTGCAGCAGATTCAGCCTTGCACTGTGTAACCACACGCAAGCTCCTGTGTTTCTCTGCTTGTGTGTCTGTGTTGTATGTATATTGGGGGGTGAGGGGAGTCCCAGCATAATTCAGATTTTTTAAATAAAGAATAATTTTTTTCTTCCTGTATCTATGAACTTAATTTTTTTCAAGAAAATTTCATGGACAGTGACTTGAGTATTGCTTGTGTGGGGCCCAAACTTACCGACAGAGTGGAGGCTTCCCCAGAGAGACCTATGAATCCTCTGATTTGCTGACTTTAGGGGATGGGTGGGGAATAGGAGTTCCATAGCAAGAACTGAAAAGGCTGTGAGGCATGTTAGCAAGGTAGCAAGCATCTCAGGGGAACCTATTTAAAAAGTCCACCCCCCAAAAAATATGTTGAGATCCTAACCCCCAGTATCTGCGAATGTGACCTTATTTGGAAATGGGGTCTTGGCAGAGGATCAAGTTACAAGGAGGTCACTCGTGTGGCCCTAATCCAGTATGACCATATCCTTGTAAAAACTGATGCACCTGCCAGCCCAGGAATGCCAAAGATTGCCCACAAACATTTGGAGCTAGGTGAGAAGTATGGGACAGGCTCTCCCTCCAAAGGAACCAGACCCTCTGATACCTGGATCTTGGACTTCCAGCCTCCAGAACTGCAAGACAATGAATTTCTATTGTGTTAAGCCACCCAGTTTGTGGTACTTTGTACTGGCAGCCCTAGCAAACTAATACACGCTCCTAGAAGTCTTCCTGAAATTTCAAAATAAATGGAAAAGCAACTTCCTATGGATGTGTAATTATTTAAAAATAAAAAACTAAAAATTGGAAAATCATGACTGAAAGCAAGAGGTAAGAGAGTATCCCATCTTCACACTGCACAGGTGAGAATCACTGCTTTAGCTTCTCTGAGTTCTATAGGAGTAGGGAGGGAAGGCTTGGGTGCCAGCCAGACCTCCTCCCAGCCTCAGAGGAGATCTCCATCAAGGTGGAGGGGAGGTAAATGGAATCCTATACAATGCCCTCCCTGAAACCTCTACCTGATGATGTACACGAAATACTGCAACAGCAGGCTGGACAATTATGTCCACCCTCAGGCATGGGTATTGGGGAAACCACCAACTTAACAAAAGAATGAAAACCAGAAAGACTAGGAATGGGGACCAGGAAAATCTTTACACCATCTTGATCCCAATCCTAGCATGTCATGGGGTGGAAGGATTCCATCTTGCCTTGAAACTAAAATTGTAGGTACTGTATTAGTTTCCTAGGGTGGCCATAACAAAGTACCACAAACTAGGGGGCTTAAAACAATAGAAAAGTATTGCCTCACAGTTTTGGATACTAGAAGTTCAAAATCATGGTGTTGGCAGAGTTGGTCCTTTCTGAGGGCTCTGAGGGAGAATCTGTTCCACGACTTTCTCCTACCTTCTGATAGCCTGAAGAGCTTGTAGATACATCACTCCAATCCTCTCTCCTCATATGGCCTTCTTCCTGTGTGACTGTGTCTGTGTCCAAATTTCCCCCCTGTAATAAGAACACCAGTCATACTGGGTTAGGGCCTTCACTAATAACCTCATCTTAAGTTGATCATCTACAAAGACCCCATTTGCAAAGAAGTTCATATTCACAGATACTGGGAGTTAGGACTTCAACATTATTTTGGGGGGTGGAGGAAGAACACAATTCAACCCATAACAAATACCAACATGACTTTCCATACTGTGAGAGACTAAGGCTCTGCGATGAGGACTTGATCCCGCAGGCCCAGCTACTCAACCATTGCAAAGAAGCTGCCATAAGGATGGATACTGTCAGTGGGCTCCCCCTGCTGGAACAGTCAATGATGTATTGAAACCACTCATCTAGCTGCATTTGTACCTGTGTCTCCAGGTAAAATTAGTCAATAATTTTCCTTTCTTGTACAGTCCTTAGAATCAAAGTTATATTATTCTCATAGCATGAATGGGAGGGGGGAGCTGTCCTTATTTAACTATTCTCTGGAGTATCATGAATAAAATGGAACTTATCTGTTCTGTTGTTTGATGATTCAGTAGAACTCACTTATAAAACCATTTTGGCCTTATGATGTTCAGTTTTGTTTATAGGCAGATTGAAAAAAATATTGATATTCTCTCTCTCTTCTCGTTTCTCTCTCTCTCTCTCTCTCTCCCTCTCTCTCTCTCTCTCTCTTTCCCTCTCTCTCTCCCTCTCCCTCTGTCTCTCCATGTGTGTGGTGGGGGGTGGGGTGAGGTGTCTGTCTCTCTCATTTCCTGCCTTCTTTTGCATGAATTTAGTTTTTCACATTTCATTTGATTCTTCAACTAGCTTGGAATTCTTTTCTTATATATTCCTATTACTTTACTTAAATTTTAAGATGAAATGGTAGGTTCTGGTCAAGCTTGCTGTACATAATTGCTCTTCAACCTTAAAACCCAGGAGACAATTGATTGCGTATTACACAACTTCTGTACCCAGAACCAGATGTTCAATGACATAACTATATAAAGGCAGCTTTTGAAACCATACAAGTTGATTATGTTGAAATTTGAGGAACTGGGGTGCAAGAGGCTTGGTAACATGGTTTTACATTAACCAGTAGAATATTGTTGCCCAATTCAAGCATGTCTGTGAAGCCTTGGAGAGACTCTAAACGCCATGCTCGCTGAATATCAGCCTGTCTGATGTTCTCCGTTAGGTTTAGAGCTCTTCACAGTAAAGTGCAGCTGGTACACAACTTATTTGTCAAAGTGCTCATTTTTCATCAAGACTTAGAATCACTCCTCTGGAGAACTACTTTGAGAACTACTTCGCCTGGATCCTTAACAAAATCTAAATTAATGTCTTGGACTTCATACTTGACAGTACAATGACTTGTGATACTGATACCCTAAAAGCCTCCTCCCATCTCACATGAACCTATATACTAATATTTACTTTTACTTTGTTTTTAACTCCACAAATATACATTACTATTTGTTTTTCAGACTTATTTATGTTATTGTCTTTTTCAGTCTTCATTTCAATTTTTATCTTGCATTTCAAATTCCTGCAGGCATGAATCTTCTTGTTTGTTATATCTGCTGACTCTCACTCATGGTAGATTGTTTTCTTGTTTGTTTCCTAACTTTCTGTGTAATGTCAGTGAACTTGTTTTAACAGGCTTTGTCCTGTGGGAATCCCAGTCAGCCTGGGTTGTTGAACAGTGCCTCCAAGAAAGTTTTGTGGTTTTCTCTGCTCTGAATTGAGACCGATTTTTATGTTAATTTCTAGACTAGGAGATCATGAGCAAAGAAGCAAATAATAGTAGATATAGAAATTTAATATGTGATAGGGAAAGTCTTACCAATTAGGTGTGACAAAAAGAATTATTTTTTGAAATTAGTTCTGGAAATGCAAAGAGTGCAACCATCTATGGAAATTAAAATAAAACCATCTCTGAGGTCAGGGAATCCCAGGATGGAATGCAGAATATGACAAAACAACGTGTTTTACAAATATATGAAACAACCTCACTGCAGGAGGCTGGGGGCAGGGAGTGGGGGGAAGTGCTGACCTCAAACTTTGAAACTGAATGGAGTGGAGTCTGCAAAACTAAAGGCAAAAGGAACTGTACATAGATACTGTACTCTAGTTGATAAAGTTGTTTCCCACAGAGTTCGATTTCACAATTCTGCTATTGCTGTACATATATACTAGATTTGACTATTCAGGTAAATGGATAGTGGGTGGTGGGACCCTGATTTCTCACTGTGGAAGTGAGAGTTTACAGATAAGCAAGGGGAGCTGCCTAAATGAACCGTGTGGTAATTGATTAAAGTTGGAGACATCAGTATGAATTCATGTTTTAGCTTCATATAGATACAGATGGTTATATATGGAAATATATCTATATTTATGTATATACACACTTACATGTCCTTTCACTGTCAGCTGAGAGGGCTCAAAAGCAACAATACCCTAGTAGCAACAGGCATACCTAGCACCCAGATCTTTCTAGTATCATTCTCCAATAAAAGGAAACAGGGCTCCTTGGTGAAGTGATTAATTCTAAGACTGGAGCAGGAAATAAAAGATGAGCCTGGAATATCCCAGTGCCAGAAAGTAAGGAAGTGCTAACACACACACACACACACACACACACACACACACACACACAAAATGATAAAGGTATGTCAAAAGGACACCGGAGTCAACAAAAAGAGCTCCCAATGGCCAAAGTTGGAACAATTTGTGCAACAAAACCAAGTAGTATGGGATTATAACTCAAAGAATAAAATAAATATTCATGAGTCTATTTTAATATAAATAAATGAGTGAATAAATAAATAAATGGGATGATATATCCCATGCAGAAGAATTCCAAATAATTTGTGTAGATACTCCACCTTCAAGGATGGGGTCATAACTCCCTATTCCTTAAGAGGGGTCTTTGCATAGTGACTCCCTTCCAAAGAGTACAGTGTGGAATGGGGAACAAAAGTAACTTTATAGTAGAGAAACCTGACTAACTCTATGTCAGCTATGTGATCAAGGTCATCATCAACAGTGATAAGTCACACTGATAATATGTACGCTTGATATGATGTGATGAAAATGACAATTTTCCTCAGTGGCTTTCCTCCCCAAAACCTTAACTCCAGTCTAATCATGAGAAAAGCACCAGACAAATCACAATAGAGAAACATCTACAAGACACCTGACCAGTTCTTAAATATGTCAGGATCATCAAAAACAAGGAAATTTCTAAGAAACTATCACAGACAAATAGAGTATAAGGAAACATAGTAACTAAATGTAGTATGGTATCCTGGATGGAATCCTGGAACAGAAAAAGGGCATTAAGTAAAAACGAAAGAAATCTAAATAAAGTTGGACTTCTGCTAATAATAATGTGTTAAGATCGGTTCATTAGTTTTGATGAATGTACTATATTAATGTAAAATGGGAATAATAGAGGAAAGGATATGAGGTTTATAGGAACTCTCTATACTATCTTTGCAACTTTTCTGTAAATCTAAAAATAGTCTTTTTTAATAAAGATAATACTGCAATAAATTCCCTTTTACCAAAAAAAAAAAAATGCTGAGAAATCTTAAACTCTAGAAAAATATTACATATTTTTCCCTGCTTGCAATATTATTCCAAAATAAAGACTATGTCAAAATACGTAGTGCTGGAAAATTGATTAATTAAAAAAAAATCATAGCAAGTCCACACCTCATTCCATTTACCAAACAAATATGTAAAATTCAGTATGACAAAATAGAGAATCAAGGAAAATATGTGATAGAAATATTTTGCAATGATTATGACAAAAGGGAAATAATCTTAATTTCTAAGGAATTCATAATTTTTCACAAGAATCCCAAAAGACAAGTAGTTAGAAGCATTAAACAGACAATTCACAAGAACGGAAATATCATACCTGATATTTATTTAACAAAACGTTTCACTTAGTCACAAAAATAATTGATAATTGTTGAAGCTGGGTGATGAGCACAAGAGATTTCTTTGTGTACAATTCTCTCTACTTTTGTAAATTTGCAATTTCCCCATAGTAGAAAGTGAAAATAAACGTTTCACATTACAAAAGATGATTTCACACTTTAAACATTGATGCCATATCTATGATATTAGATAAGCTGTATTTGTTTAATAAAACCCAATTGTGGAGATGCTATAATGAAATGTTACACTGATACTCAGCCAATGGAAATGTAAGTTTGTAAAACATTCATGGGAAGCAGTTTTGTCATATATATGTGACAAATATGTATATATGTATGTATAATATCTTTTTATAAATGTATATATATTCATGCACACACACACAAACTTAGAAAGTTCTTACATACTTCTAGGTTAAGATGGCAGACTGAGTGCATGTTTATCACCATCTCATCCCATATCCCACTGAAATCTAGAATATATGTGTGTGTGTGTGTGTGTGTATATATATATATATATATATATATATATATATATATGGAAAATAATTCATTAAAAGAGCACCATTCACTGTCCAGAAATTTTAAAGAATTTCTGGGCGAGAGAGCCGATAAAATCAAATTGGCAGAGTAACTAGAACAAGCACATGCAATAGAAAATAGAAATTGGATTGGACAAATCTGCTACTGTCCAAGAATCTAATGGAAACTAATAGTGCTCCAAGCTTGGAGTAAGAAAATGTAGTGAGCTCCAATAATTAATGGGGCAATCATCATGGTAATTAATTAAAAATTTGGAACATCTAGGCCAGCCTCCTCTACATGTATCTTTCTTCCTTTCTTAACCCTCTTCCGTGGGATAGTTGCCCCTAGAATAACAACTCTCTAAGTGAAGTAGGTATTTATCTCACAGACCAAAGAGAAGCATGGAACAAGCCTAGTGTGAACCCATACGATTCACACGGAAGACTTTCACACCGAAGACAGAAATTCACTGAACATTACCCACCTTATCTTGGCCTCTAAATTAAATCTGCTTCATTTGACTGTTTATGTTGTTTTAAGCCCAACTGCCTGTGCCCTCCTGCCCCACCAAAGGCTCTTCATGAAGAGAAGGCGAGTACTGGTATAATCTACATAGAGCCCTACAATTGGCCCTTCTATTCAAGAGACAGACTGTTACGGAAACAGAAATTCACAATTGCTGGGCAAACCCAAACAGACCCTCTGATCAACCATGTCCCCTATTTGCAAACATAAATAGATTCTCAAAGATCACCATACGTTTGAGGCATGTAAAGGATAAGCCAAAATGAACAAACAGAAAACTTAGCCTGGCATAACCAGAGGTAATATAAGAAAAAGAAGATAAGGTCGAGGATACCTTTTAAAAATGTAGATTAAAAAGACTGATGAAAATGATAGAAAAGTTAAGCAACATAGATAATATGTCTAGTAGAGTAAGAGGTATTTCAGAAGTAATAAACATGAATAGGAAAACGTGTTAATAATATAAATAATAAAAAATGATTTCCCTGAACTCAAATATTGAGTCATCATGTCAAAAAGGCCTGTTAGGCACAGGGTGTCCGGTTGGTTCAGTTGGTTAGAGCATGGTGCTGGTAGCACCAAGGTTGCTGGTTCGATCCCCGCATGGAACACTAGTGAGCTGCACCCTCCTTAAAAAAAAAGGGGGGGGGGAGCCCGCTAAGTGTTAAGCAGGATGAATGGGAAAAGACCCAGGCAGTAGCCAGCTGCTCTATTCTTCCTTCTAGAAGGAACTTACTGTTCAGCTGCATGGAGGGCAGTTAGCTGACAGCCTCCAGCTATTGGTACTTTTAAGATCTACCTCAGCTTTTAAGCAAAGGCCTTTCTCTTTTCAGGTGGTTCCATCTAATGGCTGAGCATGGCAGGGTACTTGTGCGGGCCATTTCTGCCCCTGGTGGGATTCCTGTACCAGGCAACTTCGGTTCAGAGCTCCTTGTAGGGTTGGCCAACACTTGGTTAGACCTGTCAAATGACAGCCTCACCCCTTTAGTTTCATAAGTATCAGATCAGTGTCATTATCCAAATGCTCTCCCTGACCAATCCTTCTTTCTCACTTTACTTTTCACAAGTATTACACCCTAATACATTTCTTATGCTCAAAACACCTTTTCAGGTCTGCTTCCCAGAGGACACAAGTGGTACAGCTACACATACAATAAAAATTTCTGATTTTTAATTATTTTTTAATTCTAAAAACATATTAGAAAACAGAAGAATGAGAACCATATTGGCATCAGACTTTTCAGCTGCTAAATAGGGTATTGAAGTAATAAACCAATTTCCACAAAATTTTAAGGATAACAGATTTTGTGGCTGTACCATAGTTCTATATTCAACATACAGGGTACAAAGGGAAAATGATACACGTACATGAAAAAAAGCTTGCTTGCCACATACACTTTTTGAAAAAATTATTAAAGGTTTTTCTCCAGAGAAACTTTAACATAAATAATAGTAGAATGGTGTTATTACTTTGTTTTGTTTGCAAGAGACAGGAATCTATGTGAACTAGCTTAGGCATAAAGGTGAGTTATTGTAAGGATGCAACACTATTTTACAAAATCTATCTGAGTCCACTAGAAAACAAAGCCTGAAGCAAAAGCTTGTGTGGTATTATTAAATTAGAACATTCAAGCCTAGGGAGCAGTGAGGGAAAAAGGAAGCTAAGAAGGGGAAAAAGAAGCACCAGTACAAGAGTATGTTACCAAGCTGGTCATCATTTGGTATCCCAAGAATGATCTGATGGGCGTACCTCTTTCCAGGACGCTGTATGGATGATTGAACATCAGGACAATCTATCCAACAGGTCCTGACTCCATTGGAGGACAATGGTTTGCCCCATGAGGAGTTGACTTCTTGGCACTTCCGGGTTGCACCATCATAAATGCACACCACACAGATCCTGAAATTTTTCATGACTCAGGCTCAAAAGGGAAGCCCCAGGAAGTCAGTTGGTGAGAAGAGAGACGTGAGTTAAGCAATGTAGGCTTGCAGCAGGCCTCATCTAGTTGTGCCTATGTGAAGTTAGAGCCCACCCAGAGCTATGCACTTGCTGTTTGGAATGATTGGCCAAAGACTCTAGAGACAGGTGGGACTGAAAAGATCTGAAATGCACTGTAAAGGTTGTCTGATAAAGAGACCTGAAGTAGGAGTGTAACTGGATCTCTGTAATAAACTGAAAACAGTGACTGGGACCCAGGAGGAGCACAGCTGCCCTTGTTTCCATTTCTCTTTTTGCTCTGTAAGTCAGTTTATTCTCTAAAGTTACAGATGAACTTTCTCAGAAGTGAAGGGTAATTAAAAATACAGAAGAAAATAGCCTTGAACACACCAAAGATGAGGAGCAGCGTGTTTAACTCAACTCTCCGAACCTGTTTTAAAAAAATGAAACAAATAAATAACTAGAAGAAACACGTCATATAAATAGATAGAAAGCCAACTATTATAAAGACACCAATGATTTTATAGATTTATTGCAATCCCAATTCCATTGTAATGAAATTTGGAGTAGGATCTTAAAATTACCTGGAGAAAGAAACGAATAAGATTAACTTTTAAAAATGAAAATCAATAATAATATGAAGAAACTAGAATTTCTAGCTATTAAAACATATCTAATTATACTTGCCTTGGCAAAAGAAAAAACAGATCATGACAGATCAATGTATTAAAGAGGTAGCCAATAATGTCTCTGATCATTATGTAGATATTAAAATTCAAGTTGTTAAACTGATAGTGAATCGTAATACCTCAGTCTGGGGTGGTCATAGTTTTTTTTACCTTGTGTCTTTACCTCTCAGTCTCTGGAATTTAGGAATTTCACATTCTTCCTTGTGAACACAAGAAAGCAGGTAAAAATTTTATTTATCTGAATCCATTCTACACGGTGAGAAATGAATTTATAAGCCCTTCCCTCAAGAGAGAAGTCAAACAGCCAAACTGAGGTTTGAATCTCCAGATTCAACTCTAAGTTTCTCATGGAAAGGGCTCCTATCCTAATTTGGGTCAGAGGTTTAGCCCTGATATAGTCAATTGCAGCCTGAGTGACAAAGTCTTCCATAGGAACATGGCTGCTCCTACTGTGACCTTGTGGATTTGGCAAGAAGAGGCATTCCCAGAAAAGCAAAGAGAAGTAAAACAGTGGGTGCAAAGAAATTTGTAAAACTTAGAGTTAAGTTGAAATGAATGTCAATAATATGATTTCAAAACTCAGTGTAACTACTAAGAATTTCTAAGGTAATAGAAGCATAATAACCATCATTGGGATATAAAAGTCCAGGTGATTGCAATAAGATATGGTTTTATTTGTTTGGGAAGAAGGTTATGTATATTAATTAATTCTTAATGGAAAACCATAAGCTGTTTCATGAATACTTTATAATAAGCAATTATTACATTTTCAATTTTTAAAAAATAATGAGGACAAAAATATCAATATTCTATGATCCACTCATTTTACTGCTAGGAATCTATCCTTAGAAATAATTTGAAATGTAAACAGACTTATGCACAAACAAGTTAATATAGCATTATTTATTTATAAGCATAAAAAATTGAAAATAACTTAAGTGTCCAATTATGGAGAAATTATTAAAAATAACTTGACATATTCATAGAATATATGCTATCAAACCATTAAAATGATGTTTATAAAGAGTTGTTAATAATGAAAGAAAATTATTAGGCTAAGCTAAGACAAACTAGACATGAAGTTATATAAACTCAAAGATGTAAACTAAAAAATGTATTTAATGATGCCAGAGAACATATCAAAATCCTAGTTGGAGACGCCCTTGGGACAATAAAAGATATCAGCAATGCTTGAGGTTGGTTGAGTTTTTTTATCTAGAAACTGAAATGGGTGAGAAGTTATCCCTTACAAAATGACAGATCCATGTACAAAATAGATAGCCAAGAATCTTGTTGGCATTATGTAGATATTAAAATTCAAGTTCCTAAACCAACACTAAATCTGATAATACCTCCAGCCAGGGTTGTCATAGTTTTCACTTGTGCATTTTCTACTCTTGGCATAACTCTACCAAAATGACCTATTCAAGGAGTAAAAGGATGTCAAGGCTTTAAATATACTGGTCACTTTTGCCCCTACTGGATCCTGGCTTTCTCTGGCTGGAGATGGTTACACCATCAGAACAGATGCTCCCAACACGAGATGAGTGCCAGAGTGCTATAAGAAGACAGAAGCAATAGCAACCCTTCCCGTTGGCTTCTTCTCAATAACATTGGTTTGTCAGGTCAAGACAACCGCCAAGTGCATAAATGAGAACTGGTGTCAATTATAGTGCAGATGTATGACCTAAATGAGTTTGGTAGCACAGAATAGAACACTTAGGCCACTGACTATAGTCTAGTGACCTGTCTCATTAGGGGTAATGTAACAAAATGAAGCCCTACAAAAAATGATTGGAATGACTATTTTCTATCCCTCAGATGAGACATTATTAGTGTCATGACAAACACAGAGAAGTTAATTCATTATATACTTTGAATGCTTTAAAGCTTAACCCTTTCATGAAATTTTAGTTGAGGAGGGATAGAAGAGAATAGCTAAATAGATTACACTTATACCAAGCAAAATTGCCCACTTTGTTTGAGCAATTTGATGTTTTAATCTGTTAAGTAACTTTGGACAGCGAAAGTTACAAGACAAATAATCTATTTTGTCATCTGAGTTATAACCTCAGGAAATCTTTTGACCTAAGAACTTTAATGGCCCATATTTGTATTAGTTTGCTAGAGTTTCCATAACAAAGTACCACAAACTGGGAGGAGTAGACAACAGAAATTTATAGTCTCACAGTCTTGGCATGCAGAAGTTAGAAAGAAATCAGATGTGGGCAGGGTTGTTTCCTTCTGAGGGCTGGGAGGGAAGGAACTGTTCCAGGCCTCTCTCCTTGGCTTATGGGTGATGGCCATCTTCATGTTCTCATGGCATTCTCCCTGTGTGTCTGTTAGTGTCCAAATTTCACCTCTTTATAAGGACACCAGTCATGTTGGATTAGAGCCCGATGCAGTGACCTCATTTGAACTTGATTACCTTTGTAAAAACCGTATCTCAAAATTAGGTCACATTCTGAGGGACTGGGGGTTAGAACTTCAACACATGAATTTTGGGAGGACACAATTCAACCCATAACAAAGTTGTATAGACAACTGCTAATTTCACCTGGTCAAAATCCATTGCAGTTTCTTCTTGAGTTGAAATCCTCTTCTCAGTAATTACCACTACTTTTAGGTGTACGCATATTATCCAGACTTCAACAATCAGCAAAACACATCTCCCTGGCATTATGATTGGTTTAAGGATTGGCACATGACTCAAATCAAGCCAATCAAAGTTTCCACTGGGATTTCTACTGTAACAACTGAGAAAGATTATAGGTCCTAAGTCATGTAAGCCTAGCTGCTGGTGGCCGTCTTTGGTGGCACACGGGAAGATAGTGCCTGAGAACAGTTAACCAACTGGATGCATGGCACACTGCCCAGATCATTCCTTCAGAACTCATTTTCCCAGCTGCTTGGAATATTGGAAGCTGATGGCTCTCAGCAGAGTTGCTCTCCCTGAGCTACCCTCAGCCACACAGAGCCACCTAGTGACTAAATAATGTGGAGGTGAAGGCTTATAAAGGCCCAGACCCCTTCCCTCCAAGAAAAACAACCCTAAAGGGTTTTCCAGCTCCAGAGCTCCTCACAGAATCGGCTGCCTCCTTTACCCAGTCGTACTTGCTTCGCTCACCTCACATGTGTTGATACCGAGAACACTCCCAAAACACTTCCTGCATACAAATCTTTACCTCAGACCTATGCTACCAACACAGAGGAAAGCGGTATTATAGGATCCTGATTATCTTGTTTGAGGCCATGAATCTAGCCCTTGGATCTCTTGGTTATATGAGCTAATAAATTTTCTCTTTTACTTAAGCTACTTAGTTTTGGATTCCTGCCCCTTTCACCAAAAGAGATGACTAATGACAACACCTCAGATACAGAAGTATCAAAATAATCTAGTGTGATCAGCAGAGGAATGCTTATACATTCATTCCTTCAGCAAATATTGTGGAGCAGCTACCCATGTACTTTGTGCCAGGTCCTGTTCTAGGCCCAGGGCACAGAGCAGTCCATAATTCAATGTCCCTGTTCCCAGAAGACTTACATTTTAGTGGGAAGAAGATAAAATAAGCAAGTAAGAAAATAAACAGAGTCAAATTTTAAGTAAAAGCTACCCATCTAAAGGTGTCTCTGAGGGATTGGAGTACCACAGAGATTGGCTCCCCGAGGTTGGGTGGCATTATATTTGAGCAGAAGAGGCCATTCCCAAATTCTGTACCTATGCCACAGCGTCTCCCTGGTGGCCTACTATGATCCATTTAGAATCATCCACCGGGGCTGGCAGCAGCCTAGCAATCAACACACTACCCTCCAGTGCTATCTTTGACCAAAGCCTAACTGGGCATCTCCAGAGACTGATACATCAATCTGTATATTCTGGGAACTTTGTCACCATGGACTTCTCCTCAGTTCTACCCTTCTCAGATCAGTCCAGGTGCCTTATGTGAATTATTCCACTGAGCACTCAAAACACCCCTGTGAGGTGGGTATAACAGTCTTCATTGAGAGAAAAGAAATACAAGTCACAAGAGGATAAGTAATTCCCCCAAGGTCATACCACCCTGAGTAGCTCTGAGCCCAGGCATTCTGGCCGGAGACCTTAGCAGCCACTTTGAAAGCCTGCACAACTTGACGATACTTGGCCCAGGGGTCATACCTGTCAAGGTGCCTGTCAGACCTGTATGTGGGTCTGTGTTTCTTGGCAATGTCAAAATCATGAGAAAAGGGATTAATATTTACTGGGCACCTACCTCATTCTAAATCCTTTTCACATCTAAGGTCATTTAATCTTAAATAAACAAACAACTCGGTAAAGTAGCCATCTTTGCCCCCATGTTACACACGACGAATTAATGCCAGTACAGGTTTAAAATGTGCCCACAGTTCTATCTACTGCTGGAGATGCTCCCAGAGCTACATACCTGGCTGACTCCAAAATAAGCACCGCTATTATCATTACAATTGCACCTTACTACTTTTCCAAGCAGATGGTCTCCTGGAACCATTGAAGTTTAGTTGTTTACTTTCGTTAAGTTTCCTCTGAATGAAACTGATGTTATGGAAACATCGGATATTATCAAAACATATCAATAGGATTTTTTATGTTGGGAATTGAGACTATAAAGAGATTAACTGAGAGGAATCCAGGCTACACTATGGATTTGCCACGCTTTTAACTTAGGCATATATTTGTGTCCTATCAATAAGGAGTAATATGCAGGAGTGGTTCCCATGCAGTCACCACATGGTTTCCCATTAAAGGACTGGTGAGCGTTTCTAGCCACAGATGAGTAGGGCACACAGTTTCAGTCCTTGTCTTGATTTCTCTCTGTTTACCAGGCTCCGAAGACAATCTCCCAAGGGAACGCACCTTGGCTCCAGGACCGCAAGGTCAGTAACCTCTTTCTGGCCTTTTCATCATCTGATCTTTCCCTGGGTATGGCTATGGCTCCCTGGACTTCCCAGCTCTCAGTCTTCCTGTTATCTTCCAGAATCTTGGGTCCCTGCTCACACCTTCCTGGGAAGAACTATTTCTACTGTCCCTGTGTTTTTTGGTGGGGAAGCTTAAGTTCCTTAGAAATAGACGACTCCTTTCTCTATGGTTGCTTCCTGGATCCCCTTTGAAACGATCTCGCTTCTTCTACAGCTTCAGGACAAGGGACAAAAAGATCTTTACTTAATATGCAGCCCTTGCAACTAGCCTTCTAACTGCTATTCCTGCAGAAAGCCCTGTTCAATACTTTAAAGAAAAAATTCATTTACTTCTTCATGCGCTACCCCCTTGCATATGGGTTATGCATTTTTATCACAACAACTTTATGAACTATTTATTGTATCTTTTAATATATTTAATATAACTGCAGTATATTCAAAGAGCTGATGCTGTTCCTTAAGCATCTAAGTTAATTACAAAAGTTGAACATTTTCTTATTTATAAGTGCTTGGATAATGACATATTGGTATATGCTTGTTCTTAATGCTATTTCCACCAAAAATGAATCCTTTGAAGTTTTAAACACAATTCTAGTCCATTAAAATTTTCACAATGTTGGGGGTGGCCAGTTGTCTCAGTGGTTAGAGTGTGATGCTCCTAACAGCAAGATCGCCAGTTCGAGTCCCACATGGGTCAGTGAGCTGCGCCCTCCACAACTAGATTGAAAACAATGACTTGACTTGGAGGTGAGCTGCGCCCCCTACAACTAGATTGAAAAACAATGACTTGACATCCTAGAAAAACACATTGTTCCCCAATTAAAAAAAAATCCACAATGTAGTTTGTAGTCATTCTCTGAGAATAAAATATACAGCTTCTATTTAGTGAGAATTCACCATGTGCCATGCTCTGTACTATGCACCTTGCAGATGTTATCTCATTTACTCCCTCAACAACTCTAAGTGGCTGGAATAATAATAATAATTTCCAATGAACTAGCTGAACCTTGGAGGAGTTAAATAACTTTAACGAAGTCCCAGAACAAGGCCACAGTGGAGCTTCACTCCAAAGTCCAAACCTTAACTATCAAGTGACATTACCTCCGCAAACTACGTAAAGATACGTGTGTGTGTGACAGAGAGACAGAGAGAGAGAGAGAGAGAGAGAGAGAGAGAGAGAGAGAGAGAGAGAGAAGAGAAATGCGTACAGTACAAAGTCCTTCTCACCTCAGGACCCTCCTACCCCAATCAGACTCCTCTATGCAGAGCCTCCACATTGGACAACAACACTCCTGCGAAGCCTCAGCACAGTCCATTCATTTGATAATAGAAGGGACACATTTCTTTCCTGATCCCTGGAGGGGACTTGTCTTTTGTTCTCTCATAAAATGCTCTCCTCGAAGCTTCCTTCACTCAAATTCAAATCTACAGACAGTCCTCAACATAGAAAAATGTGCATGGTTTTCTACTGTGCTGTTTTGTTTCTTGTGACATTGTAGGCTTAAAACTATGCTGACAGTTTTGTTATATGTAACCTATCATTTACCTAGGTTCACAAGGTTACAAGAAAATTTCTTAAGACATATTACTAACAATCAGATTGGTTTTAATTATTTCAATGTAGTTCATGAGAAACAAACAGCAAATGAACCAGATAATCCCTTAAGCCCAAATCATGTGTTCATGGTAAGGTGCCCAGGAAGTTGAATTCAGTGTTTCCTTCTTTCGGCCTACAGAATTACCATTTGGTATAGTGGCACTTCAGAGTGACAAAGAGGCAAACACTCTACCCAGATTTTATTGTAGAGAGGACTGCAGTGTTAATAATAGTGTTGGTAGTGAGTCATTACAGCAGCGGCGGCGGCAACAGCAATCTTGATACTATATTGATTCCACTGAGACGGTGTTATTAAGGCTACAAAGCCAGAACGTGACACATCCATCTCGTCATTCTGCCATTTATCTGGAAAGAAGCAAATGGCTGTTGTTCAATCCCAGAGTAGGTCCAAGAAGGCCTAATTTGTCTCCAGACTGATGGTAAAGCCACAGGAACGCTTTAACCCCTCTCCCATTTTGCTGATCCAGTGCTGGCCCTTGAGAACTGTGTGTGCACAGTCTGTACTGCTGTCCTTGTCAGAGGCCTTGAGGACATCTATTACTGCACAATGACATTCACAAAAATTCCTTACGAGTGCATAAAGGGGCCTTGGAATTTTCCAAACACACCACCCATCCCACTCCAAGCTATTCAAGCCACTGTCTATTTGGGTTGTTTTGTTACAGAAGCTCATGTTGTGGTTTACTATACCAAATGCAGAAACTGAATGATTAGCTGAACTGATGGCAAAATCTGACCAACTTAGAAATAAAAATTAGAACCACATATAATAATTACCAGTTATTATCATTGCATTTCTGTGGCATCCGTAGTGATAGCTAAGGCATCTTTATTTCCGTCTCCTCTCTCTTTTCAGATTCTGGTGTCCTCGTGATCTTTCCATTGACCCATGCTCTGAACCCATTAGTACAAATGGGAGCTAGAAGACAACTCACACACACTGAGCACTTTCTTTACACCTGCCACTATATATGATGTGAAGTGGACCGTATTATCGTCATCAGTTCTCAGATGAGAAAAGTGCTGTTCGGAGATATTTGTTAACTTCTCCTACAGTCACTTATCTAGTAACTGGTGGGACCAGGTTGAGAATCAGACCCTCTCACTCCACAACTTAAAGGTATACAGTTCTGTAACAGTTCTCTTCGTGTATTTTCAGATGTCTCTGAGGTGGATAGAAGAGGGTTTCTATTTGTGTTCTGTGTAGAGCCAAAGAATCATGACACAGAAATATTCACCCACTTCTGGAAGCACATTAACACTTTTAATTCCTTTGGGGGCCTTTAATTAATATGATAATGATGCCAATATAATGCAAGTGACTATGGTGGTTTTCTTTCTTGCATTAATTATTAAACACTCTAGGTAATTTTCCAATACATTATATTATGTACTCTTTCATTTAGGAGTTCAGTGCTTTCCATTCTGCAGATTTATTGAAGGGAGCATGAAATCCTAATGAAATCTATATAATCATAGCCCTATCTTAACCAAGAAAAATTAAACAGAGTATAATAGAGTACACCAAAAAATAAAATGCCAGTGTGCACTCCACATAGCATAGGTGAGCATTATTTTGTGAAAACATTGTATTGATATATATATATATAAATATAAATATATATAAATATGATGTGTGATAAAAAAAAAAAATATGGTGAATGCTGCTGCCAAGTGCCACCCAACAAAAATATGATGTTGTGTTTTTTGACCTTGATGAAATTATGTGAGCTGAGTTTGTACCCAGGAACACCACAGTGAACTCTGAATATTATAAGGGCTTATTAGAGCATTTAAGAAACAGTATGCGTAGAAAACAGCCTGTGAAATTGGCAAATGGTTTCATCCTCCATTATGACAATCCTCTGTGTCACGCATCACTTCTGGTACAGCAATTTCTGTCAAATAAAAACATTATGGGGTGTACTCCTCCACCTTATTCACCGTATCTAGCATCGGGTAACTTCTGGCTCTTCCCCAAAGTCAAACTGATTCAGGACATCAAGGCAGCCTTGACAGTGCAAGTAAAGACACTCCCGAAAGAGGGCTTCCAGAACTGCTTCTGAAAGTGGCAAGAATGATGGGATAAGTGTGTTCATAAAGAGGGGGAGTATTTTGTGAGGGGTTAATGGCAATGTGTCTTTTACTGTAATAATTTTTTTTATTTAGACATTCACCATATTTCTTGATCACCTCCTAACAACGCACCACAAGTTGGGAGGTGTTGACACAGCCTTGTTCTCTCTGAAGGTTCTTTGTTGTCTCCTCCTAGTTTCTGGTGGTTCCTGGCAATCCTCGGTCTTCCTTAACTTGTGCTGAATAATCCCACTCTGTCTCCAACTTCACATGGCCTTCTTCCCTGTGTGTGTGTCTGTTTCTGTGTCTCTTCTCTTCTTGTAAGGACACCAGTCATATTAGATTAAGGATTCAGCTAATCCAGTATGACCTCAAGGCTTCAATTGTGTAGTATGATGAAACCCACGCAACCAAAGACTAGAAACTCACTGCAAAAAATGTTTCAAGGATGCAATGAGCAACCACATATTTCTTTTTTAAAATCTATTTCACATCAAAGTATTGAGTTTTCCTAACCTAAAAAACTTCCAGTATATTGCTGATATGGTAGAATTCGAAATTCATTGGGAAAGAGCTGAAGCAAGTATAGCAAAATGATAACATTAAATTTTGGTGAATGGAACATGGACACTTCTCATAATAGTCTCCATATTCTCTTATATATCACAAACATGTCTTTCTCTTTTTAAGAAATCCATATGCCAAACAGTGTTATTGTGCTTATTCAGACCGTGAAGGCTCAAGGGGTAGCCGCCAGTCCCATTTTCCGAGCCCCTTACTTCCATCCATGGACACCTATACAAGCTCTTCCTTACCTGTTCTGCTCTGAATGTCACACACAGTCTTCAATTTCACCAGAAGACTTAGACCTCTAGTCCCCAGTGTAGGTTGATCCTGGATTCTCTTCTCCAGCCACTCTTCAGCCACTGTGTTTTTTCCTGTCTGCCTCAGAGCACCTTCAGGACCAATTCTCAAGGAGCCCCCAAAAGCTCCTCACAATAACATCTCCTCCTGAGGAAAGTGTGGTGCCTGGGCACTCACCTGGGCTCTCGAGAAAGGGCAGGGCCCAGGAAATGGATGGGCATTGTGCGTGGCCAAACTGCGTTGGGCCTGGAGCCCAAGGGCATGCTTCATGAATGACTTTGGCATAGAGTAGTGGTCTTCAAACTACCTTGTGGCCTACAACCTAAAAGCCTTATGTATTGACATAAAAATTTTGTAAAACTATGTACCCCCTTCACACATTTTAAAACTGATTCTAGGAGTACTTGTTATCATAAAGCTTAATAATTTCAAAGAATATAATTTCCAGTGTGCATTAAATATTGATGTATTTGTTACAACTGTGATATCATTCTTTTGAAAGTAGCCAATGGAATCTAAATATTCTAGCAATTTAATACAAGTATGTTTTTAAAAGATCTGAACATGAAGTTTCTTGTAGCCATCAGAAATTTTAGTTTGTTCCTTGCCAACTGCAGATGAAAGACTATTCTATAACGTGACTGCTGCCTGAGCGCTGCCAGACCCACCAACTAGACCAGGGGCAGAACAGAGATTGCTTTCCCTGAATCCCCTCAGAGACTGTCTGATGGACCCCTCCCCAGTGCCCCACAGTGTGCTGGTTTGTGCCGGTTCCTGGAGCATGACGGTGCCCCCACCTCAAGCATAATAGACATTTTCTCCTTATCTGGGGCACATCATGCCGTAGTACCTGATCCATCCATCCTGCCCTGCCCTCTGTAACCCCCGCTGTGCAGAGGACATCCATGGCCTCTCGCTTCACCTGGGATGGGCCTCATATGTAAGGCCCCTTAATAAACTCTTAATGTAACAGAGTTGTCAGCCTCTTCCTCCAGTCATCTGGGAAATTTTCCAAGCACTAACTCCATTCTACCTCCTCCACATAAATTTATCCAAATGTAATATCATTCTATGCTTGAAAGTCTTTTATAGATAACCATATTATCTGTGACACAAATGTGTATATAAATTGAAAACATTTTTACTTTATGTGCCCATTACACTTTAAATGTTAAAATTTTCTTTCATTAAAATTACTAGTATACACTCCCTGCCATGGGAGGATACGAGACAGCCATCTACAAACCAAGATACAGGTCCTCACAAGAACCAAATTTGCTGGCACCTTGATCTTGTACTTTTCTGCCTCCAGAACTGTGAGAAATAAACGTTTGTTAAAAAAAACAATTGCTAGTATACAGTTGATCAAAACAGCATCAATATGCTGACACTTTTGATAGATAATTACTAAACATATAAGAAATTTTTGTTGGAAATGCATCTCTTAATGAGATGAATAAGACTGCATTTTAAAAATTAGTTTATATATTCATCCATGAATACTATTATTACTAATATGAGAAAAATTTGGTATCTTTCTATTTTTTCATTTTTATAAATGTAAGGTCTAAGAAATCTTGTTTAAATAAATAAGTATATGGGGATAGAAAAGTTTTTGCTGAAACGAAGTCACTCAATTCTTTGAACGCCTCAGTTTTATGTCAAAAATCACCTAGTGATTTGTCATAAAATTATTCTTCATGTTCTATCAAATGACAACTTGATTAGGCTTGCCTTCAATTTTGCTGGAAGAAAAGAGTTGGAAACTACCTGGCTTGCAACCGAATTTTTATCCAGTTATTAGGTCTTTCGCCATAAACAGCTTTTGCCAAGACTTATCAAGTGACTATTAATTACATATTTTATTTTTGACTTAGAGGTACTTTCTAAAATAGGATATATTCAAAAGGGATTTTTAAAAAGTACCCATTTTAATATATCTTTGCATAGTCATAATTTTTTATAAATTTTTTTCAAAAAATTATCATCTTACCACACATTTTAAATATATTTTTGTCAAAGCTTTGATGAGCTGAAACACAGATTTAGCTCACTGAATTTATAAAAAATGTTCAGCATCTAACCAAATTGGCAAAATCAGTCATATCACAATTACTTTCTTCAGAAAAACTTTGACTTCAGTTTTCAATTCAAGTAAATATATTAATGTGGATTTTAAGGAATATTATGAAAACTTTTGAGAACTAAATTATGAAGTACATCTTATAAAATAAATTGCTAAAAGTAGTAAACTCAAGGTTAAAATTATGTAGAGGTAAGAGAATTACTTTTCTCATTTTTACAGTAAATTATAAAATAAGGAAATAGTGCTGTTTCTCATAACAAATCTGTAATTAAGTGATGGAATATGAAATTCTAGCTGAGTAGAAGCATGTCTTTCTCTTTATATTGGGAGAAGGGCTTCTGGGAAAGGAGATGTCAGAATGAAGAACCTTCATAAACATGCCAGCCAATTCTCAGGTAATTCCAAGTAAGAGTATGTACACGATGGGAATTGAGAACTTAGAAACTGATTCCCTTAAAACTATCTATGCTCATATGCCCCTTGGAAAATCTTCTATGTTCAAGAGTATCCCATTTTGAAGACTACTGCTATTAAGAACCAAATAACCAATCTGTTTTGATACCTAAAGCAGTCACATAACCAATAACAATTATTATTATGCCTAGAAAGGCCGACTGCCATTATAAGCCAAGGACTTCCAAAATTATCAAAAGTTACGCTTCTTCATGATTTTCAGATGCCAGCTGAATATCGCAGCTGGATGACTCACAGTCACCACAAACGAATCACATCCATAACTGAGCACATTGTCTTTCTACTCAGCCTTGCTATTCATCCCATATTTCCTGCCTCAGAACATGAAACCAACATCCACCTAATCACCTGTGGAAAACACTTCTGTTGTCCTCACAATATCCATTCTTCACCAACAGAACCACTATTTAGTTCAGAGAGGCAATATACCAATCTTAAAAACTCCCTGTAACCAAGGGTAGTTATGCAAATGAGTTCTAGTTATGCAAACGAGCTCTAATGCATATTACAATAACAGGGATGGGATATTCAGGGAAGGTCTTTAAAACGGGCAGACTTAAGATCTGTATTATGCTAAGTGAAATAAGTCAGATGGAAAAGGACAAAAACGTGATGATTTCACTCATATGTTGGATATAAAACAAAAAGCAACAAATTCAGAAACAAAACAACAAAAACTCAGATAAAGACAACAGAATGGTGGTTAACAGAGACTTTGGGTGGTGAGCACACAATGGAGTATACAGATGTTATATTACAAAGTTGTACATCTGAAATTTATATAATGTTATTAACCAATGTTACACCAATAAATTTAATTAAAAAAATAATACTAGATAAACAAAAGGGACAGACTCAGTCTTTTGTCCTTCACCCGTCTTCTCCATCCAAACTGGACCACAGCAGATGTGATGCTGGAAGTAGCACATGCTTCCTACTATAACCAGATAATAACATGTGGATGAAGGCTCACTCTAAGAAGGCTGAGCAGGGCACTAGGAGAAGCCTAACACCCTGCCCACATCACAATCTGCAGAACAGCAGTAGGCTGCATTGTCAGCTTTGCTACCAAAGACAATCTGACATCCTAACCAACCCAGACACCTGGGTCACTCTGTAAGACTTCACTGCTTCACTCTACCCATCCTCCAGGTGTGCAAGCCGGATTATTTTGTCTCCCTAACATCACCATCATTCCCGTTTCCTCTGTCCCTACAACCACTGCCTTAGTTTGAACCTTTCAGTTGGTCCATTTCTTTGATGGCAATATTTCCTTGTTAGAGTCTCAGCTTGCCACCAAAGCTTTAAATGGCCTCTATTGGCTCTAGAATGAAATATCAAATGAAACACTAGGTCCTAGAATATGATCTTGCCCTTGCTCGCCTTGCTAGATTAACTTCTGACCATGCTTCTCCCATCTTTCACTCCAGAAAAAAGCAGCTACATAAAGTTGTCCATTGTTTTCAGACCTTTACTCTCTCTCCTCTGTCCCCTAAAATAACCTTCATCCTTCATGTCATTATGGAAGACATCTACTCTTCTTTCAACACTCAACTTATATCTCTTTTGAAGACTTTTGTGATTCCACCCCTCCCTTGCTGGGACACATAATGAGAATTGGGACTAATAAGAACTGATTTAATACTCATTTTATCCTTTTCTGAAAAATGGAAATTTAAAATGCTACAGTCTCTACATGAATGTAGAAAAATTATTTTTAACTAAATATGTAAAATATATATTATATATGTAAAGATTCATATACCATATATGAATTTTAACCCAAACTGTACCCTAGTTAATCCTATTATAGCTGACATAATTGTTTATGGATTTCATAGCTTTGATGAAGTTAATATTTGCACAGAAGTTAGTGGTAAAATAGAATCAGCCCAGTAATTTCTAAAGACACCATGCTATCAGACAAGTGTCATTATGTTGTATGTCTCATTAGCATTGTTGTTTATTTTGAATAATGAATGAGGCCTGGGTGGTTATCTATCTGACTAATTTTTATGTAGAGTCTAATCACAGTTCAATCAATATGTCAGCATTTAATAAACATTTGGGGATGATAATTGAATACTCACAATGTGGATTATCCATTTAATCATCATAATACAGGTACCATCATGCCTTATGTGTTCATTATATACTCAGAGTTGAGAAGAGATAATGATACTCAGATTTATGTTTGACTATATTAAAATAAACACTGACTTTGAACCATCTGGCCAGTCTTTGTTTCCCTGTAGTATACAGTGATTAGTTACCATGTTAAAGGCCTTTCTGCAATGCTAGAAATCCAGGTATGATATACACATAAAGAAAGAAGATTGGACTTGAGAATCTATTTCCTTAGCTATGTTGGGCATTTATTTTTAGTGATCATATAACATACTCACTTGAAATACACTTGCAAAAAAAGTGACAAGGCACAATGCTCCAAGAATGTGGTGTAAACTATATAAAGTAAAAGCATCTCCCTTTACCCCTCAGCACGCATAGTGCAAAACCGAATCTAGTGAATTTGCTTCAGAAAGGGTTCTTCCTGCCAGTGTTATACAGAATGTCCCTTTACATCTTCTTTCTTCCAAAGACAGTCACAGCTCAGTGTGTCCCCTTTGCCACTTCTCATTCTCCCCAACAAGCGCAGTCCCCTGCTTCTAATCTGGATTGAGTGCACTGACAGACGCTGCACAAGTAACAAGAGCCCCCAGCAAGGTGTCACAGAGTGTCTTGGTTATAACAGAGGTTATAACTCAAATGCTCACAGGGCCCCGGTGGTACCATGACAGTAAGCCACACTGAAAGCAATTCTGGTGACCTGGGGAGCACAGCCCAGGGGCTACCATTACTTCATTCCCACCGATATTTACTGTCATAATCTTGGCCTCATATTACCACATCTTCTGTTTTGTTTTATTTTTCAAGAGAATCCAGGAATCTGTGTTTGTTGAGAAATCTCCTGACTTTTAAATGTCCATAACTTATTCTAATTGTTTTTAAACATATGGATCCAAATGAAACATTTCTGTGGGTGAGATGTAATCCATAGGTCCATTTGTCACTTAAACATTTTTTTTCTGTTCATTGAACTTCTCTGTATAACTTTGTGGCAGGAGTACCTGATCACTCATTTCCAATATTTTCTTAAAGTCGAAGAAAGAAGAATAGGCAATCTGGAAACTAACTGTGAAAATAATTACCTAAAGGGATTGTTAAAATTTTACACTGTGCACAAAAAAAGGGGCGCTGTAATAAATCTTACTGAAAGTACCCTCACAGGGTGATCTAATCATAAATTCCTAACTGGGCAGGTCATGGTGGGTAATCATATACCAGAACTATAACTTCTTTAGTAAAAGGTTTAAATGAGCCCTGTCCATTGTGTTTGTGCATTTAGGTTAACACACCTTTGAAATGCCAGAAGTAATCCTCTTTTCCAGACCACTAGAAAACACAACCACCTTCAAGAGACCACATAATCTTAACTGTCCTGTAATCTAATCCCCACCTTGCTTTCTCCCATCTTCAGATAATCTTCCTTAGCTCCCTCCTTGATTCCAAATGTATAAAAAAAACTGCAAAACTGTCCATCGCAGGAGAATTTGAGATCTTGCTTCTCAGCAATGTCATCAGTTTTGGCTCAAATAAACTCATAAAAATTCTCTACAGGTTTGGACATTTCTTACATGACAACACAAATGGAGATACTATCTATCTAGGTTTTTCTGGGAACCTGGGAACATCATAACCACCATTTATAACATTATGTTTGGAAAAAACATGTTTCAAATTCCAAGTAACAATCTTTCAGAACTCAACCATTTCATTGGCTGAAGGATGCCATTATATCCAGTAAATTAGAGATAGTTTTCTGTGAGATACGATCTGATAAGATTTTGGAGAATTCCTGAAGATTTAGTTAGCTGTCTGATGTTCTTGATATAACATAGATAGCTAACCTCCTTTATAACTAAGATACCTCAGCCAAGATTAGTATCATTGCCTGTGGCTCATGCAACATGAAACCATAAGATCGTATATCACGTGGAACAGGATATAAATATCTACCAGGAGATTAATGTGCTCTGACTAAATATACAGTCAGAGCCATTTAAGCAGAGTACATAATTGACTGTCTTAACTTTAAACAGGATTTACAGATGCTGTGATATTTCATTCTATGTGTCATCCTAGCCAGGCTGTGGTGCCCAAACACTAGTTTAGATGTTACTGTAAAGGCACTTTTTTAGATGTGAAAAATATTTATAATCAGTTGACTTTAATAAAGGAGATTGCCCTCCATAATGTGGGTGTGTCTCATCCAATCAATTGAAGGCCTTCAGAGCAAAGACTGATATTATTAGGTTGGTGCAAAAGTAATTACGGTTTAAAAAGTTAAAAAATAATTGCAAAAATCGCAATTACTTTTGCATCAACCTAATACCTGGAGATGAAATTCTATCCCAAGACGGTAGCATAAAAATCCTGTCTGAGTTTCCAGCCTGCCAGTGTACCATTTTGCCCTACAGATTTCAGACTTACCAGCCCCTGCAATCACATAAGCCAGTTCATTAAAATAAAACCCTCTATACAGTCATGCACTGTTTAACGATGGGGATAAGTTCTAAGAAATGAATAGTTAGGCAATTGCATAGTTGTTTGAACATCATAGACTGCTAGAAACTTACACGAACCTAGGTGGTATATCCTATTACTCACCTAGGCTATGTGGTATACCTTCTTGCTCCTAGGCTACAAGCCTGTACTTCATGTTACTGTACAAAACAACACAAGATTAAATCAGCCACGAGAGAAAATGATGTAATCAAGAGATTGTATGAGACTGCTGCTAGCATAACATGGCACACTGTGTTACAGCAAACTTTTTTTATAAGTAGAAAGGGTACAGACTGAAATAACAATAAAAAGTATAATATAGTAAATACATAAATGAGTAGCATAGTTGTTTGTTATCATTAACTATTATGTACTGTACATAACTGTATGTGCTATACTTTTATATGACTGGCAGCATAGGTTTGTTTACAGCAGCACCGCCACAAACACATGAGTAATGCACTGTGAAAAAAATGTTACAACGGCTACAAGGTGTCATCGTAAGAAAAGTCCAAACCTGTAGAGAATTTTTATAAGAGCTCATTGGAGCCAAAACTGATGACAATTGCCGGGAAGAAAGATCTCAAATACTCCAGAGAATGACGGTTTTATAGTTTCTTTTATGCATTTGGAATTAAGGAGAGAAGGAAGATTACATGAAGGTGGGAGAAAGCAAGGGAGGGATTGGATTACAGGACAGTTAACAAGATTATATGCTCTCTTGAGGGTGATTCCACTTAAAAAGAGGCATTTCAAAGGTGTGTTAACCTAGATGCATAAAAAACAATGGACTGGGCTGACTTAAGGCAAAGAGAAACCTTTTAAAATACTAGGGAAGTTAGAGGCCTGAAGCTTCACTACCCACCTTGACCTGCCCATTTAGAAGTTTATGATCAGATTACCCTATGAGATTACCTTTGTTTAAACTTATTACAGTGCCCCTTTTTCATCCACAGACGTCACTAGGCGATAGGAATTTTTCAGCGCCACCATAATCGTATGGGACCACCATAGTATATGCAATCCAATGTTGACTGCAATGTTATGTGTCACATGTATATATGTCCAATGTGTCTGTTTCTCTAGAGCACCCTGACTAGTAGGATGTCTATATATGTGTCTGGAAAGTATGCTGCTTCCAGTCAGTCTCTCTCACCTGTTCATCTGTTCTACCCTAAACCATTGTTTCTTTAGTGTAGGGCTCTTACGTCTGATAAAATGTGAATATAACGAATTTAATACTTTGTGATGTGGCTGTTCTCATATTGCATCACAAGTTCTAATTCTATCTTGGTTGCATTTCTTTAGTGTATGGGGAAACAAAAGCAAAGGAACTAATATTTATTGAGGAGATACTTTTTATACTTCATTCAACAAACTTCTGAAGTAGGTATTACTTTCATTATTATCCCCATTTTACAGGAAGGACAGTATCTCTAGAGCACATATCATACATGCGCAGCTTGATGAATTTTCACCGTTTGAGCACACTTGTATAGCCAGCAGCACCTAGGTCAAGAAACAGAACTTGACCAGCACCCCCCAAGCATTATGTTGTATATACAGAGGGTGCCAAAAAAATTTATACACGTTTTAAGAAAGGAAAAAATTGTATTAAAAGTATAATACTCAATATATACCGATAACAAAAGATGAATACAAGTCTGTGTATATATATTTTTTGGCACTCCTGGTATGTGTATATAAATATGTGTGCATGTATGTATATAACTATATATGCATGTGTGTAACCACTATACAGATCAAATATAAAACATTTCCAGCACACCAGAAGGTTCCTCTTGAGTCCTCTTCCAACCATTACTTCCTCTCAAAGGTAACCCCTATCCTGACATCTAACAGCAAAGATTTATTTTGCTTATTTTTATATTCTATATAAATACAATGTGTATTCTTTTGGGTCCAGCTTCTTTTCCACAACCTTTATCTTTGTAAGACTCACCCATGTTAACATAAAGTTACAGTTCACTAATATGAGACTCAGAGATTGCAAACCATCACTTAAATCATATCAATTATGTGACCAAGGTCACACAGCCATCGTAAGCAGCAGAGCCAAGAGCCCAGCCCAGTAGCATCTCACTCCAAAGTCCAGGCCCTCTTTCTGCTGTACCAATGTTTTCCAAAATAGTGTACTAGTAAGTGAAATCATTTTAGGTGGTACATGGGTGAATATGAATAGTTATGCTCTTATTTTAATGTGTATTAGGAAAAAGTACCTAGCACATGAAGCCCAGAACAGTGCCTTTTTATAAATAGATATAGTTCAAAGGTTAGACATGCACCTGCTCTATGACCCAGCAATTCTGCTGTTACTGGGTACATACTCACCAACAGACAGGTATAGGCTGTAAACATCCTAACTTTCCATCAACAATAAAATGGATTAATAAATTGTGACATATTCATATAATGGAATGCTAATACACTAATACAAAAGGAACAAACTACTTCTACATACAACATGGATGGATCCCTCAGATACTCTAATAAGCATAGAAGGCAGACACAAAAGTACGCATGCTATACAATACCATTTTTTTGAAGTTCAAGAACAGGCAAAACGAATCTATGGTGATGGATGTCAGAATAGTGTTTACTTATGGGAGTGATAACCTGGTTTGGGGCACGAGGGAGCCATCTGGGCCTGGAAATGTTTTATGTCTCAATATAGATGGAAGAGTGTATGAGTGTGTGTGTGTGTGTGTGTGTGTATAAAAATTCATGGAGCTATACCATAGGACATTTACTTTATCACATATTCTAGAAAAATCAATAAAATTTAAAATAAATGTACTTTCATTTTTTTAAAGACTGAATTTATTTAACCAAAAATTCTAAATTAAGAGCAATTCCTGTGTTCCCAAGACATTATAAGAATCAAGAAGGCAGGAGTCACTTCATAAAAGATACTTGAGAAACACTGCCCTATCCCAAGTGGCCTCTACCAACAGCAATGCCCGGGGCAGGAAGAGGCCATGGACCGTTGTTTCTCAAAGCATGGTCTGGGGCCGGCAGCATTGCATCGGCTGGGGCTTATCAGACATGCAGGATGTCGTGCCTCGCTGCAGACCTACAGAAACACAACCTGCATTTTAATAAGATTTCCAGGTGATTCCAATACCTTGAATGGATAATAGAAGCACTGATAGAAACAACTGCCATGTTTCCCCAAAAACAAGACCGGGTCTTGCATTAAGTTTTGCTCCAAAAGACATATTAGGGCTTATGTTCAGGGGATGTCCTCCTGAAAAATCATGCTAGGGCTTGTTTTCTGGTTAGGTCTTATTTTCAGGGAAACACAGTATAAGACTAATCACTTCACGTGAATCTATCTTCCTAATTATATTGTAAACTTTTTTGTTTTTAAAGATTTTTTTAAAATATAGATAATATACAATATTATATTAGTTTCAGGTGTAAACCATAGTTATTCAACATTTATACACCTAAAGGCTTGATCACCATGTTAAGTCCAGCAACCATCTGACACCATACCACGCTATCATAATATTATTGACTATATTCCTCATGACTTATTTGTTTTATACCTGGAAATTTGGACCTCTTACTCCCCTTCACCTTTTCCTCCCTTTTTAAATGTTTTAATTATAGTTGACATTCAATATTATTTTATACTAATTTCAAGTACACAGCATAGTGCTTAGACATTGATATAATTTAAGAAATTATCCCCCTGACTAGTCTAGCACCCACCTGGCATTATACATAGTTATTACCGTATTATTGACTATATTTCCTGTGCTTTACATCCCCGTGACAATTTTGTAACTACCAATTTGTACTTCTTAATCCCTCCCCCTTTTCACCCACTTTCCTCCAACTCCCCTCCCATCTGACAATAATTAAAATGTTCTCTGTATCTACGAGTTTGTTTCTGTTTTGTTTTTTCGTTTATTTTGTTCTTTAGTTTCCACATATAAACAAAATCACTTTGCATCTGTCTTTCTCTGTCTGACATACTCCACTCAGCACAATTCCCTGCAGGTCCATTCATGCCACCACAGATGGTGAGAACCCATTCCCTTCCCTGGCCAAGCAATATTCCATTGTATATACCGTGTTTCCCCGAAAATAAGACCTAACCGGAAAATAAGCTCTAGCATGATTTTTCAGGAGGACATCCCCTGAACATAAGCCCTAACGCGTCTTTTGGAGCAAAACTTAATATAAGACCCGGTCTTACTTTCGGGGAAACATGGTAGGTATGTACCACCTACTCTACCATTCATTCTTCGGTGGACACCCAGGCTGCCTCCACATCTCGGCCATTGTAAACATGTTGCAATGAACATATGTATGCACAGGTCCCCTCAAAGTAGAATTTTGGGTTTCTTGGGATAATTACACAGAAGTGGGATTACTGCGTCCTTTTCTGTCACTTGTTATAGCCTTTGATCTATTTTGTCTGGTATAAGTACCACTACCACAGTTTTTTTGGTTTTTTTTCCCCATGAAATATCTTTTTCTATCCCTTTACTTTCAGTCTGTGTGTCTTTCTATCTGAAGTCTCTTGCAGGCAGTATATGTAAGGGTCTTGTTTTCTTCACCATTTCGCCACACTATCTTTTTTATTATTTATTGTGGAACAGTGTCTACTTCCAGGCCTTTTTTCCAAGTCAAGTTTTGTCCTTTCAATCTTAGTTGTGGAGGGTGCTGTTCAGCTTCAAGTTGTTGTCCTTTCAGTCTTAGTTGTGTAGGGTGCAGTTAAGCTCCAGGTCCATTTGCCGTTGTTAGTTGCAGGGGGCACGGCCCACCATCCCTTGCGGGGCTCAAGGAGTTGAACTGGCAACCTTGTGGTTGAGAGCCCACTGGCTCATGTGGGAATCGAACCAGCAGCCTTCGGAGTTAGGAGCATGGAGCTCCAATTGCCTGAGCTCCAACAGTCTGGGCCACCAGGCCAGCCCAGTCACACTATCTTTTGATTAGAGCTTTTAATCCATTTACACTTAAAGTAATTATTGATATGCAGTTATTGCCATTTGATGGTTCATATTTTATCTTTATTTTCCATCTTAAAGAAGCCCCTCTAAGAGTCCTTGTAATACTGGTTTGGTGGTGATGAACTCCTTTAGCTTTTTCTTGTCTGGGAAGCTTTTTATCTGTTCTTCAATTCTAAATGATAGCTTTGCTGGGTAATTATAAACTTCTTGATGACGGTGTAGAATAGTGAGAGAACTCAGGCTCTCAGTTATGATACTTCCTAGCTGAGTAACTTTGGGAAGTTACTAGATTTCCCTATAAAGCAGGAATAGTAATACTAGTATTATTATTATTGATAACTATTTAGTGGGTGTTATAAAGATTAAATAAAATGTGAAGTGCTTAGTACATTGTTAAATACATAGTAAAAGATTAATAAATGTTAGCTATTACTATCACTTTCATTCACAGTGAATGAGGTGAAGAACACGTGTTCATTTACTCAACAAATTTTTATTGAGCACCTACTATGTGCCAGGTATTGTTTTAAGCACTGAGGACATCACACTGAACAAAACAGACCAAAAATCCCTGCCTTGTTGAGGTTTCTTTTCTAGTGTGAAGGGTGGTAATTGTATAACAGATGGGAATGTTAAGACAGACCTCAGGAAATGGATACAGGAAATCTCCTAATTAAGTCCTGGATTATCTGGCATCACTAGGTACTGATTTTTCCACCCAGATGGGCTGAGACCACTGTTAGTAAAAGAGGTATGCCAAGCTCTTTTCACACCTTCCCTGGAGACAGCCTGCACCAAAGAGAAAATGTAGCACCTGCAAATTCCTTACTGAAAAACTCTTTTCAAAGAAATCTTTCTTGTTCTTTTGATATTCGCACCTCTATAAATAAATTGGAAAGAAACATCTTCGTTTGCATATCAAATAGGAAAAATTCTGACAGGTTGTCACATGGCTCCATGATTTCTGCTTCAGGAGAGGTGATAACATGGGTCATAATCCTCCCCTCATTGTTGGAACAACTTCCCAGGTGGGCAAAACTACTACTGTGTCGACCCGCTCTATAAATGAACCACACCTGCCCTGAGGTTCAGCTATTCAGAGCACTCCACTTTTGTCAAAGGGCTGAATATTTAGCATTTCATTTAATGAAGAAGAAAAGGAGAAGAAACTCACAGTTCTCTCTTGGTGTTTTTCAGTTTTTGTCTTATTGTACTTTAAAAAAACAAAACAAAACAAAACAAAAAAAACTAACCTAGCTTAAAATGAAGAGTCATCTTGGATTTGGCAGATTCTAAAAGAGAGGCTAGTAAATTTTGGGGGGAAGCCTTGTCTACTTTTTCCCTTTCTCCTCTTTCTACCATTAACTGAGTCACTGCATAAAAAAGCCAGTGAAAACACTTGAGCCTATTCAAAAGATCATTCTGGGCCTCAGTCAGACCTTCATTCTCAGCCTTCTTGTCCCTCCCTTCTCACGCTGTCCCATATAGATGTGGGTTGAGTTGACTCTCATAATCATTCTAACACAGCAGGGTGTAGTCAGGCCTGGAATATAAATAATCCAGTGGCATCTGTGCTTTTATCTAGCTGGAGATTAGGATTCTGGACTAGAATTCTGCATTTAAATTGCCCCAGTGCAACATCTCTGAATTATAAGGATTGATACCTTCAACCTAATTGATTCAATGTGGATTTTCCCTCATACCCAGATACCACCTGTGACCACTTCTTAGAAACCCAGTGCTTACAGAGGTATTTGCTCCCTTAGCCCCAGGCAGACCAGCTCTTTCCTGGCTTGTTCTTTTTCCCTCCTGCCTGACACTGGTCAGCGTACTTTGCAATCAAGTCTTGCTAAATCATGACACCTAGATTTCCTAGTGTTTGGTAGTAGCAGTGAAGATTTTTTTCCATAACCTAATAATTTTCATTAGAATTTTAGCTTTTTAGGACATTTTCCTTAATGTCACCAACATACAACCAGTAGCTGCCCTTTGTTAAAAGTTTTATCAAACTCTTTGCTTAAACATTATATCTCAAACTTTTTGGACCAAGTACATTTAAGTAAAAAAAATGATACAAACACCACCAGACAGTCTCATTTTCCAGTAGGAGAAAGAACTGAGAGATAAAAATAAACTATTGCTCTATAAGCACTTACTGGGGTTTTATGCATACATTTACTCTAGCAATAGAGTAAGGGCTATTCATATCTCAAAGTCAAGTTTTAGGGGAAATTACAGCCTAAAAATATCATTGCCCTAATTATGTGTCACCACTTGCAACTGTTCTAATTGAACAACCAACAAATTTAAAATAATGAAGCTAAGGCTTTCCGGTCAAGATATTAGAGTAGGTAAACACTGTGCTCACCTACTCTCAGGACCACATCAATTACAACTAAACCACAGAACAACCATTACTGAGAATCAGCTGAAGTCTAGCTGAACCAAAGCCCTACAACAACAGGCATACACAAGAAGCCACTCAAGACTGGTAGGAGGGGCAGAGATGCAGAAGGGTCTGGCCCCACACCCAACTGTGACCATTAAACGTAAGGAGAGATATCTTGGCTGTGGAGTTTCCCCTGGAGGAATGAGGCGTCCCAGTCCCTCCCAGCCCTGGATTCCAGTGCCAAGGAAAAAAGTCCCCATAATTTCTGGTTGAGAAAACCAGCAGAGATTGTTGTGGAGGGCAGCTGCACTTCCAGGCGCTCTTCTTAAAGGGCCCACGCATGGACTTACTCACTGATGGACTCACTCTGAGCTCCAGCACTGGGGCAGCAACTCAAAAGGCGACAGAGACATACGTGCAGGAACTGTCTGGCTTCAGGGTAAAGGCTGGAGGGGCAGCTTTCTCCTGGACCGGTGAGCTGGTGGAATCCGTGGTTTCTTTGTTGAGCTCTCCCCCTCCCTTCATGCAGACGCAGGCAGATGCCATATCTGAGTCTCCATCAAACTGGCTATCACCTTTCATCTGCCCCACCTTTGAGATTCCCTGAGACCACACCCCACCCAACTTTCGGGCACACCCAAGCTACTTCCAGTGGCTTTTCCGTATAAACAGCCTGCCTTGGCTCATGCTGCAGACTTTCCTAAAATCTCTCGAAGGTTCACACAACCCAAACGTGCAGCATCTGGCTTCAGCATATCTCGTACTTCTGGCTGAGCAGCCCTAAGCGGTGCACTAGCAGTAGCTGGTTTTGGTTCTTAGCTTGGCCTCTCCAGGCACCTCCAAGCAGCAGTAGCCTCCAAGCAGCAGCCTCCAAACAGCAGTAGCCATCTCTGGATTGCTTTATAGCTCGTGCCAGGCAGGACACAGACTGCGGCTGAACTTGGCCTGCAGCAGGGGAGGCCCCAGGGCCGTCAGGCCCAGTGGCCAGCTTCAGACTGAGGCACAGCATCACCTGGCCACCTGCAAGGATGACGCACCCAAAAGGGAGACTGGGCAGGCACCAGACTCCCACTACAGTGATCCCTGCTCTGTAGGGTCAGCCCCTGCACAATAGCTCCTCCACTGTAGTCATAGCCAGTCCTCGAAACCAATCAGCCTGAGGGTCAAGCCCTCTCATTGATGTGCAAACAGCAATCAAGTCTCAACTACAACAGGAGGGTACACACAACTCACACAAGGGACACACCTGGAGCACCCATCTCTGGTGACCAGGGAGATTGCGCCACTGGGTTCCACATGACACCTACTACATAAGGCCACTCTACTAAGGCTGGAAGGCATAGTAGCCCTACATAGACACAAACATAGGGAGGCAGCCAAAGTGGGGAGACAAACATTTCCCAAATAAAAGAATAGAATAAAGCTTCAGGGGAAAAAAACTAAACAAAATGGACACAAGCAATTTACCAGATGCAGAGTTCCAGTGATTATAAGGGTGCTCAGTGATCTCAGGGAGAACTTCAACAAAGAGATAGGAAACATAAAAATGGAGACAGAAAACATAAAAAAGAACCAGTCAAAACTAAAGACTACAATAACTGAAATAAATACTACATTAGAGGGAACCAACAGTACATTAGATGAAGCAGAGGATTGAAGCAGTGATTTAGAGGATAACAGAAAACACCCAATCAGAACAGAAAAAAAAAAAATCCAAAAAAATGAGGAGAGTTTAAGGAGCCTCTGGGACAACGTCAAGCATACTAACATTTGCATCATAGGGGTACCAGAAGGAGAAGAGAAAGAGCAAGCAATTGAAAACCTATTTGAAGAAATAATGACTGAAAACTTTCCTAACCTGGTGAAGGAAATAGATATCCAAGCCCAGGAAGCACAGAGAGTCCCAAACAAGATGAACCCAAACAGGCCCACACCAAGACACATCTTAATTAAAATGTCAAAACTTAAATACAAAGAGAGAATCTTAAATGCAGCAAGAGAAAAACAATTAGTTACCTATAAGAGAGCTCCCATAAGACTATCAGCTGATTTCTCAACAGACTTTGTAGACCAGAGGGGATTGGCAGGAAATATTCAAAGTGATAAAAGGCAAAGACCTACATCCAAGATTACTCTACCCAGCAAAGCTATCATTTAGAATTGAAGGACAGATAAAGAACTTCTCAGAAAAGAAACAGCTAAGGGCGACCAGTTAGCTCAGTTGGTTAAAGCATGGTGCTGTTAACAAGATTGCCAGTTTGATCCCCACATGGGCCACTGTGAGCTGTGCCCTCCGCAACTATATTGAAACAACTATTTGACTTGGAGCTGATGGGTCCTAGAAAAACACACTTAAATAAGTAAAAGTTACAAAAAAAAAAAAGGAAAGAAAAAGCTAAAGGAGTTCATCACCACCAAACCGGTATTATAAAAAATCTAGGAGGGACTTCATTAAGCCAAAAAAAGAAAAGAATAAAAATATGAATAAAATGGCAATAACTACATATCTACGAACAATTACTTTAAATTGATTAAATGCTCCAATCAAAAGATAGGGTGGCTGGGCTGGCCCGGTGGCTCAGGCGGTTGGAGCTCTGTGCTCCTAAGTCCGAAGGCTGCCAGTTGGATTCCCACATGGGCCAGTGGGCTCTCAACCACAAGGTTGCCAGTTTGACTCCTCGACTCCTGCAAGGGTAGTGGGCTGCACCCCCTGCAACTAACAAGAGTTAAATGACACCCTCTACAACTAAGATTGAAAGGACAACTTGACTTGGAAAAAGTCCTGGAAGTACACACTGTTCCCTAATAAAATCTTGTTCCCCCATTCCCCAATAAAATCTTAGGAAAAAAAAAAAAAAAGATAGGGTGGCTGAATGAATAAAGAAAACATGACCCTTACATACACATGCTGCCAAAAAGAGACTCACTTCAGATCAAAAGACACACACAGACTGAAAGTAAAGAGACGGAAAAAGGTATTTCATGAAAATGGAAATGTAAAAAAAAACAACAACAAAAACTATGGTGGCAGCCATACTTATATGAGATAAAATAGACTTTAAAACAAAGGCTGTAACAAGTGACACAAAAGGACCCAGTAATTCCACTTCTGGTTAATTATCTATAGAAACCCAAAACACTATTTTGAGGGGACATGTGCATTCATATGTTTATTACACATTGTTTACAATGGCCAAGATGTGGAGGCAACCTGGGTGTCCATCAATGGATAAATGGATAAAGAGGAGGTGGGATATTCCATATATACAATGGAATATTGTTTGGCCATGGACGGGAATGGATTCTCACCATCTGCTGCGGCATGGATGGACCCGGAGAGTATTGTGCTGAGTAAAGTATGTCAGATAGTGAAAGACAGATGCAATGTGATTTTGCTTGTGGAATCTAAAGAACAAAACAAACAAACAAACAAAACAGAAACAAACTCATAGATACGGAGAACACTTTGATGGTTGCCATGTGGGAGGGAGGTTGGAATGGGTGAAAAAAAGGAAAGGATTAAGAAGTACAAATTGGTTGTTAGAAAGTAGTCACAGGGATGTAGGGTATAGCATAAGGAATATATATAGTCAATGTAATTGTTAAAACTATGTATGGTGTCAGATGGGTACTAGATTTATTGGGGTGATAAATGGGAGAGGGTTGGGGAATAGGGTGAAAAAGGAGAAGGGATTAAGAAGTATAAACTGGTAGCTGCAAAATAGTCACGGGGATGTAAAGCATAGGCTATTTGGTCAATAATATAGTAATAGCTATGCATAATGCCAGGTAAGTGCTAGACTATCAGGGGGATCACTTTTTTTCTTAATAGTTCTAGGTGTACAAAACAATGGAATAGACATTTAAACTCCTCACAAAGTGATAACCCCCTCCCCCAATCTACTACCCCTCTGACATCGTATATAGCTGTTACAATTCCATTGCCTCTATTCCTTATGCTGTACTCCATATCCTGTGACTATATATATATTAAATTATAGTTGACATTCAGTATTATTCAGCTTCAGATCACTTCTTAAATTATATAAATGACTGATCACTATGCTATACACCTGAAATTAAAATAATATTGAATGTCAACTTTAATTGAAACTTTAAAAGTGAGGGGGGAAAGGGGAAGGGGAGTAAGAGGTTCAAATTTCCAGGTATAAAACAAAAACATCATGGAGAAACATGTAATGTACAGCGTAGGTAATAGAGTCCATACCATTGGGATAGCATTGTATGATGTCAAATGGTTGCTGGACTTACCGTGCTCATTACTTCCTTAGGTATATAAATGTTGACTAACTATGGTGTACCCCTGAAACTAACATAATGTTATATGTTAGCTATATTTTAATAAAAATCTTTAAAAAAAGGAGTGAAAAAAACAATAATAACAATAATAATGAAGCTAAATCCACAGTTAGTCATTAAGTAACCAGAATGGTAGCAATTGGAAATCATGATCAACTCAATAAAACACCAGTAACAAAGGAGTCCTTCACAGAAGTGTGGGAATTCCACTCTACATGCACCTTGGCAGTAAGCTGCTGAATCAGATGCTTTATCAACTCTGAGAGCACATAAATTTTAGCTTACAAATAACTAATTTTAGCAACCCTTAACTTTCTTAATAGGTTACTAATAAGGACCCTTAGTCCCATGTAAAATGAAAGTCATTTGCCCTAAGGACCAAAGAAACACGGAGCATGTTTAGGTCAGTTGCAGGCTCTTCATTGAGGTCCCTGCCATGAACTCCATTTTGAAAACCATGGTGCTCACCTAGAATATGGAAACAACTCTTTCATTTGCTGCCTGTTCCTCTTCTACTGGCCTCTCCGCCCATATCCATTAAGTTCCCCTTCCTAATTCTATGGCCTAGTCTTATCTGTGTCATTTCCTCTCTCTCTCAACCCAGAGTTTGAAGTCTCCAGATTTCCAAACTGATTGTCACTCCAAACTAAAATTCTGCAAACCTTTACCCAAAGCTACCATTCCCTACGCTTATTCTTTAATGACCCTCCTCACCAACACCCTCATCAGCCAGGCCTATTACAGTGGAAACTTCTATGGGCCACAACTCTCTGGGAAGGCAGCTGCCGTCCTCTCTCCCTCTAAATCACAAGCTTCTGTGTATGTAGGGCTCTGGTTCCCAAATATGCACTACTTAAGACTAGATTGTTCTGGATTCATTCCAAAACTTTTCCATTTTGGCACAGCAGTGCAAACGCTCATTTTTATTTCTCTAATGATGAAACATATTCTTAAAACCTGGCAATGAAGTGGAGGGTTTGTTATTTCATAAAATACAGGAGCCATGTGTTACCTTTCCGTAAAAAGTACTCATCTATCATCCAAACGCTATATAATAAAAGCTGCCAAGGCAATTTTTAAAAAACTATAACACACTGCCAAATCAGAGAACTGTAACTGCCAACCCATATTCTTTTTTATTGTTTTAGGCGGTAAGTGACCATGATGCATGAGCATGCTTTTGATGCTCAGAATAGCAACCAAGCTCTTCTGCTAATTTAATTCATCCATCCACCCTTTCATTCCTCCATTCATTCTATAACAATTTATTAAGCATCTATTAAGTGCCAGCAGTGTTCTGGGGACTGGAGTTCATCAGTGAACAAAAAGACAAAGTCTCCCTAAGATGGACAAAGGTATGGTGAGTGATTGAAGGAGGAGATTTGGCCTTCAAACAAAAATCTACCCAAAGAAAAACTATGCCTTGTAATTTGTCTCTGAATCTTGTCCTGTGACTTTCAGTAAGCACCGTTTCCTCCCCTGAAAGTCTGAGGCACTGGAACCTTGGCCATTACCACTTCCCCTGCGGCTAGAAGTCATTCTTGATGCTCAGGTTATTTTCAGCACTGCATGAAACAAATAACAACACTTAAAACCCCCCAAACAATGTCCGTTCCAAGACAAATAATAGTAACAATCAATATTTGTTGAGCAATTACTGCATTTCCGATATTTAATCCTCATAATACTCCTAAGAGTTAGGTATTAGTATCATTTCCCCCATTTTACAGATGAGAGGAGACCAAGTCTTAGGGGCTATTACATTTGTCCACCACTCCAAGCCAAGGCTCTAGTCCTTTGATTTGCTGAATGCCTCCTGACTGCAATGGCAAAGCCCTGAACTCTGTGGTTGGCTCCACCTCCAAAAATACCTCACCTTTATCGCAGGCGCTTGGTGCTAATATCCTTTGCCTCTCCCTGCAGCCAGGTGTCTGCCAGCTCCTTCTCTGCTGATTACATCAACACACAATATACATTGAATACATGGGTTGACTGTTTACTATTCTAATCAAATAGTGAATTCCACAAAGTTAATTTGGCATCTATTTAATGAGACACATAATTGTTATTGAATTGCATGCAATTAGGTAAAGTTGCTCCAATAAATTCTTCTCCCCAATAATTATCTTACGTTTTCTACTCCCACTTTTTAATTTTTCTATTCCCATTTCCTGACATGGTGTGCTATTTCTTCTTTCACTTCCTCTTCTGTTTCTTCAGAATACACTCATATGAAATAAAATATGATGAGCATAGATTGTATTTCCCAGTGGCCTAAATCCCGTTCCCCAGAGTTGAGGTCTTTCTGGGTGTCTCCTGGCATCCACACCTACTTTTCTGATCCTCGTCTCCACCTGGATGACCTGAAGCCTGAAGGACTCAGAGCAGCAAGAAGCAAAGTTTGCCTTAAAAAGGTTACAGCTATATCATATGCTGGGAAACTCGCACAACAGTGAACTCAAACACAGGCAATGACAAAGTAGAGCTAAAAATGAACTGTGGATTTCCTGCACTTGAGATCTGAGAGTCTCAGAGCAAAAAGATTAGAGAAAACTGTTCAAGAATACGGAAAAAAAGAGATTTTTCCAGCTAAATATGGTGAGCCAATCAGCTTTTTAATCTTCTCTTATTCTTGAACCTTTTTTTATCTGCAGCAAACAAACGAGGAAAGTCACAAATTCACAAGGACAAAAAGACAATGAGAGGAGATAATAGCTGATGAGCAACATCAATAATTTTTGGAGGTTGGACAGCAAGTGGAAGAATGATAATTAGACTTGAGAAAGCTGCCTATGGATAGGGATACCAACAGGAATTGAGTCAACCCACCCCCCTCAGAACTCCAGAGAGACTTAGAACATGGTGCTTCCAGAGAACCCTTAAGGTAGGAATGAGATGTACGACTGAGTTCA
Organism: Rhinolophus sinicus; assembly: GCF_057876585.1. NCBI lineage: Eukaryota > Metazoa > Chordata > Mammalia > Chiroptera > Rhinolophidae > Rhinolophus > Rhinolophus sinicus. The sequence goes on from NC_142502.1 coordinate 23,298,796, forward strand.
GTGTACCGTGCACATCTGTACACTGAGCTAGTGGATCTTGCCCAGGTCCCATCTCCCTTCCCATGAATCCAGACAACTACCCCTCCTCCCCACTACACGGAGACCAAGGTCTCTGGGAAATGGAGAACCCAGATATGGTAGCGAGCAAGGGTAATGAGGAGAGCTGAAAACAGGGGAGCTGATTAAGAGCAGGACCCCCAGCCTCTTCCCTTATTCTGCTTCCAGAATGCCAGCACCCATCAGATACAACCAGGCAGAAAATAGCTGACTTCTTTTCAAGAGAAAATAAATCAGAGGGGGGAAAAAACTATAATGTTGATGTTGGGATTTTCACAATGAAAAGCTTGCTTGCCATCTAATTACCATGTTGCAAAGCTCACTAGTACAAGTTGGCAAAAACTGCCCATCAATCCAGAGCCTCCTAGCAGTTTTTTAGGGACTCACCATTAAATGTTAATAGAGAGCCAGAGATTTCGAGGTATTTGAGTAAGTACTCCAGCAAAAACACACAAAAATAGAGAAACAAACCAATTGAAAAAAGGACCTCAGTTGAAAGAAATACGGCAAGTAGAAGAAAACATCAGTGAAACCATAATTAATATCCTCAAAGAGATGAAACAAGACATTGTATCCATGAAACAGGAACAGAATGCTATCTTTTAAGAAAAGAATAAGAAATTAAAATATGAAAATAGAATTTTCATTATCAATTTTAAATAATAAAGCAAAGTAAATCTGTTAAAAGAACAAAAAGACATTAAAAATAGGAGGGAAAAAAATTAGAAAACTAGAATATCAATTCAAAAGTGCCCAACATCTAACTAAAAAGAGTTCCAGAAAGAAAACAAAAACAGAGGAAATGGGGGGAAAGAAATTATGAAATAAATAACAAAGGGAAACTTCCCAAAACTAAAAAAAAATGTAAGTTTCCAGATAGAGTCAGTCCAATGCTCAAAATAAAAGGTTAAAAAAATTATACATACCAACATACAACACAGCAAAACTTTAGAACACTAGGGATAAAAAGATCCTAAAAGTTTCCATAATAAAGAAATTCACATAAAAATAAGGAATTAGGATGCCACCTGACTTCTCAACAACAGCACTGGAAGTTAGTTGATAATCTACTTTTTCCACCTCAGAGCTCCATTTTTATTCATCCCTCTCTCCTTCTTTCCCTCTCTTTCTCCCTCCCTCCCTCCCTCCTTTCCTTCCTTCCTCCCTCTTCCTCCAAGAAGCCACATGACTCCAAGAATTGTTGCCAGCTATTATTTGACCAGGAGGAAAGCCAGACTTAGAATGAAATCAATGAAACTAATTATCACAGAAGGCAAAATGGATAAACAGGAAACTACCAGGATCTTCGTGACATCAGTGATTTGCTTCATCAAATCATCCCTGAAGCCCGAGTTGCTCGTTGGCCATTTAGGACCTACGCTCAGAAAGCACTAGCATCACTTCCACTGTATTGGATTTGCTAAATCAGTCACAAGCCTGCCCAGATTGGAGGGAAGGAAATGTAGAAATACCATGGACCTTGAGAAATGAAGTTAGTGAGTAGTCAACTCTAAGGCTCAAATGTAGTCTTTCCTGAAGTAGAATATGTGATGATTATACCTCAAGTCATTCCCAACCTGTGCGAAGAGCACCCCTAAAGAACCAGTTAGTTCAAGGAGTCCAGGAAACCATATGCATACCAAGCATTTTCTGTGGATAAACCATGTGCCTTGTGTACATAAATATATATTCTGCTCTTATGATTAATAACCTGCAAACTCATTTAAAATCTTTGCTGAAGTCAGTCGCTTTTATATTCTGTACTTGTTGTATTCAGTATGTTGTATTATGTATTTTCTTAATCGTAGATACCAAAATTACAACTAACATGTGGAGGGAATTTTTTTATGCTTAAAGGGGGATTTTTTTTTAATGCATATTCCCCAAATTGGAAGTTATTGTCTTCATAGTCTACCATAAATCACAGAGAATCTCTGAGGCATGTCTTACTAGAAAACATTCAGACTGCCTTCCAGATCCACCGCAGCTCAGCTCACAGGCTGGCACAGCGGCTCTAAGCTATACGAGTATGCCTTCCCCTCCTCCACTCGCATCCATAACTGATTGGACCCGGGGAGAGCAGCTCACCGAAGTCAATCCTTAAGCTGGCCAATGACCCATGGACATTGTCAACTAAGGACAAATTGAGCTGCTCAGACTCTTTATGTTAAGCATTTTCATTCAGACATACAGCATGGGATCACTAGTAGCAAGAAGCGACACTAATAAATCAAAGTAATGAAGGAACAAATGAAAGCTGAAGTAAGAGCTGTGAATTAGAGAAAAGATGAAGAATGAGGAAGTTCATCAAAAGCAAGAGAAGCCAACAGAAAGAGCTGGATCCATGAAAACAACTGAGTGGTGTGAACGGGAGAATCTAATGCAGGGAGGAGTGGTTCTTCCCCAGGGCTACCCATCCTAACCAGCCTGGATGCTTCCTCAGGGAAATGCTTGGGCCCCACCTGGATCTACTCGATCAGAATCTCTGGAGCTTTTAGATGTGGAAAAAGCTGCAAAAGCCATTCTGACGCTCTCTGGTTAGGTGGCTCTCATCTCCAGAAGCCCCACCGTGGCACATTTCCCATCTTGGATTACAGTGAGTTAGTTAGCTTCCTAATTGCCATGTATACATGATGGCACTTAATTCTGGTTACCTAGCTAAGTGAGTCTCCATTTCTTCTAACCAAAAGTGTGTTCACTAAAAGAACTACAGAAAAAAACATTTTTTTAACAGAACTTTTTGTTGAGGCCGCTAGAGACAAATCAACTTTTTGCTGAGGCCGCTACAAGATGGGTTGTCATGTGGAATCGTCTTCTAGGAAAATTTTTTAACAGAACTTTTTGTTGATTTCTGATTTCCCATCAGAAAAACTTCTGAGGAGCAAGTTTTCTTTGAAGAGTTATTTATGTCTTTTGTTTAGGAAGAGGAAACACCAAGGTTATCTGACCATAAATAACTTAAATTTCTCTTGACTTGTTCTAGATATATGAGGCTATAAATTAATGAGTCCATACCACATGCCACTCAGAAAAAGCAGGCTTGTTCCTTGGCTAGCACATATGTTTGTATTTTGTCCATCAGTCCACAGGCCTTTTTCTCCTTATTGTCTGGAACCATAGGAAGCATCTCAGACACCAGAAAAGTCTGGGTAAATGTTAGTGTCAATTAAGACAAATTTCTAAAATCAACATTTCCATAACTTACTTTTAAATTGTGCCTCCAGGACACAAAGGAGTGCTTGGATTTCCAATGGTGGGAACTTAACGAAATTTGAATGCCAAAGTAGTAATTATAATCAATTCTCCCGTTAACAGTCATTCACTATGGAGAGAAGCTATAATTATAGATTGTTTCATATAATTTCAATATACAAAATAGCACTGTTAGGAACTTACAAATTAAAGTTACTTCATAATTAGTGTTACTTATCAAATTATTTCATATGGTTTGTTTTTTTACAGTTCTTTATAATTCACCATTATTAAGACATACACTTAGAATTGTTTCTTCTGACTTAAGGGTTCAAAATAACGCCCCAGCCTTCTCTCCCAGCCTCAGCCCTCAATACTCCTGTCTTCCTTTGTAACTTGCCTTTCTCTACCTTTGTAGGCAATAAGGACTCAACCAGTAAAGTCCTTCCCAATCATTCTGCTGCTTGAAGACAAACTTCCCTTCATCCCTGTTCCCCTCGGGAATAATTCATCATTTGTGCACCTACATCATGAACCCAAAGCTTCTGCTATATTTCATATATATTGCGTAATTTGTTTTTCTTTGACGACTGGAATCAAACTTTATTTATTCTTATTTTATACTGCTTTACCACTCCATAATGCCTACCACAGTGACTTACCAAAAGTAGTTGCTGTACATTTTCATTTCATGAAGAAACGCTTACGTACACTGTTCATAATGTTTAACTCCCCCCACCACCTGTAGCCAATGGCACTCATTACTGAGATGATTAACTGGAATACAGTTTATGGCCAAAAAAAAGATTATTTTCATCGTGATTCTGGCTCAAAAGAAATCAAATTTATGATTTTGAATTTTTAAGACCATGAGCCAAATAAAACTATCCATAGATAAAGTCATTACAAAGGAATCTCGAATCTAAAGGAAAATACATAAAACTGTATCATGGATGTCAGTGGTAGATAGCAGTGCCATTCTGCCAATTTTCTCAAGATAATCACATGGCTTTACATTTTCTGGAAGATATTTACCAAAGTCTAAATCATTATGGTTTGGAACTTTGAAACTTCATTTAATACCTAGAAGACACTAAACAATGTGACAAACTGAGTAACTATTTCAACTTACTTCTTTAGGTCCTTTAAGGAAGTCTCTGATTACATGAGGTCGGCCTCGTCTCAAAAAGTTCTGTCAGACGGTGAGTTTCCCAGATTGCTTTCCTCTAAGGGTTGCTTTGATTTCTCAGCCTAAGCTTTATAAAACCTGTAGATTATGTCATTTGTGTTTTCTAAGTGCCTGATCATTAAAATTTCAACTTAACACGTTGCGTACGGCGGGGTTTAAATCCCTCATACCCCTCTGTTCCGGCAGGTTTTTAAAAGAAACTACATTAAAATGCACTCTTCTCTTTAAAGTGTAAATGCTTCTATGTCATTTATTATTTTTCTATGGAATTTTTTAGGATTTACTCACCTATGATGTTAGTAATCCCTCCTGGTGTGATACTGCAGAAAGCAGCTTCCTTTGTTATTAACGAAACACAAATAATTCAATAAAATGTGCAAAGTAAAAAGAGTCACCAGGAAAAACGAGAATTCTCGTTATCCGTCCTTAACGCATGGCTCAGAAAAAAACGAAGATTCTCGTGATCCATATGCACCGTGTTAATGATAATAACAAAGGCAGAATTATGATTATGTATAAACATCAAAATTGAGATGAAAATCAATCTTGAACCTTAATTCTCAAGGCTCTGTCTACAATTCTGAACCTTCACGTGAGTTCCCGAACAAAATCCTCACCTGCTTACTACACATTTTCACTCTAACCACCTCAAATTTACTGTACCCGCATGAAACTCTCCCTAAAACCAGCCCTCCTGCTTCATCCAATTTCCTGGTCTCTTTTAAGACATTAGTATCTGTCACTGAGCCTACATAGGGTGGTGGCTTTTGACCATTCCTTCTCATTTATCTTTTATGTTCTGCCACATGGTTTCATGGATTTGCTTCCAAAGGTCTCTTGTATCTAGAGTGAATTCGCATTGTTGCCATATACCCAGCATCCTTTCCTTTGGGGAAACCTCCCTCCCCTATTTGAGATGAAGCTATGAAACATAGTATCCCACTCCATCCTCACTCAGAAACAAGCACATGACCTAGGCCTGTTAATTCACTGTGTCTCATCCCTCTGTTAAATGTCATTGGTCAAAGGGGTAGGTTTATGCAGCAAGTTAGGCCAATCAGAATTCCTTTCTTAGAACTCATAATTAGATATGATAAATTATCTTTCCAGTACGGTTGCTAATCTAAGAGTATGTGATTTTGCAACTACCAGTAGGCATCTTCCTGGCTATTTGCAGAAAGTCTATTTAGAATAGAAAGAGAATGAGACAATATGGGAAGACAAAGAGTTTTGACATTGTTTGGGTCCCTAGAGCCTGCCATGCCTGAAGTCCATCCCACTCTGGATTTGCCAGTTAGATGAGTCAAATTTCAAAATCTTGACTCACCCACTTTCTAAGTAGGTGAACTTGGACAGGCTACTTAAGTTTTCCATATCTCTTACCCCATCTACAAAATGGGAGATCACATTAATACCTACCTCACAGGGTTATACGAGGATTAGCATAGTAAATGCTCAACAAACACTAACGATGACTATGAAGCGCCAGCCAGTGAATTCTGTTGTTTAACCGAGTTTGAGTTGAGGTCCTGTCACAATAGAAAGTGTATTGATGCCAGATTTTCAATTTCCTTCAAAATGTGTTTGAAGCCCACCCTTCCTCTGCCTTTCCATTATCACCACCTCCATGAGATTCTTGGGCAATGTTTTTGCTGGCTTGTCTGACTGCATCTTTACTCTCTACAGTTCACCCTAGTTACCAGTACCAGAGTGACCTGCACAAAACATGCTTTTCATCATGGAATTTTCCAGCTCCAATTTCTGTCCAGAGGCTTTTCCCTGGCTTCCCAGGTTCCACCTTAATTATCCAATCTGAATCACCCTAACCAACGTGACATCCTCCTACCTTTCAAAAAATCATGCCTTGGTAATACACATCCCTCTGTCTTACCTTGAGTCATCACCCTCACCCATCCCATTTTTTCCCTGCAGTTAATCAGCTCCAATGATGCAAATTCTGCCTCTTCTATGATACATTTTCCAACCGTCATGGCTTTCATTGATTTTAACCCTCCTTGAGATCCTATATCATTTTCAATCCTGTACTACAGGCAGCAACATGCAATTATAAACAATCCTTTATTGTGTCAGGTGGGTATGACTAATTCAATTAGAAAGTGAAGTTTTTAGGTTACTTTTTTTGGCATGGCCCCTACCTCAATGATAAGCACACAATAGGTATCAAAATCAGTATTTTTTTCAGAGGGCCCAATCATAACACTAACCATGCCCACTTTTTAATTTTTAAATGATTCTGTAGCTTTAAGAGAATTTTTCTTCAAATTAAGGTAACTTTTACTATTCACCTAATTTTGATGCAAAAACTTGATTCTGAGAAGCATATAAATCTTAAATGACAAAATAAGGAAATAAGGCAGTTTTAAGATAGTTACATGTTTTTATTACATAAACATTAATCTATTCCTTGTGGGAGCTGGTTTTTCTGTTTGCTTCTTGTTTCACAGAATGTCAAATATCTATAGGAATTGTCTAAGAATGATTTATGAAACATTCTCACATGCCCACCAAAAAAGCCTTGATGCCTATATTTTCCAAACAGATTCCTGAGAAAAATAATAAGTTTTGTTGATTTTACAGCATGATACATAAATTTTCTTTCAAGATATAAAAAAGGAGACTTCTAAAATGAGTCTCCTTTTGCTTACAAAGTTCTATAAAAATACATTAGGTATGCTCATATGTTTGTCCTTTTACTTGAAAATATTCCAGTTTACCAGAAACAAAAAATAACAATAAACAATGATACGCAAACCACATTAATCTTGTAGCAATATAATGTCAACATCATCATGAACACCTTGCAAAAGTAGCTCTCCTGGGTATGTAACAATCTTCCTCCGTTTTGCAGCTTTGAGAGTTCCTACCAATGCTTCAAAGAGGTTGGCACATTTGTCATCTCGGAAGAGGACCCCAAATTTCACACTTAACTTCCCATCAGCATCTATTTTGAGAAAATACAATGTTAGCCAATGCAAAGTGTTTCTTGCCCCCATGTATGGAAGCGTTGCACAACATTTAATAAATATTTAACTATAGTTTAACCAAAATAACAATTTAACATTTAAACATCATAAATTCAATGTAACCTCTTCTCCGATCTATAAAGTAATGAGAAAAAACAAACTCATGTGTTGTACACCTCCTAGCCTTAGTATCATCTGGATAAAGACTGGAAGAGAACCAAGAAACATTTACAAAAGGTGAATATGTTACAGCATTACTATTATGAACCAATACCTCTCATTCTCAATTTCCATTTTTTCAATGATCATGTTAGTTATTGAATCAGCAAAAATAACAAACACAAGAGAAACCTCAGGTCTGGAGCAGTATTTCTCTAAGTGTGTTCTGAAGTACTCAGAACCCCCAGGTCAGTTTCCTCATCTGTAAAATGGGGATCTTCATACTTTCTTCACAGTGCTGTTGAGTGACAGTTCTGCAGCACACAGCACAATGCCCAGCACAAACTGAGCACTCACAATGATCATTGGCTCAATCGTGAGTGAGAGAAATGGGGGAGTGTGCCAAACCATAGTCACAGGGAAAGCAAGTAAGCATCCAGGTAATAGGAACTAGAGTGACTCACCTCAAGTAAACTATCTAAGATGAGAAGAAAAAGGAAATAAGTTTGTAAAGGAAAACAGGAAATCTAACCCTGTTTGGCCTGGAAAACAAAGATGTACCTCTTTGATCTTTTCAACTTCTAGCATGATCCTCTATGCAACAAGAATCTTTCACTGATTACAGAAATAAATGGAGCTGCTGGGTAACTTTGGGCAGGTCTTTCAAGCTCTCTGAGCTACAGTTACCTCATCCAAAAAATGAGGGTAAAAATAGCCCTCACAGAGTTGTTACAAGGATTAAAAGATAGAATATAGGTAAAACCTTTTAGAGAGTGCCTGGCATATGGCAAATTCAGGTTAACGTTTTTAAAGGCATCAAAGGCAGAAAGCGGGGTGTAATCTTGGAGTCCTCCCGCCCACTCACGCCTCAACCTTGCAAGTGATTCCACTTTCTTTGTATCATCTGTTGCTGTAGCTTCTCCTCTCCATGGACAATTAATTTCTTGATTCAGGCCCAAATTAATCCTCGTGTGGGTAACTGCAAGACTCCTTACTAGCCTCCCTTTCTTCGTTTGTGACCCCCAATACATCCTCCACATTGATGAATAAAAAATGTGGAAGAAACGTAAGATGCAAATCTAATTGATAATCTTCTACTTTGTTCTTTCATTGGCTCCGTGGCATTAAAGTAAAGTCCATGGTCTCACGATGAGACTCTTTGTCTTCTGGCCCGTGCACTCATCTCTCACCTGATTTCCTGCCATACTGTCCCATGCACCTTTTGATCCCGTTAAAATGAATGACTTGCTGTTACCCAAGAGGACATGAAAGATCCTGTCTTGGTAATTTGACCCATGTCGAGCCATCTGCCCAGCATCCCAGACCCCTTTTCCTAGCTAAGTTCTTTTTCTTCAAGAAAGGACTAAAATGTCACCTTTTCTGAGAAGTCCTCTGTGATTCCCTCAGTTAATAGCTCATCTTATAAATTCAAATATATAGTTGTCAAAGCAGGTACCATCAATTATGGTAATAATAATGAACATTTATTGAATACTTGCTATGTTGCTGAAACTGTCCAATGCATTTTACAGTCATAAAATGCAGTTAATCTTCATTTCATCAAAGATAAGATACATTTCATTTCATGAAGAACTATTATTATATGTTCCAATTAAACTGCCAATTTAACTACAACACACCATACATTAGAAGATACATCCTTAGTTTAGAGATTTCAAAGTGTGGAAAAAACGATCTTTGAATCATTGAAATAGAGTATTATTATTATACAAATAAGGAAACCTAGGCACAGAAAAGTTTAGGAATGTGCCCAAGGTTACACAGCAAATATGCAGAGGAGCTCAGGTTCATTCTGAGAGTCTGACTCCAGACTTCCAAAAACAAACCTTAAGCTCTTAACCACTTCCCAGTTTGTTTGCCTGTCTCTCTCCCCTACTTAAAGAGACCCACAAGGGCTAAGATAGAATTTTATTTATTTTCATATCTCCAGCACTTAAGCACAAAGGCAGCACTCAAGAAATACTTGTTAAATTGTAATAATTTATATCTTCAAATAATCTTTACCCATTTTTTTCTACTGAATGAAAAATGAGAAAAGGATTTTATTTTAAAAGAAACAGATAATGCAAAATTCGTCAATTTCCACCTTCAGCTAATATATCATATTTAGATTAGTCTAAATATCATAATTTAGATTCCTCAAAATTATTCCAGACACAACTTAAATAATTAACCATAACATGTCAGTAGACAGCATATCTCCACAGATGCTTCCCAACTCATCAGTCATCTATTACCAGGACCAGGTAGGTCAGGGAGGCTACAATATTCAAAATATTTTCATCCTTAAAGAAATGATAATGACTTTGGTGTCTTCGACCGTGTATCCCCAAAAATAGGACCTAGCCAGACAATCAGCACTACTGCATCTTTTGGAGCAAAAATTAATATAAGACCCGGTTTTATATTATATTATATTATATTATATTATATTATATTATATTATATTATATTATATAAGACCCAGTCTTGTTGTAACACCCGGTATTGTATTGTATTGTATTGTATTGTATTGTATTGTATTGTATTGTATTGTATTGTGTATTGTATTGTATTGTATTGTATTGTATTGTATTGTATTGTATTGTATTATATTATATTATATTATACCCGGTCTTATATTATAGTAAATAAGACCGGGTATTATATTAGTTTTTGCTAATCAGCATTAGAGCTGATTGTCCGGCTAAGTCTTATTTCCGGGGGAACACGGTAGTTTGCACAGCTGCTAATTTTGAAGTGCAGATGCAGTTTACCCTAGTAGAACACTAACACTTTTAAATGCAATGAATCCAACCAATAAACAACACTAAGCTGACAGGAAGAACGATCTAGGAAAGAAAAGAATCCTATAAATCTTTGGAAATACATCTTCAATACCTTTAACAAACCAAACAATAGCACTACCCCCAGGGGTAATATGACCTCACAGAGCTCAGGAGAAATTGGGAATATAGAAATGAGGACCACAGGTAGGGGCATCACAGTGGGAAAAAGACTTACCCAACTTCCCTCAAGTGGGAGGGAGAAAAATTGGGTTAGGAAAGATTGTACATTTGCTTCATTGGGGAACTAAATAAATGACACCCTCCACTGTTTCCTCAGTGTTCTCCAGAAACATCCCAAATGCAGCTCAACCATTTCGTCCTAAAGGGACCTGCCCTAGACCTCAAAGTCTTACCCGAGAGTCAAGGCTTCCCTGAGTGCCCTACAGCTTTCAAGAATCTGTTTCTCTGGGACCCTTCTGACATTCAATTCAGAATGTCAGCACTTCACCAGTTAGCACACCATTGTTGGCTGATAATTGCCTCATGAATTTTTAATCTATTTTTCTCAAGTAGTGAGATCCTTGAAACACAGGAGCACACTTTATGTCACTTGTACTTACACAGTGCGAGGCATATGGATTCCCAACAAATAGCAACTGACCATATGATGAAACTCAGTTGTTGAGTTCTATATGCCAACTTTCATATGCCTAGTTTATCTTCTCTCGGTATATTTCCGTGATGATGTCTCAGGTTTGATGTAGAAATAAAGTGAATAGAGAAGACCAAAAAGGGCAGGCATAGGCAAAATGATGACCCTCCACATATATCCAGGCCCTAATCCCCAGAACCATGGATATGTTACCTTATAGGGCCAAAGGGACTTTATTGGTGTGATTAAATTAAGGACCCTGAAATGGGGAGTTATCCTGGACTATCTGGGTGAGCTCTATGTAATCACAAGTCCTTCAAAATGGAAGCAGGAGGCAGAAGACGAGGTCACAGTGATGCAGTGTGAGGACGCAACCAGCTGTTGCCAGTTTTGACGATGGAGAAAGGGGCCATGAGCCAAGAATGCATAGAAAAAGACTAGGAAACAGATTCTCCCGAGCCTCCAGAAAGGAATGCACCCTGCAAACACCTGGATTTTAGCCCAGGGAGACCCTTATCAGACTCTGCTTTGGTTTGAATGTTTGTGTCCCCCAAAAAACTCATATGTATGTTGAAATCCTAACCACCAAAGGTATGATATTATCAAGTGAAGCCATTGGGAGGTGCTAAAGTCATTTGGGTATAAGAATGTAAAGTCATGAATCAGGGATCAATGCCTTATAAAAAGAGGGTGCAAAGAGATCCCCAGCCTCTTCCACCATGTGAGGATACAAGAGGAAGTCGGCAATCTGGAAGAGGACTGAACCCTAAGATGTTGGCACCCTGATTTCGGACTCCCAGCCTCCAGAACTGTGAGCAATAACCGCCTGCTGTTTAAAAGTCATCCAGTCTGTGGTATGTTATTATAGCAGCCCAAATGAACCAACTAAGACAGACTCCTAACCTACATTATTGTTAAGATATTAAATGTGCTGTTTTACATCACTAAGTGTGTGGTAATTTTACAGCAGCAATAGAAAACTAATACTGGGGACATTTGATACTAATGGCTTAATGGGATTTTCAAAGTATGTCTTGTTATTTCAAATGATTTGTGATTCATAAGCAGACAGAACCATAAGAAGAATCAGCTATAATGACAAAACAACTCGAGGTAATTCAAAGCCCCTTTACACTGATATGATGTAATTTCATAACTTTGAGTTCCATTATCCTATTTGTTGCTGAATATGTCTGTTGGTCTTACAATTTTCAAAAGGCTCCCCAAATCTTGCATGTCTTATCTGAGATGTACAAATATCCAAAGCAAAAAGCACAATAGTTACTTTCATTACAACTTTGGAAAAGGATACTAATACTACCAATGTTACATGTCACTAATTTCATGGTAGCTGCTAATATGCTGCTGAAGAAAAAGCTGATTTAAAAAAAAGTTAAAAAAAACCCTAAAGGATGGCTTAGTTATATGTACGTGAATACTTGATTACATAAAACTCAAGAATTTGGAGAAAGTAGAGACAATTGAGTATAAGTTCAATCTCAGTCCTTAGTCAAATATTTGGAAGTTTATAAAAATGCTGGCAAGATAAAGCAGAAAAATGAATTTTAATGGAATGACAAATAAAAATTTGAACACGATTCAATTACCAGATTTCAATGCAACCAGATTCAAGAGGCACAGCGGTTTTCTTTCCATTCAAAGGATCATGAAATATCTCCACCATTCTTTGCACCAGAACCACAATACTTCAATAGTTTTCTGTCTCCAGATATCTATCACTGCATGTGGAAGACACTTGTCACCCAGGATGAGGGTAGAGCTTCCATACCTGTGTCTTCAAGCCCTGGTGAGCCCTTCGCAGGCTTCTACAAAAAAGTTGGTCCTACTTGCTCTGATGTAAACTCAATAGAAATACTGTACCTGTGTTATAATACTTACTTTTGGAACCCAGACGATGAATTTCCTCCACTAGGAGGTTAACTTCATGATCCACATTCATTGCTGCCTGACAGCAAAAAAAAAATAAGTTTGTTTTATCACCATTTCTACATTCCATTAAGCATATCTTGCCAAATCCAAGGGTCCTGTCTATACTTGTGTAGCATTTGTCACTATTAACTTACCATGTCTCCCTTCCTAAAAATACTTGTGTGATACACATGGCACCAGAGTCCCTCCATTTTCCCTCCACCTTTATAACTTCCTGTCTGAGCTGACTTCACTTGTATCCTACACAGTCTGTTGGGAAGAATTTAGCCATTTTCCTTGTACCCACTATCAATGTTGAGCCCATCCTCTTCACGGTGCTCTGCTTGCCACCTAAGGGGTACAGGACCTGTCCCCAGGGAACTCACCCTCCAGAAGCAGAGAAAGGCCTGGAATGCGTAGCAATGTGACAGCACTCTTTGAGTGATGGGTCCAAGGCACAAAGGAAAAAACCACAGAAGGCTCCGTGGAGGTCACTGGAGAGGAGTAGACCAAGTAGACAGTTGGGAAAGGGTGTTCTATGCCTGGGGAAGGGCATATGCAAGAGCACAGAAGCAAAGGAGAAAAAGTAGGCCCTATGTTAGGAGCTGGAGGTACCAAGATAAAAAGACACACTCCCTCCCCTCTGAGAGCCTACAGTCTTGTAGGGAAGGCAGATAATACAAGGCAATTTTAATAACATCAGATCAGTGCAATGATGACTTCTGGGTCACACACAGGGACGACATGTCCTTCCCTAGACAGTGTCCAGTACAACCTGACTATAATGGAGAGCTTTGGGGGAAGACCATTCATCTTCAGATAAGGAGGAGTCCAGGACTGACAGGAGCTGCGAAACTTACCTTAGGTCACCAGGCCCTCCATGGGCTGGGCACTGCCCACCGTTCCAGCTTCCACCACTCTGCCCACCTGAACTGTAGGCTGCAGCTATGTGGACCTTCCTTTTGTTCCTTAAATGTCCCTCAATCTTGCTCCTTTACACATACTACTTCTTCAACCGAGACTATGACTATTCGTCTTTCTTGGGACTAACTCCCACACATCCAATCCCAGCTTAGATATAACTTCTTCCAAAAAGCCTTCCATGAAACCTGGAGTTTAAGAGCTGCCCCACTATGTGTTCCCATGGCATTGTCCATCCGCCCTCTTCATTTCATTTGATTGGAAATGACCGGCGTCTCAGCTTTCACCACTAGCTGGTAAGCATCTCTAGGCAGGGATCTGACTATAATCCTCTCTGTTGGATCATGTCTGGCACCAAAAGGACAGGTTCAACAAACTGGTTTCACAGACTGACAGAAGGAGCAAAAGGCACAAAAGGGGATGGAACTCTATCATGGGAGTTGTTGCCGTAGAGCTGCGGGCTTGCGTGGGGAGCAGAGGGGTACTCACGGAGGAAGAGTGCTCAAAGACAGAAAAAGGAAGGTAAAGGGCCCGGAAAACACCTACAGAAATGAGAGAAATCTCAGCAAGAAATGGAAAAGAGCAGATAGAGGTGGAGGAGAGCGCCATGACTGAGCTGGGTAGAAGTAAAGGAAGAAGAGTTTCCAATCAGAAGGCGGTAATTTACAGTGAAAACGACAACATGAGGGTCAGGAAGTATGAGCAACTGGGCAGAATACGCATCAACTCAGTCTGTTTTCAAATCCTAAATTCTCCAAATCAAATCAGGGTCTAAAAGAGTGGGGATGTCTATGATTTACTTTGGGGTGACAATTTGGAACAAACAACTTTATCCAGACAGATTATAACTAATTCCTGGTAGCTTTTAAAAACACGAACGGAATCTATGTTTAAATTATACTGATTGGGACCCCAGATTTTCCATCAGCTAACAATTAAAAGCACCATCTGTCATGTGCTACATTATACGCATATGTGTGATTATAGTTTAAGAAGCTTGTATCACAATAAAATGCAACATCTTAGGTTTGTGCATCTACACAAAACTCTATCAAAAATTATAGCATCCAAATATTAGGACCTTTGTGTTAGTAAAATTTTATCTATAACATTATGTTCAAGTCAAGATATAGTTTAAGAGAGATATTCAAAAGCTAAAACATACCCAGAGGATACAACTGAAAGACATACCATGAAAATAATGGTAGGAAAAAAAACGTACAAATGTTGGTGTGGTGGACAGCTGTCATTGTTATGTGCCCAGAATCCATTCGCCATCTGGTACCAGCAATCTAATTGTGGTTTGGATTAAGTCTTCCTTCCTTGCTCTAAACCCATGTATCTTGGGTCGCCTCAGCCCAAACTCCAGGAGTAGCTCAGAGCCACAATAACTGATTTGAGGGAGAGGCAGGTGATCCCATCCTGGACAATGAGGTTCAGTCCCAGGATTTTGCCAGACCTATTGGTAAAACGACACTGTCCTACTGGATTCTAAGATGTAACTTTACAGCCTCTGCTATAATCGGCTACCGTGTGGCAAGAACTTGTCAGGAATAAAGGTAGCGCAAAGAAAAGTCCAACCACAAAACAGTGATTGAACCTGTACATGACCCTGGATTTTTCAGCTACGTGGACCAATCAGTCTTTCCTGGTTTTGCTTGTGCCGTTTGAATGAGTTTCTGTCACTTGCATTCTAAATACTTAACCCAAAAAGCCTAGAGAAGACCTGCCACTATATATATAATATATATATATTTATATATATATTATATATATATATTATATAAATATGTATATATTTTAATTAAAGCTCCTTTTATGTACTTATGTGAATACTCTTGTTTTGTGTTGCTCTATTGGGTAGGAGGTTTGATGTAATAGAAAGGCAGATTTGGGAGCCATATAAGAAAAAAAATTCCCAAACAATGAATCAAATCTGCACCCTGTTACTAGAAGCATTAATGCAGAAGTACTATGGACCTATGAGGGTTGATGAGGAAATCAGCCCACAGTGGACTTCTGGAGACTGAAATGTCCAAGCGGATTATGGTCCTCTCTAATTCTCAGATTCTATGATTTCCTTCCAGTCTGAAAATTGCTCTTTAACACCATTCTCCACTCCTTCCACCCACCACCAGCTGCACACTTCAGACATAGCTCTCCATGAAAAATGAGACTCAAAGAGGACGTCCCACTCAAATATAGTGTGAATACCTACATCCTATTAAACAGATGTATGTTCATCCAATTTTAAGGCAACCAGCATTTCTGTATAATTAATTACACACGAGGCTCCTTATCTATGTTAATTCATGTAATCCTAAGAGCTTTGCAAAGTATTTATTATTTATCCCCATTTTATGAGTGATGAAACTGGCTCAGAGGGACTCCCCACAATTAAATGCTATTTCTACCACAGGGTGGTCCTCCTCCACCTCCCCCCCCCCCCCCCCCCCCCGCCTCCTCCTTTTACTTTTGCCTTGCTGGTTATTATGCAAAGTGCACTAAATAGTGAGTTGTATCTGTATGAAATATCACATGCTCAGTACTTACTAAGGCAGAACACTTACAGAGCGAGAAAGGCTCTCTGCCCAGACCCCTCCAAATAGGACAATAACAGGCTTAGGAACTATTGCTGGCATACATAATTTGACATGATTTACTTATTTATTCTATTGTTTAGTGGGGGTAAGGGGGGAAAATACTTCAGTTACACAATCCTTGGAAGGCCCGTGACATTTTATTGGTACACAAGCCTGGGACTGAGTAAGCAGCAAGATCAAAAATAATGAGAGGCCAAAAGCGGGGCAGGTCTAAGTGGAACAAAGAGCTCATTGGTCAATGGGGTGGGGGTGGGGGGTCAAGGGAAGGCGATGGCAGATGCTAGGGGAGCCCTCTAATTGTGACAGAAGCTAATTAGGCATTGTGCATGGGAATCACAAAGAAAGCCGAATGTCAGAGGATTGGGCATATGCTGACACACTCCACCATCAATATACACTTAAGAATCTATTTAAAGACCCTGTTATAGTTTTTTTTTCCCCCCTTTCTTTTTTTAAGGTTGGAGACAATACATGGATGTTTTCTAATGTTCAAGGAGTAAAGCCTACTGGAGTGGGGGCGTCTGGGAATCAGGAGCCAACTCTACATATCAGGGCTGGCCACTTTTCCAGCCCACCTAAGCCATCCAAGACTTGCAGCTGGTGCGGGTCACAGGATGACTCGGTTCCTTCCTGACAGCTTGCAGCCGCGCACACACTCCATATATGGTCATCCCTGCTCCAAGTTTGGGAGCTGGCCCCTAAGGGGTCCCAAGACCTTGTCCCCTGCAGGCAACCACTCGATCACCACCGGCACCGGTGCAGAGCTAGGCTGCTCCAGGCTCGGCCGCCTGCCGCGGGGCAGCACGGCGGGCTCCGGAGCAGCACCCCTGCGAAGGGCCGCGTCCCGAAAGCCTTTGTCTCCGCAACTCCCGCGCCAGCGCTGCGGGCTCGCGCTCCCGGTGCCGGTGCGCCCCAGCGTGTAGCGAGTGAGCGCCCAAAGTGGGCAAAGAAAATGGACCCCGCTCCGGGCTCCACGAGCCCCTAGTGGCTCTTCACTACCCCCTACCCCACATACGACCGGCAAAGCACAGAGCCGCGCCCATCGCCCGTGCCGCAGAGTCCCCCGCCAGGAGGCACCAAATTCCTCGGGGGACCCTCTCCCCGCACCCCCGCCCAGCTCTGCATAACTGTCTTCGGACCCCGCCAAATGCAAAGCTGACTCGTTGCACCGCGGTAAAAATCGGTACACCGCGCTGACCTCCGTCCGCCCCGGCCCGCAAAGCATCACGTGAGCAGAGTGCGGAAGTCTGTGGGAGAGGTAGGGGCGTGTGGCGCTCCCACCCGGGCCCCCCGCACGGTCTCAGCCCAATTCTAGTTGTCACCTCCACACGCCTCAGCCCCCTCTCCCGTCCCGGCTTTCCACCCGCAGCCCACGATTCCCCGTTCCTGGCCTCCACCGGATACACGGGTTCATTCCTTATACCTAGTCACATCTTCCCGGGGGACTCACTCACCTCTCCGCCTCCTTTTCTTTTCCAATGAAAAACTGGTGCAGCGTCGGCCGGACCTGGTTATCTTCAACGCACCGGGGAGGAAGAGGCTGAGAAAGGAAGTGACTGAGGCAAAGAGAAAGGCTGGTGTGCAGGAGGAGGAGCGGGGCGGGGTGGGGGTAAGAGTTTAAGCGCTCAGGAAAGGGGCCGCCCACACTCCGGGGACAAGCCTATGAGAAGCAAACTCCGGAGAGGAGACGCTGGAGAAGGGGGCAGACTCCAGACAGGTGGCAGGCCGCCTGAGACTTCTAGGAAAATGGACCCACGGCTTTGATTACTGTCTTCTTTCCGCCGTGCTAGTCAGAGCCAGTGGTCCCCAACACCCTGCATCTGATCCTTGACGTGACTTCCTGCCAAGCTCGCTTTCTTAACGTAAGAACTAAAGCACCCTCAAAGTGCTGAATGTTGAGGTCTCCTTGGAGGAATGTGACATTGGTTCCGTGTGCCTGGAGAGCAGGGGCCTCCAGAAAACTGCATGACAGCAGGATAGTTTGATTTGCAAAACAAAACTCATCTTGAAAACCAATTTTATTTACTGCAAGGAAATATCACTTAAAGGTGTAAGGGTGAAATTCGGTAAACCAATAGTAATTAGACTTAGCTAGTTTGCAGTTTGACTCACCTCATAACTCACTATCTAGCCACTTGTAGTTAAATTTAGCTAGTTTGCAGTTAGAGCCGTCCTGATATTCAGCTGTTTTCTCTTTGTTTCTCCCCTCATTGATTAGCTTGAAAACTCTGTTTTGTTCCCTTTCTCAAGGCTCACATACCTCGTTAATCCATTTAAGCAGCAGAATTCTAACCTGAAAAGAGCAATTTCTTCATTCTCACGCTACCAGACACCAGAATCCAATTTGCAACTCCCTTGTAGTTTTCACTGGTGACACTAGTGATAAAGCCCCAGGCTGCGGTGGCTGGTGGCCGAGTAGAGAAGGCATCCAGAGTCCGGAGACAACATTATCTTAAAACAGCCCAGATCTCAGGAAGAGATGTCAGCCCTCTGACAGCCTGACTGACTCTCCCTTTCCTTTGTTCTTCTTCTTGTGTGCCTACAAAACCTTCTGCCGCTTCTAGGAACGGGGAGATGGCCTTTGGACAGGAGTTGCCATCCTCCCAGAATGCCAGCATTCCGAATAAACCTCTTTGCTTTCCACCAAGCTTGTCTCTCGATTTTTAACTTTTTCAAGCGGCGGGCAGCCGGACCTTAGCATGGTATCAAAGGTAGTTCTTGATCCTGGGTCAGTGTAAGTTTCTTCCCTTCTTTATTCATTACTTCCTACCTCTAACTGCATAATGCGGTCAACTTATTCAAACTCCCTTTATTTTAGTCACTGTGGCTTTCGTGTGTGTGTGTGTGTGTGTGTGTGTGTGTGTGTGTGTGTGAGAGAGAGAGAGAGAGAGAGAGAGAGAGAGAGACAGAGACAGAGACAGAGACAGAGACAGACAGAGAGAGAGAGAGAGAGAGAGAGAGAGAGAGAGAGGCTTTACCTGGAGTCCCTTCAGAAAGGGAAACCAAGGCCCAGCTGAGAGAAGTGACCAAAACTATTCTAGGGCAGAGGTTGCACAAAAGAATTACCCAGAAAGTGGCCCCCTCCAAAATCTGATTGGGTTAAGAGTGATCGCGTCACGCCAGAGCACACAGTCCATAAACTGGCCATCCCAGGAGGTGACCTGGAACAAAAAGTTCTCACCAAATAGTGACTCTATTTGGTAATTAGGTAAGCCAATCAGATTCTCCCTTGGAAACTGAAAGGGGAGAATACAGAGAATGAGTCATCTGATAGAAAGGCTGAAGCTGAGAGAGGTCTTGAGGCAGGAGTAGTGAAAATGCGCCTCCAGAAAGCAAAACATTTGAGTAAGCAGAAGCTGTGAGGTTGACGTAGAAGGTGGATAGGGACAGAAGTGGTAGAAGCTGACTGTAAGAGAAGCTGAGACCTAGTGATGGAATTAGAGCAACAAAGACCTGCTCCCCAGGGGGATATGAGTATCTAGGTGCCTAGCGGTGCACTGGATCCATCCACTTCCCAAACTGCATTCTAGTTACCCTGTCACAGTAAACACCAATCACCCTGGGTGTGACTCTGAATGGACCTCTGTTCCCTACAACCAAAAGATAAGGTAGGTTTCTCATGTCACATGAAGTTTAAGGTGACGCCAGGATCCTTTGAGGCCTGTTTTTTTCTCACTAAAAGAAATCTAAGAAATTATATCTTTCAAAATCTACATAATGCAAAAATTGTAATTCAAGGAAAATATCATATTTGCATTTCTCCAAGCAGGACCTGGCTATTTTGGCCAGTGTCAGCACTCACAATTCTTCAATCAGATAATATCCAATGAAATGAATAATCAATCTGTAGTGTGCCACTTCTGTTAAGACTAAGCAATTAGTGTGTCATAATATTCTGCCAGTGAGCAAAAGAAGAAATATACTACTTAAACAAGTAAAAGTCCCTGTTAAAATAAAATTAAAAATACTTTGTTTATACATGTGCTGCACTAAACAAAACATAAACTTCATGTTAATCTATAAGGAATTACAGTTCAGGAAAGTAGTGCTTGCTGAGAGGAATAGTATAAGTTTTGTCAACTAATGTTTTTCATACCCACTTCCTACTCTTTCAGTTTCCATTTAGACTTTTCTTATTCTTTTAAGAATATTATCATCATGTAGGCAAACAATGTGGAATTTTAAACCAAAAAGCAAAAAATAAAGTTTATTAAACAGTCAAGAAGTAATCATTAACTAACAAGCACGTGCCAGCCACAGTGTGCCAGTCCTGGAGGGTACAAAGCAATCTATAGCATGATCTTTGTCAAAAAGAACTTTCAGTAATGTGCATATAAAGTATTAAGACAATCTTTACCCTTTTATTTAATTGCATAGTATAGCCCAGCACTGTCCAATAGAAATATAATTGTGAGCTACATCTGTAGTTTAAAATTTTCTAGTAGCCACATTAAAAAAGAAACATGTGAAATTAATTTTAATAATGTTTATTTAACCCAACGTATCCAAAATACTATTATTACAATCTGTAATGGTTATTTTAAAAATATTACTGAGATATATATTATTTGTACCAAGTCTTTGAAGTCTATTATGTATTTTACATTTACAGCACATTTCAAGTGCTCGATAGCTGTTTGTGACTATTGGTCACTATTTTGGTCAGCACAGGTATAGACAATTCCAGAATAAAGCATGACATATATACTAATAATTTTGCTTAAGAAATTACATGTTCCTGGAATGAGAAAAATTATAACGTTTTATTTAAAGGTTCATGGAAAACTGAAATATGCATTTAAAACTATATAATTGTCATCACTGCAGTGAATAGAAAAAAGTCTCTGTAAAGGATCAGTGGTATTAGAAGTTAGGATAGTGGTTATCCTTGTTGGGTGGTGGGTGGTAGCAACTGAGACGGCGTGAGGGGGCCTTATCGGGTGCTGATAATGCTCTGCTTCTTGCTCTGTGTGCTGGTTAAACAGGTATTTTGTTTTGAGAATTCCTTAAGCTGGATGTTTAAGATAAGTATTATTTTTCCTATGGTTATGTTCTTTTTTAATAAAACCTTTTTAAAAATAAGGAATTGTGGGGACAGAGAAAGGAGTGCAGTTTCCAGTCTCTCGGCCTCACGTGGAAAGGTGCTGGCTTAGGTAGTAAATGGCCATCAACTGTGATTGCGTGGCCATCAGTTGTGGCTAGTTGGCCGTCAGCTATAACCAGTGAGCTATTGGCCTCTAATATAACTGCTGTGGCTACAGTAGCAAAAAAATAGGGGCTAGCAAGAAGATGGTGGCTGAGCTGGCAAGAGCGCATTGCAGTTAGCACGGTGGACTGTGGGTTGCAGATTGCAGAGAAGTGGAAAACAGGTTGTGGATAGGTGGCTCTGCTTCCTGTGTCTCCAACCCAGCCGCCAATGACAATATAGTGGTATGACTCCCCTATCTATGGATCCGTGGGTGTTCCTTTTTGGCCTCATCGTGTCCTGCGTTCTTATGTGGGGAGCGGGAGCAGAGACCCTGCATGCTGCCCAGCACGACAAATGGCACAGCGAGCAGGGTCCCCCGCACGACAAGAATAGAGGATCTTAACTGAGCAAGGCTTAACCCAGGAATGTAAGGGTTACTCAACAACATCAGGAAATTTAATACCATGTTTCCCTAAAAATAAGTCCTAGCCGGACCATCAGCTCTAATGCGTTTTTTGGAGCAAAAATTATTATAAGACTCTTTTATATTATTTATATTATATTATATTATATTATATTATATTATATTATATTATATTATACCAGGTCTTATATTATATTATATTATATTATATTATATTATATTATATTATATTGTATTATAGTATAGTATAGTATAGTATAGTATATTATATTACATTACATTACATTACATTACATTACATTACATTACATTACATTATATTATATTATATTATAAGACCCGGTCTTATATTATATTAAAATAAGACCGGGTCTTATATTAATTTTTGCTCCAAAAGACGTATTAGAGCTGATGATCTGTCTAGGTCTTATTTTCGGGGAAACACAGTAATCCCGTATGGCAAGTAGTCGCTAAATTTTATCTTATTTCTTAAAATGAGATTTCTCATTTCGACCTGTCATTCCAGTACAGACTATCCTCACCATATGCTCATATTAATGTTGACAATGATAGTAATCATAATGATGATTACATGTCTATGGCACTAATTCTTGATCCAATTGTAGTACTGTTTGAATATTTTGGATGACACAAGAAAATAAAAGTAGGATCTGTGCTCTCAAGAAATAATAGAAAAAAGATTATATACCATGAGCAAGTGGGATTTATCCCAGGAATGCAAAGTTGGTTCAGCAAATGGAAATTAATCAATATAATACAGTACATTAATAAAATAAAGGGGAAAATCCACATGATCATCTCAATAGATGCAAAAAAAAATCATCTGATAAAATGCAATACCCTTTCATGATAAACATACTCAACAAACTAGAAATAAAAGGGAATTTCATCAATCTAATAAAGGGCAACTCTTAAAAGCTCATAGCTAACATCATATTTAATGGTGAAAGACTGAAAGCATTTTCCCTAAGATCAGAAACAAGACAAAGATGCCTGCTAAAGAATCGACAAAAAAGCTATTAGAGCCAATAAGCCCATTCTGCAAGGTTGCAGAATATCATATCAACATATAAAAATCAGTTGTATATCTATATACCAGCAATGAACAATCTGAAAATGAAATGAAGAAATCAATTCTGTTTACAATAACATCCAAAGAATAAAATACCTAGGAATAAGTTTAACTAAAGAAGTGCAAGATGTATACACTGGTACAAAATATTGTTGAAAGAAATTTATTTTAAAAAACCCTAACTGAATGGAAAGACATCCCATGTTCATAGATTTGAACACTTAATATTATGAAGATGGCAATACTCTCCCAAATGACCTACAGATTTAATACAATCCCTATCAAAATTCTAACTTTTTTTGACAAGCTGATCCTAAAATTCATAAGGAAAGAAAAGAATCCAAAACAGCCAAAACAATCTTGAAAAAGAAGAACAAAGTTGGAGGACTCACATTCCTTAATTTCAGTTTACTACAAGCTACAGTAAGTGGTACTGTCATGAGAATAGATACATAGAATATGTAATAGAATTAACAGTCTAGTAATAAATCCATTTATCTATGGTCAATTGATTTTTGATAAGGGTGCCAAGACCATTCAGTGGAAAAAGAACAGTATTTCACTACATGGTACTGGGAATCTGGATGTGACATGAAAAAGAATTAATTGTATCCCAACTTAAAATGGGTCAAAGACACAAATATAAGAGCAAAAACTTATAAAATTCTTAGAGGAAGAAATAGGTGTAAATTTTCATGACCTTGTGTGGCCACACAGCAGCCTACCCGTCTGTACCTGCCCCTAAAGAAAGGAGAGTCTGTGAGACGGATCCTTTCAGGGACTTTGCTTCACCTTTGTGTTTGCACCTCATGTCTCCCTGTTAGGACCCAAAAAGATGGCTGGTCAGCCAATGATGAGTAAGATTCCCCACAGGGGTGTGGGGGGGGGGGACAACTCAAGCCAGGCGCAGTCGAGTGGGGACCAACAGGAGAACCCACCAGGTTGACAGAGGTGGGCACAGCCCCCCACCTTCCCTGGGCTAAGGAGAGCCTCTGCCTTGGTGGCTGCATTCCTTCCCACAACCTGCAGGGGAAGAGATTCAATGAAGTGCTCTCCATCTATTCATATGCATAAAGATTTTGTCCCTTGGGGAAGTACAAACATCCTGAGACTTACAGTTCTGATGCCTGCAGGCAAGGGTGATTGGCTTGAATCAGTTTCCTATTATGATGTATGGGATTCACAGATCTTGAGATTGACAAGCTTTATCTCCATTACTTCCTCACCTAACTAATAAAAGCTAATGTGTAGCCCATAGCCCAGTTAGGCGCTCAGTCCCTGAGGCTCCACGTCCCTTGGCCCTGCTTAAACTCTATTCATGGCTACTGTCTTTTCTTAACCCTGCGCCGCCCTCCTCCCTCCTCGCTCCCCACAACCCTCCTCGAATGCGATGCGACAACCTTGGATTAGGCAACATTGTCTTAGATATGACACCAAAAGCACAAGCAACCAAAGAAAAAAATAAAGGGATCTCATGAAATTAAAAATGTCTGTGCTTGAGCGACCAGATGTCTCAGTTGGTCAGAGCGCAAGCTCTTAACAACAAGGTTACAGTTCAATTTCACATGGGATGGTGGGCTGTACCCCCTGCAACTAAGATTGAAAACGGCAACTGGACTTGGAGCTGAGCTGCACCCTCCACAACCAGATTGAAGGACAACGACTTGGAGATGATGGGCCCTGGACAAACGCACTGTTCCTCAACATTCCCTCCACCCCAATTTATTTTTTTAATGTCTGTGCTTTACAGGACACCATCAAGAATTATTTTGACAACCCATAGAATGGAAGAAAAATTTTGCAAATCATATATCTAATAAAGATCTTATATCCAGAATATGTAGAAAACTCTTACAACTCAGCAATAAAGACAATTCAATTTAAAAATGGGCAAAGAATTTGAATAGATATTTCTCCAAAGGAGATATACATATGGCCAATAAACACATGAAAATATGCTCAACATCATTTGTTATGAGGGAAATGCAAATCGAAAACAATAAGATTCCACTTCATACCCTCTAGAATGACTATGATTTTTTTAATGGAAATTAACAAGTTTTGGTGAGGATATGGAGAAAGTTAAACCCTCATACATTGCTTGTGGGAATATAAAATGGTGCAGCATCTGTGGAAAACAATTTGACAGTTCTTCAAAATGTCAAACATATCTTACATATTTTGGCCCAGCAATTCCACTCCTAGTTCTATACCCAAGTAGGCACTTACATGTCTAGAGTAGGCAAATCCCCAGCCAATGGATTCATGGTTGCTAGAGACTAAGGGGAGGAGGGAATAGAGCTAATGGGCATAGGGCTCCTTTTTTGGTGATGAAAAATATTCTGGAATTAGGTAGTGATGAAGATTGCACAGTATTGTGTATACACTAAAAACCACTGAATTGTACGCTTAAAATGGTGAGTTTTATGGTGTGTGAATTATATGTCAATTTAAATGTTTTTGAAAAAGAAACAACAGAAAGACAAGACTAATGGACTATTAATAATTGAAAGCTAAACCAGAGAACAAACAAAAATGATTTGACCAAAAAAAAAAATTATTGAACCAAAGGGTGGATCTGACTGCTCTAAGCAAGAGCTGCATTTCCCCACTGCTGCTTTATTTATTCATTCATTCAAAAAATATTTGTTGAAAACCATTAAATGCCAAGCTTCATATGTCTCTTTCTTAAACAGAGGTCAAAGAGAACAACCTTCTCATGTGAAAAAAAAGCCATTCTTTGTCAACTGAAGAACAGAGCTCTTCTAAACTGGCTTATTAAATATTATAGTGCCATTATTTCTAAAATTTACATTACAGTATTTTCTTATTCTTCTTTTTTCCTTCCTCCGTGTATTTATTTTTTTCCTCTTCCTTAACCCCCAAATTGGAAACAAATTCTTTCACAGAGCTCTGGTATTATGTCTGTCACTCAGGAGACAATATGATTCTTCTTTCATTCCCTTCTCCTCTCCTCTCTGTCCTCACATTCTCGCCTCACCTTTCAGTACATGGTTTCTACTTTCTACCCCAATATAACTTCAGGTTGCACATGGCTTTGGCTTTCCATGGCACTGTCTCTAGTGCCAAACCCATTTGTTCAGCTCTCCATTACCAAATGGATGCAGTCTTTCAGTATCTCAGTTCCAAAGTCTTAAAAGAGAGAAACTAATGGCCTCAGTTTGGATTGACCTAGTTCAGACTGACCCAGGTAAATCTGCTATGTCCAGGACACAGGGCTGCTCTTTCCAAAAGCTATAAATGAGACAGTTTCTCTAAAAGAAGGTAGGGGAGAGGAGTCACCTCAAAATGTCTACCATAGACAACAGCAACTCTACAGATCTGCCTTGTACACTAAGTAGCTATAGACCCATATGGATATTTTTATTTACATTTAAATCAATTAAAATGAAATAATATAAAAAATTCAGATCCTTAGCCATAGTAACCTCACTTCAGGTACTCAGTTGCTACTGGTTTTGATAACACAAAGCATTTCTATTTCCCCAGAAAGTTTTATTGGGCAAAGCTGATATACTAGATGGAAAGAAAAGAAAAAAAAATCAACAAAATCTGGAAAATTGCCAAGAACTTTAATAATTTGATAAACACTACTTAGTTGTTGCCATTCTTCCCCCACTCCCAACCCACCAACCAAAAAAAAAAAAAAAAAGTTTAAATCACCTGTGTTCTAGGCTTCTTACTTTTCTGACAAGAAATCTAAATTCTTACCCCAAAACGATTAATCAAAAAGGTAAAATCTGGGGCAGTACCAATTTAGGACAACTGGTCATCCAATATGGTCACCCATATTTCACCCTTTTCTTTTATAGATTTGTTTCTTTGGTTTTCAATTCCCCCACTTTCTTTTTCCTGAGTCTTTGTTGTCCTCCAGTAAGGGAGAGAGAGGCTACATTATCCTTTATTGAGCTTGGGCCAAATGGTCAGTGTTGCCAGCTGAGAGTTAAAATTTCTAGATCATTGAACTCAGTCACGAGGGGTTAAATGCTGTGTGCAAAGAGCAGCCAGACAGGCAACTGTGTGAGCACAGTGGAATCAGGTGTTCAGATGGGCTAAGAAATACAATTTCTAGTCCAAATGTCCAGGGATTACAGAAGGCCTGGAGTGGAAGGCATTAATGCCACAAAGCATGACACTGGTAGTTAATCTGGGTACACATTAGAACCAACTGCCAACTTTTAAGAAGCAGTGCCCAGAACCCTCCAAAACCAATTAAATCATAATCTCTGGGACATCTGTGTTCCTAAATTAAATTAATTCCAAAGTAATTCTAGTGTTCAGCCGAGGTTGAGAACCACTAGTCTAAGCAAGCTTGTGAAGCCAGCATTCAGGAAAAGATTGTGGTAACAGTTTCTCCGTGGAATTCCCACGGACTTGCGCAGCTCTGCAGCTACAAGAGTGCATTGATATCTCTTTAGTCCTCCCCACAGAATGTAATGGGTCTGTTTTGGTCTCTGCCCAGGTTCCTTTACTCGTGGTGTCTCTGAGAAGGACATTTTCCCAGGATGAGCAGATGACAATCTGATACCTAGGCAACATTATCAGATTTGAGGGGTGCTCAGGAAGGTCTCTTTCCCCTCAGATATCTACTCTTCCCCCATAACTTATGCCTAGAATTTCAATTAGTATAGATTGCTGTAAAACAGACGTTGCAAATTCAAATGCCTTTAGGGATAGGCAAACAACGTAAGTGACAGCTGTGGGAGTGTGCACCCAATGTAGCTAGCCTAGTTCTTCCCATTTTTCGAGAGATGATAGAAATCTGAATCTTTAAAAAATAGAAAGTTCCCATTTTTAAAAAAATGAGGCAATTTATTGAAGTGCTTTTAAAAGACTGTGCAGGCAAAATGAAACTTGTCTGCGTGCTGGAAAAGTCCCTTTCCAAAACACAAATGTCCTTAGGAGTAAAAATGGAGGGGGTTTCCTTTCTCTATGCGTATGGTGGAGCATTTTTTCTCTCTACATCCTCTAGTTTATTCACACTCCTTCCCTCAATCCTGCTGCTGGCTTGAGTTTCTGCTTTCTCTTTAACCCCACAAATTTCTTCAAAGAACACTTTAAATTAGTTGCTTCTATTTCTCACCAGGCACCATTTATTGCACTACTTGTAATCTAGCTTCTGTCTTCACTTTTTCCTAAAGCTACCCTCTCTAGTCTCAGGTCACATACATGACTCCCAATAGGCAAACTTAACAACCGGTTCCCAGTCCTGACTGTTTCCCAGTCCTGACTGTCTTGCAGCTCTCCGTAGCACTTGGTGCTGTCACCAATCCCCAGGGTTAGGGACCATTACCCAAAAAGGGCGAGTCGGTGACTCAAGTGCACCACCTACTTGAAATGGAGGCTGCTGGAGATCAGGGAGAGGCTGAAGGCTCACAGTAGATTCCAGGGAATAAGCAGGAGGCAGGGGAGAGCAGGAAACAGGGGCCATCACAGTCTTTTGGGAAGGAAGTGCTATTCTAAGGCTGAGTCCAAAACAAGCACAGCTGAAGCCATTCAGAGCTGGAGCTCTGATCCGAAGGTTTCAGGCCTGAGAGAGAACATCCAGCTTTGGTACAAGGCTGTCTGCCTAGCACACAGAAAGCACTAAACAAACATTTACAGAACAGAGCTGATCTCCACCGCATCCCCTCACTATACTCTGGACCAGAGGCAGGAACAGAAGATCTTGCCACTGCATCCAGGACTGGCGATGGAGAGACTAAGAGCAGGGAGCCAGGGCCCAGGCATAGGGAATCATGGGTGAGACCTCCAACCTGTACACCCAAAGGCTCTCAGTGGGACATTGGTGAATACCGCCATGCTGATGGGCAACCTCCCCTTTGGAGTGGACTCTGGGAGAAGCTAGAGTCATACAGACTCAATGTCCTTTCATCAGCTGCGGGAGAGGAGGGGGACAACTGGAAAATGCTTGCTTATACACTAAAAGGTTGGGAAGGAGCAGAACAGTGCATAAGCTCAGTCCCTTTCCTGTATCACAGGATGGACAAAGAACTATCTTGAAGCTTCTCCTATTGCCATTTCTTCCTTCTCTCACTCCTTTTCCTGTCCTGAGGCTCTGAACAAAGAAAGTCCTCTCAGCTCTTAACTTCTCACTTTCCCTCTGGCCTGCCCCTCCAGTTTTTCTCTCTGTGGGATTCTCAGATTCCCAAGCCATCCAGCCTCCCTGGGTCAGTCTCTAAGGCAGAGAGCTTGTTAGAAATGCAGAATCACATACTTACCCAGAGTCTGCATTACATTCAAGCCTGAGATGCCCTGCTCTGGGCTATTCGTCACCTACTGCCAGCATCATTCTCTGAAAGCACAGCTTCCATCATGTTACACCCCTGCTCAAAGCCTTCAGTGTCTCCTCTCTGAGTGTGTACGAAAGCAAGTATTATGCACGTTTCACCACGCTATTGTAAACCTTCTACCACTTGGCCTCTACCACCCAAAACCGGCTGTGAAAACCATGAATCAGTCACATTGAACCATATCCTCTTCCTGCATGTGGTCTATGGTGTAGTGTGGGGATGAGGTGGAGAGTAGTTTTATTCTGTGAATATTTAATTAACACTTTCTGTGTGCTCGGCATACACCCTGTACCTTCTTCTCTCCCCGGCCAATCTCTCTAACACTCAAATCCCTCAAATATAAAATGGGAATAGTAACACTTTCTTTATAGAGTAATGGTAAGACTTACCTAGCCCAAAGCAATCATTCAATGAATAGTAATCATTGTTATTATGTACAATGTGATTAAATGATGGACCTTGTTTGTCCGGGCTTTGGAGTCATCTTGTCTAGGGTTAGGCCAGGCAGTCTGTTCTGGAATTAGTGGGTAGGATGTGTGCGTTGCAGCCTAGTTTCAAGATAAGAAAGTGGGTGCCATATCCGTTGTGCTAACTTGCATTTTGTAGGGACTCAAGAAGCTGAAGGAAATTGCCATGCTCTCCCAGCAGAATTTCTGATCTTGCACAGATATCGTAACCCAATTTTCTATTTAGCTATATAGAAATTAATCTATAATTTAACCTTGTGTGAGTGTGTAGGAACCCTCTGTGTCTCCTTTCCATCAGCTGGATGAGACATTCCAGGACTTGTAAAAGGATCCCTTGCAAACCATATCAGGTACTCAAGAGGACAAGTCAAGGTGTGTCTGAAATCCACAAGTCTGAGCTCTCATCGTTACCTGGCACATCAGCTGATATGGGGTCTAGTTTTTCATCTTTAGAGCTGAATACAAAAAGTTCTTCCTCTGAAATTGCCATAAAGCTAGTATTGTTCAGGAAACTAATTTGTGTGGTAACTCTAAGGACCTTGACAGGTCGCCCTTACAGGCAGGTTTAACTAGAAGAGGGCAGTCCTAAGGCTGAGGACTAGGGTGTGACTCTCCCCCTTCTGTCTGGCGAGGGGAAAGGAGAACACTGCCTTATTAGGGCACTGGCAGCCGTTGGGCTGGGCTCCACGTAGGTAGGAGACACTGAAGCTGTAAGACCAGGAAAAGACAAAATCACACAAGATAGACAAATTCCAAAGAGCCGAAAGTATAAGAACCAAATCTAGGGGTCTAGGATCAAGGTTGAGTTCAGAGAAAAGGCAGATAATATAAGAAAAGGCAGGATCGAATGTGGTAGAGGGGTGCATAAAGGGAGGGAAAGGAATAGTGTTCCTGAACATTTTTTAGAATATCAGACATTTACATGTAGTTTTCCTCTGATGGCTTACTATGGGGACTGAAGAAGTATTGGCGGCAAATGCGTGTATGGATGAGCAGAGCTTAAATGGCCTGGGGGAAAGCAAACCGGTAACAGGGAAGTCAGTTATTATTTTAGCACAGGCCGATTTTAAACTTCTTTGGTTTAGCTCTTAATCAAGTGTGGGAGAACTTCCCCTCTGCATCCCAACTAAGAGTAGAGGCCTTGCCCTTTGCTTTAGGATGTATGGCGATTCTAGGTCATTGCGAGATGGAGGAGGGGAGTGGTCCACTTGAGTAATCACACGGGTACTAAGCCTGGATGGGCTTGGCTGTGCCAGGCAGTATTGGATGAGGGCAGGGAGGTCCCTGTGTCTAGGCAAGGCACTTCTCTGTTGAAATTGGGGGTTCTGAGACTTGTGACTATTGGAACCTCAAACAGTGAGCTTCTTGGTTTCCCTTTCTGAGGTCTGCTTACCCTGCTTTTCTGGAGCAGTGGCCCAAAGCCTTCTAGGCTGCTTCTCTAGATTGACACCCCAGCTCCCAAGGCGCCCTCTGGTAAGCCCCGCTCGTTGGAAAACCCCTCCTTCCCTACTTCTCGTTTCTCTCAGAAGCTTTGTCTCCATGTTGCCTTCTTCTCCTGGGGGCATTTTCACAATAGACTCTGATCATTTAGAAATTGATTTGTTAATTAGAAACAGAAACTTTAGCTCTCCTTGGGAGAAGGGAGAGCTTAACTCCAAATCCTCCCTGGAAGTGAGGTGAAATGCTTTCATTCCATCTTTTTGTACAGACAAGCAAGGGAAGACAAGTCTTGCATAGTAAGCAGTCTAAAAGTTCACAAACTACTGCAAAATATTCTCATAAAAGGGGATCATTAGAGGAGACCCAGACATCCCTAAACCAGGAATAAAGGCAAGCTGGAACGCAGAGGTGGAGAGTGGGGGTGGGCAGGTCATAGTTATAAAGTACAACACAGGGGACGGAAAAGAAATAAGTAGTGTATATAGTGTATATTTGTCTCCTCCACAAGATTTTTGGACTGACCTTTATGAGTTTCTTTATTACATGCTGCAGAAAGTAGCCCACAGTTAATTTTATAGTTCTTTGCTGAAATAACTTATCTTGGTAAGGCCAGCTTTGCTACTGTCCAAGTAGTACATTTTCATAATGAGAATTTAAAAAAAATAATAATTAAAGAGTGTAAATCTATTTTTAAACAATCCAAAAAAGTAGTTAAACTTATTTTCTACCTTGAAATTTAATTATGACCTGCCTTTAAAATGGTTACATAAGGCACATTAAAAAAAGATTGATGTCTGCCTGATCACTGCACTGTACACCTGAAGCTGAAGTTGAACAATTAATGTCAACTATAATTGTATATATGTAAACATACTTACAAGAAGCAGAGTACAGTATTAGGAATAGAGGCAGTGGAAATGTAATGGCTGTGTGTGATGTCAGAGGGGTAGTGGGTGGGGGAGGGGGGTTGTCACTATGTGAGGGATATAAATGATAAATGTCTAATTATTACATTGTTTGTGTACCTAAAACTAATTTAAAATGCTGAAAACAAACAAACAAATAAAAAAACAAAAAGATTGATTTCAATTTTAAAATCTCAATGCAATGGATAAATATCTGAGACAAAAATTTATTCAACAAGAAAAAGAAACTCTGAATAGGCCAATAATCTAGGAAGAAAATGATAAAGTTGGCAAAGAAACACCACCCCAAAATATCAAAAGTTTTATAGACGAATCATTCCCATGATAAATAGTTAATTTGGAGACATAAATGTAATCTTGATAGGGAAGTGGCACTAGTACAATGCCAACAACAGAAAGATGCGAGATTGATTGATAAAGAGAAACCCAAACTAAAGTAAATCTCCTGGTTAGTTACACTCATTTTTGTCAGTTATAGTATATATGGTTTTAAACGGCAACTCATTTTACATGGTTTATTCATTGTAATGAAAAGCACTTCTATCAAGAGGTGGGATATAGTCCTCCTCTCATTAACTCTGAGCTGGCCTTCGTAACTCGCCTGTAATCAATAGAATGCATTGAAATGATGCTACATGACTTCTGCCTTGATCTCTTGGAATGCTTGCTTTTCAGATGTTCTCTCTTAAAAGCCAGTCGCCATGCTGTAAAAAACCCAAGCAAATGGAGATGCTTTGAGATACTCTAGGGGATAGCTCAGAAGAGTTCCCAGATGACACCCAGCATTAGTGGCTCCCATGTGAGTGACTCATCTTGGACATCCAGCCAGTTCGAGCCTTTAAATGACTGCACATATAGGATACCACAAGAGATAACTGCCTAGTTAAGCCCTGCCCAAACCCCTGAACTAAAAAATCATGTTTTGTGCCACTCAAATTTTGGGAATATGTTATGCAGCAATAGATAACCAAACCACCTGCCTAGACCAAAGTCTCATTTCACCCCCCACCACCCTGCAAATTTCTGTATGGCCCAGTGGAACTAATGAGAGGGTTGGTGAACGATAGAGGCCACTAAATGCAGAGACTTAATGATTAGAGGTTAAAGGCTACAAGGAACTTTGTGATACCAGCCCAATGTCCTAAAAGGTCGGACTGGACCAGCTAACTCTGAGGATACCTCAACATAGACTTGGAGACCAGGCCACACCATCCATCTTGCTGTGAAACCAGAGCACCGCACAAGGCCTTCAGTCTGTAGATTGGAGGCCCCTGCTCTCTCACAGTCAAGAAATCATGTAAGTTATATCCACCCCCACCCCAATAACCACCCCCCCATGACATCTGGAAGAAGATTAGGGTGAAGAAGAAGAAATAAGAAAGGGTAGTATTTAAGTGAGAGACTGAATTACTCACATGATTACACACTGTCACAGAAAGATCCTGCGATAACTGACGAAATTAAGTTCAACCCCATGCTGCAACTGAGGAAGATTGTATTCATTAGAGAAAATTAAAAAGCCACTTACAGTGTTTAAAATGTTTTTGATCCCACTACTTACATACCTGTATAGAAATCATTATATTTTAAAAAGAAGTAAGTTGATGTTAAGCACCAAATGTACCCAAATCACTAGATACACATCAGGCTTTCTTTGTCTAGAGGGTTTACAGTATAGTAACAACTTAAAGATGAGGAGGAAATGGATGTGATAACTGCTAATGATATGTTTTAAAATAATTATGTATAACTTAAAGGATATCCTCCCTGGTTGTTTGAACTATTTGAATAAAGAGCAAGAACAAATATAAACAATCTAGATTTTAATTGATCGTGTTTGTCATTGATAATAGCTTCCAGTTGTTAAACACCAATTAAATGCAACCTTTTATATTCATTATTCATTCTCTCTTGTTCTAATACTGGCCAAATAATGCATCCCATTTTACAGAAGAGGGCACAGAAGCTGAGAGGTTAAACTTGCTCTAGATTACCCAGCTAATAATTCCAGCTAATAATTGCCAGAATCAGGCTTTAAACCGAAGTCTATTTGACCTCAAACTAGGACTATTGTGTTTCCATTACAACTTGATACCTTCCTGTTCCAATAGCCATCATGATTTATATTCATTTTCACCTTTCACATTTTTTAGTTTTTAAGATCACACAGAGATAACCTCTAAGCATCCTTGGAAAATGAAACATTGACAACAGCAAAGCATGACATAGGATTACAATGTAAAAATACTTCACAAAGCAGAAAACCTCTAGCTCTTAAGCACCATGAAAGCTTATGGAACCCTGACACTAAAATATGTTCATGGCTGGGTGATGGGGAGGTAACAGATACTTGTGGAGGTTGTACACATAGAATAAAGGACAGATCACTTTGTTTTATTTTGGTTAAATTAATAATTTAAAAAGTTGAAGTGTTTGGCGATGACCCTACCCAAATGCAAAGTTTTTGTTTTAAAAAAAAACTACCAATGGCAAACAATGTGCATTTTGCATTTTTTTTTTTTTTTTATCTCTGCATGCTTCGGTATAATAAAGAACAGGGAAATCATTTTACTTTTTCCATGTTAAAATTTCAGAATATTGAAAGCACACTAAATTGAGAATGTGTACAAAGGAAATTTAGAGGAAAAACTGCCTTTCATAATGTAAATAATGAATATTTGTTGGTTTGATTTTTTTATTTTTTAGAAAATAGTGCTTTTCATTTGGGTTAATTCTCTCCTGAGAATTCTATTTGTATAAAGAGTTTATTTACTTTTGCTATGCCAACAATTTTGTTTAGATTTCTATGCCTTTTCTCCTGATGAATGTCATGCTATCTCATGAGATCTTAAATTTACCGAGCATTTTCTACCTCATTATTAAACCCCTGATTTACAACTGTAATTTCCACCAAAGAATAATTTTACGATTCTTTCTGAGTTAGGTAATGAAAATAGATCCTATTGGTAATATAGTATAAGATTGTTTCTGGAGGATACATTTTTTAAAAAGTTAATCTGATTATATCATTTATGATGTCTCCAAAAGAGGAAAAGAAATAAGATTCATATTAAGTTGCATATTTGGAAGTTGCTAAGAAAGTAGATTTTAAAAGTTCTCATCACAAGAAAAAAAATTGTAACCATGCATAGTGATAGATGTTAACTAGACTTACTATGGTGATCATGTTGCAATATATACAAATGTCAAATTATTATGTTGTATACCTGAAACTAAAATAATGTTATAAGCCAACAAAAAAAGTTTTTAAATTAAAAAAACACAACTCCTTTACAAGTACAATCTGTAGATGAGTGAAAAATACCTGCTACAAAAGATATTACAAAGGAATAGGCATACAATATCAAATAAATGGATGGATTATAGGTAGATAGATAGATACATGTCAGTATATGTGTATAAGATGTAGTAATATATAGTAATATATGTAGTACATCCATTTCTTTGATATATTTAATATGATATGTAGTAATTTATATATAATATATAATGTAATATGTGTATATACGTACGTGTGTGTGTGTGTATTCCACCCCTTTATTTGATATCATATGCCTATCCTTTGGTGTATTTTAAACAAATGTTGTCAGAAGAATATTCACCTAAATGTTAATAGAGGTTGCTATGGATGGCAGGATTCCAGGTAATTTTAATTTTTTCTTTATTCTTTTCTGAATTACTTTGTGTTTGTACAATGAGTGTATATATTTCTACAAAAATAATAGAGGTCTCTCAAAAATTAAAAGTGAAACAAAATAAATTTTGATCACAGATAATATATTTCATTCCAAACTCTACATCAATCAATCAAGAAGCCCACAGTGAATACACTGTGTGCTCAACACCCATAGCTAATTCAACAGCAACCTTTCTAAGCAATTTGCTATTATCACGTCTTCCCAAGGCATCATTGTTGGTTTTCATAAAACAAAAACCCTCTTTCTGTTTTCATAATTAATTTGTTTATGTAATATTTAATCCAATATAACAATTACAATAAGTGCAACAGGTTGGTAAGCACTACCTCAACTTAATAGGAGCAGAAGTGTGTGGGTAGTGTAGGTTGGGTTCCCCAGAAAACATGCTGAAGTGAAGATTTGGGTACAGAAAGTTCATTGATAACTATTGTCAGAAACAATACCATAGGGAAGTGAAGAAAGCGCATAATTGGGCAGAGGGAAAATTACAATATGGTAACCAATTTCCAACCAATCCCTGGAAAAGGTCTGGAGGTGAGATGGCTCTTCAAAGTTCCCAAAACAGTACAAGGACCTTCAGAGTCCTATATCCACTGAATAGTCATTGGATTGAGGCTCTTCCCAGGGCAGGGATGTAATGTAACCTGGGATGAGGCAACTTCCTTCTCCCAAGGGCAATTCCTGTGGAGGGATTCAGCTGTGAGCCCCTGACATTTCGACAATCCTAACAGCTGAAAGAATGGGTGCCTCAGTCCTGAGGTTCAGGGGGGAAGGGGCATAATTTGGGTAGCATACCACAGCAACCACCACGTCCATACTCAACCACTCAGATACACTTCCTTCATTTATTTACCCTATATGGGAACAACTTCCTGAGGACTCTGATGGGTCTCATTTTCTGGAAAATTGTACAAGAGGACAGTTAGTGGATGACCTGTTAGTTGTAGCTCATTTCAAGGCCATGTCTGATACTCATTGTCTCCTTTCTAGTAGAATGAGAAATAGAGAGGAGTAATGAGAAGTCGAATGTCCACTCACCCCCAGCTAACAGCTCCGCTGCTCCACGTGACTTACCTTGTGAGCAGCACAGACCGTCATCCCTCAGTGCAGAGTCCCTTGTCACCATGCCCTCTCACACCGTGGCAGTTACACTTGTCCATTTACCATCAACACTGAACAGGGAAGAACCAAGGGACATGGAAAACATTCTTTCCTGCCTCGATTGTGAAAAATAAGTACTATTTCCTCCTGATCAGTGGTTTCCATTATCCTCCAGTACAAATATGTGGATTCTTTTGTTTTCTACTAATCCATTGTAGGAGCCTTGAATGACAGGACAGCATTTGTAGCTTTGTTTAATGGGACCAATAATAAACATTTTAGTGGACGCACTCCTCTTTGAATACCAGGACCTCCAGATACTCAAAACTTAGAATTGAGGGTACAATTGAGGGTACAGACCCCAACTGGGTCACTGAGGGCAAAGCCAGTTTTATTTCCTTCCCTTGGTTTCCTGTCCCCTAGACTCTACTTACTGGGGACACAGTAGTATATAGGGTAGTTACTTTAGGGTGCATACTACATCCTGGAATATGGGGACCCATATTCATAGACTATCATCTCCAAGCTGACACATCAGCTGCACCTTCAAAAGGCCATTCTATACTCTCTGAGGTCAGCAGCTTCTGGGTGATGTGATTTGTGAGATGTCCAGTGGATCCTGTGGTCATGTGTCCACTAATGTACTTCTATTGCTGTAAAGTGGGTCTCTTGGTCTGAAGTGATATTATGCAGATTCCAGGTTAATGATCAAATTGCTCTTAGCCCCTGAGATAGTGGTGTTGGCTGAGACCCTGTGGAGAGGAAAGCAAACTTATGCCCAGAATATGTTTGTCTCCAGTACAGATAAATCAACTTACCATGATTGGTCTCCTTGAGGGATGATGCTGCATCAGAATCTCAATTTGGTGTTGAGCTGACACCAAGCTGAGCAGAGCTGAACTCACTGGTTGCTGGAAGGTTGAACATTTGGCCTTAGTACATGGAAATTCATAATGTGGGGCACATGCATACCTCCCATTGCTGCCATGATAGCTATTCAGTTCTGGAGTCAATGTGCCAACCCTAGGGCGGTTGATCGCAGCGGCTGCCTAGCATCAACCGACCAGGTCATTTTGTCTACTTGGTTGTCTTGTGCTTCCTCCATAGTGGAAGCTTTCTGGTAGATGTGAACACTCAGCATAAAGATATTCACACTTCATCCCTCATCCCATAGGTTCAATCACATGCTTTCCTCCAGAACTCCTCCTCCTTAATCTTCCAAGCTCCCACCCTACCAGCCCAACTGCTTGTCATTCTCCATGGGTTTAAT
The DNA here is from genome assembly GCF_057876585.1 of Rhinolophus sinicus. Lineage (NCBI taxonomy): Eukaryota > Metazoa > Chordata > Mammalia > Chiroptera > Rhinolophidae > Rhinolophus > Rhinolophus sinicus. The sequence goes on from NC_142502.1 coordinate 23,337,213, forward strand.
GTCTAGTCTTATCTTGGGCCATCTCTCTTACAAGTAGTGAATGACCAGGTACACTAACTGAAGCTCTTTCCAATGGATTTCCTCTCGCAAATGTCTTCTAGGGCCACCTCTGAGTTGGACTTAATCCAAATTTTAACAATTCTGTTCTGCAAAAGACACTGCTAAGTGAATAAAATGGAAAGCCACAGTCTGCGGGAAATACCTGCAAATCATGTTTCTGACAAGGGCTTGTATCACAAAATGCATAAAGAATTTTTGAAACTCAACAATAAGAAAATAAACAACCCAATAAAAAATGGGAAAAGTTTTGAATAGACAATTCACCAAAGAAGATATTCAGATGGCAAATATGTACATGAAAAGATGCTCCCTATCATTTGTCATTGGGGAAATACAAATTAATCACAAGGAGATAACACTACACACCCATGACAATGGCATCAGAATGGTTTGTGAGGATGTAGAGAAACTAAAATGCTATACATTGCTGGTGGGAACCCAAAATGGTACAGCCATTTCACAAAACAGTTTGGCAGTTTCAACATATACCGACCATATGATCCAACAATCTCACTCCTAGATATTTATCTCGCCCCCCCCCACACCAAATGAAGACTTAAGCTCAAACAAAAACCTGTACATGTGCTTACAGTGTCTTTATTAATAATCATCCCAAATTGGAAACAACCCAAATGTCCTTCAACTAGTGAATGGATGAAAAAACTCTCATTATCCATATAATATTATATTATTTATTGATAAAAAGTGATTCATTGTAAAAGCAAGAACATGGAGGAATCTCAGGTGCATTATATATATATGTGTGGAAAAAATTCAGATTCTAAAGGCTACATACCACATGATTACATTTACATGACATTCTGGAAAAGGCAAAAGTATAGAAAGAAAACAAATCAGAGGTTGCCAGGGGCTGAGAGTAGAAGGCAGAGTTAGTACAAAGGGGCAGCATAAAGGAATTTGGGGGTTCACAGAATGGTTCTGCATCCTGATTTTGGTGGTGGTTATGTCACTGTATGCATTTGTCAAAACTCATAGAACTGTATACCAGAAACAATACATGTTACTGTACGTAATTTATTTTGAAAACTTAGAGATTTCCAATTAAAAAACAGTTGTTATTTGATGGCAGTAACCAACTGTTTGATCTTACCTGACAATCAACATATTTAAATGTGTAGCCATATACTATAGACCATCTATTCTAAAATAGCTTTTTATGATGTCACTTTTTAAAATTGATATGTCTAGAAATATAAAGGAAAGAAAATAGTCTTGACCTCAAATAGCCCACGTGTTCAATCATTTCTTTGCCTTCATACCTGGAAATACAAATTTAAGTGACAGATCCAGAGAAAAATCTCTTTCGTTTGTGAAACTGTCAAACCCTCCAGCACCAAGCCCGCCTAGTATCCAGCTGAGGACCGAGAAGGTCTCCCCCTCATGTAGGCCTCCCTGGTTTTTTGAGCTCCCTCTTCCATGGGAGTATGCGTTTGTTTGGGGGGGCTCTCACACAGACACTGTGCTCCTCACAAGCACTGCCGCGCAGGACTCCTCCCCAGCCCCGGGGAGTGGGTCTTTCCACTGGCTAGAGGGCAGATATGCTTGCTTCTCAGTTAGCCCTTGGGGGAAGGGGTCTGACTTCATTTTCTTTAGAACTTGTGGCACTTTTGAGTTTTTGTTCTCCTCTTGGTCTTGGTCGTCAACAAGAGAACGTCTGCTGCATGTCCTATTCCATTAGGAAAGCCTCACAGAAAAACAGGACCACAGGAACAGTCCCCATCGACATCCTGTCACACTCAGGTTTTGGCCAATACAGTGTTAGCACTGGGCAAAGGGTGTGGGAAGGACAGTGCGTGAGGACATCCAGGGTGCTGCAGAGCAGTTCTTGGCATGGCTGACAATAAGGTCCCTAGAGTGGGTGATCTCTGAGGAGAAGGTCATGCAGTTTGCTTTACGCTGGCACAAGAGGCTCAAAGTGTGTTTTCGAATACATGGAATATGTGTTGAGAGAGAAGAAACAAGGTTATAATGAGCAGGCTTATTTGAGGAATGGGAGGCAAGAATAAAAGGATAGTTCATTATGGACTCAGAATCCCAGAACTTGAAAGTGAAGCAATCCTGTAATTATTTTAGGTCACTACAGAGGAGTAGAGCTAGAGGTTGCTTGAATTAAGGGAGCCAAACTAGGAGATTCCGGTATTGACTGGCTCATCACATCATTTGTTCATTTATTCATTCAACAAATCATTCTTGATGAGCACTATGTGCCCCCTACTAGGCCTTGGAGCTCTGGCAATTAACGCGTATTTTCTGGTAAATGCAGGATGGTAGCTGGGGGAGACTTAATAAACAAGTAAGAAAGGCATTATAGAATAGCAACTTCGGAGTTGAGACTGTCTGGATTTTGAATCCCAGGTCCAGACACTTAATAACAATGTGACTGATAAGTTACTTAACCCATTGTGCCTCAGTTTCCTGTCAAATAAAAATACTAATAGTGCCTACTTAGTAGGGTTGTTGTAATTAATGTGGTAATTAGTGTAAAGTTTTAGAACAGTGCCTTAAAGATAACAAGTACCGAATGATTATTAGGTGTAAAAACATAAACAGACATATAGTTTAATGTCAGGTAATAGAGTGTTATAAAGAAAAATAATTCGGATAAGGGAATAACGTGCGATGATAGGACTATTTTAGATCAGGAGTTGCGGGAAGGTCTCTCTGAGGAGTGATGTATGAACAGGGACCTGAGCCATGTGAGAGGACAAGCGTAGGAAAGCGGTGGAGAAAACGATGCTGAAGGCTATTGTGGGCCGATTCCTACCCCCACTGTGTTCGCCCATGGACACCATCGGAAGACAGACGGTTGGTGGGGCTCTGATCACAAACCGCAGGCGCCCTGTTAAGGGTATGTGAGGTGTCTTCTGGCAAATTGAACGTTTCAAAGAGCGGGAAATTTGAGCTTAATGGCATATTACATTTGTATCTATATAAAATGCTACTATTCCAGTTAGAAAATGTTTACACCTCCACAGTCCCTCATCTTTTTTAAAAGAATAGAAAAGAAATCCAGTATCTATAATTGTGCATAATTGTCCATTCTGTTAAGGTCTAGAGTAAAATGAATAAATATCGACACTATGTGGCATATATAAAGACTATGAATAAATAGCCTCAAGTGACTTAAGATTTTGCTTCCAAATGAGAGGCAGGTCTGGTTTTGCTGCGAAGGTGTTCCAAAAAAGCTCCGGGTGTTCAGTGTTTTTTTGAATTTTGTAATTCCACATAAAGGCTTGTGAACCTGTAATAATTTGCTCCCATGGGTCATTTGTAGGATCAGCATTCTGGGGAGCAACACGTAGAAGACAAAATAAAAACAAAACTGAACAGTCTGTAGAATTCTGCCTTCGCTGCTGTTTTTGAAATACCTCGTCTTTGTTTCACAGAAACTCCAGATATTCTGCTGGAGCTATTTTAAGAATAACCCTCTCATTAGAACGGTGCCATGAATTAGAGGCGCAGGGGCCCTGGGGTCGGCCGAGGGGCTACACGGGTTCGTAGAGTGCGTGGTATAAACTTATAGCACTAAGTTCCTGGTGACCAGAACGACCTTGTACAAAGAAGAAAACTTGCCAGTGTTTCCGTCTATTCAGCAAGTTTTGTTTCTCAGGTAAACATGGCTCGGAACAAGAGTGGGAGTGAAGTTTCAGTGTTCGTGTCTATGTGAGGAGAGTTCCCGAAGTGATTGGCTATTCAAAGCCCTTCCGAGCACATAGAAATACTGACTTGATTCTCAGAAACATCTGACATCAGCAAGGTACGAAGGGATACAATAATAACCCGAACAATGTTCCCTTTAATCCAGTGTTTATTCAACGCTAAGTGCCAGAAGCTTCGAAAGTATGTACCCTGCGACCTGTATCTCTAAGTTCTCCTGGTCTTAATGAGCTGTACGCGGGTCCCCCCTGCTCCAGGCTTCTGGGGGGGTCCCAGGTCTGGCAGCCCCGCGCTGCCGGCCGGTCAGCCAGCCGCCGCGGGGCTCCGACCACAAGGGGGCGCTGCGGCCCCCCCTCTCCCGGGAGCGGTCGAGCCAGCCCGGTGGGTGTTTCTCTCTCCCTCTCGCGCTCTCTCCTCCCGGCCTCACATCCGGGTCTGGAGCGCGGCCACCGCTGTCAGTATTGCTGCGGGAGCGTCGGGGGCCGGGCCGGGCGCAGTAAATGGCGGCGGAGGGAGGCGGAGCGGCGGCCGCGCTCAGCCCAGAGCCCCCGAAACTTTAGACTCGAAGCCCCACAACTTTCCGGGAAGTGCTGCCGCTCCGGGGGCGTGAACGGAAGGGGACGCTGAGGCGGAAAGTCTAGGGGGAAGCGGCGGGGAGCCGGGAAGACTCGAACCCGCGGCGGGGGCGGTGGCAGAGTCCACCCGTGCCTCGCGCCGCCGCGGCCCCCGCCTCCTTCCCCGCGCCCTCCCCGCGGCCGCCGAGCCGGAGCCGCGCGCCGCGCCGAGCCGGGGACTGCGCGGGGCCTCGCCAGCGGCGGCGCGCCGAGCCCAGCCCGGCCCCCTCCTCGCGACCTCCGGGCCCTGTTGCTCCGGCGCTCCCCGCGCGCGTGAGGCCGGGGCTGGGGCTCCCGGCCGCTTCGGGGGGCGAGAAGAAAGCCGGGCCGCGTGCAGCCCCCGCTGTCGTGTGGGGCCGGGCCGCGGGTGTTGCATGCGGGGCGAGGCGGCCGTGAGCCGGCGGGGAAGATGGAAGGCTTAACGCTGAGCGATGCGGAGCAGAAATACTACTCGGATCTCTTCTCTTACTGCGACATCGAGAGCACCAAGAAGGTGGCGGCCAACGGGCGGGTTCTGGAGCTGTTCCGGGCCGCGCAGCTGCCCAACGATGTGGTCCTGCAGGTAACGCCGCCGCCCTCGCCTCCCGCTGCGTCCGGGGGTCTGCCGGCCACCGGGAGGTCTTTTCCCGGTCGCTCGGGCCTCCAGCCGCCCGCCTCCGGAGGGTGGGAGTGGGCGCCGTTTCCAGAAGGGCCGGCGGTGGGCAGGTTTGCCCCGGCTCCACCGCGTTCGGCTGGGGCCGCAGGTGCCCGGGCGGCCCGTACTGGCGCCGCGGCCGAGGGGGAGGGGGTCGCTCTTAGAGGACAAAAGTCGTGCCTTGATACAGTGGGGGCGGAGGTCTGTTTATTATCGCTGAAGAGACTAAGTCCTGTATGTCTCGGCTACCCCTCAGAATCTATTTTTCAACACTGGAAGAGCAACTTCAGAATCTTGGATTGTTAACATGTCTTTGATTCCTAGTCCTGTTATATACATAGCTCTTCGGATCCAGCAGAGTAGTAAAGTTGTCAGTATAGGTAAAATGTTTTTTAATTCTTGAATTAACCCAGAGACGCGATTAATTGGGTTTTATAGGTTTAGGTAATGAACAAGCAGTTTTTTTAAAGAAGCTAAATTCTTAGGGAGATTAAAACATTTGAACTTCTAGCTAGTAATTCGCAATGTCTGAAAAGAACTTGTGATTAACTATAGAACGTGTGGCTGATGTAAACTACAGTTTTGATAACATTTAGTGAAACGTGGATGGGAGATAAGTATTGGACAGCTGGAAGTCAGACGTGCACATTTGCCTCAATCTGTAGCACTAGAGGAGCAAACTCTTAGTAAGTTTTAAACTTTATCACATCTGTTTTTAAAATAGAAGGTTTCCTAGAATTTCTTATCTAATGTATGTTGTGAGCATTAATGTTATTCTGTTTAATGATGCATAGCTGCTGATAGGAGTTTGTCTAAATACGTACCAAAGCAGGTTTTAAGCTTTCCTCTTTATGATGATCGAAGCTCGTGATCCAAACCTCCAAAACTTAAAGCCAGATGCATAATTATTATGTGCGGTACTGCAGAGAGCACTGAATCAGGAATTTTGAGGCCTGGGTCTTTGACCCCAGTGTGTGGTTAACTAACACTGTGACTTTGGGCCAGGCACTTTCACTCTTCAAGCCTAAGTGTGCTCATCTATGGAATGAGAGTCAAGTTCTTTCTAACAAAAAATCGGTGAAGTATAAAAATGTCCACAAAGGCCGCTGTTTTAGAAGTTACCTGTGCAGTAACTACGACCAGGTTCAGTGAGTTCCGTCTTTTTGCATAATCTTGTATGTTTTGTATTGCTTTTTCACAATCTTGAGAGGGGAGTTGGATGTCTTACATACCAACAACTAGGAGTCTCAAATTCATGCTGCTGAACAGTGACGTTTTCAGTCTTTGCCGTCCACATACAGTCTTGTTACATATTCTTCTTTATTTTTACAACCCTTTAAAAATGTAAAAACCATTCTTAGCTCAGGGGCATACAAAACAGGGCCTGTAGTTTGCTGACCCTGCTAAAGAATGGTGGTGGCCCTGTGGGGTACTATATACTCGCCTCACATGACTTTGGTCTGGTCAGAACACGCTCTTTTTATAGAAATAACAAAATACAACCTTCAAGTCATTTAGGACATAAAATTAAGGAGAAGCCTCCCATGTTCTAGTTTGGTTTATGTCTGTCAGGTGGAGAAAATAAACTGACTTTCGTTTTTTAATGATGCACGAAGACTTTAGGACTTTAAATGTATTATTTAGGATGGACAAATTAGCATTAATTAACCTTTGTTTGAAATATGTTTAATCCTTTCCAAGTTATTTTCATGTTTTGCTTTTTTTTATTAACATTCAAAAATAAATTTCTATTGCCTTTTTGTATAAAGAGAGAGCTTAAATAACATAAATATTCAGGATTCAGTTACAAGTTGAAAGCTGTGGGAACTCCCCGAAGCAGAACTCTTACAGTAATATATACTAAATAGCATTTTGGGTATCTTGAAGGCAGTTTACTTCAAATTTGGCCTAAGGTATAAAATGTGAGACAGAAGGGGAATGGGGCCCTAATTCCCTTTAAGGGAGTTTGCGATTGTCTGAAAACACAGCCTTCCGTTGCTTTGTAAGTGGGAAACATTTAGGGAAACTCACATGTAATGTTGCATTATCTATCTAGCACTGGGCTGAGTATTGCAGGGCATCAAAAGGAGTAAGAAGCTCTCAGGGACCTTGTAAACTACAGGAATACCTGTGTGTGCCAAAGCAGAATGTGAATGCTGTAGGAGAACTACAAGGGAGGAGGAGGATCGGAAAAGAATTCTTGACTTAATTCAGATGGACTTTAAATTAGTGTGGAGGGAGGGCAGTGGGGTGACGAGGACTTTCAGGCAGAGAAAAAACAAGACCAAAGGTGGAAAGTGTGGGAGCCTTTTCAAGAACTAGCAGATAGTCAAGTTTTGCCGAAGATTGAGTATGTTTTCGCTATAATAGAACATAGAGTTGGAAAGAGACCATATTAGGAAAGACTGAAGAACAGGTGGAAGATTGCATATTTCAGTAGGCAACTGGAGACTCATTGATAGTTTTTGACTTGAAGGAGGAAGAGAGTAGAGGCTGGGGAAGGAGGCTCACGTAATGGTCTGGAATGGGTGCTAGCTAATGGGCATCCAAAACAGGGTGACCGGCAGTAGAATTGAAAAGGAGGGGCTGGATGAACAGGTCTTTGTTATTTGTGGGATAATGTTTAATTGAGGCTAGATTATCAAGGCTGGGTGGAGAGCTCTGAACTAATTGTGAAGGTAACAGAGTTGTAGATATAAGAAATGACTCATAAAAGCAGTGCTTTAGGAAGCCTTTAGGAGATCAGTAGAACAGGAGTTAGAGGGAAAAAACGAGACGAATTTGGGGATTCTCTAAGTGCATATATGAAGTGGTGAGGAACTGAGCCATGATACTCAAATGTGGGGGGGGGGGGATGGAGAGGGTGATTATTTTGTCCTCCACAGGGCATTTGGCACTGTCTGAAGACAATTTTGATTGCCATAACTGAGGAAACGAAACTGTTCTGGCATCTGGTGGATAAAGGCAAGAGATGCTGTGAAACATCCTGCAATGCACAGGACAACCGCCACAGCAAAGAATTATCTGGCCCAAAATAGCAATAGTGCTGAGATTGAGAAATCCTAAACTGGAATCTATGGTGGCAGCGAGACAGAAAATGTGGCAGCGTGTGAGAAAATGAGGCTAGAGATAGAGATTATGAAGGTAGACTTGATGGACCTAGGTTACCTGGTGGTATTTAGGTGAGAGAAGAATAGGGAAAGGATCATTCTCTCTTGGACCCCACTTACAATTAGAAAAGGGGCTGGGAAAGGGCCTTGTATTTAAAGAGATAATGATAAGTTTGATTTCAGGCATTTTAGGATAGCAATGCAAATCTCCAGGAGATAGTTGGAAACAGGTGGAGATTTGTCCATCCTGAGTGCTGGTTCTTACAGTGAAGTTCAGGTGTTTGGGGTCTCTTCCTCTGCCTTCCTCACCTCAGTGTCTTGGGGACGGGATGGACAGTTTCTCATACAGTGGGCATGCATATACACATCGGGGCTTTGATTGATGTGGTAGTACTTAGCATTTGTTAATAAAAGTCGTGAGAAGGCTTAGTCATCTCGGAATGAGTATGGAGAACAAAGGATGGTCAGAACTGAAGGAAGAAGGAACTGGCTGGCATTTATTGAGTGCCTATTGTGTTCCTTTTACTGGGCAAATAGTTTTCATGCAAGAATTTGTTTGATCCTTGCAACAGCTCTGTGACATGGATATTATTATTATCAAATAGGAACTTGATAGGCAGAGAAATTAAATAACTTGTTAGTGATGATCCCTTACCGTTTTTCCTTGCCACCTCTCTCAGCTCTTTTTTCTTTCGTTTTTTCTTTTTATTGTTCTTTTGGTTTTTTATTTCTTTTTTTCTTTCTTCTCCGTCAGCTCTTTCTTAGATTCACAGTTCATGTGATTGTTTTGCCTATAGTTCTTAGGAAGAGTAGATATTTTAAATTACTTGGTTTAGAGTTATATATGGATTTTCTCCTTCACATAGTAAATCGTTTTATGTATGATGATGTCTTGCAACACAGCCACTTAAGAGAAATAGGAAGATTCTTGTAGTTGGTATCATGGGCACATAAACACGTAATTTTACATTACTACAACTGTCAAACATTTTAAGTTATGTTCATTGCATTTGTTTTGGAATAGCATACTAAAACCTGTTTTGAGTTTGAGGGTTTGTTTTTAGAGACAGTATGTCAATAGACAAAGTGAATAGCTAAAGCTTTATAGAATTGTGCTCCACTCCAGAAAGTAGGACTAGGGAGAGAAAATTCTGGCTCCTAGGATTTAATTGTGAAGAATTTTGCTGTCTGTTGAGGAAGAAAATATTCAGTCGTTTAAAAATAATTTTTTCCAGGAGTAACTTATTTTATTTTTTAAAGATTAGGGAGCGTATGCTATTTACCACACTAATAAGTATTTTTTCTTAGCTTTTACTTAACACCTCTATTTTGGGAAATGTTTTGAAACTTCATACAGACTTTGAATGCATAATAGCTCGATAAATGTTCTAGTACTGTTCTTTTATTAAAGGTTATAATGAGGCTAGACAAAATCTTTTAGATCATTTGAGTTGATATTCTGTCTCCTGATATCTTGGTAGAATATTTGAAGAACACATTAATGAGAGAGGAGTGACAACAGTGAAATATAAACCATTGTGTCTTTCTCAAAATTTGTTCAATTATAAGAAGTATTCATTAGTAATAGCATTAAAATAGGGAAGCAGAGTCTCATTTATGCATTGAAAGTTATAAACTTAATACAAATAAATGTCAGGTTTGTTATTCTGGAGTGATTTTTTTTTTCATTTGTATTTTCTGAATCACTAAAATAATTATAAGAAACTGAAAGTGCTCTTGCCTTAATTAGACATTTTCCTATACACAGTTGAAAAACATAACCGTTTGTGAAAGAAAAAACACTTAATGACTTTCTGTAGTGCCATACCATGTTTCCCTGAAAATAAGACCTAGACGGCCAGTCAGCTCTAATGCGTCTTTTGGAGCAAAAATTAATATAAGACCTGGTATTATATTATGTTATATTTATATTATATTATATAAGACCCGGTCTTACAGTAAAATAAGACCGGGTCTTATATTAATTTTTAGCTCCAAAAGACACATTAGAGCTGATTATCCGGCTAGGTCTTATTTTTGGTGAAACAACGGTAAGAAATCTGGTTCAGAAATATTTAAGTGCATTCCACATATCCAATTTCATTAGGATTTGATGAATTATAGGACTTAGACTTTTAAAAAAAATTCTACATCTCTTCGGTTTGTTTCAAGAATTGACTACATGTTGAATTTCAGTCTGTCTTGTTAAATGATGAATCCAGAATTTATTAGATTGTGTATCTCCTCCTAACCTCTTGGGTTGTGGATTCCTTTGAGAGTCTGGCACACATACTGGACATCTGCTTAGAAGACATAGTTACAAACAGTTTTGCATATAATTTGAGGTCGCCGGCCTTCCCCCAACCTAGTCGAGCTCATCCCTCCGACCTCTATGTTAAGCAAGTTTTAAGGAAGCGCAGGCAGACCTGTGAAATGCTGAATAAACATATGTCTTTCTTTAAATCAGTTTTGTATATTTTCAATAAAAACTTCTTCATGGTTACTATTTATACTTGGGGTGTATATGCAGTGGTGAAAAATCAGAAATTTTCCTTGCCTTCCTGGATTATAACTTGTGCTAATGTAAAAAAGGGAAAGAACTGTGTGCAGTTACTAGAGAGTCATGGGAGACTTATAGGGGGGACCTACTTAGGTGTAAGGGCAGGCCTGTTTGAGGCGACATGGGCAGAGGGTGAGGGAGAGAGAATGAGATGTTTCACAGAGGGAACAGCAGGGAAGGGACTAACGCTGCGAAGAGCTTAATGTGTTGGAGGAAATAAAAGGCTGGGGCCTTCTGAGCGGGAGGGGGGAATGACAGGGACCACGTATTGCAGGGCCTTGTACACAGTGCTAAGGAGTTTGGACTTTAAAGTACGACAAGTTTTTGTTCAGCAGCATCTGAATTATATTTTTTAAAGATTACCTTGCCATATAGAGAAGAGAATACCGGGGCAAGCAGAAACAGATTGGCCAGTGAGTGTGTAGTAGTTCAGGTAGGAGACAGTGGCTTACGTTAGTGCGGTGGCAGTGGTCATGGAAAGGAGTGGACATATTTGAGATATTTTTAGGTGGTAGAAATAGGACATGGTAATGGATTGGATGTGGCACATAACGGGGAGGGAAGAACTCGGGGATGTTGCTGGAGGTTGCCATTATTGGGTGGCTGGGAGAGGAATGGGTTTTTTAAGTTTTTTTGTTTTTGTTTAGGTAGAGGGGTAATGGTGAATTCAGGAATTTCCTTTTGTCAATCTTACATTCTCAGAAGCCTGTGAGCTTGTCAAATAGACCTCTATCAGAGAGGATCAATGAGTCTTGAGGAACTCAGAGATGTTTGGTGTGGAGATGTCAATTATGAAGATTGTCAGTGTGTTAATGGTATTTCAAGTCATGAAAATAGATAAAATCTCTGAGGTAAAGGCTATGGAGAGTAAGGAAGGTTTGGCTAGAAATAGAACCCTGAGGAATGCTGCACATTTCTAAATTGTATAAATTGGAATCCTCTGAGAAGGACGCTAAGAAAGACGGCCAGAATGGTTATAGGGAAATTGGAATGTATATTGGCTCATGACATGGATGCTAAGTAATGCAACTGTTTCTAGAAAAGGCTAGTTAACTGTATTGAGTTTGGCTGAGAGGTTGAAAAGATATGGGCAGAAATATGGCCACTGGATTTGGCAACCTAGAGGTCATCAGTAAATATGATGAACCAGTTTCATGGACTGGTAAAAATTTAAGTGACTTGGATACGTGAACTAGAAAGAGGGTATATAGCTGGCTTTATAAAGAAGTCTTTGTTTTTTGAGTATAAGAAATACTGCCGCATGATTTTGGGAAGGATTAGAAAGGGAAGGAAGATAGAAGAGGAGACAAGTCCTCCAGAAAACAAGGTCCCGACCCTCACTGTACAGAGGAGCAGTTCTGTGATAGGAAATGGGCCATCCTTAATTTTAAAAGGAGGGAAAAAGGAAGAACATAAATAGAGAGGCAAGTAGGTATTAGATTTGGTGGGGTTGTTCTAGCCTAATGGCTTCTAGTTTTTCTATAAACTGAGGCAAGATTAACAGTTTAGTAGTGAGAAACAATCTGAATATGAAAGTAAGAAAAAAAATATTCACAGTGGCATCAAAATGAATAAAGTATTTAGGAACAAATTTAACAAAAGGCACACCAAAATGTTTATACTACAAAACATTGCTGAAATTAAAGATTTAAATAAATGGAGAAACAGTCTGTTTCAAAGATTGCAAGATTGAATACTCTTAAATGGCAGTTCTCCCCAAATTGATCTACAGATTCAACAAAATCCCTATCAAAATCCCAGTCGACTTTTTTGTAGAAATTGTCAAGCTGATCCTGAAATTTATAAGGAAATGCAAAGGACCTAGAATAGCAAAAAAAAGAAAGAAAAGAAAAAATAGGAGACTTATCCTACCTAGTTTTTTATTTTAACCGTAATCTAATCAGGAACATGTCATTAGCCTATGGATAAGCATGTAGATCAATGGGATAGAACTGAGAATCCAGAAATGAACTCCTACATTTGTGATCACTTAGGTTTTGAAAAAAGTGCCAGGACAGGTCAGTGGGGAAAGGATAATCCTTTCAACAAAAGGTGCTGAGACAATTAGATACCTGAATATTTAAGAAAATGGACTTAGACATACTGTATATATTTCACACCATACATAAAAATTATCTGAAAGTGTATCACAACCTTAATTATCAAATCTAAAACTATAAAAATTTTAGATAACGTAAGGAAACTCTTTGTGACCTATGTTAGGCAGAATTCTTAGATATAACACCAAAAGCATGAATCATAAGAGAAAAAAACTGATGAATTGGATTCCATTAAAAATTTTAAAAACTTGTACTCTTCAGAGGATACTTAAGAAAGTAAAAAGATAAGCCACAGACTAGCAGAAAAAGCTGCACGTTAAAAATGTGGTAAAGGTCTTTAATTTAGACTATTTAAAGAAATCTTATAACTCAATTATAAAGAAAAAATTTAATTAAAAAATTGGCCACTTTATTAGGTATTTCACCAAAGAAGATGATATGAATGGCCAATAAGCATGTGAAAAGATGTTCAATGTGATTTGTCATTAAGGAAGTGCAGATGAAACCACAGTGCTGTGCTGTCATACACTCACTCGAATGGCTGTAATTAAAAAGACTGACAGTGTTGGTTGGTATTGTGGAGGAACTAGAATGCTTACACACTGCTCTTAGAAATGTGAATAGTGTTACAGCCATTTTTGGAAATAGTTTGGCTGTTTCTTAAAAAGTTAACCATATGCTTAGCATGTGAACCAGCAATTCCACTCTTAGGAAGCAACCCAACAGAATTGAAAACGTGTACACAAAGCAGTGTAAATGTCTGTTAGCAGCATTATTCATTGTAGTCAGAAATTAAAAAGCAGTCCAAATGTCCATCAAATGGTGAGTGGATAAACCAAACATGGTATATCTATACAATGGAATACTGTTCTGTAATAAAAAGGAATAATTACTGATAAATGCTATCAGAAAGATGAATGTCACAAACATAAGTGACAAAAGCCAGAAACAAAAGTGTACAGATTGTGTGGTTGCTCTCATGATGAGTTTCTTTTCTGTATTCAGAATTCGCAAACTAACTCATTTTTATAGTCTTTTGTTTTCCTTCATAATTTTCATCCCAGGTATATTATCTAAATAAATAATCATGAATCATTAAGAACTATATAAGGTTGTACTGTCTTTCATGGAATTAGAAAGGTATTTGAAATAATAATTCAAAAACTATAAAATACCACTCATGTTTGTTTTTGTTTGACATCCTACTTCTTCCTTGAACTTTTCCCTAATCATCAAATAACCCTCCTGTAATCTTCCCATACTGTTCTATATGTTTGCACTTGTATACAGCTTACACTTTTAGCCTCCTGTTCATGTGTATGTTTTCCTTAATAGATAGCCAGCAACTTGAAGTCAGCTGTTAGCTTATCTTTGTTTCCCTCATACCACTCTGTTCATGATTGGCACCTAAAACATATTAGACTAGTTAATTTGCACGTCAGGGCTTCACTTCTCATTAGTGCATTGATGACGCCTAGCCTAACCGCTTCATTTTATCCTAACCACTTTAAACATTCCAAATGCCAGTGAAGGAGCCTTTTTGAACAATATTGGAACTTCTGAGACCAGATTGTGTATATCTTTCAATTAGACTGTATGTTAGCTAATGCTGTTGAAGTTGCGTGGGTCACTGCAGTCAGACATAGTGAGCATGCATATTAGTAACTTTTCTTTAAGGTCCTGTGCCTCAAGGCTGTTCTCTTAATTTTTTAAAAGATACCATGGTTCACTTTAGTAGTAAACTCACATGAGTTTCTCTGCCCTTCAGAAGTATAATTTCTAATTCTTGAACTTGACAATGAACAAATAGTGGTAGACAAGTAATTTAAATAAAGAAACAGGTCAACAGTTACTCATTTAATTTAGTTGACCCTTTTGGAGGGAAAGCATAGCATTCTCTTAAAATGTGTGACAACAGGGAGAGCATATCAAATCTACGTAGTGACGCCTCCCCAGCCTTAAAAGTTATCTACCCACTCACCCGCACGTCTCACAGACCTCTTTTCTGATTATTCTCCTAACATGGACTTGTGTTCCAACCCAGAAAATCTGTTTTCTGTTTCTCAGTTACTTTTCCTCATGTTCTTCATTGGCGTTGCCCTCCCACAACTTCCAGGCTTCCATCCTCCCCCATTTTCAAAATGTGACTTAGCTTTTGTAAGCTCTGGGAACCTAACTTGAACAACCTCCCCTTCACTCTGAGACTTTAATTTGCCCGTCCTTTTGTATGTGTTTTGCTTTTTGTTCATTTATGTCATTGTTTAACTGCTTTTCCAGTGTATTTACATCACAAGAATATTGTAAGCAAACTGAATAAAATTCAGGTTTTGTTTTTTTTTTTTCTGTCATGACCTCATGGTGTCTAGAGCAGCAAAAGCACAGAGTAGATGTTCAGAAAACAGC
The DNA here is from genome assembly GCF_057876585.1 of Rhinolophus sinicus. NCBI lineage: Eukaryota > Metazoa > Chordata > Mammalia > Chiroptera > Rhinolophidae > Rhinolophus > Rhinolophus sinicus. The sequence goes on from NC_142502.1 coordinate 23,352,332, forward strand.
CAACTTTTTAGGGCCCGCCACTTGCTCAGCCCTGCTGATGCTGTGCCTTCACAGACGTGATTGGGATCACGAATGCAGGCCGTGCTGGGCTCCTCACCCAGGGAAGTAACAGTGAGGGTGGGGGAGCTTGCCGCCTGGGCTGTGCCGCTGCTAACACTGGGCACTCTGTGCCCGCCGCAATCTGCATTCTGGGCATGAGAAGAGGAGGCTGTGAGCACAGGAACAAAGAGTGCAAAATGCTCTGCTTTGCTGACCAACGTGGTCACTTCCACCTCCTTCTCTTGCAGAACCTTTCCCCCCATTCCTTTTTTTTTTTTTTTTTAACAGAACAGCGACTGTAAGAAGTTTAAAAAGAAACAAAACTAGGACTTTATGGGCAATTAAAGAAGTAGACTGTGGTAGAATCTGAATATCTTGGCATTATAGCGTATACAGTCTTTTATAAAATGTAATAAAGCACAACTTCTGTCAGGTTCCAGTGTACCTGGCTGAAAGCGAAGATCAGTCCATGTGGAGATGAGGGGCACATTCTCAGGACATCTGCCACACGGGGAGGGCACGTTCCCCAGCACAGGCCGTTGAGACTTGCTCCACGTCAGAATTACAGCTTATAGGGCTTGTCCTGGTCCATATCCATCGCACAGCAATAGGAAGAACGACAGATGTTAAACCTGTGACGTGAAAGCGCCAGCTGTGTTCTGTGCCTGCCTTCAGAGAGGATTTAGGAGCCAGAGGAAGCGAGTTTAGGTTAGGTTTTCCATCAACTACCCACAGTGTTGAAGCCCTAGAGACAGAAATCTTGCTTTTCTAGTCACAGTTCTGCCTAAAACTCGATTCTGGAGCGAATCCAAACTTAGTGTTTCTCACTTGCTCCTAACATGGCAAAAAGGGAATCGTCATAATTACTAATTGTATTGTGTCCTGGTTATTTTCGCCGTAGTGTTCCCTTTTGCTTCCTGTGTTATTCATTTGACCCTGCACACCCGTGTGTTGCCTTCCGAGTGTTCTTCTTCCTTTTACTGCCAAATAACAAGACCCAGATTTCTTCTCTACTGCCTGTACGCTGCCTACTCTCCTTAAGCCCTAGTAATCTAAGTTTTTTATTCCTCCACCTCCACCCTCACCTTCTAAACAAAGATATTGTTAAAGTTCACTTTTATCCTAGTCGGCAAATCCAGTAACCTTTTCCTGGGTCTTACTCTGTTTTACCACCTTCCTTGCAATTGACACTGAACTAGTGCTTGCTGGATATTATCTTTTTTTGTTCACCATGATGGAAAATTGTGTTATTACATGTCTTTAGCACCCTGTCTTCCCGTTGTGTCTTTCTCTTGTTCGGAGCCAGCTTTGATTCCTCCTTTCTTTATATCCAGCCTATGAAGTCCTTCAGATTGCCTTTCTTTGGAAGGTCTCAGCTAATCATTCTTTCTGCCCTTTGCATTTCTCATCCAAGCTTTGACCACCTTGCTACTAAACTACTGCAGCAACCTCTTAAGTCTTCACTAGCTTTTCTGTAATTGCTGAAGAACTGGCAAATGAATTTTTAAAAAAATTATGTGACACTCTTGAGAAATGCTCAGTAAAGATAAAACTGGCATCTAGAGCCCACCATCTAGCTTTGTCCAGTTTACTACCTAGCCACCACTACAATCTCTGCTTTGACTTGTTGGTGCTGCCTCCCTGCCCCCCGCCTCCCCCCCCCACACACACACACAGTCTATGCCCATCTTGTTTTGACTTACCAAAAACCTGTCCATTTTTTAAAGGTCCAGATCAGGCTTCAACTCACCCATAAATATTTCCAACCCATAGTAGCCTGTCTTTAATTCTTACAGTAACAAGTACTAATTATATAGCACATATTATGGGGTAGGCATTGAGCAATTTCATATATGTTTATTTTAAATATAGGTGTAGGTATTATTTCCATTTTACTGCTGAGAATCCTGGGACTCCAGAGGCTGCAGACGCGTGACATGAGTGATTCAAATCTAGCTCCATATGATGGCAAAATTAGTGTTCAATCAAGACACCAACCATTTTGATGTGCTAAGATTACAGACTTATATCATGGCTTATCTTTTTCAGTTGTATGTTATGTTTACAACTATTTAGAAGTTCCTTGAGAACGGGATGTGTGCGAGAACTTTGTGTGCCTAGCGGGGCCCCTCTACGTGCTTTGAACACTGAGTTCTTGAGAACATTTTGATGAAGCGTCCCATGCAGTGTTAATTATCATAACAGCTCTGCCTCCTTTTTGTATTAGAGCATTCTCGAAAATCTTGTGAGTACAAGAAAGATGCCGCCATGGCTGCCCACTCGAGTTAACGGGAGTCAGTGGAGCCGCCTTGTGATTTGGTTCCCAAAGTGTAGGATATGTGCCCAACGAGATGTGAAAGCACATGATAGCTATTCCGTTTTCAATTGGTTTTCAGATCTGAGTAAGGAGCAAGTTTCAGTTTGGTGCTTTTACGTTTTTAACACCTTTCCAACCCAGGTTGCTGTTTTACTAAAGAATAGGTAGGCCTTGGTATAGGCATGAGCATATTTTGCAGACAGTGGCATTGGCTGAAATTAAATAACAGTTTTGTTTTCTTTCAATTTGTTATTTTTATTTTCTGTTTACTTCAAGTGATACAAGTTCTTTTTAAAATAAATTTGTTAACTTTTTAAAAATTCTTGATCTAAAGAAGAATTATTAAGAACATAGTAGCACAAGTTCTAATCTATGACCTTGCACAAGAACTTTTTCTCTCCTCACTATTTTGATTTGTAAAGTCAATGTAACAGTGCTTACTTTTGAGAGTTGTTTGAGGATTGTCTTAAATGCTAGTATACCATTTGATAGATGGTAGCTTTTTCATCATCAATTTGTAATTTTATTTATTGTTTATTTCCTTATTTAGTCCACTGAAAATCTTTGATAGAATTTTAAAGATGCAGTTTAATTCCAGGATTTCTTATTCTCAAGCAGGTACTTCACTGGTCCGGGCCTTAGTTCCTGTGGGCATTAGTATTTTCACCTGCATATTGGGATATTTCAACACTGGCCTCGTAGGATTGCTTTGAGGACTAAATTATTTCATGAAACACCTGGAATGGTGCCTGCTGCCTGGAGTAGTGCTGTATAGCTGTTAGCTATCACTATTATTATTTCCTTAGAAAGGATGAGGCTTTTCTTCTTATCATCCTGAGTTGGGGACGGAGGGTCTTCTGTGGTAATTTTGTGTGTTCCTTAAAGCACCTACTGAGTGTAAAGCATCATTGTACTGGGACCATGGTTAACCTGCAAGGGAGGATAAGGAGATCTACAAAACTACTCCGAGCTACCTGCCCCCTAAAATTATTGCAGCGTGCAATTAAAGACACTCAGAGGAAGATTAATAAGCCCCAGAGGACTGAGCGGCGCAATGGTGAATTACTGTGAACGTCTGTACATTACAGCATTTTCTAATTGAGTGAAATACTATGGAACATTTGACATTTACGTATATATAATTTAACAGCATTTCTTTAAAGTAATATCGTAGGTTCATATTAGTTGCATGGTTATATTTACCACTAGTTTTGTTCTTTAAAATTTTTATCTGTTTTGTAAGAAACACCTGGTTTTATTCTGTGGGTTATGTTTCTAACATGTTAGTTATAAAATAAATATGGCAAGCCAAATTATATTTCCGTTTTTCTTGAATAATTAAATTGGTACTGTTCCCACAGAGGGGAAGATTGACCCTAAGACATAATGAAAACTAGAGTCCAGAAAGTTTTCCTTATCAAGTATTTAATATAAAAAATATAAAATACAGACTAAAAGTACCAATACTTGAATTTCACACCAAATATTGTTCCTTTGTAGCTATGTTTACAGGACAAGGTTTAGCAAATGAGTTAATTATTCCCACTTAAATCCCCAGCACAGTGAACTTCTTATATTTTTGTTCATTTTAACAAATCATATTTAAATACATACGTCATTTTTTAAAGGGGCCACACACTAATAACCTATGTCTGATACTTTGGCACAAAAAGTTTTCAGAGGGTAGTTTGTGTTATAATTACATATAATATGTAATAGACTTAACATGAAATTTACATTCAGAGAAATAATATTTGCCATAGAAAAGATTCTTAGAGATAGAATCCAGCCCTTTCATTTTGTTTAGGAAACTTGAGGTATATGACTTAACTTATATTCACATGGCAAGCAGTTATCAAAACTTGATTCTGTGGCCTACCCACCGAAAACAACTCTTGTTTCATGATATAACAGTAGAACTCCTTTATAATACAACTTATCATATGAGTTTACCTCTGGGAAAATATGATCCCTTATTAAATAAAGTAGTTGTTAAGAGCATGGGTTTCAATCCAGACTCTTACTTGCTGTGTGCCCTTGAGCAAGTTGACCAGCGTGTCGGTTTTCTCATTTAGAAGACAGTTACCTAGCACTTAGGGTTGTTAGGGCGATCATATTAGTTAATATGTTACTGAGCTGGGAACAGTCCCACGTTACTTGACACGATGTGTGTACGCCATTGATGTTAGCTGTTGTCATTGTTGTCATTTTCACCCTATAACAACCTGCAGCCACCTGTAGTGTAGATTAGAGCATTATCACAGTAACAGTGGAATACATGGGTTTCTCTTTATCACAAATAATAGAAATTTCCCAGGCCTGTGTTTGCTGCTGCCTGACCACTGGTAAAGAAGATATACCAGAAGTTTTATCACCAGTGCTTAAACCTGTTCGTTCTGATTCTACTCACTGACTATAGACACTTCAGAGCTCTGGTCTGGTCTGTGCTTTTAGGAAAATCGTGGGGTCTCCGTCCTCCCCCTGAAGGAACAGTAGTGGTGACATAGTGCACTAGGTCAGAACACATTCTGGAATCCTCAGCCTCCCCCCTTGCTTTGACCCTGGGTGGGTTACTTCTCTGTGCTTTTGTTTTCTCACCTGTAAATTGGGATAAAAGTCCTTGTCTTTCAGGAAGGATAATTCTTGCTGTGAAGACTGAGTTAATTTATATAGAGAGTCCTTAGAATGATGTTTGGCCCACAGTGTATAAATGTTTAACTTTTATTATTTTTTTAAAAAGTTTTTGATTAAGTAGAAGCTTCTGTGGCTCTAAAATAGTCAGTGAGGTCTCCAAGGAAGAAACTGGGTTTGATTACTATGAATTGGTTCCTGAAAAATAGTACTCCTTAATCAAAAATTAATATTTAATATGGCATATTGTAAGGGAACAGGTTGTAAATGTGGCTTTTTCATGTTACCTTATGCATCTTATTGGTTAAATGGGATCGTTTATTTTGAACGGTGTTTTAGAAGGGAAGTTATAAGTCTGGATTTGCTTGAGACAATCCCACCTTATCCCCTTGTCCAGGCGTACTTATAAATAACGCTCCTGTCACTGTTGCAAATGTCCCAGGTTGGATGTAAATTTTATGGTCACACTAAGTATCGTTTACTGGCCAGATTTATTTTACTAGACTATCCCTATGTTCGAATATTTTCTAAAGGCAAATACTACTATTTTAAGCTTAAGTTTTAGATATTTTAAGTTTGTGGTATTTTTCAAACCATTTTGGCATTTTTTGTTGTTTTTCTCCTTACCTTCCATCTGTATTTCAGTCTTTTTTAAAAGTGTTGTTTTTTTTTTTTTTTTTTGTCAATGTAGATAATACAAAAAATTATTTTACTTGGGAATTTGAGACATGAATTAAACTACCAATAAAATGTTATAGCAGTCATGTCATTTTTCATATCATTTTGTCGCTATCAGAAGTGTTTTATTTGTTTAGATAACTAATGACTGTGGTACTGATTATAAGCAGTAAAATATTTATTGGTTTGTATGTACTACTCTTATCATAGTAGACTGTCAACAGGAGTTTATATTGCCCAAAGCAAGTAAAATTTATGTTCAAAAATTACGAGTTAGATGTTGCTAAGAGGAATCTCTTTAATTAACTGTACGATCCAGAAATTCAAGTCAAGAACTTCATAAACTTAAAAATTTTAAAGTCTACCTTGATCCTCTTTTATTTTGATTATTTAATTCAACACATTCCTTATGGTTCCTTTCTTTACCAGGTATAATAAAATCTGCCTTCTAAATATTATGAAGCTTCTAGGTTCTGTGGCAGTAATCTGTATTGTTATAGTGTGTTCATTGATAAATTTCTTTGATAATATTAGTAGGGGGAGAAGAATATGTATAACATATTTGAACTTTGTCTGCTGAAAAGTTTTATAGGAGACACTTGTAGGGTTTTTGGGTTTTTTTGTATTGAAAAATATACCTCTTACAAATACTTGTAGTGTAGAAAGGATATGCTTATCTAATATTTACATAATATTTTAATGCCTGATATATAGTAAGGGCTCAAGAAGAGTCTGATATTGTTACTTAGCTATAGTAGTTATGACAGATTTTATACATTTTTTATTTTTGAGGTGGTCTGTAAATTAATGTGTGCCATTTGTCAACAATGTATACAATTTCTTATTTTACCTAAGGATACTGTTGGGGAAAGACTTGGAGAACGCATCCTTAACTGAGATAGGATAGTGGTCTGAATGTGAAATGAAGGTTATACAGGAGGGTATGACTGAAAGGAAGAAAAGAACCAAGAGAAGGCCCATTTATATATGTTAAGTGCTACGACCACATCATAGCAGGAGAAAGCAAAGAAGCAATGTGGTCTTGAACTGCATACTTGAAGTCAGATGTCATTTGAGTTGTGTGAAGAAATAATAAGCATTAAAGGTTTTGGAAAAGAAAGTAATGTAGTAAAAGTGAGTTGAGATATTTGCTTTAGTACAACTCCTTAGTATCTTGAAAGGGTTGGTAATACTGTGTTTCACTTTAGACCTGAGTTTAGTAAAGAGATTGGCAGTGAAGTTGGTCACTAAAGTGATAGATAGCTAAAGTCACTTAGGAGTGCAAACACGTTTGGTGAGTGTAGAAATGGATATGAATGACCCTGTTTGTTGGACTGTGCTAAGTATTTAAATTGTTTTTATAGCAAAGGAAAATGCCAGAGATTGATGTGTCCACATAGCTTGTAAACAAGCTAAACATACTTTGTATTGACAACAGTGTTTGAAAGAAAATGAAGTCATGTTGGAATGACTGGGCTTTGATGTATCCCCCCCCCATCTTATTTGCCATTGACTTTTTTCCTTGACCGTTTCTCCTTGCCGCAATGTACTGATAGGATGAGCGTGGTGTGCAAGTGTGCATGGATCGTATGTAATCTAAACTACCTTGGACAAAGTGAACAGGATTTATTATTAGAAAATATTTAATTTTTAAAGAAATGGTAAAAATGATCGTTCCAAGTAAGAACGATTTCATTCAAATGAAAGCTATCTAACAGAATAAATTTGGTAAACCAGCAGTGTGTGGGCACCATGGGCGGGGGCTCAATTCTTTTCAGCACTAAGTGCCTGTCTTGTTCAAAGTACAGTGCTAGGTCTTGCAGGGGAGTCCAGGATGCCTAAGTCTTAGTCTCTGTCCCCAAGGAGCTTAGTGGAGGGACGGGATATAGGGAGTGTGTGGTGTGGTTACCATAGTTACACTGATGACTCACATAACTCCAATGGTAGACGCTGGAGTACTACACAGAAAGAAAAGGTCATCTGCTTATGAGTGTGAAGGATAGAAAATGTTACAGGAAGGGGGAGGCTCTTATGGTAGGTTGTGAAGGAAGGGTGTGATTTTAATAGGCAGACACAGGTTAGAGAGTAACCTGATGAGAGAGTAAAGCAAGTGTGGAGACAGGGGAGGCCAGTCTGGATTGGCCAGAATAAGACAGGGAAGGAGGTTTGGTGGTATGCTATGCAGAGTCTTGAGTGCTAGACTTAGAAGTTTGTTTTTTTAAATATAATAAACATTATTTGGAGCTATACTTCAAGATTATTAATTTGGTAGTCTTTGTATAAGAGTGGAAAGAGACTGCAGTAAAGTGATTCAAAAGTATTCACTCATTCATCCAGCCAACAGACGTATTGTTACGGTGCATAAGGTTGTTCTAGGTGCTGGGAATTCAAGACGTCTTCCTTGTTCTCTGGAGTCTCATTCTTTTGGGAGATGTTGACAATAAATAAGTAAACGGTACGGTGCTCAAGGAAGGTTTCTGAGACCAGGACAGTTGAACGACAGAGGAAGCCAGCCAAGCAAAGCTCTGAGGAGAACGCACAAGTACTTGAGGATTTAGCAAGTGCCACGTCCTTGAAGCAGGAGCCGTCTTGACTTTTTGAAGGACAAGAGGAAGAGGTGTTTTAGAATTCTTGTATTACCTGTACTGTGGGAATGTGTGTGGTAAGGAGTCCACCTGACACACCAGTCAAGGATGAAATACTGCTTTTTTTTTTTTTAATTTCCTTGGTTACTCTTCAGTTGTCTCAGTACCTTGAGTCACTTTGCCAGACAAGATCTTATATAAAGCCATTATAAAATGATTCATTGATGGACTGAGGGTAACTTTTTCTGGGCATCCAGAATCGTATACAGCTGAAACACTCTAGAACCATAATAGAAGTAGGACAGGTTAATATGCAATAATGCCTGTATATGTGATTATCTTTCATGAAACTTCGTCTCCCTTTTCCTACCCTGCTTGCTAGAGGATGTGAAGGGACATTATTGCAGTTTTTACCATTTACTATTTTATTGCCATTTTTCTAGTATTAATTATAGAATACCCTCCGGGACAGAATGTACAGATAGGTGGTCTAAGTGTTTTAGTTGGTCTGTATATTTTTTAAAAGTTATTGTGAGTCCATAGTAGCATTTAAAACTGAAAACATAGCATAAAAAATGCCAGGTTTCAGCTTTAGAAAAATCTGAAGATGGCATCACTAGCAGGTATTCCATAGCAGCTGCTCCTTCATACTGCTGTCCGTAGTTCACGGTGTTCCCCCACCTAGCCAGTTTCACTCATTTGTGTTACTTGCTGTACCTGTAAGCATTGTTGTTTTCAGTGTTTGCTCTAGGGCAGGGAGCATAGAGCAGTGGCATCAAAGCAAGAGGGTCTGCTATCACTGTACTCTCTATTATATTCACTGCAGAAAAAGAGAGTGTGCTCTAGAATAGCAGTTCTCAAAGTTTGGTCTACAGACCTCTGGTCTGTGAGGTCAAAATTGTTTTTATAATAATAGTAAGATGTTATTTGCCTCCTTTTTTAAATTTTTTTATTTTGCTGTGTTGACATTTGCATTGATAGTGCAAAAATAGTGGTAAAACTACTGGTTCCTTAGCACAAATCAATGTTGTGTCACCGAACTGTACTAGTATTCTTTATTGCTGTGCAGTAAAGAAGCCAGTTGCATTTAAGAATGTTCTATGTGTAGTGAAAAAAAATGATTAAGTGTTAACCCTTGAGCATATGCCTTTTTAGTATTTTGTGTGATGATGTGGGAAGTATGCATAAAGTACTTCTGCATTCTGAAGTTTGATCATTGTCTGGAGGAAAAGTACTTATTGTATTGTTAGAGTCGTGAGCTATACTATCCGTTAATAATTTTCTCATGAAACATCATTTTTCTTTAAGGAATAGCTTGCTTGGATATTGGGAAGATGGTTTCCTGAAAACTGAAGAGCGTGTGCCTGTGTCTTAAAGGAAAATAACTGTTATTTTGTTACTAATAATGTAATTCAAACTTTCGGCAAAATTAGGATTTTGGAAAACTTATCTGCAACCATGGGCTTGACGGCATCCCAATATATAATGACTTTTCTGATGAGATCAGTGGTGATATTAGCAATGTGATTTTTAAATATTTCATAAATAAAATGTGTTAACATTTGAAAGCTCTGCATAACTCAGTGAGCCAGTAGTTTACGGATGCCCAGTGCAGGGGGCAGCGCACCACATACACCAGTGGATGTTAATGTGACTCACCGTCCTCACTGCTGCTAACGTTATGCAGCTATCACTTGTTGAGTTTTGTTGTAGCATCACAAAATAATAATATCAGAACTAGCTGAAAAGACTACATCAATAGTCTGCAGTTTTCCAACATATATCTGTGTGAAGTGAGCGTCCTCTTTACTTTAAACAAAGCAACATAGTTCAATAAATCAAAAAGAAGCAATTATGAGAACCTTCTCCTAAGCTGGACATTAAGAAAATCTGCATATATACAAAATATTCTTCTCACTTGATTTTTTTTTAATTTTGGAAAACAGTTTTATAAAATTTTATGTTACATGTAACAGGATTATTGTTTTTAAATGAATTCATAGCTATTTTAAAATTTTTCCCAGTTTAAATTCTAATATAGTAAATATCTATCAGTAAATATAACCCATAAAAACAAAAGCTTTGGGGAAGTCCTCAATGTTTTTAAGCATTAATAAAGGACCCTGAGACCAAAGAGTTTGAGAATCACTACTCTAGGGTCTAAACGTTGATTCCCAAAATGTGTTGTTATCCAGAGCATCTGATCTGTGGACCACTAGTTCTGAAGCATTTTAATAGATACTAAACCATCTAGACTGTAGGATCCTTTCTAGACTGTAGGATTTTTTAGTGCCTCTTATGGGCTAACAATGCATCGTGAAGTCTCCAAGGGGGGCTATAATATATTTCAACTTATTCGAGTACAGAACTTTGAACTTGACTGGTAATGCTTGCAATACATTTCAGAAGTCCTGCCCCAGGAGCATGCAGTGTTCATTAAGCGTTCTGTTTAGCTGTTCTCTGGAAGCAGATGGGAACAGAGAGGCTTTGGACTCAGACTAACTTGACTTTGAATCCTGGCTCTGCCACTTGTTAACCTCAGTTTCCTTTCCTACAAACTGGGTATAAGGTAGCAGACTTTAGAGGATTGTCGTGAGCATTAAGTGGGATAACAAATAGCCTTTCTAGTACGTAATAGGTACTCAGTATAATTACTCCCTACTTTCTTCTAATTTCTGTCCCTCACAAGTGTTAGTAAGCTAGTGAGTCACAGAGGTGTAGGGACTAGTTTAACAGGTCAGTGGAACAATAAACATTTACTGATTGGCTAGCCAGTTGTACATATACACACGTAGACCAAACTGCCCCGGATTTTAAGCCGTGAAAAAAAATGGAGTCAGCATGTCCACTGACCCAGCCCTTAAACTGAAGGATGTTAATAAAAATGAATGTAGTGGAGTTGCCTCGTTTTTAACCTGATAATGACTATAAAGGGAAGATCTACACATATTATGTTAAACTTATAAAAGTTCCTTTTGGAGAGAATTTTGACAGCTTACGGGGGTGATTCTCAATATTATGTATATTTTCAATATATCCCTCATTTATTTTTTTCTTATATCTGTGATTTAGCTCATGGATTCAAGCTCAGACACATAATTTGACATCTACGTTACTTTGGTCTTTTCTTAACTCATATATGAAATAACTTCCATACACCTTTACTGTTGTTAGCATTCCCTGTTTCCTCACATTCTGAGCATAGGATTCAAGAGCCTTCCTAAAGCATTTTTGTCAACATGGACTAGGCACTCTGGAGTATGACATGCTTTAGGATTTTTTTGAGGATACTTGGCCTGGAGGAAGCTGACATTATCCTGGGAAAAGGACAGTGTACAGCATGTCTTTGGAAGAATAAAGGCGTAAATTTGAATTATAGCTGTGTACTTTGTTGGCGTTACTTGGCCAGTCTGATTCTCTTTTCTTCCTCTATAAAATGATAATGATACCAATTGTGCCCCATTATTTTTAAGGATTTGATGGGAACACCTTGAGTATTTAGTGCTGTGCTTAGCACTGTGTATGTTAATAAATGTTATCCCCCACCCACCACCACTAACCATATTTGTATACCCGGAAGTAAGCAATGATACGTGTACGTTGCTTGTTGGAGAATTGCGATTATTAAAGAATGATTTATTCTTGTCTTACACAGTTTTAAAACAAGAATAAAGGGTTCTCTTTCTAAGCCATGGTGTGCAAGGCAGAAGGGCAGCCGTAGGAAAGACTGCTGATAGAGCAAGGGATGAGAACTTGGCAATAAGGAAAAAGTCACAAATCATTAAAAAGAAAAGAACAAAACAAAAGCTTTGTTAAATAGCATTATTGCATTAGGTGAAAGGAAAATACTCCACTTTTTCTTAAGCGCCCTAAGTACATAATTTCAATGTAGGACAGCGTACTAATTTGTTTACAAAATCTCCATTGTTGAAAATATATGAGTCTGTGTTTAGCACACCTTTTAAGTGTATGCTTTTGGTTTTCATCATCATAATATCGCATATGACTAAAAAATCAAAGAGATTGTAAGGGCTTATGTAAAAAGCAACAGTTTCCTCTCCTCCCCTTTTCCTATTCTTAGTGTTGTGTCTTACAGAAACCACTTTGAATTTATCGAACTGTTTCTTTGATGGTTACTTCTATACTCTTAAAAAATCCCCATTTTATCTTGGTTTATTAATTTTAGACATTTAGGATTTCACTACTTTCCATTCCTCTTTGCCAAAATTTTTAGTTTCTCACTTACCTTTGAAATTTTATTTGCTTATTTCTTGTCCTGTTTACTTCAGTTGAGAATATGAGCCCATGCCTTTTTTTTAAAACAAGAACAGACTTTATTTAGTAGAGCAGTTTAACATTCACAGCAAAATTGAGCTGAAGGTACAGAGATTTCCCATGTCCCCTGCTCCCCTATACATGCATAGCCTCTACCAGAGTGGTTCATTGACACGTCATAATCACCCAAAGTCCATAGTTTACATTAGAGTTCACTTTTGCTCTTTTACATGCTGTGGGTTTTGACGTGTCCATCATGGTATCCTACGGAGTGTTTTCATTGCCCTAAAGATCATCTGTGCTCCAGGTTATTTGTGCCACCCACCCCACCCCTGCCCCAGGCAGCTACTGATCTTTTTACTTTCTCCATAAGTTTGCCTTTTCCAGAATGTCATATAGTTGCAATCGATTGGCCTCTTTCATTTAGTAATATGCATTTAAGTTTCCTCATTATCACCTTTTCATGGCTTGATAGCTCATTTTTTGTTAGTTCCAAATAATGTTCCGAGTGACTGTACCAGTTTATTTATCCATTCACCTACTGAAGGATAGCTTGGTTTCTTCCAAGTGTTACTAATTATGAATAAAGCTGCTATAAACATTTGTGTGCCCGTTTTTGTGTGGACGTAAGTTTTCAACTCGTTTAGGAGCGTGATTGCTATATGGTATGTTAAGAGTATATTTAGTTTTGTAAGAAATCACCAAACTGGCTGTACAGTTTTGCATTCCCACTAACAATAATGAGAATTTCTCTTGTTCCATATCCTTACCAGCATTTGGTATTATCAGTGTTACGGATTTTGGCAATTCTGATAGGTTTGTAGTGGTATCTTGTTTTAATTTACATTTCCCTGATGACATATGATGTGGGCTATCTTTTCATATTCTTATTTTCCATTTGTATATTTTCTTTGGTGAGGTGTCTGTTGAGGTCTTTAGCCCATATTTTAATAGGTTTGTTAGTTTTCATATTGTTGAGTTTTAAGAGTTCTTTGTATGTTTTGGACAGCAGTCCTTTATCAGGTAAGTCTTTTGCAAATGTTTTCTCCTGTTCTTTTCTTCTCATTCTTTTCGTCTTGTCTTTCGTAGAGCAGAAGTCCAGCTTATCAGTTGCTTCTCTAATGGATTGTAGTTTTGGTGGTGTATGTAAAGGGTCATTGTCATATCCAGGACATCTAGGTTTTCTTCTGTTATCTTCGGAGAGTTTTATAGTTTTGCATTTTATATTTAGGGCTGTGATCTTAATTTTTGTAAAGAGGCCTACCTAGGTGTACTTTTTTTGGCATTTTTCCTGCTTTGTGTTACCTTGGTTTCCTGCATTCATGGTTCAGTTTCTGGCATTAATTTGGGGAAATTCTCAGTCATCATTTCAAATATTTCTTCTCTCTTCTCCTTGTCTTCTCATTACACATATTATACCATTTATAGTTGTATCACAGTTGATGAATATTCTGTTTGTTATCCAATCTTTTTTCCTCTTCGGTTTTCAGTTTTAGAGGTTACTGTTGAGATATTCTCAAGCTCCGAGATTCTTTCCTTAGCCATCTCCAGTCTACTAATAAGCCTATCAAAGGCATTCTTCATTTCTTTTACAGTGTTCTTGATATCTAGCATTAATTTGGTTCTTTCTTAAAATCTCCATCACTACTTACACTGCCCATTTGTTCTTGCATGCCGTCTACCTTATCCATTAGTCCTTCACACGTTAATCATACAAGGTCTGACAATTAAGTTTGCAAACTTGTTGCAACAATGTTGCTAGCCATTTTTTGATATCAGAGGGATTATTCATTATGAATTTGTACCAACTGTACAGTTAACCAAGTTTAATTTGGAGGTACTGAAATGGCTGCATGAAAAAGTTAGACGACCTGAACTTTTCGCCAACAATTCATGGCTCTTGCATCACGACAATGCACCAGCTCACACTGCACTGTCTGTGAGGGAGTTTTTAGCCAGTAAACAAATAACTGTATTAGAACACCGTCCGTACTCACCTGATCTGGCCCCCAATGATTTCTTTCTTTAACCGAAGATAAAGGAAATATTGAAAGGAAGGCATTTTGATGACATTCAGGACATCAAGGGTAATACAACGACAGCTATGATGGCCATTCCAGAAAAAGAGTTCCAAAATTGCTTTGAAGGGTGGACTAGGCACTGGCGTCTGTGCATAGCTTCCCAAGGGGTGCCCTTCGAAGGTGACCGTAGTGATACTCAGCAGTGAGGTATGTAGCACTTTTTCTAGGATGAGTTCGTGAACTTAATTGTCAGACCTCGTAGGTTTTAATTCCTGGACTGATAATTCCAACATCCTTGCTGTATCTGAGAGTGGTTCTGATGCTTGCCCTATCTCTTCAAAGTGTTGTTTTTTTGTTGTTGCTGTTTTGCCTTACAGTATATCTTGTAATTTTTTTCCTGGTAGGAGGACATACATGATGTACTAGGTTAATGAAATACTGTAAATTGGCTTTTAGTCATGCGGTGGATGGGAAGGTGTGTGTGGGTGGGTGGAGAAGCGTCTGTAGCCTGATTAGGTCCAGTCTCTTAGTGAGCCGGGGCCTCCGGTCTGGGAGCTTCACAGTTGCTTCTCAGTCCTACCATCTCCGCTCCTTCAGGTGGGATGAGTTAGGTAAATGGGCTGGTGTTGGGCTTTCTCTTCCCCCAGGTCAGTTAAGCTCTGATAAAACCTGGGCAGGTTTGGCTCTGTTTAAATACTTTTTCCTGAGGGCAGGCCTGGTTAAGAAGAGAATGCTCTGCTGGATTTCAAAGTGGTTCCCTGCCAGAAGCCCAAGGATTTACTGTAAGAACTGGTAGAGCTCCTGGAGATACATAAGTCTCAGTATTGTGGGGGCCCCTGTGACTAGGTCCTCTGGTAGTTGTATCTCTTACTTGCACACTCGGAGCCTACAGTTCTGTCTTCCCTTTCCTGGCACTGGTTTTGAGGAGGTTTATGCTGTTAACCTAAAAATAAAAAGCCAAAGTGTGAGGCAACAAGTATTTATTTGAGATCCAAAAGAAGAGCTATTCGGGAAGCACTGATTCAGGCAGAAACCCCGATAGGGTTTCAATTAGGAGGTGAAGGCGAGGGGTATTTATGAGAAAGGGGCGGGAATAATTACTTGAACAGAAGGAACGTCTATGGGTATTAATAAGCTAAGGAAGGAATTTCTGTAGGTGAGATAAACGTGTAGGAATGTTAATCCTAAAGAATGTCTTTAATTAGTTCAGTAGTCATAACTAACAGTGGTTTGGAAAACAGGGCTGCTTTAAGCCCAGTCAAAAGGTTATTTTGCCCCTTTTTAACATCCCAAAGGTTTGAGGAGTAAGACATGCAAGACAGTTTCTCTTTGATGGCAGCCCTAACTCCATTTTGAAGTGTCTCCATTTACATTATTTTTCACAATGCTGATGGGTTTCTCCTCCGGTAAGCTGTGATTCTCTGTATTTGTTTTCCATTGATCTCCAATTTGGGGGGCAGCAGTTTGCTCTATGGACTCAATTCTCTTACGGATCTAAGAAACGTTATTGATTTTTCAGTTGGTTCACGTTTTTTACTGGTTAAGACAGAGTGTCCACTTCTAAGCCTCATAGGTGCTAGACCAGAAACCAGAAGCCCATCTTTTTCTCTTTACCTTTCTTATTCCTCCCTCTCTCAACTTGTTAGGTACACTTTAACATATTTAATATTGATAACATTCATGTCTTGTTCTATAGCCATAAGTCCTAATTATTTAATATGTTTAGATTTATTGTTTAATTTGTTTTAGACCTTAGGTTGAATATAAAAGTCGAAAATTTAAAAGTACTTACATTATGACGATTTAAATATTTTTACTGTAGATTTAGTTATTATGATTACATTCTTATAACAGCTATCCCTCCTAGAATTTCTCAGTTGGCTTTCTTTTTTTCCTGTACTGTTTGCCTTCATAGATCCATGCCTTCCCCTTTATTTTTTTCTGAACTCTTAACTCCTGGCGCCTTCTGCTATGTCACTCAAATCTGACCTCGTTGCTCTGTATGCCAGTTGCATAGTTGTGTCAGCATAAGAATGTCCAAACCTATAGAAGAATTTTATAAGTTTATTAAAGTTTATCTGAGCCAAACTGAGGATATTTCTGGAAGCAGACTCTGAACAGATTGAGAAAATGCTCTGGAGAATGGCAGTTTTGCAATTATTTTATACATTTCGAATCAAAGGAGAAAACATAAGGAAGATTACTTGAAATCCACTGGTGGGAGATTAAGGAAGTGGGAGAAAGCAAAGTAGGAGGGTGGTGTGGATCTCTAGGATTGGATAAAAAGCAAAATGGAGAGATACATACTTCTTTTACATTGATGGGTACAGGACATTTAACATTTATGGTCAGTAGAGCTGGTACTCGGGCACCAAGGTGACAGTGAGGATTCTAGTGCATGTGCTCTCCGGAGGATGGTTACACCTCCGAGGGGTCTGAAAAAGAAGATAACTCTGATATTTCAAAGGTCTGTTAACCTAGATGCACAGGAACAATGGACAGGACTTGCTTAAGGCAAAGCTAAACCTTTCACTAACGAAGCTATAGGCCTGGGGCATGACTACCCACCAGGACACACTGGGCACAGTTGGAATTTATAATCAGATCATCTTGTGTGGTTACTTTCTGTCACTGAGCTTGTCAGGCCTGCCAAGTAGCCCCCTGAGCTGTCAGGTTTACTACATAGCCCCCTTTTCGTTCACAGCTGTCACCCTGCAGCTTTTCCCCTCACTTTCTTGGTGTTTCCTGAATAACACCTTCACATATTTTCCCAAGAAAGATTTCAAAGGTACACACTTTTTTTATTTTTGTATTTATGAAAGTGTCTGTTCTTTCCATTATCTTGATGCTAGCTCAGATACAGAATTCTAGGTTAAAAATAATTTTTCCTTAGAACCTTTAGAATGTTGCTTCATTGTTTTCTGATATTCAGTGTTACTGATGAGAAGTGTGATTCCAGTTCAGTTAATATTTCTTCTTAAGTGTTGCCTTACCCTTCATCCTCCTCCCCTAAGCCTATTCTCGGTGCTCTTAGGATCTTTGTTTTATCCTTGCTATTCTGAAGTTCCACAGAAATGCGTTTAGAATGCTTTAGCCCATTGTGTTGAACGCTCATTATACTCTCTTAATCTGAAAAACTTGTGTCCTTTGGCTTTGGGGAATTCTTTTGTTCTTTAATTATTACTCACCTATTTTCCCTGCATTCTTTGTAGACCTGATTTTAATTAAAAATTGGTCATTCTAATTCCTCATTGTTTCTTTTCTCTCATATTTTCCAATTCATCCTTCCCCTTCCTACTTCTGGAGAAAATTTTCTTTATTTTATCTTCTAGTATTTCTACTGAGCTTTGTATATTTCCATACATCTTATTCTCTGATTGTCCCTTTTTCATAGTCTCATGTTCTTGTTTTATGGATGCAATATTGCCTTAAGTCTGTCACAGGGTACTCATTAGAGTATTTTAAGTGTTTTCATTCCTGAATTAATGTCTTTCCCTCAGAGTTTTTCCTTCGTGATTGTAAAATTGGCAGTTCTCATTCATTTTGTAGACTTTGCTGGCTTTGCTCAGTTGCTTGTTGATCTTTGGTAACCATTTGCGTTTAATGAGGCAATAGAAGAACTGAGTTCTGTGTGTTTGGGCATAGCTCCTCAAAAGGCTGCCTCGCTTTAGGAATGGGTTGGATGCTGACTCTCAAACTGGGCTACTAAATGTTAGAAACAAGCTTCTCTCTGGGGCAGCAACCCCTGTCTACAGCAGCCATCATAGTACTTCCCTGAAATTTCATTTTTTAGAGCTCTACTTCCAGGTTTTTGTTGGTTTTTGGTTGGAGGGTAAAGTCAGGTTGCTAGTATTGTATGAGCAACTGTAGCGATAAGGGTCTTTACCTCTCTCCCAGTCTCACCTGCAGTCACCTCGCTTTTCTGGGTGTCTTTGCATTTCGCGGGCATATTGATTCTTTTCCATGGGTGTTCTGGGCACTAATTTCTTCCACTTACTGCATTAGGTATGACTCCATCTGCTTAGGTATTAAAATGAACTACAACCTAGTTTATCTTTTCTTCTTAGATGTTGGTGGCTTTTTGGTAAATATTATGGAACAGTGCACTCAGAAAAGAAATCAATACTGACTATTTTGGGCTGATAATTCCTTTATTGTGAAGCCAGCAAAGTTAATGGAAACTTTGACCTTTCTCTCACTCAGACCTGGCAACCAGAATCCTGTGCTGGTCATTGAGATGTTACAGTCATTCAGAATTTGTAGTATTTGATTATGTTACATTTTAAAACGTATTCCATTTCCAGAAATTTGTTCTACAGTTGTACAAGTGCACAAAGGTACATGCACAGGAATGTTTATGGCATTATTTGTAATGCTATATTTAAAAAATGAAAGAGATGTACATACTGATATAAAAAGATCTTTGAGTAATATGTGAAAAAATCATATACAGTATATTTGTAAAAAGTATGTATTACATATATGTGCTCATGTGTTTATATACATATAGGAAAAATCAGAAGAACACCTGAAAGGAATTATTTCTGATGGGAATTGTAGGAACTTTTAATTCTGTATCCTTAAGTACATTTTATTAATTTTACCACGAGCATGTAAATTTTATTAATGTTAAGGAAATAAAGTGTAATAGTTTTCCTTAACTGTCAGCGGTATGTATATGGCCACCACTAGCTGGCCCTGGGTTTCATAGGTGAGTCAGAATCTGATGGAAGGGGTCTGGAAATCTGTCCTAAGGAGGGCATAAGTGGTTCTCGCTGCTGGAGCAAGAGTGACCGAGTGCCCAGGTATGCGGGATTTAGAGTCAGGGGCCATTACCAGAGAGAGGCAATTCAAAGAAAGAGACTACTTTGAATAATGTTAAACTAAATAAATTTCAAAATTTGGAGGTGATAAATGATTTTCTAGGAAATTATCAAATATTGTAGACATAGAAAACCTAGCTGAATAACATGGAATTAAATGGAGACACATGTCAGAGATACTGCTCACCCTGTGTCATAGGTTAATTCTTCCAAATCTTTAAGAAACATATAATTTCTAATGTATTTGAAGTATTTCTGACCAGACAGGGAAAAAAAAAGCTTGCCAGTTGTGTTTACAAAGCCAATGTAACACCAATTCCAAACTTTTCAGATATAGTCTTTTAATTTTTTATTTTAAAGCTTAATCATTTTGTTACTGAAATAAAGGGGCTTCGTTTTGCTTGTGCTTCATCAAAGCCAAATGAGACGCAAACGGGTTTGCAGCAAAGAAAGTAAAGGTTTAAGGAAATGGCACCAAGCCCGGAGACACAGCTGAGCTAGCTCTCAAAGACCTGGCTGCCGATGGCCTCTAGGTGGTAAGGTTACACAGGAGAAGGATTATTAGTCACGCTTGCTTAGGGAGTTGGGGTCATGGGCTCTGTTATTGGTCGGCACGAGGGTAGGAGGCAGATGATCATTGCGTCAAGCCCTGATGTCAGTTATGGCGTCATTTTGTGTGGTTTTGAGGGGATGCTGCAGGGTCCTTCCGCCTTCATGGGCCTGGAGCTGAAACACTACTGAGGTCAAGATGGTTAGTTTGACTGAAACTGTTTCTGTGGTCAACACTGAGGCTTTGTTCCTGACTGTTTGATGCTGACCTAATAAGGGCTCAGCGATTAAGGGAGTGGTAGTGCAGTATGTGCAAAGCTGGAAGGATAAGGAAGGAAAAGAAGCGAGTGAGTCATGGTGTTTAGTTAGACTAGACCAAGCCAGTTTGAATCAAGGAGAAAGAAGAGAAAAAGTCATTTTAAAGAAGTGAAATTTTTGCACGGCTACAATTTTAAGGTTGTGGTTAAAATTTTATAAGTCTTATGTTTTAAAAGTAATACACCATAATAATGGAATTCATTCCACGATCAAAGGATGGTTCAATGTTAGGGATTCTATTAATAGAATTATTAATGTTAGTAGGCCAAAGAGAAATTATGATCTTTTAGTTTTTGCCCCAAAATGCACACAATAAAATCAACCTGTATTTGTGATTTTTGAGAATATAAACCTCAAAACAAAACTCTTAGATGAGTGGAACTAGCTGGATAGTTTCTTAACATAGCAAAGGTGTTAGCCAGTATCATGCTTAATAATAAAACACTGGAAGTCATCTTGTTAAAGTTAGGAAAAAGACTATAAATGAGTTGCCATCCCAGTTAAAATCAATTTATTTTGATAAATAATTCTAAAGATTATTTGGAAGAATAATATGAGAATAGCTCAGCAAATTCTGAGAGAGAAAAAATTGAGGGCTGGGATAACCCTATCAGTCTTTAAATATTATAAAGCTAAAGTAATTGAAAAACAGACCCAGGATTAGCTATACAGAACTGTATAACAGGGAGCCAGAGATAATACAGATAAGTATGTGAGTGGTTTTTCAAGTTACTGGAGAAGAGATGAGAAACAAGCACTCTCATATTGACAGTGGGAGAATAAATTTCAGTAACCTTTTTGAAAGGCAATTGATGATAGCTAATACATTCTTAAGTATATGTATACTGTGGTCCAGCAGTTTCGGTTTTAGGAATTTGTTCCAAATGTTGTTTGGTTTTTTTTGGGGGGTCAGATTTATTTATTTATTTATTTATTTATTTATTTATTTATTTATTTAGTGATTGAAGCATTAAACGATGACAGTTCTCAATCTTTAATAATGTTATATTCATTATACTTGATATTATTTAGCTTTCTCATGGAGAAAAAAAACTAAACATAAACCTTTATACTATCCACCTGCTCTGCAGCACAATTTTAATAAAAAAGTTTTACTGATAATTGGACAATTTATATGATGTGGGCAGAGAAATATGAAGCGTGATTGTAAAGTGGCCAGTCTTGTAAATCAAGAGCTATGATCTTTGATCCATTGCTCAATCTATTTCAATATCTGATTGGTATTGTCCTCTAGGTCTCCTGGTTTATTGCTGGCAGCCGATGCACTATTTCTTCCTTGGAGGATGCTAACGCTTCTTCATAAAGAACTTGAAAATTTTCACATTGAATATTATCTTTTAGTGTCTTCTCATTATAACCCCTTGTTTCAACTCTTTTGTACAATACACTGTTACTGTTTTCAGCACTTTTGTGCTGAAACTATGTGAAACCAGCATTCAGGGAAGAAATCACAACCATGGTAATTAACAATAACTCCACGTTCACTCATGTGGTTTTCTAACTCATCAACTACTCTGTCTTCATCTAAAGTGGGGCAGTCATACTCTTCATCACAGCCATTGTATAGCTGCCCTTCTCGAGCTAAATCACCCCCATTAATGTATGTCAGTCCTGATCTTGAAAGTTCTTTACCTAGTGTGGTTTTTCAAACCCCTGCCCTATGGTGAGCAGGATGTTCCAAAGCAACGTGGTCCTCACCGCATCCGCTCTGGGAACCTCCCTAAATAATTCGGTAGAGACAAACTTATTCTATTTCTCAAGATTGTGATGATAAATCAGACCTATTGATACTGTTTCATCAGAAATTATTTTTGTAAACTGTATCTCACAGCTCCTTTCCTCCTCTCTCCAGTTTGTACCCTCTCCAATTTAGAGAGACAATCAGTGACACTTTCTAGTGGCAGTTCTTCCACTGACTGGCTCTGAGACTTAGGGAGAAGCAAACTTACCCATCTAAACTTTGTTTCAGAGTCAGGCATCTTAACCTGTTCAGTACCTGCTTTCCACTTAAATTCCTCCTGTTTATTCTTTAACCCATTGCAAACTATATTTTATGCTACCACATCTCCAGAAGTACTCAAGCGACAAAACCCAAATTGCAAAGTGCAGAGTGCATTTTTCTCCCTTTTTTATTTGCCTCCACTATGTCTCATTTTTGGAAATGATCAATTTTCTCATTATATTTCATAGTTTTGGAGTAAATACAGACTATTGTAAAGAAAACAGAAATATCCCTTAATGTCAGCACCCAGAAATAATCACTGGCATATTCATTGCCATTTATGTGTACATATCTTAATAAAATTGGGGTTATACTTATTTATATACTGCTTTATATCCTGCTTTTTGTTTTCATTATATTAATACTGTAAGCAGTGAGTTTTAAAGGCTGTATAGTTTTCTCATATATGGTTATTCCATAATTAATTTTATCTATTTTGTTCTTGTAGTAAGTTTAGTTTGCTTCTTCTTTGGGTACTTTTTTCTCCTGCTCTTTCATAAATTTCTTCTTACACCTGCCCTGTGGGTTTTGGTGTTCTCTAGTTTCCTTTCACTGCTCTGGGCTTGCGGGCAGTCTCTCTCCCACAGCTGCAGTTGTCACCTATTGCCTGCTCCCCAAATACTGAGCCCATTTCCTCAGCATGTTCCCCCTCCTGAATTCTACCTCTGCGTGCTAATTGTTCCCTGGGTATCGCCCCTTTAGTGTCCCGCAGGTACCTAAAACAGATGTAACAGGGATAATAAACAGTGCAGTGTCATTTTTTTCAGATCCTCCCTTTAGCTAGCATATACTTGGCATATTTTAGATGCTTTGTTTTATAAACAAAAACATCTAAGATGTGTAATGATTCCTTAAGGGGCGTCAAGTGGGCAGAAAAGGGTAGTGGATAAGGACAATACTAACAAAATGCCTACATAGCCTTCCTTTCTTAACTCTCGGCCTTCCTTTTCCTCAGAGTTCCTTTGCAAGCCTGCCTCTGTATCCTTCTTGCCATTTTAAATTTCACATAAGTGATACCCCTTTAGTGGCAGAAACAGGAACTTCTTCCAGTCCTGATCAATCACAGCAAAAATGTCTTGTGCATGTAAACAAATGGTTATTGCTGCACTTATTGCAATACATGGCTTAACCGCTGGTGGGTGCTGTTTTGCACTCCTAGTAAATACATAATTTACTTCTGACTTAGTATCACAACGTCTGAGGTACCTTAAATTTCTTTTTAGTATTTTGGGGAAAAGAAAACTAAATATGCTTCCTTTCTACAAGAATTTAGTTTTTGAGAAGTTGAGACAAGGATACTTAGTGCTTATTTAAAAGTTTTAATTTTTTAAATTATTTTTTCCCCTTCTTCCGCCTCTCCCCCCACTCTGGTTCAAGCCGTTGTTTCTCAGTCTAGTTGTGTAGGACACAGCTCCCTGGCCCATGCTGGTGTTATGAGCCTTGTGCTCCCCGGGCTGAGGCGGTCAGCAGCTCACGGCAGCCCACCACTCACGCTGGCTGTCGGCTGCTCCTGGTAGCCCAAGGCAGCCAAAGGCAGCTCACGGCAGCCCAGCTCCAGGGAGAGCTGTTGTTTGCAGCCTTAGCTGTAGAGGGCGCAGCTCACCGGCCCATGTGGGAATCGAACTAGCGACCTCGCTTTAGGAGCACGGCGCTCCAACCACCTGAGCCACTGGGCCCGCCCTATATTAAAATTTTAATGTCTGTATAGTAAACATCTACTCCAGCTTTCGGAATTACAATTTTGTAACCTGAAATTCTCTTTTCTAGTCTAACACTTAATTGCTGTAGCCAGTCTAGAAATATTAGTTGAATGATTAGAATGATTATATAGATCCTTGAAAGCCTTAATGCTTTAAAAAAAAACAAAGCAAACAAAAATTGTTGTTTTAAAGGAAAGAATATAACCACATTAAAAAACAAGAGGAAAAGTCTACTGTTAATCTCACTTGCTGATAGAATTTATGTACATATATAATTTAGATAGATAGAATTTAGATTAGATAATTTAGAAAGATAGATATAATTGAGATAGAATTTATATATATATATATAGACATATATATATAGTTTCCAAATTTGTGTTTATGTGGTTAAAATTATGTGTCCTGATTTCTTCCACTCAATGTCATTTTATGACTGTTACTTTAAATGGCTGCATAATAATCCATTAGTTACATGGCCCTGTTGTATGCCCAGTGTTTTTGAAGAAGAGTGGATGGATGGTACATTATTTCTACAAAATATGACTTAAAAAATAGTTATTCTAATAAAATTGCTTATTACATGTATTTTAATAAGTAGGAGAACAATGGCCTTCTTATTGTAAGGTCGGTGCCTTTTTATTTTCAGTCATATAAACCTGAAACTTGAGGAAGTTGGTTGTCTGTTGAGAGTAATATACCATATGTCAACTATGTATTTTAGAGAAGTTATCAACAGAAGTTAGTTGCTTATTTAGAAAATTATTAACATAAATCTTAATGTTAAATTGTGTTCTTTTACAGATTATGGAGCTTTGTGGTGCAACAAGACTTGGTTATTTTGGAAGAAGTCAGTTCTATATTGCTTTGAAACTTGTAGCTGTTGCCCAATCTGGTTTCCCTTTAAGAGTAGAAAGTATTAATACAGGTAAATATGGGATACATTAGTAAGTGAAATTAAAATAGACTTGTAATCACAAGTGAAGTAAAGTTAGTAGAACTGTTGAGTCTTTCTGACATTACAGTAAAATTTGTGACCTTGAGTAAAGTGTCATAACTTTATTCTCTCCATGCTTTTTTTATTTGTGAATATTAGAAAATTATCTAAAATGTTATGACAGATATGTACTTTATACATATTTGATGATATAAAAACTGTTAAAATTGTGACTTTTTTGGAATAAATTCACTAAGAACTGCTTCATATTTTAGGTGAATAATTTTTTTCAAGGTAGATGATGAATTGCAGTGACCATCTTTATATATGCTTTCTTCATATTCTTTTCTACTAAGTATAAAGCCACATTATACTTTATGTTTTGTTTGGGAAGGCTATGAAAAGCGCCATGTAAAATTAGAAAGTATTAGTTAATCAAAGCTTTCTGATTGATAGAGACAATATTAAAATATTGACTAAAACCTAGTTACAGACATCGGACTGCCTTATAAGTGTCACCTAGAATAATTAGTTTTTCTGTTATTTGGAGACTTTTTGATGTTGAAGTAGATGGAAATTCTGTAAGGTAGGCACTTAAATGCAGAGAGTTCAGTGGTTTTCATAAGGAAAAGAGGAAAGAGAAAACTTGAGGTTTTTTTTGTAATGCTAGAATTTTTATACAGTAGTTTTAAGTACCAGCTCACTTTATTTGTCAGTGGGAGGTTTTCATTGTGGACCTCTGGTTTGCCACATATTATTCATCAAGAGTTGGAAGTTTATATTATTTTCAGATAGTTTTGAATTCTTTCACACAAATACTGAATAAGCTTAATATTTTCTCTCCTTAGTGAGGAGATCCTAAGGAGAGATGTAGCTAATCATAGTGGAGGGAACTATACTTTCTTCTAAAAATTATTCTGCTGCTGTATTCTATCTAGATGTATGAGTTACTGCCAAGTTCAGTCTTTTATTTTTCTTTTCTATTTAAAATTGAATAGATACTATCTGCCTGTAGGAGTGAAATAAGCCAGACTAAAGTGGATATAGATTGAACATCTTGTATTGTGTTCTTGTAGGTGAACAGTGAGATCTTTTTAGGAATTTCTGCCATGCAAGTATCTACATTAATCTAATCTCAAACTTATTGACATATTCTGTGCTTTACTTAGAACTCTGACATCTTACTTGAGAGAATCTAAGCAGAAATAGCCTAGGCTTTGGGGTCAGACTGACCTGGGTTTAGAACCTGTCAGTTACTAAACTGAGGCATCTCGGTGCCTTACTTTCCTTATCTGTAAAATAGGGATTTTGCAGTGTTGATATGGTTATGAGATGAGATAAATGTAAAGTACAAGCATAGGACCCAGTCATGCAATAGACATTTACTACACCTATTGTTAAAACTCCTTAGAAAGACAATTTGGTGTTACTACTTCTTTCTAGGTTAGAGTTTCCTGTAAAAATCTAAAGGAGATGCTGGTCTAAATTTTGTAGTGATAGACATTTCGTGTCTGTTTATCAGTTTTTGCAAAAACTCTTTCTAGTATCTAATTCATCTCTTATTTCAGTTATTAATGTGTGTGTCCTTTTTTATTTTGAAGTAATCATTATTTTTTTGGTTAACAGTAAAGGATCTTCCTCTGCCAAGATTCGTCGCTTCAAAGAATGAACAGGAATCTCGTCATGCAGCCTCATATTCTTCAGATTCTGAAAATCAAGGGTCTTATTCTGGTGTGATTCCCCCACCACCTGGCAGGGGACAAGTGAAGAAAGGCTCCACAAGCCATGACACTGTCCAGCCGCGTACATCTGCAGATCAACAGGTAGAGTCTAGTGCATGTCAGTATTATCAGTTGACATCCTATGTAGATGCTTACACAAAAACATGTACTGAGTGCCTTAATAATGAAAATGTTGCCTTAAAATTTAAATTTAAAAATAAAAATATTCTTCCTAGGAACCTGCATCTCCAGTAGTTTCACCACAGCAGTCCCCACCAACTTCTCCACACACATGGAGGAAGCACAACCGTCATCCCAGTGGAGGAAGTAGTGAGAGGCCTCTTACGGGACCAGGGCCATTTTGGTCTCCCTTTGGTGAAGCACAATCAGGTAATTAGAAGTTCTTTAGAAGTAACATTCACTTATTATAGGTTGTGAATTGAAGGACACTTGATAACATTACTTTAAGAGTTGCCTCCAAGACAATTTTTAGTTAAAAATTAAATAGAAGCAAAAACCAACTATGAAAATTTGTAAGTAGATATATCAGTTTGAACAGTGGTAATTGCATTTGCTTATATCTGTGATGCTTAGACAAAAGTTGATAGATACCAGATTGTCTGAAGGTAAAATGAATATTTCTCAGAATATAGGTTATATATTAGTTTAGTATTGACAAGGAAATCACAATAACAACTTAAAGATTTCAATGAGATATAATTTTAAACTGACAAAGTATTCCATTGTGGAAATTAACATTTCTTCAATGTTAGAGGTTGAAAGAACTTTTATAATATGTGTGTAGTGAATTGTTACAATAATAGTAACTTAATTTTCTTCAGAAGTGAGTCACCATGTTTACCGGTAACATTCTGCTTTTAGGTTCTTCTGCCGGTGATGCCGTGTGGTCGGGACATTCTCCACCTCCACCTCAAGAAAACTGGGTCAGTTTTGCAGATACTCCACCAACCAGTACTCTTTTAACCATGCATCCTGCTTCTGTCCAGGTGTGACATTTTATTGGTATTGCATTTTTATTTGCTTCATTCAGAATATTGCTGCAATCATTGTTTTCATATTTTGCTGTTGCACATTTTATAAATGCAAGTTCATTCTTTTATATATATATTTTTAAAAAACTATGCCTTTTCTTCAAGTCTTATCGTTGGAATGTTTCACTAAAAGTTTTGGCTGATTTTCTTTCTGATTCCTTAGTGAACTTTTGAAAGGCTTCGGCATCTAGGAATATATTTGCTTGGCTTTCTTAGCACGTTTTCATAACTTTCTGTTGCTTGCATATTGCTGTCATTCTACACATTTAAATAATCATTGTCCAAAAACATTCAATAACCTGGCTATAAATACGCAGTGTGCTGATGAGTTTGTGAAGACTTCTTACATTTTAAATATCCACAAAAAGTAAGTTTTACTTTCAAAGATAAGTAGCCTAGCAATCTTGGTCCATATAATCATATAGATAGATACTGTACTGAGGAAAAAATGTTTCATTACAGGACCAGACAACAGTACGAACTGTAGCATCAGCTACAACTGCCAATGAAATTCGTAGGCAATCCAGTAGTTATGATGATCCCTGGAAAATAACAGATGAACAAAGACAGTATTATGTAAATCAGTTTAAAACCATTCAGCCTGATCTAAACGGATTTATTCCAGGTGAGTTGTTAAAAAACAAATTCTTCTAAATGGACAGTTCAAAGTCTCAATTTCATAATCTCAAAAGACTATGAAAAGACTATGGTTTTATTTGGTCAGAAATTATAAAAGATAATGCTTAAATTGTTTGGCCAAAAAAATATTTATAATCAGTGGAGATTATGACATGTATATGTCATACACACTTGTTAAGGTTACCTTTTTTCCAGTGAAAAAAGTCTTAAGACTTTTACCACATTTTATTCTTGGATCTGTACATTCAAAATAACACTAAACAACACTGTTTTAATATTTCAGGATCTGCAGCTAAAGAGTTTTTTACAAAATCAAAGCTTCCTATTCTTGAACTTTCTCATATTTGGTAAGTGTGGCATGTTATTAATTGGTCATGTAGGTTGTTTCAAAGGAGTTTTCAGCGGGTAGATATTTAAACCTTAAAAAGCAAACTATTAAAGTAACTTTTTTCAGGAATGTTGTTAAAGAACCCAGTATTGCCTTAAAATAGTCAGCTTCAGAGAGGGAGACCTCACTCTCTA
Source organism: Rhinolophus sinicus (assembly GCF_057876585.1). Classification (NCBI taxonomy): domain Eukaryota; kingdom Metazoa; phylum Chordata; class Mammalia; order Chiroptera; family Rhinolophidae; genus Rhinolophus; species Rhinolophus sinicus. The sequence goes on from NC_142502.1 coordinate 23,381,162, forward strand.
GAAAATAATTAAGCGATACCGATAGAGTAGTTCTTTAAAAAGTGCTAAAATTCTTTAAGCTGTATCAGCTGTTTCTTTTGCTCATACGTGGTTATGTTTATCTCATTTGGTTTTAAACAAGTTTAGTAAGTCCTGTAGGAGCCATGAGCTTAAGAACAATGCTTACCACCCATTTAAATACAGACTAAGCCTCATGATAGTTGCTATGTAGTTGGAACTAGACATTAAAATACAAATTACAATCACCAATTACTTTTCAAAAACAATTATCAGATAAACAATATAAACATAAACATAAGCTTTATATAAACAGATTTCTCTATCCTAAATTTTGTTAATAGGGTGTTTAGTAGTACAGAGTGCTATATAGTAGGAGGGGGGTGGATAATGCATAAAACTGAACAATGAAGAACTTGCATTATATACATGCTATTTATATTTTAAGGTGATAAATACAAAATGCATCTAGGAAATGGATGGATGGCAGGGTGGGGCTATTGTCTTTTCGTATCAAGTCTTGTAATTCTGTTGGCTGCTTTAAAGTACATACATGTAGACCTATAATAGCAATAAAAACAGTTTTAAAAAATTTCAGTGACTTATTAAATAAACCTTACTTTAACTAAATCCTGTTGCTAAAAATACATTGGTGATCTTATTTTGGGGGGCTCTTTTTCAGCATTTTATTATCAAAAACTTCAAGCATATAGAAAAGTTTAAAGAATTGTGCCTTGAACCACCCAACCCACCACCTAGATTCAACAGTTAACAGTTTTGCCATATTTGCTTTGTTACACATCTTCCCATCTATGGTGTTTTTTTTAATTATTGATGATTTGCACTTTTTCTGGGAGAGAATTTCTCTTCTTTTTGAGACATAAAGGGATCCAAAGCAAAATATGGTTATATTCATAACAAGTTTTTCTTCTAGGGAACTCTCAGACTTTGATAAAGATGGAGCATTGACACTGGATGAGTTTTGTGCTGCTTTTCATCTGGTAGTTGCTAGGAAGAATGGTTATGACTTACCAGAAAAACTCCCTGAAAGTTTAATGCCCAAACTGATTGATTTGGAAGATTCAACAGGTAAGAGCAGGGGCTCGAAGAGACCTGAATGCATGCCTTGATAAATAACACTTAGTTCTTAAAGCAAAATCAAGATAGGTGTTATACCTTAGCTTAAAAGCATAGACATTTCAAGATCACATAGATTTGCCATCAGAATAAGATGTGCAGGCTGAACTTGGATTAATGGCTTGTCTTATTTAGTCAACTTTAAACAGAGAGAAAGAATACTCGTATATGCCACTATTTTACTTTACACTGTGACTTGCTGAGATAGGAGAGCGAGCATTTCATGGTGTCTTGTTATTTTGCCATCCTTTAATCGCATTTTATATTGTCTGACGTGAGTAAATAGCCTGTCTTCATTATCAGCATTTTTCCTTTTAATGCATCTTAATTTGTTGAAGGGAAATGCCTGGTTTATCATTAGACCTTTGCAGTCCATGAGCATTTTCCTTTAAAAAGCCAATTTCTTCAGACTTGAAAGAAATCGGAAATTTTGTGTTTGGTATGGATAATGCTATATTGTTATCATGTTTATAAGACTGCTTCTGTAAGTGCTTGTATTACCTGGTAGTTTTATTTTAAAGGAAACAAGAATATAAGGAGTAAAAAAACAGTATGTTTTTCTTAAATTCTGAATGAATAAAAAGAAATCTAATGTTAAATTAATGAGCCGACTTAAAACTAAATTATTGTCTTTGGTTTTTCTGTCTAAATTCTCTCTTGGATATTGTGATGGAAGGAATTTCATACTTTTGAAAGAGAAGTTAAAACAGAATTTGACTCTTAAAATTGCATTCGTTTATTAGGCAATATCTATTTAACCCCGAAATGCATATGATCTGACTTTATTGCCTAAATTATTAGGTTGATGCAAAAGTAATTGTGGTTTAAAAGGTTAAAAAATTGCAAAAAGTACTTTTGCACTAACCTAATACACAGGTAATCGTGTGCATGTTATTATCATTACATATTATTACAAAGATAACAGTCTCCTTGGAGTCAAGAATCTGAGTGTGCTTCTAGTTTTGCTAATTACTCCTGTGACCCTGGGCAAGTTCTAAGCATTTATTCTAATTTTTTCTTTGTTTCTCCACCTGAAATGTGGATTCACTGCCATTCATGTTTCAGGACCTTTTATCAACCAATACGTTGATTTAAAAATTTAGCATTGGTTGTAGTTTTTTAGAAACATCCTATGAGAATCCTAGGATTTTCCTGACCATTTCAGGTAGTTATTAGGCATCAGTTAACCTCTAACTTGAGCTGAAAGCTAAATATTTTTGCTGGGCAGTTTTGCTTTCAAAGTACTTTGATTTACCTAATTAAGAAATAAATGAAAAGAATTCTGTGTTTACTTTATTTGCTAGTAGCCAAAAGGGAAAAAGTTGTAGTAGCTACAGACTTGCTGTATCATTGATTTAAAAATTAGACTTTTTATCTAGAGTTTTTCTATGCCTTTAGCATAGTAATACAAGAAAATAATTTAAGTCAAGCTTATTCTGTTGTACATCATTTTCTAAAGACTTGTCTGATTCTGTTACCTGTTGCATTCAGATTGGTGAATCTGGCTTTTGCATGTAGTCTTTTTTTTCTTTTTTTTCTTTTATTTAATTTAAATAAAATCTGGTTCTTTGTAAACTTGATCTACTGCCTAAATTTTAAGGGTGATGATTCAAGTAGAAGTTCTTTTCTGGGAATTTGTCCTTTTACACTTGTTAGATCTGTTTAGCAAAGACTCAACTCTGATTGTTTGCACATATCTGTACACTATTGCTCTAACTATAATTTTAAAGGTGTCAAAGACTCAGATATAATCTATACGGTTTTCTTATGAAATTTATTGTAAACATTTGACTACGCGATACTAGATTTCAAATCTGCTTTGCCTACTTACAAATGATAAATTTGGAGTTTTGTTAATTTGGGGATGGGAGAACTGATTAATCTTTTCTCTCCCAGCTATCATTCATAATCCTGAGATTCATATCACACAAAGTCCTTTGAATATAGAAATTATCATGTGACACTGGATCAATCAGTATCTTTAAAAAATCCTTTTAAATAGCTGTGTTTTTAGAAGTTCACAGTTGAAAGGAAACACCCAGTTTCTTTTGGCTGACCTGAAAATTTATAATAAATATCCCCCCATGGCGCCTTTCTGATTTACAAAGGTAGTGTCTGTCTGCCCTGGTCTCTCATAGCATCTCCTGTGTGCCGCTCATTGTGGTACCCATCACACTGAATCCTATTTTTTCCTCTTTCTACCACTACAGTTCGAAATGTGTCATGTTCATTGTCATATCCTCAGGCTCTAATACTTTGTCAGGCATGAACTAAGTTGTTCAGTAAATAATTGCTGAGTGAATTAATGCTAAATGTGTGCCATATTTAAAGTAGGCTATTTTTCTTGACATATTTCTTTCTTTTTTTTTTTTATTTAAAGTTTATTGGGGTAACAATTGTTAGTAAAGTTACATAGATTTCACGTGTACAATTCGGTAATGCATTATCTATATCTCACATTGTGTGTTCATCACCCAGGGTCAGTTCTCCTTCCATCACCATTTATTTGACCCCGTTTACCCTCATTTATCACTAACCTCATCCCCCCTTACCCTCTGGTAACCACTAAACTATTGTCTGTGTCTATGAGTTTTTGTTTCTTCATTTGTTTGTCTTGTTCTTTTGTTGTTTTCAGTTTTATATACCACATATCAGTGAAATCATGTGTTTCTGTACTTTTTTCTGTCTGACTTACTTTGCTTAGCATTATAATCTCAAGATCCATTCATGTTGTTACAAATGGTACTATTTCATCTTTTCTTATGGCAGAATAGTATTCCACTGTGTATAGATACCACAACTTCTTTATTCTTGACATATTTCTACTTTTGAAAATAGAGTCTTTTGTTATGTTTGTGACATTGGGACCTACTAAAATACTAACTCCACAAGAATTCTGTATTTACAATTTAAATAACTCTTATAGAAAAATAGGTAGTGAATAGCGGTGACTTGAGTTATAGTTGCTTTGAGTAGCAAGCTAGGCTTTCTGTAGGCACACAAACATAGGCGGGGTAGACACGGATTTTTTTCCAAAATCATTTGAACAGGTTTATGGGATTAAATAGCAGATAAAACAGAATAGCTAAGGATCATACATCGAAGTACTTATGTGGACCTGAATTATTATATTTAATATTTAACATCAGCACTCAATTTGATAGCTCAAGTAATTAAAAAGGGAAACTTGGTTTTTGTTGTCTTAGAAAAATTCATCTGTGGAAATAGCTTTTTGAAGCTGAATTCAAGAAAGAACGTTCATCTTCTAAGATTGGTTATCTTCTTTAAAATCAAACAAAAAAGATTAAGGTGACCTGCTAGTAAAGAAAAAAACGTGTTGAGATGCTCTGAATTTTAAACTCAGACTCCAAAAAATCTTCTTTGTAGCACAGTTGCAATTTTACATAAGTTGTCTTTTATGCAATTATTTGGAAATCATCTCTCTCTTAGACTAGTGGCTCCAGGGCGGGCAGTAAATGGATCAGTCTTCTACATTAGATCGCAGCACCTAGCAGGGTGCAAATTGAGTACATAAGTAGACATTCACATTTTTTAAAATGGCTCAGTGGCTGAACCATTTATTTTTCAAACTATTCTGTCTTCACACCACATTGCTCACATGAGCATCTTAATAACATGTGGTTGAGATGCTCACAGAGGGAAAGGAATGTGCTCCCCATTCTGTCTCCTCCTCCATAACCACTGCTTTATACAGTAAATTTGAGCAAGTTTTCCTTATTGTTGATATGGTGTATAACATAGATCCCTAAATTCCTAGAAGTACTTCTAACATGAATGTTTTTAAAAAGTAGAGATTTTTTATGAATAGTTTACTAAAAATTTATAGTTGAGACTAGCTCACTGTTAAGAGTTTCTCTGTACTCATCCAGAAAATTTTAACATATGAAAGTTTACACAAGTAACACATGGAGATGTTTTTACACAAGTATGTTCACACTATACATCCTTGATTATTTTTCTTATAATGTTGGACATCTTTGTACTTTGTCACATATAGAGTTGTTATTCCATTCTTTATCACACAAGGTAGACCATAATATGAGTGTACCTTAATTTAAGAAGTCTCTTATTCATGGCTCCTGAGATAGTTTTCTTGATTTTACATTTAAACTAGTGCTGTGGTGAAAATGCTTCTACACTGACCTTTGTTTTGTACAAAGAACCCAGAATCTTTGTTTTTGAAAATTCACTCTCTAAGTGCCCTTAATTGCAAAGGAAAAATTATAAAAATATGTACTAATGATTAACTTGCCAATAAAGGAATTGCTTCTGTCTGCATATGCATTGATTATCCCTGTCTTTTAAGTATGAATGAAAAAGGTACCATTTCTAGTTTTCCTTGAAATTTATTGAATCCTGTTTATTCATTTTAAATATTTTTTCTTGTAAGAATAACTTTGGCATTTCAAATAAGTAAAAAAATACGGTTATTTCTGCTTTGATGAAGCTATTAAATGAGATTGGAATATTGGAATATTGAACATTTATAATTGAAGAATTCTTCCTACATGCTTTGCTAACTTGAAAACAAAATAAATTTTAAACCATAAGACTTCAGGGAGTATACATATTTTTGTAAGATTAATAATTGCTGGCAGTCATTTTTTGAAATAATTTTTTAGTATACTGAGTATAATACTAAGGTATTAAGAGAAGTTTAGTGTGGTAGTTTTTTTTAAAAAAGGTTTTATTAAAAATGTAGCTAACATGCAATATTATTAGGTTGGTGCAAAAGTAATTGCAGTTTAAAAGGTTAAAAATAATTGCAAAAACCGCAATTACTTTTGCACCAACCTAATAGTTTCAGGTATACACAACAGTTATTCAACATTCATATACCTAAAGAAGTAATCGCCATGGTAAGTCCACCAACCATGTGACACTGTACGATGCTATCACAATATTATTAACTATATTCCCTATACTATACATTATGTCCCCATGACTTATTTGCTTTATACCTGGCGATTTGACGTCTTACTCCCCTTCACCTTGCCCACACCATTTTTAATGTTTCAATTACAGGTGACATTCACTATTATATTAATTTCAGGTATACAGCCTAGTGGTTAGGCATTTATGTAATTTAAGAAGTGATCCCCCTTCTAGTACTCACCTGGCACTATACATGGTTATTCCACATTATTGACTGTATTTCCTATGCTGTATTTTGCATCCCCACAGCTACTTTGTAGCAACCAATTTGTACTTCTTAATCCCTTCCTCTTTTTCTACCTACACCTCTAACCCCCCTCCCATTTGGCAACTATCAAAATGTTTTCTGTATCTATGAGTTGTTTCTGTTTTGTTTGTTCATTTTGTTCTTTAGATTCCACATATCAGCAAAATCACATTGCATCTGCCTTTCTCAGTCTGACTCTCCACTCAGCGCAATACCCTTCAGGTCTATCCATGTTGCCGCACATGGCAAGTACCCATTCGCTTCCATGGCCGATCAGTATTCTATTGTATATGTGTACCACCTCCTCTTTATCCAGTCATACATTGATGGACACCAAGGCTTCCACCACATCTTGGCCATTGTAAAGAATGCTAAAATAAACATATAGATGCACACATCCCTTCATAGTAGCATTTTGGGTTTCTTTGGATAAATACCCAGAAGTGGGATTACTGGGTTCTTCTTTGTCTCTTGTTATAGCCTTTGTTTTAAAGTCTATTTTGTCTGGTGTAAGTATTGCTACTCCAGCTTTAAAAAAATTGTTTGTTTCCATTTTCATGAAGTATCTTTTTCCATTCCTTTCCGTTTGTGTGTGTCTTTCCGTCTAAAATGAGTCTCTTGTTGGTAGCATATGTAAGCATTTTGTTTTCTTATCCATTCAGCCCTCCTATGTCTTTTTTTTCTTTTTTAAATATTTTATTGGGGAAGGGGAACAGGACTTTATTGGGGAACAGTGTGTACTTCCAGGCCTTTTTTCCAAGTCAAGTTGTTGTCCTTTCAGTCTTAGTTGTGGAGGGCACAGCTCAGCTCCAGGTCCAGTTGCCGTTTTCTAGTTGCAGGGGGCACAGCCTACCATCCCTTGCAGGAGTTGAACCAGCAACCTTGTGGTTGAGAGGACGCATTCCAACGAGCCATCCGGGAGCTCAGAGGTAGCTCAGCTCAAGGTGCCGTGTTCAATTTTAGTGGCAGGGGCGCTGCCCACCATCCCTTGCGGGACTCAAGGAGTTGAACTGGCAACCTTGTGGTTGAGAGCCTGCGCTCCAACCAGCTGAGCCATCCGGGAGGCAGCTCAGCTCAAGGTGCCGTGTTCAACCTTAGTTGCAGGGGCGGAGCCCACCATCCCTTGCGGGACTCGAGGAATTGAACTGGCAACCTTGTGGTTGAGAGCCCACTGGCCCATGTGGGAATCGAACAGGCAGCCTTCGGAGTTAGGAGCATGGAGCTCCAACCGCCTGAGCCACCGGGCCAGCCCCCTCCTATGTCTTTTGATTGGAACATTTAATCCGTTTATGTTGGAAGTAATTGTTGATAGATATATAGCTATTGCCATTTTATTATTCATAATTTTGATCTTTTTTTTTTCCCTCGTCTTAATAAGCAAGTCCATCTAACATTCCTTATAATATTGGTTTGGCGGTGATGACTTCCTTTAGCTTTTTCTTGTCTTGGGAGGCTCTTTATCTGTCCTTAGATTTTAAATGATAGTCTCCCTGGGTGGAGAGCCCTTGGTTTTGGGTACTTTTCATCACGTTAAGTATTTTGTCGCTTCTGGCCTACAAAGTTTCTGTTGAGAAATCAGCTGACAGTATTATGAGAGCTCCCTTATAAGTTACTAGTTGCCTTTCTCTTGCTGCTTTTAGGATTCTCTCTTTGTCTTTAACCTTTGCCATTTTAATTATGTGTCTTGGTGTGGACCTATTTGGGTTCATCTTGTTTGGGACTCTGTGCTTCTTGGACTTGTATGTCTACTGCCTCCACCAAATTAGGAAAGTTTTCAGTCATTATTTCTTCAAATAGGTTCTCAATCGCTTGCTTTCTCTCTTCTCTTTCTGGTACCACTATGATGCAAATGTTGTGCTTGATGTTGTCCCAGAGGTCTCTTAAACTGTCCTCACTTTTTTGGGTTCTTCTTTCTTTTCGCTGTTCCATTTGGGTGTTCTTTGCTACCTTGTCTTCCAAATTGCTGATTTGATTTTCTAGGCTACTGGTGGTGCATTTCCATTTTAGTTACTGTATTCTTCACTTTTGTTTTTGTTTTGTTTTTGTTGTTTTTTTAATTTTTATGGTTTCTGTGTACTTTTTTATGCTTTCTTTCTCCGTTGAAGTTCTCACTAAGTTCCTTGAGCATCCTTATAACCACTGTTTTGAACTCTGTCTCTGGTAAGTTGCTTGTCTCCATTTTATTGAGTTTTTTTCCTGGAGTTTTTCTCCTGTTCTTTGATTTGGGATGTATTTCTTTGTTTCCTCATTTTTGCTGTTTCTTTGTGTTTGTTTCTATGTATTAGGTAGATCTATGTCTCCCAGTCTTGCCAGGTGGCCTTATGTAGTAGGTGTCCTGTGGGGCCCTGGCACAGTCCCCCTGGTCACCTGCACCAGGTGCTCTAGGAGTGTCCTTTGTGTTGGTTGTGTGTGTCCTCCTGTTGTAGTTGAGCCTTGATTGCTATTGGCATGTCAGTGGGTGGGACTGACCCTCAGGTTGATTGGTTATAGGGTTATGCCATGTCCACAGCTTATGGGCTCCTGTTCGGGATGCTTACCCCACTGTGTGGGATATACCCCAGAGGGCTCTGGCGCCTGTTGAAATCGCCCTTTGTATGTGAATTTGTGGGGCTGATTGCATGGTACTCTGCTGTGGTCTGAAGCCAACCTCCAAGTATGTTGGTTCTGGGGCCTCTAGGGAGGGTCTCTGGTGCAGGCACAGGCCACCCACTGCTTGTGATCGGCCGGGGACTACCTCATAGGAGCTGCAAAGTGATTTATGGTTGTTCGCTACCTGTGCTGTACCTGGAGGCTTGTGGGAGAAGCCATGCTGTGAACTGAGGACATCTGCCACCAGTACCAGGCTTGGGGTAGCTCTGCAAAAAGCCAGGACACCCCAAGTCCTGCTGCCACCTGCTGCTAAGGTTTAGCTGCTGATAAAGCTTCATGTGGTACACAAGTTGGCTGAGGCAGGGTTTCAGGGAAGAGTTGGGAGTGGGAAGAGCGGTGGTCACCAGGTTAATGTAAATCCAGTTTGGTGCCAGTGCTGAGCCTGGAGCTACTCAGCAAAAGTCTCAGAGCACACTTAGGCCATTCACCAACAACTTGGGGCCCAGGGACCACAGTAGTTTTCTAAGAAAGAGTGTAGTGCAGGCAGGGCTGGCTGCTCTCGGAGAAAATGCCTCTGGTGTTGGAGGAGTTGATTGGACAAGGTCCCAGTGAATCACCAGGGTAGAGCAAGTGGAGCTCACCAGACCAATCAGATTCGGATTTGGCCTGTAGGGGAGGACTCAACACAAGAAAGATGGCGCCCTCCTGCTGGTTGCACAGGAGCAATCCCCCCTCACAGGGAAAAGGGCAGCTGTCCTCCAGCCCTCGTTCGAAGCCACACACTTCAGTCTGCCCTTCCCACCCCCGTATGCCTCTGCTGCCCCCCGAGTCACTGTCTCTCTGCTGGGGCCCAGGGTGAGTGCCTGGGAAGGAGTCTGCACGGGTCCTTTAAGAGGACATCTGGGTTTTCCCACAGCCTTCCATCCCACCCTGACAAGCCAGATATTGTGGGGGCTCCTCTTCTCATGACCAGTACTCCAGACGGGGGAGCCCCACATGTGGCTGGTGTCCCTCACTCCTCTGGGGGAAACCTCTGCAGCCAAGATATACATCCTGATTCTCAGCCACCACACAGAGGTTTGGAGCCAGTCTGTTTTGCATCTCTGCCCCTCCTGCCAGTCTCAGCGTCTCTTCTTCTTTATATTCTTAGTTATAAAACTGCTCAGCTAGACTTCAGATGGTTCTCCAGGTTGATTGTTTTATAATTTAGTTGTAATTTTAATGTGTTTGCCGAAGGAAGCAGGCATATTGTTTATCTACTCAACCATCGTGGCTCTCTCTAGAATGGTAGGTTTTAAACCTAGATAGTAATTGAAGCTCTTTTAAAAAGGTTGTTCAGCAGATACACTGTACTGCAATGAATCTGTGGTCTTTTTAGAGTCTTTGGAGGCTAGAAGGATGAAAACTACCTACGGACAGTGTTTTTATTTTCTAGTGCGATCCTGAATATATGGTTTGCACTCATTTAATTTGGACTCATTACTAACTTTTAAATGGAGACTGACATTATGTCAGTATGATCACATAGGGTTGTGTCTTCCAGACACGTTTTTATACATGGAAATACTTTTTGAATAAAAGTCCTTTTGGGGTTGACTTTAAACAAATAATTTAGGCTCGTGCTCTTCTTTTTCAGCCCTGATGCTCTGATGATGTCAGGGGCAGAGCAGAACCCTCAGGAGGGAGGCAGGGTTGACACAGTGTTCCAGCAGGAGGCTAGGTTGGAACACTGCATCAGGTAAGAGTAAAACTACACCCCTGCCTCCGTGAGGATACAGAGTTAAAGACTAACTTTTGTGGGCGGGCATGAAGCTCTTTGTTGGAGTATTTATAGGAAGCCAAGTTGAAGGAGGTATGGTTTATTACAGACCTAGTGCTCATGACTCTTAGTTTCTAGAACATGGGTAATTTGTTCTTTTTTGACTGTCAGTTGTTGTTCTACCTACAAAGTAGGAAAGAAGCAATGTGTAATTTTGCTAATTTATTCCAGAAATAATTTTTGGGTTTTCTAAGACAGTGATTTTTCAAACTTTTTAGTCTTAGAACTCCTTTACATCTTAAAAATTATTATGGACCCCAAAGAGCCTCTGTTTATGTATCTTAGATCGCTTAATAGTTGCCCTATTAGAAATTAAAACTGATAAATTTTAAACATATTTATGGCTATTAAAATAATTACCCCTTAAATATTAGCATAGATGATTTTAAGAAAATGTATTCTCCAAAATAAAAATAAAAATTGTGAAAAGAGTGGCATTGTTTATCTCATTTTACTATCTATTTTAGTAGAAGACAGCTAGATTCTCGTGTTTGCTTCTGCATTCAAGCAGTTGGATATGTAATTTTGTTGGAGGCATTTCAGGGATCAGGAAAGTAAGCCTGAGGGCCAAATCCATCTGCTGACTGTTTGTGTATAGCCCACAAACAAAAAGTGTCATTTTCTTTTTAATTGTTGGGGGCGGGAGAGAAGAACATTATTTCAGGATCTGTGAAAATTATATGAAATTCAAATTTCAGTTCTATTAATAAAATTTTATCAGAACACAACCCAGGCTCATTCCTTTATGAATTATCATGGCTGCTTTTGCACTACAACAGCAGAGCTGAATAATTGCAACAGAGACCATATAGCCTGCAAAGCCTAAAATATTTACTGTCCTGCCCTTTGTAGGAAAAACCCTAGTACATGAAGAAAATCTGACCTCACGTTGCGAAAGGGACTATTTTTAGATAATTATGGATATTCTTTGGTATTACACCAAGTCAACAAATGGTAATTTCTTAAAGGTCAGTTGTAGTGGGAAAGCTGAAACCATATTAATGAATTGTTCTTACGTTACATTAAAATCCATAGATCTGTCTTTGAATATACTTTGAATGAATCTTTTTACCCATGCATGGTTTTATAACATAATGCATTGATTATTTGTAAAATATTAGTTCATTGAGTTATACAAATATTAGAACATTTTGTTATAAAATATCAAAAAAGCATATTTGTTAATATTATAACTTATCAAAGAAGTCTTTAAGTACTGGGAAGCTCTTGAGCTTGTGGATATGGATACACATTTTCCAAAATTCTAATTTTCTCTTGTAAGCTCTGAGTTTCACATTAGTAACAACTACTCAAGACAGTTGTTTTCCTTGAAGTGACAGCCTCACTTAATTCGTTTTTGAGAAAATGCCTAATATCCAAGTCCGAATAATTATCAGTTTATCAGCTGTTCTTTAAAGAAAAATTGTGTTCCATCAAAAAATGGCATGTTCAGCTGACAACTGAATCATACAAGTACTTTTTATTGAGGCAATCATTGTACTTTGCTATGGAACAGAAGTAAAATATATGTATGTATATTTTTTTTCTGTTCCATAGCAAAGTACAATGATTGCCTCAGTAAAAAGTACTTGTATGATACACACACACACACACACACACGTCACACACATATAGCACCTCCCCATTACTTTGATACTCCGTTAGATAAATTTGGACATATATTTCCTGTATTGCCACACAGAGTATTAAAAAGATGTGTTTTGGGGGATGAGATTTAATAAAAATAATTTTTACTGCTGAATTGTGAACATTCTTCAATGAAATTGCCATGCCTCTTTGTTTATTTTAACTGGAATGCACAGGGGTGAAGAATACAGTGCTAGTATATTTTGGGGCCACTGCCTTGATTCTTGCTGATAAGCTGACAGTTTCACCCACCATCGCTTTTGCATCATCAGTTGAAATGTCAACACAGGAAAAAAAACATTATTATTACAAAAACCTTTTTGATTTTTCAGACCCCCTAAGAGTCTTAGGATTCCTAGGAGCCCATGATCCGTAGTTTGAGAACTGCTACTCTAGGAAAATAACTGTATGGAAATAATTACGAAGTACAATTATTTGGGTGAATAATATTTCGGTTCTCAGCCTCAACAGTCTGAACCCACTGTAGCTTTGTACCAGTGAATCACTGAGGTTCTCAGAATCTATCCCCAATTATAATGGGGGGTGAGGTATAATCTAGCCCTAAATATGTCATTAGAAGACTGACATGAGAATGGAGGTCCAGAAAGTTGGCCAAACCAGGCGCTAGTTTGCCCTAAGATGACATATGTCTGACTTTAAGTAAGTTATTTTGAAAATTAATCATCCTAAAGTTAATACTATTTTAATTCTCTTTGTTTTTCTTTAACACCTGCTTTGGGGATCTCTTACAGACACTTCTTCATTCATCCTCCTGACAGAGTTTCTACTTTCAGTAAACTGTCAAATTTATAACCATTATCCATTCTCCTTTCCTTAACTTCTTTTCCCTTTGTTACCATAGGAAAGAGTCCATAATTTTTGTTCACACTAAAAACCACAAGCTATCCCCATGAGGAATTTGCTGCTACTAGTAATCATAAATATTTTTTCATTAGTTTTTCTCTCAGAGCTTTGAGTTAAGAGATCTTCATAGAACATTATCTGAAGCCTTTCTGCCTCTTACTGGTTCAACCTACTCTGACACTTCTATTGAGAAAGGGATAGGATTAAGGAAGAAATAGCTACAGTTCCTGATTTTAGAAAACTAAAATTTATCAAACAAAATACGATGCTGGACTGCAAATTAGAACTTGGAGTATGATGTGACTATGAAGAAATAATATCAGGGTAATTAAAAGGCAGGTATTTTGAGATAGTTATATAACAGAAGAGGGCAAAGAGAAATTTTGAGAACTTTTTCAAAATATCAGTGGTTAGTTTTGGTTCTAGGAAAATAGCGAAGGAGAATGAAAATTTAAATGAAGAAGAACACAAAAAGTGACTTATTCAATAAATACATGTGTGCCTAGTATATGTTAGGTCCTATGTTATTAACTAAAATGTGAAGGATTTACTTATGAATAGATTGAAAGGTAAAACCTATATACATCACTCAGTTTTATATGGCTCTATGTCTATTTAGGAATTTGAAGTACAGTGCTAACATTTAATGGCAAATGTCTTTCTTTCCTTTGGAGAAACTCGGGTGCTGTTTTATTCAACTTGCCCATGGTCAAACAGTGAGATACAGTGACAGATATTAGAATCATATTTTGATACAGGTTCTAAATAGATTAGGTACTTCCCATTAATTTGTCAATAAATGTGATTTTCAGACTGGGATTATATTTAAAGCCATGTAAAACTTGGGAAAATTGGAATGAGAATTTAGTTACTATTGAAATTCCTTCTGTTTTTAAATTGGAATTTAAGAGATATTTTAAATTAAGCCTTAACCAATTAAAATTAGAATATGCTACCTGATAGTACTTTAAAAACCACTTTGAAATTGTGTCATGGATTTGTAGCTTTCTCAATGAAGTCTGTAAGTGCCATTGAGCCTAATGATTAAAGTTTGTTTCGTGTGGGCTCATTGACTTTGCTTTTTGCTCATTCCTGGGACTTTCCTCTCCTTTTCCTGTCTGCCCTGCAAATATATGCTGCTCTTTGGTAACAGGGGAGGCTTGTAAAGACAATATGAGTGATTTAGTATAAATTAGCAGTTCCCAAAGTACATTCCAAGGGGATCTTTTGAGGGATTTTATTTGATAAAAAAGATTTGTGTTTGGGAAAAACTGATTTAAATAGTTTATTTGCTCTAGGACTTTATAAGTCCTTGATATATGCAAATGTGCAAGCGCCAACAGGGAATTACAGTATCCCCAAATTGATTGGAACAGAAAACCTAATTTTTTAAAAGCACCTTACTGATTAATATTCCATGAAATACACTTTGGGAACTGGTACAAATCCATCCCTATTATCAGAAAATGATTATGTGCCCTATTGTATTATTATGTATAACACTCTTTTTTCTCTTTATTCCTAACTAGAATTTATTTTCATGTAAAGCTGTGGTTTTGGGTAGACGATAAATAGCAGGAATAGGTACTGCCTGACTGTCAAAATGTTTATTTAAAAATTTTTTTTTGCTTTTAAATTACAATTGACATACAATACAAAATGTTTTGGGAACATGAGGAAAGGAAATTAGAGTATGAATTACTACTTGTAAAACTCGTTAGTTAGTTTTTTTTTATAAGTAAATATTCCTAAACAAAAATATATTGTTTATAAAGAATTTCTCTCTTTAAATCGCAGATGTCGGGGAGCAGACAGGTGAGGTAGGTTATTCAGGCTCTCCTGCAGAAGCACCTCCAAGCAAGTCACCGTCAATGCCGTCACTAAACCAGACTTGGCCGGAGATGAATCAGAGCAGTGAGGTTAGCAAAGCTTCCCTTTTCTTTCATTAACTTTGTTAAGGTAAGACGTTCCAAACAGAGGAATTTCAGCATCTAGCTTTTCCAGCATGTATGCACAGTTAAGAGAACATATCAAATATGACTATGGTAAATGTTTATAATTATGTGACTCTGAGGTTTTCAAAGTACTATTCACATATATACTGTCACTTGGTTTCCACCACTCATTTCTGCTAAAACCCTATGCGTTAGGCAGATGCATGCAATTAACAGTCAAAAGGGTGAATATCTTGGCCAAGATAGCTCCTAGCCATTGAGGGACAAGTGCTAAGATGTGAACACCAGTCCTTTGACATTCGTCAACTACCACACCCACTGTGCCACGCTGCCTTCTCATTCCTGTAAGCAAGGTATGGGGTAATATATTTGGAATCTTCGCATTGTGGTGATAGAAGTCACTAATCTAGCTATCCACATGAAAAAAGTATTTTCTTCAACCCAAGCTACTTATAATAATTTAGTTTTACTTAATACAAAATGGAATGATGTAACCCTATTAAATGCATTCGTTAAAGATGTTTTATATATATAAGGACCAGACAACATGCAAAATAGAATTTGAGACAAATGTACTCCCCCCCCCCCCCCCATACTTTGGAACTCCGTTATATAAAACAGTAAAACACTGATTAGAATAAGGGAAAGGGAGCCTGAGGCCCTGCCTCCCCCCAGCACCCCCGGAGGCCCCTATGTTAAACCTTAGTGCTCTGTAGAGCTCTAGTTAAAAATTGATGTTCTACCCTGTTAGAGCAGATTTCTTTGTGAACAAGTTACATTTTTTTCTTACAGTTTTTTGTATTTAGTGCTACGAATATAAAAGTGTGTTGACACTCAGGAAAAAATTCTAAGCTTCTGTGCTTTCTATGTCTTTTAAAGCCAGAAAAGTACTGAATTAAAGAGACACTAGTTAGTTTAGGACAGTTGCAAAGCAGAAATAACTGACAGGTTTAAAGTACTTGCTGCTGCTTTACGACATAACCACAGACACCTTGTGCTTGAGACATAACATACCACCTGTCATACTGTCAGATGTAAAGCCATTTATGTAAGTTTTTTTCTAGAGGGAGGAATTAAGCATTGAAAGAATTTACTAGTCAAGAGGCTTTATAGAGACTCTTGAAAGGACTATTTTTGCTCATTTTTTAAAAGTAATATCAGATTAAAAGCATTTGTCTTCCATTGATATCAGCTCATAAATAAAAGCAACTCTTTCTAAAGCATCTCAATTCTAAAGCCCATCTTTATTTATTCTAAATAAAATTGTGTGTGATCATTAAAGACTAGGAATAGAAGTCCCTTCCATATTCTAATTTAAGTAGTTGCATTTTCCTTTTTAAATGTTACTAGCAAGTTTCATTTTGTAGTATTTGGTAATAAGGTGATGAATGTCATAATTTTTCTTTTTATTCTATGTGGAAAATCAAAATGTTAATAAAACTAACATTGATTTTGAGACAGTTGAATAATTTTCTACCACAAAACACTAATAATTCTTTCAATAAATAGTTATTCAGCACTGTAGGGAATAACGCTAATAATAACAATACCAATAATAATCCCTAACATTTAATTGAACACTTTTGATGTATCAGTTCTGTTCAAAAACTCTTGACGTGTATTAACTCCATTTCTCCATAACAATCCTATGACCTAGGTATTGTTATTCTCATTTTACAGATGGTGTTACTGAAGCACAGAGAGGTTAAATAACTTGCGTAGGGTTGTACAGCATGAGTAGGATTCTAGTAGTCTGGTTCTAGAGCTGTGCTCTTAATCGTCCTACTAAAGTTGTGGCAGTAAGAGTGTGTCTCTGCTCTCTAGATAGCTTACATATAGTCTCATGAAACCCTGTAAAACTTCATGCCACTACATGGGTAAATAAATGCCTTCTTTTTGGTAAAAATCTACATCTAAACTTTATGCCATGTTTAGATAATTAGGATTTTAAAATTTTCTTCTGTATACATGCAACAATAATTATTGAAGAAATTGTAACAACAAATATTGGTAAGTCACTTCCCTGAAGTGATATTCCCTGATGAAAATGAACACTTTGAATGCATCAGTATATCTTAATTTCATGATTTAGAAAGTAATTTGTAGGCATAGTTATTGAATGATTATGTTAGCCATTTTTGTAAATAATTTTGATCAGTGTATTAATTTGCTACTGTTTAATTTCTACAAGTCTTCTCAAATTGAGTATCATTTTAAATAATAAGTCGAACTTTGAAGCATAAAAATGTATACTTTTCCATACTGAATTATCTAAAGAGAATTTTGGTTAATGGGGTAGGTGTGTCTGTGTGTAAACATCGTTTGTATATATTGTGTATGTGTAGATGTTTTTCCCTCTTCAGAGTACAACTGATAATTCAGTCAAATTTTAATGATAATTTTAATATAAAAATCTTATACTATTTTATTATAAGATCTTCAAAAACAAATGGAATTTACTAAAATTAATATTGGCTTATCACTCCGCCTGATTTAAGAGGTATATTTGTGTACCTCTTTTAGAAGCGTAGTATCAAAATACATCTTCTATAAATAACACATACTCAGATGCTTGATTTACTCTCATTGTGTCTGCATTCTGATTTTTCTAGCATGGGGGCGCGGGGCGGGTGCCTGATTGGCAGTTCTGTCTTTCGGTCTGGCATGGTCCTGTTCGTAGTGCTGATTGCAGGGGTTGACTTGCTACAGATTGCAGATTGACATAAGCTCAAAAATATATTAATTCCAGAATTCTTTGCATTTTATCTCAATTATATTTTATCAAATACACATATGTACAGAATATGTGCACGTACATAATAGAATCATCTTTCAGGGGTCGCACTGGCAAGTCAGACTGACTTGCTTTGTTTTGACCAAAAGTTTGGTACTCAAGATTTGCTAACATCACCAAATCAATACTTTTAACATTTAAATTTTAAAAGGATGATTTGAAGTTATTCTTTCCCTGGTGAAGAGGAACCCCTTTACATTTTTACTTTGTTGCCATTTACACCACTTAGACTCTGTTCTTATATTGTGTTTTGAGGTTGAATTCTGTAAAGACTTTGAATCTCTTCCATAGAGATTGCAATAAATTGTTATACATTTGATTGTGAAGCTGTTCACCTTATATTACAAGTGGACTCAGCATAGATGAGTATAAAATGTTTATGGAAAAATAGAAATTATGTAATTTAGTCAGGCCTGTGAAACATAACTTGCAGTGCAACCTCTGAATTACTTTGCTAAATCTCTCCAATGATCTTTTACTCCATCTTTCTCATCATGCTGACTTGTCTCTCTGTCTGTTCAGCAGTGGGAGACATTTAGTGAACGCTCTTCAAGCTCACAAACTCTGACCCAATTTGATTCTAACATTGCACCAGCTGATCCTGTAAGTCAATCACTTAGCTTGCTTGTTTGAAATTAATTTTATTAACCCAAATTTCCATTCATTGTGGTTTTTAGCTGATATGCATGATTCAGTGTGGAGAGCTTAGAAGGAAATGGTGGCAGGCTTTTCAATTTTTGTGTGCTTAATGGTGGAAAGAACATGTTTTTACCATTGTTTGTATTTTCTAGTTATTTTGGTGAGAGAAAACTGTATGTTTTTTAAATCTGGTACATGTGTGTAAAGAAGCATTTTGTGACAATTGATTTAGTTGACCTTGTTTTCATTTGCAAATTAAGTGTATGTTTTATTAAACATACACTGTTTTGTTTTGTTAAATATACACTGTTTATTTCAGTGTAGTGACACTTAGTAAATACTATTTTATTTGTATGCTTATACATCATGTAATATGTACTATCTATGTAAATATGCAGTGTCATCTTTTATTTTAATAGTCCAGATGGTATGGCTTTGACTTAAATAGTATGTTGAGTTCTGTTACAAGAGAAGCAAGTTCAGCAAAACAATACAGTTGTCAGTCAAGATTCCCATTGTGCAAAGGAACCCTGTCTTGTCTTCCTGTGGTTGTGTTGCTTTGAAAATGCTACAAAGTTCACATCCTGATTTCAAAATAAATTCTAGTCCCATAGACTTAATTTCATATATGCCCCACCTATCCCTCAAGTTATTTGAAAACTTCAAAACCTTTGCTATTAGTCATTCTTCTCACTTTTCACTGCTGCTTTTTGTTTTATTTTTTTTCTTTTAAAGAGTAGGACATGCTAATAAGCACTTTTGAAAAAGAAAAGAGGAAGGGAAGGAAGTAGGAAGGGAAGAAGAGTGTAAAAGGTAGGATTTAAAAAAATGAGTTCAGCGGAAAGATATTCAGAAAGTGACACAAGGCATTCTTTTTAGATGTTTCTGATCAAAGACAGCCAGCATTTATTAATTAAATGTAAAAATGATCTTGTTATTTAATGTGGACTTGGGAAAAGTAGCATTTAAAGACAATAGTACATCAACAGTTTAATGGATCTTTGGTGTGTTTTGTAATTTTAAAGAATTTATATCTAATTGAAAAGTAGAGGATGCTGTTATATTGAATTTAAACAAATAATATAAGGAAGGTTTTTAAGTGTGTTTTATAACTTATTATATAAGAATCAATACGTAGATCATCTGCCTTTTGCTTCTCTTGCTACTTTGAGGGCATTTATTAATCTTTGATTTTAGTCTCTGAAAAATGAAGGAGAAATAAAAAGGCAACACAATTTTTGCTGTTTCTTAGTAGCTATAATTCTTGGGAAGTGACAGGTGCTGTAAGCTAAAAGAAAGTAGTACCTTAGCTCTGTTTCTTTTCTCTGTTATTCTTATCTCCTCGTCAAGTTACTTTTATTTAAAGTACTTAAGAGTACTTCACTTCACTTGGGAAGGAAGGTTTGATGTGGCAATAAAGAAAGTCTATTTTCTAACCTCCTTAAGAGAGAGTGAAAATAATTTTTCGTAGTATTATGATTCTTTGTCAGGACAGGAAAGAACATTACATGTAAAAACCCAGAACTCAGAGGCAAAATAAATTGACTCATGACTGGCAGGAAATGTAGGAGTAACAGTGAAGTTCTTGTAACTTCTTGGAAATAGTATCAAAATTTATGAATTCCAGCTCTAGTGTTTAAAATGATATGGCTCAATACTTTCCTTTGTTGTCTCTAGTGTGTCAGGAGGCTCTGGAAAGATTAAAAATGGTTAACTGGCATTTGAAACTTGAATTTAGACCTCTAAGTTTGATAAAGTTGGTGGTCTTCAATATTTATAATTTGGTACCTATAAACTCTTTTTTCTTTTATGGTGGCAAACTTAAACCTAAACGTTGTTCCCCAACTAGTAATTTCTCTTTAAACTTTCAATGAGAATGTCCTGTTCTGAGGGTCTGAGTTTCTTAACCTTCATTTAATACTTACCTGACATATTGCCTGTCTACAGAATACAACCAGTAGCCACAATTCCAAATGATCCTTTCCAAGGTCTATGTAAATGAGGATTATGTAAGTAAATAAGGTCCATTCAGATCAGAACAGAATCACCCAGGAGAAAAACACACTGCTGTTCTAATATGAATTTGACACACCTGACAGTGTTGGAAATATTTAATGGAATAATTTTTAAAAGCTAAAATTTGATAATTAGCCATTTGCTCCATAAAGTGAAAGTCTCTGAAAAGCTCCAGACTGCTCTGTAGTACTTTAGACGTGGCTGGCACACAGTGCAGTGACCCCATATGCAAACTGAGATGGTTAATAATTATGCTCCCAGAATGGTGATGAAATGGAGTTTCTGATATCTCGTTTCCAGAAACTTGATTACTTTTGTTGAACTGCTGATCAGTTAATAGCTAGACTCCAGCAGAATCTGCTTCTGCAAGGAAATTCTAGACTGATGAGAAGCATAATGCTCTAGTCTTTGCCATGATTTGTGCCAACTCACCTGGTTTGTTGGAGCCCCTTTTAGGTGTTTGTGACATTTTCTAGGAATACAAAGATGTCAAAAACAGAATTCCAATCTTAAGTAGACCATACTAATTATTATTGCTTGATGATTGTGATAATTACCATACATGGCCATGAGCAATACTGTGGGCAGAGAACCATGGGCCATCTAAGTCCAGTATTTTGGGAAGGTTTCCACAAAAGAACTTATGTTTGTATGCTGAGTTTTGAATGCAAGTGTAATTGGCAGAAGTAGACAAGGGCATTCCAATCAGAGAGAGTATCATGAACGGTATCAGGTCAGTGTGGTGAGAGTACAGGGTGGACGTATGTATAGGGAAATGATGGGGCCTAACGAATGTGATTGGAAACAAACTGGGAAGACTTTGTATGCTAGACCAAGGCTCTGAACTTAATCTCATAGACCCTGTTGGGTAACAAGACCATGATAAAGGGGCAAGGGAAGAGGTAACTGGGGATATCACTTGGGCACTAATGTGAAGAAGTGATGGGATCAAAAGAGAAATGAGGAGCACCTGAACTATGTTAATGATACAGGACTAGGAAATAGGCAGGGCTGGATTCAGGCAGACAGGATAATAGGATTTAAAGCAGGTAGAAAATACAGATACATGAGCATAATATTAAATAAGGTGCTAAGTCTGGTGCCCAAATATAGGATTACAAATGTACTATGAGTGATTAGGAATGGGTTTCCTAAAGATTGGGTGATTTGAATAGATAGAAGAAAGGAGCAGAACCCACCAGTCAGTCTTATACTTTATTCTCCATTTTTAAATTTGAGGGTGCTAGTTTGGAGCAGAGAACGTGTTCCTTTGGCATCCTATGACTCAGGACTCAGAGACTTACAGGCATTCTTGGTTCTTCATTTGGATGTTGAAATGCTTATAGTCAAAGCATATCCTGCTTTACACAACAGTCACAAATACAGCTTCTGATATACTGGTTAGTCCGTGGTTAGGTCTGGTCTTCAAGAAATTACCTTGTCCTGCTGGCAGCCGCATCCACTGGACTAAAGCTATTGCACGCTCATAGCAACGCTTCAGTAGTTGTATAACTGAAGTATGCAATACAAAACTGCTTTACTGGTAAAGAAACGTATGCAAATTATTTGGAGAATGAATGAACATTCATGATTTTCTTTTCTTGGGGTCATTATTATACTTCCATTTATTGTGCTGGAACTATATGAAAAGGCCAATTAATAATCCATCTGTTACCAGCTTTATAAATTTGATTTTATGCACATACGTGTATACACAAAATACATATTAGATGAATATAGTGAGTTAAAGCATCTAATAAGTTTTTCTTGCTTATTGTTTTTCTAGTTTGAGGGGAGCATTGGAATAAGAACTTCATTGTATCACAAACTGTCAATTCTTTCTCCGTTAATCTTGCCTTATAATACTGAATTCTGATTCTCATAGCATTTATTTCTGCTGTTAAAATTGTAAGTTAAGAAAATACTAGTTATAAAAAGAAAAAAAAAAGAAAAAACAAAATAGTAGTTATTCCTAAAGCCATGTTTTTTATAACAATAACGTCTGAAGTGTATTGTTACATTTTCCTGAGAGTGACTCATTCTGTGAGAAATCTAAACTTTTATCCATCTGTAGTGTTCATCTTTATAACTATAATTTTAGAATTATAGGGGAAATGTTAGTTCAGGTCGAGTGGATAATACTTGAAAACTGTCCAGAATCTCACTGGTGTAGGGGCAGGAAATTACTATGAATGGATTTATCAGTGTAATTGCAGTGAAGACTTCATTTGTTATAAATTGTTTGAATTTAGAGATTCTAAGAGTAAGCCAAGAAGAGAAGAACTGTCAAACAAGAGAGGGGATGCTGGAATTTAACTTTTTCTAGAGAGGCATGGTGTTAACTCTGTACTGTTACCCAGTGTCTGGCTGATAAACTGAAAGGTCATTATCCTTCACACTAAATTATAAACTTAACTCATTACTAGATACTCAAAATTGAAGGATCTCTTGTTCAGTATTTAGCAACAGCTCACACAAAATGCAAACTGACTCCTCCTAGAAGGCGCTTAGCCCCCTTGGCAGTGTTTTTCAGCTGGTCTGTTGCTGTTAACCCAAGTTCTTGATACTATTGTGGTTCCTCCCGTGGAGGGGGTGTGGGGGGTGTGGGGGGGAATCCCGGAGTCAGTCCTATCTGTGTACCCAGGTGTAGCTTCCTCTTTCCTTTCTGAGAGGCTACCAGTTATTTGTCTTCATCCTCTCCTCCTTGCCTTGCTCTTTTCATTCTTTTCAAAAGTCTATTTTTTACTCCTCTAACTAGACTTGCCACTCATGAAGTTTAGGGATACCAGATGTATTATAGTCTTGAAAAGGTTTAAGAAAAGTATTGAGTGTTAGAGTAGGATTCTTGCTTAGCCCTCTTAAAAAATGGATCCCTCTGTGGAAGTTTTATGCTAAATTTTAAACAATTCTATAGAACTAATGTATAGAAAGTATGTATTGTGCTTACTGTTACCATATAGCAGGCATCTTATTAACTTTGTTTTATATATGAAAAACAAAAGTGTCAAATTTTCTTGAGCAGTTTCCTGAAAATGAGTTCAGTCTGTTACTTAGTTTTTGGATTCTCATGACATAGTTCACTTTTATCTGAGAGGTTCCAATTTATATGATTTCATCAGATCATTTCACACTCTGCCTTTCAGTACTGTCTTGAACTATATTTTTATAAGATAATTTTTTCACTCAAATCTTTAATCACTCAAAAGTTAAAGTGTACTTTCTGTAAAATAAATCAGATTATTCGGTATGTATAGTGAACTTGATTTTTTAAAAATAAATTTTCTAGAACTTCTAATTTAAAAATTAATTTTCATGCTTGCCTTAGTGTGAATGAGAAAGTCTATCCACCAGTTTTTAAAGTCTGGTTAATTTTAATTATTTCATGGTATAGCTTGGCATTTTTAATACAAATTCTGTACTTCCTCTCATTTGTCTCTAGGATACTGCTATTGTTCATCCAGTTCCTATTCGGATGACTCCAAGCAAAATCCACATGCAGGAAATGGAACTTAAAAGAACTGGCAGTGGTAAGGAAGCTGTGGCTGGGCTGTATTTGAGTTTAGTGGGTTGTGTTTTGGATTAGCATCAAGCTAAAATACACAAGTAATTATTCTGTCAGGGTGCAGTTTCTGTCACAATTGTTTATTTTTTAACATAGTATTTTCTGCAATTATGCTATATATGTATTTTTTAATTTGTTAGTTTTAAAAAGGAAATTATTGAATTTAAATTATGAAGTGTTTAAATAAGGACATTTGGAAAATGACTTTTCTGATATACTCTGGATTTTTATGATCACTTATGAATTTACATTCAAAGTATGTTCAAATTTTAATTGAAGAGGTATATGTTAAAGTAAAGTTTGGCTGTGAAATTGTATATTTGGCTTAAACTCTTGAATTTTCTCCTAGATTAAATGTTTTAGTTAGTGTTTCTCAAAAGTAGATTTATTTTCTACATAAGTCAACATCATAAATTACTTATTTTACAACCATTTGTGTGATGTTTTAAGTAATTGCCCTACATTGATAAAACTAACACAGTATGAACATGCAAATTGACTTTTTCATTATAAAATATTTCCTATTATGGCAGAAAACAAAATTGTATATAAACCATTTTATATTTGTTTTTATTAAAAATATTTTTTTTGTCTTATATCGCATGGATTTACCTGCAGCTTCTTTGGAATATCTAAATGAAGTCTTACCATGTACTCTGAGGTTTATAAACTTATTGATTCAAATACCTATATCTTGTATTTTTACTTATTATTTCTCTCTACTAGATCATACTAATCCCACTAGCCCATTACTTGTGAAAACATCTGACCTTTCAGAAGAAAATAAGATAAATTCATCGGTGAAATTTGCTTCTGGAAATACTGTAGGTAAGTGAAAGATAGCATTACACCTTCCATTTAAAGTTTATGAAGTCTGGATTTAGAGACTGCATAATGCTAATGTATAGCCATTTAATACTATCTTCACTGAATACATTAGAGAACAGCCAACCCTTGTAAACACCCCACCCTCTTTATGAATACCCTGTTTCCCCGAAAATAAGACCTAGCCGGACAATCAGCTCTAATGTGTCTTTTAGAGCAAAAATTAATAGAAGACCCAGTATTATATATTATATCATATCATATCATATCATACCCAGTCTTATATTATAGTAAAATAAGACCGGGTCTTATATTAATTTTTGCTTCAAAAGACTCATTAGAGTTGATTGTCCGATGAGGTCTTATTTTCGGGGAAACATGGTAAGTGGTTGCCCATTGCCACTTGAACCTGCTTCAAGACAGACCTGTTGGCCATTGCTCTCAGCCAGATGTATTTCATTGCCTCCTTCTCATTAGCTCCTTTCTCTCTCTCACAAGAAATTGTATATATATTCATTCATTCAGCCAATGTTAATTGAATGTTATGTGCCAGGCTCTGTTCTAGACACTGGGGATTCAGCCGTAAGCAAAACAAAACAAAACAGCTCCTTTATGGAGCTTATATAAGAGAAAAACGGGGGAGGAACGTTATATGCTAGGAGGTAGTTAACACCCTGGATAAAAATAAAAACTTGGGAAGGGGAGAGGGCGTGACATTTTAAATTTGTTGGTCAGAGATGGCCTCACCAGAAGATAACATTTGAGTTAAAACTTGAAGGAGTGGAGAGATTCTCCTGTGTGTATATCTGAAGGAAGGACATTTTAGGTGCAGGAATATCAAACGTGAAACCCTGATTTAGGAACTATGCCTTACTTGCTGGGAACAGCAAGCAAACACCTAGAGTAGAACTAGTTAGCAAATTTGGCAGGCAGAGGTAGAAAGTGGTAGAATAGTAACCCAGGAGCAGGGTAAGGCTGACTCTTACTGACTGAGTTAAAAAGCCATTAGAAAGTTTTGAATGGAGAAGTGACATGGTCTGACCTTCATTTTTTAAACAGGATCACTCTGGCAGCTATAGACTGATAACAGGCCAGAAGCAAGAGTCCACACAGGGAACGACCATTTAGGAGACAGTTAAAATCCAGGCAAGAGAAGATGACGGCTTGGACTGGGGCGGTAGCAGTAGAAATGCTGAGAAGTGGTCAGATTCTAGCTATATTTTATAGGAAGAAAACACAGGATTTGCTTTCCTATGTGATACAGGATGTGAGACAGAGAGAGAGGAGGGTCATGGGTGATTTCAAGGAATTTTGGCCTGAGCAACTGGGAATTGAGGAAGACTGTGATAGGTCTAGGTTTGGACATCTTAAGTTTGAAATGCCTAATGGGACATCCAGATGGAAATATGTTAGCTCTAGCATCATTCTTGTATCAATTAAATAATTCAGTGATTTGACAAGAAAAAGGAAAGGGGTATTTAGAAATGAAACGAAACCAAATAATCAGTCTCTTCAATTTATAACTCTTGAAAGTATGTAGTTGTATTCCTTCATATTGTCCCTAGAATTTCTATTTTGAAATTTCTTTATTATATCATAACTGTTAGTCTACTTCTGGGATTCTCTGCTCCTTCATAAGACTTTGAGGAAATCGAAAGTGATACTTCCTCTGGTGAAAAATTGGGAACATCCGGCTGATTTCAACAATTTTATTATTGTCTAAGCACATTTTATTCCCTTGGGAAATTTTTAATTTTTCACAATTTTTAAATGTTTTCTTTATTTAAAATATTTCAAGTGCTTCAAAAATGACAAAAGTAATTAATGCTTATTGTTGAGATGTAGTAAAAATAAGAAAAATTTTCATAATCTATTTCACAAATGACCATGATTAATATTCGTTGTCAGCCTTAATCTTCTTTCTGTGCATATGCTATATTTTTATATAAAATGAAATTGTAATATATGTGCTGTTTTGTGACCTCATTCCATATAACTTATTTTGAGTATTTCTCTTGTTAAATGTTAATTTTTCTAGATTGTAACTTTCTGTACGCATACCATGTTTCCCCGAAAATAAGACCTAGCTAGACCATCAGCTTTAATGCGTCTTTTGAAGCAAAAATTAATATAAGACCCGGAATGATATGATATGATATGGTATGATATGATATGATATGATATTATACCTGGTCTTACATTATATAAGACCCGGTATTATATTATGTTATGTTATATTGTATTGTATTATATTGTATTATACCTGGTCTTATATTAAAATAAGACTGGATCTTTTATTAATTTTTGCTCTAAAAGATGCATTAGAGCTGATGGTCCAGCTACGTCTTATTTTCAGGGAAGCACGGTAGTATTTTATTGTATAAATAGGCCATGCTTTATTTTATTTATATTTAATTTTTTGCAGTTAATAACACTGGGATGAACACGTTAGTCCATCTTTGAATATCTCTGATTTGAAGCAGTCATTCAATTATATTTGGGGCATATGGAGTAAAAGTGAAAAAAATGATTATTATTAATTAGGATATATTCCATTTATCAGCAGATGATTACAGTAGTTCAGACTCTTTTGCTTCAGACCCAGAACAGATCGGGAACAATGTAACTCATCAAAGGTCAGTATTTATGTAAAAAATCATATTAAAATATCTTGTTACATTTTAATATTCAAAATTATTTAGGACCAAGTATAAATACCATGTTTCCCCAAAAATAAGACCTAACCGGAAAATAAACCCTAGCATGATTTTTCAGGAGGACATCCCCTGAACATAAGCCCTAATGCGTCTTTTGGAGCAAAACTTAATACAAGACCTGGTCTTATTTTCAGGGAAACATGGTAGGTATTTTTTTCTGTTTAGTTATTCACTTCTCTGAAGGCTATTAGGTTACCTGTTGATGTATGTAAAAGGGAAGTGATTTTGATTCTTTCCAACTTTAATAGGAAAACAAATTGTCTTCATGGTATTCTGTGGAAGGTTTATGAAGGGCTGATAACTTCTGGCAGTAGCAGTTTTAATACAGTCCTTTTGTAGGTAAACAGTGAGAGTCTGTTTAAGTAAAAATCTGCAGGTTTCCTTTTATAGCCTAAAGACCCTAAAGACAAGTACCAAAAGAATTGTGTTTTAAAATGCCATTCAGAATCACAGCCCAGTGTTAAGCTTCCTACCCACCCTGAAGATCTGCGTTTCATATAACTTTTCAGGCACAAACAAAAAGGTGTGGGATAGGGTGAGAGTGGCAAGGGATTTGTCTGCAAGGGTTTTACCATCCACAAAAAGCTTGTGCAGGACAGAAGCATCTTTCTCCTCTCACTTGTTATGCGTGATAAGTATCCTTTTGCCACACGCCTGGAGGTTATAGAGAGAGACTAGTAATAATAGAAACTCCAGAGCTTACAGAGAGTCAAAAGCCTGCTTCCTCCTATCGTTCTTCCTGTTCCTTAGAATTCTCAGTCTTCGTGGATTTTGTTCTGCTTTTTATCCCTGTCAGTGAGGATCAGATTGCCAGAGTCCAGGAGACTCTTCAGAATATAGAAAAGTGAGCGTGAGCCTCGTCACCTCTAAAACGGAATGGCCTGTGGTAACACAGGAACAGGGAACTCAACTGTTTGAGCCAGATTACAAGCTCCAAACTTTAAATAAGTTGAAAGCTAACCATATCTGAAAGTAGAGTTCCTCTTTTTTGAAAATAATTATTTCCGACTAAGATTATCTTTAATTGAATGGGAAAACATTACACTAGTTTTGCAGTCTACCTTAAATTTTTGTTAATAGCTAACTTTCTTTTCAAATTTTTTGAAATTTAATATATAATTATACTTTGTTAAGAAGATTATTCGCCACATTAAATAACCATTTGTTCAGTAGACATCATAAATAGTACTGTATTCATTATAATACTTGTATAACTACTTGAGAAAATGTTATACCAATAATATCCTTTGCTGCTTAGCCAAGTTTGAATGCTTAAGAAGTAAAAAAGCTCCAATATCAGTAACATGACCAATTGTAATGGGGTGAATTTTGCAGGTCTCATTCAGGAACGTCACCAGATAACACTGCACCACCACCTCCCCCTCCAAGGCCACAGCCCTCTCATTCTAGGTCGTCATCTTTAGATCTGAATCGGACCTTCACAGTCACCACAGGTAGGAGTTAGAGAGAACCATATATGTATTAGCATCTGATTTTAAAGTTAATTAAAAACACATTTTATTTTCTCGTAGTATGTCTTATATTTATCTAAAGGAAAAAAATGAATTTAAGATATCAGATGAGAGGGAATTTGTTTTCCTAATGTCTATATAAAATGTTTTTGAATTCAAATAGTTAAAGATGGGAACCTGAGAGATGCCATAAGAGAATTTAAAAGAATGATGTGGAGATATCCATGAGGGTTAGCCAGTAGGTCTTAAGTTAGCTGACAAAGGAGAGATGAGTCATAGCTTACTCACGGTTTTAATTTTTATGTAACTGGTCATTGTTATTATGTGATCAAAATAGAAAAATTAGAACAGTGGGTGATAATGTCCTGTTTAGACAATATGAGTTTGAAATAATGAGGAAGAGGAGGAATAATAGGCCACTGAACTTGTGAGTTTAGAAAGATTGATGTATTATTTGAGAATATTTACCTAGAAATGACAGAGTGAAATATTAATTAAAAGAGAAATCTTGGAAATCCTCATATTTAATAGCTAAAGAGCAGTCAGAAATATGGGAAGAAAACCAAGAATGCATAGTATTATGGAAATGGGGGCGCATGTCAAGAGTGCCTTGTTCAGTAGAACAAGAGAAATGAGGGCTGAGAAAAGGCCATGAAATTTGGCCATTAGGGCACATGTAGGCAGTCACATAAGATATCTATGCCTTCTTCTACTTACCAAACATTCTTAGAAGTCTGTATAGTTGGCTCATATTCTTTCAACCTGTTCCAGTAGCAAAGGAATTACATAGTTACTAAAAAGGAGACTTGTGTGTTTATGCAGGACAACAACAGGCTGGAGTTGTTGCCCATCCTCCTGCAGTGCCTCCAAGACCACAGCCCTCCCAGGTAATTCTGAGCATGAGCCATTGCCGTCTTCAGGATCAGTTAGTCTGTTAGGTATTTGATTCTATTCTAGAATTATTTCGAAGATTGGGAATTACCTCTTTGTCATTCTTAATGAGCATTTAATTCAGGGAAGGTAAGTCTTATTTTGGAAGGTTATTCCCATAATGATTTGAATTATTTTTTGAAAGAAGCTTAAAAGGAAACCAAAAGATAACACCTTGACAAAGTGTGATTTAGTGGAAAGAACAATGGATTGGGAGATAAGAGATGTCCCTTTATGTCCTGGATCTAGCGGTGACTCAGAGTAACCTCACTGCATCTGTCTGGATGTGTTACTGCATCAGTAAAGGAAGTGTTAGGTCACCTCTGCATCCCTGCCAGGATGAAATTGTTTTGATCTGCACAAAACTGTTTGTTCCAGGGTAGATTATGGATTATAGCTGTTAGTTTTATGTGACTGACTGACTACCTTTTACATAAATGAATTTGGTTGATTTTTTTTTTCTGAGTTAGATTTGTAAAGTGAAGTTGGGTATAAATAGTTAAAAGATGGTTTCTTAATCAAATAAAAGATACTGAAATTTGAATATTCCAGTATTTATTGTATCTAAAGTACCAGCAAAAATACTCTTGCTGTGGTTAAGCTGTGAAACCCAATGAGTTGGTCTCTTGACTCCAGAAACATCTAGTGAGGAAGGCAGACCTGTAAACAACAATGATAGAATACAGTAGATGTATTCATGAAATGCTTTGCAACACCTTTATTAGCTAGTAAAGTCAGGGATCACATTGAAAATGTGTAAATAAAATGAAGGAAGTGAGACCTAAACAGAAACTTGAAAGATCAGGTGGTGTTTCTTTGGGAGAGGGCATTCCAACCGGACTTGGAATGGCATCCACAAAGCCACAGAGAACTGAGGGAAGTCTGGCATCTCCTTCAAGGGAAAACAAAGTACAGTTGGAATGATGGGAAAGGAAACTAAAGAGGTGGGGAGGGCACAGAGCATCTCCTATGTCATTCTAATAAAGGTAGAGTTTTTCTTAAAGGACATGGAAAATGTTTAAAGGGTAAGCAGGGAAGAGACTTCAGATTTATTCCTGTAGCATCCTGTACTTGGTCATACAACTTCTCACAGTCTGTTTTAATTCCTTGTTAACTTATCTCTCATCCTGCAATAGACTGTCAGCTTCATTAGGGCTTGGACCTTATTTATTGTGTTCACTGTTACACCCATAGTGCTTGACCAAAAGTAGATACTCGGTAAATATATTTTTCGGTTGAAAATTTTAGAAGGATTGGTCTGGCAAAGGAGTGGAAGACAAGTTCAAAGGAAGTGCACTGAAGTGTTGGTAGAATAGAACACTGTTTTTCACCCTTTAAAAATAACCTTTTTAAAAACATAATGAAGCAATTTTTAAAATAACTTGTTTAAAGAACAAACTATTGTGTGTAGCCCATTTACGAAAAAAATAGATCCAAGTAGAGAATCAGAGAATAGGGCCAGACCCTCCCCTCTCCTTACACACTTTTTTGCAGTAAGAATTTTGTAAAAGTATCTTTTTTATTGAGGGTTTGTCGGGTTTGTTAGTTTAATTTTTTTGTGTCTTGGTGTTTCATTTATGGGTGTGTTTTTTTAAAGCTAAATGTTACTGGAGCTCATCTCCCCGAATTTACAGATAATAAAACAACATGTTTAGATTAATATTTTCAAAGCAAAAGAGGCTACTTTGATACAACAATAAGACGTTTGTTCCTCTCTCCTGAACCATTGTCCAGGCTCCTGGTCCCGTTGTGCATCGCCCAGTGGATGCCGATGGCCTGATAACTCACACTAGTACCTCACCTCAGCAGATACCAGAACAACCAAACTTTGCAGATTTCAGCCAATTTGAAGTATTTGCTGCATCAAACGTAAATGAAGAACAAGATGATGAAGCTGAGAAACCAGAGGTCTTGCCGGTCAGTTAAGCCCTTACGTAGTTTTCTGGGGGGAATCTCTTTTCATATCATGCATAGCCTGTGTATAAACAATAACCCCTAACAGAGCAGATATTAGAGGGGACATCACATCAGTGAGCAAAATATCTGCTGCCGCTGCTTTTAGATAATTTATATTCCCTAGTTCAGTGCTTTTCAGTTTTCTCCCTGGCCTCAGACACCTGCTGGTTGCAGTGTAATGCTTAATAAGAGTCAGAATGTGTGTGGGAGTAGCCGTTGTGTGAAAAGACACAACCATCTGGTCCTGGCTAAAACTCTGCTCTGGGGGTTGCATCTGAATGCTAAGCATCTGATTGTGTGATTTGGTGAAGATTTCCATGCATCAACAGGCTGTGGTTACCATAGCTACTACACTCTGTATGAGAGTAAGTCACTTTAGACAGACTTACAGACTACAGGATGTCAAAATGTCATGTTGGCAGACCTTGTTCTAGGAGACTGTGTAGTCCTGGCGGCAAGAACTTCGCTAGGGATCCCTGACCTCACTAAACATACAGGGGGAATCGGTGGGACCCGAGAAATTCTAAAATCGCGGTTCTGATTGTCTCAACCTATACTGAACCTCTCTGACAGATCCAGAAATCCATGTTTATTTGACTGGCATAATTTAGACAAAGGTTTCTTATAGAGCTGACCCATGGAAAACTTTCTCCCAGCCACTTCTTCAGACTTTTAATTTTCTACCTCGCATGGGGCCGCTAAGGATGTGGACTGGACCTCCAGGAAGGCCGGGAAGGCCCTGAGGGGAGTCCAGGTGTGCACAGGCCCCTGGGTGGATGCACCCCTTCTCCCAACCACAGGACTTCCCAAACTGTGCTAGGGTGCATCCTCAGCGCCCCCTGCCCCCCAACACCCGCAGATCTATTACCTTCCCTACTCTCTGCCATTCAGTAGTCAGGAGTGGTCC
This sequence comes from Rhinolophus sinicus, assembly GCF_057876585.1. Lineage (NCBI taxonomy): Eukaryota > Metazoa > Chordata > Mammalia > Chiroptera > Rhinolophidae > Rhinolophus > Rhinolophus sinicus. Next base: position 23,414,191 of record NC_142502.1, read on the forward strand.
TTTTACAGGGTTTTCTCAGATTCCTTCTCATACCCATCTCAGATTCCTTATTGTCAGAATGAATATTTTCTTAACATTTTATTCTGATTCATAACATATTTATGCATAACTATATATTACTTTTATATAATTAGTAATAACATATTCATCTCTAGGTTGAAAAAGCTTCTGATCCTGCAAGTTCTCTTCGAGGTGCCAAAACAGATAGTAAAACTGAAGAAAAGACAGCTGCTAGTGCCCCTGCCAATGTGGTATGCTAAGTCTTTTACAGTAGTAATCGGTTCTACATATAGAAAGTTACATGGGGTCATTTGTACTGTAAGTTGTTAAAGATGAAGAAAATAGTAGAAATAAAGTTAGGGATCATCTAACCCATCCCACTGCCTTTAACTGTAATATATTTAGTCTGGCTCAGAACAAGATCTGCCTATTAAAATTTCTAGTAGATGATTGTCTATATTAGTGTATGCCATGGGTTCTCAAAATGTATGTGGTATTACAGCCTTCCAAGTACATAAAGTAGAACTTTTCTTATTGGTCAAATTCAGTTTTTTGTAAGTAGAATAGGGGAAAATTATCCACCCTCTAAGGTTAATATTATACTTTACTCTTTTTCTTTAACTGTTTTAGGGATAATTTTTGTCTAACATTTTATGAAAATTTTTAAACGTGGAAAAGTTCAAAGAATTTTACAATTTTACATCAATAAACCCATACCTTGATTTTACCATTAATATTTTACTATACTTGCTTTATCACGTATCTATCTATATCAGTCTGATCTGTTGTTTGCATTTGCAAGTACTTATAGATATCAGTACACTTTCCCCTTGAGAGAAAAATTTGGGTAATTTCTTTTCTATTTTCATCTAGACATTCCTAATAGTTATTAAAATAGCATGTTTCTGAAAGTGCTTAAATTGTACTTTCTGGACACTTTATTTTTTACTACATTAGTAGTTCTGTAGTGGTTTTTAATAGTTAATTTTATTTTTGTCAGCTCATGGCAACAAATTAAAAATAACACTTAACCCGAGAGATGGCAGTTATGTCTTCTTTTCATTTATTAACAGGTCCGATCAGATTATGATAAATACCAAAATACAGTATCTGATCCTGTTGAAGGCAAATTCAGTTTCCAACAAAATGTCCACTTATTTTCAAGAGTTAAAATGATTGTGCATCTTAGTGAAGGGTTTCTAAAGAATTACTTAGCTTTTTACTTCTTTATAAATTGCTTTAATCATTAAGATGATGTATTTTAGTATTTTTGAATAGAACTTCTATGGTGATCATGGGTGCATCTTTCTGGAGACTCCCTTTTATATTTATCGAACAAGTATATATTGAGCATGTATCATGATTATGTTAAATATGTTAATATTGAGGCAGATTCGGGCTGCAGGTAGCTGATGTTACTCTTTAAGTAAATTGTCTAGTAGTAAATACATTCACAATTGTGATGTCAACTAGGGACGTCCTTTCCTGTTGTAACTTAAGTTAGCTGTTGCTACAAATTATAAATTGTTTTAAAGTAGGACAAGTGACTTTTAATTTTTGGAGAGTGAGTGGCTTTCGGAAAGCAAATGGTGTGGGTAGAGTGCTAACTCACCATGAATGTCTTCAAGAAATGCTCATTATTGATGGAGATCTTGTCTTCCAGAGCAAAGGTACGACACCTCTTGCTCCCCCTCCTAAACCTGTTCGAAGAAGATTAAAATCAGAAGATGAATTAAGGCCAGAAGCTGATGAACATACACAAAAGACAGGCGTCTTAGCTGCTGTTCTTGCGTCACAGCCTTCTATTCCTAGGTAATCAAAGCTATTCCTAAACACATTTAATTACTAGGAACAAAGAGCACAGCAATTAAAAATATCAAACGGAAAGAAATTGCAGTCGGACTAGTTCTTTAGTTGAACAAAGGTTCTTAGCTGTTTCTCTTGGAGAGTTTTCTCATTTATGGGTAGGCAGAACATTCTTCCCACTTTTTTTCTTCTGTTATTAAGTTCAATTCCAATTTCATTTTAATAACCTTTTGCAAACCCTGGGGCAGACTTAAAAATTAATAATGTAGAGTAACACTGATATTTTAACTGCAGTTGGTATAAACCAGGAATCGACAGACTAGGGCTCATGGGCCAAATTCAGCCCATGGCCTGATTTTGTAAGTTTCATGAGCTATGGCTTTTATATTTTTGTGAAAAAGAGGAGTGAGAAAAAGAGAAAAAAGAAACAAAAAATAATGTGCAGCAGAAACTGTGTGGCCTTCAAAGCATAAAATATTTATTTACTTTCTGGCTATTTACAGAAAATGTTTGCCAGTGCCTGCTCTAGACTAACTTAAACTCAGGTGATTCTACAGAAGAAGAAGAATTAAAACAATAACAACAGTAATTAAGCTTCTGAACCTTAGATACTTTTGATTGACCCTTAAAACTGAGCAAGTGAGATGAAGCTATGCTAAAAGCAAAAGATGCTCCCTCTGCTTTCTAGTTGGGAGAGAGCGATCAGGGTAGGAGGGAGAAAATTTAAAGAAATGAAGATTATTATTTTTCTTTTTTTTTTGCCCTCTTTATCTTCTCAGGTCTGTTGGGAAAGATAAGAAAGCTATTCAGGCATCAATTAGACGCAATAAGGAAACCAACACAGTTTTGGCCAGATTGAATAGTGAATTGCAGCAACAATTAAAGGTAATGTAGTTTGTGGATATTTGGGCAGTTCCATGGATGGAGAGCGTTTCAGACTTGAACTGGAACATAGAGGTGATCCAGCAGTTCTTATGCTTGAAACTTTCCGTGTCACAAGAGAAATGTGTATCTAAAACACTTCCTATGCCTTTGAATTTTTTAATATTAAATGGAATTTTTATACTCAGTTCTGATATGATTGCCTTATCCTCCATATATGAAAGGCACTCATGTTCCTTACCTTTCATAATAAAACCCAAGAGAAGAAATATTGTGACCTCAGGTACCCCTGAGATCACATACATGGCTATCTATCTACACTCTATTTAATTCTAAGATGATTTGAGAGTATTGTCGACTTATCAAAGATAACTCAGATTCTATTGAAGGGACTTAAACAGGTCTAAAGAAGAAGAGGGATGGGGCAAGTTAGACCATCTTGCATGTGGAAAAGATAAGCCTTAAATAGAAGTTGTGCCTATGGCCATTGTGTACTCCTGTCATCTATACTTGAGGAATGGATTTGTTTTTCTTACTTACTCTAGCCATGATTTCTTTTAATCCCTATGAGTAAAAATTAACAGCTAGAATCACTGATGGTTCAACATTATTAAACATTCATGTTTTAGAAAACTAGTGGTTTTCACACCTTAATGTGAATACAGTTAATCTGGGGTCATGTTCAATGCAAATTCTGATTCATATTAGGTATGGAGTGGAACCAGAGAATTCTGCATTTCTGGTAAGCTTCCAGGGGTTAGAAATGCTGCTGGATTGTTGGCCCTACTTTGAGTAGCAAGGTTGTAAACCACAAAGAAGAAAAGGGTCTGTGGAAATGTAAAATGAGTAGGGCTCATTCCCATAACATTTTGTTCATATCCCTCATCCAGCATTTATCACACTGTCCTGGAATTATTATCTATGGCGCATGGGTCTCTGTCCTACTAAATTGAACTCATTGAGGGTAAATCATAATCATTTCTGTGTAGGGTTACCATGTAATTTATTGTCCAAACCAAGATACTTTTGAGTATAAAGAGGAACGGATGTGTTAATACTTAGTCCAGGACATCAGAGGTAAATTGGAATTGGCCTACATAAACTTGTGACTGTTTTCTCTCTGTCCTCCAAACCTAGCATCTGTAAGTCTTTAGGGTTCCCAGACCCAATTCCAATGTTGGGAGTGGGCCCCCCCATCCCAACAAACAATTCTCAGACATCAGCAGAGTGCCCGAGAATTCAACTCAATTCTGACATTGTCTACCTAGAGATAGCATTAGATTCCACAGGTTCTGAGTTCAGTCTACAAGGTTGTCCCCTACCACACATATACACTCTTCAGATGCATAGGCTCTTCTTACCTCTGCTTCTGACCAACTGGCTGCAAATCAGAGGTTCCTACAACCCCCTCCTTGGGTTTGATTAATTTGCTAAAAAGGCTCACAGAACTCAGAGAAATATGTTGCTTACCGCATCACTGATTTATAAGAGGTTATAATTCAGGAACAGTGAGATGAGCAGATGCATAGGGCAAGGTATGTGGGAAGGGATGCGGAGCTTCCATGCTCTCTCCAGGACACCACTCTCCCCACGTTGCCTCATGTTCACCAGTCTCCAAATCCTGTGCTTTGGGGTTTTTACAAAGCTTCCTTGCATAGACATGCTTGATTCAGTCATTGGCTGTTGATTCAACGTCCAGCCTCTCTCCCATCCCTGAGGTGGGGGGATGGGACTGAACATTCCAACCCTCTAATCACTTTGTTGGTCTTCCTGGCAACCAGCCTCCATCCTTAGGTGCTTCCAGAAGTCATTTCATTGACATGAAAGACCCCTCCTGGAAATTCCTAGGGGTTTTGGAGCTGTGAGCCAGGAATTGGGAAGAAGACCAAATGTACAAGAGAACTATAGTTTGGTCATCTGAATGACCAAGTATATATTTCTTATAAATCACAATCTCATGTTATTAAGCATTTGATAACTGTGGAATAAATGATATTCTTGTATAACTCTGATCAAAGAAAATACTTATAGCTGTTCTATGATTATAAATTTGGTCGGTTTTGAAGAAAGAATGTAAAATTAAGGACAAGCTTGCTAGTACCATACTGAAGATGAAAATTTTGTTAATGCGCGTTTTTCTGAAGAACTAAAGAAAACCATAGAAACATGTATATAGGAGCTATTTTTTAAATCACTTTTCTCACTATTTCTGAGGACAGAAAATGGGAATTATGGTACCAAATAGAAAGTATGGTACCAAACAGGTTAAAGCATGATAGAGAAAAAGGAAAGTAGATAAATCAGAATTTGCTGGCTATCTGAAAAGACTGCTCAAACACTGATAAGAAATTCGTTTTGCAAAATGAACTTATTCTTTGTGACACTGAAACTCAAAATGAGGTTCAGGAGTTGGCTGTGACCAGATGTAATCACCAGGAGAAAGAATCTGTGTTAACTGACTCATCTACTGCAGGGGGTACATGTCATATAAAATTCATGCATTAATAGCTATCATTTGCAAATATTGGCTTTTCTAATAAGTAAACAAAAAACGTTTTATTACCCTGATTTATGTAATAAGAACATTTTAATAGCATATTTTAGTATTCCATACATATAAAGTAATTGCACTTCTAAAGTGAGCTATGTTTTTAAAATATGAACATCTGTCCCTTTGTCATCTTAACAAATTTAAACTTTTCTTGATGCAGAGTTGTTAGATGTGTCTTCATTTTTATATACTTTGAAACATAACTTGACTTTGCATCTTTTTCAGGATGTTCTTGAGGAGAGAATTTCCCTGGAAGTTCAACTGGAACAACTTCGACCATTCTCTCACCTCTAAGCCAATTGCCGTTAACTGTGAACATACCCATTTTTAAGCAGTTTTGGGTTCAGGCCAGTTTGGAGACCCAAACATTCAGCTCACTGCTTAATTCAACATTAAATTTTATGATTCTGTTTTGCCCTATATGTTCACCATTGTATTTAAGTATCTTTTATTTTTTAATTTCAACAATAAAAGGGTCAGGATGACTTTTTCTGGAGGGTATATTGTGTTTGTTACCATAGCCCACCCTTGTTATTCCAATCGTCAGGAATACATAACATTTGTCTATTAGACTTAGGTGGCCAAAACTTCACACTGATCTCGTACACAGAAGGGGCTTCTCTTTATATCTCAAGCACGACTCAGAAATATTTGCAGGAGACAAAATTAAATAAATCCAATTTGTCTTTTAGATTAAATGTTTCACATAAAGCATCTATATTTGTTTTGTAAAAATCTTTAAAGTGAGTTTCCTATTTAATTGTTTCTTTCTTTCTTTTTTAAATCCTTGGACTATTTTTAATTTTGTCCATGGGCATGTATTTTGCTTCTCAGAATATTTTTGTTTGTTTATTTGTTTCAAGTGTACAAAACAATATGTTATACATTTCACCCCCCCACAAGGTGATAACCCCCCGCCCCCAATCTATTGCCCCTCTGACATCATATATATCTATTACGATTCCATTATTTAATTTTTTATTTGAAAGAACTATATTGGATAAGGCATTCTTTAACCATAAGCTCTATAGTAATCAGCATTGTTCTGGAGTCATGAGGTACTTGCAGACTTTTCCATGTCAAGTTGGGGTCAGAGTCTATATTTTCTGTATGAAAAATTGATCACCAGTTTCACCAGTGACTTAACGTTTTTGTGTGTGAGATTTTAATTCTGCAGCAATCAAACTTATGAAATAGCTATGAAAACAGACTTTCTTAATTATACCCTGAAAGTGAAGGGCAAGTATTAAAACCACAAACAATATAAGTACCATCCACTTGCAAGTATCACCATTTTTTGCTTGAATATGCGCTTAACTCTCAAAAGCTTGTACTCGTCAGTCTCTACAGAGATTATTTTCGAGTAATATGTTTTAAAACTTCTGAGGATATTAATTAGTCATAGAATAAATGGAAATTCCTTAGGCTTTCTAGTTTACCTTCAACTATCTTGTCGCTCATTCTTTTGCCATAGACAAGTTTTTCCTATTAACAAAGTTTCTGAAGTGTGCCCTTTTCTGGGTAGTATACTGTATTCAGATTTGTTTTATAACATGGTACGTACATTTTGATCACATTTGTAAATTTACATTCATTGCTGACTAACAGCAGATGTTCCCTTTAATGGTTTATTCTCTGTAGGATCATAGATGTTAAGCTGCATGGATATATCGTAACAGAATCAAAAGTGTGATTTTACACTAATAAAACAGCACAATATTTTAAAAATTTTGTAGTTTTTACAAGAATTTAAATTTTTTAATAATATATATTTTCATTGATAAAAAAAGAAAATGTTTAAAATAGCCTAATTCACAATCCTAGACTGTAGTAATAGATTTTATTACCTTAACGGAGAATATGAAGCAAAAAGGAAACTGACAACAGAAGACTTCCGAGTTTCATGTAACTTTTATCTATCATTAACTAAATAAAAATATTTCTACATACATCAGCTAGAGATACCAAGTGGCTAACAGGTTATGGCTTCAGTTTGTTAAATAATTAAATGAAAGGTTTAAAGGCCCAGAATACTATTCAACACCTATTTTGCTATTTCTCTGTTTTGAAACAGATTTGTCATAGTTTCTTCATTTTTGTTTAACTAAATTCCATTACGGGCAACTTTTGCTAAGCTTCCATTTATTTTTGTTTTTTAAAGGTTTTTTTTGTTTTGCTTTTTCTGACAGCCTACTAATTTAACAATGTCACAAATTTTTAAAGCTGATTTGGAAGGTCTAAGAATTTAATTTTGCAACCAAAGAACACTTAAAAATTACAGAAAACTTTTTAAAAATTTTATTTGTTTCAGGTGTACAAAACAATGTAATAGACATTTCACCCCTCACAAAGTGACAACCCCCTTCCCCCATCCTACTGCCCCTCTGACATTGCATATATCTATTACAATTCCATTGACTCTATTCCCTATGCTGTACTCCATCTCCCGTGACTATATATATATTAAATTATAGTTGACATACAATATTATTCAGCTTCAGGTGTACAGTACAGTGGTCATGCATCTACACCATCCATGAAGTGGTCTCCCCAATAAGATATGTGCCCATCTGACACCCTACAAAATCTTTACAACATTGATTGTATTTCCCAAATTGTCTTTCATATCCTGTGGCAATATTGTAGTTATCAATTTGTGCTTTCTAATCCCCCCCCTTCTCCCTCATTCCCACCTCCCTACTATCTAGCAACCATCAGTTTTTCCTCTATATCTCTGAGACTATTTCTGATTACTTTGCTCATTTATTCAGTTCTTTAGATTATACATATAAGTTTAATCATACGATATTTGTTTTTCTCCGTCTGACTTACTTCACTTAGCCTAATGTTTTCTATGTCTATTCATATCATTGCAAATGGTAAGATTTCATTTTTCTTTATGACTGCATAATATTCCATTGTATAAATGTACCACAGTTTCTTAATCCAGTCGCCTACCAAGGGGCATTTCGGTTGTTTCCATGTCTTGGTTATTGTGAATAGCACTGCAATAAACATAGGGGTGCGTTTTTTTTGAATTAGCATCTTAGATTTCTCTGGATAGATACCTAAGAGTGGAATTGCTGAGTCATAAGGTAGTTCCATTTCCAGTTTTTTTGAGATACCTTCATACTGAATTTCAAAGTGGCTGCACCAATCTGCAGTCCCACCAACAGTGCACCAGGGTTTCCTTTTCTCCATAATCTCGCTAGCACTTGTTATTTGTTGATTTATTGATGATAGCCATTCTGACCAGAGTGAGGTGGTATCTCATTGTGGGTTTTTTTTTTTGCATTTCTCTCATGATTACTGAGGTTGAGTATTATTTCATATGTCTGTTGGCCATCTGTATATTCTCTTTAGAGAAATGTCTCTTCATGTCCTCTGCCCGTTATTTAATTGGGATGTTTGTCTTTTTGGTGTTGAGTTGAATGAATGTTTTATAAATTTTGGATATTAATCCATTATCAGATGTATTATTGACAAATATTTTCTCCCATTCAGTATGCTGCCTTTTTGTTTTGTTGATGGTTTCCTTTGCTGTGAAAAACCTTTTAAGTTTTATGTAGTCCCATATGTGTATTTTTTCTTTTACTTTCCTTGCCCGGGGGAATATATCAGTAAAAATATTACTCGGTAATGTCTGCAACTTTACTCTCTTTATTTTCTTCTAGAAGTTTTATGGTTTTGGGTCTTACATTTAAGTCTTTAATCCATTTTGAATTTGTTCTCATATATGGCTTAAGGAGGTTGTCCACAGTTTCATTTTTTTATATGTTTCAGTCCAGTTTTCCCCGTACCATTTACTAAATAGACTGTCTTTATCCCAATGTAAATTCTTGTTTCCATTGTCATAGATTAAATGACCATATAAGAATGGATTTATTTCTGGGCTCTCTATTCTGTTCCATTGATCTATGTGTCTGTTTTTATGCCAGTATCATGCCGTTTTGATTACTGTAGCCTTGTAGTATGATTTGATGTTGGGTAGTGTTATACCTCCTACTTTGTTCTTATTTCTCAAGATTGCTGTGGCTATTCGAGGTCTTTTATGGTTCCATATAAATTTTAGGATTATATGTTCTATTTCCGAGAAAAATGACATTGGTAGTTTGATAGGAATTGTGTTGACTCTATATATTGCCTTAGGTAGTATTGACATTTTAACTATTTTAATTCTTTGTGTCCATGAACATAGTATGTATTTCAATTTATTTGTATCTTCTTTGATTTCTCTCTTCAATGTCTTATAATTTTCTGAGTATAGGTCTTTTACTAATTTTGGTTAAATTTATTCCTAAGCATTTTACTGTTTTTGAAGCGATCGTAAATGGGATTGTTTTCTTGATTTCTCCTTCTGATAGTTTATTATTGGTGTATACAAATGCAACTAATTTTTGAATATTAATTTTGTGTCCTGCTACTTTACTAAATTCATTTATCAGTTCTAATAGTTTTTTTGGTGGAGTCTTTGGGTTCTCTCTATATGGTATCATGCCATCTGCATATAATGACAATTTTACTTCCTCCTTTCCAATTGGGATGCCTTTTATTTCTTTTTCTTGTCTGATTGCTCTGGCTAGAACTTCCAAAACTACGTTAAATAAAAGTGGTGAAAGTGGGCTCCTTTGTCTTGTTCCTGATCTTAAGGGAAAAGATTTTAGCCTTTCCCCATTGAGTATGATGTTAGCTGTGGGTTTATCATATATGGCCTTTATTATGTTGAGATATGATCCCTCTATTCCCCCTTTGCTAAGAGTTTTTATCATAAATAGCTGCTGGATTTTGTCAAATGCTTTTTCTGCATCTATTGATAACGACCGTATAATTTTTATTTTTCATTTGGTTAATGTGGTGTATCATGTTAATTGATTTGCGGATATTGAACCAACCTTGCCTACCAGGAATGAATCCCACTTGATCATGGTGTATGATCTTTTTAATGTATTGCTGAATCTGGTTTGCTAGTATTTTGTTGAGGAATTTTGTGCCTATGTTCATTAGGGATATTGGCCTGTAGTTTTCTTTTTGTCTGATTTGGGGACCAGAGTAATAGTGGCCTCTTAAAATATGCTTGGGAGCCTTCCCTCCTTCTGGATTTTTTGGAATAGTTTGAGGAGACTAGGTGTTAATTCTTTTTGAATGTTTTCGTAAAATTCACCTGTGAAGCGATCTGGTCCAGGACTTTTGTTTGTTGGGAGCTTGTTGATTACTGATTCAATTTCTTTGGTAGTAATCGGTCTGTTTAGAGTTTCTATTTCTTCTTGATTCAGTCTTGAAGATAGTATGTTTCTAAAAGTTTATCCATTTCTTCCAGATTGTGTAATTTGTTGGCATATAGTTGCTCGTAATTTTCTTTAAATTTTCTGTATTTCTGTGGTATCTGTTGTCACTCCTTCTCTTTCATTTCTGATTTTATTAATTTGGGTCCTCTCTTTTTCTTGGTGAGTCTGGCTAAAGGTTTGTCGATTTTGTTTATCTTTTTGAAAAAACCCCTCTTGCTTTCATTGATCTTTTGTATTGTTTTTTTGGCCTCTATTTCATTTATTTCTGCTCTGAGCTTTATTATTTCCTTCCTTGTACTCCCTTTGGGCTTGTTTTGCTGTTCTTTTTCCAGTTCCCTTAGGTATAAAGATAGACTGTTGATTTGAGATTTTTCTTATTTCTTTAGGTAGGCCTTCATTGCTGTGAATTTCCCTCTTAGAACTGCTTTTGTTGCATCCCATAGATTTTGGGTTGTTGTGTTTTCATTTTCATTTGTCTCAAGGTATCTTTTGATTTCTTCCTTGATCTCATTGTTGACCCACTTGCTATTTAGTAACGTGTTATTCAGCCTCCATATATTTGTGTGTTTTCCGGATTTCTTCTTGTAATTGATTTCTAGTTTTGTAGCACTGTGATCAGAGCAGAAAACTTTTTAATACTTTGTAGTGGTATATTTTTAATGTTCTCTGGAAGAGTACATTCATATTAAGGATAGATGTGACAAGTTTTTGAGTAAATTGCCATTTATGTTTTTTATACATATTTTTTAATCAATAATAATTTCAGGAAAATGTTAAAGATGATTGGTAAAACACCAACAAATTAAAATGTTCCTCTAGACTGATCATTTAAGAAACCCTTTTCGTTTTGATTTCATGTTTTGTTAGATCATAAAACAAAACTATGCAACATCCTTGTTCTGTCTTAGGTTTTATCAGTTAATATATAATACTGCCAGTGAAAAACAACTACCAAAAGAAATGGGTCAAAATCTTGGACTCAAGTTATTGTGCATTTGACATAATTGAGCATAGGTGATAAAGTATAAAAGTTAGATGATAAAGTTTAAAAGATTATAAAGAGGAAACATTGGTTATCCTAGTTCATCCTCCCATCATCCATACAAATAATAATCTGGAACAGAAAATACATGTCGCCTATCCTTTGCACGGTGAATTGGCACCCCTGATGTTTTCTTTAAAGTCTAAGGCTCACTTCTGCATGGCAGCTCGGATTGCATTTTGGAGTGCTGACAACCATAGGAACTTATCATCCTCAACTTCTGTAGCACAAGTCCATTGACGTTTTGGACCTTGAAGAGTAAATGCATTCTTGATATCTGTAAAAATATTTGAGGTACATAGATTACTCTTTGCAGGTAACAATCAAAAGGAGAAAATGTTTTAAAATTCAAGAATTGACCAAATCATCTTTAAGAATTTTTTGAATACTAAAAAGGAATTCAAACAAATACAAATACTGTTTAGAATATAACTTCGAAAAATTACTGAATAATATGGTAGAACCTAAAATAATCTTGTCTTTATATTATAATTGTAATTGGCAATTATAGTGAAAAATTAAATGATAGGAACTGTAGTGTTCTTTAATTCCTTGTCTTAGCTACTCCAGAAGGAACTGGAACCAGTAAAGGTTTTTACTAATAGTTGTAGATAGAAATGCTGAGAACTAAACCTAGACAACCTTTGTGTGAGGGCCAATGACAGAATTGAACCAGTTACTTAGCTGAATGCCACTCTATTAGGTTACAAAAATGATGTATTGACTTAGGGCATAGCTGATTAAGGGGAGAAGAAAAGAGACATGTCATACACTTTTTAAACATTCTCAGTGGTTGTAGGTAATCCATTTTATCTGAGTTTGTCTTCTAGGTGGAAATATTGATTCTCACACTTGGAATTCATTTTTTTCTCAGGCTCAGATTTAAAATGGAGCTGAAGTTAATGAGAAGCAGTCCTTTTTAAATTAGTACCTTCTCTGAGATCTTGGTTCCAGCTTTAACCTTAAGTCTTGCCTTTACATGCAGTGGAAGATACTGAATGAGAGTGCTACATTCAGTTTGTCTGGCCTAACAAATACAGCAAAGAGATGGATTCTTTTCAGCTTGGAAAGTAGAGTATAGGAATAACTAAAGAGGCACAGTACGTTTAAGTAGGAATTTTTCTGTAACTATATTTCTATTGAGGTTATGAATGAAATGTTTATTTCTAAACATCCTTTATCTCTCAAATATGAACTAAGGGAGGAAAAGGTACAGCAAATTGTTAATAATCACTTAACCCAGTAGAATGGAAACATAATAGATAAAAACTAAAATTGTAACATCTACAGGCAGGATAGGGTAGTGGTTAAGGGCTCCAGCTCCCCCTCGAACTGCTTCAAAGAATCCCTCACGATGTGGGGGGAGGGTCATGCCTCCGTTTGTGAATTTTGAAAACTGTTTTCCTACTGTCCAGGGAGCATGTCTGACAATGCCAGCATTCCTTTCTTTTGCTGTTTAAGGTAAATGAAAGTTTAATGAAATCCTAAAAATATGTGGGGAATTATTTGCAAACTGCAATTTATAATTCCAGTCTTTTTCCTACTTTTCTATAGTAGTACCTCGGTTTTTTAACATCTCTGTTGACGAACATTTCAGTTTACAAACACCGTAAATTTTATGGATTTATGGTATCATTAGATAGTAAAATTCATGCTGAATTTGCAGTTTTAGGGGTTGCTTTTAAAGGTCTGGAATGGATTAATCCATTTTGCATTACTTTCTATGGGGAAACCGCACCTCGGTTTTCGAACATTTCAGAACTCAAACGGTCTGGAACGGATTACGTTTGAATACAGAGGTACCACTGTATTTTAATAGTTAATGAGCTTTACATAATATAGCTTTCAAAAGGTATTCAATTCTTGGAAGGAAAAAAATACATACATTTGGAATCCGGAATATCTTCTATGAGTAACCTGTTCAGGGCCACTGATGCGATGAACTGGTAGGTTGACTTTGAAGTCCTTTCAAATGGAGTGTGAGATGTGCCCCGACTAGAAACAAGCAGTGCGTCGTTGAAGAGGAAAAGACTGAGATCGCGGGTATGTTCATAGAGCCTGTCACAGTGGAGAAGGGTTACGTATGCGTGTGTATGTACTGTTAGAATTCACTAACAAGCCAATAGTCAAGGCTTTTGCTCCACTACAAACCTTTTGAATGTCTCATTGAAGTTGTCTGTCTGATTTTCCTCCTGGGGTGAGTAGTCCCTTACCTGTCTCAGACCAATACGGTGGGTGGGGTGTGCCTCGGGGTTCCTGGCAGAGAGGTTTGAGCTTCCCACTGGACAAGTATTCTGGCCATGTGGGGGAAATTAACATTTAACTTTCCCTCCTTTATGACATGAATCATGCTAAAGCTGTATTTCTAAACTACTATCAACTTTGGAATTCTGTGCTTAATGTATTTGAGCAATTGGGGATAATAAGTTTTTGTTTGGTTTTGTCTTTAAGGATAACAGGTTGGGGTAGAGAAAAGCATGGGAACCAGTGTGGTACTAGATGTCTTAAGTAGAAAGCAGGGAAAAGAAAAGCATTTAACTACTAGGTAAGAAATAGAAATTTCTAATTTTAATTGGAGGGATATTGATGTGTAACTTAGTATACTTCATCAGTGTGACAGGTTAGAATTAAGTAGCTTTTCATTTTCACTGCAGTTGCTACCATGATCAAATGTAGGCATATTTATCAGCAGGCAAAGTGCGGTCTCCTCACCATCCATCTATTATCCTCTTTGCTGTTCTGTTGTTGGAACTAGATCAAGGTGTTAGGTATGTTTCACTGTAGTATAGGTTATGTTGTGTGAGGCCTCAACAGAGCACCAAGTGCTGAGGAGGAGGTTGGAGGAGCCCCCACCCCACCCGGAGTGGCTAAGTGAAGCAAGCTCAATGTTTCGACGAAGGATAACCAAAAAACTGTTTTCTTTTAGAAGCATCAATCAGCCCTCATTTACTCTAAGGAAGGGAGTCAATTTACTGGCTTGTTCAAAGGAAGCCTCTTATTTTTTATTTTCACCATTTTTGCTTCATTTTTAAATTGTCAATTTAGATCCACAAATGGTTTTAATAAATGCTAAAGTCCATATACTACTGGCTTTTTTTTAGTGTACATTTTGTTTCACTTTTTCTTTTGTTTGGCTCACTCCTCCCTCTGCTCAGGTCACCCAGGTTACATATCTTTCCACTTTTCTTTTTGTCTGCTCAGGTAATCACACACATGTACATATATACACAACTATTTATAGATAGGTGCCATTATTTTACAAAAAATGATAATATTTGTCACTTTCTCCTGCTTTTCTCACTCCAATGGAAATCACTTCAAGTTAGCAGGTATGGCTTTATTCATTTTTAATAGCTAAGTAATACTTCTTGGTGTGAATGGATCATCATTCAACTCTTCCCTTTTTGATGGACATTTGCTTTGTTTACAGGCTTGGGTCTCCTTCCTCCCTCCCTCCTTTCCTCGTTTTCATTTGTTCTTTCGTTATTGCCACTATGAGCGATGTTGGAATAAACTGATCTTGACATATAAACAAATTCCATACATGTTCTGTTATTTATATCATAGAATTACCAAGGGTAGGATTGACTTATTAAAGGATTTATGTATTTTTATCCAAGACTTCTAATTGTTCTCCATAAACGCTGCTATATTTAATATTTAGAGTCTATATGGCAATAGCTCCGACTTGTACATACCACAGACTTTAATGTGCCTCTGAATTACTTGGAGATTTTGTTAAAATGCAAATTCTGATTTAATAGAGCTAGAGTAGTCTGAGATGCTGCATTTCTAACAGCTCCCAGGGGATGCTGATACCCCGACCACACTAAGTAGTGAGGCACTTACGTCATTTATTAGTTAACAGCCACCACTATGAGCTGAAGAAAGGACTGAATCAAGAGCATTCACCATTTTTAAGGAATACTAAGAACTTCAGGTTCAGGTATTGGACAGTGTTAGGAAGTACAGGTCGTGCTGGATGCTGGGTGTGTGGATAGAAATGGTCACCCAGCCAACCACTAGAGCCAGTTCACTTTTTCACCTATTTCCTTCCCATCTCTATGTGGTTCTGATTCAGGTTGGATGGAGTGGGACGCTGTACATACACTGACATCTGACAAGAAATACTGTTATAGATCAAGTTGATAAATTACTTTGACAACAGTGGAGCCAATAGAACTAGGGATGAGGGAGGAAGGAAACGAGACGGCAGGGGGTGCATTTTAAGTCCAATGGGCTCTATGTGGCGAATGACCACTTTAGGCAAAGGAATGCTACCCACACACTTGCCCCTGTGGGGCAATATTTTTACTCTATTACTGATAAGAACAATTATTATATCAGTTTAGAAAAATGTTTGAAGCTCTAATACAACTTTGTTGTTTTATGTGAATTATCAGAGAATGTGCCTACAAGGGTGCTTTGAAGAAGTGGCTTTGAAATGAGTGTTTGCTTTGGTAAATAGTTCCATGTTTTTTCCTTTCAAAGGGCAACATTGAGAGCAGAGGTAAAGAGAGTTACAGTTTTGTGACCCACTTGGACGGGGTATGTGGGTGGGGAGGGAAGGAGCACACACATTAACCTGAGTTTGGAGTTGAGGCTTGTAATCTGAGGACACGAGCAGGGAAAGATAAACCTACAAAGACATTTTGTTATTTCAATCAGATCATGAGAGTACTATGTAAAATACATATAAATCTGAGTTTGATCTAAAAAAAAAGCTTTTCAAAAGCCATTTACTAAATTAACACCCTCCCTCTGCCCCCAAGATCAACCATTTTCATCTATGGGCCAAAAAAGAAAATCAGAACCTTTAAAAAACAAAAAAAAATATTTACATACGCAAAAGCAAGTGATTTTCCCAATTCAAACTGACATAATGGAGCAGCTGAAGTGGAAACTATGGATCCTGCTAGGGTTTCAGAAAACTGCTGCTTACATTCAAAAGAACCAACTCTAAGGGTATTTTCCCTGAACTTGAATAAGATTTTGTATCTTATTCAAAAATAGGTTCAATGACTCAGCAAAATGGAACAGGTCTATAGTTTAAATACTTAACGCCATTCTAGACGTGTTTTATTGTTATTCAACTGTTGCAGTAGCCAGCATGAGAGAGGAAGTACCCAATTTCTACAAATACATAAAACTTTAAAAGGAATTTTCAGAACATAACCTGTGGCATGAACAGACAACATTAGACCATTGGTTCTGTGAGCTAACCTCAGCCAAAACTCTAGCTCCCATCACCCACACTGGGAGTGATTTGGGTTCCCAAGACGAGTTAATTCAGAGCCAGAGGCCAGAGCCAGACTGAGAAGTCTGGGTTTTTCCTTTTCCCACTCTATAGTTTCCCTGGTAAAGGACCTACCACCCTTTGGATACAGCTAAATGGAAAGTTAACTATGTATTTGTGGTCTTTGTAGGGTGTTTTCAGCAAGAGGACTTGGTCTGAGAAGTGGATGGCTGCATTTGGTGATTCAAGACTCTATTCAGCCCTAGAGGGCTCCACTTTTGTACCTTTGGGGAGACCCCTTTGGAAGGAAGAAAATGCGCGCTAAAAATCAGCCAGCTTAAAATCACGTAAATGAAACTCAGTGTTTCTGAAAATACGATAATATAAAAGTTCCAAGGTACATAACGTATTCTAGCAGCTTCATATACCCCAAACTTCGTGGGCTGTATCCACAGAGGGACAAATACCTCCAAGTTCCCTAGTTCTAAAATAAATCAATGACTTCATCTCTACCCCCGAGCAAATCTTCATTTATAGTGGAAATATTTTCTGTGTCACAGTTCTTGTTTATTAGTGATTTGTTTGGTTAGCAATTCCTGCTGTGTTGGAGAGCATTGTGAGGGAGGCTCAGGTCAGCTTCCCCCCAGCCGGTCTAATCAGGGGCCAGAGCACTGGAGCCTGGTTTTCAATCATTTTAAACCGGCACTTGTTCTGTCACCTTAGACAACTTAAGTACCGACTCCCGACCTGTAACATGGTTCCAGTCCTGCCTTCCTCACCAAGTGCTTTTAAAGATGATCTCAAATGAGGGAAGTGAAAATATGTGGTAAACTGGAAAGCTGTATACTCATGTGAGTTGGTATTGCTGTATAAACAGAAGCAGAGTTTCCTCCAAATAGAAATCTCTGATGGAAATCATGGGAATGGTATTTCTTGGGTTTTGTGTGATTTTCCAAAATGACAGAAAACTAGGTTGCAGACTACATATTGTGATATTTTTTGTAATATAAACTTGTTTTGCATTTACTTAATTTCAAATATTAATGCAAAATTACATTTATATTTATTGCTTGGCAAATCACTGCCTACTTACTATAGTACCTATTTAAATATAAATGTACCTCATAATTAGAGTGTAAAATAATTTGTATTCTCTCACTAGCCTCAAATTCTTAAATGTGCTCTCAGTTGTTGAAACACCAAAGACAGATGTCTGAGCTCTAATGGAGACTTCTAGTTCCTGGTGGGATATGGAAACAACTTGGAAGTCATCCCTTCCATCCTCACAACAAAACAGAAGCCGAAAAGCTCAAAGTCAACAACTCTCCTTAGAGCTGTAAACAAAAATCTGGAGACACATTTTTGAAAAAATTTTAAAGAGAGTTTATTGGGGTAACGATTTGCAAACCGCGAAATGTAGTCATCAGTACGAGCCGAGAATGTGTTCTGAAATGGAGGGGATTGGGCAGGGTTTATAAAGGCAGAAGTTGCAAGGGGCTGATGATCATGGAAATGGGTTGCTAGGGGAAACAAGATGATAAACTTACATCATTTGTTTTCTGATTGGTGGGGACAACTGGGCTTTCAATGGTTAGCTGACTCAGTGATCGAGCAAGTGGGGTTGTGAGGTAAGAACAATGGGTGATACAGGATTAAGCATTTATCAAGTCCTAGTGTCAGCCCAGGCCTGTGAGACAAAGACTGTCTTTGATCACACAATCGTAGTACAGGGAGTATTATTGATCAACGATGCAAGGAATACAATTTATCAAATACTACAATCAGCATGGATTGTAGTGGGGTGGCAGCTGCTGGCTCTGCAAGCAGTTCCAGAGCCCAAAAGAACAAAGTTATGCTCTGCAAGCAGCTTCAGAGCTCAAGCTGCAAAAATCCAAATTTGAGGGCGTAAGTTATGATATTGAAGTTCTTATTAGTCCTCAGATCCATCAGAGAATTGAGGTCACAAGATAAACCACTACCCTAAAAGCTGGAGAGACAGGTGGACAGAAAATCACAGCTTACTGGAAGCAGAAACTGCACACTGGAGCCAGCATCAGGTAAGACTAGTTAAAGGGTAATTGACTAATTGCTAGAAACTGAACTAATTAAGCAATTACAAACTCCTAGAGGCTTAGCTTTAGGGGGATCCCCTTCTCACTTGCAGGAGCCCCCCCCCCCCCCCCCCGCACCCCCAGGTTCTAACTGTGAAGATCTAAGAAAAATCCTCTCATTCTTCCCCATGGGGAGGGGAAAAGTAACCATTTGGAAATATACCCAGAGAGTTCTATTCTTTAAAAAGGCCTGCCCTCAAAGGAAACTATTTTACTAGAACCTAGAAAACATGGGGGAAGGGAAATACCCAACTCCAGTTCCCACTAGCCTTCCTGTCTTGTCTTAGAGGTGAAAAACAAAAAAAAAAAAGCTGAGAAGCATTTGTGAAGGTCATAGCCCAGAGGCACAGCCTCACTCAAAAAACAGACAAATCATAGAACTATAGAATTCTCACCCCTCCCCTTATTTCTTACTACCTCACCAGTGCGATTAATGTGGGGTTACAACTGAAAAGAATGGCAAAGTGCAGACTCTATTGAAGGGATCTCTAGAAAGCCCAGTGATGACAGGAGACAAAAACGACACCAGAGAAAACTGAAGCCTGACACCACAGCAACAGCTAATAGTAACACAGGCTGACATCTAGTGAGGTAAACAGAAAACCTTATGCTAAAGGCATATTTACCTCAGTTCCTTTTACCCAATACTTGATATCTGGCTTTCAACAAAAACTTATAAGGCATCCTAAGTGTCAAGAAACAGATAAGACAGGGCAAGTCTCAAAGCCAGATGCAGATATGGTAGAGAGTTTGGAACTATGTGACCAGGAATTTAAAATAAGTGATATATAAGGACTCTAATGGGAAAAGTGGACAGCATGCAAAACAGATGGGTAATATAAATATGCAGATAGAAACTTAGAACAAAAGGAAATTCTAGAAATCAGAAACACTGAAACAGATGAATAATACCTTTTTGATAGGCTCATCAACAGACTGGACCAAACCAAGGAAAGAATCAGTGAGCCTGAAAATATAGGCTCAGTAGAAACTTACCAAATTGAAAAGCAAACAGAGAAAGAAGACTGGAAAGGAACAGAATATTCAAGAAACATGGGACAATTACAAAAGGCGTCACATATGTCTAATAGGAATATCAGATGGAGAAGTGTTGACAAAAGAATGTCCAAACCTATAGAAGACTCTTATAAGATTCTATTTGAGTCAAATTTTGAGGAGATGCCCAGAAGCAGGATCTCAAAAGATTAAGAAAACGCTCTGGAGAGTGGTAGTTTTGCAGTTCTCTTTATGCATTCATAATCAAAGGAGAGAACATAAGGAAAGTTACATGAAATCCATTGGTGGTAGATTAAGGAGGTGGGAGAAAACAAAGCAGGGAGATCTCTAGGATTGAATGAAAAGCAAATGGAGAGCTAGATGCTTCTTTTACACTGGTAGGTAGCTGATACTTGACATTTAACAGTAAATACAGGTAGTATACAGGCAACAAGATAACAATGAGGAGTTTGTAACGTGACAGTTACGTCTCTGAGGAGGCGGTAAAAGATGATTACTCTGGCTTACAAAGGTGTATAATATCCTAGATGCACAAGAACAATGGAAAGGGCTCACTTAAGACAAATATTGAACTTACTAAGGAAGCTACAGGCCTGGGGCGTGACTATCCCCCATGACCTGCCCAGTTAGTAATTTAGGGTCAGATCAGACTGTGTGGTGACTTTGGGTTACTGAGTTTGTCAGGTTTGCTATAGCCCCTTTTTCGTTCACAGAACAAAGAGGAACAGAAGAAATATTTGAAATAATAATGGGTGAGATTTTTCTAAAATGACTGGTAGACACCAAACTGCAGTTCCAGGAAGCTTAGAAAAACTCCAATCAGGATAAATACCTTAAAATTTACACTGAGTCATGTCATATTTAAACTCCAGAAAATTACAAAAACAAAAATAAAATGTTAAAAGAACTCAGAATAACAAAATGCTCTACCTATATAAGAACAAGGATAAGAATTACACTAGGCTTCTCTTCAGAAACCGTGCAAGCGAGAAGAGAGTGGAGTGAAATAGGTGTTGAAAGAAAAAGCCCACCAACGTAGAATTCTGCAGCCAGCAAAATTATTCTTCAAAAGTGGAGGAGAAATACTTTCTCACACAAACAAAAATTGAAGGAATTCATTGTCAGTATGCCTACCTGACAAATACTAGAAGTTCTTCAAAAAGAAGAAAAATTATATAGGTCAGAAACTCAGACTTACATAAAGAAAGGAAGTGTTTAAGAATGAATACACAAAGGTAAAAGAAATTCTAATCAAAACTGAAGATAAAAGAAATTCTAATAAAAAAATAGCAATTTCTAGCACGTGTCGTACTATAGCAATGTGTTTAGAATTACTGATTTGGTTAATAGTTTCCTTCCATCATTGTAGCTATTTTCTATTGCTGCTAACCAAAAACAACAAAACACTGTGACAATGAGAAAAGTGACACAATTTCTGTGTGACTTGATTTTCATTTAAGATTAACTCTAGGTGGGGATAGAGGTGAGGGGACTGATTTTCTTCCAACTTCCCCACCCCCTACCATGTGTATTTGGGAAATATTCACTGAAATAACAGACCAATTTTTATTTCTTTTATTGGAGTTAGACAAATTAAAGGAGTTTATTCCTCTCTATTTGCTTGCCATTTGTTGAGCCATCATCTTTGTTATTAATACTAAGCACATTGGCAAACAATTTCCTAAAGCAGAGACCAGCAAACTGGCTCTACCATGTGTTTTGTAAATAAAGTTTTATTGGAACACATTTATGCCCTGTATTGTTTATAAAGATTGTATCATTTGTTGTGCATTATATCAATTATACAGCTGCTTTTGTGCTGTGTTGGCAAAGTTAGGTAGCTGCCACAGAGATCATTTGAGCAGGAAGACCTAGAACGTTTACTATCTGACCCTTTACAGAGCACATTTGCCCATCCTTGTTCTAAAGGATGCTAGTTTATGGAAATTGGCATCCACTCCCATCTTTTGTTCTTACATGACTGTGCAAAATAGATAGTGAGACCTCAATATGATGGTGGTCTTATGGTGAGACCTTTTAAATACCGACCTCAGTAACTATCTGAAGATAGCAAACTGGTCTCTTACAGTTGAGCAGACCATTGGGGTGATATCCCACAACACTTGGATCTCCTCTCAGTAGAAAAGTGAACGACCTTTAGAATTTCTGCTTCTGTGGAGTTTGTGGTCCTGGTAGAGAACATTTATTTTTTCCCATTCTACCCAGTAGCTGCCTGGAAGGCAAGTAAGGTGATAAAGTATCTCTTCTTATGTCAGAGTGGGATGTGTGTAACTTTTCAGTTCAACACAAAGGTTTATCGTAAACTTACAATATGTCAGACATTGTACTGAATGCTGGGTACTAGATAAGTATGACACAGTCCCAGCCGTAGGACAGTTAAATGCTTACCTTAAAGAGAAGTTTATTTCCTCATCACAGCAGTGAAGTTGGGCTACATCTTGGACCCTAATCAGATATCGGTTTACTTCTGATAGTGTCTATGAAATCAAAAACAAAATCAGAAACGTACATACATTTTTAGAAAATAAAAAGTCCCACTACTGCAGAACCATTTTGAATCCCAGAATATATGTGTTGAGTAGAACTGAGTTCAATTATGAAAAAACAAATGTTTTTAACATTTATAAAATAGCCATTTTTTAGAAAGACCACAGAATTGACAAGGAAAATTACATGTTAGGGTGTTGTCTAATTTTTTAAACTACTGAAATTGTTTTATTTATAAACACTTTCCTAGTATCAAAAATAAAGTGGGGGTGGGATGAGTAAGAAGCGATCTATCAAGAAAAGGAAGTAAATGACTTGCTGCAAATGAAGAAGTCAGGCCCTGTGCTGACACAGCCACGGAGCTGATCACTTGGTGTGAACAGGGACCAAGACGTTAAGTTCAGTGGGCTCTGGGGGCTCTGAGATTTGGGGCTTTTTGTAGTCCAGTCAGCCCCACTTCTCTTTCCCTACCAAAATGTGGAGGTCTAAATTATTACTCCATCTTGCTTCCTCAATTTAACCCAGTAAGAATAACATCTCCAATCAACTGATACTTTAATTCAGTATAATTCATATATCAAGCTCCTATTATATGCCAAACACTAGAAGACAAGTAAAGCACAGCTCATGCCTGATGGAGGGCCCAGTCTTGTGAATAAAGGATTGCAATGAAATGTGACAGACATGTTCGGGTTACTGCAGAATACCTAGGAAGGGGCAGTTCACAGCTGAAGATGTTGGGGTAAAAACTACAAGGAAGATGTTGATTGAGCTGGATTTTTAAAGGGTGAATAGGAGTTTATCCAGCAGAGTAGGAAAGATAATTTTTGAGAAGGAAGAGAATGGGCAAAGCATAAATGTGTGAAGAGAGGCTAACATAACGAGAATTGTGAGTAGATCTGTGTGGTTTGATCAACAGGTGGTAGGCAAGGCAGTAAGAAGGTAGAATGGGACCAGATAATATTCTGTAGGTAACAGCCAACAGAGGACAGGCAAAGGTTTTTTCAGGTATCCTCAGTGTGCAAAATCCTACACCCCGGGCCATGCATGGGGAGATATAAAACAACAGAAGACATGGCCCCTTTCCTCCATGCAGATCATGATCACAGTGGTACCGAGCAAGGAACTAAGACTACAGAAAGGTTCCAGGCTGGGGTCAAGCCCACTGTGCCTCTTCTCATCTAGCATCCTTGCAGATCAGAAGGATGTGAAATGTGAGAGCTTGGCAGCGCCAGGCATGCAACACATGTTAGCTGTTTTGAAATCTGTATGTCTCCTTTTGCCAGTGATACAAGTTTTTATTCATGATCATGAGCTGTAGCAAGTACATCAGAATACGTACAGGGCACCCCCAGATGATTCTCTGTATGTCTGACAGCTGATCTTTCATACCGATGATTTGCTTCATCTAGAAAACAAAGTGATTATAAGCAGAATAAAATTGTGAAATTGTTATACATAAACAATACATTTAAAATATTTTATGGCATTTGAAATAGGGCATGGTGTTTTCATAAACTATAATAACAATCTCAGTTTCATGTGCCCAATGTTTTAAAACAAAAAGGCACATGAAAAGACTGTATTCAAAAAGTGTCTTTTGGGCATCACGTGTTAGCAGTTTACATTCAGCCTGGACAGGCGTGCAGTATGCACATCTTTCAGAATGATAGTACTATCACCCAGGATGCTGAGTTCTTTCAGAGAATAATTATGACTGCAGGAAATCTAATACATGAAGAAGTACTTTCAGAAACAAAGGATTTCACTGTTTTTTCTTTTAGTTATCTAGAAAAATCAATCCAAACACCCCATTCTTCAAACGTTCATATGAATAAAGGTTTTCTTGTATTTGTTATCTGAAGGTTATCTGAAAACACTCTGTCTCATCTCATCTCGTTTGGCTTGGCATAGATGCTGTTCGTGCTCAAAGTCTGAACACAACGATCTCACATTAAAAGCATGAAAGACTTTGAAGAACACCACAAGACGATCAGGTATTTCCGGATCTTTGAGTTAGAGTCACAAAAGCATTGTAACGTTTTTAAAGGACACAGACTCTTACCAGCAACCAACCTGATCTATGTAACCTTTATATTTTTTGATTTGGTTAACGGCAGTGGTCAGGTCCTCACGGTCAACGTGTTCTGCAGGAGTATGAAGCCTCAGAGCGTACAGAAGATGAATGTATTCGTCAAATCTTCGGGATGGGTACAAGAGCAGCTCCTGCAGGCTGTGTGGGGTACACAGAAGAGAACCCCAGTCTCTTTCTGAAGGTCAAAGAGTGCCCTGTCCTTGGGGCGCCCCAGCCATGCGCTCCCTCAGAACTTACCTCAGCATTTTGGTAACAGGCGTCTTATCATGCCTCTTCAAGAAAGCGCGGAATGCTGGTATCATTTCTTTGCACTAAAGGTGAGCATTATTTTGTCAAAACTTCGCTGTATGTGACAGTTGTAAAGTGTTCTGTTCCACCAGGCAAACATGATCTACGAAGCGCTCAAAGCAAGAGCGCGACATCTACAGCTAGTCAAAGTATTGTTGTACTATTGGTGCTCACTAATGTACAAAATATTGTCTATTAGTTGTACCCTGGACTTAACCCTATTCATTGAACGTAATCAGCATAGACAAATGAAAACGGACTTGGCAACTGGGTAGGCTTGGATTAGAATTAGAATTCTAACCTAATTCTACCTAAAATCTATGTGATCTTGTCACGTTACTACTCGGAGC
Organism: Rhinolophus sinicus; assembly: GCF_057876585.1. Taxonomy (NCBI): domain Eukaryota; kingdom Metazoa; phylum Chordata; class Mammalia; order Chiroptera; family Rhinolophidae; genus Rhinolophus; species Rhinolophus sinicus. Next base: position 23,439,362 of record NC_142502.1, read on the forward strand.
CTCAGTTTCTTCATGGATAGCATACCTAACTCTTGTGGTGAAGGAAAAAAAGAATCCTGTCATAAAGTGCCTTTCACGAAGTAAATGTGATTTCCTCACAGTAAGAGACTTCATGCTATTCACCTATAATACTGCTGTTACTCATGTGTAACATTATAAAGGTGTTCCACTGTATTGAACATCTGTTTTAAAGTGTATTCATTCATCACCATTAGAGTACCCAGGAAGTTACCTCATTTTCTCAGTAGGTACATGCCTAAAAGATGCCAGTAATGCTAATTTCTAGAAATGAAATATTCACCGATCTCAAAAATATTAATAGCTAACAATTATTAAGTACTTACATGCATATTCTATGCTAGTGAAAGAGATATCATTATTATCCATAACAGTAAACATTTTGGCACCAATTGGTTTCTGATAGTATGTGATACTTTGCTCCAATTCTTGTCCTCACGGTTAGTTCTATGAAATTGCCTTATTGTGCAATTGTCACATAAGTGAATTGTCCAGTGGTGGTAAACTCTCTGGGTGGGGTGAGAAGAGTTCTATGAAGGGAGATGTCAGGAATCCTCCAGAGGCCTGCCATCCCCCAGGCTTTTGGAGCTCACAGTCTTGCTTCTACCTAATCATTAAACATTGTCCTGTTCCCGAGCCACAGGGTACCTGTCACAGATGGAAGTCTGGCAGTTTACATGAGGATTACTTCAGCCCAACAACCAGTTCCTGGACCTGTTGTGTCAAGCACTGCACTAGCCCCTAGTCACACAAAATTCAATAAGTCAGGGTCCTTGTTCTCAAAGAACCCACAGTAAACCAGAGGAGGAGATCTCGGAATGAAGAATATGAAAGAAGTCTTTCCTTTTAATTCTAGTCCTTTGGATTATACACAAAACTTCCTTTCAAGCTCAGGTCTAATAAATATCTGGTAGTAACTGAATCATTTACCTTCTCAATCGTTTTCAGAACGACAGGGTAATTATTGAAGAAATTGGTATATATGTTCAACTGGCTTCCAAACTTGATGAATATTTCTCCCACACAGTGAGCTGGGCCCCAGTCTTGCAGTCTGTTTCTCAGGTTATCTAGAAACTGCCTGTAATAGGAGAAAAGCATGACCATGAGATATTGGCTAGTGACAACCTATAAGCTTAAAAAATAGATTAGTGGTCATTAGTACGGCCGGGTTCAGCCTCGTCAGTTATGGCAGGGCTTTTGTCAAATACTTTTGATAACAGCGGTACAGATTTGACAGGAAAGGAGGAGCTGGCAAGAGAGGAAGTGGGTTCACCTTACATCTTTGAGTCAGAACCCCAGGCTGGCCTCCACAGGCTGCCCCTAAAGTTCCAGTCCCGCCTGGCCGGGCAGCAGGCAGGCAGGGGGAGGTCGCTTACAGTCCTCAGAGCAGAGTGCTCCGCTCACTTCAAATGCCATAACCTTCCCTCGGCCCATTGCCCCACAGATCTAAGGTCATCCCTCATTCAGCTATCGTAGGCCTTGAAAGTTGACCTTGAAATTAGGCCTCGAACTAGGCCTAGTTCAGCCTCTTCGTTGTGTGGGCGTGGGGCCCGCGGAGGGTAAGGAACCTGTTCCACGTTATATAGACAGTTACCAGCAGAGAAGCACAAGCTCAGTTCATCTTATGTTACCACTGGTGCAAATGAACACTTTCCTCTGTGTATTATTACACACTCGAAATAGTGTACTGTTATTAAACTGACCCCCAGCCTTGGGTTCTCTAAGCAAAGTATCCTAGTGACTTAACCCTATTAAATCCTTCGGTTCCTTTCCCATGACAAACCCTGTTGTCTTTTGCTTGCACAGTGTATTGAATACAGAATCCTCAGATGCTGAGCTCCAGTCCTTGCACCATGGCTTTGAATTGAGGCAGGGATAAGGCCCTCAGAATCACCACGACTGGTCACAGCCCAGTGGCAAGGACCCTCTCTCTTCTGTGACATGATCAGGGTCCCCAAGAGGGGCAGAGAATGACTGAGCCTCCTGCAGCTTTTGAAACTGTTAAGTGTGGGTTCCTCCCACCGCATAATGAGTATTTCAAAAAATCCCTATTCAGGGATTACCTGTTGAGACCTAAAATCTGCAGGATATCAGAGAAAATGATCTGGGTATTTGCAGCGCTCAGAATTGCTCTGTTTGATGACAGTGCTGCTTTCAGTGGCGCTGCATAAACATCTCTCACGACTTCCAGCATCTGCACATATTTTCTCTCACTCTGTAAGAGTTCCCTGACAACTCGAGTTCGCTTTGTGGCTGAGTCCATCTGGAGCTTTCTTTCCTGTAGAAAAGCATTAAGAATCATAGGAAATCACGAAAGTCATGATGACAGCCTCAAAAAGCCTGAAAGTCGAAGGAGACAGAGATGGATGTACTGAGCAGTCAGGCAGTCACTCTGAGACACCCCCTTTCTGGTTTGTGCCATGCAGGGTTGAAGGGAACCTTGACAGAGCACTATGGAGGACCCCACTGACCATTGCTTGTATCACTAAATAGCCCCTCGTGTCAGGCCAGCGTGATGCCGCAGTAGAGATGGGACTTTAATCTTGGGTCGTAACCAGGGCAGACTGAGATTTACTTTTATCCATCTGCCTATCCAAGTACATGTTCAGTGTTGTGTGCTAGTTGCTGGCTGTACAATGATGAAAGGACAGAGTCAGTCCTGCCTCCATGGAGGTGACGGTGTGGTGAGGAAGCCTTTGGGTTGCCCACTCTTGTTTGTTTTCCTGTTTCTTTTTCCCGGTGGTGTTTTATTGATTATCCTGCAGACAGAAGAACTGAAGTGAGCTAGCCCTCTCATTATCAACTAACTGGCTTCCCACAGGCGTGTTATGAAATACAGAAATTCATGCTCTTTCAGTATTTAGGAAAAAGCACCTAACTTGGGAACTGTGAATCCTGGGTAGCTACGTTTTCTATATTTCAAAATCCTGTTTTATTTTTTAACGCAGAGAGAAAAATCATACACTGGTGGATAGAAATTCCACACCCTATTATTATGTGTGCTATGTTTATATTTGGAGAAATTAATTTTCTCTACAGGGACTAGGTGATTTTTTTCATCTGTACTTTCCAAAGTTATAAAATGAGCATCTTTACAATAGAACACAATTATAATATTTAAATTTCTAAAATGTAATGGCCTAGAATTGAGCCTAGAACTATTACTCTTAGAACACAATTTTCTTTTCCCTCCAGTCCTAAGTATACCCCATACTGCCCCAGAGAAAATATGAGAATAGTAAAGTGTAATGTCATGTGATCTTTACCTAAAGTAAGTCAACCGGAAGTCCATGCACTAAAATTAAAATGTGAAAGTAATTTAAGAGAAGAAATAGAAAACTCACTCTGTCCGAAACACTATAAATGCACTGTTCTCAAGTTTTAGCTCTCAAACACATGGTCTGTACATGCCTCTTTAGATATATCTAACAAGTTAAAAAAAATACATGTGTATCCCACTTGGCGGTTGGCTTGCAGCTCATATTATGTATTTTTATGTCTACGTACATATTTTTTAAAATGTCAGAGTTATCCAACGTGTACAATCATTTCGACTTAAGGTTTTAGTCGTCCAACCTTTCGTTGTCTCAAAACTGTTGTCAGGTATTATTACCCACAGTCAGATGAGGTACTGTCAGATTCAGTGCACTATGTAAATACTCTCCTTGGTTACTCCTGGGGATGGGTGAGTGACACCTGCCAGCAGGGACCGTGGGCTGCACTGTCGGCAGTAGATGGATTCACCAGGGTGTTGGCGAGGAAACAGCTTCGGGGCTGAGTTCAGGACCCCAGGAGGGAAGTTTCTTTCTGACAGTTGCCTGACTTTGGAGAAGTCATTTAAGTTTTCTAACTTTACTTCCTCATCTACAAAATGTGGTTACTAACACCTACCGGACAGGATTCTGAGAATGAACTATGATAACAAATGTGGACAGAAATGCAAAACAGCGCGCGTGTACTGTGTATTAGGGCCGGGGGGTGGGGGGGGGGTATGCCTCTGCTCGCACTGCAGCCTCTTCCATGCACTACCCTTCGGAACAGAAAGACGGAGCCCTAAATGTTATGTTGATTACACTCACCATTTGAAGTCAGACCCTAAGTTGGCGGGTCAGTTAGAAACTGTGAACATTTTTATGTGCATGTGCCATTTCTTTAAATCCCATCCTAGCTTCGTATGAGAAAATCATGGAGTCACAGACGTGGCTGTTGCTCCCAAGATGTTATACCTCCATCCTCTTGGCTCAACTTCTTTTCAGACCAGGACATATTCAAAGGAAAAATCTAATGACGGGATTCCCCCCAATTACATTTGGGAGTTTCTTTTTCCCCCTTGAAAGGGAAACTTTCAAGAAAAAAGAAGGCCAAAGTCGGGGTTTTTTGGTGGTTGGTTGGTTGTTTTCGGTTGGGAGAAAAACAAATGGAAAATTGTTACTACATAATATTTGGCTTACCAGCTGAACCAGCACCTCAAAATTTGGATCATTTTTGCTGAGACTTGATTTTTTGTCCTGAGGATTGTCTTCCAGAACGTTTCTTTCCTGAGGATTGAATGTAGACTTGATTATTTGGATGCAGGGCCTGGTCTGTGCCCCTGGGAGCCTTTCGCTGGCTCTGCCTTCAGCCCTAACACAGCCTTCCCTGGACATGACGATGAAGCACTCAACAGAGCTGATGCCTCTCTTACGTTACATTTTATGTTTTTTTAAAAAAACCTTTCACTTCCTTTGAATTGCATGAGACGAGAAACTCAATTCAGGGCAGCTCCCTTTTCCTCTGGGAGCCAGGGGAGTGATTCTGCTCTGCAGCTGCTTCTACCGCTGGAAAAATCCCACACAACCCTGGGTCACAGCCGCTGCCTCAGCTCTGCTGTCCGGTGTCAGAGGGCAAACAGGTTATCTTACTTTTAAGATGCCAGGGAAAAGAGCTCACGGCACTTTGTAAAAGTCACCCAGTGAAAATGTATCAGAAACCATTCCCATGCCCTTTCTAGACCTGTGTGTTTCCACATGTAAATATGGCTTATTCTTTCTTTATTGTATTGTGTTAATTATTCTTGTGGCTTCCTTATAAATTCGCACTTAAAAAAAACGTCCCACCTCTGCAGTTCAGTCTAGCAATGGAATGATGGTCCCATGTTTGTGTTGAGAGCTACTGAGGATTAATGGTCAATGATTGCTGCCCTTCCTAGTCATAGATAAAACTATCCATGGTAAATAACCCCTTGATATCCATGGGTGAGACTGCAGGAGAAACATCTATTTGTAACCAAGAGTCTGTTTGGCTCACTCAGGCAAAAACAAAATTTTATTTTGACCTACAGCCATTCTTTTTGGCTGCCTGCAGGCTTTGTATAAGTCCCTGGACTGCGGCCAGCAGCTTCTCCGTGGTCAGGAGGCCCCACCTGAGCCCAGGTGCTCTGTGTCTGCTCCAGTCTTTCTGTCATTTCTTGTGTTTTCCCCACTTGTGGCTGACCTTATCCGCCCTCCAGGTATTAATATTTATATTTAGGCGGGGGGTGTCGGGGGCGGGGAAATATACTTCAAGTTTTGACAAAATAATTCAAAATCTCTATGCGTGGGACACTGTCTTGTTTCAAAATAAATAATAGTGCTGATTGTTTATATAGAGAAACGATAACTTCTCAACCAGTCGGTGGTGACACCAGTAGTTGTGTAGATAGACGTGGTTGCAGACACAAAATGAAATGAAACTGTTTGGCCCACGACTGAGACCCCAAACAGTCCAGAATCATACCGTCGCTCTCACAGATAAGGGAGGCACCCTTAAATGGGTTATCACCCTGTTGTGAAGGCTCACATGAGTGCTTATGCATGAAAACTCAGGCATCGGCATGGGCCCCCAGAACCCCTGGTTATTGCAGAAGTGCTTGCTCACACTGGGACAGCAGCTATTCTTACCATGTTTCCCCGAAAATAAGACCTAGCCAGACCATCAGCTCTAATGCATTTTGGAGCAAAAATTAATATAAGACCCGGTATTATATTATATTATATTATATTATATTATATTATATTATTATATTACCCAGTATTTATTATATATTATATTATATTATATTATATTATACCCACTCTTATTTTAATATAAGATTGTTTAATCTTATTTAAGATTATTTAATATTAAAACAAGACTGGGTCTTATATTAATTTTTGCTCCAAAAGATGCATTAGAGCTGAAGGTCTGGCTAGGTCTTATTTTCGGGGAAACATGGTATTCCAGCAGCAGCTATTCTTATTACATATAAAGTTTTCTGTATGGGTAGGAAATTGATTTGGCACAGCAATTTTGTTTGAACCTAAAACCAGCAAGTTCTCACATTATACATTAGACATCAAATTATTAGGATTTTTAGAGGCTATTTTCAGATTAAGATGCCATTCCTTATTTTGTCTTTAGGGATGAATTCAGAGGAAGTAACAGGTGCACATTCATAAGAAAACAATTATTGGGGATGGTGGGCCTTTGCCTTGGTTCTCTTCACGACATAGAAGGGAGACCTGGGATCACACGGTAGGAATTTTTTTCCAGGTTGGAGCAGAGGCAGGCACTGCATTTGCCAAAGACATCCTAGTTTTTGCTGGTGTTCCTCCTAGAAAACACTTGGCTGCCTAGATTAGGGGCCAGAAATGGTTGTGATAATGACAGGTGGAGCTCAGGAACAACTAAGATTCTGGCTGTGACCCATTGCCATGGTTGTACGGTATCAGTGTAAACACTACAGGCACATAAAACCCAGGGGTCACTATTGATTGGGCGGCCAGATGATAATAGATATATGATAGATAAAAGATAGATACATCTCTCTATATGTATATACGTGTGTGTGTGTGTGTGTGTGTGTGTGTGTGTGTGTGTGTGTGTATCTAGTCCTGGATTTAGCAGACAAGCCCTCTTACATAAGCCCCTATGGAAAGCTCTTTAAAACAATTATCTCAGCAAAAGCCTTACTTTTCCACTCCTAAAGCTGTGAGGTTTGTATGCCCTTCTGGACAAATATCTAATTTTAAAAATAAACCCTAATATGTGGAGTAGTAACTCAGTTTCTCTATTTTATCCTAGTTCAGCTGTGGTTTTTCCTCCTGGGTGTCCCCAACTTTGTTTTATGGGCTTTGTGCATGAGTTCTTAATTGTTAAATAGAAAATAACACTTTTTTTTTTTTCTAATTTGATTTAAAAAAATATGTCAAGTTCAGAAAATGAAAAAAATATCAAAGGGATTTCTAGGCATTAAGGAGTTTCACATTTCTGTAGTTTCATTACAAGCAGTTGATATAACACTAGCAGGCCCTATTCCCAGCACCGAGGCAACTTTTAGTTCAAACTTTCTGCATTATTTCATTAAAGTGATTACATGTTTGGGTCACCAGTAGGTTGAAAAGGCTTGATTCTGTGTGGATTTTATTTGGCAGAGGAAAGAGTGAAAGTGTCTGAGAGGAAAGGATCCATGTGACCATTCTTTTAGGTGTCAGAGAATCCAGGAATTTTTCTCCCCAGTAGTAAGTTCTATCAAATGTAAAATGAACACTTCTGAGGGGGAAGCACTATAGTTTTGTCCTTATTGCTTTTTTCAGATTTTCTTGGTCCAAAGAGGGGCTTTTCTGGGGTCTGCATGTCTGTGGTTGCGGGTGACAGCTTCACCTTTGGAAAAAAGGTAGATGGAAGAACTCCAATAAGGTTTCCAGGGAATCAGGAATGATCCAGATGTTGTAAGGACTTTGGGAGAATTTGGAACCTGTGTAATGTGTTTACATTTGATTATTCCCTTTAGTGAACCAAGGGAAAACCAATGGTATTGGAGCCCTGGGTGCTATTTTTCAAAGGCTTTCACAGGCTGAAGAATGGTTCGAGATGATATCTACCCTCTGGGGAGAATAATCCCCAAGGATCTCAGAGATTTGGAGTGGCTTGCCACTAGTGGTCTTCCTTGTCTGCTCTTCCTAGCACTGAACTATTTTCTAAAGAAGTGTTGACAAAGTCTTCCAGAATATCAGGTTAATAGGGCAACAAGTGAGTTGCCTGCCACAACAGGGCAAAAGGCCTTTGAGAAGCAAAAACGGAATCTGGATTAAATACCTGCCTTGGGGTTCCCATCTGCTCCTGTGCCTTCTGCTAACAGGCACCATCATGTTGCATCATCTATTTATTGTTTTATTCACCTTGAAGGCAGGGACTATGCCTCATTTGGCTGTCTATTCCCAGGGTGTAGCACTGTGCCTAGCACACAGCTAATTCTTGCAAATATTTAGGGAACTGAATGGAGAAGATGGGGGGCTGGCCTCCACCTGAGAAGTGGTCAGTTATGATTAATTTTATATGTCAACTTGACTGGAGTGAACGAACATTTGGTCAAATATCATTCTGGGTGTGTCTGTGAGGGTGTTTTTGGATGAGATTATCATTTAAATAGGTAGACTGAGTAAAGCAGATTGCCCTCCCGAATGTGGGTGGGCCTCATTCAATCAGTTGAAGGCCCTGAAAACAAAAAGGCTGGACCTCACTTGAGTAACAGAGAATTCCTCCTGCCTTGTGACCTTTAAACTAGGACACTGGCTTATTCTTGACTTTGGGATTGAACCGAAACATCAGCTCTTCCTGGGACGTGAGCCTGCCAGCCTTCAGGCTATAACTGCACCGTTGGCTCTCCTGGGTCTGCCTCCCCCTGCAGATCTCAGCCTCCATTATTGTGTGAACCATTCCTTATAATAAAGTTATATATAATATATATAACTATATATAACTATATATAACTATATAACTATATAACTATATAACTATATAACTATATAACTATATAACTATATAACTATATAACTATATAACTATATATATATATATATATATATACATTCTCTTGGTTCTGTTTCTCCGGAGAACCCTGACTAATACATGACCCATGAGCATTTCCTAAAAAGACAGATTAAGGGGTGGGGCAGCAAGCAAGCAGGGCTCTGACTTATAAAGGGCATAGATGTCCCTGGAAATGTGTTTATCCTCCTCTCAGGGAGGATGCTTGTGGTTGGGAAGAATAAACCATTTCACGGGGATGAGTGTTAAAATAAGCGGCAGGTCGAGTAACAGCAGGGAGGTGGGTCTGTGTAACTGCAGGCCTTTCGTTTGGCTGAGCAAGGGCAGCTTGGCAGAGGGGATGCTGCCACCACCAGTCCTCCATGTCTGCCCTTCCCAGCACTTCACTGTCCTCTCAGGAAATGTCGACAAAGACTTCCAGAACATCGGGTTAGTAGGGCAACAAGTGATATGCCTGCTGAAGGACTCACAAGTCTATTCCTACTACTGTCCTCCATGGTGAATTCGTGTTGAGGATGGTATCCCAAGCCTGTCATCATCAGAGACACATAGGTAATTTCTCTATGGGCATAAAAAGGTTCTAAAAGGACAGTTTCATAGAAATCAGCTCTCTGAATGACAAGGCAATTTTCATTGTTTCCTGAATCCTGGCGTTTCACGTAGTCAAGAATGTATGGATTCTGAATACTATCAAAATGATTATTTTTTACCTGAAGAATTAGCTTCATACCCACTTTTTTTGTCTCATGAATTTGAATCTCAACTAAGAAAAGAAGAAGCATTCTTAGTTCCACCACATTCTAAGTTCCACCATTCTTAGTTCTTTATCTCTTTAGGTTATCTCAGGATTCGACTGAGAAAGACGCAAAATGCAAATGTTCACCTTTTCCTCCGTGACCCAAAGAGTGTTACTCCAGTCAATGTGGTGCGGCTTACACGCTTATGCCTGTAAGTGACTCAAATGTTACTCACGATACTACAAAACACCTTTTCTTAAAAATAATAATCCAAGAAAATGAAGTTCTTCAGAGAAATGACCAGTTGAAAGCTTTTCAGGTAGAATTACCGTTGTTATGTATGAATTTCTTAAGCCCAGTGTCTAAGTCCACAGTGAAGCAATGGCATAAAAATGCAACAATAACTTTACCTTCATGAATAAACTGAATGTTGCCTTTGGGTCATGTTTTGCCAGAATAACATTTCCTTCAAAGTCCATGCTCTTTTCACTACATTTCATCAGCAGAAAATATGACAAAAATTCCAGAGGTCTGTCCTGAAAAATCCACACCCATGTAAAATTTCCATGTAAACCATTCATCTGAAATATAGGTCAACAAAAGTGCACTAGAAAAGACGACATATTTTTTTGGTAGAGTTTTCAGCTTTTTACCTAATTCATTTCTAAATCCAAAAAGCGAAGTGATGATTATTCAATTCGCGTCAGTAACTGGGACTTAGTTGTGAATCACATATTCCATTGACCACATGTACAGGTTCTCAAATGATTGTCACGATTCAGTGAGGTGCTTGGCACCTTGGTCTTATGGGTGGGTTTCAAGACCTTCAGAACTTAAGGAGCCCTCGCCGGCCTCTTGGCCAGATGACGAAGGGGCAGGAAGGATCGCGTCTTTCAGCAGAAAAAAGGCCTGAGAGAGAAGCTACAGGAGCCAAGTTACTGGGAAAAACACTCTGTGAAGCTCCCAGATTTGGGTCCATCTCAGGCTATGGTTTCGAGCACCGTAGAAATGATATCATACAAGGTTATTTTTAAATACTTAGGCGGCAGTAAGTACACTGAACCTACAGCAAACACGTTTAGAAAATCTATGGTGTTTCAGGAGACAGGGCAGGGCGTGACAAGGCCTCAGGCTCATCCCTGTGAACAGCCCTGATCATTTTATCAGCAGAGCTGCCAGGGCCTTCAGCACTGGGCGGCCCCAGGGTTGGCTAGACTGCTCAGAGCCAGGCTTCAGAGAAGGCAGATAGAGGCTAAGTGCTGCGTCTCAGACTCCACAGCGGACAGCCAACCCTGGAGATGCCTGGTGTTTACCCAGGAAGTTGAAAACAAAGCAGACCCATGGTAGATAAGAAGAACATATGCAAAGACAATGTTAAATTCACCCACAAGTAGAATTACTACAGTGGAAGAGAAATATTTGAGAATCTCTCCTTGGAAAACCAAAGACCTTAAATAGCACTGGGTATGCTAATACCCCTCTTCCTATCCAATTTCCCTCTTCCCAAGACCTAGAGCTGCATATTTCATTTTCCTATAGCTTTGCTATGGTGTTGGGGGTAAGGATGTGCTCTGTACACTGCCTCTCCTCGCTGCTTCCTGATACGTAGACTGACTTTTCTGGAAGAGTATCCAAGATTTGTTTCTAATGAAAATGCTTCATGCTTCCCCCATGCTTGTCCCCAACCAAACTACTGATTTGCTTATTTCTGTTCTTTTGGATTCTCTTTCCCTTCCTCTCTCCTTTAGCCTTCTTTGCCCTTCATCTTTGTAGGCCTGCTTTCACACTTTCTCTGTTTTTCTGTCATACTGTTATTTTAATTGTTGAGTAATGTTTATGTGAAATACAAAGCCACTAACATGCTTTTTAAAGATGTCACTTCTTACTGAAATTAATCACAGGACAGAAAATTGTGCACAATGTAGGCAACTTTGAAATAACTTAGAAGGTTTTCCTACTAGTCTATTTTGTGTACCTAATAGATCTTGGGCCCAGAAACTCTCAGTGGCTCTTTTTACAAACTGATGTAATTTTTCTGAGGAATTTGCCCCTGAAGGGATAAACTGGCTTAAAACACACACACACACACACAAAAACAAAACAAAACAAAAAAAAAAAAAACCACAAAAAACAGAAAGCAACAACAACAACAAAAAAACTCAATAAATGAAAACTAAAAGTTTATTTAAGTGTTGGGGTTTTATAGGGTGCTTTCTCCAAAAAAATACTTACAGAATTTTCTTTTGAAAGCACCATCAATCCCTCTGCCAGAACTTGTGCAATTTCTTGGTTGTTCAGAATGTTAGTCATACTCATGGTGTCAAACATAAACTGTCCTGTAAATATAAGGCCATATGTCTTGTAATAGATTTATGTAAGAGACGTGATCAACGGAAAAACAGCTCAGCCCTCACAGTTGCTTTTTAGTGCATAAAAATGCAAAGAATAAAAATAAAAATTCTATTATGCCATGAGGATTATCTACCACGACAGAATATAGAATGAGCAAAAGCAACTAAACGTGCAGCATGCAAACAGCACCCACTCTGGCAAAACTGGCATTGAATAAAATCTATAAATACGACAATAAGAAGAGAACATGTAAAAACAAACCTTGTAAGTTTAAATTTTAGATTCTCAATCCCACCAAAGGTTCCTTCACACTCCCTTTTATCCTTGTGCTCAAATGCATAAATAATTGAAGCCCACACACACACATAGAAATAACATACAAACATACCTATACAGACATCTTTTACATTTAAAAAAATATTTTGGACAACATGCATTTATAGGAGAATAATTTTCTTCCATTCGACTTCTCATTGCTTACATATATCATCAAAAAATACTCCTGTCCTTAAAAAGCTAATCTTTCCACTTTCCTCTCTAGTTCTTAATATCTAAGAAAGACTGAGGAAAAATAATTTCTCCCTGTTATAGCTTCACAGCTATTTTGAAATATTGGTTGAAAATCTACTAAATGTAGTAGAGTTAAAACCAAAAGGACAAACCCCTGTTTTGGAGGCCGTTATGTGGAGACATGCAGAATATACATGGACATAAAATACCTGCATGTGTGCTTGTGTGTTGTGGCTCTTGTGTAGTCAGTAACGGTGTAAATACACGTTTAATAAGGAGCAGGGCAGGGGAAAGGAAGAAAGGAAGTAAGGCATTTTATAGGGTGTTTTATTGAGTCAGATGGGAAGAGTTAGGGAACATTGGAATAGGCAGTTAAGGTGGATGGAAAACTCATTTAACCAGATGGTAAAAAAAAAAAAAAATGTATTTTAAAGAAAGGACTGATTTACGTGCAGATCTAGTTGACACAGGAAATTGTTTCCCAAAGCCTCCATTGTGATAATGTGACCACGGGTATGGAGTGTAAATAAGAAAATAGATTCAACAAAGTCCAGTGGGCTCAGCAGAGGACCACGGAGTCCATCACCAAATTGTATATTTTCAGTAGATGAATTTTGAAGATGAATATATTTATTCACCTTTGTATTTATTTAATATTTGTTAAATAATATTTAATATTTTTTCTTAGTGGATATTCATCATATTTGAAAGGAGGTATGAAAAACACAGGGAAGATGCTTACAAGTTGACTTTTATTTGGCGCATTCGTACACTTGTATTCCCTCTGGGTATGAAACAAACTTCATCAATCGTCTGCAACAGAAGTATCTACAGTTCTTACCTATCATCCTGCCACTGATGGTTTTCTGCAGCCCCTTGAAGAGAGGACTTAACTGTTTCCTCACTGATTTCAAGGTGTCTTCCAGGAAGTCCGTGAGGCTGGACCACGTCTGTAGCTTTGATTCGCTGAAGTAGATGGAAGGGGGAGCCCTTTCCTGCTGTTGTCCCAGCCAATCACTAAGAACTGACATTATTTTCTCCTTTTATTTTTGCAGACATAAGCTCAGATAAAAGCATTCTTGTTTACAGTACCAAAAAAAAAAAGCCTTAGTTGTATTTATATCAGGCTTATTATCATTTCTCATTAGGAGACTAAGATAAATACCCATAATCTGCTTTCAAAGGTAAAATTAGACACTCAAAAAGGACACAGTGAATAATTTCAAATGCCTATCTACTCTTTGGTAGATCAGGTTGACACGTTATATTTGGAATAAAAAATTAAACAGCTGCTGGATTTATGCATGGGGAAGCAGAGTAGACACCTAAGTAAGAATATACTGTTTTATGTTTATATCCTCAAAATGAAAATACGAGAAAACCCCACTCTGCCTTGCTTCCCCACCATGCCATCCAAAGTCATTCCTGCCATAGCCAACTGTGTATCTTCTTACATTAGGTCAAGCTGCTACCTCTTTCTACAAATATCTCTACATGATTAGTGGGTGCTTAAGCAAGTTTCTCTCCTTAAAAATCAATGACTGAAAGATACAGTGCCATTTAAATTTTATTCTCTGTCCTGAATCCATAGACTTGTTTGATTCTCCTCCCCCCCCACCCCACGCACGTTTATTGCTAAACATGGGAAAATCTTTATAACTGTTCTTCTAGGAGGAGAATAAAAGAAGAAAGGAGGATGAACAGGAGGAAGAGGAGACAGAAGAGGAGAAAAAACGAGAAAACCTGTTCCATAGACAACAGAGCCCGCCCTGCTATGCTCTGCCAGGCCGCTCCCACTCTCCACAGGGCCAAACATGCCATCATTTGGTGATGTCGCTATATAAACTAAAATTAACAAGGGACTTCTGTTACAATCTATATTAAGTCAATGTGCTTTTCGTTATATGATTTTCCTTACAAGTTTCCCAATCATTCCAGCTTTCCCTGGCTTGAAAGGCCCTTGGCATTGGGGATTAGAGAAGTAAGGCTTTATATAGTTTCTACATCACCCCAAACCCTGTTTGATAAGAGGAAGGGAGTCTTAAAGGGGGGAATGATTAGCGCTACTGTAACAAAGCAGTATGGTTCTCTTGTTGGTCAGCCAATGTTACATTTTGATCCAGTATCTTGAGCTATAGTATCAAAACGAAGCTTTGCTTTCAGGTGTATTTTATCATTGACAATTTTCCTCTCAGATGATGCTACTGAAAGGGAAGCCGGGCAAGCCTCGTCACCATCTCTTTACAGCTGCAATTCATTTTTCCAAATGAAACCATATTGATTATATTTAGTAAGAAAAGTTATTCTTTGTCCTTGTTATTTCTCTAGATCAGCAACTACATATCTTTGTTTAACTGTTAAAGATGATGTTTTCAACTGAGTTTTTGCAAATGATGGTTTGAAGCAAATATTTACAATAACTAATCCTATTCTAAGCAAATGACTGAGTGATGGGAAATGACAGTTTCAGAGAAGGAATGAAAGACAGTAATTGACATCAGCCAGAACAAGCATTACTAGCTGTGTGTCGTCTTGTGGTGATCCTGGAGTTGGTGGCTATTATTGGGCACGGTGGTGAGTCCCAATAGACACTTACTGTGTTGGTAAGAGCCAGTCGCAATCCCAGTGGGGGCAGTAAATAATGTGCCAGTCAGTTGAGACAGCTGAGAAAGAACTTCTATTCCTGCCTCTGCACAGTCAAAAATACTTTTATTAGTTTACGCACAGGCTTTGCCATGGAACAGTTAAGTATTACTTAGAGCACTAATGAGCTGGCCAAGAAAGGCGATTGGTAGTTCCTGTCTTCAATTCAAATCCCTCACGGCATAGCCCATCGACAGGTTACAGCTCACCCCTAAGCCTGGGGGTCCAAGCACTTAGCCTGTGAGAGCTGGACAACAGCGTGGAGAAAGAGGCCGTGTAGTTTGACCTGGTGCTTATTTTCAAATTTGGATACTCAGACCAAAGACAGATAAAAGGCTACGTATGTTTTCTAAAAATTATCTGACTCAAAGGGGAAGTCTCATTGTAAAAGGAAAGGTTTAAAACTGGTAAACACAGAACGGAATACACGGGTCAAAGAGTAGCACAGCATTCCTTTCGCTCCTCCTTCAGTGACGCAGCATGTGTGTGCCATTTCGTGGCTGTCAGTTGCACCTTCATAAAGCTGTTTAAATTTTTTAACATGATACCCCCAAAATATGAATTTTAGGTTTTGGCTTATGAACTAGGTGACTAGTGATATCTTAACTGAGGAAGCCTAGGGAAGGGTAGCTTTGGGGCTGTGGAGACATGAAGAGTTTGTTTTGGATGCTATTTGACATGCAAACTAAATGTCTATATGAAGATGTCAAGTAAGAGCTAGACATGAGTCTGCAGCTCAGAGATATCAGAGCCAGACGCATAAATTGGGAAGTGTCCAGCTTAGAGACTGAATTTAGAATCTTAGGAATGGATGAGACTGCCTGAGGGGAAAGTGCGGCCACGGAAAAGGAGAGAGCCTAGGATCAGGCCCTGGGCACATTTAAGGGTTGTGCTGCTGCGGGGAAGGAGCCAGCAAAGGACATGAGAAGAAGCGGCCACTGAGCTGAGAGGAAAACAAGGAGAGTGTGGCATTGTGGGGACAGAGCCAGGAGTGCAGGCTCCAGGCTCTCGGCCTCACACTAAAAGGTGCTGGCTCAGGTAGTAAATGGCCATCAGCTGTGGCTAGTTGGCCGTCAGCTGTAACCAGTGAGCCATTGGCCACTAATATAACTGCCGTGGCTACGCTAGCAGCAAATGGGGGCTAGCAAGAAGATGGTGGCTGAGCTAGCACAGATTGCAGTTAGGACGACAGGTTGAGGATTCTGTGGCTCCTGCTTCCTGTGTGTCCAGCCCAGCTGCCAGTGAGACCACAGTGGTGTGACTCCCCTACCTGTGGCTCCGTGGGTGTTCCTTTGTGGCCTCACCGTGTCCTGTGTTCTTTTTGTGGGGAGCGGGAGCTGAGACCCCGTAGTCCGCTGCGCACGACACATGGCGCAGCGAGCAGGGTCTCCCGCACGACAGGCATTCGGGAAAACAGGGAAGAAGGAGAGTTTAAAGGAATGTTCATCCACATCAAATGCTGCTGAGAAGTCAAAGCAAAGGGAGGATGGAGAAGGAACCCCTGGACTTGGGCACATGGGAGTCACTTATAGTCTCCCAAACGAAATGACAGTAGAGATAAAGCACTTGCAGGAGCTTGAGGGGTGACTGACAGGTGAGGCAGGTGGAGGTGGTTAGCATAGATCCATGGTTCTCAGAATGTGCTGCCTGGATCAGCAGCAGCAGCCCTGGGAACTTGTTATAAACACAAATTCTGAGCTCCATCCCTAACCTACAGAATCACATGCTCTAGGGTGGGCCCAGCAACATGCCTTTTAACAAGCCCTCCAGGTGAGTCAAGTACACAAAGTTTGAGAACCACTGGTATAGTCAACTCAAGATGTGGTCAAGGAAAGTTTATGCTCTCTTTTCTTTATTTTGGACAGAAGTTACCACAGGTGTTCCTGATTTGATATAAATGATTCAATAAAGAGAGAATTGAGACTCAAATTCTCATTTGAGCGTAGGAGTGAAGTTGAGGTGAAAGGCGATGCGATACAGAGTCTGAGTGGAGTAGCTGATCTTTGATTAGAGCAGGGGTGCTTCCATCGTAACAAAAGAGAAGACAGAGAATGAAGGTAAGAGGTGGGGTAGGTGGTGGGTTTGGTGGTGGGAGGGAAATTGGGGACTTTTCTTAGGGAAGTAAGAGGTGAGATCAACAGCTGAGAGGATTATTGAAAGATTGGCTAAAGAGGAGAAGGGCTATAATAGTCATCTCAAAGAGTGGGAAAATGAACTTATCAAGGGAATGTAGGCTTGCTTATCAGTGCTGCAATCCCACTTAATATTTATGCCAGTAAAGGCAGATCCATAAGAATAGTTGTTTTATTTTTTCCAATGGTCGTCAGCTGCTTTAGTGCAAACAGACATAGGTTATGAAACGTGTCTTGACCGGTTGCATTTAGCCAAATGAGTTGGGATTTAGCCAGGAGAAAGAGGGACAGAGAAGTTCAGATTCTTTGCCAGATAGTAATGAGAATGATGAACCGTTAAATCCAAGTTTGACAAGGAAGGAACCAAGGATGAAGGCATGGTGATAATGAAAAAGTGGGAGTGTGTGGATTAGAGGTCTTCCGACAAGAACTGATAGAGTGGAAATACTGAGTACATGATTTGGAAGTGGTACTCAGAGAGACAAATGCTTGAGATCAAGCTTTCAGAGGTGATAGAGCTACTGGGGTGACAAGTTCCACGGTGATGCCTGAGGTGGTGGAAAAGAGGTTTTGGGGACTGAGAAGCCAGGGTCTTCTTTTGGGGACTGAAGCAGGGTCTTGATGGTTCATCCATGTGGAAATTACATTTGACAAGTTCAGGGATGGTTTTAGGGCCCAGAATATGGTGGAAAATCTATTGTTTGAGTGCCATTAAGTTTCACTTGAGACAATTTTTATGTCACCAAATCTGTTGTTCTTTTGCCCGTCTCTGCTTTTCAGTACTTTCCCATATCTTTTCTTTCTCTTCTACTCCAATTAAAAAAAAAAATTGCTTTGCTCTCATTGTAAAAGTAATACTAGTTTATTACAGAAAATAGAGGCAAATAAGATAAAAGAAAAGAAACAAGTGATATTTCCTTCCTTTTATATATCATCTTATCCAACTATTGTTAACACCTTGGGATACATCCTTTCAAACCCTTTTCTATACATGCATCACCACCACCCTCCCCACACATACACAGATTTTGAACATTGGGATCACACCATCCATATTCTCTGTAACCTACTCTTTTAAAACTGATTTCAAAAATAGAAAATTTGAAAAACACACCTAGAGATAGATTCTGTTAATATTTTGCTATATTTCCTCATAGATTTTTATGCAGTTTCTATTATACACATTTGAGAGTATATAATTGTAATAACTATGTAAAAAAATTTTTTCCATCATTTGTATTTCATTTTCTTTTAAACCCATTCCCATCCTTTTGTTTTTATCCTTTCCCCTGGTTGGAGCTTGCCAGGGGCATGCTTTACATGTATTGAATAGTGGAATTTCAAATTCCAGTGGAATTTGAAAATAAAGAACTTTAAAATTCAGTTCCCTAAGGAATGGTTAATAAGAAACAGTTTGAGAAAATGTAATTTCACACTCCCTCTCCCCTATTCTGCTTGGTAAAAACGGAAGGGAGGGAGGGAGGGAGGTAGAGAGGGAGGGAGGGAGGGAAGGAAGGAAGGAAGGAACCCAAACCCATACATAGCCCATGAATGTAGAGCTTTTATCTAACATATATCTAAAAAGTGAATTTGGTTTAATGTGTCTAAAATTTCCCTTCAAGTACTGAAATCAACTTTGAATTATAGTGGCTGATACTAGACACTTAAAATTATGTCAGCAACCTCAGTGATCAACCATGCTCATCTTTGCAAAGCACTTCACTGTCTTCAGTGTTCCAATATTAAGTATTTATATTATCATTTATTTGCATTGTTTACGTTTTTATCTTATCTGATATTCACAAGTCCGTTAGGTAAGGTACTATTATCCTGACTTTCATATGAGGAAATGGAGGTCCACAAACTTGCCTGAAGCCACACAGCTCAAGTGGCATAAGTGGGATTCAAATCCAGGTCCTTAGTCACCAAGGTCATGCTCACCCGCTCCAGGTTCAGAACACAGCAGGGAAAATTTTCTCAGCTTGACCAGCTATGGTTCCTGTGCTGGTCAGGCACTTCCCTTGTATTGTGGAGCTGACTTTACTGTATTTTCCAGAAGAAATAGAAATAATGTTCCTTGCTGGCTCTTGCCACTAGGGACTTTATTTCTGCAGAGTTTACTCTGACTACTAACCCCAATGCCCTGTCACCCTAAATACCTGACTATATGAGGTATAAAAAGAAAGAGTAAATGTGACTGAATCATTTGAACCAAGGGCATTTCACCAATTCACAGAATGTCATTGTAAAGTGGACATGACCACTAACTTTCAAAACTGACCTGATGCACCAAGTGGTACAAAGAGGTCCACGTGACCCCCTTCTTCTTCAGGGGCCACATAGCTTCCTAATTTCTCCCAGAAGTCTCTCACTTCAGGCCGCAATAAATTTTTAATACCAATGTTATAGCCTGAGAAAAAAATCAAAATGTCAGATTAACTTGTAATATGATCATGTACAGAAACTCGCAGCCGTCTGTGAAAGCAGAACCACGATTCAAAAAGCCAACATCTGCTCGTAAGACCGAATCTGTAAGGCACCTCTGCTTCAGTGCCTGCCATGTTCGGGCCACACAGGTCCCACTGGCCTCCACCTCGGAGGTGGTGCCGTGGTCTCCTTCACAGTCTGGGTTTATTGGACACTGTGCACGTGGTTTAGGACGCTGTGTTTCTGCCTCCGCGGGGCAGCACTGCGAGTTACGAGGCTCACAACAGGGGGGAGGGTGGGTGGCCAGACAAGTCCTGGGATTCTGCAACCAAGTTCCAAAGTAGAAATGTTGCTCACAATTGTCAATCAAAACATGAGTCGTTCAGAGCAGAAGTAAGGCTCCCAGAGACGGTAAACATCACCGTAACTCTCACTTCCTGGGAATTGTGTGAGATGACTCACTGCGTGTGTCCGGACCCGTTTCTGAAGGAGTCCGGACTTGGTATTGCTAAGCCCCAGAAATGAAATGAAAACAGCCAGGCACTAGAATCCTGACGGGTCACACTTTTGCATCGAGAGGTCTAGATACACAATGGAAGGACCTCTTCAGGTGACTCAGGGAAGAGATTTCATTGTGTTGTTTTGAAGGCAAAAGCTTTTGGGAAAACACCACAATTATATAAAAGGAAACTTCAGTTTTCTGAGGTATTTTTGTTATTGTTACTATTGCTTTAAAAAAAAAAAAGAAGAAGAAAGAAAACAAGGAAAAGGCAGGAGAAACCTTTCTCATCTGGAGAACAAAAAGGCTGAGATCATGAAACCCTTGCAGGCTCTTCTACTCCATGTGAGGTGAACCTACTACCACAGTATACGCTTGCACTTGATACTTCTCCACCTTTTGGAGACGGGCCACTGTGTAATTAATCATAAATTTAAATCCTAAATTGCAGCTCCGCTTTACTTTTGTTTTGGGGGGTGTATAAATTGAATGTGGAACAACAACTTGCTTCAGGCACAGGTAAACTGAACAAGAAAAGACAAAAATAAGGCAACGTTGAGCCAAAAGCAGTTAATTAGTGCTGATAATAAAATTCACTAAGATTATTCTAAGTATGTTGCGTTCAAGTCACAGAGATGGCAGTTTGATGGGTGGTTCAGGTACTCACTCTACTTTGTGTGAGTTCCCTGCCAACTGGATCCTTGACCAACTATTCCCTCTCTTCCCTCATCCCACAAAAATGGGCAATTTCTTATTAGTAAAACTTTAAAAACAATTATATTTTAGGTATAAGCAAGGAAGGATGCAAGTTATAGAAGGAAGGAAAACAGAACCTGAAAGTTTTCTCGAAAACATTCATCTCCTTCCCCCAAAAAATGGTAACCACTGAAATTTTTAAAAGATAGCCTATAACAAATTAATGATATCAGCCAATCCTTTCTTTTGTGGTATAGCCACTTGAAAGTATAACAAATATAGTGCACACCAATTTATAGATCTTGATATTTGCTACTATTAAAATTGCTTCACTTTCATCAAACTTAAAACATTTTCTGCATCAAAGGGCATAATCAACAGAGTGAAAAGCAACCTAGAGAATGGGAGAAAATATTTGCAAATCATATATCTGAAAAGGGGTTAATATCCAGATTATAGAAAGAATGTCAACAACTCAATAACAAAAGATCAAATAACCCAATTAAAAAAATGAGCAAAGGACTTGAATAGACATTCCTCTAAAGAAGACATACAAATGGCCAACAAGCACATAAAAAGGCACTCAGCATCACTAATCATCAGAGAAATGCAAATTAAAGCCAGAGTAGGTATCACTTCATATCCACTAGGGGAGCTTCTGTTTAAAAATAAATAAATAAATAACCCAGAAAATAACAAGTATTGGTGAGGATGTGAAGAAATTGGAACCCTTGTGTACTGTTGGTGGGATATTTAAAATGGTGTAGCCACTATGGAAAATGGTGTGGCATTTCCTCAAAAAATTAAAATTGGAAGTACCATATGATCTAGCAATTCCACTTTGGGGTAGATAGCCAAAGGAATTGAAAGCAGGATCTTAAAGATATATTTGCATGTTTATATTCATAACAGCATTATTCACAATATCTAAGAGGTGGAAGCAACCCAAGTGTTTATCAAAGGAGAGCTAAACAAAATGTGGTGTATGCATCCTGTAGAATATTATTCAGCCTTAAAAAAGGAAGAAAATCTTGGTACTGGTTGCAACATGGATGAACCTTGAGGACATTACATTGAGTGAAATAAGCCAATCAAAAACTGAGTCCAGTTTTATCGGGTAGCTAAAGTAGTCAAATTTAGAAAGAACCGAAAGTAGAATAGTAGTTCCTAGGAGTTTGGGGGAGGGGGAAAAGGGTAATTATTGTTTAACGTTGTGATGGTTAATCTTACATGTCAACTTTACTGGGCCAGGCCAGGGGTGCTCAGAAATTTGGTCAAATATTATTCTGGGTGTGTCTGTGAGGGTGTTTGGGGATTACATTAACACTTGAAGAGATAGACTGAGTAAAGCAGATTGTCCCCCCAATATTGGTGGGTCTCCCTAAATCAGTTGAAGGCCTGAACAGAACAGAAAGGCTGACCTTCCCCTGAATAAAGGGAACTCCTCCTGCCTGAATGCTTTGAGCTGGGATATCAACCTTCTTAACAAATGGGAACTTAAATAGTACTCTAAAGGTCACACATGGGGACAAACATTACATCAGTGCAAAGTTAGTTGTTCTTTCCATTCCTTTCTTACCTTGGAGTAAATTGATTTCCCTGCTATCTCCATTGCTAAATATTCCCATACTCTGTAACTTCTGCCCATCCAGAGCTTTTTCTATGAGATAAAGCAGGCTCTCCAAGGTTATGCCACTGTGTTCGTACACCACAGAAATGACACCTGCCCTAACACTGTTCACCACCATCTAGAAAATGAAAGCAAAGCTGTAGGAACCAAAGCCCATTGTTTTAGACTATTTATTAATAAAATAAATTTAATAAATACATGTGATTTTTAAAGACAGTTTTCCCCCCCCGGAAATTATGGAAAGAGGAAGATAAGCTTTCTCTTCACTGGCCTTTTAAAAAAGTATTTCTTTTCTAATTATAAGAGGAGAAAATTAAATACATTTGAAACTCCATCACTTAAAGATAAATACTATTAACAAGCTAGGTTATTTTATCCCAGCCTTTTTATCTTTGTACTCACCCATGCACAGAGACATATATACAACGTTTAAAAAATGATAAAATTGAGATCATTTGATTTTGCAATAGCCTTCTTAAATAGATTTAGTTTTCCTCTTAATTATGAATTTTTTAATTATAAATATTGATTGATAAGTATTTCCCATTTAAATAAAAATTAAAACCACTGTTCTTTGAATTCAGTAACCAAATAAACTTTTCATTGTGATGAAGTTAATTCATTAGCAGCAGACAGGTTGGAAAGTCATTCAAATCACTGATTTTTTCCAAAATCTCATGCCACTTTCTGGAGGTCACAGTTCAACTGGATAGAGAACTACCACATGGTTACACCCTACTTCTTACCTCAATTCCCACCATGTTCATAATCAAATATGTAATTATTACATAGTTTTATAAATAGAAGATAAATAGGAGAATGGACTTATTTTATACCAGTTTATTCACCCATTCTCTGTCACCAGCATGATGCATTTTTAAACATTAGGGAAACTATTTATGGCTCATGTGGAGATCAAAACTCTTATCTTGCTTTCATGTGGATCTACTAAGCTAGCCATTGTAAATGATCTAGGTCAACTCCTAAATGTCCAGAAAGAGAAGTGATTTCATATCTTGAAAGCAATCATTTTGTTACAGATAGGAATTTTTTTTTTTGTAGGCCAAAACTTTTTAAGTAGGCCAATGAATATAGCCTACTAAATGCTATCCCTCACATATGTCCTTATGTGTATATGTATATACATTTATACACACATATATAAATACATGCTCCCTATGTCTTCTTTGTACTTCCTTTATTTTTTTATTCATATTAAAATGAAAATATGTAACTTCATTATACAAAGAGCGTATTTTAATTTAATGGCATCCTCATTTAATAGATCACAAAATAGAGTTTCTGACATTCATTCTTCTATTGAGAGATGGTGGTTACATGACATTATTAAAAGTCATGGGCATTCTAGAGAAGTTTTAAAATAATCTGTAATCCCCTTGCTTTTTTGTGGAATTTATTGCACTCCTACTAAATGCAAGGCAATTTGAGTGTTTTAATGCTTTCTTAAAATAATTTTGATTTATGGTAATCTTTATTGCTTCTCATGTTTAAAACTGTTTTGTGTCTATAAACATCCACTTAGACCAGACCAGTTTTCTTTTAGGAGCTGAATCAGTTTCATACATGGTGGCCAAAAGATTGCCCTACACCCTCTAGGTTAGATGGAAAAAACTGACTCCAAAAAGGCCTGGCCTCTTAGCACAGTCTGTACCTCATACGCAGGGATCCGAGATGATATTAATATGAAGTGTGGCTGGAAAGCATATGAAAGGCTGTCATCATTTTTATTAACTCCACGCCAGTTTTTCTTTGATAATAAAGGATAGGAATGGCTTCCAGAAATATTGTTTCTATAGGGAAAAAGGGGGAGTAAGTGATGTTCTCATTCTCGCTTCATTTGACTTTGATAAGTGAGCACCAATACGTATGTTCTCTGGGCATCAGTTATACTGTATACAAGGCAGGTAGGCTCAGTGCCTCAGGCTCCCTCTGTGATTGGGGGACAGCAGCAAATGGGGCTCCTGGGTGGGGTGGGGCCAACGCTGCCCTGGGCCTCTCCTCTCCATGTGGAGGATGCCAGAAAGGTTTCTTGGAGCTTAGCTTTTGTGGGGCTCTTAAAACAAATGTAGTGACAAACTTAGGGGTTCAAAACGACATTTTGAAAAGGAGCAGCCGAGTGATTTTAAATTTCCTTCATCATCCAGGCCTCGTAGTTTTCTGAGTAATGTCCCCATTCTCTCCACAGCCACCCCACCCCCACATTACCATTCGGATATGCTTACTCCAGGAACATTTCTGGAGAACTGGTATTTTTGTTCAGCACCTTTATATGGAAAATATAATACATCCTCAATATAGATTCTTTGCAGGGATACTTGAAATGTAAAATTTGAATGTTATATATTTCCCTCTTCAGAGACCACTGTTTTTGCTATTTCGTAGAATAAGAGCCATATAATGATGCGAGATCCCAGCATGTCAGCCAAAGTATCCTAGAATGAATTCTTAGTATCAGGAGTACACTCCTGAGCCTTCCGTAGGTGGAGGTTTGCTTACCTCTTGGGCAAAGCTTCTAAGGATGCCAGAACAAGCTGTTTCTCCAAAGCTTCATCTAATCCCACTCGATCCCTCACGGTCTGGGAGAGACGGGCTTGGCATTTGGATTTTAACAATCTAGAGCAGCATGTTCCACTCACCCAAGGGGGTCGAACTCTGAATAACTCCTCTGAAAAACAAACAGCAGCCGCTCAGCTGTTTCCTTCATTCGTCTCCCAGCCAAGTCTCCATAGATAAAGGCATCAAAAATAAAGCTGTACCAGGGCAATATTCCAAATGGCAATCACGACAGCCATTTTTACAGACTCTGTTTGGATTTCTTATCCTCTCAGCACTGGGGCTGCAAGTTCCCAGTCATTTCAGGTCAAGAAACAAAGCTCAGAGAACAAGTAACTCTTTTCTTGTGGAAACCACTTAGTCAATTTATAGACTTCACATCTATTTCTGCCCTTTTTCTTGGCTTCAAGTAATTTCCCATTTGTGACAATCACACAGAGGGTGAGTCAGTAAAAAGAAAAAAAAGAAAAAAGATGGGAGTACTCAGATCGGTTTGTTGATTACTTTTACACTGCAAGTCAAAAGGCTTAGCTGAAAGCGTGTCTCGTCCCCACTCCCTTTCCACTTTACAAAGACCATTCTTCCTGCTCTTGTTCTCATTTTCATTTCTCCTCTTTCACCAATCCCAATTTTTCTGAATTGTCCTGAACTTATGGATTTGCTTTTCCCTGGGTTCGTACTTCTCTCTCCTCATCTTTTGTCTTATAAACCTGAGAGGAACTAGAGCAGCAGTGGAGACAATGGTATTTGACGATATATATTTCATCTGAAATCTTTTTTTCTTATTAATTCACCTGAAATGTACAGGGGACAAAAGAAAAAAGGAGATTGTCCTGATCATACTTCCGAGAATGCTACACACCATTATTCCAGAAACAGCACAGTTCTCCTCTGTGGGAATACGTATGTAAACCCATTGTTTTTAACAATACTTGGTTAAGACACAAAGTTTTAAAATGCCACTCACTCTTACGTAGTGCAATTTTCTCCCAAATTATTTTCCTTAGGCACTTTTCTCTCTGTCTCTCCTGTAGCTCCTCATCTGCTGTTTTGGGTTCATTCAGGGTCCCATATACAGCAGCGGCTTCCCTAGGTGTCAGCCAATCTAAGTTGGACACACAAGCCAAGTAATGGTGCTTCCAAGCCCCATACTCATGATCTGTTGGTGTATAAGGCAGAAACCATCCAAACTTGATGCACTTGGGCATCCACAAGCAATCCTTCAGAAACAGAATTGAGAAAGACGAGTTGCAAAATTTTTAAAGGACAGTTTCCTGGTAATAATGTTTTCGGGCACACAGATAATTTTTATTTTTATTACTTTGAGATTTGGATTAACCTGCCATCTAAACTTGACTATGAGAAATAAGAAACATACCTTGCTCCATAGGAATAATATCCTTTGATGAACATATATATTATAGATGAATATATGTGTTAGTCATCTTTGAATACTTATCCAGTGCAATCACAGCATTTGGTTACTTTCACCCTAGATTCTGAGAGTTCTGCTACCAACGGTGTAGTAGTTTATTTCAGACCAGCTCTCTCACTGACAACAACTTGATTGAACCATATGATATGACCAATAGACAACCAGTTTTGATATATGAAAACAGCAAGGTTTAATTAAATAACTAGACAAAATAGTATAAAACAATTACTTGAAGTCATTACGGAGCGACTAGTGCAGTAAGGACCTGTGCAGACAAAACCCCAGAGAGAAGGGAAACCCAGAGCTAAGCTTGATAGCTGGCATCCCTTTCACTTCAGGTAATTTGACAGTCACAAAGTAAAGCTTAGGATGAGAAGCAGAGCAGAAAGTTATGGCTGGAAGACTTAGAAGCTATCAAGACTTTTTTGGCATTCTCACAGGGAAAAGAAGAAACAAATTTAAATTCAGGGCCCACTAAGGGGAAGAGCCCTGGTAACCACACCAGGCTTTCAGTAAGAATGATAAGGATGGATAAACTATCGCCAGGACCGAAGATAGCTTTGAAATATCTCATTCTCTGATTGGATTTCAGGGATCTGTTCCTAGACAAACAAAATGCCAGAAGCAAAAGCAATTTCTTTCTGGACGGAGATAATAACATCCAGAGACACAAATTATCACATTAATTTCTTATACTCAGTATCTGGTACTCAATCAAAATTACCAAGCACACAAAAAGAGAAGACTTGTTTTTTTTCTTCTTTTATCTTTTAGTAAATAGAGAGAGACCCTAGGAGATCCAGACATTGGAATTATCAGACATGAACTTTTTAAAAAATCTATAATTAATATACGGGGTGCCAAAAAAATGTATGTACCTTTTAAGAAACGAAAAAACTATATTAAAATTGTAATACTCAATATATACCAATAACAAAAGATAAATTAATACAAATCACGTTTGACTTCTGCAATTACAAGAGGTGCTCAAAGTGGTTACCATCAGTGTAATTTTAATACAGTTTTTTCCTTTCTTAAAATGTGCATACATTTTTTTGGCACCCTCTGTATGTTTAAGAAATTAAATAGCTAGGTGGAAATTTTGGCAAAATAATCAAATCAACCTTCTAGAACTGAAAAATATAACTGAAATTTAGAACTCAACCTGCCAGTTTAAGAGCAAATTAGAATCCAGCTAAAGAGATAATTAGTAAACTGAAATACCAGCCAGAAGAAAAGTCCAAATTGAAACATTGAAGGCCAAAAGGATGGAAAAGATATATGAGAGAATATGGAATTTATGCCGTTTGATGAATCAGTTTAAGATAAGTTTTGGAATCCCACAAGAAAAGAGAAAAAATGAGGCAGAAGCAATATATAAAGAGACAGCATCTGAGAACTTTTCAAAATGGATAAAGGACATTAAATCTCAGATTCAAAAATCATTGCAAAACACAAAACAGGACAACACTCACACACACTCCTCTAGGCACATCAAGATAAAACTGCAGAAAATAAAAGAGAGAAAAATATCCTAACCGCAGCTGGGGAAAATAGAAATATTACCTTTAAAGGAAAAACAATAAACATCCTACTTCTCAAAAAAAAAAAAAATAATAATAAAGTTATGGAAACCAGAGAACAGTGGAAAATTTTCAATGTTCTATAAAAAGATTAACTGCCAACCTAGAGTACAATTTTCCAGTGACAATAGCCTTCAAATATGAAGGTGAAATACGTTTTTAGATAAAAACTAAGAGAATTTGTCAGCAGCAAGCTGCATTAAAAGAAATATTAAAGATAATTCAGAAGGAAAATAATCCCAAAGGGAAACTCAGAGATGCAGGAAAATATGGAGAGCAAGAGAAAAAGTAAATATGTGGTTACTTATAAATAAATATTGACTCTCTAAAACAATAGTAATAAAGAATTGTGATGTTTATATATATATATATATATATATATATATATATATATGTGTGTGTGTGTATTTTATATATACATACAAAATTAAATATATATAAAATTAAAATATTTGACAACAAAAGCATAGAAATGGAGGGTGGTGGGGTGATGGAGTTAAAGGGTTCTAAGCTTTTTGTATTCTCCCAGAAGTGGTAAAATAACCCTACGACAACTGTAATAATCTCTATAGTAGCCATGAAATAATTGCTAAAAAATGTATATTTAACAATCTAAAAAATATTTAAGTACTCCAAAAGAAGACAAGGAGAGAAACAAAATATAAAACACATGGAACAAACGAAAAATCGTAAAATGGTGGACTTAAGCCCCAATATATCAGTATGTACATAAATGAAAACAGATTAAATTACCCCAGCTAAAAGTCAAAGATTGCCACCATATTGTTTACAATACATATTCCTTAAATATTAAATATTAATATTAAATAAAATAAGGACATAGAAAGTTTGAAAGTAAAAAGACAGAAAACAATACATCAGGCCAACACTAAGCTTGAATTCTTAAATGCTGCAAATTTAGGGCTCACAGTTGGCTTTTGCATGCGGCCTCACCATAGAGAGGGAGGTGTTCCCTGAGATTAGACTCTCAACACAAGCCCACCTTGGAAAGTGTGTACAAGTTAAATAATTAAATTATTGACTTATATTTAACGTATTATCTACCATTACATTTTATTAAATCTTTTAAAAGAAAACAGAGACAAATAGGCCAGAGGCAGAATTAATGGCAGAAGAGATTGAAGATCTAGATTTATGTTCTTCCACGGATGCTAGCCAAAGTGGAAGCAGTTGAAGCTGTGGTTATATAGCAATTTTTGAGGTGAGTTATCATGGATAAGATATTATAGTAGAAACAGCAAAGCGTAAATAAGTTTTCATGGAAAAACTTAGACTTCTTTAGACAAGATAAAATGTTTTCTAAATAATTGAGTATTTAAAGATCATTATGCGAATTATTAGAATAGTGTATATCCCTTCCTTACAAAATAAATTACTGTATTTAAATTATCCCCGTATTTTTCCTCTTAAGGGTAAGTTAGTATGGTTCAGGTATCCTCAGTTCTTATCCTCAGGGAAGAAAGCTACCCCAGTTGCCTCATTACAGATTATAGTTGTATTTGGACCCTAATACTAGGAAGTGACAAATAGTAAACCTGTTCAGTTAAAAACTTCCAGGGCCAGCTGACTTGTGCAGCTGCACATAAATCTTTCGGATTCAGAAAGGAAAAGATATAGAGAGAAATGAAGCGTGGCAACACTGTAGAGAAATCCACTTTGGCCACTTGCATTCTTTCTGGAAACTGGTCTTGGACAAACCTAAAAAGAGATACAGAAATTTATTTCAGAACACTAATATCTAAAATTGACTAAAAACCCAGTATAAATATTAGTCATTATTCTTTAATGTTCTACCTAAAACAAACAAAAACAACAACAGCAAAAAACCCCACTTAAATCCTACATAAACTTAGGCTAGATTTTAAAAAATACTGTATCCACTTTTAATGATCCTTTCCAAAAAAGATAAATAACAAAAATATCTAAAGTCCACAGGAAAAAAATCTGAAATAAACCTAGTTGTTTAAACTATAACTCTGGTTGTTTACTTCCCCCCCTTTTTCGCTTTACCCCAAATTCAGTAACTCAGCAAATCCTGTCAGCTCTACCTACAAAATGTAGCCCCCAATCCGACCACTTCTCTCCATGTCCACTGCTTTCACTCTGGTCCAAAGCACCGCCCCCTCTCTCCAGCACTATTGCAGCAGCCTCTTGATTGTTCCCTGTACCACTCTAGACTTCCTACAGCCCATTCTCCATACAGCAGCCCTTTGTGGGGTTTTTTCTTTTTTTTTTAAATGTAACTTAGATAATATTCATGCAAGTAAAACCTTGCAGTGGCTTCCCAATGCAATTAGAATAAAAACCTCTGGCTAAATCACACTTAGTGGTGAAATATTCATTTTTTTTTTTTTTTTTTTATTGGGGAATATTGAGGAACAGTGTGTTTTTCCAGGACCCATCAGCTCCAAGTCAAGTCGTTGTCCTTCAATCTAGTTGTGGAGGGCGCAGCTCAGCTCCAAGTCCAGTCACCATTTTCAATCTTAGTTGCAGGGGGAGCAGCCCACCATCCCATGTGGGAATTGAACCAGCAATCTTGTTAAGAGCTTGCACTCTAACCAACTGAGCCACCCGGCCACCCCTCCGGAAGCTCAGCAGCGGCTTGTTGTCTTCAATCTAGTTGTGGAGAGCGCAGCTTATGGGCCCATGTGGAAATCGAACCGGCAACCCTGTTGTTCAGAGCTCCCACTCTAACCAACTGAGTCATCCTGCTGCCCTTAGTGGTGAAGTATTCAATGCCTTCCCCCTAACATCAGGACCAAAGTAAAAATCTCCACTCTCTCACTACTTCAATTTAACATGTACTGGACATCCTAGCCAGTCCAATAAGAAAAAATATAAATAAAAGGCATACATATTGGAAAGGAAGCATAAAACTGTCTCAATTCATGTACCATGTATGTAGAACCTACAAAACAATGATTACAAACAACAATGGAATCTACAAAACAACTGTTATTGAACTTAAATTGTTGAACTTATTAGTCTAAAATTATTGACATTTTTTTTAATGTTTATAGACTCTATAGCAATAGCCCCTTTTTTCATTCCTGATATTTGTTAATTTGTGTTTTGTCTCTTTTTTCCCCGTGTTGCTCTCACTAGGAGTTTATCATTTTATTATTGTTTTCAAAAAACAGCTTTGGTTTGCATAGATTTTCTCTATTGTATGTCCATTTTTAATTTTATTAATTTCTACTATTCATTATTTCTACTTAGTTTAGGTGTAATTTGCTATTTTTTCTGGTTTCTTAGGGTGGAGATTCAGATAATTAATTGTAAACCTTTTTTTCTTCTCTAATATAAGCATTTAAATGATGTATTTCCCTCTAAGATGTGCGTTTAGCTGCATCCCACACACTTAGATATGTTGTATTTTCATTGTTGTTCAATTAGATATATTTTCTAATTTCCCTTGTGATTTCTTCTTTGACCATATGTTATTTATAAGTGAGTTAATTTTCAAATACTTGGGGATTTTTAAAGATATTTTAATTATCTCAAATTTATACATTGTTGTTAAAGAACTTAAGATTTCAACTATTTTGAGATGTAGTGAGTCTGATTTTGTGGACTAGGAAATGATGTATCTTGGTGAATGCTATTTTGCTTCTAAAAAGAACATATATTTTTAAATTGTTGGTTTTCTGTAAATATTAGGTCAAGGTGGTTGAGAAAGTTGTTCAGTTTTTCTATCTTTTTTGTTTAGTTGTTCTATTATTAATTTAGTCAGTTTTCATGTAATTTGAAACTGTTATTTGATACATGCATG
This sequence comes from Rhinolophus sinicus, assembly GCF_057876585.1. NCBI lineage: Eukaryota > Metazoa > Chordata > Mammalia > Chiroptera > Rhinolophidae > Rhinolophus > Rhinolophus sinicus. The sequence goes on from NC_142502.1 coordinate 23,471,217, forward strand.
TTTATAATTGTTATGACTTCTTGATGAATTGATCCTTTTCTCATTATAAAATGTCCCTCTCTATCTCTCTGGTAATATTCCTTTTTATTGAAGTCTATTTTGTCTGATATTAATATTGCCATCCTACTTTTATATGCTTACTATTTGCATGGAATATCTTTTCCTATCCTTTTACTTTTATCCAATCAATGTCTTTATATTTAAAGTGAATCCCTTGTAGTCAGGATACAGTTAGATCTTCTTGTTGATTTTTTTTTTTTAGTTCATTTGATAACAATTGCCTTTTTTTGAGAGTGTATTCCCCTTATATTTAATATAATTGTTGATATGATTGAATCTGAGTCTCAATTTTGTTATTTGTTGTTTGGCTGTCCCATTGTTTCATGAAACTTTATTTCTCCTCTCCTGCCTTGGTTTGAATTAATACATATTTTTGTATTCCATTTCATTCCTTTATTGTTTTTTTAGGATACCTCTTGCTTTATTCTTTTAAATTAGGAAGTATGATACACATCTCTAACTTTTCATAGTCTACTTAGAGTGACTATTCATGTAAGATTAAAGAACAGTACAACAGTATAGTTCTCACCATCCTTTGTGCTTTTGTTGTCATTTATATGATATCTGCTTATGTTATAAACCCCACAATACATTGTTTTTGCTTTAAACAGTCATGTGCCTTTAAAATGACTTAAAAATTTTTTACTTTCCCACACATTTACCATTTCCTGTGCTCTTCATTCCTGCTTATAAAACCAAGTTTCCATCTGGCATCAATTTCCTGAGGCTGAAGGATATTCTTTAGCATTTCTTTACTGCAGGTCTCCTGACAACAAAGTTTTTCAGTTTCCTTTTATCTGAAAATGTCTTTATTTCACCTTTATCTGTGGCGCTATTATGACTCCATTAATTAATTTAAATAATTACTATCTTGTACCCAGTCTGGTTTCTGCTTTCTCCTCCTCCTCCTCTTCTTCTTCCCCTGCTTCCATATTATTTTAAAGTAAGTCCAAGACATCATATCACTTCATCTATAAATATTTCAGTGTGTGAAGCTAAACAATACAAGCATCAAAAAATTATACTCTAATGCCATCATCATACCTAAATCAATTAAACAATAATTTCTTAATGTGACATGTATAAAGAAAAGTTTTTAATATGCTGTTCATTAAGAAAACATCATATATTGCATTTCCAGCCACCTAAGTACAGATGGATCTTGAATGACTACAAAATCCAAGGCCCTACCAAAGGGATCATCTGGAGGGTTATGTGGGCCTTAGAACAAAAAGACATTTCCTAGCCCATGAAAGATGTACTGCTGGCCCTGTAGCCACCAATGACAATTAAAAAAGAAAAGAAAAGAAAAGAAAAGATATTTAATACCTGATTATCCTCTTTAGATATTTGCAACAAACATCTGCTATGGTACCAAGCCACCAGACAGGTGGTCAGAGTTGACTAAGAATCACTTAGACAAGCAGCTTTGGAAGCAATCCAGGTATCCATAAATCAAACTCTTCCCTGGAAGCCCCAATCTCCTCCAAACTTAATGGAATTATAGACATTTGTGACCAGTCTCACAGCTGATTGGAAACTCTGGCAATAAGAACCTACCAGAAATCATTTACCTGAGACTATAGACCTTTGTCTCACTGCTAAGTGGCTACTGCTGCCCTGTTAGTGGGTCCTAATGGACACCGATGAACTCATTGAAAGAAAAGAAATGACTCTGAACAGATTTCATCCAGCAGTGGGTCTTCTCTGACCGAAATTCCCATAGAGTAAGTCAAGCTTCAGAATGTTCCAATGTGAAGTGATAATGGCACCTCCAATTAGTGACCAAAAAAAACCTTAGTAACCATCATGAATAGGTTACTGAACATCCATTAGATCCAGAAACAGTCTTGACCATGAATTTACCCAAACTGCCGGCCTAACTGGAACCTCATCTGCAAGTCTCAGGAGAAGGAAAAGTTCCAGCTTGCAAAAGAACACCAACTGATACACGTAAAAAGAATTAAGAAATTAGAAAATCAACACTTGGCATAGTATTAATTGCTTCAGGTAAGAATCATCAATGGATGCTAAAGCGAGTGGGTGAAAGATTGATGGGAAACAGGACATTTGCATAGATTTAAGCATTTTTAATTGATTTAAAGCTGATCACTCAAATACTTTTTAGTTACTTATTAATAAGTACAGAATACTTAATAAGTACCTATCTTAATCAAGTGGTAAAGTCAACCTCACAAGCAATGGGACAAATCGATACAGGAGGTCCCCAATATGATCCACTGAGAAGAATACAGCATCACTTCTATGTTGTTCCTGCCAAGAATGTAAAACCTGAATGTAATCTTGAGGAAATAATCAGCCAACCACAAACTGAAGGTCAGTCAACAAAGTAGCAGGTCCGTGCTCTTCAAAAGTATCAAGTGAGAAAAGACAAGGAACTGAGCAATTGTTCCACATGGAAGGTGGATACAGACATGGAAACTAGATACAACAGGTGACCCTGGATTGGATTCTGGACTGAGAAAGAAAGGACAATTATAAAGGATATGTTGGAACAATCAGAAATACTGAATGGAGTTAATGGGTTAGATGCTGCATCAATGCTGATTTCTTGATATTGGAGGTTGTATTTTGATTTTCAGTAGAGTGTCCTTATTTTTTAGGACACACTGAAATACTCATGTTTATAACTTACTTTTAAATGATTCAGAATAATAAGGCAAAAATGGTAAAATAGTAACAAGTGAGAAAGGAATTCATCATACTATATTTGCAATGTTTCTGTAAGTTAGAAATTATTGCAAAGTAAAAGTCCTTTTTTGTTTTTTAAGAAGAGGCTACCTGCTTCAGTTCCAAGGTTTAATGGTTGCTTATTATGCCATGTGTTCCTACTGCCCTGGCTTTATTTTAAAGCACTGCTCTTTCTTGATCCCTTTCCATGCAGCTTTGTCACAACCTGAGACAAAATAGATTGACTTAAAATGAACCTGTTGGCACGCCAGTGTGGGGAAAGTGTGTGTGTGTGTGTGTGTGTGTGTGTGTGAGAGAGAGAGAGAGAGAGAGAGATAAGTGGGAGACTAAAGAATGAAGCTGTGCATGTACTGGCAGCATATAGTATCCACCGACAAAAGTGTCACTTTGGGGTCTCAGGATTGGTGGAGATTAACATTCAAGCTGAATGAAACAGTGACAACACCAAGAACAGTTAATCCCAATGGATCACGGAGCTAACTCCTTACTGTCTGAGGCAGACTTCACAGTCATTTCACTGGCCCTGAACAGACAATTGGCCCTCATTTGGAATTATAAGACAGATCAATAAGACAAGATGCAAAACAGAAATATATCCAACCCCCTTTTCAAAGACGGGTCTCAGTACCTTCGGAGTTTTCATCCCCATTCCCCTTCGCACCCCACAGCTTCTACGGTTCCATCCCAGTGGAGCAAAAGAAAAGAATTGAGTCTGAATTACTTTTTAAACATTTGTTCCTAGTCTGTGCTGCTACAAGGACACACTCAAGTATAATGAATCTTAAGCAAGAAGGAAAGAAAATGCTTCAGTCACATAAAAAAAAAATCAGTACGTGAGGAGCAGAACTAGGGTAGTTTTCAGTAATGACTGCGGCCCATTGCACTTTAGTTAGGGTTGCAAAGTAAGAAATTTATGAAGAGAAATAACAACATGCAAGGAGACAATGAACGAAATGTGCTTTGCTCATTTGTTGTGACAAGGAGAGATTCATTTAAATAATTCATGATAATGCTTTGCAATGTGCTACTGAATGTACAATGTGTACTTTGCAAAAATAACAAGGCTCAGTAATATGGGATTTGAATCTAATTCTCTGCTCTTAAATTTCTGATAAGAAGTGGAGAGAAGCTACCAAACTTGTGATGAAAATGACTGAGAGAACAGCTTGGAGAGGTGGCCTGGAGAGGGGCGAGTGGCTTTGGCAGAGGTCCCTGTTTTCTAGTTGCCTAGGTAGCATCCTTTAGCCTTGTCTGGTGGCTACAACTGCTCTGTGGCATGGTAATGGCCGGTATCAGGTGGGTTTCCACACAGATGCCACTGTCACACAGAGTAATGACTGGGTTGGGGCATAAAGGAAGTGGAGAACCAGGTGCTAAAGTCTTCAGTGAATAAGAGAAAGCTGGGTCTGGGTAAAGTCATTATAAGGGATGATTGAAGAGTTTTAGCAAAAGCTTGAAAAATAATTTGTATATTCAGACTCATAGTTATGTGGATGCCCATACACAGAAAAAATCAGAAGGTTAGATCTGGGTGGTGGGATTATGAATGATTAGTATTTTCCTCTTTTTGTTTATCCCCATTTTCCAGTGTTTCTACAAAAAGCCTGGTATTACTATTGAATAGACAAAGAGGCCCAAGGCTTTCATACATGTCCCCTCCAGGTGGAACACACATCCTCCAAGTCTTTGTTTGTCTTACTCCAACTCTGTCTTCAGACTCCAGAGTAAAAGTCAAATCCTCAGGGAAGGCTTCCCTCATGCCCTGGACTAGATGAGGTCCCTGTTCCTTTCCCTTTGTCACTTAGCAAAGTCGTGGCTATTTATTTGATATCTATTGAGCTGGCCAGGTCTGTCTTGGATTGTGGACAATAAAGACTAATGCGTGCACACAGCCTTGCGGTTGTTATGTAATTGCAATATGACTTTCCCGGTTATTCTGTAACTGTGGCCAGTGAAGCATCATGGTGCTGGGAAAGAGCAAGGAACTTTATCGGGAACCAGCGTGGTTGATACAAGTCAGGTGGCCGGTAAAGAGCTGTTTTCACAACAATATAGGTAACTATACAAGGGGATGACAGCGGAGTTAGGGTGGCACGTCTGGGGCCAGAACCCCCCATTCCCTATCAGGGTGACCATTCCTGCTGCCCAAACGCTTCTCCATGGGAGGCAACTGTCAGTCCCGACTTAATGCCATCTCATAGCCCTGCTGAAACCTGTATCCTTTATACTTGGTGAGTACTATAGTGTAACGTAAGCCTTACACTATAATGTGTCCATTCTTGCTGACCCTCAAATTCGGTCCTTTTGTCGTCTCCCTCACCACTTAATGTCCGTCTCCTCCGATGGACTGTATGCCCCATAAAAGAAAGCATGGCATATGTCTTATTTGCAGCTGTTCCAGCACCTAGTATGGTGCTTGTAACTTGGCAGGGGCTAAATAAATGTGTGTAAATTAGAATAAAGAAGGAAAAAATAATATAAGTTGAAAATATAAAGAGAAAAATCACTGCTTGTATTAATTTCCTGTTGCCACTATAACAAATCACCACCACGTTAGTGGCTTAAAGCAATATGGATTTATTCTCAAACTTCTGGGGTCAGAAGTCTGAAATCAGTTTCACTGGGCTACAGTCAAGGTATTGGCAGGGCTGGTTCCTTCTGGAGGCTCTGAGCGGGGAATCTGTTTCCTCGCCGTGTCAGTTTCTAATAGCTACCTGTGCTCCCTGGCTCATGGCCCCTGCCTCCATCTTCAAAGCCAGTAGCATAGCATCTTCAGAACTTTCCATCTCTTCCCCTGCTTCATCATCACATCATCTTCTCTTCTGACTCTGCTGTCTTTTACACCCCTTGTAAGGACGACTGTGATTATGTTGAGTCCCGATAATACAGAATAATCCCCCCATCTCATAACCCTTAATCACATCTGCATAGTCCCTTTGCCACATGAGGTAACATTCATAAGTTCCAGGGACGGCGGCATGGACATACTCATACATGAAGGCCATTATTTAGTATACCACACTCCTCTAACTTCTGAGGCATGGAAAATGCACGAAAATATTTACAGTGGTGTTAGTTGTACGGTCAAATAGCCAATGAGAGGCACGGACATTCCCCTTTTTGTATTTTATGACAAGTTTTAGTCTACTAAAATGCGAACTCCAGAGGGCACTCTGTTTAGTGTTGAATCCCATGCACCCAGAACTGTGCTTGGTACACAGTAGTAAATATGTGTTGAATGATAAATGAATAGATTTTAGCTTTTGCCACCAATCATTTACTTCCCCCACCTTTGGGTAAAATAATCTCAATTTCTATTTGGTGATCCATGTGGTTCTATGGAAGCTGACTCCATCCCTGCCTCCACAAAGCACAAAGTGAATGCTAAGTCAATTCCTGTGGGTTAATCCCCTGGTCACAGCCATTAGTCAGAAGTGGGCATGAACGTAAACTAGTCCAATTAGAGTGAAGCCCAGGCAAAGAAACTTTTTTCTTCAGAGCACAATGGGGGAAACGTAATAATGAACCATGACCACCAAAGGCAGAAGAGAGGGTCAGAAAGAAACAAGTTATTGGTTTTATTATTGAACCTCTGGATCAAGCTTCAACTGCAGCCAAACCTTCTTAGGATTTTTCAGTTGTATGAGAAGAAAATATTTCCGTTATCTGTGTCTCAAGTTTAGGGTTACTTACAATGAAACACATTCTAAAACCATTAGGTAGCAACACAAGTGAAGGATGGAAAAGGCACCTACAGAACCTGAATCAATAGTTTTGCTTCATCGCGCTGAGAATGGAAGTGACGGGACACTCAGGTGATCTGTGTTTCTGCCTCTGAGGAGGAGGAGAATCAGGAGGCGGAAGAGGCTTGGGGCCTTCAGGCCACCCAGCCGTGTATCTTATGCTTGGCTGTGTATTACATCTCCCTGGGAACTTGGTAAAAACACCTTCCTCAGCTCCATCCCAGGTGTGCTGAGCCAAAATCTCTATGGGATGCAACTTATAGTCTGTGTGTTTACAAACTCCAAGCGATTCTAATGGGCCTACCGCCTTCTCAGCATTGGTGAATTTGACTTCCCACTGGTAGAAGAGGCAGCCTGGCAGCTCCTGATGTTGATCCCAAAGTCAAGTACAGAGGGTGGAACAAATGTGTGGTGGTCTTAGGAGTACATATAACTCCCTTTGAAACCCTGAATTCATTAAATACTTAGATTCTGCACGAGGGTCTGAAGGGCTCTCTCTTACATGTACAGGACATCAGTGTGACTGCTAAACGCTAGCTGGTTCTCAGAGTTGAGATGACTAGAGAAGTGACAAGTAGATAAATGGACTATTATGGACCACTTTTTAAACCTATTTATCTTCCTTCCACTTTTCTTAAACAATAAGGAAAATCATGGCAGCTGCAGGACGAGTAAATTTCACAGACTCAGTGATGTCAGCAGGGTCAAAGGTTTTCCATATTCTTGCTTTGCCTACTCAACAGGTTGCTTTGGTTCGCAGGCTGGTTTATCCCCTGAGGTGGTTTCCGAATAACTACCTATTATGAGCATAGACCCTCACACAACAGAGACCACAGACTAGGAGGTTGGAAGAGGGCATGTTCCTTCCTCATGTCCCTATTTAAGTCCCCTGGAGAGTGAAGAAAATGTTCCCAGAAGCTTTTAGCAGCCACTTTCTCGGGTCTCCTTGAGCAGAATTAATATCTACACACCCTTTCCTAAACCAGACACCACCAAAGGGGTGAAATTGTTATGATTCTGTCCAATCCTGAGTTACCCTTGGTGGGGCAGGGTGACCAGCCACCCTGAAGCACATGATACCTGGGGAAAACAGGGCTTCTGTCGGGAAGAAGGACAGAAAAGGGGGAATGACGTGGGCGCACAAATAATCAAGAGCCCAGCAAACATGCATTGAAGAAAAAAGAGGAAAGATCAATCCAGCTGCCTGAGCATCTGAGCACCCCAACCTTTATAGGTCCCGGCCCCTTTCCTTCAGAGCTCTCATCTCAGTCCTTGCTCGTCTTTGTATGTAAGTTACTACTTGGGGATATTTTTTTAAGGTTATTTTATTTTTTATCGTAAGTCCTAATATATTTTAAATTTTTTTTATTAAAGTATAGTTGGCATACAATGTTGTGTTTGAGGTGTATAACGTAGTGATTCAACATTTCTATGCCTTACGATGTGATCAGCATGGTAAGTCTATTAATCATCTATCATCATGCAAAGTTATTACAATATTATTGACTATATTCCCTGTGTTGTGTACTCCATCCCCAGGGCTTACTTATTTTATAACTGGAAGTGTGTACCTCTTCTTCCCTTCACCTTTTTCGCCCATCCTCCCACCCCTCTGCTCTGGAAACCGTAAGTTTGTTTTTTGTATCTGAGTCTGTTTCTGTTTTGTTTTCTTTGTTTGTTTTGGGTTGTGTTTTTTTTTGATTCCACATATAAATGAAATCATATGGTATTTGTCTTTTACTGTCTGACTTATTTTACTTAGCATAATTCCCTCTAGGTCCATCCATGTTGTCACAAATGGCAAGACTTCATTCTTGTATATTGCTGAGTAATATTCTATTGAATATATGTAGCACATCTTCTTTATCCGTTCACTTATTGATGGACACCTAGGTTGCTTCCATATCATGGCTATTGTAAACAATGCTGCAAGGAATATAGGAGTACATATATCTTTTCAAATCAGTGTTTTTGTTTTCTCCAGATAAATACCCAAAAGTGGAATTGCTGGGTCATAGGGGCATCTTTTTAAATGGATAAAAGTGGTTTGATTATCTGGCAAACGTCTCGTGGGCAGCCACTTCCACACTTCTCTGCTGTAACCTTCCGGGACATTTCCTAAAGTGGTTCTTAAATGCAGAATACAGAGAGGTAGTCTCTTTACACCTTGTCTCCATTTTCCCATGAATTACCTGAATGGACTCCACTTATGCAGAGAGTGAAAGGCCACTTGGTATATCTGGAAGCTAATATCATGTACTTTATAAATGGCTGGTAGTATTATCAGGGCTGCTGCATTTGGGATGTTGTGTGGTGAACTTCAAGAGGTGCCGTTCACACAGATGACCACGTGAAATATTAGGTTGGTGCAAAAGTCATTACGCTTTAAAAAGTTAAAAATCACTGCAAAAACCGCAATGACTTTTGCACCCACCTAATAGCATCCTTGGGTATTATCACTGTACATGATTTTGGATTGCTTTATAGAGATCTTGAATTAAATAATGAAAAGTCTTTAATGAAGCAAAGTATTGGTAATCTCCTCTATTCAAAAACTTGTAATATCTTGAAAACTTCTTTCCTCCTGAGAACTATCAAATGAAAATAATTTTCTGATTATCTATCTTTTTGTTATTGTTGCAATCAGGAGTCTTTCAGACATCTTTATTCATTCAACATGCATTTATTGAGTGGCTGCTATGTACCTGGTATTGCTTAAGTATCAGGGACAGAGAGAGTCACCAGAAAAAGTTCTTGCCTTCAAGGAGCTACATTCCCATGGAGGAGACAGACCAGAAAGAAACCAACAAGCACTGTACATAACATGATATCAGGCGGTGGTAAGTGCTACAGAGATAAGTTAAACATTATTAAGGGAGAGTGGCACAACTTACACAACAGGAAGTGAGAACTTCAAGTGCAGGGGTTTTCTTAATATAGTCAGTGACCTTCCCACTCTCCACTCTCCCTCCGTCCCCATCCCCACTCAATAAAACAGCTTTGGGTTTTCCGTTTCGCCTTTTCTTTTAAACTCAAGGATTTTCTTTCTTAGCTTCACCCATCCCATCCCTAAAAAACACCTCAACAACAAATGCTAACATTACATACAAGTACCTGTGCCCCTCTGGTCTACGTGAAAGGATAGGAACGTGTCCAGAACACGGGCTCGGGGGAGGGAAGAGTCAGGTTGACCCAAACTTCAAGACTGTGTTAGATATTTAGAACCTCAGTGTGTCTCTGAAGACCCCTGTCTCCTGTCCACTGCCTACACACAGAAATATTCTTTCAAATGGACATTCAGTAACTCACAGCGATGTAGTTGTTCTCTAGGTGTTCTCTATTCAAAATTAACCTAGAAGTATGTTGTTTCTGAAAAATTTATATGAGATTACTTCACAGTTCACAACTGAGATACACATCCTCACTGAGCCCTCCCAGAGTAGTGGATATACTGAAATGGGATTTAGGGCATGTGCTCTCCTAACTGTATATTGGTTGGTACATTTTTCTGCCCTCCAACCCCATTTCCAGTTGGCTCTAAGGGAGGCAAATAAGAAGCACTAATCCTTCACTGTTCATTATCTCCCTCTCCCTGACACACACACACACACACACACACACACACACACACACGCACACACACACACGCATGCACAGGTACGCGCACGCAGACAACCTATCCATCTCTTGGGAATGAATTTGCACGCATGCTGCCCCACCCACCAGGGAAAGCTACAAGTTTGAACTGCTCCAGCCTTGGAATGAAAGGCCTTTGTGTAAAGGTGTTACCAGGTAAGGAGCAGAGGCAATTTGAAACCGGTCTCACCAGTGTGGCTAGGAGACTCATGCAAACTTCTCATGGGTTTCTTGAAGTGTGACAGACACAAACAGCTCAATTTCCTTTAAGGAGTCACAGAAAAGGACAGCCTAGTCTAGTGGCTGGGAGACGACACCACTGGAAACCATTAGACACGTGGTCATATAAGCATAATGCACTGGGGGAAATGACATGATAGAGGTTTGTAAAAATTGCGGGGATGAAAGATGAGCAGGGAAGGCTTCCCGGGAGAGGTGACATTTAAGTTGAAGTGAGAGGGAGAATTTGCCAGAGGGATAGTTTAAGAACCTGAACCTTTGAAAAATGTCTCAAATATCATAACACTCCATTTAAGAAATCTTCTTAAATCTTAACAATATGGAATATTTATTAGTACAGAAAAGAAAAATCTTAGATATTTGAATATATCTCAGAGATTAAGAAGAAACTTTTAAAGAAAATTGTGACAACATATTTCTGACCAATACTGCAATATCTTGTTTAAGCTTTATAGCTAAAACTGCCTGAATTAAAACAATGTTTTTAAGAAATTATAAAACAAAACATCAAAAACAATGGCTTCTCTGCCTTGAAAACAAGGTATTTTGCACAAAAATAGCCTAGCTTAAGTATAAAGATTTCAAGTATTCAAACAATGATAAATTCTCTCATTTATTCACAAGATTATTCACAGTTATGGGGGAACAAGGACTGTAGGAATAAATATGATTCAAAAGAAACGCTTAATAATTGATTGAAAGTTGATTGCTCTGGTGTACTGACTACCTACACTCTGGCACCATTTGACCCAGCAATTCCATTCCTAGGTATATACCTAAAAGAAATAAAGACATGCATATGGAAAAACTTGTGCACAGATGTTCATAGCAGCATTATTCACAATGCCCAAAATGTGGAAACAACCCAAATACCCATCAATTGATGAATGGATAAATAAAATATAGTATATCCATACAATGGAATATTATCTGGCAATAAAAAGGAAAGAAGTGCTGATACATGCTTCCAAAAAATGGATGAACCTTGAGAACATTATCTACAATACATGAAAGTAGCCAGTCACAGAAGAAACATTTTGTATGATTCCATTTATATGAGAAGTCCAGAAAAGGCAAATCTATAGAAACGGAAGGTAGATTAGTGGTTGCCCAGTGCTGGAAGACGGAGATGAAGAGTGACTGCTAGTGGTTGGGGGTTTCTTTTTGGGGTGATGGAAATCTTCTAAACTTAGATTGTGGTGATGGTTGCATAACTCTGAATTTACTAAAGCCACTGAATTATATTCTTTAAATGGGTGAATTTTATTTTCTGTGAATTATATCTCAACAAAGATGTTTAAAAGAAAATTGATTGCACTAACTTTAATCTAAAGAATAAAATGAGTTGGGCTTTCAGATTTAATTAAAATTGAGCACAGTTCAAATTGGATGAGACGATTGGCACGTGGTATCTGCAGATGCTGGTAGGCAAGAACTGGCTGACTGAAAGAAATGGGAGGAAGTAGTATAAGAAAGACTTAATCCAGACTTTGGGGAGTGAACTGATTGATGTTCAACAACAAAAACCACCACTACAAATTAAAGATGAGTTCAGGATGCCAAATCTAGAGACCAGAAATTCACATACAATTTCCCCGGAAATCGGCATCCCAGAATATGTAATAACAGCTTTGTGGAACTTTGAAATACATACTGCTCTCTACAGAAACACAGCTGCTGTGAAACAAAGCAAAGTAATTTCACTGAACAGATTAATTTCATATCTTTGTCACATCGAAAGAAGAATTCAGGTACCAGACAAAGAATGCAGTTTCCATTGACAGAATGTCAGGCTTCATGTTAATAAGCCTCAAAATATACCACAAGATCTCCAATGACCTCTAGTGGTTACAACTAAAATTGCTTGGTTTACGATGTATGGTGACTACACCACAAAGCAATTAAGGATGTGAGGTTTGGTTTATTGTTTTCTTATCTTCAAAGCTGTAAAGAAGCAGGAAAAGGAAACTAGCCAATAACTCCAATAAAAAGTTTGCTTCCCTGATTTTTAAGCATGGAAGAGCCTATTTCTCTGTGGCTTGTCTTTGTAGCCTCTTTCAACACAGCCAGGAAGGTGTCTGTCTCCCTCCTGTGACTCAGTGACTTTATCAGGGACCACTATGCATCCATGGATGCAGGAGAAAGCTGACAACGGAGGAGGTAAGTGAGCAGGTAGGAGAGATGCAATGGCTGATTGCAAGAGATGGGCATGAAAAAGGGCCAGAAAAAGTGGGAGGCAGGTGTTGCAAACTAAAATAAGCCAATTTGGTCTTGTATGGCTCTCGGGTACTTTCTGATAGCTACCTAAGAAGTCCAAAAGTTAACCTCTCCCCACAACCTCACCACCAGGTTGTAGGGACAGCCATTCAGACCAAATGATGTCACACTTAGACTTTCAGTAAGCAAACCTTAGTAAAAAAGCCCAAACTACTTCACAGTCTCTTCTGTAAGCTTGATGAAGTCCCAGCTCTCTGTCCTTTGGGTGAAAGTTTCACTCAATTGAGGAAGGGCAAGAAACAGGACAAGTTCCAGAAACAGGATTGTCACTGCCCTCATTGTTGGTCTCAGGCTACCAGAAATCCCTAGGCCATTAATTTGGGGATGAATCCTGGGAAACCATCCTTACAAGCACCTGCAACAAGCCTGGCTGGATTCGTCACATCTTGGCAGCTGGAGGGTTCTCTAGAATATCTTGGTCTATCCCACATCTGAATACCTTTCATTTCACCACAGAGAGTCCATCTCTAACATTCATCGGGCAAGTTAACAAGCCATTAGTTGCTCTTATAATAACTATAATGTCTGATGTTTGCTATGCTGATTAGCAAAGTATCTGATAATAACTGAGACTGTGACCTTTTCAGTACAATGCTAGCAAACTACCTCTAGAGTATTAATTCCTGGTCAAAATGCTAGCTACCCCGGTATTTCAACTAACACCTTCAAATATCACATTGTCTCTGCTGGAGTATTTCAAAGTAAATTATCCACATAACAGGAGGGAAGGGTAAGGATAAGAACAAGGACCCACTGGCAGGCAGTGCCCACTGCTGTACAAGTCTTGCCCTTATTCCTAAATGTTGCTACTGAGACAGGTTAGTTAGCATGTTGCTAGGCAGACAGGGGGGTCTCTGGTGGAATAAACAAAATAACAGCCATATCCTGAAACTCCAGGCCCTCGAATGTCTCCTTCACTCTAGGACAGAGACATGAGAATGCGCCTTGAGGTTAATAGATAATCGCAAATCCCTTCTGGCCGGACAAAGGAGCAGATCTGATAGATAGGAATGGGTTGGTGCGTTAATCCCTTCAGGATGAGCAAACAGGACAAACTTAATAGACGAATTCCATTAGAAGGCACCAGCCCCCTTCCCCAAGCAGGCAAGGGAAGGTATGAAAGCAAGAGCTTTCGCCTCGGTCACTGGGCACCCCCATTTGGGACCCCCTCCCATTTGGGAGCTGCAGCCTCTTCTCCTGCTTCTAATAATCTTCCTTTACATCTCTTTGTCTCTCCCTGGTCCGTGTGTCCATTCTTCGGTCTCAGGAGACACGATCCGGCCCACACCCAGAACTGTCGGCAGATCCAACATCATTTACATCATTTGGGGACTCACAGAAAAATATTCCTACTTCATTACCATGGTCACTTGTCAGTTTTCAGATCCATCCATTCATGTAACATATCTATGGAGTGCCTACCTATGTACCAGATACCTACTTGAAATATCTTGTCTGTCTGATAGCTCCAAGGAGGATTTAATATACTAATCGAATGTTAAAAATTCACTGGCTGATGCTATTTATAAGTTTTCGCAAAAACGAAACCTCCCATGGTGGTAGGAAGATATTAAAGCCCCCAAGGTTCCGTTTCACCCTCAAGGAGGAAGCAGCACTAGAAGAGTGTGTTTATAAACCTTAAAATATCAATTGCTTTATTTGTTTTTTCTAGGGGGAAAAAAAACCCTTAAAGGTTATAGAAATATTTTACTATATATGTATTTTTAAGAACCAATAATTACATCATTAGGCTACATTTACCTTAATTGTGATTTAGTGCATCGTAAAAATATCGTGAATAAGAATTCTTGACGTTGCTTGTTTGTCCAGAGGTCAAACCAATGACTTACAAGAGCAACTCTTTCCAGGAAGAGCTATAAAGGGAAGGAAATGACATTTTCTTGTATAGTTTAATGTATTCTTAGTTGCTAAGCAATCCTTAGGCAATCTAACAACCTCTCAGCTAATATTTGCATAGCACATTACAGTTCACAAAGCGCTTTCACATATGTAGCAGAGGTCTCTCCCTTTAGCTTAGACTGCTTTTATTCAGCGATACAGACGAGCCCAGGCTTGTTGGGTGGGCTGGTGAAAAAGGCAGGGGTGATGTGAGTACAGAGGGGCCCAGGAAGGCATCTTTCAAAACAAAGAGAGAATCCTGGCTTTTTTTCCTACCTAAGCCAATGTGGCCTGGGGAAAGAGATTCCAAACATTTCATCTTGAAAACACAAACAGGCTACACCTGTTTAATTGTGAAAACAAGGCAATTTAAAGTAGGTATGATTTCACTAACCCACAGTCCTATATCTTTATGGTATCCACCAAAATGAAAGTTAAGAAATATTGTCAAATAGCCATTGTTAGATGTGTCTCCAGGGAAGACATACCCGCAGAACCAGTGTCCCCCCCAAACCTGGGTTTTGGTCCAGCTTAGCTCACATGGCATATACAACCTCACTGGCTCTATTACTCAGTCAGGCTTTGGCCCAGTCTGTCTAGTTTCCTTCCCGTGTGAATAGGCTGAACCACGCAGGAGCTCTGAGGACCCAGACAACCTCCATTATGGTCTGACAGAGCCATTCAATGACTATTTGCACTACCTTTCAAAGGGGGCGCCCCAGGCCATCAAACCATGCAGATGGCACAGAAGGGAAGAGAGGATTACAGAAATACACAGGGAAATACACCTTAACACCCTCCACTCCAAAATGGCACCCGAACACCTTCTCTTTTCTCCTCCTCCATTACAGCTAACAGTGTGTGTTCTGGAGGTTTCTCGTTTGTCCCTGGAGGGACAAAGGAAAGGGGAAGACAGATCTTGAGCCTCCCATAAGGTAAGAGCTGGGGACTGGGGTGAGAAGAGACCATGCTTGGCACAGACAAATGTAGGTTTATTTTTGCTTAAAGTAACTCAAAAACTAAATTGTTTAGAGGTTTTCTTTAAAAAAAAAAATATGTAGCAACATGAGACCCAAAATATCATAGTAAAATTAGCCATACTAATTAAACTTGTTTTACTCCAGAGTATGTAACTCACCTGTCTGTTTAATGACTTGTTGTTAAACGGTGTCCAGGCACTGAATCTTGTGTGGAAGCTCTCCATTTCCAGGGTTTTCCTGGAAGAATCCCCAGCTGACATCTCAGCAAATTATTTTCTTCCAGTCCTAGAAACTATAGGTTCATTTCAATAGATGTTTAATTAAGATCACCTAGAAATATCCAGTATATTAATGTTGTCCTTATAGGAATCATATAATTACAGCAATTAATTTACATACATATAATTACCGCAATTCATATATATATATACATATACATATAGATATATATACATACACATACATACACATATATATTCATGGAGAAGAATCCATACAACTATACACAAGGAGTTCATGCATGTCAAATTATTGTAATTTATTCTGTCCTCATCTACTTGCACCCAAACGTGAATCTAAACCAGAGTTGTTTTTTCACTTTTCTGGGAAAATGACTCAGAAATTGGAATGATTCTTTATCAGCCAGGACTACTGACTTTCTCTTTCCCTGGAAAGCAAGAATGTGAATGGCTCAAAGAGGGTACTCCACCTCCCGATCTTTTGAGGACACAAATCAAAGAGGATGTAGAGAAGAGAAAAAAGGATAATGTATTAGTTATCCATTGCTGCGTAACAAATCATCCCCAAATTTAACAGCTGAAAACAACAAACCCTTATTATCTCAAAGTTTCTGAAGGTCAGGAATGTAGGCACAGCTTAGTGGAGTCTTACATTATTCTACTCAGGCTACCGTAACAAAATAGCCCAGGCTAGGTGGCATGAACAACATTTTATTTTCTCCCAGTTCCGGATGCTAGAAGTCCAAGATTAAGGTGCTGTCAGGGATGGTTTCTGATGAGACCTGTCTTCCTGGCTTCTATACAGTGACCTTCTCGCTGTGTTCTCACAAGGCCTCTCGTCTGTGTACACACACACACACACACACACACACGCACATATCTCTGGTGTCTCTTCCTCTCCTTATAAGGACACCAATCCTCTTGGAGTAAGGTCCCACCCTTACAACATCATTTAACTTTCATTACCTCTTTATAGGTTCTATCTCCAAATATAGTCACCTTGGCGATTAGGGCTTCAACATTTTGGGGCATATAATTAATCCATAATAGGTACCTCTACTTCAAGGTCTCTCATACGGCTGCCATCAAGGTATTGGCCAGGACTTGTCTCATCTGAAGGATTTGGAGCTCATTCATATGGTTGTTGGCAGGATTCAGTTGCTCATGGGCTATTGGACTGAAGGCCTCAGTTCTCACTGGCTGTTGGCTGGAGGCCTCCCTTGTCTTCCTTGCCACGTGGGCCTCTCCAAAGGGCAGTTCATATGGCAGCTGGCTTTCATCCGAATGAACAAATGAAAAAGCAAAAGATGGCACACAAGAAAAAAGCCACAGTCTCTTTGTAACCTAACCTCAGAAGTAATATCCCATCACGTTTGCTCTATCCTATTACTTAAAAGCAAGTCAGTAAGTCCGGCCCACACTCCAGGGGAGATGATTATACAAGAGCATGAACAGTAATACAATCTCTCCGAATTCACCCTTTAGGTCAGTTCCCTTCTATTCTCACATGCAGAATACATTTATCCATTTCTTAAGGAACACACCCAAAGTCCCGTCTCATCAATAGTTTTAGCTTAGATCACAGGAGATATGAATGACTCATAACAGTTTCCACAAATCCAGATAAATTTCTTCCTGACCTAGGGATCCCTGAACTAAAAAGCTAAGTTATCTGGCCCTAGCGCCTATACACATGGTAGAACAGGGTAAGGATAACTTCAACAAATATTCCCATTTTTAAAGGAGAAGGATGACATATAGAAGAGTTAATCCCTTGCAATTTGGTGATTCTTTAGAGAAAGCCACAGTCTCAAAATCTATCTCAAGTTATTTGATTCTAGGCAGTGCTACATGCCACAATTGTTTAGGTCTCTCTCCTCCCCACCTCTCTCCCCCCCACCTCTCTCTCTCTCTCTCTCTCTCTCTCTCTCTCTCTCTCTCTCTCTCTCTCTCTCTCTCTCTCTCAATTTAATTGCAAGCATTTTGAGACTATCAGGCTTCCTTAGGAAAACCCAAACCCTAAGTCTTCTTCGCTGAGATATTTTTCCAGCTGAATGTATTTGCTGGGCACTGCTTGTTCCATTCAGAGCTTCTAATCATAATACAAGAGCTACACCCTTGACTTGGTCCTTGCTGCTAGGCAGAGTTTTAAACCGCATTTGTTGCTCAAAGGCCTTCTCAGTTGTTTTTTCACTAGTTGAAGTTGTGAATCAATTACACCTTCCAACCTTGCAAGTACCTAAGTTTCTTGGCTATCTCTGAATTCCTTTATATTCCTACTTGCACACCAGCCAAATATGTTTTGAGTGCCTCTATTTCTTGTAATACCTTGACAAATGCAGCCATTAGTAATGAACTTTTTCTAATAACATCAATTTTCTGCCTCTTTGCATAAAGTACAAAGCTCATTAGGTATATAATATGCCCTTTACCCTATTCAAGACTATAGTTTTACAAAATTTTTCCACTACAAACATGGATTACCATCTTTCCAAGTGTCCAATAACAATTTAATAACAATTTAATGCTGCCAGACGTGAATGTTAATGCCACAGAATTTGAAATTTGTTGCTGTTATTATGGCAGCACCTTAATCCTGGAACCAATATTTGTATCTACAAAGCATTTAAGGAAAAAATAGCTGTAAACTTACATAAAATCTTCAAGAAAATAGGAAAAGTTGGAATTATTCCCAAGTCTTTTACAAAGTCAGCATAACCTTGGTACCAAAACCCAACAAGGACCTTACAAGAAAGGAATATTATAGGTTTATTATTATAAACATAAATGTAAAAATCCTGACCAAAATATTAGAACACCAAACCTAGCAATGTATAAAAAAGATACTGTATCGCCACCAAGTTGGATTTATTCTTGGAATGTATATTTGGTCTAATATTACAAAATCAATGTACTTATCATCACTTACAAAATAAAGGAGAAAAATTATGTGGTAATATCAGTAGATACCAAAAAAAGTGCATTTTTTAAACTTCAATACCCATTCATAACAAAAAACTCTTAACAAACGAGGACTTGAACAGAACTTCCTAACCCACATAAATACATAGGAAACATGGCAAACATTAAATGTAATAGGAAATGTTGAAACTTTCCCTCTGATAGCTACTACCACCTTTATTCAACGTTGTTCTGTCCAATGTAATAATGCAATAAAATAAAATGTAAAATAATTGAAAATGAAAAAATAATATTTTTATTATTTATTAATGGCATAATTGTATATAGAAAATACAAAACAATCTACAGATTTAATGCCTAATCTTAGCAAGCTTGCTGCCCATAGGGCAACATTAAAAAAAAAAATCTGTATTTCTTTATACTAACAACAAATCTTTATTAAACAACAATATATCATTTGTAAATAATTTTTTAAAATCCAATTGAAACCAAAGAGGAACAAGTACTCCACACAGAATACTAAAATTTTTAATCAAGAAAAGATTTTAAAGATTTAAATAAGAGTATACATCTGTATAGATGTTGGTTCTACCAAACTAATCTATTACTCAATACAATCTCAGTTGGAACCCAGCAGGTGTGTGTGTGTGTGTGTGTGTGTGTGTGTGTGTGTGTGTGACAAATTCATTATAAAATGTGTATGGAAATGCAAAGGGTCAAGAATAGCAAAGACAGCTTCAAAAAAGAACAAAGTGGTAAGACTCTACATGACCTCAGGACTTATTTCTTATAAAACTAGTGTCAATAAGAGCATGAAATATTGACACAAGAATAGACAAATAAGTCAATAGAACGGATCACTTGAGTCCAGAAACACTCACGTATGTATGGACAGTTGACTTATGACAAAGGGGACTCTGTAGAGCAGTGAGAAAAGGAAAATTCTAGTGAGCAGTGCATGGAGTAGAACAACTGTTCAATGGGGCCTAGCTGGCCCTCAGGATCATGAGAAAATAAGTGATTATTGCTTTAAGCCACTAAATTTTGGGGTGGTCTGTTATTCAGCCATAATAACTGATACAAAAATTGGTATCTGGAAGTAGAGTTTATACTATAGCATAACTTAAAGGACATGGCATTGACTTTGGGAAAGCTCAGCAAGTGGCAATTGGAAAGGGTGGTGGGGAAACTGTTAGTGGAGACTGAAGAGCGATGAGCTTCCTATGAAAGGCTGGAAAAGGGGTGACCTGTGTTAGGTAACAGTGGAAGGTTTGGCAACTCCATTGCCTACATTACTGTGGACCATAGAAAATGTACCAAGGAATATGTACACGTGGCTAAAGAGATTCCAAGCAGTGCACAGAAAATGCTGATTGGCTTCTTTAGCTGCATATGATACAGTAAGAGGGACATGACATTGCCTGAAAGATCTATTGAAGTTTTGGATAGAAGTTAGTGCAAATAAATAACAATCTAGTACAGTATCTTCAGCCAGCCAAAAGTCTCAAAGGAATTAATGGCCTCATTTCAAAGTCCTCTTTGATAAGGCCTTTGAAAAGTTTTGGTGGTACCTCAGACACTCTCAGCTAGAAAATAAAAAAGTTTCTGAGAATCTTAAAGACTTTGTCCCACAGCACAAGGTAGAGAAGGGCCTATCACATAGAAATTTGTGGATATAACTTTTGTCCAATAGAATGGGTTATAATTTGATACATAGAAAGTCCATAAAATTATCAAGGAGACAGTTCTGGTGAAAGCATGGCCAGCTTGGAATAAAAGGGACCAAGAAAGTTTGAAATAGGTTCTGAGCCTCCAACTTTGTATAGGCAAGGAGCAGGCTGAGAAAGGCTTGTAACTGTAACCACAAAGCATTTCTTATTGAAAAGGATGGAGGACAGAGGACAGAGCCAAGAGTCGGTAGGGCGGAGCCAAGAGAAACTGAGAACAGTGGATACCATAATCAAGGAATAATCACGGCAACTGGCCTGGCTGGATTTCGGAATCGCTATGTACCAGCATCTGTCATGTGCCCTGAGTCTCCTGCCTTTGTGAATAGGAAAGACTGATGTTATCTCTTAGTGTTTCACAGTGTAAGGAAGCTAGGTGTTTGGGAGACAGCTGGGTTCACAGGTCTCTAGATCAAGAGAAGCCAAGAACAAGGAGCCTCATTTGCAATTGGATCTGATACGCAGCACAAGAGATTGAACTTCAAGCCTGAGCCCATAATCAGATGAGACTTTGGGTGTCTTGGGATAGGGATAATTGTATTCTGCATGTAAAGGCATGTGAACTGCTGTGGCCAGAGGGCAGAACGTGGTATATTGTCTATACGTATGGCCACGAAATGTTGCTCCCATCCCTGTAGCTACATACCAGTGCTCCCATTAAGAGGTGGAGTCTATTGCACTCCCCCGCTTTGAATCTACCCTTGCGCTGTCTTGTTTTGACCAGTGGGATGTTGTGGAAGTGAAGATGTGTGACTTCTGGGTCTAAGCCTTAAGAAGAATTGCACTTTCTATTTTTTGCACTCCTGAGATCTAGCTGCCACGTAAATAAGCTTGGTCTAGATAACTGAATGATGAGACACCACATGGAGAGATAGAGGTCGGGCCAGCCCCCCGCTGTTTCAACCACCCCAGCCAAATCACCAAATGTGTGAATGAAGCAGTCAAGACATTAAACAAAACAAGTTGGAAACAAAATAATACATTTTGTATGGTTTAATTTATACAAAGTTCTACAGTGTTAGAAGTTAAGATGGTGGTTACCTTCAGGGAGGAAAGAGGGCAGTGACGTGGAGGGACCTGAGAGGGGATTCTGAGACGCAAGGAGTGATGGAGTATGGGAGCCCTGCAGTTCACTTTATAACTCACTGAGTTCTACACTTTCAATGGGCATATTTTCTATAGGTTTATTTCCATCAAGATGTTTTAAAATAAGATTATTTACAAAATATTAAACGTTAAGTACCTAAAAAAATAAAAGTACAAACTTTATGAAAAAATTATAAAACTTTGCTGAAAAACATTTTTAAAGACCTAAATAAATGAAAAGATACACGTATGTTTTATTCATAAATTAGAGACTCAGAAGAATGAAGAGATTCTCTCAAATTGATCTACAGATTCAATGCAATCTCAATAAAAAATCCCAAGAGACAGTGTGTGTGTGTGTGTACGTAATTTGAAAAGCTGATTCTAAAATATTTATGGAAGCTTAAAGGGCCCAAAAATAGTCAAGACAAGACAGTCTGGAAGAGCAAGGCAGGGAGACGTGTTTCTAGATATCAAGAAAGCTGGAGTAATCGGATGACAGGGTATTAGTATGAAGACAGACATCTAAACAAGGAGAATAAAAGAAAAAGTCCAAATGGACTCATGTACACATGAGCACTGGTTAGATGACAAATCAGAAGAAAAGATGGATTTTTCCATTTATAGAATACAGTATCGATTTTTTTTTTAAAAAGAGAGAAAAGAAATAGGACCCCTTTCTCACACTACACTACACACACACACACACACACACACACACACACACACACACACCAACTATCTGAAGGCTTTTTTATGCAAAATCAATTACACATGGTTTGTGAATCTTCAGAAGACAAAGATAAGAACCATGGATGATGTCAGAGAGACAGATTTTGGATCAATCTAAGTGGGAAAAACACTACTTCAGCTGCTTTAGCTGTCTCAGGCGGTTATGTCCATTACTGGAGATATTAAAACACAAATTCACTGACCAGTTGTCAGTGAAATTCTAGCTGAGATTCAAGCATCAGAAATGTCTAAGTTTCTAAGCAACCATCTGTTGTTATAAATTCCAAGAAGGAGAGAACAACAAGGCCTGGAGTAGCTGAAGAAACTTCATTGGAGAGCCAGAAGATTCGAGAAGAAGATAAACATTTGCAGTGCCTCTACTCTTACTACACTTCAATAAAATAGAAGCACATTTAAAAAATGAATATATTGGAAAGGCATGCACCATATTAGGAACAATTTTAGAAATATTAGAGGGCAGCATGACAGCACCAAATTTGGATCCCTGCTCTTACTCACTTCCGTGCCTCCAAATCGAAGTTTTACAAGCAATGTACTCTCTGAGCCTCAGTTTCCTCTGTGTAAAGCAAGGCAGTGATGTGTCTTGGCAAACTATAATATACTAATGTGTTGTTCAGAAAAGAACTTCATGGCAATGTGGAAAATTAAATACCTTCTTCTAAATTAACATTAAATTTTTTAAAAATCCTTAGTTTCATAAGATGCCCAGCTGTTGTTGTGTGAAATTCCTCCACGGGCCAACATAAGGAATTTTTATTTAGCAAGCTCTCAAAATTGTTATTATCCTCGGTGTTAAGGGATTACTGAGTTACACAAAAAGTGGAACATTACAGAAGGAATAGTCACTCAGTTGGCTGGTGGGCTTACATATGTGAGTACAGTATATTATATATAGATATATAGAGGGTGCCCAAAAAAAATGTATACACATTTTAAGAAAGGAAAGCTGTATTAAAATTGTAATTCTCAATATATACCGATAACAAAAGATGAATACAAGTCACGTTTGACTTCTGCAATTACAAGAGGTGCTCAAAGTGGTTACCATCAGCGTCCAGACATTTCTGATTATGGAGAACTACTGCTTGTGCAACGCTGACCAATATATAAATTATTTTTTGTACTCCTGGTAGATATAAATGTAAATATAGACATGGATAGAGATATAACTTTCCAAGGGATTATATTCATTCTCTAATATGGAAACTTTGTTGATTATTCACCCCAGGGAGAAACGACATGCTGGAGTCACTACTTCTTTAAATGGAATGATTATTTTTCATATTCCAGCATTTCATATTTTTCCAAATAGTAGCTCCATAAGACATTCATAGGTATTTCCCAGAAAATCAGGGTCTGTGGTTAAATAAGCTTGGGAAATGCCTGATTGAACAAAATTAAACATGTTTCTTTTGGTAGGATGTTTTGAATACCAGGAAGGTAGGGTCACTGGGAGCCATTTTAGAAGCTGCCTACCATTTTAGTGCCTGCCAACGAGCAGGCATTTGGCAGATATCGAGTAAATGAGTAATTGTTCGCATCCACCAACTTTGCAAAATCTAGGGCTGAAAAACAAGTTACTAGCTAAGAAAAAGCCAAATTCCTTCATTGATTATTAGGATTTGACAACTGTATCACAACGGTGGCAATTTATAAACTTGTGTGATCCTATTAGTAATTTCTATCATTATGTAACATGCGTTATATGTTAAAATAAGCTTAGAATTGAATTAATAAGTAGATCTGACAGATTATTCTTTCATGACGATAGCATATTAGAAGAAAGAGAAGTATTTTAGGGTACTTATTTGCGATGAGAATTCACTCTGAGGTAAGATACTTATTGTAAATTATGTTTGCAACCTGGCAGTCATCAATATCTTCTAATATCTTTAGAAATATGTACATGGCATTTCTTCTGTGAGAAAGTTAGATTGTATGCATTGGAAAAAATCTATAGCAAGTCTTCCTCCTAAAGCAGGAAAAAGGAATAAACTCCTACCGTGTTTCCCCGAAAATAAGACCTAGTGAGACCATCAGCTGTAATGCATCTTTTGGAGCAAAAATTAATATAAGATCCGGTCTTATATTACTATCTTATTTTACTACAATATAAGACCGGGTCTTTATATTACATTATAAACACCCAGTCTTATATTAATTTTTGCTCCAAAAGACACATTAGAGCTGATGTTCTGGCTAGGTCTTATTTTCGGGGAAACATGGTAGGAGTGGAGAAAAAAAATTAATCCCTTAAATATGACTTCCAAGAGCTTATCTGTGTCTAAAGATTGTAGAAAAGAGTGACAGTACAAGTGATTAGTGAAAAAATAGAAATGAAAGACTATTCCAATTAAATGCAATGTCCTATATTCAGAGCATATAAAAACATGATTTATTTTTAACATAAACCGGTATATAATTTTTATGAAACGCACAAATAGACGATGGATAATGAAAGTGATGGCATGTTTTGAGGTAACCTGCACTGTTGATAGCACAGGAGGTGACAGGAAATGCCACACTTGTGAGCCAAAACAGGGCATAATCAAACGCTGGATTTGCTCAGTTTAAAGCTATAAAATTAAAGCTGTAAGAAGCAACTGTACTATTTAAATTCATTCAGGAAAAATAACCAGTTATGTTGCTGTAAAACGTTCAAGTCCCTAATCCCTACTTTCTCCCACTGAGAGACTTTTAGGGCATGATTTCTGAGGTTCCTGAGGTACACAAATGTCAAGCTGGGCCTGAAGGCAATTGCCTGGGTTGCAATTTAGTGCAGATGATGTCAGGATATTCAGCTCCGATATTTATGGCAAGGCTTATTAATAAGCACAGTATAAGTACTTTTAAAAAGATAAATATAAGTACCAAGGCTTAATTATTTGTCCTATTCATGAAATCGTAGCATATTAACCCAGAGCCATACGATTATAACCATGAATTGATTTTCTGTAGATTCTTTGTATTTCGTCTTCCCTCCCCTCCCTGGCAGGGCACTGCGCTCCCACCATGACCTGAGCAGCTTTACCTAAAAGACTGAAGTGGTGCTGGGGGGAAACAAAACGTGTCCTGCGTAGGGTCAGCTTTGAGTTGGGCTGTGAAGAGGGAACACCTCCGAGCACTCATTTGGGATAAAGTCATGGGGCACTGTGGAAAACGCTGGTTTTCATAGGACTCCAAACTGGATTCCACTAACAGACTTCCTCCATCTGCCAGTTCTCCTCTTTCCTAACATGGAGTCCAAACTGGGGAGTGGGGTGGGGAGGGGAGGGTATCCTCCCCCACCCGGACCTCTGTCCCACGTGCGTGCTCCGGAGGAGATGAGAGTTTATTAGCCGCAGCCCAAAACAAATCTGACTCTACGCAAAGGTTGTTTTGTTTCCCTCCCGTGCCACTTGAGTGTTTTGGGTAATTCGGAAGTTGCCCAGGTTCTCCCAGGACATCCAAGGGGGGCCAGGTGCCCTGCCTCGGTGCTGCATAGGATCGTCGCGAGGCTGCATGGGGACACTACAATAAACCGGCCCGGGCGCGGTGCCCACGGGATCCCAAGCTAAAGATGCGCGGCCCCAAAGCCAAGGGCTTTACCTCCGGTAGGTGGCTGAGAGATGCGGCAACGAGAGCTGCTCCTCTTTGAACCACGTAGTGAAAAGCTCAGGGTGGACAGTGGCACGCTGTCTCCATAACGACCCGACAACAGGGCCCAGCGCCCCGCCCCGCGGGTCCCACCCCTGTGCAGTTCTCAAGTCCTCCCGCCAGGGCGACTCGCAGAACCTGCCCGGCCTGAGTGCCCAGAAGCCGGGCTCAGACGCCAGGCTGCAGGACCCAAGGGAAGACCTGGACACCAAAGCCAACGTTTGCTTGGTCTCAAAGAAAGCCAGCAATTTTAAGGCCGTGTGATGGGAAAGGTGGGGTTTCTTATTTCAGCAAGTCCTCAGACTATTTTAATACTTATTGTCAATGTTAGCATTATACAGGAGGCACCAGAACCAAAACCGAAAAACCAACCAAACAACAAAAACCACCCTTCTTAATTGGTTTCTAACGGTTCTCGTCAAAATGCCTTTAAGTAGTTATTCTGAAGCCTTTGTTTTCTATGCAGGTGAATAGTTATCATCATGAAAAGATATTCACAATATGAGAAGCAAGTTAGAAAACCATATGAATAGTCTGATCTAATTTTTGCGAATAAGTTTAAGAAGTCTGGGAGTATGTACACAAATATGTTAAATGGTTTGCTCTGGTAGTATTTTTAAAAATCACCTGTAATTAAAATTTGTCCACAAGGAATATACAATATCCATATAATAAGTATTTTGTAAATCAGGCACCCCATTTTTTTTCCTGTTGCCTTTAACACATTTAAGTTTTGTAAAAGGATATACATTAGATAAGCTAAAATTTTGTTACCTGGGACCCACGTGGGGTCCCCCGACACAAAGGACAAATGAATAAACAAGGTCAGTCTGCTGCTGTGTCACTAATCCACCGGAAACAGCTTGTGCTTTACTTTATCTCAGGACCTATCCAAGAAAAACATGTCGCATGGCAGTTTCCTTTTCTTCTGTCAGACCCTAGAGTATTATTTTTCCTCTCGAATCCCTATTCTCTCAACCCAACAGAAACGTTTCCCAAGTTGCATGAATGAACCTTGAAAACATTATGCTGAGTAAAAGAAACCAGTCACAAAAGGCCATGTATTATAAAATTCCATTTATAGAAAATGTCCAAATAGGCAAATCCATAGAGACAGAAAGGAGATTATTGGTTACAAATGCTGCGGAGTTTAGGAGATGAAGAGTGACTGCTTGCTATTGGGTTTCTTTCTAGGGTGATGAAAACATTCTAGAATTAGATTATGATGATGGGTGCACAACTCTCTGAGTCTACTAAAAAACCACTGAATTGTACACTTGAAAATGGTATATTTTATGGTGCATGGATTATTTCAGTAAAGCTGTTTGAAAAAGGAGATGGAGCTAATGTTTGCTGAGCATTAGTGGTGTCAGCATTTGTGCTAATCATCTTATATGCACCGTTTTACTGTCTCATAACAACCACTGCTGGTTGGTTATTAACCTCTTTTTCTATTAATAGATAAAAACAAAAATTAAACTTAAAGAAATTGAGTAAATGTACATGAAAACAAAGGTGAGGGGCAGCATGGGGAATCGAATCAAGAGCTAACTTTAAAGCCCACACTCTTTTCATTATACCAGTATTTAAATGTGCACATGGTGCCACATTTGCAAGGAAGTCCCAGAACCTCAACTTTTATGAACAGTTTCCTCTTGAGAATTGAACTCTTGTATTCCCAGATTGAAGACTACAGGTTTCTACAAAACAGATGATAGAGACCAATTTAAAACAATCACTTTATTAAAAATAGCAAATTTCACAAATAATCATTTAACATTTTGTTGTCACTGGCCATTGGAAAACACATCAGCGCGTGCACTGATTGTCTAACGTAAACTGAAGCTGGGCTGCCACAAAGAGCCTGTGCGTCATCAACTTAGATGAACAGTGGAATAAGTTTGGTGAGCTCAGGAAGGATAAATCCTTCAGCCCTTTCAACAACATTTAGCACAATTCATTTCAAGTATAACCCCATAAGGCAACAATATAAACTATAGCAGCACAACCTCTGCATCACATTTCCTGGTTAAGCCTCAACAAGGCCTCCAGTTATAGTGAATTACGGCAAGTCAAATTTACTCAAGCAGTATGTGAAACTCATTGCATTGGCACTTTAGTTACTTTAATTCGTTAGTGTGGAAGATGATTCGGCTACTGGATTCAGCTGGAAAAGTAAAGAATGCGGTTTTTCTTCAAACCGCAAGAAAGCAACTGCATTTCATTTTAGCTGGAAGAAGTATTTGGGACATCTTGTGCATCTGCCAGGTGGAGTTTTTGTCTGAATTCATCAGTTAAGAAGATTTTCATCTTATAATAATTCTTTTAAATTTCTGCGAATTACACTCAGGAGCTAAGAGAAAGGTATTACAAAAAAGAAATATGTTTAAAGGGAAAGTGCCAATATTGCTACTGAGAAACTTGAAAGTGGTAAGATAACTTTTAAATGTACTGAAGTAATTATACTATGCCTAGAATTTGAAGACTTCAAAAAGAGTCACCAAATCAAGACTATATTCCAGGTTCTAATAGAGCACAGAATTACTTTAATGAGTAAGAATCATTTTCATAAGGAGCTGATTAGAAGCAAATGTAACTCACTGGACTAAAAAAATGCATTTGCGAAGACAACATCAGTTTATCATCCTTCAGAAAACAATTTCTTTGTAAAAGTCAAAAATAAAATCTTCATAGCTCTAAAACCTTCCCTATAATTCTCGAACTTATTCTTCAAGAAGATTAGAAATAGCTGGAATTCCTGTAGATATAAGTCCCTTATCATACCTGCCTTTCATTTTCACTCTTTCATCTATATGATCTACCTGCTACCTGTTTTTCAAGACCCAATTCAAACAGTGATATGGATACATTGAGAACGAAATGCCAGTAATACGTGTTTGGCAGAGGCTGCAAAAAGGTTGCAAAAATGTACAGACATGAGCACTGCCATCGAAGATTCTCATCCAGGTGGAATGCTGAGATTTAACACATATAAAAAACAACAGATAACGAACAAAAGGCAGAATGCTAGTTTGAGGTACAAACAAAATGCTTTTGGAAGTTATGAGCTTCAGTGTTATTTGACAAGGAGAAGGGGGAGGGCAGAGCAAGTCTAGGTATGAAGTGCAACCTGAAAAAGGCCTGAAGGGGAACATGAACATGAAGGGCTCTTGGGCATCCAGAGAGCCAACTTGGTGGGAATATAAACTATAACAGGATATACAGGTTGTAATTAAATTATTGAGACCCTTTAGAAAGCTTGACATGGTAAGAAATAGGAATGGCAAGATGAGTGTGATGTTTAAGGAAGAATAATTTTGTAACAATATCTAAAGTCTACAGCAGCACTGTCCAAAAGAATTATAATGCAAGCCACAGATATAATCTTTTAAAATATATTTTATTTACACTAATATAATAAAAATTATCATTTCAACATGTAATCATAAAAAGCACTGAGATATTTTAATTCTTTCTTTTTTTTTTTTTGGAATAAGTCTTTGAAATCAGGTGTGCCTATTACACTTACAGCACTTTCTATTTCATGGGCGTAGCAGCTACATGGCTAGTGGCTGCCATATTGGACAGCGCAGCTCTAGAGCTGGAGCAGAAATTTGAAAGGTTATGGAATCCGGTGAGGAGGGTCGAGAATGAAGAGTAAAAGGCAGAACTAATGATACCTGACAACTAATCATAATTAAGAGATGACAAAAAATTTCATGTCCATGTCCAGGCTCAATGGCAGAAAGTGCCATCGATTAGCAGTATCTGCTATGGTCATAGAGGGGTTTTTAAATACTCATGGAGACTGAAATACCTGAGGCACTGATGATGGAGAGGGAAATGGGGAGGGGAAAGCTTGAGGAAATGAGGGTGGCCAGACTTTGCTCAAGGTTACACAGCTGCTTACCAAGATTTGAAACCAAGCAACCCAAAGCCCATGCTCTTATATTCTACCTCGCTGCCTTGTTTGACTGTAGTGGGTGAATTGAGGGAAGTGGTGAGACAAGTAAGTCTAAATGTCAAGCAAACACTCAGGTACGAGGGTAAGAGATATGTTAGTGTCATAAGCACAGAAAGAATAGAAAGCTTGAAACAAGTATAAAGAACAAAGAAGCAGGAATTATTTTCAGAAGTAGGGCTTCTGAAAAGCCCTGTAATTAACTCATATCTTACCCCATCTTTCTTAAAATGATGATGATACCTTCCATTAATACCTCCCCACAATTTATGTGGTTTCTCAAAATCTTCTGTAAAATGGGGAGTATAATACCACCTACTTCCAAGGGTAAACCAAATGAGATAGTGTATGTTAAATCCTTCATATAATACTTGACAAATTGTATTCAATAAAAATTAGCTGTTAATTGCTTTACTAGATTTGTATATAACTCCCTATTTCTTCATTGTTGTTACTGCACAATTTAGCAGTTAATAACAGTATGTTATAGTAATAATAAATATATCTATACATACATACATACACACACACACACACACACACACACACACCAGGGGTGCCAAAAAATATGTAAACATGATTTGTATTCATCTTATGTTATTGGTATATATTGAGTATTACAATTTTAATACAGTTTTTGGCCTTTCTTAAAACGTGTATACATTTTTTGGCAACCTGTATGTGTGTGTTTGTGTGTGTGTGTGTGTGTGTGTGTGTGTACACAACGTAGTTTGGAAAATTTCACATACACATCATTATAGGTAGCAATTACCCCATATTACAGGGGACACAGATGTTCAACAATTTGCTCAAGGTTATATTATCAAAATGTGGAACCAAGTTTCAAACATCAAATCTCTTGACTCTACAACCGTATCCTTTCTAGTATCTCAGTATTTTGATTATAGGGGATGTCTTATCTCTCAAAGGAAATTATTTTATAGGTAGGATCATTTCTTATTGTTCTATGTACCTCACATTGTGCTTATCACTATGTAAACAAAATACATTTTGATAAGTTCCTGAAATAATTGCTCTAAATTGAAATGTCAAAACCTGAATATTTTACATGTGCCTTGATAATTTCCTTTAAGCTAATCCTATGATACACTCTGTGCACTTAATTATGAAAATGTCATTTCACTAGCTATGTAAGCATCCCTTGGAGGCTGAATTTTAATGTCTAATTTTCAAATTACGGATTTAAAATATTTATGTAATAATATTAAATTAAGCATAGTATATCTGGATATCCAACTGCCAGTTAGCCTCAGAATCTATGATTCAAAAAAATTTATGACAACTGGCTTAATCCTCAATTCTCTTGATTAAAAAAGTTTTTAAATTTGTTTTAAAAATACAAAAACAATACA
Organism: Rhinolophus sinicus; assembly: GCF_057876585.1. Taxonomy (NCBI): domain Eukaryota; kingdom Metazoa; phylum Chordata; class Mammalia; order Chiroptera; family Rhinolophidae; genus Rhinolophus; species Rhinolophus sinicus. The sequence continues at coordinate 23,502,461 of NC_142502.1, forward strand.
GAGCAAAGCAGAACAAACCAGAAACAAACAGAATTTCTGCATACAAAACTATAAAATTCTATTTAGAAAGCAAAGGGGAAGAGAGATGGCCCTAGTAAATAATAGTAGGTGTCTTTGTTCATTAGATCTAAAAACACATCTTTCTAAAACTTGATTAGGACTATTCCCCAGAAATTATAATTTGCGGATTTTTCACTGTTGATATTAGGCAAAGGATACATGGAAGAATTCAATTCTTCTAACTGTAACACAAAGAAACACATTTAATTTTAATTTTTTTCTGTTTCAATCCATAAACATTTATTGGTTCTGACATTCCAGACAAAACATTGTTCAAAGTACTGTTCCAATTTTAATATATGTGCTGCTGAAGTGAGCACTAATTTTAATTTTTATAAGAAAAATATCATAAGTAAATAATTGTTAAATACATTTTTAAATAAATTATTTTTCATTTAAGCTTTCTTTAAATGAAAAAGCAAAATATTAAAGAAAAAACCTTTTCAAAAATTTCCAGGCTGGCAAATTCACTTATGCAAAATAATTATAAAGTAGCTTTAGCATATATTAAACAAGAATATGAGAAGAGAATTAAACCAAATGAATAAAAACTGGAGTTTTCCAAGTATTCTTAAAATCATGCATAATTATAATAGTTATATTATAATAATATATTACAATTACAATATCTCTAATAATAGTTTTTAAAAGAAAAAAGACATTTTAATGATCAAAATCTTTAAAACCTTTATGGATTACAAAAAGATTTCATGTAACATTCAGTTTTCAGTATGAGGTAGAATTAATCATGCCTAGAGGGAAAACTCTGAGTTACAGACATGTTAAGTTGCTCAAAGTTACAAATGCAGACTCTGGACTAAACAAACACTTTCTGGTTTCAAATTCAGTGTTATTTTCACCATACCACAGTCACGCTCCTAAATGTATTACAAATTAAGCTTATATTTGTGAAGAGGAACTGATAAAAGGAAATAGTTGCAACAGTGAACATAGTAGATTTGAAATAAAAAGGGTAGGCTTGAAAATTTCAAAGTATAGGCATATAATTTCCCTCACATTTACTTATTCAGAAGATAGAGAAAAACAATAGAATTTCATTGGTGAATATGGAAATTGTTCTGAAACTAAAGTATACTAAATTCAATTTTTATTTGTTCCAAAAAAAGATTTAAAGAGGTAAATTTAATTAACACTTTTCAGTATAAGAATCATAAGTAGTTAAAAAAAAAAAAAAAAAAGGAATCACAAGTAGTGTTATAGGCTAAATTATGTCCTCCCAAAATTCATGTCCTAACCCCTAGTACCTCAGAATGTAACTGTATCTGGACATGGGTCTTTAAAGAGGTAATTCAGTTAAAATGAGGTTATTAGGGCGGGCCCTAATCTAAAATGACTGGTGTCAGAAGATGAAATGTAGACACCGGTACCCATGCATACAGACAGAATTCCACGTGAACATGAGACCGCCATCTATAAGCCAAGAGGCCTCAGAAGAAGCAAACCCTGTCAACACTTTAACTCTGAGCCTCCAGAACTGTGAGAAAATACATTTCTGTTGTTTAAGTCACCCAGTCTATGGAACTTTGCTATGGCAGCTCTAGCAAGTGAGTACATACGGAAATGTATTAAATTACCATAAACACTAAACATAATTATGAATTTACAAAATGGTGGTTACAAAAGTAACCACCCTGAGTAAATAATGCAATATGTATTAATCATGTCAGGATTTTCTGATATACTATCTTCTACATTTAAAGATCTTATATGTACAGAAACTAATATTTCATTTTAAGATTTGCCAGCATTCTCGGAATATGTGCATAACTTCTTAGGAATATATTTCTTTGGGAAAAAAAAAAGTACAATGTGTGAAACCTGAAAACGTTACACTAAGTGAAAGAATCCAGAAAAAAAGCCATATATTATATGATTCCACTTATATGAAATGTCCAGAATAGGCAAATCCATTGAAGCACAAAGTAGATTAGTTGCTGCTAGTGGATGGGGAAAAGGGAGAAGGGAGAGTTACAGTGGTGATGGAAATGTTCTGTAGTTAGACAGTGGTGATGGCTGCACAACGTTGTGAATATACTAAAAACCATTAAATTGTATATTTTGAAATGGTTAAAATAGTGAATTTTATCTCAATAAAAATATTTATTAAGAAAATAAAGAAAAAGAACTATACTCACATCAGACAGAAGCCTATCCAAGTTAGAATCACTAGCTGTTTTTCTCTTATCCTCAGGAAGTTCCTCTAACTCCCCATAAAGCTCCAAATTCAAGCGAGCTAATTTCTCCTGCATCCCCCGAACATGTTCCATCTGTTCAATGGAACATTCATTTCCTGGGGGAACATTCCAGAACATTAATAAAGATTAGGACGGTTCAAACTAACTGTCTTGAGAAAATACTTTGAAGCTCTAGGTGCTGCAAAATAAATTCATTATTCTTTTATACTTTGTTGATGACTGCGTATTTTGTGGATATAATTACAAATCAAATTTCTGACCAGGAAAACAATGACTATCTAAGAAATGACCATGGATATTAAGCAAATGAGATAGGAAAGATTTTTTTTAAATTATCTCTTAGGTAAAGAAGATATTTTTCTCAATAGTAATACCATATATAGAAGTGATAACGTCATCTAATCATCTCCAATTTGACAACTGTCATTTGAATCAACTGATCCAATATTTTATAATAATCTGAGTGAAATTAAGAGTCATATTAAGGACTCCAACCATGAATCATTTTGTCAACCAATTATGTATTCATCCTTTAAGAAATATATATGAAAATATTTATGAAGCATGTAGAATGTTATGAAGCATGAGAAACACAATGTAATATTTTCAATTGTATACACAGTAGTACAAGACAACTTAATTGCTAAATGAAATCTAGGAAGATTGCATTTTATGCCTCTGGACTTTTTTTTTTAACAAACAAAAATGACACTTTTAAAAAGAATTGCAAAATACACACAGAAAATCGGATGTAAACATCTTGAAAATAAAAATGGTAAATACAAATATCTATTGCTTACCAAATGCTTGAAGTTTTCCAGAGTGGAAATCATTCAAAAGACTGAGAAGCCCCCTCTCCATCTCCTGAACGTCTGAGACATCAGTGAGAAAGGAATGCTGAATTGGAGTTGACTGAGCACCTTTTCCTTCTCCACCATGAGGTTTGGTCTTTTCCTTCATCACTCTGCAAAGGAGATGCAGTTAAAAAATTAATTGCAGGATGCAAGATGGTGGAGTAGATAAATGCTGTGCTTGCCTCATCCTGTGAACACATTAAAATTACAACTAAATTATAGAAGAATCAACCTGGAGAACCATCTGAAGTCTAGCTGAACATAAGTTTTGTAACTAAGGATATAAAGACGCCACATTGAGACTGGTAGAAGAGTGGAGAAGCGGAAAGGGCTGGTCACACACCTCTGTGTGGCGAATGAGAATTGGGAGGGACATCTCGGTCATGGAGATTTCTCCCGGAGGAGCGAGGGGTCCTAGTCCCATACCGGGCTCCCCAGCTTGGAGTACGGGTGCCAGGAAGAAAGGCCCCCACATCTGGCTGTGAAAAACAGTGGAGACTCTGACCATCAGAAAGCTGCAGGAAACCCAGATGTCCTCTTAAAGGGCCCACACACAGACTCACTCACACGTAGGCAATGACCTTGGGTTCTTGTAAAGGGACAGTGATGGGGGGGCGGGCATCGGAGACGTAAGGGGAGAGATTGAGTTGCGTGGCTTTGGGGAGAGGACTGGAGGTACAGTTGCCATTTTCCCTGTGTGAGGTCCCTCTCCCGTGCAGCCGGCAGGTGGGCAGCATCTTTCCTGTGTTGAGTCCCCCCACCTACACCCATGGACAAATCTGAACCTGAATTGGTCTGGTGAGCTCTGCTCGCTCCACCCTGGTGACTCACTGAGACCCCACCTCACATCTGGGATAAGAAGAAAGCAAGCAAGGGATTGAGAATCTATTTGAAGAAATAATGACTGAAAACTTTCCTAATCTGGTGAAGGAAATAGACATACAAGCCCAGGAAGTACAGAGGGTCCCAAACAAGATGAACGCAAAGAGGCCCACACCAAGACACATTATAATTAAAATGGCAAAGGTTAAAGACAAAGAGAGAATCCTAAAAGCAGCAAGAGAAAGACAACTAGTTATTTATAAGGAACCTCCCTGTAGACTATCAGCTGATTTCCCAACAGAAACTTTGCAGGCCAGAAGAGATTGGCACGAAATAGTCAGTGATGAAAAGCAAGGACCTACAACCAAGGGTACTTTACCCAGCAAGACTATCTTTTAAAATCGAAGGACAGATAAAGAGCTTCCCAGATAAGAAAAAGCTAAAGGAGTTGATCACTGCCAAACCAGTAATACAAGGAATGTTAGAGGGACTTCAAGATGAAAGAAAAAGATAAAAAATATGAATAATAAAATGGCAATAACTACGTATCTATCAACAATTACTTTCAATGTAAATGGATTAAATGCTCCAATCAAAAACATAGGGTGGCTGAATGGATAAGAAAACAAGACCCTTACATATGTTGCCTACAAGAGACTCACTTCAGATAGAAAGACACACAGAGACTGAAAATAAAGAGATGCAGAAAGTTATTTCATGAAAGTGGAAACAAACAAAAAGCTGAGGTAGCAATACTTTCATATCAGACAAAACAGACTTTAAAACAAAGGCTATAACAAGAGACAAAGAAGGACCCAGTAATCCCACTTCTGGGTATTTACCTGAAGAAACCCAAAATGCTACTTCAAGGGGACATGTGTATCCATATGTTCAATGCAACACTGTTTACAATGGACAAGATGTGGAGGCAGCCTGGGTGTCATTGATGGATGAATGAATAAAGAGGAGGTGGTACATATACCATGTTTCCCCAAAAATAAGACCTAGCCAGACATCAGCTCTAATGCGTCTTTTGGAGCAAAAATTAATATAAGACCTGGTCTTGTCTTATATAAGACCCAGTCTTATATTATAGTAAAATAAAACTGGGTCTTATATTAATTTTTGCTCCAAAGATGCAGTAGAGCTGACGGTTTGGCTAGGTTTTATTTTCAGGTAAACATGGTAGGTATACAATGGAATATTGTTGGTGATGGAAGGGAATGTATTCTTGCCATCTGCGGTGGCATGGATGGACCTGGAAGGTACTATGTTGAGCGGAGTGTCAGACAGAGAAAGACAGATGCAATGTGATTTCGCTTATATGTGGAATCTAAAGAACAAAACAAACAAACAAACAAAATAGAAACAAACTCATAGATACAAAGAACATTTTCATGGTTGTCAAATGGGAGGGGGAGGTTGGGGGGTGAGTGAAAAAAGGGAAGGGATTAAGAAGTACAGATAGCTTGTTACAAAGCAGTCATGGGGATGTAGGATATAGCATAAAGAATGTAGTCAATAATATTATAATACCATGTTTCCCCAAAAATAAGACCTAGCCGGACCATCAGCTCTAATGCATCTTTGGGAGCAAAAATTAATATAAGACCCAGTCTTATTTTACTATAAGACCCGATTTTACTATAAGACCCGGTCTTAGATTAATTTTTGCTCCAAAAGATGCATTAGAGCTGATGGTCCAGCTAGGTCTTATTTTTGGGGAAACACGGTATATAAACTCATAAGCACATATGATGGAGTGCTAAAAACCTGTTATTAACCTTGACTCCTCCAACATCCTAAGGCCCCCACATGTAGTCATGCAGTCCTTTTGATTATACCCATAAATATATCTCTGATCTCTCTAGTTCTCGCCTCTCCACTGCCACTACCCTCTCTTGACAGAACTACTCCAACACCTTCCCAACTGGTCTTCTTGTCTCTATGTGTTCTCTCTGATCCCCCTTCCCTCCCTACAGAGTGGCCAAATCAATTTTTAAAAAGTAAAATCAGATCATATAATTTACTTAATTCAAACCCTTCAGCAGCTTTGCAATGCATGCTGGATAAAGCCCCATATCGGTAAGAAATGCTATCCTCCCCTGTCTATCTATGCTCTAGACATTCTGAATCTCTTTTGCTTCCTAGAAATCCATTCTCTTATCTCGTTATGTGCTAATCCTCTGCCTACATTAGCATCCTTCTCCTTAATGCCATCTTTGCCAGGCTACTTCTACACGGCCTTCAAGTGTCAGTTTAAATGCTATTTCCTCACAAAGGCCTTTTTAGAACTCCTAGGCCAGATTAATTCTTATTACACATGCCCAGCATATACCAGGCTCTCGAACACTTGAGTGATGGTGCTATACACACTGTGACATGGGAAGAGAGAAGGGGCGGTTTAGCCGATCTAGGGGCAGCCAGAGAAAACTTCCTAAAGGTGTATGGAGTGAAGCCTTAAAGAATAAGTAGCTCACCAGGCAGAAAAGAGAGAAGGGTTGTGTGTTATCTGTATAACCCCAACACATACTACAGATCCTGCCATGCACATATATTCAGTACTCAATTAATTTTCTTTACAGTGATGTGTGAAGATACCTTTCCCACAGTGCACTCCCCACGTAAGGATAAGATGAACAGGGAATAGGGTGGGTGCGGGGCAGGGGGGAGCAAGAAAGAAACAATCACTCTTTACAAGAAATCAACTGAAAACACATAGGCTGTTGACAGTAGATCAGTAATAGTTCTTCACAAAGCAAGACCTGTACCTTATATAGTCAGTATCATTATTGAATGATATTAAATGACGGTGCTCAATTGCCATCCAAGACCCACAGCGTCAGCATCACCTGTGAGCTTATTAGAAGCCTGATCCCAGACTAAATGATTTGGAATCTAAGATTTTAAAATGAGAGACCCATATTCACATTAAAATCTGAGACAAGCTGCTACAGACTATAAGGTTTTAGTACAGCAAACATGTATCTTTTCTTTCAAATTACAAGTTTTATCCAAGTAAGTATTTCACATTAGTTATCATTTAGTAACCCTCTCAAGAAAGAAAAACATCTGTTTATTCCTACTTCAATGTTTTTGATCATTTCACACGGTCTCACTTTATATTAAAATAATTCAACCATAAAAAAGCAGTGGAAATTATACTAGGTGCAAAGCTCCTCTGTAAGTACTATCTAAAACATAAGGATGAGTAATACAGCCCCAGCCCTCAGGAAGCCTACATTCTAAACTACAGAGAAATAAAGGAACAAGGTACAAAATGACAATAAGATATTAATGCAAACAAACTGCTGTAAGAATTTAGAAAAAGGAATGATTACCTTTACAATCTCTTGGCTTTCTTTTTCCACCAACTATAACCATATTAAAAATTTGACTTTTAAGTTAAACTCCTCCAGGAAAACCCCTTTCCAATCTGATAATTTAGTCAAAGGAAACCCTCACAACTCTTGTTCTTTATCATTTAGTCCTTACTGCAAATTTCTTTTCCAAGTGTCTTTGGCTATGTCCCTTTTCTTTCCTCAAAGAGAGTGTGAGATCAAGGCAGGAATCTTGTTTTTTGTGTAAACCCAATAGGCACAGAGTGCTACAAGCATTACTTCCTTAAATGACTCTCCACGATGAGCTTGCAATTGGAAGTATGTTTATTTGATAATAATTAGACAAAGGATCGAGATTATGAAAGGCTTTTTCTCTAAAAATATTATCTTGCTTTCCAAATATTTAATGTTATGAAATACTTACAGATATGTGGCAGTAATATATAACACATTTAAACTTGTTACTCCCGTTTCCTTTAGAGCCTGAAGACAAATGATATTCACCAAATATTAATGATTACATCTAGGTGGTGGGGTTTTAGTGTTTTAAATTTCTGCTCTGAATTCTTCCTGTGTTTGAACGTTTACAAGAAATACAAATCATTTCTATAAGTAGTGAAACCACGCTTTTTAAAAAATAAAAACGACCAAAGCACAAAAACTCAGCTTAGTTAACAAAAACCAAATAAACAAACAAACAAACAAAAAACCTGTATGTCTTTTATTCCATTTCTGGCTAGCTCATCAACTTTGTCTACAAGTTTTCTTGCTCTGTATATTTTAATATGATACAAAGCAAGGGCCTTCAAACTAATCATTTATTTTGCATTTTCTAATCTCTATACATACACTGTGACCTTCATAAATTTTTTCCTAAATCATATATAATATGTGCCTTGACTGTTTGAAAAGTCAAGAAAAGAGAAGAAAATGTCAGAAGAATTACAGGATTTAGTATTTAATACTAGGTAGGTGCAAAAGTCATTGCGGTTTTTGCAATTGTTTTTAACCTTTTAAACCACAATGGCTTTTGCACCAACTTAATCGCATTTTGCTGCGGTAATATAAAAGAAAGAAAAAATTCACCTTTTTAACTTTGGTCGCTGTGAAGTTGACTGTGATGCAGGATTTGAAAACCCTGTGCTTTTACTAACTGGAATGGCATTTTTTTTGGCATTCCCAACCTGAGTAGAGTGAGCACTAAAAGACTTGGGACTCCTCCTCTTTACTTTCCGCTCCTCCATTGTTTGAAGTTCCTTATTACACCAAGGCCAGCTTCGTATGACCTAAGGAAACAGAGGAAAATTATACATGTAGGCTGTAACATGCTAAAATAAAAGAGGCTCAAAGACCCACATCATAGGCTGAAAGAGGACCAAGAGAAAGTGAGAATAAGGATGCTTGTAATCTACCGTACTATGTACACAGAAGCCCTAGGCAAAACTGTCCACAAAATTTTTTTTCACTATTTTCTTTATTCACTCATCCCACAAATGTTAGCTCTCTTCCACTTGCCAGGCACTATTCTGGGCATTGGGGAGATGGTACTGAACAAGACAAAGTCCCTGCCCTCAAAAAGTCTACATTATTAGAGGGGAACAATACATATGAAAATCAACAAAACAGCCATGTGACATTCCCAGATTGACTCAAGCTTCAGGTGGCCTTTAGGTTTCCCTTCTAAAACGCATCCTTAGAAGAACCAACTAGATTCAAACAGATGGATAATTGACAGGAGTCTTTATTTTAACTAGTGACTAGAAACCTTATTTCACTACAAAGCGGAAACCCAGTGTCTATCTAGGAATAATACTAATTCTAGTTCTTTGATCAAGCGAAGTTCTGTAAAATGAAACTTCTTCTGTGACTATTTTCTATATACTTTCTCTACCTATCTCCATGGAAACATGAAACTTTGTTATATATGGTTTTGCTAATATCAAAAAAACTTACACTATGAAGTTACAGCTGGCCCTTCCATAAAGAAATCATGTACGGCCTTCTGTTGATCCAGTACTTTTCCCTTACTTTATGTATTAACCAGCCTTATTTTCCTATTAGTCATCCATCTAAAAATTTCCTCCTCCATTTCCTTTTTGTTTATGCACAATATTAAATTCTTCTTAGTTATATTGTTTCATGTATAATAAGAAGTTTACGTGGCTATTTACATCATCAGATTGTAAAGTTCGTAGCACTGGGCCTTTTTTTGTTGTGTTGGATTTAATCATGCTGTGACTATTCAAAAAGACTCACATCCATTGATGTCACCGCTAAAATAATTACTTGAGAATTGTCACGAAAACAGAAGTTTTGCTATTGTCTGGAATTGGTGCCCCTAAGCACTGGAATTTAAACCATTCAGCTCGGCTGGCTCAGGCTGACTCTAGACAATCACAACTGGAACTATGAGACCTCCAAAGAAGCAAAGGTTTTTAAAGGAAAGGCTCTGATACCCTGTTTCTAATCCCAGATTCCAAATGTATCCCCCTATATCTTCGCTAACAATTTTTCCTTTAAGAAGCATGTTTAGTAAAAGAACAGGCATTTGGGGGTTTTCTCAGCATGCAACACAAATTAAATGCAACTTTAAAAAAACTGAATAGAGACGAGGGGATATCAGTTCTCCAAGAAGCAAGTATCTGTATAAATTTATGATACACATAAACGCACTGGCGTTCGAATTTAATGCTAATACACATCCGGTGACGTAAGAAAAAGAAAAAAAATGTAGGAAGTAAAGCAATGCAAATAAACCAATAGTGGTCTACATTAAGATGTTCTGAGGGACTCGAAACTGATCTGTTTTGGGGAAGTAACATCCGTCACAAGTGCACTGAAATCCTTCTTGTATACCAAGCAGCACGGAACCACTTAAAGAAGCCTTTCGTAAACGGCTCGTAGTTGACACACACTGGTTTTGAGCCAGGAACACACAGCCTCCGAGCAGGACCACTAGGACTCTCTTGATTTCACCTCATTCCCCTTCCCCCATCTGCTGACACTTCGCCGCCCGAATCCAGCCGTGGCCACGGTAGGTGGTGGGCGGGGCCTGACGGGGGTCACTGCGGGGGTGATTTGCTTCCACTTCATACCTGAGGAAGGAGGAGGTCGGGGTCCTCTTCCTTAACCTGCGAAGATTCCGGCGTCTCCGAGGCCACCACCTTAGCTGCAGCCGCCGACGCTCCTGCAGCAGCTTGAGCGGGGGTCACACCCCGAACCCCGCGCCTCCACAGCTCCCTCTGTTTACGGACATGACGTAAGGAGGTGGAGCCTGCGTGCTCCAGGCGGTAGCCTCGCCTCTTCCGGCTCCACAAGTGTCGTGCGTGTCTCCGCCCTTTGCACCGCATTGCTTCCTCTGTCCTTCCTTTAGGCGGGCGTGGAGAGGAGGACCCCCTAGCTGGGTATTTATTTGGGGTCTGTGGCCCCAAAGCAGGGAAGGATAGAGGGTAGCAGTGGAGGCAGGAACGAGAAATACAGTAACCTTTCCGGAAACTGCCCCGCTCCCCCTCTGTGAGTGTCAGCTCCTACGCACTACAATTCCCAGCGTGCTATTCGAGCAAGCAAGGCGGAACCAGTGTGTCGCCATAACAACCATTCTGGATTGTTTCCGATGCATCGCCCGGGCTTTGCAAGGTAAACCAACTTTGGCTTGGAAGGCAGCGTGAAAAACCGTGATTCTGTTTAGGGAACCCAAAGCTGAGCCTAATTAGAACCTAAGTGCAATTCTGTTACTACGACTACTCTTAATAACTACTCTGTTCAGGCACTAGACACACATTTTCTCTATACCTCACTACAGTTTTGTCAGATAGGTGTTATAATCCCCGTTTAAGTAAAAAGGAATCTAACAGCCAGAAAGGCTAATAAACCCACGTCTCTTGGTTGCCAAGACTGTTCTTCCACTACACATACTGCCTCTGGAGAAGGAATTGCAGCTTGAGAGAGATGGAACTATTCTAAATGAGGGGAGAAATCTGTATTTTATTCCCTAGTTTGGATGGCCTTCTCTGTGTGGGGTTTGGGAGTGGGCAGGTTTTAGGTTCATAGACCGTTAGGTTGAAGTGACTGGAGAGCACCACACATTTCTCCCACATTTGCTAACGAGGAAACGGGAAACCAAATCTAGAGATTATTATATCAATGCCAGAGAGGCAAAGCAAAGACGAATCCGGTTATCCTGGCTTCTAGTATGGGATGTTCATCCACCACCACCACCCTCCATATTTTAAATTCTGAAATGTTTTATAAAGAAAAACAGTAAACATTCATGTACCTACTATGAAAACTGAATAGATGTTACGTTCTGTCATTTTATATTTTTAGATGAAAGAAACAGAACGTTGCAGATGAAGTGGGTGCCACCTATTCCCAGTGCCACTTTACTTCCCTTCAGAGAGTCAACTACTGTCTTAAATTTGACATGTCTTGTTAATCTAGGCTTAGTATACTTTTCCTATTACTATATATTTATAAGCAATGTGTAAAATGACTTCGGGCTTTTGAAGTTTTACGTGAGTACTATTATATTTTGTGTTTTGATCTACAACTTAACTTTTTCACCCAATTCTATGTTTTTGAGATCTGTGCACATTGATACATATGGATAGACTTCATTTGTTTTAACTATAGTAGTCTATCAGATAAGTTTGTCACAAATTATTTGGGAATTCCCATAGTGATGGATATCTAGGTTGTTTCCCATTTTTCACCATTACAAACAAGGCAATAGGGTATAATCTTCCCAGTATCTTTTCTCAAAACTAATCTTGTCTCATAACTGATCTCTGAATTGTCTTATCATTATGAGCAGAGCTTGCCAACTAGTGATTCACATGCTATATTAATTTTCAAATTGGTTGCTAACAGTTGAAATTAAAGGAATGAAAAAATGGATGTCATCCCATCTGTTTGGCATCGCAATAATAATGGGCAGCTCTGACCACACTAGATCTGCACTGTAGCCTGGCAACAATAGTTCAAGCTGAAGAGCAGCTGCCTCCTTTAGATCAGTTCAAGTGATCTCTAGTTTTTCTCTAATTCCTTTTGTCTTTAGTACCCATCTGACCCCTGTGGTATTTGCATTTGCAAGCACCAATATAATTTAGGAACACAAGAAGGTACCCTTCAAAATGTGCGTATTTCAGGTATTCAGAGTTCTGTATTGAGTCCCTATTTTGACCAGACACTGTCTGGGAGGTCAGGGGACATCCATGAACAAGATAGACAAAAACCTTATAGTCGGAGATCTTATTCTTGATAAAGACGATAGAGTAGTAAACAAATAGATAGTTTCAGTGACAAGTGCTCTGAAATAACAGCTTAAGGTCATAGGGAGTTATTGTAAGGGGTGGGGTCCTGAAGAGGCACTGTCAGGGAAGGCCTTCCTGAAAAGGCAACTTGAGGGGTTGAGATAAGAATGAAAGACAGTTGCCAGCCATGGAATGATCTGGGGGAAGAACATCCTTGGGCAAAACATGGCTAAACCAAAGGTCTTTAGGCGCAAATGAGCTTGGCATGTTTGAGGAAGCAAAGGGTGGGTGTGGCTGGACTGTACTGACTTAGGGACAGAGTGACATGAGATAGAGTCACAGAGGCACATTTTGAATGTGATTTCTTTTTTTATTAGTTTCAGGTTTACAAAGCAACATAATAGTTAGAAATTTACACCCCTCACAAAGTGATAACACCCCCCCCAATTTACTACCTTCTGACATTGTATATAGCTATTAAAATATCATTGACTATATTCCCTATGCTGTACTTTACATCCCATGAATATATGTGTGTGTGTGTGTGTGTGTGTGTGTGTATGGCCAAAAAATGTATACACATTTTAAGAAAGGAAAAAACTATATTAAAATTGTAACATTCAATATACACTGATAACAAAAGATGAGGGACTCCAAGTGGTTACCCTCAGTATAATGTTAATACAGTCTTTTCCTTTCTTAAAATATGTATACCTTTTTTTGGCACCCTCTGTGTGTGTGTGTGTGTGTGTGTGTGTGTGTATTTAACTACAGTTGACATTCAATATTATTCTACTTCAGCTTCAGCTGTGTAGTGCAGTGGTCAGGCATCTACACTGAACTTGAAATCTAGAGTTCCTTCCTGAAAGAAATTTTATTCTTTGAGGTGTACTAGATTTTCGTTTAACTGCAAAATTGCTGCTTTGGATTGACTGTTAAATGCACAGCTTGTATAAATTACTCTAATCAGATACTTTCTTCTTAAGCATGGTATTTAGAGGCTGAGAGCTTTGATCAACAAGACGCCCGCCCACAACACTAATATACGCTATAGCACAGGTAGGCAAGGAGTACTGGTGGTGAACCTCCTGGTAGTGATGGTGATGCAGACGTACAGTTTCATACGCTTTAGACCTAGTAGGCCAGAATCTCTTGGAGACCCAGGAATCTCTATTTGGTAAAAAAAAAAAAAATAGTTTTTCTTATGGGTAATTTCGTACATATGCAAAAGAAGACAGAATAGTATAATAAACCCTTATGTACCCATTATCTATCTACCTATTGACTCATGCCAATGTTGTTTCACTTAAACCCCTCCCCCCACATTATACTGTAGTAAATCCCAGACATCATTTAATCTATACTATTTTAGTGTAGATCTCTAAGATAAAAAAAACTTAACCGTAATATCACTGTTATTCCTAAAACAGCAATAATTGCTTAATATTATTAAATATCCAGTCAGTGTTCAAATTTCCAATAGCATCGTGTCATAATTTTTCTCACGTTTCATTTGAATTAGGCATTTTTTTTTGTAAGGTCCTCAGGTGATGTGTGGGAAGCCACTGTTGTACATCCTCACTTGTTGAGTTACAAACATGCATTGTCCTTCCCCATGAGAAGGTTCAAATTTCCAATAGCATCGTAGAAGGTGGTTATCTCAACCCAACGCAAAAATGGCTACTCTACTGCAGTGCCTGGAAAAGAACCATCCCCTAGTTATCCTTTGTGGTTCTTATAGGGAAGAGATTTTTAGTTTTTGTTTCTTTAACTTGGAAGCCTATACCTCCTTCACTAAGTGTTCCTACACCTCCTTTTCCTCCCAGACCAGAATGCCTAGGCGAAGGTAAGATAGGCTCGATGCTTCTTTGCAGGCCTAACTCAGGAAACAGCTAGTCAAAAAGCCCTAGAGAGTAAATGAACTTGGCACGTGCATGGAACTGACATACTGGTCTAGACTTCTGGTCTACTCTAAGATGTACATTTTAAGCATTAGTGAAGGGTCCCAAAATATGCACAGAGACCATTATCATTGTATTTTACTGCTAACTGCTTTGGAAAAACTAAACAAAGGATAAACAACAGACTTGAAAACTTACAAAGACTTAGACATTTACAAAATTCTTACCTATATGGTCTTTGATAAATTTGTCTTCTTCGTTAGGCTATAGGTTCCCTGAGAGTATATATGATTTTATTTGATTTTGTATCCTAAGTGCGTTGCATAGAACAAGACATTAGGCAGGTACTCAATAAATGTATGATGAGTGAATGAAGTTCTTTGATTTCATATCTGAAAGTGAAGTGATTCACGCAATCCCTCTTTAAACCCCAAAGTCCAAAGATAGAGGTGTGGTCACACTGTCAATCAGATGGCATCACTAATGCCCACGAAGGCGCTTGTATTTAGCTGGACAAGTTGTGTTTCGGTGCACCTGCCTTCATACCAAGGGGATCTGAGGAAGGGATTGATTCTAACGCTTAGGGAAATTGGTGATCGAATGATTCTTTGTAAACTTCGTATGTGGGATCATTTCCATTTATGATTCTACAAAATTTATGTTTTAATCCAATTTCATGTTCACGGAGGCCAAGAGTAGTTAACAGAATGATGGAATGATTATTAGCATGATAGAAGGATGATTCATCCGTCCAGTATCCTTTCTCCAGTGCCAGCTCCAGAAGAAAGCTGGTGTTGTAGGCTTAACCAGAAAGCAAAGTATACCGTGGGCCAGCAAGGTAGCTATACTGCATTACAGCCCTTCAATTTTAGTTCACGTTCAGCAGTATTACCATGGAATACCACAAGACTGCTCAGAAGTACTTACAGTATAGCGGAGAAAGCAGACGGGCGGGATGGAGGGAGGGCGAGGTAGGAAGGGCTCCCATAATACTTTGTTTATATATCTAACAAGAACATTTAAAATGTTGTTTAAACGTAAACTGTTACCATTCCGTCTTTTAAGGGGTTGCCATAATTCCCATCAGTGGAGAAATAGATCTTTATATGGGGCAAGAAAAGGGATGAGACTCGGCTCTAGGTAGGTGGCCCATTGTGTGTCGTAATACAGCACTGAGAGTTGTACATGCACACGTGGGCAGGAAGCTGAGTTTGGGGATGTGAGATTGAGAAAGGTGAATTGTTTTGTCTAATAAAGTGGGAAGAATTGTTCACTGTGGTAGAGGGTGGGAGTTGGGAAAAAAGACACCAAAAAAAGAGAGCAGAGGGGGAAAGAGTCAAAATGGTAGAAAGAACTTTAAAAAGAGAAATGAAGGGACATCCGCTCCACCTCCGTGCAGAGACTACCTATTCCTGGGCCTCGTAGTTTTGTTTTTCTGTGCTTGGGGACCCCAGCCCACTGCCGCAACCATGCTGCGCCAAATCATCGGTCAGGCTAAGAAGCATCCAAGCTTGATCCCCCTCTTTGTATTTATTGGAGCTGGAGGTACTGGAGCCGCGCTGTATGTCATGCGCCTGGCATTGTTCAATCCAGATGTCTGTTGGGATAAAGAATAACCCAGAACCCTGGAACAAAATGGGTCCCAATCAGCAGTACAAGTTCTACTCAGTGAACGTAGATTACAGCAAACTGAAGAAAGAAGGTCCAGACTTCTAAATGAAATGTTTCACTAAAAAGCTGCTTAGAATGAAGGTCTTCCAGAAGCCATCTGCACAATTTTCCACTTAACCAGGAAATATTTCCCCTCCAAATGCACGAAATCATGTTGGTGTGTTATGTTGGGGTTTACACTGATTAATAAATATCTGAAACTTGGAAAAAAAAAGAAATGAAGTCTATTATTCAATTTGTAATTGTTAGTGTTACCACACACACACACACACACCCCTCCATGCTAACATCAAGATAAATCCTCTACAAGCTCAGTTTTGTGTGACGTAATCATGGAAATCAAGGAAAAAAGTTGTATTCTACAAATGTGGGAGATGTAGTGTCGAACAAGGGCAATGTGTATGTAACAACAAAGTAGTCCATAAAAGGCACTGTGTCGGATGAAGCAGGAGGAGCTTAGAGTCCAAGGTGAATGGGAAAATTACAAACCACGGTCTACCCTACGAATATTGGGGTTATATATAATTTCACTTTACTCTTAAAGGTCAAGGCGACCTGGGATGACATCTGGTAATGTGCTGGTCGCTCCCATTAGTTTGTTGGAATAGGAAGGAACTAGGTTTTATACATCTTTGTATTCCCAACGTCTAGCATAGTGTGTGGCATAAAATAGAAACGTAGAAAGTGTTCATTAAATGAATGAATAAATGAGGGGAAATTAAACTCATGATGGCAAGTGGCAGAATGGCATTATTAATTAAACCAAGTGTCATAACTCAAGATGTTTTATTCAGGAATTAGAAATTAGGTTGATTCTTAGTCATACCTGCCTCTGATCTTTAGGTGGCAGTATTATCTCATGTTAAATTGATTTGAGACCAGATTTCATTTAGCTTTTGAGAACATAATTAAAATAAACACTCAATTCTGTAGCTTATTTCTATAACTGTACAGAGCCAACTAAGAAATAAAATATAATTATATGAGATTATGGATTTCTTCCCCAATTTCAACACAAATGAGAATACTTTATTCATGTAAGTGCCATGTAATATTTGGGACATACTTTTACTAAAAAAGTGTTCCTTGTGTATCTGAAAATCAAATTCAACTGGCATCCTGTTTTTTCTTTTTGTTTTGTTTTTGCTAAATCTGGCAGTCTTACCAACCAATATTTTGTTGTTGCTCATTCCAACATAAACAGAACTTCACCAGGTCTGCAGAGTACAGTGATGTTTCCTTATTGGGAGAGATAAAAGGGAAGTAACTGGTAGGTCAGCTTCCTCCTCCTAGGTCTAACTTTACTGGTCTTTGTACTGTTTCCTGCAGATCAGAGCTCTTCAGTTGAATGACTTACCTTCAGGAACCTGATCACTCAGGCAAGTATGGATCATACCGACTACAACAGTTATTTTATACAAACATGGTGTTTTAGAACACTTGTGAATCTGGTGGCAAAAGCCCCGCTCTGTGAATGAGTGAGGAACTCCTGGACCCCTTCACCTCTTACTTATACTTTTCAGAGGTACCTGATCCATTCCAGCTCTGTCAACGGAAATAGATGAATTGCTTATGAAATAAGTCCTATTTCAAAAAAAGTAAAGAATTTTCTGATAAATCATATGTTACAGTTTTATGTATATATTTTAATATAAGTGATATCTTCCAGATAAAATGGCTTCAAAATTTCGTTTGTAAATATTTCTGAAATCAAAATAATCTTTCCATAGAAACAATATTATAAGTGGTAATCAGATCTTTAGATTACCTAGGAAAATATATTTAATTGATCATGTGACTGAAACAGTGTATTCGTAATTAAAAAAATTGTCTTTTTAAAAAGATTGTAATAATAGTATTTTAAAGAGTAAGAAACAGAAAAAAACGTTCAAATATTGAATATTGATATTTGAAAAAACATCGATAACCTGTGCTTGTTTTGCTCTTGCTCCGTGCCAGAAGCCATTCTAAGTGCTTTAGATGCATTAACCCATTTAATCCTCATAATAACCCTAGGAAATAGATTCTGTTATGACCACACTTCACAGATGAGGAAACTGAGACAAAAGTTAAGTAGCTGCCCAAAGTCGTGCGGTTTCTAAGCACCGTGTTTCCCCCAAAATAAGACCAGGTCTTATATTAATTTTTGCTCCAAAAGACGCATTAGGGCTTATGTTCAGGGAAACACAGTAGTAGAGTGGGGATTTGAGCCAGCCCATAGCTGCATTAACCCCACAGCTACCCTCGTTTAGAATAAAGAGTTAAGTAAACGGTCTGAGATGATTCTGAAGGGACATCTGATTACTGTCTAGAGTAGTAGATTGTATATTCACTGAATCTAGCACAGTTCAAAGTGAATGGTTATCTTTTCCTTAACTTAGCTGTATTATGAATACTAATTTTGTGCTTCCGAAACAGAATGGAGCTATTTTTGGAGTTTATAAATGTAACAAGTTGAACAAAAGAAAGAGGGAGAGATTTACCTGAGGTAACTGGATAAGAGTTAATGAACGGTGGCAGTGGATTAGAGAGTACATGCATGTGGCATATGAGGAAGAGATTTCTGGGGTGGAAACAACTGAGTTGAAACCTGAATAGAAAAATCAGAGAGGAGCATAATTCCTCTCTTTGGATTTGCATAATTCTCCACATGAGTAAGAAAGGAAAAGTGGGAGATAGATTGCCCCGTTACTGTTCATTCTCTCTCTCATATTTGTAGTAACCGGAGGTTCATGGACCACCCAGTCAGGCAGTAGTGGACTTCTCAAAGTCCCCTGTCCAAGGCCATAGTCTCTCTGTGCTAAAGGAAAAGTCAACTTGATCCCAAATTAGTCGTCTTTAGACACTCTGTCTGCCCCTTATCCTCGTGCAAAGAGACAGGAGGTAGTGAGTGAGGGTGGATGGCAAAGAATCCTGGACTCACTGTTTGGGGAACAGAGTTCTGACCTTGCTGCCTAATTTGTTCTCAAACCTTTGGCCCCTGTTTCCTAAGCTGTGAAAACAGATGTTGTCACCCACTTTGTGATGTAAGCACCCAGCAAACATTAGCTCTGACCCTGCTAATCTTCACCACTCTATGAGGTGTCCTTCCCATTTTACAGATGTGGAAAAGGAGGCAGGAAACTGAAGGTGCTTGTTTGAAAGAACATAAGGGTGAATGGCATGGTGGAGATAGGCTCCTGGACTGACCGTTTAGCCCTAATGCTGTTCAGCTTTCCTCTGCAGTGCTGCCTTCAGCAGAAAATACAATCACTGAAATACAATGGTTTACATTGTTTCTTCCATAGTGAAAAATTGTAAAGGCCCTTTGCTACTCCAGTTCTGATAAATAGGGAAAAAAATGTAAAACCCGGAAATATAGTTTCCCAAGATAACAAAAATGGGAAGTTTTTTTAAAGCAAAATATTCTGTTTGGAAACGTTCTCAAAAGCCTTCAAATTATGAATAAGTAGATACTTGTAGCACTCATTCATTATAGTGATTTTTATTTAAAAATTATTCTTTATTACATGAATAATAGAAGCTTATTTAGTCAACATGTGTTTATGGAGAATCTACATTTTCTAGGCTCAGTGAAAACTACAGACAAAAATCCCTGTTCTCGTGGAGCTTGTATTCAGATGTGAGCATGGCACATTATAAAAAAATAATTATAATAACCAAATCATTTCTATAGAACAGAAAGGCATACGTATTATGGGGAGAAATAGTGTTGGGAAAGAGGGATGAGGTTGTGTGTGGGTAGTTGCAATTTTAGGTAGGGTAGGGCAAGGCCCTAATGGAGCAGGTGGGTTTTAAGCAAAGACCCAAGGAAGGGAAGGGAGGAATCATGAGAATTAAGAGCAGAGGAAGGGACAGCACAGTGGCATAAGGAGGAAGCATGTCTGGTGGGTAAAGACCAGTAGATGGCCAGGCTGGCTCTAGAGGGAGGAGTGTGGGAAAGGCAAGAGGTGATAAGTAAGAGAGTAAGGAGGGTGGGAACAGGTGAGTAGATTATGTAGAGCCTTGTAGGCCATTTTAAGGTTTTGGGCTTTTTCCCTTGAAGAAATGGAAGCATTTGAAGAGTTTTGAATAGAGGAGTGACATGATCAAGCCTGCGTTTTGATAGATCACTACCTCAGGCTGCTGTTGGGAATAGACCGTTAGAGGGTAATGGGGAGAAGCGGGGCAACCAATTTGGAGACCATTGGTGTAATAATCCATGTGAGAGATGACAGTGCCTGGACCAGATGGCAGCTGTGAAGGAGATGAGACGTAGTCAAAACCTAGATCCATCTGAAGGTAAAACTAACAAGGTTTATTTGAGAGACTGGATGTGGAGTGTGAGAAAATGAGTCAAGAATTACTCCCAAGGTTTTGACCAGCTGCAAGGAAGGATTTTCCGTACACTAAGATGGGAGGACTTGTGTATTGAAAGGGGGAGGCAGGAAGTTCACTTTGGGATATATTATGTTTGAGACAATGTTTAGATGTCCAAGTGGAGATGTTGAGTAAACAGTTATATATTTAAGTCTGGAGCTCAGATCTAGCCTGGGTATATACATTTGTTCAGTATATCCCATGTTTCCCCGAAAATAAGACCTAGCTGGACCATCAGCTCTAATGCGTCTTTTGGAGCAAAAATTAATATAAGACCCGGTCTTATTTTAATATAACATAAGATTGGGTATAATATAATATAATGTAATATAATATGATATACTATAAAATACCGGGTCTTGTATTAATTTTTGCTCCAAAAGATGCATTAGGGCTTATGTTCAGGGGATCTCATCCTGAAAAATCATGCTAGGGGGTTAGGTCTTATTTTCGGGCAAACATGGTAGCTACCCAGGTATTCTAGTCAAAACTGTCAAGTGAGCTTGCCCTGAGAGGCCCTGTCACCGCGTCTGCCAGAGCTTTTGGTCTGTCTCTCCTTTCATCCTGTTTCTCTTTCTCATCATTCTGGTCTTGGTTCTTTTTTTTCTTTCTTATAGAAACATATCTACCATGGGAATGTATCGCCTCACAGTCTCTCAGTTTTGTTTCACCCTGCAAAAATGTAGATGTTCATTCACTGAATATTTACTAAGGATTTTTTTACTTCTTTGGAATATAGTGTGAGGTAGGGACAGAGTCTACAGGAGCTCGTGTCTAACTGGAGAAGCTTGCAAACAAGTGATTACAATGCCACGTTACAAATGCAGTAACAGAGATAGGAATGGAATGCTTTGGAAGCTTGTGGAGGGGGGTGGGGGAAAGGGGAGACTGACCTGGCATAAGAGGTGAAGCTGCTATAAGAAAGACACCAGAAGTTTTAGATATATATATAGTGTGTGTGTGTGTGTGTGTGTGTATGTGTGTATTTATATATATATATAAACACATATATACGCAAATATATATGTAAATATATATATATATTATATATATATATATATATTAAACAAAAGTATATGTGGTATATATATATTACAAAAAAAAAAAAAAAAAAAAAAAAGTTTCTTCTCCTAGGGCCTCAGAAAAAGGAACAAACTCCCTGGCCTGGGTGAGCAGGTTCTTCCGGATGTGGCTCTAGAATAGCCACACCACCTTCCCTCTGCCCCTACTTGCTGTTCTCTGTCCTTGGAGACACTTCCATCAGTCTGCTGTCACACACGCTGTTCCCTTGGCCTAGAGTGCCCTTCCATGTCTGAACACCTCTCAAGAGCTCAACAATGATAGTGATAATGTCATGAAAATGAGAAGAGCCAAATAAATGATGCAAATAATTTTAGTAGCTGACATCTGTTATGCACCAATTTGCCTGCAATCTCATTGAATGCTTTTAATAACCACATGAGGCGGGTACTATTTTAACCCTATGTTTTAAATGATGATATTGAGAGTAAAAGATATTAAATCACCTACCCAAAGTCATACAACTAGTCAGTAGCATGGCTGGGAGTTTTACCTAGCTCTGGCTGACCCTGGAACCCACGCTTCAACTTCTGTGGCCTCTCAAAATTAACTCCTTTTGTAAGTGGCATTGTAATCACTTGTTTGCAAGCCTCTCCAGTTAGACAAAATTAAATATGAAAAAATTGATATTGATATTTATATTTATAGTTGCATTAGTAAAAAATTCTGCAACTAAATATCTTAAGCAAAAATGTCCTCATGTGTACTTCAGTAGTTTTATCTCCTCACTTATTAGTATAATACTGATTGCAATTACTTTTACTTTTATTTTTCTCAATTACAAAAGTAATTTTATTTTAGAAAATTCAGAAATAAAGATAAGCAAGATAACAAGAATAAGGCAATTGTTAATATTATCCGTAGTCCCACATTCTGGGGGGAAAAGCAATTTTAATCAGTAGAGCACATCTCACATGGTTCCATTTCTATGGCGTGCTGGAAAAGGTGAAAACTACAGGGAAAGGAAACAGTGGTTGTCAGAGGCTGGGCTACAAAGGGCAGATGGCGTGTTCTATATCTTGATTGGGGTGGTGGTTACACAACTGTATGTATTTATCAAAACAAAGAGAACTGTACCCTAAAAAGTATATTTTATTGAATATAAATTATACCTCAATGAACCTGACTGAAAAAAATGTAACACCTTGTTGTACATCCTCCCACATTTTTTCCTATGCACATATATTATAAATATATATCTTTAAAATAATTTATGCTATACTTTAGTTTTTAGAACATTTCAAGATTTATAGGAAAATTGCAAAGTTACTACAGAGTTCTCCTTCCACCCTCCCCCACATTAACATCTTATAGTAGTATGATATATTTATTATAATTTAGGAGCCAATATTGAGACATTGTTATTAAATAAAACCCGTAGATTATTCATATTTCCTTAGTTTTACCTTGTGTCTTTTTTCTATTCTAGGGTCCCATCCAGGATACCACATTATTTTTAATTGTCATGTCGCTTTAGACTCCTCTTGGTTAATAGTTTCTCAGACTTTCCTTGTTTTGATGACTTTGACAGTTTTAAAGTACTGCTCAGGGATATTGTAGGACACCTGACTGTTGGGATTTCTCTGATGGGGGATGTTTTATAACCTACTTTTCATTCAAAAGTGTATCAATAGTGCATCTCTATTTTCTACTCAGTGCATATAAATCTAAGGCCTTAATGGTGATAATAATATTCTGTTGTATGGAGGTAGCAAAATTCGATTAATCAATCACCTATTATTGGACACTATAATGTTTTCACTAGTACTGTTATAACAAATGCTACAATATATTTGCAAACATCTTTCCAAATTTGACTGATGATTTGCTTGGGATAA
The DNA here is from genome assembly GCF_057876585.1 of Rhinolophus sinicus. Taxonomy (NCBI): domain Eukaryota; kingdom Metazoa; phylum Chordata; class Mammalia; order Chiroptera; family Rhinolophidae; genus Rhinolophus; species Rhinolophus sinicus. Next base: position 23,525,855 of record NC_142502.1, read on the forward strand.
ATCCTGAGCTGTAGATCTGCGGAGGCAAACTGTATTCAATATATATATATATTTATATTTATATTTATATTTATATTTATATTTATATTTATATTTATATTTATATTTATATTTATATTTATATTTATATTTATATTTATATTTATATTTATATTTATATTTATATTTATATTTATATTTATATTTATATTTATATTTATAAAGTCTTTGGTTTATAGTACCAAAGTGCCCTCCAGAAAACTTGTTAACCACTTTGAGCTTCTAGCAATAGTGTTTCAGTGCTGTATTTCCTCACATTCTAGCTAATGCTGGGTATTACTCGTTTCAACATTTGTCAGTTGTAGTAGAAAAATGTATCACGTTACATTGTATTTGTTTCCCTATTGGTATCTTCTGCCAGACAGTGAGCTCCTAAAGGAAAAAACTATATCCTATTCATTTTTGCGACACCCAGAGTCTAAGTTACTGCCTGAAAGAAATAGGTACTCCAAAGGAGGAGGAAGGGGCTGAATCCATCAGTGATTGTGCGATCCGATGAGGGAATCCATGCTAAGGAGAGGAAGGGTTTCACCACCACTGGGTGCAATTGTATCCTCTGGGCCAGTGCCCCATATGCATTATGTAATCTACAGGTGTGGCTCTAATAGTGTGAGCTTCAGACCAGGTAGGAGAGAAATCTACAGTAGACCGAAAGAGAGTAAACTGGACCTTGCTGTTTTCGTCAGATAATAAGCACAGTGGGATTTATTTTACCAACTCTGAAAAGGAGGATCACCTGATAGTTCCATTAATATATTCCCATATGACTTTTTGAAACAATAAGAAATATTTGTGATTCCCAGATCTTTTTCTTTCAGTCAATACCACCTTATTGTATATTTGTCATCTTATCAGTTATAGCTGCCCCAATTTTTTTTTCTGCACACTTCTCCAATATTTTATTTATATTCTTTCTTATAAAACCTTGACTTTCTCCCCTTTCTCATACTTTCCTCTTCCTAAATCTTGGTGTCATTTATAAATATATAACCGTGATGATAAATGTAATTTTTCAATTTGTCACTGGAAGAGGGTAATGTAGAAAAAGAAAAGGAATATGTGTTTCATATTGAATATTTTTAGTTTTTTTTTCTTGTTTTGCAAGGTTGACTCATTTAGTATGGTCTAAAAAAAGAAAAAAATGTTTTTGAAGCCTAATGGTAATTCAGCAGACTTCTAACATTATTACATTTTTCAATTTTCAGTGGGAGATTTTCTTGAAATGGTGCTATTTAGAGTATGCTTTTTATCTAAGAATTTCCATATGTTCTTCACAGAGACTTCCCCATCCCTTCCAGTTCACTTAACCTCTCTCTGGGGTGCATTCTTCCAATCTCCGCTGACAAAGGCTGGGCCCCCAGTTGTAAGATAGGATAAGAGAGAAAGGAGTGGGGGAGGGTGGGGCAGAGCTGTCATAACATGTGTTAGGACTGAATGAGGAGAAATTCAAAGATCACAAGTTTCTGAAGTAAGAAGTGCTGCAGTATTAAAAGTAACTTTACAATGTGGATCTTTTTATGATCTGCAGTGAATCTCTTAGTAGCTAAACCTATCAGCAGAGGAAAATAATTGATACTATTTTATTACATAAAAGAAAGAGGCTTACAAGGTGGTGATTAAATATTAAAACAAATATTTTATACTGAAATAAATGAAACCACTGCTCTTGTTTGTTATTAGATAATTTATCATAAAATTATTTTTTTTCTTTATATACATGTGGAGCTATAGGCATTTAAGTTGAATACTTTAAAATTATGCCTTCAGTTTTACCTCATGTCCTTAGTAATATCTCATATTAATTGTGTTGGTTTATTACTTAGAAATTATTCAGTAATTCCTTTAATTAAAATATTACCAATAATTATGATATTTGAAAAGGTAATAGTCTCTATTTAAGTGAAATTAATTTATCTTTTAATAAGATATTTTTTGTTGTTATGAATAAGTTATATTTATTATTCAGCTAACAATGCCTATGCAACCTTACTATTAACTCCATTAATCTACAACTTACAATTGTGTTAAAATGAATAAAGTCAAAAGAACAGAAGGTGGATAACAATGAGGAAATTAAACATCATTTAAATTATCAACGTTGTCCACCTGAGACTGTAATTGAGAGAAGGAAGAGGATCAGAATTGAGTTACAAGAAGGAGCCTCTTACTATTTCTATCTTTAAAGGATCAAACTTGATAAGGACTCTAGAATGTTTCCTTGACAATCTGAGGAAAGGAACTTTGGGCTCCAAGCCTCCTCTAGAGTTTAGCCATTTAATGGTAAATTGGTAGTTATGAGGTGAGATCAAACAATACAGTGAATGTTTAAATAAAAAGGTTTATTACAGTAAAAGGCACATTGCCATTTATCCCCCTCAAAATACTTCCTCTTGCTTTGAACACACTTATCCCATCATTCTTGCCACTTTCTGGAGCAGTTCTGGAAGTCCTCTTTCGTGTCTTTAGTTGCGCTGTTGTGGCTGCCTTGATGTGCTGAATTGATTCAAAACGTTTACTTTTCATGGTCATTTTGACTTTGGGGAAGAGCCAGAAGTCACATGGTGCCAGATCTGGTGAATAAGGTGGATGAGGACACACTGTAATGTTTTTATTTGACAGAAATTGCCGTATACCAGAAGTGATGTGTGATATGGAGTGTTGTCCTGATGGATGATGATTTCAAAACAGTTTCTCTCAACCGTAGCTCACACCTGACTGACTGCTTCGAACAAGTTGAAACCTGTCACACACTGTTACTAAGGTTCGACATGCTGCTTCTGGTATTGAATACCCTGCCTTTCTTCTGGATGGCACTCAGCAGCAGCGTTCACCCTATTTTGTGATCACAACAGTGAGGCTCCATGTCACACCGCTTCTGGTAAACGGCAATTTGTGTCAAATGAAAACATTACAATGTGTCCTCACCCACCTTATTCACCAGATCTGGCACCGGGTGACTTCTGGCTCTTCCCCAAAGTCAAAATGATTCAGCACATCAAGGCATCCATGACAGCACAACTAAAGACACTCACGAAAGAGGACTTCCAAAACTGCTTCAGAAAGTGGTAAGAATGATGGGATAAGTGTGTTTGAAGTGAGGGGGAATATTTTGAGGGGGATTAATGGCAATGTGTCTTTTACTGTAATAAATTTGTTTTATTTAAGCATTCACCATATTGTTTGAGCTCACCTCATATTAGGCATTTCGGTAAACTAAAATGAACATATCTTTCTGAATCCCATCACTTCAATTCCAGAATGTTAAATCTTTTAGAATAACCAGAATGTTACAGCTAAATTAAACCTTTCATAGAGGAAGTTAGGCATGTAGAATTCCCAACCATGTTTTTCAGAAAAGATGTTTCCCAGGCCTGTAATAACTTGTTGGCAGAGAAGCACGCAGAATGCTGTCAGCCTGGTCAAATGTTTTAATAAAATGCAACCTTTAATTGGAATGATAAATTTAGCCATTGGATAAATCAGTCAAGATTTTTTGGACAACTCTGTGAACTTCAGATGGCAGAGGCAAACTTTCCCACATAAAACAATAAAGGACCAATAAGTAGTGTTTTCCATTCCTATATTCTGTTCCCATCATGTCTCTATCACACTCGAAAGCCTCCCATCTTTCCCTATTAGAGAAGCATCTCCCCGACATGGAACACTGGTATTCTATAAGACAATAATAGATCTTGCTGAAAAATAGATGCCTGTGGAAAAATTGTTTTTCTAAAATATATTTTTAAATCTACATATGTAAGAACAATTCTAAGTACCATTAAGGAATTATTAGCATGGGATAACTGGCCCTTAAGGAATGGAGTGCCAAGTTCTTTGCATCAAAAAATCACCTTTAATAAGTTAAAAGACACTAGAGACTGGAGAAATTACATGCTACACATATAATTGACAAAAGATTGATATCCAGAATATATAAAAAACGTTGGCAAGAGATCGAATAGGTAGTTCATGAGGAGAAAATCAAAATGATCAGTAAAGACACGAAAAGATGTTCAGATTCACTAGTAATCAGGTGAGTGCAAATTAAAACTAAAACAGCATTTCATAGTCAGATTGGCAAGAAAAGAACTAAAAAGTCTGCCAATATGGAGTGCTGTCAAGAATGTGAAACAGGCATCTCATACACTGCGGCTGGGAATATGAGTAAGTCCCACTGTGGAGAGTTGAGTAGCAATAGCAAGTAAATGGAAGCTGTGCTTAACTCATGATCCAGTAGTTCTCCTTCTAGGTGCACTCACATGTGCAGGAGGAAATAGACACAACAATGTGCATTGCAACATCGTAACAGGAAGAATTGGAGGCAATATACCTGTCTAAATATGCCTAAATAGGGGAATGGATATACTGGGAAGTAGTAATTCCTTGATTCAACAAAATTTTATTGAGTGTCTGTAGTATGCCAGTGCTGTTCTGGGTATCGGGGATACGTTCAGTGTGGAAACAAAAATATCTGCTTTCACAGAGCTTACATTTTATTGAGAGGAAGGGTGTGGGGTGAGGAGAAGAGATAGGAAACACACACACACACACACACACACACACGAGAAATATGAGCTGTAAGAGATGCTGAGATGTGTCATGAAGAAAAATAAAGCAGAGGAGGAGGGGGGAAGGAGTTCTTGGGTGGTGCGGTAGATCCCACTGGGCAGTGCCATCTGAGGCCTGGAAAGGTAAGGAGTGATCCGTGCAGACATCTGGGGAGGAACACTGGAGGCCTGTGAGGCTGAAGCAGGAACGCCCTGATGCAGAATTCCTGGCCTGTTTAGGAAACAGCATCGGTGGAGGTGGGGGTAGGGCTGGGGGTGGCCAATGCCTACAGACAGGTAAGCCAGAGCCCACTTTGAGGACCACTGCTCGATCTGTGGGGCAAACATTCACTGAGCACTCACAACGGTACCCGGGACCATTTTAAGCTTACACATATTTTGTTACCTAACGTAGTTGTCTTAAGTCTTAAGGTATTCAGCCCCATTTCATAGATGAGGAAACAAAGAGGATGACTCATTCTGATTCAGTAAATTGTGGCATGCTGATTCAAACCCAAGACAGCGAGCAGACTCTCAGCTCCTAGGTGGTCTGCCTGCTGCCTCCGTTCTCCCAGGAGTTTTCCCCCAGTGCCATGTGTCTTTCCCACCATCCCAGGCTAGGCCTGTGTGGCTTTCTGGCCTCATCACCCTTAGCACCTCGAAGTTTTGGTGACCTCTGGAACCTGGGAAGATAGGAGGTTGGACAGTTGCCCTCTGCCTCGGCCTCCTTATTTTTGCCATCTCTCCCGGACTAGCACATCAGGCTGTACAGGTCTACGCAGATTTCCTCAGTGAAGGGTTGGGGCCATTTCACAAGGGAATTTCATAAGTTGGACTTTCTCTTGAGTCTCAAAAGGGAAGGCAAATTAATAAATCTGAGGCCCTTATAAGAAGAAGGTGTCCTTAAATGGAATGTTGGAAACTCTCTTTATAGTCTGGCAAGAGCTTCAAACTAGATTACATTCTAATCACTCATTTTCTTCTGATTTGTTAGTGGTGGTGGTGGTTTCCTCTTCCATCTGCCACACATATTTACGATGTTATTCCATTTCTTTTATACATTCAACTTTTCTAACCATACTCTTTGCCAATGAATCTGAGGCTGAAAGAAGCCAATTAAAATAAAATAAAAAAAGCCATCTTGGGTTTCACACTTTCTGAATCCAAAAGCAAATCTTTGAATACTTCACAGTGAAGCTGAACAATGGCACTAGCTGTATCAAAAAAGTGACAAAAGCAAGGTCCAGAGCAGGGTCTATGAAGTGTGCTACCAGTTGGGTGTGAGGAGAAGCTGCCAGGGCGCTCGAGACCGTGAGCCGTGCTTGTCTCTGGGGAGACGAACCAGGGTGTTGCAGCTCAAGTGTGGAAACTGGCTTCTCTCACTCTGGATCTTTTGCACAGTTACAAATTTGTGGGTTTTGGTTTTTGTTGTTTTTTTGTTTTGTTTTGTTTTACCATAATAAATTTTTTTTAATAATAAAAACTGAAATTAATTATCTGGAGGTGAACTAGTGAAAATATTACAGTGATTTTTTTGGAAACAGCCAGTTTCAAATGTACTTGGATATTATAATACTGTATGCAATATTCCCTTTGCTGTGATGCACCTTGTGAAATGTAACTTCTGTGTTCTACCACAGTGAAAACAAAATGAAGGACTAGACTTGATACAGCGCCTGATACGAGGACCCGACCTGCCACGTTACTCTTCATCTATAGGCAAATGATATTTCCAGGCCGCTGACTGCGGCGTTCAACTTTACCCCACGAGCTCAGTGTTCCAGTTTTTAGGAAAGCAGATGTACATTTTTCTATATTTTTGTGTTGTTCAAGAATGAATAACAATAGGAAATTTTTATACTTTAAAGTAATCGTTTATTTTAATAAAGTGTAGCACCATAACTGTATTTACTTAAAAATATAAATACTGTATTTTCTGTGGATTTCTGACACATTTTGGAGAACACACTTGAAATCAAAGCAGTGAAAAGGTTGACATCAACTCGCCACATTATGGACAAAAAGCCCCTTCTCATTTAAAAACATTTTTACGTTATTTTGTATAATAAAAATATAAAATGAGAGCTATTTAACATTGGATATCATTTGTTCTTAATAAAATGTTTTGATTTTTCTGTAGTGGGTCTGTTAAAAATGGGGGGAAATTCAGTTTTGATCATTTCTTGCTTTTCATCTGAGGGGACTTTTTTTGGCTGCCTGCTTTAATTTCAGCAGACACCATATTTGCTGATGTTCTGATGCTGTTTTGAGATGTTATTATATTAAAAAGCATTTAACTCCTGATGGTCATCTATGAATACATTATAATATTAAAAGGCACCCTGGGGTCAGTTAGCTTGAGAAAAGGATAAACAGGAAACTCCTCAGCTCTTTCTATTCTGGTTCCCTCTCTTCTTCCCGCTCATGAAACTTCCCTTTAGCCAAAATATTCTACCCTTTGTCCCTGGTTCCACTTCATTTCTTATATTTTCCAGAACTTGTTCTTATCCCTTCTCTCATCTGGACCCCCCCTACACACACTTTCAAAACTATGCTTTAAGGGCCAGAATAAATCTCCCTTTTCCTTTACGCTTTCCCTGACTATCCCCCGCTGCCATGACATTAGACGCCACCAGATTCTTAACACATACCATTTCTTTCCCTCACTCGGTCATTATCATTTACTACGTGCAGCATGAAGAGTAATGACCCCACTGAGACGTCTGCGTCCTAATCCCCAGAACCTAGGAATATGGTAGGTTGCGTGGTAATAACAAATGAAGGTGGCAAATAGAATTAAAGTTGTAAATCAGGTGATCTTACAGTAGGCAGATTATCCTGGGTTATCCAGATGGGCCCAATGGAATCCTAAGAGCCTTTAGAAGTGGAAGAGGGAGTCAGAAGAGAGAACCAGAATGATTCGGCCTGAGGCTTCAGACGTTGCTGGCTTCATAGGGGGCCCTGAGCCAAGGAATGTGAGTGGCCTCTCGCAGCTGGGAAAGACAAGGAGACAGATGCTCCCACTAGAGCCTCCAGAAAGAACGCGGCAGCCATCTGATACCTTGGTTGTAGCCCAGGAGATGCACTTCTGACTTCTGACCTCCAAACTGTAAGTTACTAATTTGTATTGTTTAAGCCACTACATTTGCAGTAATTTGTTAACGGCAGCAATAGAGAACTAATATACTGCGATTACTTTGTTATCTTTTCAGATATTTTGACATCATCCTCTTAAGTGATTTTAAGTTCTAAGAAGATGAGTACCAAGCCTTACATATCTTTATAGGCCAACATCATAATAGTGTATTGAACATAGAAAATGTTATAATCTGATTCTAAAAATTCAGGGAGAAGAGGGAAGTGTTAACCCACTAAGAAACTATATACTGATGTTTAGATGTCATGTCCACACACACAGGCTCCATCCAGCAGGGCCTTAATATCTATGAGCTTTAATAGTTCTGATAGTGGTCGTCAGTACACATGCATCACATAAGGATGTTTCACTCGATGGCTCACATACACAACAGTGGTCCCGTAAGATTGTAATGGAGCTGAAACACTGTCGCCTAGTGACATCGTAGCTGTCATAATGTCAGCACCATGCATTATTCACATGTTTGTAGTATGCTCGTGTAAACAAACCTGTGCTGCCAGTTGTATGAAAGTATAGTACATACAGTTATGTACAGTACATAGTACTTGATGATAATAACTTTGTTACTGGTTTATGTGCTTACTATTTATAGTTATTTTAGAGTGTACTTTTTCTACTTATAAAAAAAGTAAATTCCTATTGGACCTCTAGAAGTTTCACCGAAGTAGCAGGCCTTTGAATCTGGTAGTGTATATCTCCCACCCTCTAGCACACCAGTGTCACTTTCTATTCACCAAGTCTATTTAGCATAATGTCATAGTGGGCCAGCTTGATTTGCTGGAGAATGTCAAGATAATCAAGAATTTTGCAGACAATATTATGAAGAAAGCTGGCGTTTACATAGCCCGAGTCAAGACTATAAAATGTACTGCTGTCCTTCTCATGTAAAAGTGTAATTTTTGACCCTCTTTATTGTTGGGTATTGGAAAGAACGTGTTTGTAAGATCAAGAGCTATATACCTTATGCCAGAGCTTGTGTTGGTGTTTTCTATTAAAGATATTACATTCAGTCCATCAGCTATAGTTGGAGCTATCAAGTGGTTAAGTTTAATATATCTCCATTAACCAACGTGATCCATCTGGGTTTTGCAGGGGTCATACAGGTAAATTAAACAGTGATATGATGGAAACCAACACTTCTGCATCTTTTAAATATTTGAGAGTTGTGTGAATTCCTGAAATTCCTCTTGGGGTGTGTTTGACTTACTATCTTGACACTTTGATTATGGCAAAGGTGGAGGAGAGACATCTTCATAGCCCTTCTTACCATGGTAACCTTTACACAGGCCAGAGAGTGAAAATCCTGCCAAATGGTAAGTTTGTCCATTCAGATATCATGCTTGGGAACTGGAGAAGTAACCTCGGAATAGGTTATTTCCTGTCTTCTGGATTCTACTCCACAGAACTTGGGAGCGCACGGGAACATGGGCGTGGTTCAAAACTGCATTGATCACCAGTCTCCGTAAGTCCTTCCTCTGCCCAGTGGTCTGTGATGGCATTTGGGGCGTGCTTGTTTCGGTCCAGACCCTGTCATGTAACAAAACGTCTGTGAGGACTCCTTTCTCCAGTGTACAGGTTCTACAGTAAATGGCTGCAGGAGATTTTGGGCAATGTCCATGGGAGTATTTATTGTGCGTACTTAAGGGGGTATTCCTCAAGAACACCCATACTCCCCTTTAACCATGGGCTCTCGTCTATGAATGGGCTTCACGCTGGATGAGAGACCACAGTGTTTTTCAGTTTTGTAGTTCGTGTCTGTCTTTCCAGCAGTTGTTTTGCTTTTTTGTTTACAAGGCGAGTAAGTCAAGTAATGCCTTGCTCGGGCATCCGTCTGTCTTGATCCTAGAAACATCGTAATCTGTTGACCGTCACCACAGATTTCTGGAGGCCAAGACACTCTGATTGCCACCCCAGCCTTGCTGGCTACTACAGTGCTTATGCCTATGTATTCTGTCAGTGAGGTGCCACTACATGGCCTCCGCCTTTCTAGAATCCTGTCCTCTCTATTGGTACTAGAAGGCCAGTTTCAAGGTAACATCTCATTAACACATAGAGAACATGTGTCATTGAGTTTCTCAAAGATCCCAGTGCAATCTTCTTGTTCATTCCTTATTCCCTTAGTGAATGAAGCCAATGTCCTCGAGGGCTTCCTGGGGACCATAGTCAGGTAGTAGGTTCTCAGATCATATGTAATAAGTGTAATACAACTGTTTTAACATTTTCAGTTTCCTGAGCCTTGTGGTCCTTTCCTCAATAGTCTACCAAAGGAGTTCTGGCATCTTAAACCTCATTTACAAAAGGACATATACATGGCCAAGCTTTAAGAGCCCATCTCAGCAGCATATTGGGACGACTCCAGGTTTCCTTTCCAGCAGACTAAACCCCACGTCATAGGACACTGCTCCAAGGTCAGCAAGTTCTCCACTCTGCAGATTTATATTGTCCCCTCACTGAATATAATATTTATATTCTGTCACCACACTGGTCGAACGCTCTCAAGATAACACTTCCACACACGTTCTTCCAGTTCTTGCCAGTGCTTATTATTCTGGTCCTGTAATCATTTTGATCATATAAGCTATTTCCTCCTAGAGTAGGAAATGTCTTTTCCCAGTAGACCCTTGTTACTCCTGAGGCAATGAAAGATATGGTAGCAGATCCTGGACAGAACAAGGCATTGTTTTGTAAGGTGCTTGACTCAGGTGAGGTTTTTGCAAAGCTTCCAGCCATGTGAAATTTTTCTTTCTAGCAAGGGAAGAAATGGCTGCTGTTTCTTGCAGAAGGTTCGTGGGAACCTGGGGATTCAAGATGTTTCAGTTTATCCACCCAAATGTCACCACCCCCACCAGATGTCAGGATACAGTTTTTCCTGTCAGGGCTTTGACTTTGGCATAGAAAACTTTTTGAGGCATTCATTTTCCTTTGCAGATTGGCCACCCTTACAATTAAACCTTGGGCCTGGTTTTTCAGCTTATATTACCCTACAACTACAGGAAATGAGGGTCATTTTATTTTTCATTTTCCCCCCTCTTTATTTTTGATGAAGGCATAACTTACATGTTCTTAAAGTATATACATGTTACAGGAAAGTACATACATATCAAATGTAGAGCTTGATACACATTTACATGTATGTTATTTGCTTTACAATTACCACCTAATCAAGATACCAGTTGCAGCCTCCAGAAAGCTTCTTAATGCCCCCTCCCAATCACATGATATCACTGTCTGACCTCTTTTGTCATAAATATACCTTCCTATTCTTTAACTCCATCTAAATGGCTCAGGGTTTGTATCCTCGCTCCTCATTGTATCTATGAGACGCATTCATGTGTGAGGCAGTAGCTCTTGTTCACTGCTGTGTGGCCTTCCGTACATATTCCATCACAATTCATTTACCCATTCTGTTGATGGACATTGGGTTAGATCCCGTTGTGCTCTTATGATAAAACTGCTATGTACATTCTCACATGACTTTTGGTGGACATAAACACTCATTTATTTGGGGGAGTGGAATTTTCCAGGAGTAGGATTGCTTAGTTGTTGGGCATATGTACGTATAACTTTGGTTAAATATTGCTAAGCAGTTTTCAAAGTGTTTGTCCTGATGTAAACACCCCATCAGCAATGTATAGGGTGCCAATTGCTCCATCCACATCCTCACCAGGTACTTACTTTGCATTGACAGCCTGTCTCATTGAAGTTATCTTGTGGGAGTGTAGTATTATCAAGTTGTAGTTCTAATGTGCATTTCCTTGATGGATGACCTTAATCATTTTTTCATACCCATTTTGCCATCTGTTTATCCTCCTTGTAAAAGGAATTTGGGGGCAGTTTTTTAAAAATGGGCTACATGAGTTTCTCTTTTTCTTATTGACTTGTGGGAATTCTTTATATATTCTGGGTCTAAATATTTTGTTAAATACATGCTCCAAGTCCTTGGCTTGCCTTTGAACTCTCTTAATGGTATCTTTTGATGAACAGAAGTTCTTAATTTTAATGAAGGCCAGTTATCAATTTTCTCTTGTAGTTCGTGTTCCTTATGTTCTGTTTAACCCCAAGATCACATATATGTTCTGTATGTTCTCCCTGAAGCTTTATTGTTTAACTATTTACATTTAGACCCGTGATCCAGCTAGAATTAATTTTGGGGTATGGTATAAGTAGAGGTCAAAGTTCACTTTTTCCATATGGATCTAGCACCAATTATCAAAAAGACACTGCCATGGAGGACATTTTATAGTGGTCCTTGAATTGGTAATTGGATAACATGAGAATGTCTTTTTTTTTTTTTCGGTCAAGCCTTCAGAGCAAACAAAAGCCAAACCATTCCATAAGTCTTATAATTACTATTGCCATTTACTCCAGTGCCAAATTACCACATAACCTAGGTTTTGCTTTCTACTGCCGCTACATTCCAATCTACCATAGATGATTGGAACTAGTGAAGCCATTGCGACCAGAGATTACAACTATCTCACATACTACCAAAAATAGGGCTCTTTTTGCTGCATGACCAGTAAGTGATCCAGGTTTAGAATCCTGTCTTGAGGGTTTCCTTTCAATGGTCACTTCTGATATCAACTTACCTATTCTGGGTTTCCCTAGAAGCAGAGCCTAGGTGTAGGGTTGCATGCTGGCAGTTTATTTGGGATGTCATTCCAGGAAGTAGAAATGAGGGACCAAGGAAAATGAACTAGGGAAACAGAGAAATGCAACACTGGGCTGTATTATTAGGAGACGGGTGCTTGTTCCTGCTGATACCTCCTGCAGACTTCTGTTGAAGGGACCTAATGAGAAGCATTTCCGAACCCCACTGGTGTGTACTTCTGGGTGCATTGTATTGGTACCAGTGGGCTCTCCCCTTGCCCTCCTCTACAGTGCCAGAGAAGCCCTGGGCAGGAAGCAACAGTGTGTGGACCATTCTTGAGGTGAGATGCAGAGAAAAAAAAAAGTGGAAACCAATGTGGAATCATCTGTACTCAATCAGAGGTGATAAAAGGAGATGTACATAAAAGGTTTCCAATGCAAATGTTGATATAGCTCATGGCACTCAAGGATAACAAAAATATCGGAAATCAAGTACTCGAAATCCCATTAGGTACTCTTTCCAGATTTGCTTCTCTCTGTACATCTGCTTTATTTCTAGCTCCCGGCAATTCCGTTTTCTTTGCTTCTCAAGTATGGAGTGGGAAATGACCATCCATGTCTTTTGTGTTTACATGTTGCCTGTTCAGTATAGCAACCGGACTGAACTAGAAGCTGTTTGTTCCAAGTCCAAATTCCCTGAAAAGGAAATCTGATTGGTTCAGCTTGGGTCAGGTACCTAGTGCTGATCTGACATAGTTGAGCCAGTGGAGCAGGGTCTGTAGTTCCAACATAGATGCTGAGAATGGTGTCCTGTGGATTTGGTACAGGGCAGGGTTGTGGGCTCATGATTTAAGTAGACCCCCTTTGGGAGGGGGCCACATTTTGAGGTATCTACTACCTCGATCAAATCTATCAAAACCTTATGATTTCTATCTTTGGTGAAATGTGGAGGCAGTCTTGCTTTAACCCTACAATTATATACACAAACATTTTACATTTTCTTCCAATCTTTTTATGATGTTTTTCAAATATTTAATCCACCTGGAATCTAAGTGTAAGTTATGAGATAAGGACCTAACTTTAAAAAAATGGTAGTTATCTCATCACCCATTATTTAATAATTCATCCTCTTCCCACTGATTTAAAATACCATTTTTTTCATACACAAATTTTTATACGTGTGTGTGTGTGTGTGTGTGTGTGTGTGTGTGTGTGTGGTACTGTTTCTGGAGTTTTCATTGGTTAATTCATCTATTGCTGTTTTAATTATATGTGTGATGCTTTAAAGCTAATATGTATGCCATGAAAGCAAGTATTCCTATTGGTTTTAAGTTCCTTTAGAGGAAAAACAGAATGTGTGTGTGTGTGTGTGTGTATCTTCATACTATCTAGCAGTTTCTTATGCATGCTAGATAATGATAATTATAGATTATATGTAAGAATACATACATATGATTAAATATAAAAATACATACTATTTTATAGTTTTCAATATGCTCTCATAAAGTGTTGCATGTAATCTGGAAAAGGGCATATTGACATATTGAGACATTTCTCTATTTGATACAGTTTACGTGGTAAACTGGTAGATTTTATTATTGTTCTAAATAATGCCCCCCCGCACCCCCCGCAAGAGGGATATATGCCGCTGCCCAGCACAACCTGCAGTGCTCCTGTGGAAAGCTTACACAGCCTCGCTCCTTTGCTGTTGACTTCGGTCGTATGGCTTGTTTGGACCAGTGCTTGTGAGTGGATATGACTCACATTATGTCCAAGTACAGTGTTAATTGTCATTGGTGTCTTTGCCACCCTCTCTCTCTATTCCTTCCCTTCGCTATGAGAACAGCATGCCCCAGATATTGAAGAAGACACCTGCAGCAGGAGAGGAATTGCCATCCACCCATGGCTGGTGAGCAACGTGGCTGAGAAATAATCCTTTGGGGCTACTACACGTGCCATGGTGACTGTTGATAATCATGTGTTGACTGCAGTTACCAGTTGGGTAGATCTGGTTCAGATACATATCTTTTTATAATAACCTGAAGAAGTTCTTGAACTCGAGTTTTTATAACTATAGCAAAAAGATTCATTAGAATAACTGGGACCTCGCTATGGATATGTACCATATAAATTTTACTGAGCAGTTATCTTAAATACAGTCAAGATATAAGGCTCTTTAAGTTATAAGTGAAAGAGATGCCTTTCAGCAAGCCTGAATAATGTTGATTAGTATAAAGATAGATTTGGCAAAAAGAGAGAAACTCAAGACCCATAGATACCTTCAGAATCTGGAACCCGTCCAAGGCAATACAGGGACAGGTATGCGTGGCCGCTCCAGAGCTCTGGTGTTGACCTACTGATACTGTGATCTCTACTTTTCTTAGTGACTTTTCACTTCTCTCTCTGCTACCTACTTGCTTCCTTACACTCTGTACCTTTTCTCTTTTCATTTTCTTCTGTATCTGTGATTTCTGATTTTTCATGCCTTCATCTTGCTCATAAGTTTGGTTTGCTCCTGGCTCCTTCTAGGCCACCTTTTAAACCTTAGCTCCCAATACTAGTTGCCTTACCTATACTCTCCCATTTCAAATTCCCGAGACGATGATTTTGTTTGACCCAGTTAGCGTTAGTAAAATAGCGTCCCCTCAAATTCACGTCCACTCAGTACCTCAGAATGTTACCTTATTTGAAATAAGGGTTTTTGCAGCTATAATTCAGCTATGGACAGTAAAGTGAGATCATCCTAGAATAAGGTGAGCCCTAAATCCAATAATGAGTTTTCTTACAAGAGACAAAAAAGGAGAAGACATAGAGACACAGAGAAGGAAAGGTCCTGTGCAGATGGACCCAGATATTAGAGGACAGCCACAAGCCACGGAATGCCAAGGATTGTCAGCCACCAGAAGTGAGGAGAGAGGCATGGAATGGACTCTCCCCATGGAATGGAGCTTCCAGAAGGAACCAACCCTGCCAACACCTTGATTTCAGAGTTCTGGTTGCCAGAAGTGTGAGAGAATAAATTTCTTTTGTTTTAAGTAATTTGGTTTGTAGAAATTTGTGATGGCAGCTACAGTAGTCCCCCCTTTATCTGCAGTTTCACTTTCTGCAGTTTCAGTTACCCACCGGCAACCATGGTCTGAAAATATTAAATGGAAAATTCCAGAAATAAACAATTCATAAGGTTTAAATTGTGCGCTGTTCTGAGTAGCGTGATGAAATTGTGTGCTGTCTCTCTTCACCCTGCCCAGGAAGTGAATCATCCCTTTGTCCAGCATTTCCATGCTGTATATGCTCTCAGCCCGTTAGTCACTTAATAGCCGTCTTGCTTATCAGATCAAATGTCACCATATTGCAGTGCTTGTGTTCAAGTAAGCCTTTTTTTACTTAAGAATGGTCCCCAAACTCAAGAGTAGTGATGCTGGCAATTCAAATATGCTAAAGAGAAGCCACACAGGGCTTCCTTTAGGTGAAAAGGTATGTGTGTGTAGGGAAAAACAGTACATATAGGGTTTGGTGCTGCCCTTGGTTTCAGGCATCCACTGGGGGTCTTGGGGAACCTGCACATGAGGGGCAACTACTGTATAGGAAACTAATATTTCCAACTAATCTCTCTGGGCTTTTAATGTTCACAGGCCATTGGTTGAGCTGTAGATTGGGCCCCCCTGGGTGAAGTACTTAGATCTGGACTGATAGGGCTGTGGATGGGTGATTTCCTTTGAAAAGACAGTGGACATGAGAAACATATGAGCTGGCATGTCTAAATTTAATGCTTGGCTGCCAGGCATCCCTTTTCATCTTCCCTTGGGGACAAACATGTCTTACCTGATGTCATTCAGCTCTCCCACATAGCACTGCCTGTGTCCACTGACTGGGATGACTATCCAGAAATGATATCACACAGGTATTTCAAAATTTACTTGTCATTATCAGAATCTTCATCTTCTGGGCAGTGTCCATTTCTCCTCTGTTTGATTGAAATCCTGCATGGTGTTACATCTTGGCTGTTCAGTAACCTATAGATGAGACTGAATTTCTCAAATTTGAATGTGATCGACTTTAAAAGGACAGACACTGCCGAATACCCTCAGTCTTAACCTAAGTCATTTTAACAATGCTACCTTAAGCGTAGCAAAATAACACTGTCAGTATAAACCTATAGAGCAGAGGTTGGCGAAGATTTTCTTAAAGGGTCAGATAGCAAATATTTTAGGCTTTGTGAGCCATATAGTCTCTAACTACAATAGTTATTGTAGCATGAAAGCAGCTATAGAGAGTATATAAACGAATGTGTGTGGCTGTCCCTCACATTTTATCTGGGGACACTGAAGTTTGAATTCCACATCATTCTGACATCACAAAATCTTCTTTTCCTTTTCCTCCCAACTATTTAAAAATGTAAAAAATACTCTTTGCTAATGGGCTGTATAAAAACAGGCAGTGGAACATATTTGGTCCATGGGCCACAGTGTGCAGAGCCCTGCCATAGAAGATGCTGATGTTTCTTGTCCACTCAAAGTCACCCCTTTTTTTGCTAATAAGGCCCTAATCTTTTTTTTTTTTTTTTTTTTTTAAGGAGGGTGCAGCTCACAGTGGCCCAGGTGGGGATTGAACTGGCAACCTTGGTGCTACCAGCACAACACTCTAACCAGCTGAGCTAACCAGTCACCCCAATAGGTCCCTATTTTTGTCTTGAGAACATTTCCTCCGTCTCCACCTCTCTTTGAAAACTGTCAGTCTGTACGCCGCAGGTCGTGCTATGGGAGCACGTGGTCTTGGCTACAGTGATTGGTTCAGTAGGAGTGAACGCTGCTGTTGCATGGTGTCCATGTTCCCTCTTTCCACAGGAACATGTAGCAATAAGGAAGATGTGAGCATGGAGATTCCAGGGGCTACCGCATGCATCCTAAGAATGATGCTGACACAGCAGCAGTCTGAGTCAAGAAACTAAGAGAAACCGAATTTTGAGTTGATTTTTGGAGCTCCTGGATCAAGCCACTCACAACACAAAACAACCCCCGGGCTTCTCCACTACATGAATAAATAAAATTTCTTGCTTATTTAAGTGAGTTTGCAAGTGGGTTCTCTGTCACAACAGAGTACTAACTGAGGTAAAACGCTTACCTCAAACATTTAGTATAACTACAAAACAAATTTTAAAATTAGATACCATTGTAACTGCTAAACCAGAAAAGTTCAAATCGACAATGTTATTTTTTTGTTTTGCTGAAACTAAATTCCTTCTCCTAATGCAAATATGGTTTTGGCAATATGTTGTGGGTTGTTCTGAGTTCTGCATGCCTTTGTGTCATACACATATGGTGTGTGCCATGCAGGGAATCCTTTATTCATTGCTTTTGTCTATTTGAACTCCTGCAAAACCTTCTCAGCCTTCTCGTGATACAAACATTTAATTTACTTGTCTGCCTCTAGTTTCCTCAGTCACTAAAACAAAAGAGAACATCACTGTGCTTGTCTTTCAAATCGTATTGATACCAAATTAAAGTCTCATTTTATTAAATTACTTAAGCCAAAGTCTTTGATCTATGAAACTATGTTTCAATTATTAATTGGAAAGAGAAGCTTTGTGTTTTTAACAGGAGATGAATTCAACTGTGGTGATTGTGTCAGTTTGCCATTGGGACATACCAGTTCTCAGTAATTAGGCAGGACTATGACATCTAGACCTGCACCTTTCATTTGTGGCCCTGTCTACACCTTCCACTGACTCCCACTCGCGTCCCATAATTCCACTCAGTGATGTGGCCTGTTACTTCTGTTAGGGATTTTAAACTAATTGTACAATGTTTTAGAGTCTCTTTGTCTACAATTGCATATAAATTCTTCATACGGTTTTTGAGTTGGTGTACTACAATCTGTGCATGTACTGCTTACTTAACCAGGAGTGGTGAGTTAGTCACCTATTGCTCCAAAAATCTAGTAAAGAGATCTCTAAAACATTGTGGCTTCTAACATAAAGCATTTATATTCTGTTCACAGGTCTGCAGATGAGAAGGGGTAGCTCTGCTTTAGGCTGCAGGTCAGCTTGTCTTAGCGCCTGGCTTTAGGTCAAGTGTGGGACGGCCTGTGTATCTTACTCGGGCCCAGACTGAAGGGACAGGAGGT
Organism: Rhinolophus sinicus; assembly: GCF_057876585.1. Taxonomy (NCBI): domain Eukaryota; kingdom Metazoa; phylum Chordata; class Mammalia; order Chiroptera; family Rhinolophidae; genus Rhinolophus; species Rhinolophus sinicus. The sequence goes on from NC_142502.1 coordinate 23,544,311, forward strand.
AGCTAGCACGTGCTCTCTTCATGGCAGTCACAGGAGTGCTAAAGACGGAGGCAAAGGGTGCAAGGATATTTAAGTCCTTTGTGTATGTCATGTTCACTGACATCCGGATAACCAGAATCAGTCACGTTGTTGAAACATCAATAGAATGGGGGAAATGCCCCCATCTACTCTAGCATGTTGTCGGTTTACACGGCTAAGGGATGGAGGGAAGAATTGTGAATAACCCAATCTAGTACATATGGCTTCACTTTGTACGAACTCTGTCTCTGCTCCCCCCACCCTCTGATCTCAGTTTCTATTGCTAATATGCCCTGTGGGAGTGAGAGGGCTTTCCATAGCTAGTCTGAATTTTAAAGAAACAGAATGGTTTCCAGATAGCTTGATGGTCATAAATCCAGTAGCTGTTGCAGCTGAGTTTCCTTTTTGGCTCAACCTACTGGCTTCTCTGTTGATTTATTTTTATGATAAAATATTTTGAAATATAGTAAGCTTTAATTTTGTGTTTTAATGCTGTAAAAAACAAACGTGTACATGATTCTATTATGTGTATATTTAAAGGTGTATACTTAAATATGCAGAGTAACTAGTAAGAGATAAGGGATCTCATTCACTGCCAGATTTGTGGGACCTCCCATAGTGTTGGACATATAACATATGCTTAATAAATATTTGTTGATTGAAATACATTGTTTTCTTATTCACTAATGTTTATTACTGATCCACAATAGTAAGTTGTACCTGAATAGACATTTTCTTTTTTAATACAATAATATTTATATAATCAATATCCTCCAGCTTCATTAGTGTTTTACCCACACCAAAAAGATGTTTATAATGTGATGCATACACAAGTGATAAGTTAAGGTTGTATTTGCTCTTTTCAGGACTAATACAGATTGTTGGTTGCGTTTCTTTTCTTGTTTGTTTTTACAATTATTCATTCACATATCCTTTTAATTTGCCAAGAGTCCTTAGAAGAACATCTAAAGGGATAGTTAGAAATATGTACTGATATAAGCAAAACCTACTAATTTTCAAGTTCACAAATATCAGCCAGTGAAAATACCATTTAAAATTTGTTTATTTTTTAAAAAATAAAATTACTTTTAAAAAGCATTTAAAATTAAAATTATGTATGATGTAGATATGAAAGGATCATAATGTATGAGAAAGGTAGTAAAAAGCGTAAGTACTATTTGAAAGATTATTTCCTTCTTAGAAGGACCTAAATTAATTCCTGGAGTTGATTTATGAAAACTGAATATATCATAAAACAAAAAGAACTTAATTGAAAGACAGTTTTCTTTTTATAATAGGTCATCTACTTAGGAAAAGAGCAAGACTAAAGCAACTAAATGCCTTCTTGGGTTTTTTCAATGATTCTGAAAGTTCAGGATATTTCCTTTGCTTTCTTACAGGAAACATTTATTATAGCTTAAACATGCATGAATGCCTCAAGTTATAATCATCTTGCCAGATATACTTATGGCATAAAGAAAGGAAGGAAACTAACATTCATGAAGTCTTTACTATATGCCTGGTAAGATGCTAGAAGCAAAGACTTGTTGAGATGAGAAATATTCTCATTTCAGAAACTAGGCTCACGAAGTTTAAGTGACAGTTTTTTTACTCCAAAATCATGTTCTTTGGCTTGAGCCAAAACCCAAGAAAACTGTTCATTTGATAGTTTAGTAAACTGACATGAACTCCTGACATGAACTCCACTTGCAAGTTCAATAATTGCAGTGCAGTAAAACAAAGTTTTATTTAGAGATAAACAAACAACAAGTATGTAGATATGTTTTGCAATAGACAAATCACAGTGGTCCAAAGTTCTACAGTGGGTATTCCCCAATGCCACATAAGTGGCCCCCGGGAACCATTCAAGTATGGACCCTCCCCAGTCTTGGGCTTGAGTTGAGACGTTGACTCGTCCTGGCTGGAATTTCTTGTGGTTGTTCTTGCCGTGTCTGCAGCACTGACCTTATTCCTAGCCTCTAAATCCACTTCCTTTACTGGTGGTATCTTGTTTTTCTCATGCTCCTAGGCTTACTTCCTTGTCTGGTGAAAACTCCAGACTTAGTCTTTGACATTTCTTCTCCTCCTTCTTTATAAACAACTTTATTTGGAGTTTATTTTTCATTATCGCATTATTGATTTTTCCTTCCACATGAGCATGTGAAGGAAACATTTCATATAGGTTTCAAGCTCTAAAATCAAGTAAGGAATTGCGATGAATAACTTGTATACTATCAAATTATAAGCTTGTTCAGATTGCAGGAAACTTATTTCTTTAGAACTGATATTTTAAATTACCAAAATGATACATTATATAAAAGCTATTTATTATGGATATTGTCAAATAATCCATAATCCATAAAGTCTAAATAGTATAATGAACCCACATGGACCTATCACTCGACTTCAACAATTAGCGATGCTTGGGTATGAAGAACACTTGACAATATCAGGTAACTAACAGGTAAAGGAAGTCCAGTCAAGCTGAGTTGGTGTATTCTTGTTAAGAAGATAGCTACATAATACAAAAGTGTGTGAAGTACAAATGGAATACCCACATTTTCTTTTCTTTTTTTTAAAGTTTATTGGGGTGACAATTGTTAGTAAAGTTACATAGATTTTAGGTGTACAATTCTGTAATATACCATCTATATATCACATTGTGTGTTCACCACCCAGAGTCAGTTCTCCTTCCATCACCATATATTTGATCCCCTTTACCCTCATCTACCACCCCCTGCCCCCCACATTTTCGATCATTTGTTAATAATCCCTTTAGTAAGGATGCTGTTTATCAGTCAGGGTTTATAAAGTCACACAGTGTTGTAATTTAATGAATGATGGATAAAAATTCTGGTCATACCATATGCTCACTGGTGATGGTTCTGACATATCAGTTATGCAGAAAATCTGATCTTTTCAGAGTAAATCCCTTTAGCTGCCATTCTGTTTTAGATCACCACAATTCACTTGTTTTTTCTGTTAGATACAGATTACAAATTTTACAAGTTTCTGTAATTGTTTTCATGGTCACAGAGGAAAATAAAAACATGCATAAATATCAGAATAAATGACTATACCTGTATTATGGGATGGTTATATTCTAATTATGCTTTGGGTGAGAGATTACAAATGTGAGAAAAAGAAAGCTCATTCTCTCCTGGGTAGGTTCAAGGATACCATCTTTGGATGAAAGGTGATTCTGGTATTCACATTTAGCACATTTCTTGATTTATAAGAAGGCATCCAAATTCTTTCTAAAATAGGCAGGTGTCATCTCTTTTACCAAATACCCCAATTAAGAGGGTCCTCCTCTCAATGATCAATTATAAACATTTAGCAAGAGCCTATTGTCTTTACAATCTGCTTCTTATCTGTCCTTCTTGTTTTTTGAGAATTTATAATCTACCTAAAGAGAATGGCTATTCCCATAAAAATAAAAGCTGCCAAATGAGACCAACAGCTAAGAATAGTAAGTGTTACAAGACTTCATAGGAAGGAAGGATGAACATGGACTCCATGGCTCTCAGGGGGTGGAGACTAGCATAGGCCTTGAGAGCCAGTGTTGACCACAGGTCCCCCACCCCCTATCTGTCATGCTTTTGCCAGCAGTAAAAGACACAGCAAAGATGTGAGGAACACAATGGGGCCGCCATTCTGGAGGAACAAAGTCATCAACATACTCTTTCTTATGCTGAGTCATCTTCCCTCTTCCCTGCAGAATGTTCTTCTTGGTCTGTGACTTCACTCTCAGAGCCCTGAGTTCACAAGAAGAGAGGGCCTGGCTCTGCTCTGGACCTAACGGGGAGACATACTTGTGGTTTCTATCTTGTTCAGCCCAATGCACAGAGTAGGAGAATAAATATCAGGCAGAATCACTGGTCATAGGAATAACAAACGTGCTCTGTGTTGTATCTCTAGAGATCCTACGGTATGCTGCGGCATAATGGATAGCGTGTTTTCCCCAAAATAAAACCTAACTGGAAAATAAGCCCTAGCATGATTTTTCAGGAAGACATCCCCTGAACATAATCCCTAATGCGTCTTTTGGAACAAACCTTAATATAAGACCTGGTCTTATTTTTGGGGGAAACACGGTAGCAATTAAAAAAATGGTGAAGGGCTTGGATTTGGGAATAAAAAAAATAGTGTCCCAAAATAATTGTTCCAAGTATAATAGTAGATGTTGAGAGAGGTTCAGAAGGCTTCAACAGAGCTAAATGCACAATTTGGAAAAATATCAGGTTTGCCCCAGGATAAGCTGACAGTGTTCAGTGCTCAGGATAACTGGGGTGAGAGGTTTCTGTGCTTCTAGATGGTTCACACACGTTCATGGGAACAAATACCTGGGGCTGTGGTAGCTCTATTATAATAGACCAGAGAAATTGACTTGCCCACATTTCTGGAACTATTAAGTGACTGATTGATTCAACACCTGTTGGGATGTGGCTACAAGTTCATGGATTGCACTAATTTTTATTTAATGCAATTGAAGAATTAACAACCTGAGAGACCAGTGAATAGTTCCGGACTGCTGTCCTGCTCCAATCTACTAGCTCAGCTAACTTTAAACATATATGGGGACACGGATGAGTAGTTACCCCTCCCAAGTAATATGTTTGCATTTATAACTGGCATTAGGCTATATCTTAATCCAGGTATTGCTTTTAAAAGCAATATCAACTTGCTACAAATGAAAACTTCAAGACCCTGTAGTAGAATTCCCTAAAGCACGGTGGCTCTGGATCAGAGTGATGGTGTGTGGAGGAGGTGGTGGACTTACAAGGTCTTTTCTTCCTCCATTTCTTTTTTCCCCCAGGTAGTGCCTGAGCAGCCCCAGTGAAACCCTGTGCCCTAAACTGTACATGTGGCGACCCAGGGGGCTGAGGACTCTGAAGTGGAAGAGCCAAAGAAGTCTTCAGGGTACATCTGCAGGGGGGCTGTGAGCCCTTTCATGGCGGCTAAACCTTGCCTGTAGCTCGGAAGTCTTTCCTTTTGAGGACATTGACCTAATCTAGATAGGAGGAATTTTCTCCAGTTGAAGGTCCAATGATGTCATTCTGATTATAAAAGTTAGAAATAACCATCATGTCTGCAAAATTCGCATCATGTCATGGGTAGGGAATTGGAGAAGGGAGTGGTTGAGCTCGGATAACTCTACTTGTTTCTGAGAGTTGCCCATATTTACTTACTTCATCTACCCCACCCCACTCTCAGAAAGAAAAACACTATGTAATTGTTTTGTTGTGATATCTCAACTTAGTCATGGAGAATGTTTTCAACTTCTTTAGGAAAGGAGAACTGAAAAGACTGGGTCTATTCTATATCCACGAGTCAGAATTTCATTGGTATTCTTTAAATTATATATTCATTCTTTATGAAAATAAGGTTTAAAAATGTTTACTTTTTTCCATTAAGTTGATTCTGGCAATAAGGAAAAGGAGGCAAAATTTACATTAGACATGATATAAATCAAGTTTTTCAAGCATTCCTAGAGCAATTTGATTAAAATGTCTTGTCTTAGGTGCTTTTCCCTCTCTGGGAAAATATATTACTAATGTCAGAGGGCAATCTATTTTCCCTGACGTATTACTTTTATAAGTTGTAAATGTGTTTGCCTGCAAGCATCTGAAAATCCAAGAGAGGCTTAAACAAGTACGAGATTTATTTGCTTTAAGCAACAAGATATCTGTGGGCAAGATCCCAGAGCTGGGATGGTGTCTTAGCATAGTCTTCATAGTCTGTCATTTTTGTGATTGAAAGCTTCACATCAGGCATCATGTTAGTGTTACAAGTGGGAAGAAGGAGGAAGGGCAAAGTGTAAAGGAAAGTGCCAGCCAGGTCTTTAAAAAAGCTTTTCTAGAAGCCTCACACAGAGACTTTTGTTGACACTGTACTGGCCAGAACTGTATCACATGGCTACCCCACTTCCATCCAATGAGTCTAGGAAAGGGAGTATCTCACTTTCCAACCTACCTACTAGTAGAGGCAGCTGGCTGGAAAGGTGGTGAGCTGGGTGGTGAGGGAGCTAGTTTAGAATATCTGCCACCACTGACTTGTATTTTCCTCTTACTGATTCCTTGTCATGTGGAATTATTTTCAACAAACAAAAAGTTTTCAGTTCAGAAGCTCTAGTTTAAGAATACAATGTCCTCACCACTTATTTCCTCTTTAAAATGATAGATTTGGGCTGTGTTGTCTTTAAATAGCTGCTTATTGTAGCTTGTGTTTTGGGAACAGCTATCTAAGATCAAATGACAAAATGAAGGGAAACATCTTGTGACCTCTTTGGTTTTAGTCATTTGGGATGTATTTCTTGCCAGGACAGACAGTTCAGTATTTTCATGTATTTTGGTGTTTATTTGTTCAAGACCAAGACACCAAGACAGAACTATCATGAATAATGAATATGTTAAAAAAAAAAAAAAAGAGCCAAACAATGAGATATATACACTTTTGAAATTTACTTCAGTCTATTGAACTAAGACAGTTCCAATTAGAAAACTAGTATCTTTTTCTTTGGAGACAAAAATTTTGTTAATTTACATGGGTGAAGTTCTTAAACTCTACTAAAGACAGCTAAATATTATTGATCATTAAGTACCTAATTTGAGTAGCAGATTCTACTATAATTCTAGTCATTTTGCAACTCAGAGCTTAAAAAACATTTCTTTCTACAATTAGAATAAAATACTCTCAGAGAAACTTTGTAGAATAAAAGATCCCCTCATACATTCACTATTACAAATACCATTTTGATATATGTTTGTTTATGAATAAGAAATAATAATAACCGATGTTAATTGAATACATAACCTATGCCAATAAATTATTTTTTTGGAACTGAAAATATTTTGTTTCTTTTTTTTTTTTAAGCAAAAATACATAGATTTCTTTATTGATGTAACACCGGTATTAGATCCATTCACCAAAATCATAGACACCAAAATTGCTTTTTTACTTCACTTCCATGCCCTTTCCTCTCATTAAATACGCAATGATTTTTTTTTCTTTCAAGTGTGCTCTTCTTTATTTTTTTAATTTTTTTTTTTAGTTGACATTCATTATTGTTCAGCTTCAGCTTCAGGTGTACAGTGCAGTGATCAGGCATCTACATCTTCCCTGAGGTGATCTCCCTAATGAGACAACTGTCCATCGGATACCCTACAAAATCTTTACAACATTATTGATTACATTCCCAAAATTAACTATCATAACCCCATGGCAATCTTGTGGTTACTGACTGTGCTTTCTAATCCCCTCACCTTCCCCCTTATCCCCACCCCGCTTCCCATCTAGCAACGCTCAGTTTTTCCTCTATGTCTCCGAAACTGTTTCTGATTAGTCATTCACTTATTCTTTTCTTTAGATTCCACATATAAGTGAGATCATATGGTATTTGTCTTTCTCTGTCTGACTTATTTCACTTAACATAATGTTCTCTAGCTCCATCCATGTTGTTGCAAATGGTAAGATTTCTTCTTTGTGGCTGCTTAATACTCCATTGTATAAATGTACCACAGTTTCTTAATCCAGTTGTCTACCGATGGGCATTTCGGTTGTTTCCATGTCTTGGCTATTGTGCCTAGTGCTGCAATAAACATAGGGGTGCATATATTTTTTTGAATTAGAGTTTTGGATTTCTCCGGATAGATACCTAGGAGTGGAATTGCTGGATCATAGGGTAGTTCCATTTTCAGATTTTTGTGATACCTCCATACTGTTTTCCATAGTGGCTGCACCAATCAGCAATCCCACCAACAGTGCACAAGGGTTCCCTTTTCTCCACATGCGCGCCAGCACTTGTTTGTTGATTTATTGATGATAGCCATTTTGACTGGGATGAGGTGGTATCTCATTGTGGTTTTCATTTGCATTTCTCTGATGGTTAGTGATGTTGAGCATTTTTCATATGTCTGTTTGCCATCTGTATATCCTTTTTTAAAAAAAGTCTCTTCATGTCTTCTGCCCATTTTTCAATTGGGTTGTTCGTTTTTTGAGTTGAGTTGAGTGAGTTTTTATAAATTTGTGATATTAACCCCTTATCGGATATATGATTGGCAAATATCTTTTCCCATTCTGTAGGATCCCTTTTTGTTTTATTGATGATTTCCTTTGCTGTGAAAAAACTTTATAGTTTGATGTAATCCCACATGTTTATTTTTTCTACTTCCCTTGTGCGAGGGGATATATTAGTAAAAATCTTATTCTGGGTAATGTCTGTAAAGTTTCTTCCTATATTTTCTTCTAGGAATTTTATGGTTTCAGATCTTACATTTAAGTCTTTAAGCCATTTTGAATTTATTTTTGTATATGGTGTAAAGAGGTGGTCCAGCTTCATTTTTTTGCATGAGTCTGTCCAGGTTTCCCAGCACCATTTATTGAATAGACTGTCTTTACCTCACCGTAAATTCTTGCTTCCATTGTCGTAGATTAAATGACCATATAGGCATGGATTTATTTCTGGGCTGTCTATTCTGTTCCATTGATCTATGTGTCTGTTTTTATGCCAATACCATGCTGTTTTGATTACTGTAGCCTTGTAGTATAATTTAATGTCAGGTATCGTTATACCTCCCATTTTGTTCTTATTTCCCAAGATTGCTGAGGCTATCCAGGGTCTTTTATAGTTCCATATAAATTTTAGAATTATATGTTCTATTTCTGTGAAAAACGTCGTTGATAGTTTGATAGGAATCACGTTGAATATGTATATTGCCTTAGGCAGTATGGACATTTTATCTATTAATTCTTCCTATCCATGAACATGGTATGTGTTTCCATCTATTTGTATCTTTTTTCATTTCTTTCTTCAGTGTCTTTTAATTTTCTGAGTACAGATCTTTTACTTCTTTGGTTAAATTTATTCCCAGGTATTTTATAGTCTTTGAAGCAATTGTAAATGGGATTGTTTTTTTTAATTTCTCCTTCTGATGTTTTATTATTGGTATATACAAATGCAACTGATTTCTGAATATTAATTTTGTATCCTGCTACTTTACTAAATTCATCTATCAGCTCTAATAGTTTCTTGGTGGAGTCTTTAGGTTTCTCTATATATAGTATCATGTCATCTGCATATAATGACAATTTTACTTCCTCCTTACTGATTTGGATGCCTTTTATTTCTTTTTCTTGTCTGATTGCTGTGGCTAGAACTTCCAGCACTGTGTTGAATAGAACTGGAGAAAGTAGGCAACCTTGCCATGTTCCTGATCTTATGGGGAATGGTTTTAGCTTTTTCCCATTGAGTATGATGTTAGCTGTGGGTTTATCATATATGGCTTTTATTATGTTGAGATATGATCCCTCTATTCCCACTTTCTTAAAGGTTTTTATCATAAATGGCTGCTGAATTTTGTCAAATGCTTTTTCTGCATCTATTGATATAATCATGTGATTTTTATTTTTCATTTTGTTAATGTGGTGTATCACATTAATTGATTTGCGGATGTTGAACCACCCTTGCATACCAGGAATGAATCCCACTTGATCATGGTGTATGATCTTTTTAATGTATTGCTGAATTCTATTTGCTAATATTTTATTGAGGATTTTTGCATCTATGTTCATTAGAGATATCGGCCTCTAGTTTTCTTTTTTTGTGGTGTCTTTGTCTGATTTTGGGATCAGAGTGATAGTGGCCTCGTAAAAAGTGTTCGGGAGCCTTCTATCCTTCTGGATTTTTTGGAAGAGCTTGAGGAGAATAGGTGATAATTCTTTTTTGAACGTTTTGTAAAATTCACCTGTAAAGCCATCTGGTCCAGGGCTTTTGTTTGTTGGGAGATTGTTGATTACTGATTCAATTTCCCTGGTTATGCCAATAATTTTAGGTGTATTATGTAACATAATCCTCTCAAAAACTCTAGGAGCCAGGTACAGTTTTATCCCATGTTTACAGCTGAAGATAGTTATATTTAGGTAACGTGCTCAAAGTCACATGGTAAGTAAGTAGCATGGCATGGCTGGAATGTGAACTCCAAAAGTCTTCCAAACTTCAAAATTCTCAGCATCTGAACAGGTAGTGTTGGGTATCTAGGAGGCCGGAACAGAAGGACTCCAGGGCTTGCCAATGCTTTTCTGTCTTTGTATCATGTGATTCAAGTTTCCAACTTTCAGGAAAGACTGATGGCTCAGCTGTCCATCAGTAGATCTAAGAGCCACCTTGGTTCTTGCTGTTCCTGGGGCTGAAATTTCATGTTTCCATGAAATTTCATGTTTCCATGAAATTTCAATGAATGTTTGTCTGATTTCCAGAGTATTTCTGATGCTTCCTATCAAACAACACTGATACAACAAATTTTTGATTAAACTAGGAAATCTCAATATTTTTTCCCATGGGAAAATGCACTAAGTTTCCAACAAGAAACCCATAGTTGAACTTCTTAAAAATAATCCATTAGAAAGTCAGATATTGATTCATAAATATTAAAAAGAATGTTCCTTCTATCCTAATTGACATTTTAAAAAAGGTCTCTTTCTCTGTACTACTTGGTCATTTTATTAAGTGCATAGGCCTCTAATATGTTGACGCTAAAATTGTGTACATTTAGCCATTTCCATTTGGCAGGGATCTTACCTATTTTACATAATAGCTAGTCACTGTTTATACTCCGTAAAAATTCTTCATACTCTTTCATTTGTTTTAGATAAACAAGTTTTAATAAGTTTATTCATATGTAAAATCTTCAAGCAAAACAGACAAAATGAAAGGCTCCTTTCAGCTCCTCCCAATCTCCATCCTTTCCCTGGAAGTGAACTCAATTATTAAGAGTTGGAGGTGGAACCTTCCAGTTCTTTTCTATGTATTTACTTATATCCATATGCACATGCAGAAATAGAGGGTTTGTGTTCTGTTTTATTTTTTAAAACTTAAATACGCTAATGAATGAAAGTGATTTGCTTGTTTCACATCACAGCATGTCTTAGAGCTCTTTTCCATGTCAGCATAAATGGATCCATCTGATTCTTTCAAACTACTGCCAGGTGTTCCACGGTATGGATCTACAATGGATTATTAACTATTCCTCTTCTGATGGACCATTCAGTTGTTTGTAACTGTTTTAGTATTGCAATGAATCTGTGGTGGATATTCTTATACATTTCTCCTTGTGCATATCCAACAGTATTTCTCTAGCATAGATATCTAGCAGTCAATTTCTTGAGTTGAAATGTGTGTGCTTTAAAAATTGTAATAGTAAAATACGAACTCCTAGCCAAATACATGATTATACCCCACTAGTTCCTGGTGATCACTCCAATCTTTTGTTTCCCAACTGTTACTCTTACAGAAAATCATTTTTACACTCCACGTTTGGTTTCTCTCTCTCATACTTCCATTCGTCTAAAATGACTCATATTAAAGATGTGTTTTTTGGTTGCAAGTAATAGAAAACTTAATCGAAACAGCTTAGACAGAAGGGGTAACTTATTGGTCATGTAAGCAAACTTCGGGGAAGGCCCCATCTTATTATTTTCCAGGATAGCCAGCCATGAGGCCAGAACACCACCAGGAATCCCTTTGCTTCTCAATTTCACTCTTTTACTGAAGGACAACTTCTTTCTTTGAGAGTTCTTTGTACTTTGATACAAGCCTTTTATTATGTACATGTTTTGCAAATATTTCCTCCCAATGCATGGCTTGTCTTTTAATTCTCTTATCAATATCCTTCAAAGAGCAGAAGTTTTAAACTTTGATTAAGTCCAATTTATTAATATTTTTCGTCTATGAATTGTGACTTTGGTGGTGTAGCTAAGAAATCTGTGCCTAATTTATGGTCCAAAGATTTTGTCCTACGTTATATTCTAGAAGGTTTGTAGTTTTAAGTTTTACATTTAGTCAATGATCAATTCTGAGTCAATTTTTATATAAGGTGCAATATATGTATAGAAGCTTACTATATATATATTCCAGCACCATTTGTCAAGAGATGAGCCTTTCTCCATTAAATTGTCTTTGTACTTTTGTTGATTTATGCCCACTTATGTGTTGGTCTGTATCTGTACTCTCTAGTCCATTCCATTGATTTATTTGTTTAGTTTTACTTCAATACCACACTGTCTTGAATACTATACCTTTATAGTAAGCATGAAAATCAGGTAGAATTAGCCCTCCAACTTTGTTCTGCTTTTTCAAAATTGTTTTGGCTATGTCAGGTCTTTTGCATTTCTGTATGAACTTTAGGATCAACTTGTCAATTATGACAAAAACTCCTGTTGGGATTTTTTTAAGTAAATTTTTTAAATTGAGATAAAATTCACATCACATAAAATTCATCATTTTAGCCATCCTAAAGTGTATCATTCAGTGGTTTTTCAGTATATTCATAAGCTTGTACAACTATCACCACTATTTAATTCCATATCTTTTCATCACCCCCAATGAAACCTTGTATCCATTAACAATCATTTCTCATCACTCTTCCACCACCTCCTATCTATGGGTTTGCCTCTTATGGACATTTCATATAAATGAAATCATACAATATTTGTCCTTTTGTGTCTATCTTCTTTTACTTGGCATAATGTGTTTAAGGTTCATCTATGTTGTAGCATGTATCACCTGCTGGAATTTTGATTGTGATTACATTGAATTCATATATCAATTTGGCATCTTAACAATATTACCCTGATTCCCCAAAAATAAGACCTAGTTGGACAATCAGCTCTAATGCATCTTTTGGAGCAAAAATTAATATAAGACCTGGTATATTATATTATATTATATTATATTATATTATATTATATTATATTATATTATATTATATTATATTATAGACCTGGTCTTATATTATAGTAAAATAAGACTGGGTCTTATATGAATTTTTGCTCCAAAAGATGCATTAGAACTGATTGTCCAGCTAGGTCTTATTTTCGGGGAAACACGGTAGTATTCGGACCCCTGACAAGGTTATCTCTCCATTTATTTAGGTCTTCTTTAACTTCTCTCAGCAATGCTTTATATTTTTTAGTATAGAAGTCTTACACATATTTTGTCAGATTTATCCCAAAATATTTCATATGTTTTTGATGCTAATGTAATTTTTAAAATTTTCAATATCCAGTTGCTCATTGCTAATATATAGAAATACATTTGATTTTCGTATATTACTTTCATTGATTTTTCTCTGTTGTTTTTATGCTTTCTGTTTTTCTTATTTCCTCTCTAACGTTAATTATTTCCTTTCTTCTATTTACTCTGGTTTTCATTTATTTTTCTTTTTGTAATTTCTTAAGGTGGAAGCTGGATCAATGATTTGATACCTTTTATTTTTTCTAATATAGGTGTTTAGTGCTATAAATTTCCCACTAAATTGTGTTTTAATTTTCACTCAGTTAAAAACATTTTCGTGTTTTCCCTTTGATTTCTTATTTTACCCATGGATTATTTAGAAGTGTGTTATTTTGTTTCCAAATATTTGAGGATTTTGCAGAGATCTCTCTGTTACTGATTTCTAATTTAATTCTATTGTGGTCAGAGAACATACTTTGTGTGACTTGAATCCTTTTAAATTTATTCACACTTATTTTGTGGCCAAGAATATGGTCTGTTTCAGTAAATGTTCCATGTGCAATTGAAAAATTATGTTTTCTTCTGGTGTTGGGTGAAGTCATTTATAAATGTCGGTTAGATCAAACTGACAGTGCTGTTCAATTATTCTGTATCTTTCTTGATTTTCTGTCTACTTGTATTATCAATTATTGAGAGAGGGATATGGAAATCTCTGACTCTAACTGTGGATTTGTTTATTTCTCCATGACGTTCTATCAAGTTTTTACTTTGTGTATTTTAAAGCTCTATTATGGAGATCATAGACACTTATGATGGCATGGTCGCTTGAAGAATTGACCCATTTATCACCCTAAAATGACTTTCTTTTTTCCTTGTAACAGTTAGCATTTTCTTGCAGGCAGTGTAGAATTGGTTCTTCTTCTTAAAAAAAAAAAAAAAAAAAAAAAATCCAACCTGACAGTTTCTCCCTATTTTGGGGATATTTAGATTATTGACATTTGAGGTGATTATTGGCATGCTTGGTTTAAGTCTGTCATTTTACCATTTATTTTCCATTTGTTTCCCCTGTTCTGTTTCTCTTTCTCTCCCCTCATTTTAAGATTCAATTGAGTATTTCTATGATTTCATTTTATCCCCATTATTTGCTTGTTAGCTATAACTGTTTTGTTACTTTTCTGGTTGCTTTTTGGGATTATAGTATACGTTTTTAATTTATCAAGTGATGTATCACTTCACATTTTTTAAAGTAACTTAAAAGTATATTTCTATTTCTCCCCTCCCAGCCTTTATGCTATTGGTGTTATACATTTTATTGTTTAAAAAATTGTGTGTGTGTGTGTGTGCGTGTCATATGTTTTAATTATACATGTTATTTTAAAAAATTTAATTATGTATGTGTTATTAACTTGATAACACAATGTTATTATATTTGTCTAAACATTCAATTGTTGTTTGAAAAGATTTAAATAATGACAGAAAAAAATTGTATAATTTACTCATGTAGTTACTATTTCCAGTGCTCTTTATTCCTTTGTTTAGATCCATATTTCCATCTGGTATCATTTTTCTTCTGCCTGAATGACTTCCTTTAATATTTCTTAAAGCGTGGGTTTGCTGGTGATGAATTCTTTTAGCATTTGTATGTCTTAATAACATATGATGCTTGTGGTTAAAATGATTTAGTCTTTTAAAATTTAGTCTAAAGAGTTTATATAGCTCACTTAGTGACAATAATTATTTTGCCAGTCAGGATCAGTTAATAATTTATTATAGGTTTGAATGCAGAGTATATAGTTATTTATGTTTATATTTGTATTTTTCAGCATAACAATGTCTTACTTTTAATTGGAATTATTTTATTTGCTTTAGTTACTACAACAGGCCACGCTCTGTTCCTGGGTAAAAGGCTTGTCCAAAGCACAGAGAACATCAGTTGTTGGCCCTAGAATCCAGCTATGGAATCTCACGTTCAGTGCACCCAGCTCCCAGTCACCATTTTATAATAATTGTGCCTAGATGGCGTCAAGATAATATTTCCCTTTTAAATCCTGGGAAAACTTTATGAAATTATGTATTTTCTACCTTTCTCCATTCCCTTCTTGAAATTTGGAATTATTGAATTATTGTTTCAGTATTCATTTAAACCTGTTTATAATTCCTAAAGTGAAAAGTTCTTATACAAAACACATAGGCAAAATAGAGAAACATGTCAGTTTTCTGATATGTTGTAGTGATTATGTCGTCCAGTTTGTTCTCCTCTGAGCTATCAGCTGACAACTTATAGGCCTCCATGGGACTTCCTTTAGCAGAACAGCTGATGGTTGTTCATCTGACTTTGTGTCAGAAATTCAGTGTAAAGAGTTTATATAGCTCACTTAGGGACAATGACTATTTGCCAATTGGATTGCCAGTACTGATTCAATAAGGAAAGTTATTTGAAAATATATACTAAGCAACTTTTTTATCCAATTTACCCATGTAATCTATCAGAAGTAAAATAGCTTTGTTTTAGCTTTGCCCAGCTAGCAAATATAATTTTTAAAACATTTTATAAAAATATAAAAGCATCAAAAACTGAGCATAATATAAAGCTTTTTAAAAGATGTTCCATTAAAAACAGAGATTTTATTTTCAAAGTCCGTTTTGTTACTGGATGATGGGTGCCTGCGGGTTAGGGCGCAAGGTTGAGTGAGAGCCTTGACCTCAGGTGTGGGAGCCAGACTGCAAGTGCAGGATGGGAGAGAACTAAGCCTGGACAAAAGCAAGACAGAGTTAAAAGATACAGAACTTGTAATATAACAAGCAAAAGGAAAAAATGGAATGGGCTGTTCTGTGAAGCAGTGAGTTTCATTAAGTGTGTTCAGCAGAATCTGGGCAATATAGAATGTCATAGGATATACCTGTACTAAGGAAATGTGACTTCTAAGATCCCGCCACATTGTAAGATTCTGTTATTTTAATGGTGCTACATAGTATAGCAAAAGCTAGCAATAACACAAATAGCCAACATCAAGAAATAGATTGCACAATGACTTATGTGCATTTTAGAATATATAAGTAGAAGTCTACAGCCTAAATCATGAGTGACAAGTTCTGCAAAAATAGTTTTTTAAAAGCAACCAAAATCACAAGTTTATATTGATTATAGTAGTATAAAATGTTTATTAAGTATTATTTAAAGAGAATGTGGCATAACAAAAAACGACTGGGTGAGTTCTTTGATTTTAAATAACATCCTTTAGAGTTTTAGAAATCTCATTTTAAAGGAGAATCTATGTATATTCTCCAACAAACCCTCATTTAGTACTCAGGAATGAACTAAAGATTAATTCATTAATCCTCACAACAACCCTAAGTATTATTATTATTATTATTATTATTATTATTATTGTATGTTTTAAA
This sequence comes from Rhinolophus sinicus, assembly GCF_057876585.1. Classification (NCBI taxonomy): domain Eukaryota; kingdom Metazoa; phylum Chordata; class Mammalia; order Chiroptera; family Rhinolophidae; genus Rhinolophus; species Rhinolophus sinicus. Next base: position 23,560,743 of record NC_142502.1, read on the forward strand.
TGAAAAAAAAAAGCAAGCTGGAGAATTCTACTACTGTTAAAGAGTACAATACAGACATAGACTCATAAGTGTTCTAAAAGAATAATTCTATCTCTTTCCCTTTCTCTCTCTCTCTCTGTCTCTCTCTCTCTTTCCCTCTCTCTGTCTCTCTCTCTCTGTCTCTCTCTCTCTGTCTCTCTCTCTCTCTCTCTCTGTCTCTCTCTCTCTCTCTCTCTCTCTCACACACACACACACACACACACACACAGCCATGTCTCTGGAGAAGCGAACTAGGGTTCAGGATGAGTTCAGTACTTTTTCGTACTATATAATTAAAATATGTGCATGCATTACTTTAAAATACTATATGAAAAAATTTTTTTAAATTTTGGTTCTAAATTTGAAGTCTAGAAAAAGTGTCTAGTAGCATGACCAGCAGTTGAACCTGACGTAGGTTAAACTACATACTTGAGTAATGCTGTAAGGTTCAAATGACGATTGAAGATGCAGACAAACTAGATAATGAAATAGATTAGGACAAAATAAGCAGTTTTGAGTTAAATGAGAAGTCATAAATCAGGAAGGAGAACAATTTCTAGGTGAATGCTATATCAAAGACTTATAGCCACTGGGTGGTCGGACCTAAAGATGGTTCAGAAGTTCACAATGGAGAACCACCTGAAGTCCTACAGCAAAGCATATACAGAAGTCCTACAGCTAAGCATATGCAGAAGAAGCCACGTGGAGACTGAACTTTGAAGACAGATTCTAAAATGTACATGTAACTACAAAGGGTCAAGAATAGGGAAGACATATGAAGAAGTAAATGGTGAAAACAATTGCTCCACCAGATGTCAATATTTATAATAAATTACGGTAATTAACACAGAGGTAGATAAATAGACCAATGGGGCACCATAGAAAGCCCAGAAAAAAACACCCATGTATGAACTCTTGATATCTGACAGAAGTAGCTTGGCATACAAGTGAGGAAGGACAGATTTTTATATAAACAGTGTTGGGAAAGATGAGAGAGAGAGAGAGAGAGAGAGAAAGAGAGAGAGAGAGAGAGAGAGAGAGAGAGAGAGAGAGAGAGAAAAAACCAGAAAGAAAAGAAAGGAAGAAAGATAGAAAGGAAGGAAGGAAGGAAGGAAGGAAGGAAGGAAGGAAGGAAGGAAGGAAGGAAGGAAGGAAGGAAGGAAAGAAGGAAGGAAGGAATCACAACCGCCAAAAGAGCAGAGCATCAAAAGAGCTGGAGGTCAATATCTGGGGAGCAGTTTGTTTAGAAGGAGCAAAACTTCAGTCCTTAGACTGCTTCTTAATGGCAACCCAGACAACCTTTGCACTTTTCTTATGGAGACAAATGACCGTCCTCACTTATTAGACACAGGCCTTGCAGGGGAGAGTAAGTCCCAAAACATGTTCACAGAGAAACATTTCTCTCCTTCTCACTTGCTCACCCTTTGTCCTCCATCCACTCCCCAGATGTGAACTGAGTCCCTACTATGCATCAACATTTTAATAGGCATAAGCTAACATTTTTCAAAATGTAGGGAGAAAAGTGCTATTCTGCCTAACAGGTTTAATAAGTGGTCTGACCCTTGGGTTTCTAGGCAGGTATTGTAACTTAGTACCATCTGGCTTACCCTGTCATTTGTGGCCTAGCAAACACCACAGATGAATATATTCATTTCCTGTTGCCACTGTAACAAAGTACCACAAAATTTGTGCCTTAAAACAATACAAATTCGTTCTCTGACAATTCTGGAGGTCAGAAGTCCAAAGTCAGTTCCAAAGGCTAGGGCTGCGTCCCTTTAGGAGCCTGTAGGAGAGAGTCCAGTCCCCTGCCTTTTTCTCCTCAGGGACTGCCCGCATTCCTGGGCTGTGGCTGTATCGCTCTGACCGCTGCTTCTGTCCTCATGTCTCCTTCTCTGACTCTGCTGCCTGTCTCTTTTCCTTTATAGGGACCCTGGTGATTACACTGGGTCCACCCAGAGAATCCAGGATAAGCTCCCTGGCTTAACACAAGTAATTATGGACTCTAGTCACATCTATAAAATACCTTCATAGCAACACATAGATGAGTGTTTAATGGGCTAAGGAGGGATGATAGCCTAACTGTAAAGTGGATCCTCACATTTACTTCATTTTTTTCTTTAAGTATGCTCACTACTTAAGTACATATACTGTAAAAGAAAAAAAATATTTTATGACATAATGAAAAACCCATGTCAAGTTCCATAAACAAAAAGCATATGAAAATAAATGACAATATTATGAAAATCCAGCTAGATACCATTGCCTGCCAAAGACTGAGGCTGTGCTTAGTTTCAGTGTTTAGACAAGGAGACCAGCCAAGGTTAGAGAGGTGTTGACAATTTAGCACCAAACCTGAACCTTTCTCATTGATTGGGAAAGAAGGATTGAAAGACCCTCAGAAGAACATGACTTTCTCAATATTTAATGAAGCCTCTGTGCACCAAATAAAATCTTATTTGCCAGAGAGTCTGTTTCAGACTTTGGGAAACATTGGCATAATGTTTTCAAATCCAAGCTCTTGAGTCAGAAGGGATGAATTTAAATCCAGAGTCTCCCCTTTTACTGACTAGCTCTTCACTGTTACAGCACCTCTCTGAATCCGTTTCCTTACCTGTCAGATGGCAGCAGTAATAAAACCTCATTCGCAGGCCTGTTTGTAGATACTTAAATGAGATAATTCATGTACAGGCCTTGGCATAATGCCTGGCACGTGGTATGTACCTCATAAATATCAGTCACTTTTAAAGCAGGAAGTCAGTATTGTAACTCCAACATTAGGACACAGTCTGGTATTTTCGGCTCTCTCCACTCCCTACCCCCTAAACTTGAGACCCTCGGCCTTGACCTAATGTCTTGAATCTCAAGGTGAAAAAACACATCACTGGACCTTTCATTTCGACTATGAAATCAGCCCCACAGTTGAAGTCTAAGCGACTTTGGAAGGGGCACAGAAGTTGCTCCAGGCGGGGACGGTGAGCAAGGTCCCGGAGCAGTAGTCAGTCAGTACTGGTTTGCCCTGATCATCATGGTTCATTTCCTACAGATACTTAGGGGTGAGCACCTACTATGAGTTAAAACTCCAAGACAGCTCCAGGTGTGTTAGGCTAGACAGCCTTTAGGCCAGCTGTCTGCAACACACGCTGACAGTCCATCTGTAAGCCGGGTATCATGCACAGTTGAGCCACTTTACAGCTGAGAAGCACAAGCCACAAGGAATAAAATTATAACTTGTTCAGAATTGTACTTGACTCATACATTTCCCTTTGACTGCTTGTTTCTTAGTATAACATGAGGTGTTGAGTATGGGCCACAAAAATCTAGGTGGTTTTGGGTACCAAGCTGTTTTATGAATTACCCTTCTCTCCAACTTCCTGGTAGCCAAGAATAGCACGCATTGTTTAGGATTATAATTGCTGGATTTAAACTACAGAAAAAGTGCTCTTTGATGAAAGAGGTGCATATTTTGTAAGTGTTCCGAATTGATAAAACTGTAGTCTCCTTACCAGTACGTCATGATGGATATGTAATTTTTTATTATTGTAATAGGGTGTTTGTTTTTCGTTTTTTTAAACTTTGTCTGGAAGGGGAATGGCTGGGGGAAAAATATTATTTTGACTCTTTATGGGCACAGATTCTTAAAAATCTGGTCATGTCTATGAAATCTTAATTGAATGTTGATTTATTGCCAAGTTCTCTTAGTTTATTAGGAAGTGAGTCATGATTATATTATGAATAAATGTTAAAAGCTAATAATTGAAATTACACTTGGACTTATTTGAATATTAAAAAGGCCGTTTTCTTTTCTAAATTGTATTTCCATTATTACTTTTAAAATAGCCTCATATAAATGCCCCACATAGGCACACATTCTTTCTCAGTCTTATGCAATTAAAATAGTATCTTACAGAAGAGAGCTGATTTGCTGTAGGTACATTCTCACTTTATAGAAAAATAAACTGCTAAATTGCTTTTCATTAAGATGAGGCACGGATCCAGGTTTTATGCAGCCTGAAGCTTATGCAATTTTGGAGTCCCTCTTTGAGAAAAAAGAATATCAAACAATTGACTTTAGCAAACTTTACAAAAATATTTGACCCTGTGAACCCGTTGGTAAGGCCCCCTTACAGGGCTTAAGAAAAAATCAATGGAAAGGCCCTGAGGCTTCAACTTCATACCTTCACAGTAAATTCACTTCTGAGTAAGACATATTATTGTGGAAATTTCTGAGAATGCTCCAGTTTCCCAAATTAATGAACAAGCTTTTGGTTTTGATCCTTGGGGATGGGCAATATTACAAATAATCAATTACCTATACAAGATGATGTATTATTCTGTTATTGACAGTGTTCCCTTATTAAGTTTATTTATTGAGGCATGATACAATAAAAAATTATAGCATTTTGCCTTTTTTTCAAAAGAAATAGCCAGAATCACAAGTATCCCTTTTAAGAGACGTGAGAAAGATGGAAACAAAGGATTATGCATATCTGAAAGCATTTTATTTCCCTCAGTGTAGATTTTACTCCCAGAGACTTAATAAGTAAGAAAATTATACCTTGCTTGTGTTTACATAATTTTTTTTTGAAGAATGTTATATACATATATTAGGTTTAACTAGTGGTTGAAAATGAAGAAAATCAAGAGAGTAAATCAAGGAGCCTGAATTTAAAATACCTTCTTCATAACTAGAAAAGAACAATTTTCCTGACCAGGCCTTGCTTACATCTCTATAATTAAAAAGAAATGGACAATTTAGAGGCTTATTATAGGAAATGCAAGCAATCTCTATAGATAATTCTAGAAAAACTATTTTTTCCCAGAGCTTCCTGAAATAAGAAAAGCATGTCCTTAATTTTCCATTTGGACTATAGAGAATTGGTCTTTGAACTTTTTCTTGTCTCTGGTAGTACACCATTTAAAAATAGCCTAATATTTGGTCATGTTTTCCCCATGTCTTCTTTTTGAAGATGAAGAATGAAATAATTAAATGACCAGAAGAGGGAGGAAGGAGAGGAAAAAAACACAGAATTAAGATCCTTAATTGGAAATTGAAGGAAAATAATATGAATTTATTGAAAATTCATCTGACCTACCTCATCATCTCATGAATCCACATTTGGAGCATGGCTTCAAACATTGGAAAAGAGAAAAGCCTACTGTTTGGGTCAGATGATTTCACACATGCAGATGGGGTAGGACTTGCTTGGTCTATCCAGTCTGGTCAGATGGTATAATTATTTGATTTTTAACTTGTTATATTCACAACTTATCCATGATGCCTTCCGTATCTCAGCTGGTTGTCCAGCCCCTTCTCCTAACCCCTCCTTTCCCTGCTGGCAGCCACTTCTGTTTCTCCTCACTGTTGGTTATTTCCTATACATAGTTGATATCTAACCCCTCCCCTCATCCTTCATGTCCCAGAAGGCTGATTCCTAGGCAGCATAATTCAGTTTACGTCGCCAGCTAGCTTTTCAATGAAAGTCCTTGCCCACAAGAGAGAAAGGGGTCCTCTGCTAAGGAACATAGCCACAGTTCCTTATGCTGGAAGCTAAGACTACCCTCTTGATTGTTTGGGGCTCCTCTTGCCCATGTGTATGTCGGCTGCTTACTAAGGGAAATTTGGTTGTTGCTACAAAAAATAGTCCATGGAAAATTGTTGTCCTCAGGACTCAGATCTACAGGAATCGAGCCTTGGTTCACCCCCACAGGTGCTGACTATGCGCAATAATCTACACCATATTATATGGGAGACTTGAGAATCTGCAGATTTTGATATCTGGAGGGTGGGGGTCCTGGAAGTAATCCGCCACAGATACTGAGTGAGAACTTAAATTTTGGGGGAGTCAAAAGTGATATATGGATTTTCAACTGCACGGGGCGGGGGGAGGGGGTCAAGTGTCTCTAAACCCTCATGTTGTTCAAGGGTCAGCTGTATTGTCTTTTTGTTAAATTCTCTTAATTGAACCATCTGAGTTGATTTGTTTCTATTCAGGGCCCTGACTAATGTAGATACTAATTTTAAAATCACATAAATACATAAACGCAAACTCTCATATATTCAAGAAGGAGAAGTACAGTGTCCTATAACAGGGGAACTGGATCTGTCTGGGGAGGTAAGGGCAGGTTTTGTTAAGAAAATGACATTTGAATCAAAATCTGAAGGGGGAACCAAATTAACTAGAGAGAGAGAGAGAGAGAGAGAGAGAGAGAGAGAGAGAGAGACAGAGACAGACAGAGACAGACAGAGACAGAGACAGAGACAGAGGAATGGTTAAGTGAAGAAAACACTGAGTCTAGTCTGTATGGCCTGGATGCCCAGTGAGGGGGAGGAAGGAGGCAGGAAATGGGCTGGAGAGAAAGGCAGGGACCGCGCCCTCTGGGCTTTATGGACCACCAGTAAGGATAATGCTAAAGGTAATAGGAAAACCTTTGCCGTTTTTTTTGAGCTGAGGAGAGATACAATCAGATTTGCATCTGAATATCTCTCTGGCTAATCAAAGAACAGTGTCATTTTTAATTTGGGGAAAATTACCACTTGCCTGTCTGTGTCTATTAAAAGTACCAAAGACTCTTATTGGTTAATAGAAGTGTCCAGACTGACTAGATGGAAGTTTCTATCACTTGGCAAATCCTGCATACAAGCTACAGTATTTCGTGAACTGAAGAAAGTTACAGGCTACACCCCATAGTACCTGTTGCTTCTTTTTCCCATCATGATAATTTCTTGCTTTTTTTTCTCTACTAGGTAAGGTAATACTAACAATGCCCTAAGTATTAGATTCTGAATACAGTAACAATTTGTACTCTATATAAAAAAATTGGGAAATACTATATACTCTATCAGGACTTATTTTACTTTCCACTTGTTTTTGGAGTCTTTACAATATTATATATAAACGTCTACAACTTTGGCCTGGGGCTTGATTTAATAGAATTTCTCTTTATTCTCTCTTCAGGTATGTTAACGAACATGGCAATAGGGTCATCATTCACATACAGACGTAGCCTAGGGCCTCAGGCCTCCTTTCTTGCTTCTCAGTTCTTGATGACTATTGGGCAGAGATTAACAGTCATGGGACAGAGCCCAGCCACTTCCTGAGTTATGAAAAGTGGAAGAGGGCTGACAGCCACACAGGAACCACCACCAGCAGTGCCGTGACCAGAGCCCAGAACACCCCCGGCACCCAGCATCTATCCCGGCGCCCTCACCTACCTAGCGGTCCCTTGCCTTTCTCAGAAACATCCAGAACCAGGACCAGGAAGTAATGTGCCATTGTGTTTGCCTCTAGTAATCAGGACATGTAGATTCTCTTGATCTTTTAAAAGAATTAACCTAAAAACAATTTGTTTCTGTCCTCTCATTGGGTTGGTGTTATTAGTTGAATTGGGGTTCCCAAAAGATATGTTGAAGTCCTAACCCCCCTGGTACCTCAGAACGTGACCTTATTTAGAAATGGGATCTTGGCGGATTTAGTAAGTTATGAGGATGTCTTAGTTCTTATAAGAAGTGGAGAGACACAGAGACAGAGACACACAGGGAGAAGATGGCTGTGTGACAATGGAGGCAGAGAATGGAATGATGCATCCATCTGTAAGCCAAGAAACAGCAAAGACTGTCAGCAAATACTAGCAGCTAGAGGAGGCAAGGAAGGATTCTCTACAGGCTTCAGAGGGAGCGCGGTCCTGCTGACACCTTGATTTCAGACTTCTAGCCTCCAGAACAGTGAGACGACACATTTCTGCTGTTTTAAGCCACTCTGTTTGTGGTAATTTGTTCTGGCAGACTGAGGAAACTAATACAGTTGACTTCAATTTTTATCATAAGACCCTGAGGTGAAGGCCCGTATCTATTATCATTTAAAGTTTGATCTTCTTTTTTATGATTCACTGAGTATTATAAGAAAAAAAAGTTTATTGAACACTGTAGAAAATATTTTGTTTCAAATGCAATGAAATATTTTATTTCTATTAAGGATAGGTTTTAATTTTTTACTTTTTGAATAATTCTCAAGAATACATACACGACACATCTCCTGGCTAGTTGATGTAGTTTGTTTTCCTTTCTCATTAAGAATTTTTTTTCAACTCGCATTACTAGAAGTCATTGTTCTATCTCTGAGATTTCAGATTTTGTGCCCCCTTTTCTAATCGCCATGTCCTTGCCTATTTTTTCTCGTACTCCTCTACAGCCACTAAATGTGCTCCTGGGCCTTCCCAGGACTGCAGTCTTGACACTGTCCCTCTGTACTCAGGCCATCGACTCCCTTTGGCCATCACACCCTTTAATCCACCACATACTCCCTGGTCAGACTGTTAATGATGACCTTAATCATGACCTTGATCCCCCCTGAAGTTCCCACTGTGTTCATCTGCAACCATCTGCTCTCTCTGTTCTGGGGCTTTTAGGGTACAGGAAAAGCTAGATAAATGGACATCTGGCACCGTCCTTACTCAAGCTGTCCAACTTGCTTGAGCCCTCACTCAGTAATTCTTTTATTCACCACTTGTTGAGTAGCTAAGCAACTCCCCACCATTTCACTTTCTTATATCCACTCGAAATAGATGGGGTTTGCTCTCCTTACTCAGACCTCGGCCACCTGGCAACTTCACTTGTGCTCTTGGTCTCATCCTTCCATACTCATATAATTCTCTGAGACTCCTCAATCTCTGGTCACCTACTACTTCTTACCCTCATACATTCCTATGTATTTAACTGTAGGTAACAGAAAAACCCAACCAATATGAATTTAAATGAGTGCTTCTCAAACTGTAAAATACATATGAATCAGCTGCGGAGCTTTTTAGAACACAGGTCCTCATTCAATAGGTGTGTGGGGTGGGGTGTGGGGGCTGAGATTCTGCATTTCTAACAAGCTCCCAGGTGATGCTATTGTCCCTGGTCCCCAGACCACAGGCTTTACACCTTAAGAACATGTGGAGCCATCCTTATGGGTAAGTTCAGCATTTGCATGGTGCTCTGATTCTCCTGGTCTGTCCCTTTCGGTCTCAAGATCCAGGAGCAGCTCCAGACGTCCCGACCTCACCTCAGTGCATCCAGAGGCAGGAGGCAGGAGTCTGACTAGAGAGAAGAGAATGAGCACCTTTCTCCTCCCTCTCTCCCCTCATCAGGGAGGTGAATATTTCCCAGAAGCCTCCTGCTTCCCCTTACAATTTCATTGACTTAGAACTGGGTTACACCTGACCCATCACTGTCAAAACAGAGTGGGATAGATGAGTGAGCTGTATGTCGAGAGGCTGGCCATGCTGGTAAACATGTTGAGTTCTGTCAGCAGAAAGGAGGATGGCCCAATAGGGCAGGCACTTTCAGCCATACCTGGTTTTCAAGTACTATTTTGAGGAAAAGCGTATTTTGATAATACGGCCTCACCTAACCAGTTTTTGAGCTTCTTTTCATGGCAGTTTTCTCTATGAATGTTCCAGTTCTACAGTCTGTATATTGTCTCTGTTCATAAGAAATATGGTTTCTGCCGCCACCGTCAAATGCAACTTTTCTTTCGAAGGTTGCAGTACCCCCTCCCTGCTGACCTCTATCTGCGTCTATTGGCCACTTTCTCCATCTTGAGCCTCTACCCGTGGGATTGGTGAATGTCACCACTCAGATTTCTGTCTCCTGTTTCCTTCAGCGCTCTTTTCTCCTCTTGCCCCCTGGCTGGGGGCGTTCCCTCACGTGGCCTTAGCTGTTTGCTCATTCATCCTTATATTCATCTAGTAGCTCTTAGGACACCTGTTCTCATGGCTTTAAGTATCACACTTGTGGGTCCCAATCCTTTCCTGAATGCCACCCCCAGACCTTTACCTGCCCACCAGGCACATCTTAATTGCATCACACCAAACCTCTTCTCTCCCAAACCAGTCTCTTTTTCCACTTCCCTTAACTTAGTAGGTGGTATTAAATTCTTCTTGGAATAAGAAAGCATAATGTTTGGTTCTGTTTTATATATTATTTTACAGGACGTTAAATGGGAAGTTGTGACTGATGTACCAAGAAGTGACAGATACCAGGTACCAAAATGAGTTGTGAAGACTACCATGTGGAAGTTTCAGAGTAAATGGTCAAGGACTGGTTAGATGCTCCTTCATACAGTGGGTACAAAAAAGTCAGGTCACTGTCAAGAGAGCTATGGAAGGATTTTCAGATACAGCTGCACTGGGAGTCCTGTCGTCACCCCACAATGGGCAGGGGCACTGGGATCTAACACCAAGCACAGTGAGGTGTGCTCTAGGATCTCTTTGAGACCTCGGTGTATACTCCAGGTGACAGTGGACAATGCCAGGTTCCACCCGAGGAAGGTACTGCAACCTATGGCAGCAGAGTAGAGGGCTATGCCTGGGAGGAAATTGTTCTACCTTCCAACCATGAGTTTTTAAAAGGTGTGTAAGTCTCAGAGACCATATGTGAAGTCTATAGTAGGAAAGTCAGCCCCAGATCATTTTAAAAGGGATTCTGCCTAAAAGGTCTCACTTGGAGGGTTGATAGGATCCCCAACAGCAGGAGTCTGTATGGAGTGGGCAGAAAGAAAGCCCAGGTAGAGGTAGAACGAGCAGTTAGAGAGCAGTCATTGCCTGTGTATCAGCAAGTATGTTCAAACATGCCCAGTAAGGGACCACAAGCGTTTATGAAAGATTCAGCTTCCAATATCCCCAGGCCCAGGGAGTATGATGCCATTTTACTAGACTACCAGTCCAGTCCAAACATCCCTGCCCCTCTCTCCCCATACTCTGGTTAGCAAGCTGAGGGGGGAGGGTGAGTAGAGTAGGACCAAAGTGTTTTGCCTTGACTTCTAACTACAGAAAGCCTTTGCTGGGGAAGGAGGCAAGGCTTTAATTACAGATGGTCGTGTCTTACAATTTTCCGACTTGACAATTATTTGAAAGCAATACACGTTCAATAGAAACCATACTTCAAATTTTGAATTTTGATCTTTTCCCAGGCTGGCAATATGCAGTTGGATACTCTTTCATGATGCTGGGCAGCGGCAGTGAGACGTAGCTCTCAGTAAGGCATGCGATCAGGAGGGTAAGCAACCAATACTCTACGCTGTAATATTCACTGCATTTTGACTTACGGTACTTTCAACTTATGATGGGTTTATATAGATGTAACCCCATTATAAAGTCAGTAGCATCTCTACTAAATTGAGAGCATGTCTTATCTCTTAAACAGTAGGGTTTTCTATTACCTGAGAAAGAACAAAATAGTTATGGGACTGCTTGAGTTGTCATTCTGTGGAAGAGGACAGTAAGCAACAAAAATGAAGTTGCTTTTATGCGTACACTCCATGAATCCTCTTTAGTCAATGTTTGAGGTACATATAGAGTTTAAATTCAGCTTCTGGAGCAGTGAAATCATTTTATCAAACAATTGTATTCGTATTGCCCCAGGATTACAAATTTACAAAAAGGCCTTGCTGTCCTTATACTGTATTCGTTCATGTGGTTACACCATATTTAGTTTCAGGCCAAGAAGACAGTTTCAAGGGATGAGATGGGTAAATGCATGAACTAAAGACCAATGTGTAACCACAGCAGACTGTTGGAGCACTTGGTAAATGTAATGTATAAGATATGGAGGCTATATAAAGACCTACTACATCTTAATAATAAAGTAACATAATTAAAAAATGGGCAAAGGACCTGAACAGACATTTCTCCAGATGTACATCATCTTCTTCCAAAGAAGGGAAACAAATAGAAAATAGGTACAAGAAAAGATGCTCAAAATCAGTGCTATCAGGGAAATGTAAATCGAAACCACAATTAGATATAATTTTACAACCGTTAGTACAGCAATAATAAAAAAGACAGATAATAACAAGTATTGGTGATGATATGGAGCAACTGGAACCCACGTACATTGCTGGTGGGAATGGAAAATGGTAGTTGCTTTGGAAAACAGGCTGGCAGTTCCTCAAAAAGTTAAACAGTTATGATGTAGCAATTTTCCTAGGCATATACACAAGAGATATAAAAATATGTCCATACAAAAATATGAATGTTCATAGTAGCAGTATTCCTAATAGCCAAAAAGTGGAAACCCAAAGTCTATCAACGTATGAGTGGATAAACAAAAGTGGTATATTCATACAATGGAATATTATTCTGTCTTAAAAAGGAATTCCAGAAGATAAGGGGGGTGGGGGGTGGGAGATGAGGGTAAGGGGGATCAAATATATGGTGATGGAAGGAGACCTGACTCTGGGTGGTGAACACACAATGGGATTTATAGATGATGTAATACAGAATTGTACACCTGAAATCTATGTAATTTTACTAACAACTGTCACCCCAATAAATTTAAAAAATAAATTAAAAAAAAAAGGAATTGAAGTTCTGATATATGGTACAACATGGATGCACCTCATACTATGTAATATAAGGCAGATACAACAGGGCACATATTGTATGATTTCCTTTATATGAAATGACCAGGAGAGGCAGACACATAGAAACAAAATGATGAGTACTAAAAAGAACTTTTTTTTTTTTTTTTAATGAGGTGTGGGTAGGAGGGGGAGCTATTAAAATGTTCTAAAATTGATCATGGTGATGTTTACATAACCGTCCATATACTAAAAAACACCAGAATGTACCCTTTCAACAGGTGACCTGTATGGTACATGAATCAAAGATGTTTTATGTGGTCACCAGACTGGGGGCCTCCTGATGGCAGGCCAGCTTTGCACACTAGCTCCAGCCAGTGCCTCCCACACAGGCACGCAACACATATTTGAGGGAACAGCACACTTTTACCCTGTAGCTAATGTTTATACAGTGCTTCATACATGTCAAAGCACTATTTTTCACTGACAGTAGCAGCTCCTTTGTGCCGCCTAATAACCCTGAAGGGGTCAGGGTGATTACGAGACAGATATTTGCCCATATTGTGAAAAATGATTGGCTGTACAAAACATTTGTCTCCTAAATTTTGTCTGGAGACGCTGACACTCTCAGATTTGTTTGCCTTGCATTTCTCTTGCCTCCCTGAGAGACGGAATCCACTTTGTAGCACAATCATCAGAGTTTGGGGACACGGATCCCAAACGGCAACCCAACAGCACAGCAGTTCGGGCGCTTAGGGGGCAGAAACCAAAGAGATTCCTTTTCTGAGCAAACATAGCGATGAGGCCAGTGGGACTTGAGCTTCGGGATATTGGACTCGGTCTCTTCAAACCTCCTAGCCGGAATATTTGAGTTAGTGGGGTGTCCCATGACCTCAACAGCATTTAGCTTAACCGTCTTCCAGGCACTGAATTCAGGGTTCTAGGTCTGAGTGGCCCCCCTCCCTGCTCACTTGCTTGGGGTAAAAGATTAGGCACATTTCTAATCTTTTAGAAAGATTAGGGGCCTTTCCAGTTGGAGGGGGACGGAACCGCTTAGTTAAGAAAAAGTCTTAAAGCCCCCTCCACCCCCCCCCAAAAAAAAAAAAAAGGTCTTCAGAGGTTTTTCTGATTGGGACGAGGACACCTACTTGGCTACAGAACCCCTGGCCACTGGACGGCCCTCTTTTAGGTCCACCGAAGCGGCCCAGAACTCTTGGCCGCCTTCCAAAGTGGGGCTGGGCGGGACCAGGGGTACCCACTGCAGCCCCCGGGCGTTTCCCGCGGGGCGGAGAGCGCCTGACTCACAGCCGCCGGGGCAGGAGCGCAGGTGAGCAGCCCAGCCTCCCTCACGCTGCCGTCCCACCGCCTCCGCGGCGCCCGCGCCGCGCCCCACCCCTCCCCGCGCCCGGCCGGGCGAGGGCTCGGTCCAACCGCCGGTGGGCATGAAAGGGGAGCTGGGTGGCGACGAGGGAGCCCCCGATCGTCGCGGCGGAGCCCGCCCCAGCAGGGTGCGCTGAGGCGCGGGGCCGCAACCTCCCCGCGGGCGCTGGGCGCGTCGGCTGCGGGAGCCGCAGGTGGTTCCCCGGGCCGGCCCTTTTCTCCTCCCCCTTTCCTTTCTTTCGCCTCCCCTCCCTCTCGCCCGGTGTCGGCGGCACTTCCCCCGCTTCCTCCTCCCTCTCCAATCGGGAGGGAGGGAAGGAGCCGCCGGCTCTTTCCTGCCTCCCTGCAAACTTCAGCGGGACTCGCGTCTCCACTCGCCGCCGCCACGGTCACCGCGCCCCCCGCCCGGGAGCTGCTCCTTGAACTTCTCCAGCCGCGCGGCCGGGGCACCCCGGCGGGTGGAAGGACGCCGCCGGGCGCCAGGCAGCCGCTGCTCGGACCGTCCGGAGCCCTGCCTCGCGGCTCCCGGGGCTGCCGCTGGCTCCTCTGCCTCGCTGCCCGCCAGCCCGCGCGTCCGTCGGTCCGTCCTTCCTGGCCGCCTCGCCTCTCCCAGCCGGCAGCGGCCACCAGGCTTCCCCTCCGCGCCCCGCCGCTGCCCGGGACTTTTCTTTGTGTTGGATGCGGACTCGCGCCCCGCGCCGACGGGGGGCGGCTTAAGGGCTTTGCCGGCCCCGGGCGGCCCGCGGCGCCACGAGCCCGCGCCCGAGCCGCCCGCCCCGCACCATGCCCTTCCACCAGAGGACCGTGGAGCCCGCGCGGCTGCGCCGGCCCGAGGCGGCCGGAGCCGCGGACGCGCCGCTCTTCCGCTCGCTGGAGCAGGTCAGCTCGCACACCCTGGTCTGCCTGCTGGCGCAGCTCGCCGACCTGTCGCGCTGCGCCGGGGACATCTTTGGCGAGCTCCAGGGCCAGGCGGCCGCGCTGGGCCGCCGCACCGCAGCGCTGCACCGCCGCCTCGACGCCCTGCACACCGCCGCCGCGCGCCTCGACCACCGCCGAGTGAAAATCCGTGAGTGGCCGGCGGGTCGGGGGAGGGGAACGAGGTGGGGAGGTGCCAGGCGAACTGCTCGCTACCGCCCCCTGGCGGTCCCGGGCGGGCTCTCGGGCAGCCACGCGGAGCCCCGGGGCCCCTGAGCCCTGGCGACCCGCGAGTTTCGGGCTCTCGGGTGGGGACGGCCTGACCCGAGACCCGGCGACTGTGCAGGTGGCAGGCGCATGTGGCGCTCTCCAGCTCTCGGATTCGGGAGGTTCTTGGCCGCCTGGATGGAGTGGGCGCGGAGGGTGGGAATTGGGCTGGCCCAGTCCCATTGCCTGATTCTTGTCTCGGTTTGTCTGTGTGGGAGGCTGAGAGGAGACCCCGGGGCGCTGTGGGCAGAGGAGGCGCCAAGGTCCAGCGCCAAGGGTCAGGGGAAAGTAGCCTGTTCGAGAAGCCGGGATACAACGTAGATAGAGGTATATAGTGATGACAGTTCTTAAGACTTCCGGAGGATCTGTTTGTAAACATCTCTGGGCATCTCAGCGAGCATTGGGGCTGCTTGCCACCTCTCTGCCCACCGGGTACCTACCTGTGCTTTTACCTACAAACAAAAGTATGCAGACTTTTAATTCAGGATTCTCTTATTTGGCGCTAATTTTTGTCTCTCTTCCCCTGCTCCCTAGCCCACCAGCTCTTAGTGATTCAGAGGGCCTTGACCTTGAGCTCAGACTCTGAATCCCATTCATCTTTGTCTGTCCTCCAACCCTGAAAATCAACTCTTGTGTCCTGACGTAGTGATCTCTCCAAGCACCCATTTCATTTCAGCAGCTTAACTAGCTCCAGTGAATGAAGTAACTGGAATTTCCCGCTGGCCCAAAGCAGAGAAACTTTCAGTGTGATGTTTGTGTGGTTTCTCCTCCGTTTAGTACACGGACTTGATCGTAATCCTAAGTGTAAAGAGTAAATTGGAGATGGATGATGGATTGAAGGGTGGGAGGGGAAGTGTTGGTGTAACACACGCGGAGATTTCAGCAGCTCTGGATGAAATATGGTCTTTCTTAGAACCACTTCATATGCAATCTCGAATAGCTGGTTTTCCACGTTTTCCCCTGCTAGAAAAACTTAGCTATACATTACTTTCAACCGGAAGAGTTCAGGTTTTCAGTACTTTAATACCGGTGAGATTGCTTGCTGTAATACATCTTTCTTCAGGTTGTGAAGTTATCGTGTGGTAGTTTCACGTTTTACAGTTCATCTCTTTGATTGTGCTGTCAACACTTCTTTATAAGTTGTGGACAGTTCCCAACTAGGGAGAGTCTCACTGCCCCCAACTCCAACCAACCAAAAAAACCAACCAAACAACAACAAAAACAAAACAAAACAAACAAACGAAAAAAACAAGTCGGGGTGGAAATCAAAGTGGCCTCATAAAGTTGGACACAAATAGAATATATCTGCTTAGTGTGAATAATGACGTCATGCATCTGGATATACTGCCCCAGTGGAATGTCATGGTCATCTCCGTAATCACTAATTGCTTCTACGCCTTCTCTGTGTAGTGTTTGTGTGCAGGTGAAGGAGAATTTCACCCTTGAGGAACAGTTTGTTGAGGCCGATCTGCAAGGTGAACTGATCTATTGTGGGAATTAAAAAACAAGGAAAAAAACTCCCTGAAGGTCAAGAACTCCTTCTTTTGCTAGTTTAGTTTTACATTTAAACATACCACTTTTCTTTCTTTGTATACATATACACCAATAGACTAACGTCCTTAGTCCAAATCCCCCAAATTCCCTAAATTAAGGTTGTCCTAACGAGTGCCTGCAATAACTCTTTTAAAAACTTTTCACAAGTTTTAAAATCTTTTGAATCTGAAAGGGCTTTGCTTTCACACCAGAAAACCTGACTCATCATTTTTTTAATGATCAAGAATGAAGGCTTTTATTGAATATAATTATGTCTGACAGTAGAAGTGTCCATATAGAGAAGAAAGTTGAACTATAAAGACATGAGTTTTTGTAGTTTTTCATTTTTCCACACCTATACATTCATTTTACTTAGTTTCTGTTAGGACTTTTTTGAAAAGATGCGTCAAACCTTGATCCTGTGTAAGGCTACATTTTGAAGTCATTTTGGTACCTTTTTAGGCAGGCCTTCAGAAAAACGTTCCATTAGAATGGACAGGCAGACTTTTAGTGGTGGAGTTGACAGTACAGGCCGTCTATTTCATTACCTCTTAACAAAAGAACATTGCATCTGAGAGAGTTGAAGTGAACCATCATCCCAGGTTGTGTAGTGAGCTAATGTCACAGCCGGGCCTTGAGACCAGATTTCTGATTGGCTCACGGGCTGCCCCACTGCATTTGTCCCTTCCTTTAGGATGGCATGGAAATGGGAAACAAAGTTCAAATACTTTCCATAAACAGTTCCAAGGATAACTATGACTCTTTTCATCCTTCTTGTCACAAACTTTTTTATTTAATTAAAGTTTATTGGGGTGACAATTGCCAGTAGATAAAGTTACATAGATTTCAGGTGTACAATTCTGTAATGTATCATCTATATCTCACATTGTGTCTGTTTGTTGAGTCTGTACCAATAATAAAGGGTGTGAGTGGAGCTATTTCCAAAACCTACAGACTTTATCTTTGCAAGACAGAAACAGCGTGTTAACCCTGTGAGCCAGCCCTGCTGGTCTCAATGATTTTTACTGTGTATTTCATCAAGTTTGGCATTCCTCAAAATCTTACATGTAGAAAGTCACTTGAAATAATTTTGTCACAAGCTGGGGAGAATGCACATTACACTTTTTCTCCTACTCATCCTTAAAGCCTCTGTCGATGCTTTCCCTGACACCCCAATGTTGGAGAGGGTGCTTCATGGTATCCAGGTGGATATCAGATATGTACCTCTATCACTGCACTTACCAGTGTGGACTGAAACTGTGTACTCAGTTCTGCTCCCTTCTGCTAGATAGCAAACTCCCTGAGGTCAAAGATGGCTGTGTCTTTGTTTTTCCAAAGCTCACGACAGTGCCTGGAATGTGATAGCTCAATAGGTATTTGAGCTAAACAAATATTTAGTTTCGTAGTGGTCAGTGTCAAGAAGAATAACTACAAAAATTTTCAAGAGGAACTACTATACTGACTGCTGCAAATCTAAGTGAGTAAGACAATTACTTTAAAAACAAATGAAACAAACTTTCTACCCTTTTAAGGTTTTGTGCTTAACTACCTTTCTATAAAAGTCAAACTTCATCTATTTTGTTGACACAGTAAGTTCTCTTTGAAAATACTGACAGCCAGAAATGTGGATAGTTACATCTCTCTCGGTAAACAATCAAAACAGACTTTGCTATGTAGATATCAATAGACACACAATCTAATAGCCCTGTTTTATTTTTAATCCCCATGTGATTTCTTTTCATAATTAATAATAGCACTATACTTATGTAGTGCTGTTATGGTTGAAAACATATTTTTCATATTCATTATTTGACACAAAAGCCTTGTGAGGTAGTAAGCCCAGGCTGTATTATATCCATATTACATACAAAGAAATGGGAAGTTCTGGATCTAATAAGAGGTATATGTAAGACAGAAATTGAGTTTTCTTATATCTAGACCCAGACTCTTTCCACTTCACCTTAAAAGTACTTCGTGGGTAAATGTGAAATGTAATTAATTATTGAAACAGAAGAAAAGATGACTTGTTGGCTTTTTCCCTTCGAGTTCCAGAAAAGCAGATCCCCCCCCCCCCCCCCCCTTAGATTCTAGAGGTGTTCCGAGTTTAGGAAGGTTTGTTGTGTTGCATAATTCTGGGGGAGCACCAGTCACACCTTACTGTGTGTGACTGGTGCTCCCCTAGAGTTGATGTGGTTTTCAGACTGTGCCCCTGCGTCTGACAGACTGAACAATTTTTATAGGTTAGATGAATGGTGTTGAAGATAGCGGGTTGGCAGAAAGATTGCATGGGCACTGTCTCTGCATAAACAAGGTATGGGTTTGTAGTGTCTGTGCGAGGCAGGCACTGCAGCCTAATACTTTCTGGGTAGTGCTCAAGCGGCATTGTTTTACCCCACAAGGGACTGTCCCTTGACCCATCCAGAGGGTTGGCTGGTCTTGATGCCAGAGTATCTTTGCTTCTTCCTGGGAATGAACCTTTTACGCAAGGTGCTTGTCAGACTGCGAAAGACAGAGAGGTAGAGGCTTCACTGCACTTCTAAGCACAGGTTATGTTTGGCTTTTTGTGCCTGTCTGCCTGCTGATAAATGTTTGTATTTCTAGTGGAGTTGGCATATGACTTGCTTTCATTGAAACATACCACATACTAAGGAGGATGTTGGTGTGGGAATACGGTCTCCACCCATCTCTAATCCCCCGGAAGGTCTCTAAATGTATTAACTGAAACTGACAGCTGAGTGGCCAGACCGCACCTCAGGCTAAGGAGGCCCTGTGAGATGAAGCAGTGGTTCCCACACTTGCTTGACCTTAAGAATCACCTGGAACTCATGTTAAATGTATGGATTCCCAGACTCTTCCAAAGCCCTGTCTCCGGTCTGTGGAATGAGGGCTGCCGCCTTGTTCTTCAAGCACTTCAAGTCCATTGGAGCAGACGGGCAAGCTCATTGGGTTGGGACTCTGGAGCTTTGAGTCTGGTTTCACCTCCGTCACTTTCTAATGCAGATTTCGAGTAGTTTATTCAACACCTCCAGACCGTAGTTTCCTTAGCTGTAAAATAGAGACTTTGACTAAATTAACCTCTCTTGGTCTTTCTAATGTGGGCATTTTGTAATTCTAATGAGGGGTTACTATTTGATAATAGCAGTAGCTCAGATGACCTTGTAAATATAACTTTGATCAGTAATCATTCTCTGATTCTTATGATTAGGGATTTAAAGACAATCTTTGTGTCTGAAATAAACTTCGTGGCCAAACAGACTCTTGCAACTCGCATTTTGCTGACACGGAGCTCCTGGAGTGTCGTGTCTGGAGGGGTGAGCTATTTTCCAAACAGATCAGGCAGGTACCTGTTTCAGATTTGTGTATATATATCCTGCCCACGGTCCATTCATGGCTTCCTCGGTATCCTTAAAAAGTGCTGACATCCATGGGAAGAATTATTTAAATACTTTTGCCATGTGTCAGATTTCCAAATATTGAGAGTTACGGTTTTAAATAATGAAGGTGTATCATTTAAGCCAAAATTTCAATTTACTCATTGACTCTTGGATGTTGAAAATATAATTACTTGGCTTAAAAAGCTTCCTACATTTAGGTTGAAATGATTAATCTAGCAATAATCTAGTTTTCGTCTATATTAGAGAAAAAAAACAATATTAAAATTTCATCTGTATGTATCGTTTTAGGATTGAGACTAGCAAATGGAAAAAAAGTAACGAGAGAGAAATATTTGAGGTTCTTAATATTTTGGAAGAAAATTCAGGAACAGAAAAATAATGGCTATCATTTTGGTATCTTAAAAAAATACCAAGTTTTAAGTATAAAATAAAGTGGTTTGCACTTAAGTAGGCACCTAGGAGTCGATTCAATTATTTAATTCTGTTTCTCCTCAAATTGGTTTATATCCTGGAATGAACGAATTCTGTAGGACTTGAAGTTCAAAATCAATAGGATAGTGTTGATGGCATCTTCCTATCACATGTTAACATTTGTTAGCAGCAGTTTAGACACATGTAGCAAAAGAGGTAGAGTTTCTGTTTTTGAATGAGAGCTCTTCGGAAAAAAAGGCCTGGCTATCCCAGCTTTAGTCCCTTTCCTGATGGATTAAATGACATGTCTGTGAAAGCATTTAGACCACTCAAACAATGACATTACTGATATCAATATCTAGGCAGCAGCACAATTCCGATTTCTGGTGTTGAGCTGTCTTTTTGGTAACTTTGTATTGCCTGATACTATGGACAACTAATGTTGACATGTTTGCTACAAACTAGATACTTTAATACTTACAAGGGCTCTATGAGGTGGATACTGTTACTATTTCTGTTTGACAGATGATACAACTAAGGCACAAATAAATACTTTGCCCACATTCACAGCTAGAAAGTGATGGAGCTGGGATGTGAACAGACAGGCTTATTTTCAGAGCCTATCCTGACCATTCTATGGTACTCTCTCTCTCTTCAAATTTTGTACTCAGATGAGGAAAACCCACGCCAAGAAGAGATGGCCTGTCAACTCTGAAGGGAAAAAAACTCTGTCTTTTGGTCTTTCCCCCTTTTCTTCTCTTTTTTGTTTTGAAACCTCTCAAACTACTGGCAGATGGCCAAGAAATTTGAGACCTGTCTCTAAAGTACTTAACATAGTACCTGACATACAACTATCATTCACTTACCCTTTACTGTTGTTGTTTAGATGACAGAGACGGCTGAGTTAGCATCTGTGTGTACATTGATGTCCACGTATTACTGCAGATGGCCTCGTCTGTGTGAGGCTGCTCAGCCGAAGCCTAGAAGATGAAAGCTGACCAGGTCCAGAGGAGAACTATGTCAGAGATAAACATAAAAACAGTTCTGATTGGAAAACCAGAGGGTTTTGCCCAGGGAGACTAAAGTATAGACATCAAGTATATGTAGCTCCTGACAGGAATGTGTGAAAGATGGTTGTTTCTTTCCGCCTCAGAGGGGTTTTGCTTGTGGGATTTGGGGGAGCCAGCCCTTCTCTTGGGGGCCTGCATGTAAGATGCCCTCTTTCTCAAAGCCCTTTGCACCTCCACTTCCTTCTATTGTAGGAACTGCAGTCCCAGCTCGGCTCCCACTTAGCTTCCTGGGTTCCCCTTTACCCCAGTTGCTCAGGGGGCTATCAGAGCCTGAACCCCACTCCTACATGATTTCAGTTTCCCACTCAGCACTTGGGTGGCTCAGCTGAGACCTCAGCTTTCCTTGGGCACGTGGAACTCAGAGCGATTGTTCGCACTACTTCATTCATCTCGTGTTTCTCACAGGTTCTGAATCATCAGATGCACTGGGGGCTTGTTTCCAAACAGATTCCCAGAGATCCTGGCGATTCTGAGTCAGCAAGTCTGGGGTGAGGCCAGGAACAGGCCTGGCTAACAGGTACCCTACGGTGATCTGGTGAACCAAGGTTTGGAAACGCCAGTCTCTGTTGTGTTAGCAGTCTTGTCCATTGAGGATGGCAGGATATTCCTCCTTCGTGAAGTATATTTTGGGTGACTCTGCTAGTGCTGAGTTGTAAGGATAAACACTGAGTGAGACGGGGTCCTTCCTCCAGGTACTTGTATGGATGATTAGCTATGTAAGTAAATGCCAAGCAATACAAATAACCATTATATAACCTAAAATCTGTTCTGCATTTTAAATTGCCAATTGAAATTGGATTTCTAGAAGATATCTGATTTTTAAGACCTGCCTGTAAAATGTGGGACAGTGGCAGTTCCACACATGTAAAATACTGATTTTAAATGTTTATAGCATACTTTATCTAACAATGATATTCTAAAAAACAAATACAAACACTTCTGGAGTGAGATTTTCTTTTTTTCCCCTGTGGCATGGTGGAAGTTTCCTTCTGTTAGTACTGCTTTATTTTCACTTATTCTTCTGATTTGCTTCCACAAGAAATTTCCCCCCTGTAGAAAAGCAGTGTCTTGCTTTGGGAGGACAGACAGCTGTTTCAGGTTTTTCCTGTAGGGAAATCCTCTATTCTTCCTTCTGCGTTCCCCCCCTTCTGATTAAAAGCTGGTAAACTTGTTATCGGTAGTATGTAGAGGACCATGGAATAATTGGCTGATTTAAGTTTCAGTAACACATGGTAAAATATAACGGGGGCTTTCTAGCTGACAGTGTTGGGTATCTGATGAAATGTTATGAAGACTCAGAGACCCTGAAGTGGAGCAAAGGAAATTGAATTAAGCAGGGGCTCTGCTATCTGTGTGTAATCAAATTATGCCTGATTATGCTGGCATCTGAGAACGACTGTTGAGATCACTGCGGTTTCCCAGCCCGTGGTCTGGCTGCTGCGACCACCATCTCGGCAAGGACATTACCCTCCATTTCTCAGAGAACGACAGTTGTACCCATAGCTGGCTGGTGGCCTCTCACAGAGCACCAGGCAGCCTGACTGTGCAGGCTGGGCTCCTTCACCTCCACGTTGTGCTGCAGCTGCGACACTCTGAGCATACATTTCCATTAAGTGATGGGCCAGGCAGTACATTTCCCTTGTTGACAAAAATATGTGAAAAGCTCTGCAGAGAAGTCTCATGTCTGCTCTGTCCCCTAACGTGCATTGTCCCTTCCTCGCCATCCTCCCACCAGAATAACCATTTTTATTAGTTTCTCCTCATTCTTCCAGAGTTTCTTCATGCAAACATAAACATATTAACTTGGGGTTATTTTCCCTCCATTTGTCAGACACATGATTTCTGGATTATCCGGTTGCCCTTCTTTATTTGGATATACAATAAAAATAAGATTGGTCACATTGAAGTGGATTGTTAATCTAAGCAATGATTTAGTCAAATTTTAAACTGGAGTTTCCCAAGGAATGATTAAGCTTTTCCCTGTGTGAAGAAAGGAAAAGGGAGGAGGGACTTCTGTTAAATGTCTGTAACAACACAGGAGAAGTGGAGTTTATTTAAAAGCTGACGTTTTCTGCCTTTTATCTGGACGTCCTGCATGCTGAATGTGAATTGCTTCCTGAATTGGGAGGGGGCCATTGCCTTGATACAGGGCTGCATGTGAATTTTAGGGTGGAATGTTTTACTCTGAGACAGGGACTGCATCACGTAAATGAATGGATTTGAGGTCCGCTTGGTATTTGAATGTCACTGGGTTGGTTCTAACCACCTTGACTATAGTGCAAGGGCTCTTACGAGAGAGCAGTGACACTGACGGATACAACATCATTCTGATGATACACTTAATGGATAATCATCATAATTTTCAAATTTGTGAAGTACAGAAAATACAAAGAAGAAAAAGTATCATGATCTAGAGAGCGTCCGTTTCCTCTTTTTATTTTGGTTACTACATGTATATTGCTATGTATGGGTCTATGTACATGTAGGGATAGCAGTCGGTAGCAGTTTCAACAGAACAGGGGACATCACTGTCTGTATGTAATTCTGCGTCCTGATTTTTTTAATGCTTAGTTTATATTGTGAGCATTTCCCCCAGGTCACAGACCTCCAGAGGCTGTGCTAACCAGGAAGGCGTTGGGTGTCTCTCTGACAAGCTTGTTTTGCTTTGCCCCCCAAGTGAAGCCCTGTTAATGTTCTCAGGAGCCTGTGTGTTCGCACCCGAGTTCTCAGCGGACAGAAGTGTGTTATTCTGGAGCTTCCTAGGGTTGCTTCTCCGTGTTTAGTTATTTGTGAACCTTTCAATTGCCCTCACGAGGTAGTCTTAAGAGAAGTTGGGGTTCGGTCAATTAGTCCAGTGGATTGTTAAGTCTTAGATGTTATTCCCGTCTTCTGGAAAGATGAGCCGTCATTTACATCCAAGATTGTTTACCCACAATGACAGTTCTCTGTGTCTTTAGAGTGAACAGATCATTGACTCAAAAGAAATGTAGTTGTCTCCTTTCTTTCTTACTTGTCCTTTGGTTGAGCAGTGTGCCTGTTGTACTAATAAATCGTGTTGCTTTATTCCCTCTGAAGTGAAAGTTCTGTTTTTTCCTTAAAGAAAAAACAAACCCAAATAAACCTTTCCCTTCCCCCTTCATCAAAATGGTAATCAGACATCTGTCCCAAGGTTTGTCACCTTGGCCAGTGTCTGCTCCTGGCAACATATGGGGTCTGTTGAGAGCTCAACAAGATTTAAAAACAAAGGTCTGTCACCTATCTCTTGTTGCCACTTTGGTTCTTGTTTTGTGGAAGGATGAGGATTAAGCGTGTTCCTTTTATTGTAAATGTTGATGGTTTAATTGAAAAATATGTGGTCTATAGAAAAACTGGGGGGACTGGGCAAATGTATTCGTGATAATGGTGGCAGGGAATGAAGGTGTGTAATGGGGTGGGAGAAATGTCTTCCAGGGCCATTAGTACTTTTTACATAATCTAAATATGCTGTTTGCAAATTGCAAGGTGTGCTCAATAATAATCTTAATAATAATTTATGTTAACATTTGTGGGATGTTTATAGCTAACATTTATAGGCTGCTTACTATGTGCCAGTTTCATTTAATCCTCATAAAAACTGTATAAGAGAGACATATTATCACCCCCATTTTACTGAGTGGCACGGACGGGTAATTTACCCAAGGTCACAGAACTGGTAGGTGGTAGAACAAAATATGATACAGGTGAGTTTTGTGTGTAAACACTTTGAATAATTATAATTTTGTGAACTTTGAAGTTCACTTTAATGTCGAGACATTTCTGAGCGTGGCTAGGTGTTGATAGGTATTTTCCACTTTATTCTGGTTATTTTAAGTCATTGTGCCACTAGCCCAATGGCATGACCTCGTCTGGTTCTTTGAGTTGCACTGATGAAAGCTACTCTGGTCTCTAAATAGAGTGTTTTTGTCAGAGCTTCCCAGCATTCTGGCCTCTTTTCCTCTGCCAGACTTTTCACGATCAGTGTCAGAAGATAGGTGATGTAGGAATAAATTGAATTTCTGGCTTACTTTTCTTGGCCACGTTAGGGGAAGTGGTTTTCTTTCCTTTCCCCCTCCCCGCTCCCCAAACTTGCTGTGTTTCAATACTGTGACAGTGTAACATGCTATCTCAAGTCCATCCCTCCCGAGCATTGCTTAGTTAGTGATGGAGGATGAGAAGCCGTGAAGAGACTGGTTGGCTGATAGCTCCTCTCTCCTAGTACAGTTTTACCTTTATTGATGGCAAGTGCCTTTAACCACTGGTACTGGCTGGCAGCAGCAGCCAAGGGCATTGCGACTTCTAACCATTCCCTTAAACCAGCAGTTCTCCAGTGTGATTCCTGGGCCAGCAGCATCAGCTGTCTCCTGGGAACTCGCTAGAAATGCAAAGTCGTGGCCCC
Organism: Rhinolophus sinicus; assembly: GCF_057876585.1. Classification (NCBI taxonomy): domain Eukaryota; kingdom Metazoa; phylum Chordata; class Mammalia; order Chiroptera; family Rhinolophidae; genus Rhinolophus; species Rhinolophus sinicus. Next base: position 23,586,487 of record NC_142502.1, read on the forward strand.
ACCCCAGACCTACTTAAATGGGCCGTCTACAGCTGCCTGTCCAGGTGATTCTGACGCTGAAGTTTGAGAACCACTGTGCAGTATCAGCTGGCTGCGGGCCCGAGGAGTGAATCTGCTTAGAGCCCTGCACAGCCTGTGCTGTGCTTCGGGCTGTGACTGGGGCTGCCAACACTCAATTCCCAGAGGGTTCTTTAAAAACGCTCCTGCTTCTGGTCCAGGACAATATGGGTTTATGAACTAATGCTTCATTACCGCTCAACAATGCCAGTCTGGCTGTAAGCGTCTCTGAGTCCCTGCCAACTTGCGCTTTAGAGGCACACTTGCTAGTGGGCCCTTACCAGTTGGAGATTAGTAACCTGGCCTCTGGAATTGTTCATTGTCCCCAGGGCTAAGGGCAGCCTCTCTGATTTCCCTTTTCCCAGGAACTTTAACAGCATCCAGAGAGCAGGGAGGTGACTCACCACAATCATAGGGTAGGGACATACTTTCTAAACAAAATCTGAGGGGAAAGGATTGTACTTTCTAAATACTGATTACATAAAACCCCCATTTTAATATTTCAGTGCCTCCTAAAGTAACATAACTAGGAAAACTTGCACACATGGGAAATTTTACTTGTGGATAGGACATAAACATTTGAATAAACATGAGAAAAATGTGCAAGCGTAAACGTACTGAGTAGTTGGTGTTCTGTTGCTGGTAGCAGAATCCTATTTTGCTTTACTCAGTATAATTCAGCTTTTTAATTGATTACTTTTTTATTTATGTAATCTATTCATACAGTATATAATCCACTATAATTGATTTCTTAGCTGTGTGACCTTAAATAAATTACTTGACCTCTCTGTGCTTAAGTGTTCTCCTCTGTAAAATGGACACTAGAACAGTCTGGGAAACTGTTTTAGTCACTGTACTCATGGTTGTGCAGGTAAAATGAGATATATAGAATAGTGCTAAGCCCATAATAAACAATAAATATTAGTTGATAGGTACTTTGGAATGGCTTTTGTTTCCTGACTATATTTTAAAATCTGAATGTAAATGAAATTAAGACATTGGGCTAAAGGATTGGACTTAATCATTTGATGGACTCTAATAGTGTAACATTTCTAATGAGTGTGCTTGTGTTCTGGTTAGTTGAGTTTTCTGGATAGTTGATGGTTCCGTTTCATAATTGGGTTTATTGTGGGACTTCACATTATTGTTTGGAACGTCATGCTAATGCAGTTCTGAAGGTCTGGAATATTGGTTTAACCTGATTCAGCATGTTCTCCAAAAACTGTGTTTTGATTACATCTCTGATATGAGTTTGTTTTGATGTCACTTTCCTCTTTTCAAATTGAGATCAACTAAAATCAAGTTAGTTATGGGTTTTGGTTTGTTGAGTTCCAATGAGTTGGTTTTATCACACATGTAATCTCTTAATTTAGAAAACTGTCAAGTTATAATAGTTGATTTGCAAGTTGTTAGGAACTTGTAATACGTTTTCTCTTTTAAACCATGTTTCTAAACCATGACCAGGCATAGGGCAGCCCCCTCCCAAGCTTGTCCGACCTGAAATAGACATACCAGCCCTAGAGAGCCACAGAGCCTAATCATCATAAGAATTTTCTGGTGGGAAAAGGCTGATACATGACAACCAGGATACAAGAGCGCATTTTTCTGCCCTTCCCATCCCCTTCACTGAGCTGTGTGACCCTGGCTTCATCTACAACATGAATGATTTGGATCGGCCTCCAAATTCCTTTTCTGGGGGGACAGGGGGGAGAGGCGTGGACTTGATGATTTCATGACAGCGGGGTGTGTAAGTAGAAAGCTTTGGAAGTAGGGGATAGGACCATCTTGAGGGTTAGGGGTGTGTGAGATGGAGCGCTTCCGGCCTTGTGCTCAGCAGACTCCTGGCTCTGCATTCATTACAGGTGAGAGCTCCAGGCCAGGTGAGGGAAGGTGAGCCACCAGCCACCTGCAGGTTCACGTGGGGCAATTGGCAACTGTGTGCAGAGCATTCATATCTGTGGGGAAGGAGGGGGCTGCTTGCACTGCCTCCTCAGTCATTTTCTGGGCGAGTTTAAATGGATTTGGGTTGGCAGTTTTATCAGTTTTAAAAGGCCACTTAATTTTTTTTTTTTGCTTTTACTTACCTCTCTTTTATGTAGACATGCATTTACATTTGATTTCTGTTGAAAGATTGTAGTTTTTTTGTTCTTTTTTTTTTTTTTTTAACAAACAATATGCAAAGCATTAAAGATCCTTTGCACTTCCCCTGTGGATTCTCTGTAAAAGGATCTGAATTGTTTATAGACTCCAACACGCTTTTGGTCAAGTACATGTTTTTCAATCGTGTTGAACATGTAAAGAAAAGACAGACTTGAGCTTGTTAAAAATTATTCCTGTCAAGTTCCATGTAGCTTCACATGTCAAACATGACTTGAAAATGTTTTCCCCAAGCGGCCATGTCTTAACAATTTATGTCCTTGAGGGAATTCCTTGGAAGGAATTAAATTCAGGGAGGTCACATTTTTCTTTCAAGTTCGATTTCCAAAGTGAAAATGAACTTCTGTTTTTTAACTTGAACTTTGAAGAGAATTCAATAAAGAGGTTTTAGAACTGTGCAATGATTGTGTTACATGGAACTGGGCTTCCCCGTCTCTGTAGCCAGAAATGAATCCTGACAGTTTTCTTTGTAGCTATAAAAATGACGAGAGAAAGGGAAGAAGAGGTAAAAAATGCTGAGTCTGGGCAACTGTTCTAGTACTTAAATCTTAGCAACATAAATGTCTGTTTGTATTAGTGGGGCAGGACCAAATAACAGTAGTCTTTTTAAAAAAAATATTCCTGACTCCTTCCCCCATTCCTGGGGAATCCCTTTGCTAATTCCTGACTCTCTCATTGGAAGCACACGAATGGCTAAAATAGACTATTTAGCATAATTAGGAAATATACAGTTTTTATAGTGCAATTGTGAAGTGGTATATTGGGTTATTTAGTTTTTTCTTGATTATCTGGGCTAATCAAGAAGTGGTAATAGGAATAATTGAGAAATATTTTTACTGTACTGTCTTTTAAAGGAATATATTTCATATTTTGAGTCATGCTTTAGTACTTTAAGTCGAGCCGCAGTGAATATCTGCTTCAGAAATGGTTGAAAGCGTGTTCTGAATTACTTATTAGGTCCTTTTGTTCAGGTATGTCTTGTACTCCGTTTCATATTGGAAACAGACCATATTACCGATGGTGTGGTGGGTCTAGACCAAGTGGAAGTATTCTTTTATTATATTGCAGTTTTTATTTTAAGTTAGAGGTAATAAACACTTAAAATTTTAAGTGTTATTGTTGAGTGATAGGTGGTCAGAGGAAAAACTGTGAAGAGGAAAGAAAATCCTTAGGAGGAAGCTGGGATAAAATTCTTTATTGACTAATAGTCATTGCAGCACCTTCAGAGGTAATGTATTGTCCTTAACATTCAAAGGTGTAACTGCTATGGGACAGTTAAGCTACCTGTTCTGACTTTCCTTTAATATCTATAGAGGGTTTACCTGATTCATTTCATGCTGTACACATTTTCCTGGATGATGAGCTGGCTTGATGGCCACGGAAACGAGCAGTGGGGAAAACCTCTGGATATGGGTAGTCATTTAAAAATTTTAGCTGATTTTTAAGAAATTTACTTTTGTGTCTCGAAACATCATGCTGGTTTTGCTATTCATGGGTTTTTTGTTGCTGTTTTACTTTTGTTTGAAGGCATTGTATATTGTCTTCTCAAGGTGAGCCTTTAGCTCTTTTTTTCCTTCCTTCCATTCACCGCCATCACACGTATACCGCCCACCCCTCACCCTCCCTGTGCACTTATGTTACAGTTTTGTTTAGCTCAGCATTCAGCGTTTACATTATAACGGTGTATGTTGTTCAGGGCAGAGCCATAGCGTCAAACATGATTACTTTACTACGCACCTTCTGTTTTCCCTGGCATTAATGGTCCTTTTTGGTATGTGTGTTTTTATATACGGTGTTTCCCCGAAAATAAGACCTAGACGGACCATCAGCTCTAATGCGTCTTTTGGAGCAAAAATTAATATGACACGGTATCATATCATATCATATCATTATATATTAATTATTAAAGACCTGGTCTTATTTTACTATAATAGTAAAATAAGACCAGGTCTTAAATTAATGTTTGCTCCAAAAGCCGCATTAGAGCTGATGGTCCGGCTGGGTCTTATTTTTGGGGAAACACAGTATTTGTTATTATCTCAACTTCACACCCTGCCCTGTCAGTGTCTTCTTTTTACTTTAAAATTTCTATCCATTTCATCTTTTTTGAGGAAGTTTCTCCCAGAGCTTTCTGATCTAATTTCATCGAGATTGGCTTTTCTCTGTGGCTAGTGTGTGGCTTTCACTCTGATCTTCACTGTCATCCCAGAGATGTCCTTTCTTCTGATGTCTGTGCCCTAGCACACCTTCTCCCTGATCGACTCCATTTTGGTGGGGCTCTGCCTCTGGGCTGATTTTAGGGTCTGCCCTTTAATCCCGGTTTTCTGAAATTGTACAGTGATGTTATTCGGCGTGTCTGTGTGTGTCGTAATTATTATAATATTGTTGGGTGCTTGATGAGCTCTTTGAATCTAGAAACTCTTTTGCTTTAGTTCTGAAAAAAGTTTTTTGAACTAATTCTTAATTTCCTCTCCTTAATTTTCTCTTCCTTGTGATTTCAGATGTTAGATCTTCTGGACTGATCTGTAAACATTACCTTTTCTCTGTGATTTTCCATGTCATTGTCTTGATATTGCTTATTCTTTCTCTTCCCATCCTCCTGTTGAGCTTTTCATTGCTGCTGTCAGGTTTTGAGTTTCTAAGAACTCTTCTTCGTTGTTGCTGATCTGAGTGCTTTTCTCTATAACACCCTGCTTTTACATCATCACTGGCTCCTCTCCTCTTTTTGAGCACATTAGTGAGTTTTATAAGTTTTCTTTACCTTGAGTCGTGTTTGTTCCAAGTTGTTCTTTTTGTTTTGGTTTCTGTTTTAGTGATTTTCCTGAGGTGTCTGGTAGTCTTTGGTTGTCTGCTATTTTCTAAGTGGGGGAACGAAAAGGCCAGTGGGAAGATCTGAGTTTGAACTGAGCTTGTTGACTGGGTGGGCAGATGTTGTGACTTTAGGTCGTCAGAAGCTGGTCAGATGATCCAGAGAAAACCTCTTCTAATCTCTTAGGTGGAGGGTAAGTCCTGGCTGTCAGCCTCTTAGGGACTGTGTAGGAAGAAGGCTGAGGGTGTGAGTGTTCAGAATGGATCCATTAATCCCTCTGCTTTTGGTAGGTTCTCAGGCGTGCCTTGTGTTCTAAAGCCAGAAACCCCGTTTTAACCTCTTCTGAGAATTAACCCCCAGTCTTCTGCCAGGGCAGGTGAGGGATGGTCCCTGGTGGCTTGGACAGTAAAGGGTTGGGGGGGGGGGGGAATGTAGGGTTCAGACTGCTTCAGCAATTTTCAACCAAGCCTTATTTTAGCGGTTCCCCCTTTCCAAGAAAATCAATTTGCCTCTATTCCAGTGCTTGTCACTGACAATGCCTGAGATTTGAGAACTCTGCAGTGTCAATTGTATAGGAGCTTAGTGTTCCTCCAAGCTGCTTTAGGATTGGTTCCTCCAGTCCGCAGGCCTGTACTGCTAAACCTTTTTCCTATTCCAGTTTCTAAACATTTTCTTGTTATCTCTTCTCCCATTCTCCCCATCTTTTAAAAACAATTCCTTTGTTGCAGTTTTAGTGGAACTTTGAGAGGGGTCTGGGTTTGATGCTTGTATCCCACTCACCCCCTTTGCCTGGAGCCCCTTTGCTGTGTATGCGTCTGAAACAGAACGACTTCCCCCCATGCTCCCTTTACCGTCCCTGCTCTGTTGGGACTTCTTCGAGCCATCAGACCAGAACGTAGGGGTCAGCTTTGCATTTTCCTTTCCTTCCCACGTTGCATATCCAACCGGTGAACAATTTCTTCCTGAACAAGATCTCTCTTACTCTGTAGTATGAGTCACAGGCCACCATGTTCCCGGAAGGGCTAGAACGGAGCAGACTGGACAGGCCCCAGATGGACAGTGAGCTTCAGTCCATTCTTACGTGAAACACCTTATTTGGAGCATCCTGTCTGGTCCCAGGAGGAAAGATAGGAGCTGGGTCTTCAGGTTCTCTCGTTCTTTTTCTCTCAGGGCTGCATGTCTTCTGGGTGAAGTGGACACTCCATGAGGGCTGACAGAAAGGAGACAAACTGTGTCGATGGGTTTTGTGGGGGCAGTTTAGCCATGTCACCACCAAGGCTCGCATACCGCTCCCAACATCCCTGAAACCAAATGTGAGGGTTTCCGCCTCACGTTAAGCAGTTCTGACACTGAGTACTGGAGCTAGTGAAGACCCCACAGGCTAAGGCTCAGCCCCTCCACACTACCCCTCTACTTCAGATGCCAGTTCCAGGTCCCAGGTAGTCACCTGTATTTCGGACCAACTGGCTGTAAATGGGGGGGTTCTTGCAACTCCCTCCTCAGGTTTGATAATTTGCTTGAAGCTCACAGAATTCAGGGAAATGTTTACTTCACATTTATTGGTCTGTTATACAGGAAATATGAGAGAAGATACACGTAAAGAGGCACACCTGGCGAGGTCCAGCAGTGTCCTGAGCGGTGGAGCTCTGTCCCTGAGGAGTTGGGCTGTGCCACCCTCCTAGCACCCAGGAGCTCTCTGAGCCCCGTTGTTTAGGGTTTTTAATGGAGGTTCCATTACATTGGCACAGTTGATTAAATTATTGGCAGTTGTTAATTGAACTCAATCTGTACCTGCTCTGTGTTCCCCAGAGGTTGGGGTGGGGGTGAGAAGAGTGGGGTGGAGCTGAAAATTCCAACCCTCTAACCACAGGGTTGGTTCCTCTGGTAACCAGCCCCATCTCCTAGAGTCACCCCATTAATGTAAATTCAGATATGGCTGAAAGGGGCTTGCTGTGCCTCACAAAAGATGCTCCTCTCACCTTTGTCACTCAGGAAATTCCAAGAGTCCTGAAAGCTCTTTGCCAGGAACCCAGACCCAATATATATATATTTCTTGTGTCTCAGTATCACCACCAGGTACAGGTCCCCGTATTATACGTAACCCAGGCCTTGGCATTTTGGGGCCACCTCATTTCAGTAGTCTTTTAAGAGTTTTCCCTCTTCAGTCATTTTTTGGCTTATCAAATTTATCTTGCACTTTGCTTCCAAATGAATGTTCCGAAAACATGCTTCTTCGTGTCGCGGTCTTAGTTGAAAACTTATTACCTGCGAAATAAAGTCTAAAGTCTTGACATACAAGGCACTTTCTAACCTGATATATGACTGTACGTGGTGAACAGCCGGGCTTTGGAGTTCCATCCCGTTGCTGACTTTGTGACCTGGGCCCAGTGCTGTCACCTGCCCTGGTTTCCTCCTCTGCCACATGGGAGGACTGTATTATCCAGATGTGGTGATGATCAACCGAGATAAATCTTATGAAAAAATGTGATGAGCTGAAAGTCTTACAAAGATCTAACTTATTTTTTTATTCATATGAATACATGGCTAAGTGCATCTCCTATTTTTCTCTAACAGTGACCCTTCCCTCCACTAGCTAGGATAGTTTGTGATAGTTCTCTGACTCCAGCTTGCTCATTATTGCTGCCGTACTTCTGTTTATGTCCTACGTGGAATTGATGAACAACTGGATCAGGGATCGATTATTTTAGACTGACGTCTGCTTTGGTGGCTCAGTGCCTCAAGCTTGGTGCCTGGGCTGAGCATATATGATTGAATGTGAGAACGACGCTTCTGCTTATATTCCTCGCTAGCATGATCTGCCCTTTCCACTCTATGTATCTAAAATGGTGCCTGTATTTCTGGGCTGAGCTCAAAATCCCTTTGGAAAATTCCAAATGTCTTTCTTTTCTGAAATAATAATAAAAATGAGAAAATGGTTTGCTTTTCATGGTCTATCTGTCTATCTATCTATCTATCTATCTATCTATCTATCTATCTATCTATCTATCTATCTATCATCTACCTATGAGGTCCAGCTGAAATACACCCTCTTCCAGAACGTCCTTAAGGTTCTGTACGTGCAGGTACTCACTGTGTTCAGACACAGAGATCCAAACGTGGTGGTGACAATGGGTGAAGTTGAAACAAGTGTTAGCGTTTTGAAGATTACGTTCCAGTGTTTGAGACGGTGACACTTGGGCAAGTTATGTCACCTCTCTAGGCCTCTGTTTCCTCATTTGAAGAGTGGGTAAATGAAATTACATGATCTCTAGAATCCAAAGTGAAGAAAAGAGGGGTTTTGTTTGTTGTTTTTCAATTCCTAAGCAACTGCACAAAATGTGGTCGTATGAATTGGCCTCAGACAGAATGGATGAGTAGGGTAGGAACTGAATTTCTGATGATTTCATTATACAGTATGACTTTGGTTACTGAATGCAGCTGACATGTCTTTATTTGGGGTAATAAAAGGAAGTTATATTTTCCTTGAAGCCCTGCTTAAAGTAGAGCCTGTCCATGCTGTTTTAATATTTGGCATATGTCCGTTTAATGGGTTCTTTCTGAGTGGTCCTAAGTTTTTCACATAATCTGTCGCAAAGATATTAGAATTTTTTTTTCTGATTTCAGAGGAAGAGTTAAATATTAACAGTTAAAATTGTAGAACTATAGAAGTAATGAAGTTCATAGTCCTGTTCCACAGATGTAACTACTATTGGCAGTTGATGTATAACGGAAGGATTTGAAAATCACAGATGCTTGCCAATTATCAGTACCTCATTTGATATTTCCCTTTCTAAGTTAATGTTACTGAGTGTACGGAAAAGATATGAAAGTACAGAAGATAATGAATAAAATAAAGATACCTTCCTTGAGCAGGCAGTTATAGGGTCTGAAATTCTTTCTGTTAGCTAGTCTGCGTTTTGACTTACTTGGGATTTGGTGAGTGAATGGAATTCTCGAAGAGAACTGAAAACATTGTGGTTGACCAAACATTGACATTTTGTCTGCCTTTTCTTTCCCTGTTCTTTAGAATAATGTCTCAAGTACATGCATTTCCATTCAGTCCTTCCTAAGAGGAATCATGTTGTGTTGAATGATGGTTATGCGGTCCTCTGTAGTATTTTTCATATACACTGTCACTGGATGTTTATTGCATTTCTCATATTATAACATGAAAACCCAAAATGTTGGTGTAGCCTAGAAAGCAATTCTTAGTGTTGAACTTTTCTGTTATTTCAAGCTATCTTTCAACAATGCTGAAGGTCATTTCATTGTTTTGTTTTTTTCCTTCTTTCCTTTCTTTTACCTCCTATTGACCAGCTGTGGAAAGGAATAGTCTTGAATTTCATTAAGAAGGATGTTGTTATATGGCAGAATATACCTTTTAGAGTCCTAGAAAAAGCCTTCAACTAGGTCATTGATGTTGTCAATTGTTATGGGACGTTGAACTCTGAAAGGGGCCAGGAACAGGCATTTTAAAATTCTACTTCGGTTCTCTTGTGATGCTGATGCTATGAATTACGTTCAGAGATGGGACTCGGGCTTGTCTGTTCCTGCGTTCTGAGCTCTTCTAGTTCTTCACTAAGGAATTGCCATATTAAAGGGGTGTTGACAGCAACAGTGAGGAGGGCCTTGCATTTTCCTGTGGGACACAGCTCTGGACCAGTCATAGCTGCAAACAGAAAGACGCAATTTGATATTTAAAAAAACAAAACAAAAGAAACCCTGACAAGAATATTATTCTATGTATTTCAGGGAAAGCATTCTTTTTGAAATCGTCATGTTGAGAGAGTGTGTGTTTAATCCAGTGTTGCTGGTGTTGCTAAAAACATTGTTGAATTAAAAAAAAACACCTGAATCTGGAATCTCTTAGCACATTTATAGTTTTGGTTTGTATTCATGTATTGGTTGTATGATTACATTCTCCTTGAAAAGATTCCAGTGGTACAGAATTTTGTTCCCCACACTCACCAGTCCTGCTGCTCTCTGCAGAGGGAATGACACTCAGCATTTCGGTGTCTGTCCTCAGCCCCCATCACGTGGCTTAGTTTTCCTCCGACTGATAGACATCTGGGTGGTTTTTCAGTTTTCACTGGTCCCCACCTCACTGCCTAGCAGTATGACAATATCTGGCGTTACTGTAAAGCTGTCCTTTGAGGAGCACGAACTTGATTTTTGGCAAACTTATATGGCAAAAATCCGGTGATAAGGTGTGTGCTCACGCTCTTTAGATATTCTCATTTTGACATGGAGTGAGAGTTTCCAGACTTATTCCTGGAATAAATGTCTCAAGATTATTAATTTGAGAGATGATATTGATCTAGATATATTTGTTACGTGTGTGTGTGTGTGTGTGTGTGAGTGTGTGTGTGTGTAATTCAGCTTATTAAAATCAGGCCATAAAGTAGATACGGCTTTTGAATTGGTTTTAAATAAAGGATGATTTTTATGAGCCTTTAGTTAAATAAACGTATTTTAGTTCCTCATTTTCCTCATGATTCCCCACCCCCCAAATTATAGCTGCTGTTGTTTTCGACTGGATGTTTTCATAGAAAACAAACTGTTTCCTACAGCTTGTCATCCTGGCAGAATCTACTGACTCTTTTGGGAGGTGGCATTTGAGCCGTGTCATGACTTATTCCTGCTCTCCCGCATTCTCAAGGGACCCTGGACCTACCCATATCTGAGCATCCGTACGTTATGTTGTGTTCATAATTGACCATATGTGTCCTTGCGGAGAGTGGTTTGAGAGCTGGCATTGTGTGACAGATCATTTCATCCCCAGCCAGACCCAGTGTGTGTGACATATACGACAGAATGTAGTAGGGGGGTGACTGCAGAGAGATGCCTGGGGCTCTAATTGGCAGGGAGTCCGTCACTAGGTAGACAAGTTGGATGCTGCATTCAGTGGGCAATGGGAAACGAAAGGGGTTTGAACGGAGGCGTGTGTGTGGGGGGGTTGTAGCTCTAATTAAGAAGAGTGAGCGGTAGTAATGTATGGGATGAAACAGAACACTGAGACAGGAGCTGAAAAGTGCGGATATGGTTAAAGTGGGCTGGCTTGGGTTGGTGTAATGATAACAGGAAAAGAAAGGAGACAAGAGTTTGGAATAGAATTGACCGCAGTTGGCGACTCATTGCGGGCAACATTCATTTATTCATCCAGCAAACTGCTTGCCTCGCGTCCTTTGGCACAGGTGGGACGGTGCGAAGGACAAGCACAAGCCACGGGTCCTGAAAATGTTTGGAGACTAGGGGACCTGCAGGGGGGTGACGGCGGCGACAGACACTGCAAAGCCAGGAAGGAGGATGTAGTTTGGTTAAACAGTTTTGTTAGCGTTTGGACTTTTAGAGTTTATGCTACCCGGGAATAGTCAGCAGAATGTTGGCAGTGTGAGTCTTTTGGAAAATAGATTTTGGGTTTAATCTGTGTGGAGGTGATAGTTGAAGCCACAGAAGTGAAAAATTGCGAAGAATTAGATTCTGAGTCATTAGAAAGTTAAATTGCTCTATGCTGTGTCGTGGTGCGTGCAGAAGCCAAGAATATCAGAAAGCCTTCTCCCTCTTACCAGGAAGGTCAGTACACGTGAATTTATGTGGGGAAAAAAGGGAAGATGGAGAATAGACAAAATGATGGTGAAAGGCTGAAGAACTAATTTGATCTCATCTGTCTCTTACTCCACTTTTCTTACTTGGCTTTTGGGATGGTTAATTTTATGTGACAACTTGGCTTGGCTGTGGTGCCCAGATGTTTGGTCCAACTCCAGTCTGGATATTGCTGTGAAGTTGTTTTTTTTTCTGCCTTTTTTTTTTTTTTTTAGATGTGGTTAACATTTAAATCAGTAGACTTTTGCGTTAAGCTGGTTACCCTCCATAATGTGGTAGGAAAGTTGCATCCTATCAGTTGAAGTTCTTAAGATAAAAAGACTGGCGTCCCCTGAGGAGGAGGAAACACGGAAACACTGCCTTCAGACTTGAGCTGTGCCATTACCTCTTCCCTGGGTCTCCCGCCTGCCCCGCAGATTTCAGACCTGCCAGCCCCCACAGTACATGAGCCAGTTCCTTAAAATAAATGTCTCTCTCTCTAGATAGATGGACGGATGGGCACACACACACACACACACACACACACACACACTCACTCACTCACCATTGGTGCTGCTTCTTTGGAGAACCCTGACTAATACAGATTTCAACATAACTGGAGGCAAGTTGCATTTCCTATTTACTGAGCTTGTTCTTTAGCACTTAGCACCATCCAGGTTCTTGGAGTTTTTTTGACAAATGGTTCTCCTCTTCTCAGGCAGTTATCCTGTTGAACTCTTGCTCAGTAAGTGAAGTTCCCTGTATGGACCTCTCCTGTGCTGTTCTATTACCCTAATGGTCTGTGTGCCTGTTTCCCCAAATGACTCTATGAGCTTCCTGCAACCTGGGGCTTCCTACGAGTGTGTGTAACTCGGGAAAGCAGCCTGGTTAGCAGGGAAGAACTTGTCGCTATGTGTCTGTTGAGTGAAAGAGTTTAGCTCTAACCTGATGCTGGAAAGTAGTGGAAAGAAGTACTGATGGACAGCATGACCCCCGATGCCAGGACATGGGGGCAGCATCTTCATAGCCTTGGTTGGCAGGTGTGAAATGTGTTGTGGTGGTTTGAACACCACAGTGAGACCACTATCCAATGTGTGTTTCAATTTGTGAAATATTTATTCACAGGTGACTTCACCAGTCACGCCCAGATAAAGGTAGAGTTTAAAGTATTTCATAGAGACATTTTCAAGGAAACACAGCTGCATCAAGAAGGAAAAAGAAATGCTTGGAACTTCATTACCTACAGTTAGTTAGCTATGAACATTTTGTTTTTATTAGATCTACCTAAAATTTTTAATATACTCAGTCATATACGATGAAAGCCTATCATATATTCTGTTTTGTTACTTGCGTTTTTCAAGTAAACATGTCATGACATCTTTTGTTGTTATTAATTACACATTATTTTTAATATCGCTATTGAATTCCATTATAGGGAAATATATACCGGGGGTGCCAAAAAACTGTATACACATGACTTGTATTCATCTTTTGTTATCGGTATACATTATTACAATTTTAATAGTTTTTTCCTACCTTCAAATGTGGATACATTTTTTGACACCCTCTGTATTACTTAATCAATCCCCTTTTATTGGACATTTAATATCTTTCTTTAACGTGGCCTCAGTGAACATATTTGCACATGTATCTTTGTATATGTGGCTATTATTTCCCAAAAATGAATTGTTAGAAGTAGAATCTCTGAGTTGGCTACCTGAGTCATAGGTAGCCAACTTTATTTTTAAAGGAGGTTTTTGCTATATGTTATCTAAGTGCCCTCCAAAACTATTTTACCAATATACTTTAATGCCAGCGCTGTAGGAGAGTTCCATGAAATGCGTTCTTAAAACACGGACAGGTATATGACTGACTGATTTTTCTTTTCTTCTTCTAGGCCAGGTTGCTTTTTCTTCAGTCTTGAATATTCTGCATAAGATCTTGTTCAACCTGTTAAACTTATTAGTGATTTTACCGGGATAAATTAATAGTCATCATATATCTGTGCTTGTTTGAACAAAATGCTCAAGCTTCCAAAATATGAGTAGCCAGTCTTACAGCATTCATGTGTGACTCACTTGTTTGTTTGAAATGAGAAAGATGGGAGGAGGGAAGTCAAATGATTATGAACCTTCTTTAAAGGAACCCTAGTAAATAGTATATAAGACTAAAGGAGTAGCCCCCACCCCAACCCTTGGGGCATAGACTATATAGCACATTAAATCATGATATATTGTCATAAAATTCCAAACTATCACAAATGATATAACTATCAGTTAAAAATAATGGTTTCCCAAGGACCAGGATCATAATATTTTAATTCATACCTTAATGTGCCTCTGGCAAGAAATGTTAAAAGAGTAATATTGTAGCCTCAAATTGATTTTTTCTCATATGGGTTACAATTAAACTACACTTGTAATATTATTTAATGATAATCCAGGGACCTTTTAGAACAGAAAGGAATCTATGAAAGCTATAGTGCTTACTCCTGTTGTTTTTTGTTTGTTTGTTCATAAAGCTAATTTCATTTAACGTAAAGGACTATCATTTATTCTAAGACCATTATATTGAAAAACAAGTTTATTCTAGGAATACATTTGTTTTCTCATTGACATTATTCAAAACTCTTTTTTTCCACCTAGATTTAATTTACTCTCTATTTAGCTCAGGGACATTCTAGAAATGCCAAATTTCCAGCCAGAAAATGAAGACAAGGTTTCATGGGCTCAGCCCCGGCGTTTTGTTTGCTGCTATGAACTAAAGGAATAAAAGGTAAATCTGCAATTTGAGAAATGAGGGGTACATTTCCTCATATTTAACCATTTTTATTATTTGAATAAACATCATTAAACAATTATTAGAATTCTGAAAATGTGTGGATAAATTCAAAGTAGTTCCCATGGTATCTATAAATTAAGGGGGCATGTGGGGCTGCATAAAGCTGCCTTTCTGTGTCTTTGGTCACAGTTCTCTATTTTTCTCTCCCAGAGTTCAAGGGAGGAGTACTTTTATGAAACCATTTCTGTGTAATCCAGTTTGTGAGTTTGATTTGTTAAATATTTAAATGGAAGTACTAAGACACATGTTAACCTGAAAATTTCTGTCCTCAGACTCAAGTTCTACTTTAAAACCGTAGGTGTTCCAGTGCAGCCTAATTAAGAGGTAGAGGAAGTGTAAAAATGAACAAGTGAATTAGAAACATAGTACCGATCCCGGGTGTGCTACTGTAACAGGAGAATTACAGTGTATCCTGGTTCCTATGGCCCGTTGCAGTTAAAACTGCTAGGTTAAAACCCCTGGGGCTCCTGGGTCTTCAGTTGTGTAGACTTGTGACAAAAGATATAGTATATTTTGAAGCAGCAAAGGAATAAGAGGAATGTGAGGTGTTGTGTGAAGGAAGGACATCATACAAGTTACGTATTTTAGAAAGGGTGTGGTAGGGGAAAATAACTCTCACTCTTGTAATTATTAGCTTGTTGTGTTAGTTACCTGACTTCAGATTATATTCAATTATCATGATAAGTCAAAATGCCATGAAGTATTTTTACTACTGGGTATTTTTATGACTCCCGTGCTCTTCAGTCCTCAATGAAGCAGTTGTTAGATGTTAGAGCATCATTCTTTTAACACCAGATTCCTAGTTTGTTAATAGGTGCCTAGGATTCTTCTGGCTTTTCTTTGGTGGTTAGAGAAATAGTAATTCTCCTTCACAGCTGCCATTTATAAATGTCTCAAATTTATTTATGCTTTTACCAGAAGTCAGGAGAACTATGAGAGTGATTTTATAAGATAAAAGTGAAGAATTATAGAAAATGTCATAAGCGTATTTGGCATATGAAATTTCCTTGTTCTCTTGCCATTTATCATATGTGTAAATATTGAGTGCCTGTTCTTTCTAGCCCTGTCTTGGTGTACATATAGCTCAGCTTGCTAGGCTTTAGATGTTATATATATGGGAGAACAAGGGTATAAATGTAAATTTAAAAGAAACAAAACATTTTGTAAGTTTTTCTTCCTGCCAGCTCCAAGAAATCCCTTCATCATTAGAGTGGATTTTGTCAAAATAACTTAAACTTCTTTTAACTCCAATTTATAATTAGAGGGACTGGTATAGACCATATTAGAGCTAAGTGATTGCTAGAGGTTTCAGTTTTAGGAGATGACTGTATGTAACAAAATACTTTTTTGCCAAGGTAGTTTTATGATCGCCTCATCAGATACTATTTCTTAAACCATATGCTCAGACACTTGTTTCTTTTTAACATTTCCAAATATTATATCTTAAATTCCTTTTGTTTTTTTTGGCAGTTATTTTCTCGTTGAAATTCTTTACAGACTTTTTCCTTACCTAGATTTAGTTCATTTTTCCACACAGTGCAGGGACATTCTAGGAACTTCTAACTTCTATACAGAAGTTGAATACATGCTTTCACAGAGACAAGGTGGATCAGCCCTGGTGTTTTTTTGTTTGTTTGTTTGTTTTGTGTTTTTTTAAATCTCTATTCCTGTTGACAAATGTAATAACAGGTAAGTCCTTTTATAATACAAATATGAGAGATAAAATTTAAATTTTCTCATGTTTGGTAATTTATATTATTTCGAAGAATTACACATTAGCTTTAGTGATGAGTGTATGCCAGGAATTATGTATCTTTTCAACACAAGAGGAGTCTTTGTCATCATTAGTCTTTCTAATGTCATCCAAGGCCTCTGATAATTTGCTTATAAAACTTTTCTGAAAATGTATGTGAATTTTCAAAAAACAATTATGGGATACATGACTAAAATGTAAATTAAAAACCCATAAACCCAATTCTATAAACTCTGGTTTTCTTACAGAACAAAACCTGTATTGATTTTTCAGGTACCTGAAAAGTAAGTCATGCATCCTTCTCAAAGAGTGACTCATTAGTGAGCGTGGTTGACCAGTTATGCGTGGGGATGGTAGGCATGGAAATCCAGTTCAAATAGTGCAGGAACATCAACTGTGAGTTGAAATGTAAGTGTGTGTGTGTGTGTGTGTGTGTGTGTGTGTGTGTGTGTTTATGTTTGTGGGGTGTAGGGTAAGGCGTACAGATTAAAGCAGTGGTAAGTCAGGCTGAAGTCCTCTATAAATGAGAATCGGTTATTGCAGCTGATAAATGTAGAAACGGGTAATGAAAACGTGGTATGTAAGGACATGTAAAGTTTTCTTCATAGTTGTCCTGTTAGGATAATTTGTGGTGTTGAGAACCTGCCTCAGGTTTCTTAATAATGTTTTCTTAGTTGGCTAATTAGGAGGTGCTACTGATGTGATCCAAAAAGTGTTCAGCTTCAAAAGAAGTGGTTGCCAAAAGAAGGGGAGCCGAGGTATAGACAAGTCTGGAAATGAAATGCTGATTTTATTTCGGGGTGAATGGCAGAAGTTGGTCATGGGTGTGCCTGTATGTGTCATTGCAATGTGCATTAGCGACTTTGTCCTCTTCTCGTTTATATGTATGGTATTGTTCCCTAGATGAGCCCTTTCATTTTCCATGTTATTCTAGATCCTTTTGAAGTCACAGCAACAGGATTCAGTGCTGAGTATGGTGCTAAGCCCCGCCTCCCCAAGATAATATATCACTAAAGGCTTTTGCGTGCAGCAGAAAACCCCTGTACTGTGGTAAACAGACATGTATTTTTCTCAAGTAACAGAAGGTCTAGCAGGTAGGCAGTCCAAGGTCATGCAACTGCTCAGCAATGTCGTTAAGCACCAGGCATCTCTTATGGGGGTCTGGGAGGGGTGGGGGGAAGGCGGGTGGGCGGCGGGAGGCGTCCTTGACATGTAGGTTCCCTAGAGTCACAAGTTGGTGGCTACATCTCCAGAACTTATTCTCAGTATAAAGAAGAGGGGAGAGCTTGCTCCTAATGAGGCTGTTTTGGGAGGTGATCTCTTTCTGGTGCCTTCTGACTACGTTACATTGGTGAGAACTGTGTACGCTTACCACAAGGGGGTCTTGTGTTTTCATCTGGGCACATGGCTGCCCCGGGAAGTAACTGGTGTTTGTTAGTAAGAAAGAGGGGGAATGGGTACTACAGTGGCAATGCAGTGTGTGTCCCGGAATGCTGCTGTTATCCTGCTGCGTTTATTGGGGTAGAATCCTTTTGAAATAATTGCGGACATAACCTGAAAGTACTTCATGTGGCTTTGCTTAATTCTTTTAGTTTCAAAGTTATCAACATGCAGAAAACTTTAGTGTTCATCATATTAGAAAGACCAATTGTAATTTCATAATTGTTTTCGACTATTGCGATCGACCATGATCCACTTTTTCTCTGACTCATCTCAATAGTACAAACTCATTAAAACTCATACCAAGTTAGGTATTTGTTTCACAGATTGTTTTTTGTTTTTTTTAAAAAAACATTATTCAATAGCCTCTTACTGAGAAGCAGTTTTTAGAGGTAGAGTGGAGGGTGATCAGTGGATGGGACCTGGCTTCTAACCTCAGAGAGCGTCTAATCTGGTGGGGCAGGCGGGTCGAGCAGCTCCTAACTGTGATGAGAAGCATGAAATGCACACTGGGTACAGAAGTTACAGGAAAGATTTTTACACGTATTGTGGAAAGAGGGCAACAGTGGGGACCTAAAACAGGTAGTATTGCTGCTTACTTTCCACATTTTAAATGGTCTTTTTATGTATGTTTAATTAGTGTATTAAAGAAAGGTCTTATCACTTTAATAAGGAAGAAAAAGGACTTTTATGACTCAGGCATGTCATTAGAAACATGTTCGTTCCTCTTATTTTCTTTCCCTCTTCGTTTTTATAGCTCTTTCAAGAGGCACGACTCAATCACCATTCTCAAAATAGCCACTTAAGGTTTGTGAATATAGTGTGGATTTTAGTTTCCCCAAATAAAATATTGTTGACCTCATAAAGTGAAACCACTAGTACAGAAAAAAAAAAATCGTTGTTGTTCTTTTTGTTGTTGTTAAAATCAAACAATACCAGAGCTTATAGAGCAGAACTTGTAAATCACTTCACACGCCCTCCAGTTCACTGCACCCAGAAGCGCACACACCAGAGTGTGGCTGATTCATTTTCACGTAATTACAGTCAGACTGTAGCTATTGTTCGGCAGCTTGCTTTGTAAACTTTTTTGTCACATCTTTTTAAAGCATTCTTTTCTTCACAGTACACATGGAACAGTGGTTTTCTCAATCAAGGATGGTACCACCCTCCCCCAGGGAGTATTTTTAAATATGTGGGGGCAGTTAGCTTATGAAGAAATATCCTGCTCAGAATGCCAATAGCATCCCACTGAGAAACGGTGACGTACGTAGAAATACCTTGTCTTTTTCACATTTCTGTACATAATTTTTTTTTTTTTTTTAAGATTTTTGTTGGGGAAGGGGAACAGGACTTTACTGGAGAACAGTGTGTACTTCCAGGCCTTTTTTCCAAGTCAAGTCCTTTCAATCTTAGTTGTGGAGGGTGCCATTCAGCTTCAAGTTGTTTTCCTTTCAGTCTTAGTTGTGGAGGGCGCAGCTCAGCTCCAGGTCCAGTTGCTGTTTTCTAGTTGCAGGGGGCACAGCCCACCATCCCTTGTGGGAGTCGAACCGGCAACCTTGTGGTTGAGAGGACTCGCTCCAACCAACTGAGCCATCCGGGAGCTCAGCGGCAGCTTAGCTCAAGGTGCCGTGTTCAATGTTAGTTGCAGGAGGCGCTGCCCACCATCCCTTGCGGGACTTGAGGAGTTGAACTGGCAACCTTGTGGTTGAGAGCCCACTGGCCCATGTGGGAATCGAACCGGCAGCCTTCGGAGTTAGGAGCATGGAGCTCCAACCGCGTGAGCCACTGGGCCGGCCCTGTATATAATTTTTAAAGAATGTGATTGTACCGTAAATAAATATTAATTCACCAACGGTTCCTGTCTCTAACACATCTCTGCATCTGTTAAAGCCTACCATAAATAACTAGAGGAATTGCTGGGTCGAAGAATTTGCATGCTTAAAATTTAGTTGTATGCTCCCAAATCACTCTCCAAACAGGCCGTACAAAATTACAGTCCTAATAACATTGCACACATTTTCCTACATCCTTTTCAACAGTAGATGTTATCAGTTAATTTTTTTGCCTATATAATAATAATAACCATAATAAAGTCCTGTTTAAATTTCCGTTTTCCTGTCCAAAAAGTCCTGTTACAAAGTCCTTTCAGTATAGTGAGAAGTGACCGATTTGCTGTTAGAGGTTCTCAGGTACTGCCCATCTGCTCTGGGTATCCTGCCACCTCTTTCACTCATGTTTCAGAAAAAGTCCTGTTTCCAAATCAGTCACCTCTTTGCAGGGTTGCTTTAGTCTCATCTGCAGGGAATGCCAGACCAATATGGATCGGCAGGAGTGATTTTTATGAAGAACCATGAATTGGTGTTTATACAGAGGGAGCTGTATTTTCCCAACTCTGGTTGCTGCCAATTAGTGGGTTGGTGGAATCAAATTAGGGATCAGGAGCAGCATAAGAAAAGAAATAGAACAGAAAATATTGGAGCATCTCATACACAGTAAAGGTAACACATAGTTCGTGAAACTCATTCATTTGCATTTTCGTGTGTTTTGAATACGTCTGTGTCTGTGATGTGTCTGTATATCTGCATATGTAATGTGTATAAGTGCTGCACCGTGATATGAAATATATCTCCGTGCGTCAAGGGCAGTTGCTTTAGAGAATCTTAGCTTTAAAATTTTATTCAAAGCATAGTGCATTTCTGTCCTAGCTGAGGCAGCAGTTTCTTACTTCGTTGTGGCATTAAAAAAAAAAAAAAAAATGCCAAGAGTATTGATATTTTGCCAAAGGTTAAAGACTAAGGCTGTTTAGAGGGGCTTAAATGCTTAAAGATAGATGCCACCTAATTGGAGTTGGAAGTATAATAGGTGTAGAAGGCCCAATTGGCTTGGGTGCAGGATGGAGAACTGATGAGTTACACCCGACTCAATGTAATTGCTCTGAGCAATGGAGTTTGTGCCCTAGTGCAGCCCTAGCACTTGACTCTGGTCGCTGTGTCACTGCCCAGGGAGAAGTAGGTGGAGGAAGTCCTGATGCTCAACCGTTTCTCTCTGTGGACAGGTACATGTTCAACTGACTGTCTAAGACTGGTGGCTTGAACTGATTTCCACTATGTATTTAGCTCCCCTCAGTTCTAACGCTGATCTTACATTGCTTAGAAATTACCTGTTGCGATTATAATAAATGGTGGTAATTAAAAAGAAAGAGCCATGAAACACTCTGCATGTGGGTGTATTTAACCACCTGGCAGGTGTTCATATTTCTAGAGTGTGGAATTTACGGGTAAACAATGGCCTTTCTGTTAGAAAATCTACCCACACTTTTGCGTTTCTTCCCTTTCATAGTTGGGTATTTTCCGTCACTTAGAGAACCATAGTGATGAGTATTCTAATTTGTGTTCTACTGTGTGTTTCCTAAGTGTTTGTTTTTCATTTGTTTTCCCTCAGCCAATTCCAATTTTCTTACTTGAATTATTCTTATTCAATAATTGCATCTTCATAAAAAATGGAGACTTGTGATCTTCTGGATTTGTAAGTAGTGATGTTAGAAATATGTGCTTTTAATTCGCTGTGATGTAACCATAAGTAAATTTGTTTCAAGTTTTGTGAAGTATTACTGATACATCTTTGGCAAATATAAAAACGAAATAGTGTTTCACAGACCAAAGAAGATGGAAGTGAAAGTTCTTTAAAGACTGTCAACCGCCACATAATATTATTGGGTACTAAATTCTGTATTGTGAATATGAAGAATACAGCGGCAGCATTGACATGCAGGATACTTATTGTGTCACTTTAAATTTAGATACAACCGTTTAACCACCCCAAATATTAAATTTTATACATATTCTTCTTCAATCTAATCCTGTCTATGACACGGCATTCTGGGGACAGAGCACGAGTTTCCCTGTCCATCTTAGTGTTTGCTCAGTGTTACCCTGGTATCTGAGAACCTGTTCTGATTCTGATTCAGCAGCTCCTGTCCACGTAACAAAAAGTTTGCTCATGCAAGTACTTTGAGCTCTTTGCCGGTGGTGAATATAAGGACTGACAGTTCTGTCATGTCTTAGGGAACTGCGTTAATTAAGAAGGAGATCCTTCAGATGAGTTTACAGTTGTCTTCTAGATACATGTTATTACTACTCTAACTCCTCCTCAGAACACACTCCTTTCCATTCACCTTTCACCTAAAAAAGCTACAGCCTCAGGAAAGAGAATGCAAGGTTACATGATTTCTGAGTGAGTGCTAAAGTTTCATTGTTCCTAGTTAAGCTCTTTTGCTTTGTAACCTCGTTCATAACTTAAAATGATATAAATGCTAATTTGACTTGTTGGCTTGATGAAAGAATCTTGCATATCGCAGAAAGAACGTGTTATTAGTAGATGTTTACAAATAAAAAGGGAAGCTAATGTTGTAACCCCCTATGCTCCATATGTTAAATTGAGGAAAACATATTTTGAGAGTGTCTTTGATTGGAATTATTTGTGTTCCTCAGCGACCTTTTCACTTGTTCTCTTCTTTGCTAAGATATGCCCTCTCCAAATTTAAATAATAGATTAAAAGGAAAGTATAGTCCACACATAGAAAACACTAAAGAAATGCCAATAAAAGTCAGTTGTAATATATATGATTACTTTCTTTGAAAGTATTAAATATTACATTAAGTTGGTCAGCATGTGTCATTGTTCAGGCTTAAAAGATGAATTTTTTGGTATGTTATCAAAATACGAGGCAATTAAAACAACTGTGTTAGGAATATAACTTGTTCTAATTAAGCAAGACCCACACAAATCCTTCCAGAAATAAAATTCCAGAGTTCCTTCCAATGGCCTTGCAGAAGGAAATAATGATCTATATCACATCTAGGGCTAATTTATGAAAGCTCCATAGAGTGTCAAGTTTCAGAATGGCTTCATTCACTTGAGGTATTAAAGCTCCCAAATAGAAATGGCACGTGGACTGAGGGTATTCTCTGCCTTTCCCAGTGAGGGACGAGAAGAAGCTTACAGAACACGATGCTCCCAGGGTAGCAGTCAGTAAATTCTGGGTATAAAGGTTGAGCCTCTGTTTGCGACTCTCTCCACTCTGATGCTGGTTCTTAGCCCGACAGTCACTCTAATGGCCAAAGAGGGCGTAGTGTGTGTATATGCTTTCCTGTACTAACCTGGTGTGTCATTCTCCTTGTTCAGCTTCTTAAGAATTACCTATGTGATACATAGTGAGTAATGACTAAGCTTCTATGTGCAACTCCTTCTTAATTTTACCAATAAACAATGTAACAATTGAAAAAATTAGCAATGTATTTAGGTACAGATTTTTACACCAAATCGGTTCAGGTATGCTATTTTGTGGTTGACTATAATATGTTTATCTTACCAGCAAGGAGTTTTCTCCCTTCGTTTTACCTGTTCTACTGCTATTACCTCTCTTTCAGATTTTTTTTTTTGCCTGAAAACTTTTTATTCTTGCCTCTCCCACTAAACCCAAAGAAATACAGTGTTAAGTTTGGAAGGTGGAACATACATTGCCCTTATGTTCTGTTACATTGGGGAGCACCGATAAACTACACCACCTAGTATTTACACCACTGTGTAGGCCCCTCTCACTGAATGTGGATTTGGTCTGAGAGTTTAACTGACAGAATGGGCAGAAATGGCACCTTGCAAGTTCTGGCCTAAGCCTTAAGAAGTCCAGACACGAAGAAAAGTCCTAGGACTCCTGTGTGGAGAGAGAGAGAGAGGTCGGGCCCTGTCAGTGTCCTGGCTGGTCCGTGGCAGCTCAGTGCAGCCTCGTGACAACTGGCGTGATGAGCAGAAGAGAACTGCCTAGCTGAGCTTAGCCTAGAATGCAGAATCGTGAGCAAACAAACAATTGTTCGAGAAGCCACTAAGTTTCAGGTTGGTTTGTTATGCAGCAATGGATAAGTGAAAACACCAGCAAAAATGCATTTTAATACCTCCTTAGCGATAATTTGTTATGTGCTAGAAAAGTAAAATATAAATTATTGCTAAGTAGCTGTTAAAATCGATTTATCAATGTATGTATGTGCTATTTACTAATGTAGTTATATCGAGGGGAAGAAATATAATAGCCATTGAAGAAATTTGAATGTCACTCAATGCTGTTATTAAATACAAGCTTTCCCATCACAACCTTATAAAGCAGTGATGATTTTGAAAAATTTGGCAACATTTTAGACTACAAAGATGGAAGAGAAATGTATGTAAGATAATTAAAAGTATTTTTTTTTTGGATGGGATGTGTTTTTTTAAGTTCCTTTTCGTCTCAGGAACTTTTTATTTTTTCAATTGACGTTTCAAGCTAACTGCCTCTGTAGGTTGACTGATTACAAATGTTTTCACTCAAGCACACTAGCTTCTAAATCTGTCTGTAAACTGCTTTCTTAAAAAAAGTGAATAAGCTTGGGAAATAATTATTCCTCAAAGTACACAAAACTCCCCAGCAAGCTTTTGTTCTGCAGACAGATCTGATTCATCAAGAAGCATCAAGATAATTGTCACGATTTAAATTTTTAAAAGAAACCAAGAAGCCTTTGGCTCAAGTATAAAACTTTCTGCTGCTTTCTTGGCATAATGCCTTGAGCTGAATATTTTGTGCTGTACGTTGCTCCATTTTTTTTTTTTTTTCGTTTTGTATATTTGCCCCTGGGACAGGAAACTACAGAACAAAATATATCCAATTTGGTAACCAATGCTGGTCCTTTGGTGACTCACTCTTCTGAATGACTACTGCAGAAAGGAGAGGCTGACACGTGAATGCTGCTCCCTAGTGGATACAGCTGATGAGCCAAGTTTTATTCATTCATCACTGGTATTTTGTAAAACCAGGAATCACTGTTTTGACACAAGAACAACAATATTCACATTAAAGTACTCTTCTGCATCACAGATTATTTCTTTCAGGCGGTAGTGTGCTCCATTTTAATGAAAATTCTCCGTGGGTTCAGACAGTTTATATTTGAATACACCAGTGTTCCCTCCCTTTTGGGTGGGATTCGTCTGTATGATTGTGTGAAAGTAATTTTATTAGAGAAGCATTTTCTTACAAGATTGTGTCACAAGGGCAGAATCAGGTCTTACTGGCTCGAGACTAAAACCCAGAATCTAGGACACATGCTAGCATTAAAAGTCCACGTTCAGATTATTTTTTGAATTAATGAAAAAAGCTTTTTAATCATCCTCCCCCCACCCCACCTCTACCCCCGCAGTTGCTGGTTAGTTAGAATGTCAGCATATCCAGGTTGTAAGATTATGTTGAGGGGGAGTCATTTTTTCCAACTTCTTCCTCAATGGATAGGCACCGATCTTTTTCTACCCCAATTATATAAAATATTGATAATAATTTTAATTCAGGTATCTATAATATGCTGAGTCTTTTCCATATATTATTTCTGATCCTTATAACAGATTATTTGGAGTTAGGAATTTAACATATTGGTATAGCTGATTTTTTTATAATTCCCTATTGGAAACTTGTATAACAAGGGATTTATGTGGTATGTTAAGAATGTTTGGATGTTTCTGGAATTACTGAGTTGGAAGATGCTTTAAAAAGAGACACAGTGGAAGTACTTTTGTCTTCCTATAAATATAACAAGGGAAACTTCTTGGAAACTGTACCAAGATTCTGTGGTAACTGCTCCTATTTAAATTGTTTCCCACCTGAAAGAATATAAAGAAATTTTGGTTCTAGGTTTATCTTTTCGCTCAGATTTTATCGTGCTCTATTTTATTCATTTTTTAAAAATTTAAGTACAGGTTTCCCTCACTATCTGAAAGTAGAGCATTCCTATGAAACCTTTTGTAAACCAAAATGGAGGAAAGTGAAGAAGCAATTACCTTCAATTTATGTGGAAAATTTTTTGAGTGTTCTCAGACTCAAAAAATAACCTACAAATCAGACAAAAAAACACATAAAACCTAAAATAACATTAACATACAGTAAAAACAGTGCCACTCTCACTGCTTGGTATGTCCCTGCCTCTATAATGCGTCCCTGCAAAGCAAACACTGGACACTATTTTTGTGTTCTGTCCGTTTTTGTAAAAGTAGAAGAGTCTCTTTGGATTTCTTTCAGTCAGCCAAGACAGGTACTAACGGAAGTCTTTTGTAAAAGCGCAGTGGTGCAGTGCAAGCTTTTGAAAAGCTTGTACCGTATGTGTGAGATATATATATATATATATATATATATATATATATATATATATATATATATAATGTATATATATATCATATGTGCATATTATATATAATATATATGTGCTATGTTATAGATATCATATATATATATATATACCTATATATATCATATATTTAGATATATGACACTTATGCCAGATTCCTCTTAAATTCTTGAGGTACCTTAGTGAACAAAAAGACCCAAATTCCCACTTTGGGGAAATTTGCATTGTAACATGGGGAACAGACAAACAATAATAATAACAAAAAGTAGATATTATAGTAGATTTCAAGGTGAGTTCTATGGAAAAAAGAAAGCAGGGTAATGGAAATCAAGGACAGAGGGTCGGTTATCATTTGAACTAGACCAACAGGCTTTATTAAGAAGGTGACTTTTGAGCAAAGCTGGAGGAGGTGAGGGAGTGTCAGGAAGACAGGTGCTTGTAGAAGAGCCTTAACGGCAGAGGGAAGGGTAGGGGAGGAAGGACAGGGACAGGCCAGAGAAGGTCCCAGCCATGCCTCTAAGGAATGTTCCCTTGGATGGTTCGACTTGGTCCTGATTGCTGCTAGATTATGCTGGTATTTATGAGCCTTGTTAGAAATGACCGTTGTATATCACTGTATTATTATATCGTTAAATCATAAAATAACAGCCAAAAGAGAAATGACTAGAATAGAAGCACCTAATAAGATGAGACCTTGAAGCATTTCTTTTGTTCTTTATGGTTTTGAGGGCCCTATCATACAATGTCTCAGTGACAGGTAGCTGTTGTTCTAGAATTTCTGATCAGGCCCCAGATGCCTTCAGATGTTTAGGGTTCAAAACTGCTGACATTGTATTCAAGGTTAGAGACCATGTAAATCAGCTAATTGGAATGAAAGGAGTTGGGGTATGTAAAATTCTCTAAATCTGTGCCTAGACATAATAAGTACTCTACAAATACTAATGGAATCTTGACCCAGAATTTTAAACTGGAAGATAAAATATATCTATATAGAAAACATGTCCATTTTTAAGTTAATTTTTTATTTAAAAAGTAATTATCTTTTATGTCATCTGTTTTCTTCTATCACCTATTTCTTTATTTCAGAGTCCCTGCTCCAAATAAAAATCAGATTTTGAAATAATAACTAATAATAATACAGCAATGCCTGTCTCTTTTTTGAAAATATTGTTTTATTTGTGTGTTACATATTTTTCAGCTTTTCAATACAGATAGATTTTTAAACTGACTACCTGATACTTTGGGAGACATTGTTTCTTATTGACTATCATAATACGAAAGTAAATGTTTTTGAGAAATTTTTGTTCTCTTCTTGTTCTATGATTTCCTTTTTTAAATGACTAAAAACATGTAACTGGAAAAATAAGTTTTATCTCTTATTGAAAGTATAAATTCTCTGATTCTGTTAAAATTGTACCTAATTATGCCATAATTTTGATGACTGAGATTATATTTATTTAAGGCATACTGTGTGCTAGGGGTTTTCTAGGTGCTAATACAGGTGTATCTTCATCTTATGCGATACATGTAGCTTTAAACATATGTAAATGAGTATGGATTTGAATATTGGCCCTGCCAATTATAAAGATGTGCCCTTATTCAGGTTAATTACTTTATTTAGAGAGACTCAATTTCTCCCAGTAAAAAAATAGAACTAATATCTTCAGAATTGTAAGGAATAAAGATGGTGTCTGCAGAATGCCTAGCATCCACTTGACACATAGCAAGCCCTTAATAAATGGTGGCTGCTGTTAATTTTTTAAAAATCTTCTCACTTACCAACTTTTGTTTCGGCTTGATTTCTTTTTCATCTTTGAGCTGTCATCTGCCTAAAATTTTAAGCTTACCTGTTCTAACTCTGTTCTTCAGCCTTTTGAAAATAACCACTTAAGTGTTTGATGCATATTTTTATGAAGCAGATCCAATACTTAAAAGAATCTGAGAGTAAAATACTTTGAGAATGATTACCCTTTAATTATAGTGTCTGTCTTTGAACTCTTGAGTTTCCTTTTTATCATCTTTCCCCTCTGTGACCCTTATCTCCTTGTGCTGGGCCTCCTTTACGATCTGCCTTCTAATTACTGCCTCCCTCCCCACTTCTGTTTTACTCTCCACGTTGTTACCAGACTACATTTTCTAAAATACCACTGTACCCCTTCTTTTATTTCTTTAAAAATTTTTACATTGACCATTTGTATATCTTCTTTAGGGGAGGGTCTGTTCAAGCCTTCTCTCCATTTTTATTAGGTTGTCTTTTTATTACTGGTAGGAGTTCTTTATATTTTTCTGGATATAAATCTTTTGTCTACTCTATGATTAGGGATATTAGTTCATATTGGCTTTTTGTTCTCAGCAACTCAGAGGCAATAATTCTAGAGAGCTGCTGCAGCTTCAGACATTATATCTTCACAGGACTGTGTAAAGGCAGGAATTTGGGGCGAGGGGTGGAGGCCAGGCCACAAGAGACAACTTACATGTTCTTTCCTTTTATCCTCTGAGAAATGTTTTTCTCTTTCCCAAAGACCCTTCCCTATGGCCTCCCAGAAGACGTCTATGTCTTCTTGACAAGAATTGAGTTACTTGCCTATCTGTAAGAAAGTTTAGGAAAGTGTTTTGTGTTTTTTTGTTGTTCTTGTTTGTTTTTAAGTATCTTTGATAGTAGATGGATGGGTGAGATGGGGTTACGAAGGCTTGTAGTATGAAATACATGTCAAGGTCAGGGTGTCAGGTGAGGAAATATACCAAGCTCTCAGAGGTGTGAGAGTGTAGCCTGTTCAGGGAAACTGGTGCTATTCTGAGAGAAAAATGAATTTATTGCTTTGACGAGTCTTTGTGGGAATGTGTGGGTAGCCAATAGCCAGAACATCTGAGCTGGGAATTTGATTTGGAAGCAATGCGTGAGTAGATGGTACTTAAAGCTATGGTGGCGTGGGGATGGCTGAGTGAGAGCTGATAAAACATGAAAAAAAGGCAGAATGTGGGCTTTGGGGAGAAGTTACTTGTAGGGAGATTCAGAGGAAATTGATCTCCAAAAGTAGACTAACAGCTATCAGAAGAGTAGACAGTGCTAATGAGCCATGGGAGGAGTTTCTGGAAGGCGAGAGTGGTCAGTAGAGGGGAAAGTCCCAGAGAAGCCACTGCTGAGGTGTCAAAGATACCCACTTGGATTTGGCAGTTAGAAGATACTGATGGATCTTCTCATAGCAGTTATTTGGAGTGAAGGGAACAGAGGCGAGGGAAAATGGGAGATGAGAGGGTGATGACATTGAGTTAGACTACTTAATCAAGCAGCTTACCTGTAATCCCATTGAAAAAATGTTTTATATGGAAGCAGCATTGAAATGCTTGTAGAGGTTGATGATATATAAGAAAGGGGGGAGGTGAGGCCCCCCTTTCCTGAGAAGGTGAGCACACAGAGTGAGGCATTATCTTTTTGGATGGAGTAGGAAGGGGCTCTACTTCTTCACAGCCTGGAGGAATTTGGCAACAAATAAGGGACAATTCATCTTTTAAGGGTAGAAAGAAGGATGGATGCAAATATTCAGGGGAAGGCAGTGCTGGGTGCTGGGTAGTTTGGGTGGGCACATTGGAAGCAGCAGAGGTTCCCCTCACTGCCGCTACTTTCTTACAAATAAGAAGGACCAGAATGGTCAGCAGGGACTGGGTTTCAGGTAGATTGGAGAACTTTTATTTTCCGTTTGCTTTTCAGTTCTACTTTTGACCAGGCCTGCAATGTGTTGGAAACGTTACTTACCAGTTAGAAACTTTGCTCACTGATGTCAGCAAAGCTGACGGCTTGTATGTTTGGAGAGTTTAGTCTGATAATTCACATATCCTCCCATGTGCTTGAATGGGCTCAAGGTTGAAGGTGGCTTTGGTTTTATCAACCAATAAATGTTTTTAACATGCCTACTATATGCTAGGCATTTTGATAGGTGCTGTGAAAATACTAAGGGATACTTAGAAATCACAGAATAAATTTGATTATTCTGTAATTCTATTCTGTTCTTTAATTCTGTATTCTATTCCCTAGCCTAGGTTCCTTTCACTTATTAGCTATGCCTCTTTGTAATGTAAGGGAACTTTTGGGCCTCAGATTTTCTTTATCTATGTATAACGGAGGGTGTGGACCAGATGAGCATTAAGATGCCATAAGTAGTGGAAAACAAACGACTAATAGAGCCTCGATATAGAGAATAAGACCTATAGGCAATAATAGGTACTTGCATGGTGACAGAAAATGTTGGGAGACAGGGCTGTTTACCGTTCTCCATGGGATTATAGTCTGTGTAACACAATGAGTCTCACTGACGAGAACTTTGAAATGCTGATAGAACTTTGACAGATATTTATGATAAAATAGAGCATTCTGAACAAAAAGCTGACTTTCTTAAAAAAAAAGTAGATAAAATTCAAAAATTCATTTGTACACGAGGATAAGAAAACCAGTTGTACACATCAGTGTTTTAAGCCATTAATGAGTGAAAGTTATTACGTGGCAATTACTTGTGGTAAATGATATATACTTATGCCAGATTCTCAAGTTTTCATATCATGTTTTTTACCCTGAAGATATTTTCAGGGAACATCCTTAACTGCTCCCGGGAGTAGATGGAGAGAAGAAGTAATTTGACATTTTCCAGATGGCCATTAACAAACAATAAGTTTCCTTCCAGTTCCTGATTACTAGCACTGTGACTTCTGTTGTTTCTCCTCTTCAGACAAATCAAGTAATTCTGATTAAGTATGAATCGGCTATAACCCAGATTTAACTTGATCAAGACAGATGGTACAAAAGAAGAAGAAAAGTCTTTTACCATCCCCTATGGGCAAAGCTAAACTTATTTATCCTCATCCAAGGGCAGTTTCTCTCTGTTTTGGCCTGACTTCTGGGAGCCCAGAACTCTTAAAAGATGTTTTCTTGAACTAGGGAGCTCTTTTCTTGTCTGTCCTAGTATTCTTGGCTGAGCTTCCTATATTCCGGCCGCTTTTACTCATTAATATTCAGCTTGATCCATAGTGACTGAGAAGGCCGCGAAGGGCTGGAAGTTAATGAAAGGTCCTATGGGGGCTTTCTGAGGAAAGATGCAAATGTCCCCAGGAATAGTGTAACCAAGTTTCATTTTCTCAAGTCAGTTGAATGCTTAAGGCTTTCAACTGATTTAAATAGAAAGTTTTTTTTTTTTCTTTTCCTTTTGATGTAGTTTCAATTAGGACTTAACTTTTCTGCCTCCTTTACCGTAAGTATGCTTTTCTTGTTGAAAATAAAATACCGAATCAGGTTAAGATAAGAATCATACATTTCAGAGCTTAAGCATATTTATACAGATGGACAAATATTAAATTGTTTAAGAATTGCTGTCAGCAGTGTGGCGGAGATGAAATTGATTATAAAAATGGAAACTGTATAACTTCAGAATGAGTTGTTTTCCTTTCAGCTTATTGAAAAAAACACATTTAGCTATTCATCCAACGGTATAATTATGTCTTTCAAAGATGGCTTTGAAAAGAGTACTCAACATATATCATTTATAAGGTTTTATGTTGTAGAATCTTTCAGTAGAGATTTTGGTTTGTTTATTTTTCAGGAGAAACTGATTATGTTCTGTTGAAGAAAATCTGAAAAATACGTGATGAAAGAGTATGGTCATTATTTCCCCAGACTATACTAGTATTTTTATGAAGCCTGCTTGCATAGAAATCAACTTATTACTATCCATTTGTTTATTAAGGTTTGACACTTTGTATAAGGTGAGAAGGAAATCCTATCACCACAAATGCTTTTGTAACAGTTGCCTCCACAAATAAATCTGCATTAAAAAAAAAAAAATTCTGGCAACTTCGTCACTTAAATTTAACATAATAGTGATATATTAATAGAAATGATTGGGCAACAAATTTGGTACTTTTGAGTCATAATGGGATTGGCCTTCTTTGAGGGAATTAGGGACAAAGATGTGCGACCTCATTTACAGTCCAGTTGTCTAACACTGCAGTAGCTTCGGGGCAGGCCTGTTGGAGGGAAGTAGCCTTTATTCAGCGGCTTTATGAAGGGACTATTTCTCCTTGCACAGGCAGTGGTGCTTCTTAAGGGATTTCAATATTGAACACTGTTTTTGAAGTTGCTGCCATCAAAGATAACTGTTATATCATTACAGTTCTGCTGATGCCTGTCAGAGGCTGCTGTGGGATGATTGGAAGTGATTGAGCTCATAATAATAACGTGTCTGATGTTTTCTTCTCAAACCTGTCAGTGTTTGATAAAATGTTGAGTTTATTCAGCATTCATGTATCCTATAAATATTACTAAACACCCAATCATGTGCCGGGGGCAAACATTTCTTGTGGTTATTCAGTTTCTGCCGTAACAGCTTCTGCTAACTACTGTGGCTTCGAATGACTTCCAGTCTTGGTCATTGGAGACTGTGGAAAAAGAATGGAGGAACATTCTTTAATTGCACAGAAATAAATAATTCAAAATCAGTATTTTTGAGTTATATATTTAGTAATTCTTCTTGGGATAATCAGGAGAAATTAAAACATTGAAATGGGGACTTAGCCTAACTGGGGGGGATGTAGAATTACAAAGTGTGAAGACAAAGCTGTTCGTCATCAACTCCATATAGTAAATCAAACTTGCCTTGCTCTTTATAATGCAAACGTTAAAATGCTCTCAAAGGTACACATATTATGAATGTGGTATAGGGGGTTAATATTGATCATAGTGAGTGATTGTATAGATGGATGTACCTCTGTATATATAGTACTTAAAATGTTTAAGCTTTTCTAGATAAAATACGTTGACAAATATTTTAAATAAGTCGCAGGACTCATAAGTGAATTTCTTTTACCTAGTATGCTACTGATATAGTCTGATGAATTCTATGAAAATGAAGACTTTTTTCCCTCTCTGATGAATGAAGAGCTCATTTGGTTTATAGTGTGTGTGTGTGTGTGTGTGTGTGTAGGTGTGAAAGTTTATTCTAATATAAAACCAACTGTATTAATTGTCAGACCACTCCTGTGTTGGTAGTCTATGATGTGATAGAGTGGGCTGTGTTGGTGTAACATTATTATTATCATTCATACTGTTAGTGTCATCCATGTATGGGGAACCTCGAGGAAGCAAATAGGAGAGCTGCTCTTCTAGACCTTGTTTTCATGTACAAAGGAGAGTAGATTCAGCGACATGCCATATAATAATATTGTTGGTACACACCAACTGGACTTTTTGTAGAAGAATGATTCATCCTGAAAATATAGGCCCAAAGAAAGTTAATTTTCTTGATTATGTTGACCTACAGAAATTGACAAACTGTGTAGGGAGTAGTTTGAAAATTGAATTTTCTAGGTGTAGAATTTTATGGTCTTGGGAACAGGTTTGACATTAGCTTGGTATTTTTGCAGCTGGAAAGGCTGAGTAGAGGACTTTCTCACCGACATCTCATTAATGCTAATATTGCCCTTAAAGGGAAAGAAATAGCAAGTCCTTCAAATTTTTCTATGGCTTAAGTAGACTTCACATTGTTTTACGTATTTTTTATGCAGCAGAAATTTAGATTTTCAGAAGTATACTGACAGAGTAAGAATATATATGATGTACAATAATTTTTTTGTTTAGTCTTGATTATTAAAAGTGATAGTTATAATTAAAAACCTGTTTGTTATATAAACAATATTTGTTAATGCTGAAAATTAGGAAACTACATCAACCTATCACATGAACTTGGTATATTCTGTTATGTTTTGCCTTTTTTCTAGTGCTACTTTAGATTATGAAGGGTAGCTGAGATTTACATGTGTATATGCATTTATATATAGACTATTATAGTTTGATATTCGGATTTTTATTCCACTTACCATTATCATGAACATTTCCTCATGCATTTTTATTGTAAGTTTGAATGGAAACCTAGTATTCCATCATATGTATGTACACTAATTCAATCATTTGCCTGTTGGTGAACATTAGCTTTTCTGTAAGTTTTGAGTATTGTTAATTTACTGTAGTTTGTCCTAACCCTTAGCGGGCATAGTTGCTTAATTCTTTGATAGGAGTAGTTTTGTTGTATTTGTCTATTATGACAAAGTTTATACATGAAATATGTATATGATTTTTACCATTACTTAATTGACATTTTAATATGCATCTATATACATGCGTACACGTGCATACACCACACAGTTTCTGTATTTTTTATTTTTTTTGGAAATTGACATTATTCAGGAAGAAAACCCTACTTGGAGCTGAGTAAAGATTGACTAGGTACCATTTTGCATTGTTTTATGTAACGATTTTATTTCTTTAATTGTGTAGTCATAGATGTGATCCTTGTCATCTTTTTACAAAGTAAAAGAAAGTTTTACAAATGTCTAATTAGGTAAGTGGCTGACAGTAGGAGGTCAGTTTTATGGTAAGAATATAGGAATGGGAAATAGTGTCTGATTAACCCAGGAAATGGGGGAGGTGAGTCCTCAGGGTTCTCATCCCACTGTTTAGCAATTTTGCAAGTTGGTGGAGGCATAGATTTGAATTGAATATTGAAACCCTGTGTGCCAGTTAATATGTCTGTGACATGAGGTCTTTAATGCAACATTCAATTCCAGTACGGCGCAATTAGTTATGTTTCAAATTCTCTGGAAGGAGCAAGTTATCTCTTTATTCTTCTCCTTAATTCCCACTATGTACTATATTATTATTATTATTATTTTTGCAAAAACCGCTTGCATTTTAAATTATTCGTTTATTAAAAACATTTATCAGACATGATTATCGTGTAGTCATTTTTAGTCATTTTCTCCCCCTAGCTATATCATTAGTCTGTAAGAATACAGTTGATCTTTGTAGATTTTTTTCACTTTTAGGTAACACTGCTGCTTATTTGTCAAGATAGGGGCAAGCGAAGCACAAATCTGGAGAGGAAATTTGGGATAATGGATTAAGAAGGGTAGAAAAAGCTTAAGTAGCTCTC
Organism: Rhinolophus sinicus; assembly: GCF_057876585.1. Taxonomy (NCBI): domain Eukaryota; kingdom Metazoa; phylum Chordata; class Mammalia; order Chiroptera; family Rhinolophidae; genus Rhinolophus; species Rhinolophus sinicus. The sequence goes on from NC_142502.1 coordinate 23,621,296, forward strand.
CACAGGGGCAGAGAGGAAACGTTCATTATTACATGCTCTTAAATTGCCAAGACTGGAGAGCAGGAGATAGAGCCAGGAGCAAGGACACGTCACTGATTTCTGTTGTCTTCTGTGATACTCACAAGCGTGCGTGGCCTCTCTCTCTCTCATGGAGAGAGACATTTGGAGATTGGAAGGAGTGTGGTCAACATCTGGCTGCCTCTCATCCTACTTGCGTCGTCAAGTGCAGTAGGGGAAAGCGGAGTATTTTACTTAAGAGGTTCCTTCCTCGCCAGGGTTAGAGAGAAGAGAAGCTGACACTGAAACCCCAGAGGACAGCCTGTTGCAAACAAGGATCCAGTTTACCATTTTAATGTGCCCTCAATCGTAAGGGGCCTGGAAAGGTGTTCTTAATTTTTAACAGTTAAAGCCTTGCCTTCATAGGTGTGTCTAGTATGTCAGTGATTTAGCAAAATGTATGGATGACACACTAAACCCATCTACTGATGTCAACTGAGAGTGATTTTAGCTGTTTTGGGACTTTGTCTTAAGGGGGAAGAGATTCCTGCATTAGCAGCTTACCTAAAAGAGGGTTCTAAACATCGAGTAGAAAGTCTTGAGATTAAAATAAGTGGACTTGAGATTAAGTAAGTGGATAGTTGTTGCCAGATGTTCCTTTCCCAGATCAACATTGACTGTTGGCTATGAAGTCCAGTGGAATAATTTGGACAGCTCAGGGCCAGGGATCATTTGATCCATTGAAACCAGACTGTGTGGAAACAGCCTTCTTGGTTCTAACAATGGATTGTTGTAACCACTAGAGCCTCCGTCTGAGCAGGGACAAGAAGCTGGTCTGTTGCTGAAGGCAGGGAAAACCACCCCGCAACAGGAATTTTCCACAGAGATAAGCTCAGATTAGGAAACAACAATTACTCAAGAAGTACTTTTGAGCTTACACTGTGTTCAATGGCACCATCTTCTCCCAGGATATGGAAAAAAAGAAAAATCCTACTCTCAAGAGATACAGAGCAGTTACTTTGGAAAGGGTGATACATTCTAACCTGGAAGTGTGAGAAAGACATGAAACTTACCTGGCAGAACTTGAGGGAAACCTGTAAGTCTAAGTAGGAGAGACAGGTACAGATATTGTAGAAATTTGGTTCTGATGAAGAATCTTTCCAAGGCTTTGCCAAAGTTTTTGCAAATATCCCTTCTTCCGCCTGGCACGGTGACAAGTGCATTCTTGATTAATTCCCTCAGTCCTCCCAACCGCCCCATCAAGTAAGCGATACAATACAATCCTCCCTTTATTTACACAACTTGTCAGCAACAGTGACTATCATTAACTAGAAATGGTGACACATGGCACCCTCACCTTGTTGCCCTTTTTTTTTTTTTTTTTAATGGCTCAAAGTATTTTGCCAATAGGCATGAGGTTGCCTCTTGGTTTTAAGTGTGTGATCATTAGCACTTTTGGACAGACCCTTGCCTCACTGCACCACTGTGTTCCTCCAGGAGGGTTTATGTTTCGAAAGGCTGATGTTTACAGCCTTCTTCCCATCTACTAAGATAAATACTGTACGATATGTAGACTCCCCTGTTAATATGAGAAATCATGTTTTTCCTTTAGTAAAAGTCCTATTGAGTGTCTAATTTTATGTTAGAATGAATATGACTCATACATTTTCTCTTTCACTATTTGGGATCAAAATAATATTTTCTCTTAACACTTCAGCTTTATCTATATTTTTGTGATCATTTATCTATAATAGATAAAGTGATTATATTAAATGAATTAAATGTAGAATGTGTACTGGTATAATACTGGGACTGACTGTTTGAGATTAGAATTATAAACCTCATGCTGTGTGGTCACCTTAATTATAAGGATGATTTGTTTTTTAGAGATAGTGTCAGGTTTTTCCAGTTAAATCACTTGAATTTTTCTTAAGGAATGGAATTTTCTTAGATTTTGAAATTTCTTCTTTTTTATGTAAACAGATTTTCTTTCCATTTATCAAATTTAGTAACATACTTCTGATTCACATATCTTCAGTTACAGTTTTGTTCCCTTCTTTCTATTTTGTTCATTTTTCTCAGTTTGGAAAAAAAATAAAAGAAACCTATTAACTTTATGTATTAATTGTTAATTTTCTAAAGAATCAGCTACTGTTTTTGGTTGTCAGTTTCATTCCATTTTCTTTCTCTGCTATGTTTGTTTCTTTGAGTTTGCCTTTTCTAAATTTATTTTGGTTTGATACTTTGTTCCTTTTCTAAGTTGTTTAGCAAGAGGCTTGGTTTATTATGCTTTTCTCTTTAATTTTGTTACCAATATAATCAGTTAATCTCAGGGCAGTAAACTCTCCTCAGAACTGCTTCACAGCTTTTCATGCATTTTGTTATGTTATCTCACCTATTTAAAAAATACTGTATTATATTCTAAATTTCTTCCCAGATTGTCTTTAAAATAGTTTTTCAGTTTGCATATATTTGAACATTATTCAAGACTGATTTTTAAAAAATTTTGTCATCATAACTGCTAATGTAGGCTAAAGTTTTGACTTAGTAAGTGATCAGAATTTATAGGTGATTTAGTTAGAATGAAAACAAAGTGTGTTCTTTTGTCTTGTTCATTTATCCCTATATGGCAATCAGGTTTTTCAAGTCTAATTTCATTCGCTACTTGAGCTGTCCTGTTCTGGCAGTGGCCTTTCAAATCTTCACTTATAGTCGTAGTTCTCTCTGGGCATGTCACCCCAGCCCTCCCCCTTTTGTTTACATTGCTGTTACTTTTCATTTATATATTTACTTAGTTGCTTGTAGATCAGAACATTTAAAAGTACTTTGCTGTAAAACACTTTGGGATCTTTGTTTGATTCCCTAATAGCTCGCGTGTTTTGAGTACCCACTACACACTGCAGTGTTGCTTTTCCGTGCCTTATCTCATTCAGTCCTCACAGGATCCCGGAAGTGTTAGATGGTGCGATTCTCCTTTTGCGGAGGAGGAAGCTGAAGCATTCAGAGGTGGGATGTGTTTCCCCAGTTCACATGCCTAGTAGGAGAAGGCCCCAGCAGACCTAGGGCTGTCTCCTTGCTGGGCTGGCTCCAAAGCATCGCCTTGCCATGAGAAGATTGTTCCTCTGCTTGTTTCTGTGGACACTGGTACTTCCCCTAACATTTAGTCTACATGTATTTTTTGGTAGGTAATCAATTGCACTTTAAAAAGCTCAATGGTGCTTTACAAAATAGTTCATTCTATCTGTATTTTCTTTTACATTTGAGACATTTCATAAGACAAGCTACCAGATATAATTGAGACATTTGTGTGATTCTCCACTGTTCTTAAGAGTTTTTGCTTTTGTCTTTCTGGGACTTGAAACTTTGATTTTTTCCATGGAACTAAATTGGAAGATAATGGTACGTGCTTATTAAATATATAGGCTGGGGCCGGCCCGGTGGCTCAGGCGGTTAGAGCTCCATGCTCCTAACTCCGATTCGATTCGGCTGCCAGTTCGATTCCCACATAGGCCAGTGGGCTCTCAACCACAAGGTTGCCAGTTCAATTCCTCAAGTCCCGCAAGGGATGGTGGGCTGTGCCCCCTGCAACTAACAACGGCAACTGGACCTGGAGCTGAGCTGCTCCCTCCACAACTAAGACTGAAAAGATAACAACTTGACTTGGAAAAAAGTCTTGGAAGTACACACTGTTCCCCAATAAAGTCCTGTTCCCCTTCCCCAATAAAATCTTTAAAAAAAATATATATAGGCAACTCTGAACTTTCTACATATTTGATTTGCATACCATTTGTAGTGTAATTAACCCTTCTCAACCATCTCGGGATTCATTCTTCAGATGTCTTAACTCTGAGTTTAATACATCAGCCGTGACTCTAGGGGGACACAGCAGAAGGGTCGGGGCCACTTATTTATGTTGGTGCTACTATGGCCTGATCTGCCTGACACTCCCCTCCTTCTCACTGCTCCCTTCTCCTCCCCCCAAAAACTAGCTCCTTGGGCTCAGCAAGACATCAAGAGGGCTGTTCCTACAGCAGTAGTGCCGCCCCCGCCCCCACTGTGCCAGCCCCCCAACCCAATCCATCTCTCCTCCCCAGCTGTGGCTGTGTGTGGAGCCAAAGTGGAATGTCCTTAGGTCTCCCGTCTCTGCTCCCTACTTCTGCTGTAGGTACCCAGCACATCAGATGATATTAGAGAATGGGAGACTGGCTCACAGGTCTGTGAAGGGGAGGGTGCCTGGGAGATCCCTCTACATGTCTCAGGCTTCTATATCTGTCTCCCACCCTGAGACACTGGTCACCATTACCATGAACTGCAGGGGCAGAACTGCACTTGCTGAACAAGTAATCGGGAATATTATTACAGTGTTTTTGGTTCTAGAAGGCACTCGCACAATTCAAAAGTGTGTTTGTTCTAATGTTAGATGTTTGTGTTTCAACATGCCTTTGGAATGGGATTATTGACCAAAAAGAAATGCTTGTATTTCCACTTTTCCATTAACATTTGTACGAAATTGTTTAAATTAGTTCTACCCTTTTATATTAGTAACCACCATCTTGACCTCTTTTCTAGGACTGATGTAGTGTTTAGCTTTTTGAATAAGTCATGTCATCATTACAGTAATGGATTCCTTTGTGAAGTTTTGTTGTTACCCTCTTGCTCTTCTCAAAATAATCTACTGATGTTATCAGTTAGAACGTTTTGCTAACATTAAATTCTTGGCCGGGGATGTGAGTGTCTTTCATAAATTCTTGCTACTCTATTTGCCTTTGTTGTGACCTCCTTAGGTGTTGGGCTTATTGATGAATTGTTTCAGATCATTTAGGTCACGAAACACTTTCTTCTCTCTTCAAGAGAACCTAGGGTTTTGCCTCGTTTCTGGGCCTGTGCTGATAATTTCCTTTGTGCAGATTTTCTTTCAAGCTCTTCTTTCTCCTCACCTAAATCTGAAAGATTCTTTTCTTTGCATCTTAAATGTTATCTCATCTTCTTTCTTGGCAGGTGCTAAGGAGTATCTTGTTTTGTGTGTGTGTGTGTGTGTGTGTGTGTGTGTGTGTGTGTGTGTGTGTGTGTATGTGTGTGTGTGTGTTTTAATACACTTTAAAAACTTGACCAATAAGTTATGGCGGCTTTTGTTTATTTGGGTGGCTTTATCTTAAAGATTGCTTCTTAATAATTTATGTACTAGTCCCTTTCAATTTTTTCAAAATTAAAAACATGTTTTTTCTGCAGTTTGGCTCATATTGCTCAGTATCTCAACTTTTCCAGTCTCCATGGTTTTCTTGGCCCATGAATTTATCTTGCATTGCTATCATTTATTTGTGCACATTGTACCAGTATATTTTCAGATGAATTAATTCTTTGGAGTGGGATGTGGTTTTGATTTTATCAGCTCATTTATACCTTTAGTTTTTTTCTAGAGGAGTAGTTCTTAAACTTTTTGGAATAGTGGACTCCTTTCTTGGCTTGAACACAAAGAGGAATACATAATTCAGAGCTTCATGGATTGCAAGCTTCTACATGTTTCTCTCTTTTAAAAAAAATTCCATGGAGAAGATACTATACTGTATACACTACTTGAACTTGCTTTTTCACTTAAACATGTATTGTCTTTGGCAAGTCCTTTAATTAGGTGGGAATGGTGAGTATGACAAGTAACAGCCAATCAATCCCTCCCATAACTGCTGGAGTCAATGATTTTTGTTCTACTTGTAACTGAACTGGCTTTTAATAATCACGTTATTAGGTTCTTTCCTCTATAAATAGGCACTTACCTTGGAGAAATTTTGAAGGACCATTTGGCATCTGCACATTTTCCATTTTATTATTTTAAGTAAAGGGTGTCCTCCTTTCTCACTCTCATAGACCTGGACAATGCAGAGGAAGAGGGAGGGGCTCCAGAGCCAGGTGCAGGACACCTGACCCAGGGGTGAAGCCAAATGACCCAGAGATTCAGAGGGTCATGACCCATGGACAGCGACTTCTTAGGTGGCGATAAATATGTATTTTTACAATTCATTAAAAAATATATTCCCCCAGCTTTATGGAGATATAATTTATATACGATATTGTGTATACATAATTTTATTATCAAGCGTTATAAATTAGATTTAATACACAATTGTTCAACTCTCTGCCAGGTGTCAGACAGGCCTCCTGTTTCATCCAGACGCAACTGGCAGATCACTCTGTGTAGGCCATTGTTTCTTCCCTATGGAAGTGTTTTAGAAGAGCATACAATTCTGTAGAGGTAGAGGAAAGAAGGAAAAATATTCTTCCCTGCCTAAGTTCCCTTTATACCTGGCTCTTCTGAATATTATAGTTTAATATGGTATTAAAATGATTTCATATTTTGTTATCAAGATACCCTGTCCTCAGGTCATATGAAGCAGGCGAGTGGTTTTTCTGCAGTGATCTAAACAGCTAGTCAGAAAATGTGCTCAGGCAGTGCTTGGTGTGTTTGTTATTTGAAAAGTGCTTCCTCTTTTGAATTGGACAAGCCTTGAACACCACTCCTGCCCAGGGTCCTGCAGACGCCCAAAGTGTTCTAAGTTATTCAAGACCGTGGTTTAAAATCAGGTGTGACCCATGTGTTGGAACCAGTTGGAGGAACTCTTTCAGAAGACATATGCCTGAGTATCACTCTCACCCCTGTGAATCAGAACCCGGGGTGGGGCCCAGGCATGTCACTCTTAGCAAAATGTCCTTGAGGGGGCTTATGGATGGCCTTGACTAGGAAATACTGTCGTAACACATGTTCCTCCTTGAGCATTACCAAGAATGTCTGCATAGCTTTTCCCTATAGGAAGAAGTCTCTGTTACAAGTTTGTATAAATTAATGCTTACAAAATAGGGGCATACAAAATCATGTCCATATGAAAGTATCCCCATACCTCTAATTAATGAATTGGCTAATAGGTGTTTCCTATTTTTGAAACTTCTCCTTGGCTTTGTGTATCTACAGGCTTTCGGTAAATCCCAAGAATGGGCACAAAGCCTCACTAGGAGTGTTTGATGGTCAGAGTTCAAACTTGTGCAGCGGTGACAGCTGCTGTTGTAAGTGTGAAGCTGTCATCACCTGCAATTCACCACACTCCACTGGGTACAAGGCAGTTTGAACAGCATTGGACTGTGTTGAGGTCTGATGGGTAGGCGGCTATGTACTTTTCCCTCGGGTGTATTACTCAGCCTGTCCTCCCAGAGTAATGTGAAGGTGGTACCTGCAGCTCTGTAGAGTTCCTGACATACTCAGAAGCTCTGCCAAGCTTAGCTAATAGCTGTCTGTTGGCACACACACACACACACACACACACACAGTTCTGTTGTTCATTCTTTATTTGTTTCACCTGCATGACTTTCTCTTCTTAACTTCTCTACGTGACAGACCCATGTCCTGGAGAACAGTGTTTTCTCTATTAACAAATAATGGAGGGATGGAGGGAGGAAAGAGTCGATTAATAGATGGATGAGCAAATGGTAGGTGAACTTGATGTCTTTGAATGGAGAGGGTGGCTTGTGGATGGTAAGGGTGAAAGAGAGGGGGAGACAATTGACTAATTAGCATTTTCTGTGAGTTTAGGAGTAAATGGATTTCATTAGGTGAGGGTTTGCAGTTGATCTTGTTTCCTGTGGAGTTCTTGTAAGAAGCCATAGCAATAACCTGACTTCTTATGCATGTTGCCTGTACCCCTTCCCACTGCCTGAAAAGATCTCTTTTCCTGCTCTGATTAGCCAACATTTTCCATTATACACAAGTCTCACCATCGCCATGTGGCCACCCCTTCCTCTTGAGTCTCTGGTCTTCCTCCTCTCCCCTGACTTACTGTAGTATTGGAGTTGTCCTGCCCACTTTTGTATTTAATTATAGTTTCCCTTGATTTGTCTTGCTTTCTGTGAGTGAGGTAATTTATCTTCCCGAACAGATGGTAACCTCATGAAGAGCAGCACTGAATTTTAGGTCAAGTCTGCATCCCCGTTGCACCTAGGAGAGCAGTGTTGGTGCTTCCAGGTCCTGCACAGACCCTCCCCGAGAGCTTTCAGATCCACTGCCTTTCAGCTTGTGGCTTGATGGATGGTAGACAGATTCACCTCTGCCCTCCATACTGGTTCCACCCTAAGAACAGTGACTGTGTGACTTGAATTCATTGTGTTTCTTTGACCTGCTTCTAGCTGACTAGGCTGTTTTCCGAGATTGTTTTGGTGGGAGGAGGGGGAAATAGAGAGTGGTGTCAAATTTCTGAAGATCTAGCATGACCTGTTCTGGGCCCCTCCCCTAGGGTTCAGGTTGTTAGGTGGGCCCCATGGTCTGGTTTATCCAGACTTGCAGGAGCGCCCTGCACTTGCTAAACATTGACCCAAATACTTGGGGTGGGAAGGTACTGCTAAGTGAACTTTATCCACTCCTCTGATTTCTCTTTCTGTCTCTCCTTCCCCAGCTCCATGTCTCCTTCCCTCCCTCTACCCCACCCGCTTTCACTAGAGAAGTTGTAACATGAATTGGCCTGACTGCCCCTACTCTTTAAGTTTTGCTACTTGGTAGAGTGATTCTTCTCCTTGAATTAACTGTTGTTCATTGACTAGTATCTTTGTGTTCAAGAAGTGTTGGAACTAAGTATCTAATATTTATGAAGTTACACTTGGAAGTTTTAAACCATAGTAGTGCAACTGTGCAATAGTGGAAATAGCTGTGCTATAATGTATAGAGTCTACACGTGTCTCTTCAGCATGTATTTCAGAAACAACATTGATAAGGAATAAAACTTGTGTATAAATTTATTTATTTGCTCTGCTTCAAGAAAATAGTAAATCAGACTTTAGGTTTATTATTTGTGGGGCTTTGTTAAATTTGATTAGAGCAGATAGTTTGAAATAGCCGGCTTCCACATCAGTAGAGACATAACCAGGAGTCATAGGCGTTGGCGTAATTTTGGGCATTGCACTTCAAGTCAGTGGATATTAGTTTGAATTTTCATATTCCTTTTCCTCCTCCTCCTGTTATCATTTAAAAAAATTTAATGTTACATATATATATTTATATTTACATATATATATATATATCTATATATATATATATCTATATATATATATATATATATATATATATATATATATATATATATATATCTTTTTTAAGAGCCTGGCTTGCTTACTTTGGTTATTTCTGTATCAAAGCGTCTTCTTCAACTGGCCACTTTCATTCATATATAACTTGAATATCTTTTTGTAGCTAAAGGTAATTGGGAGTATGTTTATGAATGGAAACATCCTTTTCACCAACAAAATAGCTGCATTCACGAGAAGGGACTAGAAGGCAACATTTTAAGCGCCTAGTACAAGGAGCCTGAACCACGCAACAACACAGGTTTGTCAGGTTGCTGCCCGGATGGCATGGGCGGGAAAGCTCTCCTCCTGAGTGGGGAGAAGGTCGGGATGGATGGCAGTGACCTGGCTCACACTCTGCAGCAGCCTCTGGGGCCGAGGTTTCCATAACATTGGAGGCTAAGACCTGGGAAGGGCTGGGCTTTCTTGCTCTTTCCCACACTCTTGGAGCTATTCTGCTGAAATCAAATCCCGGCTTTGCTGTTTTCTAGGTAATTTTGATCTAGGGTGTATTATTTCAGTCCACTGTGTCTCAGTTTCTTCAGCTGAAAATGGGGATGTGGATAGAGAGTAGCTGTTCTGTATGGTTATTGAGGGGATTCGGTGAGTCCCTTCAGAACCAGGCTTACTACACAGCAAGCACTTGTTTCATTTAGTCATCACCCAGCTGTAAGTAACAGGTCCCAAACAATGGTGATTAACATGTGTGTGTTTATTTTTCTCTTGGAATGAGAAGTTCAGAAGTAGGCGGCCCAGGGCTGGTATGGTGTTCTGATGAGGTCATCAGACTCCAGTATTTCCACTCTGCTATCCTTAGTGTATGTCTTTGTACCTCATAAGCATAACATGGCTGCCTCATCTCCCGCATCTTTCTTAGGTTCCAAGCAGGAAGAAGAGGACGGGCAAAGGGCAAAAGGTGGGCACCAGCTGAGTGGCCTTATCTTATAAAAAGATTTCTCACCCATCAATTTCCACTACTATCCTATTGGTCAAAATTATATCACATGGCCTTATGGATAAGGAAGGAAAGGAAATGTCATGTTTTAAAAAATTGGGTACATTATTATCCCCAGCAATATCAAGATGGCTATTGGTAGGAATGAAGCAGTAGGAAATGGATGTTGGGTGGGCACACAGCAGTGTGTGCCACAGCACTCAAGCAAGTGTCCTTGAAGGTGGCTGTCCCTAGAGAGAGAAGCCTTGGAGGAAGAAGGGTTCCGGATCCTGCTTAGGCATCATGACATTCAGAAATGTGCGGGCCCTGTGGAGTGAAGCACCAATGTCCATTTCCAGCCGCCCCAGGTGTGAGCCTCGCACACATCCCACATCTGTCTCTTGCTTTCCCAGCCTTGCCCACCTCCCTCCCCCATTACTTCCCCAGGGACTTCAGTGTCCTCATCAGACATTTCCCCTCTATTCTGTTGCCCACAGATTCCAGGGTGCTTTGGGGGAGCGCCTGGAGGCAGCGGCAGTTTGGTGGTCCCACCCGCACTGCAGCTGGGATGCAAGGGGTGGGGAGCAGGCAAGTAGTGTGCCTCTGGGGAATTTCCCAGGGTCCAGCTCTCTGCTTGCTGTGCTTTTTCCTTTTCTAATAGAATTCTTAGGCCGACGTACTTCCTCACTTTTATTGGCATTCCATTCCCATGCTGAGTGTTGATGAAATGGAAAAAGAGCCTTTGCCTGCATTTGTCAGCAGGGGAAACCTTGGCTCCTGCTCTTGGACCCAGGCGAGGTGTTTCCCATCTGTGGTGGCCATCCCTGAAGTGACTTGCTTACAGCACATGTCAGTCAGTGGTTCTGAATGTGAGGAAGGGCGAAAGGCCAGATGTCATCATCTAAAGCCCCACCTCAATCAGAAATAATCGAAGATGTCTCAGCATGCGAACAACTACTTACAACATAGGCTTGGGCTTTGTTATAGGCTGTTTTATTAACAGTCCATATTTTGGCTGGCATTTTGTTAAAAGCACAATACCAGTCAACATTTAAGCAGCTTTCCATACCTATTTGTAGCAGTCTCACTTCCCCTCCAGAATTAGTAAACTTCTCATTAAAAAAGGGCGTGGAGCTGGTGTGGTGGTTTCTTAGGATTTGCTTTAAATCTACTTGTAACTCCTTTAGCTCTCAGTAGAGAGCCAATGCAAAATGCAGTTAAAGACAGCTCATATTAAGGCATAAATCTGCTTTGTAGTCTGCTATCATCTCCAGTGCCTACTCCTTTAAAAAAAAGATTCCCGCCCCCGGCCCCGTCAGTCAAGTGGCTTGTAAATGCAGTGGATCAGCAAAGGAAGTTAATTTTTCAAAAGTGTGTATTAATTTGTGTAGTGCTGTTTAAATTCTGCAAACCAGCCCGTTTAGTTCAGGGAAGATATATTTAAAGCGCATAAGTAAAAGATAAATGCTACTGTGTCAGACTAGTTAAAAAGGAAGATAGTTGAAAGACTAGTATATCAATTCAATTATAAATGTATTTTTTGTGTGTGGAAACTTTCTCACAGTAAACTGTTCAAACATTACAATTCTCCTTGACCATCCTGTCCCCTCCTCTGAAGTAAACAATATTTTCACTCTGTCATATATCTTTCCAGACTTTTTCGTGTGCATTTGTTTTCCCATGGAAATTATACTTAAAACACTTTTAAGTTTTAATTATACTTAAAACTTAAAAGTGTTTATACTTAAAACACTTGTACACTTAATGTATAAGTGTACGTTATACAACTTTCTGCTTTTAACAGAACAATATATCTTTATTAATTGAAATATATTTGATATATAACATTGTAAATTTAAGATATACTTGTACATGTTAATTTGATACATTTTATATATGTTGTAATATCACCACCATTGCAGCAATAATTAGCACGTCTATCATATTACATAATTATCATTTCTTTTTAGTGGTTGGAATAATTAAGTTCTAGTCTCATAATAAGTTTGATGATGAGAGCAGTATGTCTGGGAGATCATTACATACCAGTACATTTATACTAGTCTCATTCTTTTTTTACTGCTACATAGTAATCTGTATTTTAGATGTACCATGGTTTCTGTCATTCCCCTGTGGTTGGGCATTTAGGTTGTTGTCAGTGTTTTTGATTTTGGCTTTGTTTTTTGGGTATGACAGACTATAATGTAGTTCTTGTATTTGTTTTTCTGTACATATGTGAGTGTTTCACCAGGATAGATACTGAGAAGTAAAATATTTGAGGCATAGAGTGTGTGCATTTAAAATTTTAATATCAATAGATCCTTCCAAATTGCCTTCTAAAGTGGCTGTACTAATGTACCCTCCCAGCAGTATATGGTAGTTTCAACATAGTTTATTATATAGCATTTCTTTTCTATATTTTTAGGCAGCCTTTAATGTTTAGCTTTTGTATACATTTTTATTAAAAGACATGTTCTGGGGCTACATTTAGTAGATATGCGTATTTAACGATGCTTTTAATTTGCAATGATAGTAAATATGAAACCACTGTTCCATTGAGGCAGTAGCTGTCCACTGAGAAACTGTCACTCTAAACTCTCTATACTTTAGTGAAGTATGTGTATATAAAAAGTACTTTAAAATGCTACCTGTTGATTGCTATGTATAGGTGTCATTGTTAGTTACCTACAAACATTAATCCACCCTATACTTTTCTTGTTAGCAGAACCTCTTTTTCCTTCATCAGAAAAGTGACCCCAATTCAAGAGTAAATCATTGAGATTCTATATTCCTTGTCACTTGAGTTTAGGTGTAGTTCTAGCCTACAATATAAGGCAAGCGACCTGTAGAAGGACTTCTGAGAAGGATTTCCTCTTTCAAAAAGAAAGACATGGGAGAAACACTTTTTATTTCGCATGCATTATTTCTCACTGTGACACCTATAACAGTTGCTACCATCTTCTGGCAAGTACAACACGCTGAATGAAGCAAGATAGAAAGTGGGTGCTTGGTCTGCCAGATCAGTTAGGAATGCTCGGAGCAGCACGTAACAGAACTTCAGCTGAAGTGGTTTAAATAGGAAGTTTATTTTTCTCATTTGTCTTTGCTCAGCTTCTCAGTGACGTCATCCAGGCTGAGCTTGCCTTTCATACACGGACTTTTCCTCTTATGCTGTTACTTCCTGGTCACAAGTTGGCTGTCTCAGCCCTAGGCCGGAGGAGCTCGCATTTAGCAGGAAGCAAAAGCCTCTTGGTGGACTGGCTGTCCTCTCATTGCCAGCACTGGGTCAGTGGCTGTCTGGACCCCACACACTAACTGAGAGGTCAGATATCAATGCAGGGGAAAACAGGTTTCATGATTTGCTCATTAGACCAGTCGCGATTTATCTCCTAGTGCAGCCTTTGCGCTAGTCATATAGCAAATAGTCTTTCTGTTTGAGCTATTTTGGGTTGGGTTTTGTTTTTTTTTGTTTTTTTTTGCCACTTGTAGCCAAAACAGTTCTAACAGATACCCTTAAACAAATGGGAATACAATGCCAAAATGACTGTGCCGCTTTTTTAAGGCATGAATTGTGTTATGAGTTCCTTTGATGGATCTGTGTTATTTGGACCTCTCTTTACATTTTCTGTTAATAACATCTTTATTTTCTCTTGGGAGACTTCCTGTCCCATTCTCAGTTTCTGTGGCATTTGAGGCAGTTCAGTGTGGGCACTTGCCCCAAGCCTAGAGCAGAATTATCATCTTAGGGTCATCGAACCAGCCAGAATCAGCCATCGGTCTTTGGCTGGAACTATGAAGAGAGGAGGAAACGCAGAGGTAAATGGAGCTGACAGAAGAGTTTCTGATCTCATCTTTCTAGCTGTTTATCCCTCCCTAGACACTTCACATTTTGCTTGTGTCTTTAAGTTGTGTTTCTAGTATTTGATACGGAAGGCCTAACTAATATAGCCTCCAGGCCTAACTTTTCTTTTGTCTCAAGTCTTAGTTGTCTCAAAAACTTGCTTTGGGCACTTTGGGAGGAGGCATTGGTAGAATCCTGGGGGTCGAACAGCCCACCTCTCCCTCATTGTCTGAGTTGAAGCAGGTGGGCATGGGATGGGGAAGAAAGCTGCGAGTGTCCTGGTGAATCCTCAGGGTACATGGGAGGGAGGCATGTGGCATGATAGCAGGAGCCTGAGATGCATTGCATGTGTCCCTGACAGTGGACATTCCTGGGGGGCGGTTTGGTGGTACAGCAGTGACGATAGTGGGGGTAACAGTGATTGTTGCTGAGCATTGCGGAGTGGCAGGCGCTGTGCTAAGCACGTTGCCCTCATTAGCTCATATAATCTTCATAACAACTTCTGAGGTAGGAGATATCATTGTCACCGTTTTATAGAGGAAAAGGAAATTAAGAACCTTGTTCAAGGTCACATGGTCAGTGGCAGTAGTGAGAATTGAACCTGCGCAGTCTGATTCTTGGACCACGAATAACCCTTGGTGGTAGATTTCCAGCCTGACTGGCCTCTGCTGTGTCCTGTGGTGCCCTGGCACTGATGTGCTGCCACAGTTTTGGTCCCCAGCTCACCCACCCACCCACCATTCCGGAAGTTCGCCCATTTATTAGTTTTGACCTTTGAAACTCTGCCCCCTTTGAGACCAACAGAAAATCTACTTCCTCATCTGCCTTTCTCGGTCACTTTATTTGGAAGTAATATATCTGCTGGGAACTTGCCAGCATGTATTGTCTGTATCAGCGAGTCTTCATCTTTTGGGGATTGCGCAACTCTTTGAGCTTTATTCTCTCTGCAGAAAAATCCTTATAGGCATGTAAATTTACATAGTTTCATGGGCTCATAAATATTCTGAACGCCATGGTGTCTCTTTACATGCCTAGCATCTTACAGTCAGTGACAGAGGAGGTGCGCAGTACAGTGGGGCTGAACAAAATGTTCCTATCATTGAAATAGCTTTCCTGTGTTTAGGGTTTCTTCCCAATCCCCTGGAAGGCAGGGATAGTCTCCATCGCCTACTGAATGTATTTACATATTATGATGTAACTGACCCAGTTATTTATCATACAAACTGTAGAGTTTTGTTTATAGTGGCAGTTGAGGGAGCGCCCTCTGCTTTATTTATTTCCAAATCATCCTCGTTCCAAGTGATAACTGCATCCTGTAGTTCATAGTAAGCGACCAGGAATTTTCTTTATGGAAAATTAACTGAAATAAGAAAAGGTAATAGGAATAGAACTTCCAGTGTAGGTACCAAGTTTTATTAAACCTAATAGGCTTAAGAAATTAGTTTGTCCTCTAGACCTAGCACATTATAACAATGCCTCTTTTATAGAAAAAGCAAGAATCTTGGATATGTATTGCATTGAATCTTGTATAAAATTTACATCTCTTTTACCAGTTGACTTGCACCTATGGAACCAGAAAATGAGTTTTGTGGGGGTTTTTTATTTTAAAGATCAACTGCTAAAATTCTGTTGCATATATGAATTATAACTTTTGTATTTGGATTTTTAGTGCTCAGATTTAAAAAGCTTGAGACTGTTTTGCTGTTGAAAACTGACTTCTCTTGTCTCAGAAATTACTCAGGATGGAAAAACATACCATTCAACGTGGTTTTCGTGAGTTTCTGACAGACATGTTAGTGCTTTTTAAACCAACTAAAGCTTTCATTTAGTATGAGTTCCGCTTTTGTAAACTGAAATATATGCTTGGACAAAGCAGTATCTTGGTCTAGAATTCTTTTGTTGCGGCTCACTGTTGTAGAATAGATTTCCATGGTGAGAGGCTGCCTGTTTGCCCTGAGTCTGGCTCCTGTGTGAGGCTGGCAGGGTTGAAGATCAGCCTGGGGGAGCTGGGGAGGCTGCAGCTCTTCTGTTAGGACTCTCAGGTGAAACCACAGCATCTCCTCAGGGACCTCAAAGAGAATTGCGCCTCTGAGGTCCAAAAGAGGTATACCGCAGTCCCCCCTTCTCTGAGGTTTCACTTTCTGAAGTTTCAGTTACCTGTGATCAACCATGGTCCAAAATATTAAATGGAAAATTCCAGAAATAAACCATTCATTAGTTTGAAATCGCGCGCCATTCTGAGTAGCATGATGAAATCTCACGCTGTCCTGCTCTGTCCTGCCCGGGAGGTGAATCATCCCCTTTTCCAGTGTCTGCGTGTTGTAGACGCTCCCTGCTGGTTAGTCACTTTGTAGCCATGACTGTTATCAGATCAACTGTCAGCAGTATCACAGTGCTTGCGATCGGGTAACCCTTATTTTATTCAATAATGGTCCCAAAGGGCAAGAGTCGTCTTGTTGGTAATCTAGATATGCCAGAGAGAAGCCATAAAGCGCTTCCTTTAAGGAAAAAGGTCTGTGTGTGTAGGAAGACACACAGTATACATAGGGTTTGGTACTGTCTGCAGCTAGGGGTCTTGGGACATATCCCCCACAGATAAGGGGGGATTATTGTACTTCCTCCTCTTTCAATCATTTACTGTTGGAGTCCAGATTGTGGGACTTATAATTTTATTTTATAGTAGGGATGAGTGTAAAGCCATTACAAAGCATCCATTTGGTCTCCCGAGTATGTTCCCTTTGTGTGAATAGTTGTCCTTTAGAAACAGACCTCAGCATTTAGCTTTAAAGCCAAATGAGATGAAGGGAGGCAGAGACGGAGCTCCACTGTGTGCTTGTGACTACTGACAGGCCTCACATTTATGAGGCATTTGTCACTGCTTTTGTTCTGTGCAAAGCAACTTGTTTCTCTTGAGTTCCCCAAGCTTCCGTACACTGAGGAAAAAAGCAGCGCATCAAAGTTTTAATCCTGATCGTATTCCGTCTTACTTCCGACTCAACTTCAAAGAAGCTTGCACAATTTTAAAGTATAATATGGAAATTGAAAATCATAGTGCTATAAGATTTTTTTTCTTTCTTTTTTGATGATGGACCAGATGAGGTATTTTGCTTTCTGATCAGTTTCAGGGCTGATCTGTGGGAACACTTTCTTTTTCTTTTGGTTGGTTGTATCAGATGATGGTACATTTAGAAGTAATGTTCATTACAATGACGTTAGAAACTTATAAGAAGGAGACTGTGGCTGATTCCTCTCTATTCAAAATGTTAACACAGCGGCTGGCATTCAGTGCATAGATACATTTATTGCTTGAGTGCTTACAGAGTGTCATGCATGGTGCAAATTTGTGGAGATACAAAGTTTCCTTAAGTACTGCTGTTCTTTATGAGATGGAAGAGAGAGGTAAAGAAGAGGAAACAATTCCTAAACACTTTGGGGCATTGCAGGCAGATGCCCAGGGTGACAGGGTGTATGGTAGCACCAGAGAGCATTTTATCCGACTCTGGGGCACCTCCTCTGTGAGGAGATCCTACCTTAGGGGTTAAGGAAGTGGCACAGGTGAGACAGGTGAAGGTGAGCAGGGACGTTGTGAGTCACAGAACACAGAGGGGCAATAAACAGTGTGACTCATGCCAGGGAAATACATGTTGGGGACACCATGCTAAGTGGCTCCTGGCAATAGACTTGTGGAGTGGACGGGCCCCTGTCATAGAGGATTTGGTCCAGCCTGTAGAGTTGATGTGAAGTGACAAGGCCAATGTGTGGAATAAGTAGATGACTCTGTAGCCTTGGTAAATGAATAGACATTTAAAATATCCGTCATGATGGACATTGTGGGACTTAGTATCATTGTGTTTTGAAATTTTATGGTGGTTGATAAATCAGTTAATCATAGTCTATAGCTGATGGGACTGAGACAGTGGTAACAGTTCCTTCTCTGTGGAGAGTGAAGTTATTTTGATTGCACGAGGCGGAAGAGAAGGGAGAGGGGAAGGAAGAGGAGAAGGAAGAAGGTACAGACTGTTTCCTCTCCAGGCCCGAGGGAGGTGAGAATATAATAAGGATTTGTATTCATGTAGCTCTTTGCTGCTTTGAAGCCCCTTCACCTGTATTATAATTTTGAGCCCGCAAAATCCCTATTTAAAAAGTACAACACTAAGAATTCTCTGTAATAATAATTGAGTTACAGTTGAAGTTAGAGAATTAAGTGAGATGTTCAAGACTAGGCAATTAGGAATTGAAAGATAAGGCATAAACCCCAAATTTCTGAGTCCAGAACTCATCTATTTTCTGTATTAGTGCACTTCTTCGCTGCTTGGTTCAGCGTCCCAGCCGTTTTCCTCCCAGCTTTGCAAACAGCTTCCTTCAGCAGAGACCGCTGTACGGACAGACCCTTAACAGTGTGTAGAAACTTAACCAGATGAAGATTGGGGCCCACTCTCGGCAGCAAAACCACTCTGGTTATATGATACCTCACGGTGATGGACATTTTGCCTTTGTGGTTGTGCCTAATGTCTTAGAAATACCCTTCAAGTCAAATAATGAAGTCATAGTGGGGAAGCCGGGTGAGCGGAACTATGACACTGCTGAGAGAACTAACGTTTTGTCCTTTTTCTGCTCAGTAGCTACTTGCCACATGCTTCTAGTAATATAAATGGTTGATAAAAATCTATTCTGTTTTTGACTACTGCAATATTTTATCTGGCAAACTCTTCTGGGGCACGTATGTGAGTGTTTACATTTTTATTTGTTTACATACAAAGGTAATTAGATGAACACCTAACAAACAATGGTGAAATCCAAATTAGGTGTGTGCTATGCTCATGGGTTTCCTACTTCTGATCATGTGCTATAGTTAGGTAAGATCTCACCCTTGGGGGAGGCTGGGTCATGGGTATGGTGATCTCTGTACGAGTTTTGCAAGTTCTTATGTCTGTAATTAAAAATAAAAAAGTTAACAAAAGGTAGAGCGGATGTGTCAGTAAAGTTAATATTAAGAAAATCAGATATTTTCCCTTAAGTTTGAAGCAATTTGACACAACCAAATCATAGCATGAATAACATACTCATCATCACTCACCAGCTCTCACTTGAGTTCTTTACTTAGTGTCAAGCGTCATCCTAGGTGTGGAATAATGGAGATGTGCCTCCTGCAAGGGGTTAGCCAGGAAGAGCTACAGCCTCTTTGTTTCTGCACTGCAGAGCTGGGATTCTTCATCCGATGTCCATGGATTTCAGGGGTAACATTTGTGTGTATATGTGCTTTCTAGGAAAAATGTCCCTTAGTGTTCATTAGATTTTCAAAAGTTAAGGACTGCTGTCTTGGATAATTACTTCTCATGCATGGGTTTCGAAAAGAACTGTCAACGTATAGGAAAATCGTGAGTGCAGTTAGCTCCCTGCTCAGTCATCTTTGGGGGAACTTCAGCTATGCAGGTGTCTAGCATACTTCTCTATATTTCTCTTTAGTAGATTGATGAGGAGGGGATGGTGTCATATTCTTGGAAAAAGTTTGACCTCCTAAACTAAAATACTTAGAGCTGTTGAATCGATCAGCATAACTGTTATTTTTGGGGGTGGTCAACTCATTTGGCAAAGCTTACAATAAGGAAACATCTAAAATGTTTCTGAGGGATCTTTTGTGTAACCTAATACTGAGCACTATGTGGCCCCGAACACCTTTTTCTTGGCCCCTCCATTGCAAGTGGCCAACTTGCCTACACATCTCTGCTGTCCAGAATCTGTGTGGTCTTTTAAATTAGTTGCAGGTAAAGCTTAAAATTCATGATATGTTTTCCATGTTCTCTCTTCTGCATGTGGTTGGTACAGTCATGTGATCTTTTCCTCTCAAAGTAAAATGAAAATCTGTCTGGAATTTATATTGAACTATATTGCCCTTCAACCAGCTTTAGCTATGCTCATTGGTAGCATTTGGTGTATATGACATGTTTCCATTTTGAAGGGGTGAAGTGTTCTTAGAATAAGAGATTTGAAGTGAGAGAAGGCGATTTGGGGCTAAAATAGGTCTAGTTATATTTGTAAGAATTTATAACGGTAACTTTTAAGTGGGCCTCTTATCTTTAGATGGTGGGCCACTGTAGGGCAGGGGCCGAGCTCATTCATGTTTGTTTCTCAGCTCCTTGTGTGGGGTATTGCACACAGTAGGTGTCCAGTAATTGTTTGGTAGAAGATCTTTTCCCCTAAGCACTATTTCTGTGCATGTGCCACCAAGCTTAAGAGTGCTTGCCCGGAGATACAGGGAAATCATTACATTCATCACAGCATCCTGGGGACTAGAGCACTGGGTAGTGTTTCCTTTTTATTTTATGTTTTGTTATTAAATTTGTTGGGGTGATATTGGTTAGTAAAATTATATAGGTTTCAAGTGTACATTTCTATAATACATCATCTATATTTTGCATTGTGTGTTCACCACCCAGAGCCAGTTTTCCTTCCATTACCATGTATTTGATGGTGTTTTGTTTTTTAAATGCTCAAAATCCTCAAATGGTTTCCCCTAGAGTTGTATAAATTGTCATTCTTCTCTCAGCAAATGATTCCATTTTAAAAGCTTAAAACGAATAGTTACATTTTGGCCAGTTGCTTAAGTAGCTAATTGTGAGAGTGTAAAGAGTCTTTCTTCTTTCCACAAAGGAAACTGAGGCCAGCAAATAACAATGTGAGCTGAATTAATTTTTGTTCATGATGGCAATTTCTCTCAGTTTTTTGGAAGGATTTCTTTGTGGGTGCCTCACGTTCTTTACCATGTTGATGTCTGTTGTAGATGTATGGGCTGTCTAGGAAGGAATTACGTTTTAATTTCTTGCAGCACAGCAGTGTCTTAAATGCATGGATTCTTTTTTAAAAAAAATTTATTGGGGTGACAATTGTTAGTAAAATTACATAGATTTCAGGTGTACAATTCTGTATTACATCATCTATAAATCCCATTGTGTGCTTACCACCCAGAGTCAGTTCTCCTTCCATCACCATATATTTGTCATGGATTCTTAATGCATCTGATGATGAGGGTATAATTCTAAACATTTTCATATATTGACAGTGAAAAGAACAAAAAAGGATGCCACATTCAGTTCAAGTGGATTCTCTTTGAATTGCAGCATTATCTATGGGAAATGATAAATGCCCCAAATTGTTGGAAAAATCTAAGATTAGATTGAATAAATACTTAGAAATCTTCCAACATGAAGAAATCATTTGCATTTCTATGGAAACTGAAATTTAAAATTCAGTGCCCTCATTTGCCCTGAAGAAAATGAAATAAATATAAACTAGGATCTATACACTGAAAATTATAAAATATTGATGAAAGACATCAAAAAAGACCTAAATATCTAGAAAGACATACCATGTCCGTGGATTGGTAGGTTCGCCATAATAAAGATGTCAGTTATCCTCCAAATTGATCTTAGATTTAATGTAATTTTTATCAAAATCTCAGCAATTTTTTTTTTTTTTTTGTAGAAAGAGACAAACTTATCCTAAATTTCATATGGAGAGGGAAAGACCATCAAATAGTCAAAACAGCTTTGAAAAAGAAAAATAAGATGGACTAATCTTTCTGAAGTTAAGGCCTACTGTGTAGCTACAGTAATCAAGACATGTGGTACTGAGGATGGGTAGAAACTAGATCAGTGGAACAGAGTAGAGAATTCAGAAGTAGATCCATACCAATGTGCTTAATTTCAGACAAAGGAGAAAAGCAATTCAAGGGGGGGATAGTCTTTTTAATAAATGATGCTGGAACAACTGTATATCCTTAGGTGAAATAATGAACCGTGACCTAAACCGTACACCTTATACAAAAATTAACTCAAACTGGATCATAGACTTAAGTGTAAAGTATAAAACTTCTAGGAAAAAAAAACACAGGAGAAAATCTGTAAGACCTAACACTTGGCGAAGATACGAACCGACATTTCACTGAATAGGTTATACAGGTGACAAATAAGCTTATGAAAAGATGTCCAACATTGTTAGCCATTAGCGAAATGCAATTAAAACCATAATGAGATACCATTATATACCACTCAGACTGGCTAAGATAAAAAAATAACACCAAATGCTAGTGAGGAGATGGACAAACTGGATCACTCCTATATTGCTGATACAGTCAGTCTGGAAGATAGTTTGGCACTTCCATTTAAAACTGAAAATGGGCTTGCTGTATGACCCAACAGTTGCACTCATAGTCACATATCCCAGAGAGATGAAAACTTGTACATGATTTTTAATAGCAGCTTCATTTGTAATAGCCCAAAGCTATAAAGAACCCAAATATCCTTCAGTGGTTGAACAAACTATGATACAGTACTCAGTAATAAAAAGGAATGAACTGTTGATATACAAAGTGAAAATCTTGGATGCCCCTCAAGGAAATTATGCTGAGTTAAAAAATTCATGAAACACCATAATTATAGAGATGAGGAACAGATTAGTGGTTGTTAGGAGTTGGGGATTCGGTAGGTATAGCTATAATGGGGTAGCATGAGGGGTCTTATTGGATGTTATATTGATTGTGGTGGTGGTTCTACAAAGTGCCGTGATAAAATTGCACAGAACTACACACACGCACGCGCACACACAAAACAACTCCATATATAACTGGTGGAATCTGAATAAAATGTATGGATTGTACCAATGTCACTTTCCTGGTTTTGATATTATATAGTTATGTAAAATGTTAATATTATGAGAGGCGGGGTGAAGGGTTCATGGGACATCTCTGTACATTGCTTTGTACCTTCTTACCAATTGATAATAACTTCAAAATATGTTTTAAAAAATGAATCTGATGCTTCACCTTCACATCTTAAAAAAATCCAGTTTAATTCTTAGTTGTCACTTTTCAGTATGCATGGTGCTGTCTCATAGTCCTAAGGAACAATGATATATTTGTCACCCTTTAGTGGTTTGTAATCTGATAGACTGTCATATGGAGAAGTTAGAGCACATATATTTCCTTATTCTGTAACATTAGTTTTTGTTTCTGTTGTTAAAATAAATGAATTCCTGAGTTTTTATAGTGCATTTGCCTGATTTAAGAAGAGCTCCTGTGGCTGATATTAGTCATTATTTTACATTTATCAAAATAGTAATTTTTTAAAGAACCGTATTCCTCACATGTTTTTTTTCTGCATGACACGTGCAGTTGAGCAATAGCAACATGTGTCCAGGGATGGGACTGAATGCGTGACAAAAGGTTAAAGGGTTTTCCAACAGACTACAAAGCGTGTTGTACATTTCCTTAATGACCTGGGTGTTGGTTTAGCTTGAGATTGGGTATACATAAAACTGAAGAATGTAACTGAACAGCATTTTAAAATAACAGTGGATATTGTTGCTTTGTTTGAAAAAAAGAATTAAAAGGCAGGCCAAGGAGAATAATCAAAACATGCCTAACAATCCTGGTGAGATTTTCTTTACTCGTAGATCAAAGTTACAGGATAAATGGTTTAGATTTATAGTGGAATCAGATTTGATAGTCATGGTTTTCCAGTTAATATAAATTCTGTTGTGTACATTTAATTTCTTAAAAGGTAAATGAAGACCCATAATATTGGAATAAAATATTTTGTCTTCTATTGAATTTAATGTTTTCATAATTATCACGACAAAATACTTTCAGATGATGAATACATGATTTAGAAATAGAGGCAGATTTTCCCAAGTACGTATTGTATTCTGATGCACAGTGATATATGGAGACATATCATATTGCAGAACGAAGTGGCCATTTTTGTGGGATGAAGTTTTTAAAAACATTTTGAAACATTGGAAGTTAGGATTATTGTAAAACATAATTTTCCCTCTCACAAATGAAAGCTTTTGGTTCGTAGAATTGTAAAACATATAAATTTTAATAAGGATATTAAGATCTAAGTTTCTGAACGTTCTGTGTACTGTAAACATTAAGATAAGGAAATTTAAATAAAATTCTGTATTTTTAAAAGCACTCAAAATTATTTTTCCATTTAAATGTACTGTAATTTAATAAGAAACAAATAGTCTGAACCCAAGAAAGCCTGGATTGGAATTGATTTTGCTTAGCAATATTTTCTTTTGATTAAAAAATAAAAATTTAAAAACATTTGGAAAGAAAGTTCTTAGGTTTCTGTCTTTCAGCAACCTAGAGTTTAATGACCCTTTATAGTGCTGATAAGCAGTTTTTGTGGTTGGTTTTGCTAATTCAAGTTGAAAGAAGGCAGCAAGAGAACATCAGAACACCTCTGTATTGCTTCCTTTAAAATGTGCTACATTTTCTTCTGGGTATCCAAGTATTCTATCCTGAATTCTTTCAGCACCCATCAACAGGAAACACATATAGGTGATATTGGAAAGTTACTTTCTGGTTTCTTCTACAGGTTCTACTAACCTAACCCAACCTGAGACCTTGCTTTGAAATCAGATTGGACCAAAGCGAACATCTGTCATTTGATAATCTCAAGGTAGCTCAAGCACTCAACGAGAAACTGGAGGTTTCTAGGGTATCTGGGTTACATACTTCGTTAGATAAACCAATTCTAACTTCATTAGCACCATTATTTCTGCATATACTATACCAGAAAAAAAGACTTTAAAGCATTCCAAATCTCTTTCATATGCTGCAGATTACCATACAACACCATATTGTGTAGAATTTGTTTTGAAAACTGTATGACAGAATGAAAAACAATTAGGTAGCTCAGAATGTTTTATTAGGTTGCCATGTACGTGTCCCTGTGTTGAGAGGTAAACAAATCTGATCCTAATTTTACAGCTGGATAAACTTGAACACACAGAGAGTAGGGAAGAAGGGGTGGGGGGCGGGGAAGAAATGTGCAGAAGGTCATTTACTGTCATTTCATCTTCATTATAGAGCTTGGTGTGTGACGGTGCTGTCATCTCAGAAGGCGCAGAGGCAGGATTCAGCATTAGTGGAATCCTGTAGTTTCTCCCACCCTACAAGGAAAAGGTGCTATCCTTTTAGTCCTGTTTGAACAAATGAGAATCTGTGAGCATTGTGGGAAAAGGGCCCATGCTCAGGGATTTTTTTAAGTGGCACTCAGAAGAAAGAGAGATCCTTACGAAGGTGGCAGCTTCGCCCTGTATGGGCTAGTTCTGTTAGGATTCACTAACAAGGTTTGGAAGAGCAGCCAGGCACGCAGCTTCACTGAGGTGTTAGGAAAATGAAGAAAGGATGGTCTTCACAGAGGATTTTAGGTGCTTGATCAATGATTGACTAGCTCAATAAAATAAACACTAATTTGTTTCTACACCTAGAGTTGGAAAACTAAGAAATAGGGGATCTTATGTTTACATTAGATTTTCACATTATTACAAATGATATCTGTTATTCCTTGACTTTTTGTTTATAAATCTGAATTTTTCTTCAGTATTTTACTTGTAACCCAAGATGACCGATTGGAAAACTTAGTAGATATCTTGATGTTTAAGTGTAACTTTGTCAAATTGATATAAGGCTATACTGTATGTTACTTAAGAAAACAATGTTATATTTTCTTGATTTCTTTTTAACTTTTAATTGAAAGATAACATGCATACAGGGAAGTGCACATACTTAATTGCTTTTTAACTTGAGAATGTCTTCCGTCTTTTGAACGGTTTCACACTAGAGTTGGTTTGTCCACTTCTTGCACTAACTTGAATGGATTGTGATGTTCATTCCTGGGTCTCCCTAATATGCAGCTGCTAAAGGAAGCAAGAGGGGTAATGCTACTGTTAAAATGACAACTCAAAAAGGGAATGTCCTTGACAGAGGGCCTGCTAGAAGTAAGGCATATTAGTCTTTTGTATTCTGCTCAGTATTTGGAGGTTTTAACTTTTTTTTATTGTAAGGTGGGAATCCTGTACACTTGAAACTTTCCTTGAGAGAGGCTTTTTTGTTTTGTTTTGTTTTGTTTTTCTGTCGCACTTAACTCGTGCAAGTTAGAAATAATTTGCTGCTGCTGCCTCTACAGGCTATCTCATCGAAGCTTTGAGAACCCCTTTATCTCCCGGCCGCCTTGAATCTGGGACCCTTAGGAGCAGCTCTTCTAACGTAAATTAATTGCAGCAAGCTCCTCGGGATGTCATTTAGTGGTGCTGTCGAGTTTTTCAAGAACTTTGGATATTTTGCCCAATGTGTATCACCCCTTTATAATCGTAAGCATTTTAACAAATGAAATACTGTTCAGTTTCTTCACTTGCTTTTAAATATGTCCTGCGAGTTCAGCAATCCACTTAGTCCATCAAAATCCTTTCTGTACTTGTCCACTAATCCTTTTAGTCTATTTTTAGATTTATTATGTGCTTTTCATATAGTTGATGAAAAAGCTTTCATTTAAAAAATTATTTCCACATGACCCTGGAGGCTTCCCATTGTAGTTGAACAATAGTTGGGATGTTGCATTCTTTGTTGAAACTGCAAAGAGTCAATGTGACATATCAGGGAACCTTAGACTTAGAGCTGGGAGAGCCCCAGGGGTGGTAATTTAGCCTCTTCATGTTACAGTTAGATGCCCAGAGTTTCAGCAACTTATCCAGGCTTCCTCCACTGGTCACACAGTGTCTGTTCTAAATACCAGGCCCTGTTCTTTTGCATATATCAGATTGAATACCTCAGACGTTCAGATTTTTTGCCAAAGAAATGGCTTTCCACTTGCTTTGCATGGGAGCTGCAAAAGAAGAGGTCATTTTGATCTGAATATGTTTGTGTTAAGCTTTCAAAGAGAGGTGTATGACCTTTTTATCTTCTTGGGGTTGGGAAGAAGGCAGTGTTAAGGAGACCCAGAAATGTCATGCTATTAATAAGGTGGAGAAAGGTGGATCATATTGGAACTATGTCTGTGTGTCAGTTACACAAATCCTGTAGCACGTGCATGTGCAAAGGTGGTGTGGCAGCCAGGTGCCTTGGCAGCCTCTGGACGCCTCCCTTTCTCTTACCCGTCATCTCCATCAGGACTCACAGTGTCGTCTCCTAACCATTTCTCAACTCTCTCTTTACCCATTCAGTGTACCTTTGCTGCTGATTAAAGAAATTCAAAAAAGAAAGAGGGAAAGATTGTTTTTATAATCTATTCCAGGGTCCCCTATTATATTGAAGTTGGTTCTTTAAAAAAAAATTATGTACCATGTTTCCTCGAAAATAAGACCTAGGCGGACAATCAGCTCTAATGCATCTTTTGGAGCAAAAATTAATATAAGACCTGGTCTTATTTTACTATAATGTAAGACCGGGTCTTATATAAGATATATAATATAATATAATATAATACAATTTAATAGTGGGTCTCATATTAATTTTTGCTCCAAAAGACATATTAGAGCTGATTGTCCAGGTAGGTGTTGTTCTCAGGGAAATACGGTATCTTTAATTTCAACTCTTTTCTTCTCTATTCTGACATACTCTGCTTAAGGCCTACATGTACAAGATAAGTAAATATAATTTACGGAGAAAACTGGTTTTCAAAAATCACTTTCTATCTCACAGGTGTGGGGCCTCCTTCTGAGATACCCCACAGAGGCCTACGTCCTGTTCTATGTATCATACAATAGTCTCGGCTTTGGCACAGTGAACATTACTGGTTTTGACTTTCTCAGGTGATCTCCAAAGGGTCAAGACATGTAATGAAATGTTGAGCCTCGAAGTACAGTCATGTGAGTTGTGTGGGGCGGTTGGGACTTAGCTCATGTGTGAAGCAGCAGCCCCCCAGCTGCAGCCATTGGCCCCTGAACGAGCTTTGTGGAGCACTCTTGGTTCTAAGCACTGTACCTCCTCTCAATACACATTTGTTTCTTTGTGAAAATGGCCCATGAGAAAAAAAAAAAAAAAGGCCACCTGTGAATGCTGTTGATTAGTCTGTAAACTTGGGGACTCATGAAAATCTTGCTCTGTCACCCTTTCCTTATTAATGTCAATGTGCCTGATTTACAATCAATTATTTGTCTGTTGACCTCATCATCCTAGGAAGCAGAACAATGGTTTTCAGCTCTGGCGGCTGCTCCTTGGGAATCATGTTGGATTCTGTGGATTTGGCACTGGGCCCAACATCTGTAGAGTTAAGTGCTCCCTAGGTGATTCTGATGTACAGCCACGGTGGAAAACCATGGCAATAGACTACAGCATACAGATCAAAGGGTTCAGGGAAAATACACGGCTACTCCGAGTCTTTCCGCAGGAACAGGTACAGGGGTTGTTTTAGCTTAGAGTCGGGGAGCGATCTTGGAAGCCCAGGGGAACTGGCAGTCCTGTTAGCAATGAGAAGTTCAGTTCTCAGGGATTTAGCTCTGTTTAGGCTTCTTTTCCCAATTCCCATTTGACTTAATAGAAACTCCCACCTTCTCCTGAAATCATTGTGAACGGGAGTCTAACTGTCCACTGCTGCTAAAGAACAAAAATATAGGGTGCTTTCAGAAAAGCCCTTTCTCCACTCTGTTGCTTGGAAGCTACTGAACCAGTGTCGTAGTGTGTTGCTCATGTTTTATTCCCAACCCCCCTCCCAGATAATAAGTGTGATCAAATAAACCGAAATTTCCATCCTTGGAAATTTACAGCATCATTAGCATATGAAAGGCTGGGAAAGTCCTGTGGATACCAAAACAAAAAAAAACCTTTTAAAAACTTCGTTTGAGTTAAACAAACTTATTTGCATAGGAAGAGACAAGACTTTTTGCTGCCATTACCTACAACTGAGCAGTTTTTCCTTAACACCATTTCTGGAAAGACTAGCCAAGTCACTTTTTGATTCAGTAAATTTTTTAGGGTTAATTTCTGACAGCTGAACCTCCTTTTAAAATCTTCTTTGAAGTTGGACTGAATTAACAAATGGAAGGCTTGGCAGAGCCGTTTACTAATTCATAACTACATCCCTCTGCTTTCTTTGTGTTGCTAAGTACTATAATCTTTGACCTGAAAGGAAGAATACTGCTAACAAGTAAATATTTAAAAGGCCCCATGAAGTATAATGTGCATGAGTTTGTGCCTGGGGAGCCTGTCTGCTGGATGAAAGAAGTGACTCACTTTTCATCTCCTAAATAGGCTGTTGTTTTACTGTAGGTTGAAAGGAAGTATTTTAAGTGCTTAGGTTAGATTTCTTTTTATTTTTAGATTTAGTTAGCCACTGGCTTCACTGATTTGAAGGTAAGTCGTAATTCCTAAGTGTGTCACTACTCTGTACGAATGTTATGAATGAATGAACTCTGTGCTACCAAAGCCCACTTGGAACAGTTTGAGGAAACGGAAACATGACTCATTGATGTACTTGAAGAGTATCAAGGGGGCCTCACTTACTGCAGAGCCAGCCCTGATGTGTGTAGAGCCCGGATGGGGGCCAGGAGACCAGGGTTCTAGTCCTGACGGTGCCCCTGACTACCCAGGTGACAGTGGCTTCATCACCAAACTTCTCTACCTTCTGTGTACAATGGGAGGTGCGAATTCTTTGTTACTAGGATAACTTCCAGCTTGGAGGTTAAATGAGTCTTTGCATTCTACTGATTGTCTGGTTTGTGTGGAAGTGGGTGTGTATGATTTAATGGCCTTCAGATGGGATTCATCAAGGTTCCATGAAACGAACCTTTATTTTTAAAATTTGAAGTGAACTGCTATGACAGAGTTTGGGCAAGTCCATAACCGAAAATGAGGAAACAAGTAAACTTTGATTTATAAGGCTGTGGGGAACTGGTCTCATGTGGCTGAGGTATTTAGCATGTAGAATGATGCATACGTGATTCTGTTGGAGAAAGGTTCATTATTGTCCACAGGCAAACGTTTTGCTCTATCTGGATTTCTTTTCAAAAGCTATAAAATAACTCCTAGATACCATGCTTGATATGCTCTATTATGTTTTTAGAAACTATTTAGGCCACCCTATGAAATATATCCACAGACATTTTTCCTTTAGACTAGCAACCCGCATACCTGATACCTTCCAACGTTTAGTTTTTGTACATCACTATTGTATAAAAATAATCTTGTGTTCTACTATTTTCATTCAGTGATCTTCTTTTATGCAGGCTGGATTGACAGGTACCTTGCCATGTCAGTGCAGAAACTTCCTGTGTATTCTTTAAAAGTGATAATCCGGTTTATTTAGTTTAATGTTTTGGGGAGCAGGGAGTAGCACAGTTTTCTTGAGGATCATGATTAATTCTCTTTAGTTTTATTATGGCTACGGGAATACATTAATTGTCATGCAATAATTGTGCAAAAATCTCCAAAGATGTTTTCAAATGGTAACTTTCAAAGTTAAATCGTATTTGAAAGTTTCTGTAATTTTACCCCTTTTTTCTGTGGTGTAAGCCACAGTGGAGTATTTGTTACCAGTGGTTTTTGTTTTTGTTTTTCCTTTGAAAAAAATGTTAGCAGTGGTCTCTTACCTATTCCTTTTCCTAATTATGTTTTGCACATTCTCAGGTTCAAAAAGATGTCTAACAATAACGATTTCCATATACAGAGGGTGCCAAAAAAAGTATACACATTTTAAGAAAGGAAAAAACTATTAAAATTATAATAATGTACACCGATAACAAAAGATAAATACAAGTCATGTATATACATTGTTTTGGCACCCGCTGCCCGGGTATCCAGAGCCTCCCACAGTGCTATGTGCTTGACTCATAACCCCACTAGGTGGCGGTATTGCTTTCCGTGTGTGTGTGTGTGTGTGTGTGTGTGTGTGTGTGTGTGTGTGTGCGTGCGTACACGAGTTCAGAGAGGCTTGACCAAGGTCACATTGTCGATAAATACATGTTGAAACCAAGATTGCAATCCAGCTCAGCTTGATTAAAATATTTGTGCTTTCCCTTATGTTTTACCCGCATGTGTTGTTGGGGGGGAGAGGGGAGGAGGGAGTGCAAAGTGATAAAGCCTTACTTCTTACATTATCTATTAAGTAAATTTTTACCGAACACTCACAGAATTAAAAATGTTCTTCTCAGGGACTTGTTCATCACTGCTGGGCAGGAGAATGGATAACGTGGGTGGGTAGGCATCCAGTTACCTACAGCAAACTAAAGACTCCTGTATGACCAGCTTCATGGCGCCGCGAGAGTTCTCAGGATGGAGGCGATACATCGATGAACAGACAGCCACTCTGGAGGTCAGAGATGATGCTACAGAGGAAGGGGCCCTGAGATGAGTCTAGAAGGGCAGGTTGGCCTCTGGTGGGGGCTGAGAAACCTGGGTTTGATTAGAGGGCTGTCTTGCCTGTTCTCAGGTTTGTTCATAGGGAGATTAGTTATCTTTGAGTTTGGATGTCACGGTGGGAGTAAGGCTTAAGGGAAAATCTAAAGACTTAGAACAGCCAGGACGATATGAAAGGTAGGACTAGAAATATGTAGAAAAATGAGGGTCCAGTCGGGGTGGGCAATCAAACTTGTGGTGAGGCTGTTTTCTCCATTTAGGAGGTGCGTAGAGCATAATGGAAGCATTAGAGTGAACAAGTTGCAAGGGGCTGAGGAAGAGGGAGTGCTGAGCCAGGACTGTCCCAACTCCAGGGTGAGCACCTTCATTCATGCTGCAGACAGCCATCAGGAGGCAGGAATGAACCAGGGGAGGGGAGATGGGCGAAAGGGGGTATTGGGTGACAAGGAGGGACGGGTTCAGGTGGGGCAGCCTTGTAGGTCCCCCAGCTAACATAAATCTTGGTGGGCAGCAGTGGGACCTCTACCCTATGCTGAGCAGTGAGAGGTTGGTTAGTGCTGCCCAACTGCTTGTTGCTTACCTGACTGCCTTGGGAAGCCATTCCTCACCTGTGGGCAGGTTATGACAGTGCCCATCTCAGGATCACCCATTAGGTTATACGGCACATGCTGGACCACACATTGTCTGACAAGCCCACCAGGTGACTGCGTCCCTGTCCTTTGTCAGACATTCTGTGCCTCTGGGGTGGGGCCCTGGGATCTGTATTTTAATGAGCATCCCCAGGTCATGTTGATGATCAGGCAAGTTTGGGGAACACGGACGTGGGTGCTTTGGGTGTCCAAAGGCTGGACACTGTCCCCTCAGTAATACTTCTTTAGCTCCTCACCCATGCTGGCCAGCGTAAGTGCAAAAGACACTTCTGAATTTTAACCTGTAGGTTATTGCAGTGAGTGGATACTTGACTGTTTTTATTTTATAAGATAACTTTCAGGATCCTTTGCTGGTTCCTGACCCAGTCTTGGCCAGTGTTTAAATATAATTAATTACTCCTTCCAGGCAAATCCACCCAGCCTCTCCTGCCTTTGCAGGATGAATGGTTCTGTTCTGCCACCTGCTGGTCAACTACAGGCAAACAATGTCATGGTTTGAAGATGGCCCCGTATAAGACAAGGTTTTGCGCACAATTTTCAGTGGGGCGTAGGTGAGGCAAAATCTCTTATTTTAAATAGAACAGTCTGCTCTAAGTTAAACCTTTTACACGTAATGTTGCAAATATGAGAAAGTTACTTTCTTCCTTTCTTGGAGCTTTTTTTCCAGCCCAGGTGTTAACATGTGAGTAACAACAACACATTTTGAGAGATCAGTTTGCCCTGTTAATCTCAGAAAGAATGTTTTCTTTATGCCACGTGTCCATTCTATGGACAGGTGATTCTGGGGGTTCCAGGCAGTGGTGAAGACAGGTGGGATTCAAGCTCCAGGGAAGAAGTGTGACCTTGGAAAATTGCTTTACCTCTCTGAGGATTAGTGGATTTTTCCGTGTAGTTATAGTACATCCTCATCTTTATTGTTTTAAACTGTGCCTGGCCCTGGGTCCCAGCTTTGCCAGTGACGCAGACCTGTTGGGCGCTGGGCCACACAGTGGTAAACTACTGAGATGTGGTTCCTGCAGCCACGCAGCTGGCACCATGGTGTCTCACACAGACTCCCAGAGCCTGTTTCATCTGTAAAAGGAAAGTATATGACAGGATCCTCTCCAAGGTCTCCTTTGGCCCCTCGCTTCTGGAACTTACACAATCAGCAGGAAGAGTGGGACTTCGTTTTCCTAGTGACTAGAAGGCAGTGTCTGTTTTTGGGCCTTCGGACGAGGGCCAGGCTTTCAGACCCCACCTGGGCCCCAGCGACACCCATGTGTGGTACAGAAGCTTCTGAGGAGGTTCATTGCATGCTTTGTGTCTGATGCTCTTTTAAACATTTTTAACGATTAGAATTGGAAAAATGACTTCTTCATTTTCTTTTTCTCTCACATATTACTTATTGAAACACAGAACTAGTATTTAACTTAGCTTTATCTATAAACAATATGTAAATAAACACCCTCAAAGATTAGGGGTTCTTAATTGGGAGAAAGGGGTATATGAAGACTTCATAGACTGTGAAGCTTTTTAAACATACAGGTAGCAAACAAAAAACCCCAAGCCCAATCT
The DNA here is from genome assembly GCF_057876585.1 of Rhinolophus sinicus. Taxonomy (NCBI): domain Eukaryota; kingdom Metazoa; phylum Chordata; class Mammalia; order Chiroptera; family Rhinolophidae; genus Rhinolophus; species Rhinolophus sinicus. The sequence continues at coordinate 23,654,508 of NC_142502.1, forward strand.
ACGCATGACTATCAAATAAGAATCTTTTAGAAAAGATGATTTTGATGTTCGCCCATGATTGACTCGAGATACTACTGTAGTGTCAGTTAAGACACATCCTGAGTCTCCTTGAGCAGTGCTAGGCCATCACACATTCGGGGACGTACAGTGTCCCAGACACTGTGCTTAGCTCGGACCCTGGACACTGACAGATGCTTACTGAACATCCCCTCTGTGCCTATTGCTCTCTCCCACCTTGACTAGGCTGATGGCAAAACATTTCATTAGACTGTTGATTTCTTTACTTATACTTTAATATGAGGCTGTCCCTTACATAAGGAAATTAGATTGTGAACTTTCATCTACGGCCAAACCACCCTGAACACGCCGAATCTCGGAAGCTCAGCAGGGTCGGTCGGGTCTGGTTAGTACTTGGATGGGAGATTTTGAACTTTCCTCAGACTTCATTGTGATCTCATTTTGTAGCAGGCATCTTTCTGGAAATGGCTGAGCATATGCTTACCTGTGAATTCTTAAGTGACTTAGGTAGATGAGATTCAGAAATAGGCACTCTCTCCCTGTCGCTTGCATGAGTGGAGGTATTGTCTTGCCCCAATTATGTTGGGTGTGACTATGTGACTTGCTTTGGCCATCGGAATGTCAGCAGCTGTGATACAGAAGAAGCTGTACAGGTGAGCTTTGCTCTTCGATACCATTGCCATGAGAAAGGTAAGCTTGGTCTGGTCTGCTGGTGCTCGGAGGGGGAGGAGAAGTACCTCGTGGTCACCCCTAGGGTGACCAGTCTTCCCGGTGTTCCCAGGACTTCGCTCAATTTAAGCAAGTGCCATGTCCTGGGGAGTTCCTCAGTCTTGGGCGTATTGGGACAGCCGCCTTGGAGCACAGCCACCCCGAGCCGTGACCAGTGGAAGTTGGTGACCTCCAGATCACCTCTAGATTTCTCAGACTTGTGAGAAATCACAAATGACTTTCGTTTGAAGCCACTGAGTTTTAGGGAGGTTTGTTTTATAGCAATAGCTCAGTGATATCGTTTCCAGTAAACATTTCTTGTTTGAACTGAGACAGCTTCTGGTAGTTTTGAAGGGTGAGTGAAAGTTAAGCCGGTGAAAAGGATGAGAAGTGTTCCGGCAAATGCAGGAGAATGAGTCGAGGGCCTAGGGGCTTAGAGTTTGGTGTGAGCTGGCAGGTGAAGCACAGCTTTGATGGGGCGCATGGCTGAAAGCAGGGTAGCCCATTGCCCAAGGACTGTAGTAGCCCAGGTGAGAGACCCGACAGCTGTGTCTGTCAACGGTTGAAGGGAAGACCTTTGGGAGTCGGGCAGACCTTTGTTCAAATTTCAGTTCTGCTACCTAATAACTTGGGGACTTGAAGCAAGTTATTTTATCACCTTTATCTTCCGTGTCTGTATGTATAAAATATGTATGATAATATATATCTCAGAGAGTTTTTGTTGGAGGGAAGAAACATGGTTTCTTCCTTCTGACTCTACATTTATCTACCAAGATGGCGGCAGTAATCTGTTTAGAAAGTATGAGTGAAAGCAAGTTGGGCATTATGACTGTTTTGTCACTGGTGTCAGAAGTTTTTCAAGTTTTCTTCCCCCCACTTTTAAAAAAAAAAAGAAATTTAAATTTCTCATTCATTTTCACTCAGTTATGGCCCAGGGAAAAGGGATGCTTTAGACTTGAGGAGATAAAATACTCTGAAGTAACTAAAGGTTACTTATTGCATTTATTGCATTCATCTACATATTCTTAATAATTTAAACATTGCTTTTCAAATTAATGCCACTTTTGCCAAAAAAAAAAAAAAAAAGTAGCACTTTTCATCACGTTATGACCTAACTCACATAAAACTAAAAATATTTTCCTGTGTGGTGACAGGGATATATGTGAAATCTCTGTATCTTCCTGTCAATTTTGTTTTGAACCTAACATTGCTCTGAAAAATTAATTCTCCAGAGAGAGCAAGCGAGAGAGGAAGAGCTGCCAAAAAAAAATTTAAAAACAATTTTTTTTCCAAACAACCAAAGCAGATATAATTGGCTTAAAATTGAATTTTTATGAAGTAGAACCTTGAAACTTCTAAATGTTTGAAGCTTTTTTTCTTATTATGAAAGCAAGGCATACTAATATGACAAAGACTAAAAGATTCAAAAAGTTATAAGAGCATAAGGTCACATTGTAAGTAACCAGGTCAGTGGCAACTACTTAGACACTTGGTGTATATACTTCTAGTTTCTTATTGGGATTTTTTTCTGTCAAATTACTTCTATAAATAGCCAGTTGTTGGTAATTTAGGCTGTTTCCACTAATCCCCAATGAAGCCAAGTTTTCCCAACTTTTGCTTTTATATAAACAACACAGAATAAATGCCTGAAAAGGAATTAGAAAGTTTGAAAAGTATAAGACTGAAAAAAAAAAAAAAAAAATCTCAGAAGTCTTACAAAATGAACTGAAATATTTAAAGATCGTAAAACTCTCCCTTGGTGCCCCTCTGTATTAATTTCCTCTGGCTACTGTAACAGATGACCACGAACATTGCAAATTTAATCTCTCGCAGTTCTGGAGGCCAGAAGTGTGAAATCAGGGTGTTGGCTGGACTGCATTCCCTCCAAGGCTCTAAGAAAGATCCTGTCTTTGCCTCTTGCAGCCAGCCTATGAGGGCTGCTGATATTCCTTGGCTTGTGGCTGCATCGCTCTAGTCTCTACTTCTCTGGTCACGTTGCCTTTTCCTCTTCTGTCTGAAGTTTCCCTCTGCCTCTCTCTGATAAAAGACCTTTATAAGATGCATTTAGTGCCCACTCAGCTAATCTAGTATAATCTCCCATCTCAAGACCCTTAATCACATTTCCATACCCTTTATTCATATAAGGTAATATTTACAGGTTCCCCCCCCGCCCCATTACTAATACTAAGAAAGTTAGTGATTATGAGGCTATTAATTTTTTACCAAATTATCATGTTGGCCAAATTTAGTGGTATGCTGCAGTCAGCGTGTATAGGCTGTGAGAACCAATTTTTAAAATTTTAGGATTTTAGCAGGTTGCTTGTGAAATTGTTGATAGCTTGAAATTGACCTTGGTGAGAGTCTTTACACCATGGAAATACTACATATTAGGTCTTCCCTCACTCCTACCCTCACCCCAGGGAGTTGTTTTACCAAGAGACCATTGATGGGCCAAATCCCCGACCTCTAAGAAACTCAGCTCAGAGTTTTCTCACCCGGAAGAACCCTTCAGACACCCGGGGCATGGCTCAAGGCCCCTACTTCTTTAATTTCCTTTTTTTTTTTTTTGCCCTCTTTTAAAAGTAGTTGTGTGCATATCTGTGTTGTACAATAAGTCTTAAACTTCTTGAGGGCAGGGACCTGTGTTTTGTGCTTTAGTATCAAGCTGCCTGGCTCATCTCCTGGATCAATAAATATTTAACTGATCCTGTTATTGGGGCTCTTTCCCACCTGTGGGGAATTGCAATTATCTATCTATCTATCCATCTATCTATATTTCTGTCTTTTTCCCTGTTTGAGGACATACTTGAATTTGGCTACTGTGTACCACTAATAAATGAATTTTAAGTACTTTATGCCCAATTCTGTTTACTCATATCTTTGGACGTAAGATTTATCTGGTTCACGGGAATCACTGTTGGTACCCGCAATTTTCAACATGTATTTAGCATGGAATGGTAGTGCAATAAAGTTTGGCTGACTTGATGACATGTCCGTTAAAAAACCAGATCTATTCAGTATGCTGTATAAAGCTATAGTGAATATAGTTTTAAAAAGAGTTCAATAGAATAAACCCTTTGGGAGGTCACTTAAGGCTGACTGAAAAATTCTTTGTCTTAAACATGTACCAGGAATCACTGATGTAAAAAAACTTTCCCACTGCCACAGAACAACTAAATTCTCACGGTAGAACCCAGAAGGACCCAGCCTGTCTGTATGGATTACCAGGTAGACTGTCTCCTGCTTGTCTGATTTTGGTTCCGTGTTGATTGCCCTACATTCTGGGCGGGATCACTGGATTCTGGAGTTCTGGTGAATGGAAGCAGATGTCCTAACTAAGAAAAGCATGCCGCCTAGCACTCAACAACCCTCTTTCTTCTAAAAGTGAAGCAGTATAACTTTATGAAGAATGGAATTTTATTATTAACCCTTTAATTGAGATTATATATACGTTTTTTCAGTTTACAAATTTTACTTTTATCTTTTGGAATTTATCACTAAAGAAGTGATCGCTTTAAAAGTCTTTATCTCCTTGTCCAGGAACATGTTAACATCAAAAGAAAGAGGTGACATGGAACTGAGTAGATGGTTCAGTTGTTCACTCTTTTGACCAACATTTGTTAAACGCTGGTTGTGTGTAAGATACTGTAAGACACTTGAGGTGAAGAGATGAGATCCCTGCCGTTGGGGAGCGTTACAGTCCAGTGCTGTGCTAACTCGAAGGTGGCCTATGGACCGGACATCGCTTGGGCCCTTTTAGGACTTCAGCATTTCAGGCCCTACCACAGTCTTGAGTCAGACTGCATTTTGATAAGATCTCCTGACTTGTGTGCATAACAAAGTTTGCAAAGGACTGGTTGAGTAAATAGAAAAAATGATAATTTTAAAAGGATCACTGGAGAGGCCACAGAGAGGCACCGCACACAAAGGAGAGCATGATTAAAATAATGTTTGTTTGTTCTTTTTTAATTTGGAATTTTATTTCAACCTGAGAGTGAGTTCGTTTTGATATTCTTCCATCAGAAGAATCTCAAAGTCAGTGCTCAGTTTTAGGAGACCTTCTACTCTGAACCTCTTGGATGGGGACATTTTCTTGGTTCAGATTGGGGAAGAGTTTGACTGCTCACCAGTCAATCCCTCTGACTCTTAGTAGAAACATAAATAAATCTTTCCAAATTCATGGGTATTTCACTCAGCAATTCTCAAAGAAGATGATTCTAGAACTTCCTCAGTAATGTATTCTGGTGCGTCCCAGTTCTTAACAGTTTACTTTTCTTTATTACTTAAATCATTCCTGAAATAATAGACAGTAATTTCTGACAGTCACCACATCCCTCGGTGATGGCTCCTGTACCAGGAGCAGCCTGTTTTCCTTTGCAACGCCCCGCCCCGCCCCCGGGCACTGAGAACTGCCATATTGATCCCATATCAAGTGATCCCGGGGGAACCATGTGGCCGAGGCTTAGAGTGTCAGATCTGTTCAGGAGTCCTTCTCAGGCATGAAGACATTGAAAGGTGGGGTTTAGGCGTGTGGTAGTCCTTAGCTACAAAGGTCTGTATTTCATCTTTCCATTCAGGGAAACAACACTCCTATTAATTTTGTTAAAAGGAACCCCTTCTGACTTTTCAAGGTACAGCTGAAAGCAAAGGCAGTAGTTTTCTTTCTTTTGAATATTGAAACAGTGGTAGGTGAGGAGGACCCTGTAAACAGGCCCTTCTCTGAGTAGGTAATTGGCTGTGTTTTGTCTTCCATGACTTCTTTCTTGAGTCAGTCAGTTGTTTAATTCCTTAGGGGGTAGGAGGAAGTAGGATTTAGTATACTATTGGAGTTGGCTTGCTATGGCCCTGAGGGTAATTTTTTTTTTTTTTCCGCTTTTTCTCTTTTTTAGTTATAAATGTCTGGCTCAAATTGTTTACTTCTGGATGTTGAGGAAAGCTTTCATTATTAGTGTACAAATTATCTCAGAGAAAGATTTCCACTTAAGCCTACTCTTAAATTATTTATAAGAGATGACAGTTGGAAAACCTACTGTACCCTGTCCTAGAAGCCAAAGGTCCCTGTGGGTCGGCTGGGTGATTCATGTGGTAATCTGATAGGGTGCACACTTCAGCGCTCTTACCCGGCCAGGGCTGCTTCACAGTAGGACACAGCTTAGAGTGACGCTCCTCACCACTGTATAGGGTGTTCACCGTCGTCTGTTCCTAAGCATTCCAAACTCCCCGCCACCCCAGCCAACCCCACCGGCTTCAACTGTACAGCACTGTTCTCCGTTGGTTTCTACCTCCAGGATTCTGTCTGTCCTATCCTTCCTTCTAGATTTGAAGGGGAGGGTCAGGGCAGAAAAGGCACACATGGAAATTAAAAGTCAACAGTGTTCATTTGTGGCCTTTGAGGCCAGAAAACTGATGGCACTTGAAATTAGTTCCCACTCTTGGCTGGCATTTTACACAGATGGCAGGTGCAGCAATTACATGCCCGAGTGGGCTGAGGGGTTTGTCTAGTCCTATATCCTGTCGTGTTTCACAATTTTTATTAAATCAAAAACTTCCATTTGAGCTAAACTCCTATTTAAGGATGTGGGTATATATTAAAACATGAAATATTGTGTCTTTTGGCAAGGACCTTCCAAATGTATTCAATCTATCCCTCTGACTCTTGGTAGAAACATAAATAAATCTTTCCAAATTCATGGGTATTTGACTCAGCAATTCTCAAAGAAGATGATTCTAGAACTTCCTCAGTAATATATTCTTGAACGTCCCAGTTCTTAACAGTTAACTTTTCTTTAATCTACTTAAATCATTCCTGAAATAATATACAGTCATTTCTTGTCCTTTTGTCAGTAGTGATGGGTAAGTTTCTCACCACCCTCCAGTGCTAAGAACTTAATATAAAAGAGGCAATAAATTGTAAACCTGGTATCGATCCACCCGGGGGGCGGGGGGGGGGCATTATCCACAGGCGGCTCGTCCAGCCGTTTCTATCACTGGGCTTCCATCCCACAAGTAAAAGGATACGGGGTGCTGCCCAGGAGCGGGGTGACAAAGCCCTTCCACTAAGCCTATGTATTTCATTCTGTAATCCCTCACCGACTTCCTCTAAACATATAATTTAAGCAAGATTATTTATCTGATTTCCCGATGCCTGGAGCTCAGATGTGGCAAAGTGGTGGGAAGCAGGCCGTTCCTGGCATACAGGATGACAACAGAAGTTTCAGTTTGACAGGCTGACAGTGAGCGGGGAGATGGGAAAGCACTGCCCGGTAAGGAATGCGGGTAAAAATCTGTTCATCCTGTCAGTTTAAAAGGTCTGGGAAGGATGCATTCCCCTGTAGATTTTCATGGGGAAAATGGTTAAATTAAGCTGTTTTATTACATTGAAGATTATAGCTGAAGCTATTTAGAAAAAAACAAAACAAAACAGATTATACTCTAAAAATAGGGCTTTTCCACTGCAGCGCTACCGTGACGGTTGACAACACACATGAAGTTAAAGGCACAAGTAGCCATGACCCTGCGCTAGGAGGGCTGGGTGTGTAGGGCTCTTGGGTTGATAGTCAGATAATTAAAATGTGTGGTTCCTCTTGGTCACCAAACAAATGTGGTTTGAATGAATGTCATAGCTTTTCGAGGAGCCCACGTGCAATTTCCTAAGCTGATTGGAATACATTTCTAATATGGATAGTTAATATCTAAATGTTTCTTCCAAAGCTGCTTTAAACTCTTATATTCTGTCCACATAGGAACTCGGACCTAGTTGTGACAATAGTTAATTTATTTGACCTTCTTTTACATAAGTAAAGATATTAATAATCATGGCCTGATATAATGGAAACGTGGAATAGCTCGCAGATGGAGAATGGGTTATTGTGCAGATGTAGCCATAGGTTTTGGGCATAATGGACAATCCATTAAGTTTTTTTGGAAATCCAGCATAAGTGTATACTTACTTTGAGGGAGAGTCATGCGTCTCATCCCTGAATTGACAGTTGTCCTTCTTGGTTGCTTGGCTGTGAATGTCCCTCCAGCCCCTTCCCTCAGCTCTTTCCCAGATGTGTGTGGGAACAGAAGGTGCCAGAGGAAAACACACCGGTTACGAACGACACTAATCCATCTATGGGATTGTGCGCGTGTGTGTGGGTATTTCGAGGAGGCTGAGTGGGGAAGAGCATTCAACAGTACTTCCTGGATATAAAGAACAGCACAAGCATTATTTCAGAGCTTAGATATTTCTAAATTAAAATAGAGCTGCAGCAGGGACACATCAGGGAGGAGACCGATGCATCTCTTGTTTGGGGAGCACGGATCCTGGCAGAACGCACAGCACGGCTGTCAGGGGGCTTCAGGAACTGCTGCACTGTAAGCAGCCTTTGAGATGTCTGTGTATTTTCTGGCACGATGGTCCGTTTTCACTTTTTATATTTTGATTCTCAAAAGTGTCTTTGACTTAGAAAGAATACTGGATGTTTGAAGTGTTGATGTTAGCCATTGGTGCTGTACATAATTTGTACTATTTTGGTCCTTATGAGAGCGATCACAGTGGAGGTATCATTCCAATTTAATAGCTGAAGCAGGTCCAGAGGACTTGGTGATGGAGCCAGCATCTCTGGTAAGTGGTGACACTTCCAACCCAGTGGCATCTGACATGACCTGATTCAGTTACTGACTCCTCTGTGACGTTGGGTATGTCACATACTTTCTCTGGGTCTGAATTTCCCCATCTGTAAATTAAGGGGTTTACACTGCATGATCTCGAGGGCCCTTTTAGCTTTTTTTTTAATTAAAATTTATTGGGGTGACAATGGTCAACTAAACTACATGGGTTTCAAGTGTACAATTTTGTAATACATCATCTACATATTACATTATGTGTTGATCACCCAGAGTCAGTTCGCCTTCCATCACCATATATTTGACCCCCTTTTAGCTTTTAAATTGAGTCTCTCTCTGCACAACCTGGCCCATTGCGTGGTTCACCTTTGACTCCTAGTGCCTGGCCTCTGTCTGGTTTCTGTGGTAGAATGAACTGTCCATCTGAGGGACACTTTGCAGCCGATCTGCGTCTCTCTAGAAATGTTCCAGCCCTGTTAAGCTTGTAAGAGCCCTCTTCTTGAAATCTCAGTGAATTGCAGTAGATATGTGATACAAAATCCTGCTTTTATCATTTTAAATCAAAGTTTATTTTCTATTGCAATTTATCTTTTTAAATATATATGTTCAATGCTGAGCAAAGGGAAGTGCGACAGACCCAATTCTCTACTTCTTGCTTATTAGCCTTACTCTGAATAACACTTTGGGGAGGGGAGGCTGATTCAAGTGTCTATGATGGAAAGTTGCAGGGACTTTTATACGCCTAGGACCATGGAATTATGTTGGCCTTGGCTGACATGCTGCACTCCACTGCATGTCAGCCTGTGGCTGTGGGCATTTTGTATGTTATGATTAAGGGTTTACATAGGAGCCTGGGTACTAGAGCCTACAGCTAGTTGCTACCGTGTTTCTCCCAAAATAAGACCAGGTCTCATACCGTATTTCCTTGAAAATAAGACCAGGTCTTATATTAATTTTTGCTCCAAAAGATACATTAGGGCTTATTTTCAGGGGATGTCTTATTTTTTCATATACAACAATCTACGTTTATTCAAATACAGTCATGTCGTCGTCTCCTGGAACCTTCTTCTGGGGCTTATTTTCAGGGTAGGTCTTATTTTCGGGGAAACATGGTAAAAGCATAGCTCTCAGATGCTGGTGCTCCCTGATAGGATGGTCATTCAGAACCAGAGAGGAATGGGGGGAGGCTACCCGGGGGCGGGAAGAAGAAGGTCCTCAGCCCTACACTCTGCTGCTGGTGGAAGACAGGAGAGGTGCTAACATGTGCAAGAATGGCGGCATTTCACCTTTGCTGAAAGCTGGGAGCGAAGGAATAGCCAGGTCAGTTTTATTCTCTTTGAAAGTACATTTCCTTAGATGACGACGTTGCTAAATCCACCTAGGAATGCTGGATGTGTGTATAACTATAGAGTCTTTTAAATCCCCTTCAAACAATCCCACTTTTAGAAGCGTGGTCTGATAATTAATAATCCAGTTATTATTATTATTATTATTTTAGTATTTATCCTCAGTAGTCTGTATTTTGCACAGACTTGCATTTCCATAGCTTTGCTGGAGTTCAGAAGTTTGAGCTGCCACTGAAGTATTGACTGTGGAGAGGCGGGGTTTTCTGGCTCCAATGAGGTGCTTTCAGGGTGGGGAAAGCCTATCATCTTTCACAGTGCTTGTGCTTACTCTGTAATCCAAGCAATCGCCACGCAGCCTGTTTTATTGTTTGTGGAGTCCTGTGGATCCTGGGCAGCTCACAGCCGGGAGAGAGGGCAAGTGGGCGGTTTAGGAATCTGCGCTGCGACAAGTGAGCCGAACTCTGATTTTTCCCAAGTCACCTGTGCAGGTGAACTTTACAGTGGGCGCCTGGGTTGGCGCTGAATCTTTCTCCAGCCTGAGGAGTCCCTTCTGTCTGCCACAGACAGCTGGCTTCCTGCCCTTGCGGGGAAAGATGCCTGGGAGAGGAGTAGGATTACAGTTTGGGATGCTAGGTACACACCAAAGAGTCGGAGTGCCGTGGTTCGCTTCTTTGCAAAGTCCTGACAAGTGTTCCTGAAATGAACACCCTGCATCATTTTTGAAAATTATACTTTTATTTATTTGTGTTTTGTTTATGGGTGGGCTGTGGCTATCCCTTGGATCTAGAAACCAAGTACCACAATGTGGCTAGAGTAAAAAAAGAAATTTTTTTTTGTTGTTGGTTTTTTTTTTTTGTTGTTTCTTAACCTCTCATTCTCCTTTTCTTTGTAATTGGGTGACACAGATGCAATCTTTTTGAATGAAGCCGTGCCTGACTCTCAACATTGTGTGAGTAGGTGGGAAGGAGCAGGCTGTTTAAAGGACCTGGACCAATTTTAAACACCGAGCTTTTTCTTTGCGGGGCTGTCCTTTGTCTCTAGTGGATTTTGATGTGAAGGAAGATGAAAAAGGAAGGCTCTTCAGGTTCCTTCAGACTCAAGTCAAATTCAGGTTCTCTCTCACGTGCTGTGAGTTGGATAAATTTTTCCTCGTTGTCCAGGCAGACAAAGAGGCTGTTTCGCAGTGACGGAGAGCTCTCGGTTTGTGGGCAGCAGGTGGACGTGGACGATGAAAACTGGACGTACAGAACCCAGCCCAGAAAAGGTGACTTGATTTTATTTTAACTGAAACATTTTTAGAAGTTTGCCATGTAGAGTTCTTTGTTCCTAGCACTGATTTCCCTTCTGATTTTTGACCCCATGAGGTGTTTTTGTCTGTTTGTTTTTGTATTGGAATTCAGTGTCATTCATTTGTGTACAGCTCTAAAATAAAAGTGCTTTTCCAACTCGATTCAGGTTGAGATTGTGTCCTTCGGAGGAGGACAAATTAGCTGTTATGCGTCTCCAGCATTCTTTCTCCCCCCATCACATCCACACGCTCAGGTGACTGGTGAAAAGTTCAATGGTAAACCACCATCTCAAAAGGGATCTTCTGCTCTTCAAACAAGTTAAGGTTAGGATGTGGAGCTCTTTCCTGGGACAGCGCACTGAAAAAACTTTGGGAACCCTGGATAGTCCCTTTGCCTCTTTCTTTAAGAAAATTGATGAATTATATGAATGCTGGAATTGCACAGGTGTTGGAGTAATGTCGAGGAAAATGAACACATGAAGGGCTTGCTCTTCATATCTTGGCCAAAAGGAGTTTTTGGATTTCTTTCAAGTTCCTTTCCAGACCGGTATTGGTCTCTGTTTTCAGGTTTAGCATGTTTTACCTTCCTTATGGTGAAGAAAAATATCAGTCCTGGAGGGAGAGAGGGAAATATTCAGTATTTCTTAACACACCCCTCTTTTGTATTTAGAATTTCTGAGTTCTTCCTCTTCGAATGTTTGCTGTGGAGCCTGGATTGTTAAGCTCTAAAATGGTTTCTCCATTCTGTGCTGTGGCAAAGCCCAGTAGGGGAGCACTATTTAAGTATTACAAAGGAACCTAGTCCAGACATTCCGCCTGATTGTGTTTTCCCTGTTTATCACGTTTTTTTCCCCGTGCCAAAAGAAACCTTGCTAGAATATTTCAGGGACCTGTTCTTTCCTTCCTTTGGAGAAACAAAACTGCTCAAATGGGAGAGAATAAATTAAGTTAAATATGTACAGTAATTATATTCCATGGGCTAAGAATTCAACACAGCCCTTCTTCCTGGGTCATGTGTGTTAATCCATTTGTTCTTGTCTGTGCAACTATGGCATAAGAGGGACTAGTTAATGCTCTTTGAAGATGCCAATTATTTATTGTATCAAGGTGGTCACAGTGGTCTGCTGATATTGCGCTCAAAAATGCAGGTTTTCAGTACAGATGTTGTATAATTGCCAGGCGTAGACAAGGCATTTGTGCCTTCAGGCTGGAATTGCGTAGTTTAGTTAGCATTGAACTTTACTTTTCTAAATCAGGCATAAGCTGTGGTTTTGGTAAATGGATGGGTTGTACTGTTTGAAGCAAACATGTTTGAAGGGTGGATACAGTAGTGCTGTGGTTACAAGAGGGTGTAGTTTTGATTCCGTTGGTCTTGGCCAAAGGTTGTTTTTTATTACTTGTTTTGTTTTAAATCAACTGCTGTCAGGGTTTTGTTAAAGATTGTGTCCAAGTGAGCATGTGGCTTTAGGATTTTATCAGAGATGCTGCATCTAAGTTAACTTTAACAGGAAAGAGACCGAATTTGCACGTGTTCATTTTAGTTGGGAAATGAAGCAAATATTGTACACTTGACTTGTGAAAAATAAAGAAGTCATTGTACAGAACAGGGGTGACTTGTGAAGGGAAGGGAGGACTTGTTTATGCAATAATACAAAAGATTGTGCCCTTTATCCTTTAATGTAAGAGGGGATACAGTAGCCTCATGAAGATAAATGGAGGCATGCATAATACAGTATGTAAATTTATGTGGTTCTTAGAAATAATTAGGCATGGATAATATTATCATTTTTGACATGGAGTTGGGGGAATACTTAAAAAGCTGCCTATAGATCAAAACTCTCTTTTCACATTTGACTTACGAGAGAAAATTGACTTCCAATTTTGACATATTGTCTCTGAGGCATGTTATAAGAGTTGATCTTTATTCCACATAATTCTGTCCTTTGGAGAAATAAAGAGGTGACATTTGTTTATACTTACAGATCATAAGAGGAAAAATCTTTCAGAAAAATTATGCAAGATTGGAGTTTTTTCTTAGGAGCATCAAATAAACTAAAACTGTAGCAAGGATTAGCAGTCAGTGCTAAGAAAGCCCAATGACCATATTAGGACTTGGTTGCAAATAAATATGCATTGAAGACATATTGGTCTGATGGGAATTATGTGGCATCCTTTTTTCTTTATATCTGTCTGCCCAGACTACATGTATCCAAATCCACTTTCCTGTCAGCCTACTACCCAACCCTTGTACCTTATATGAACATTTTTTGATTTACACAGGTTTCTAAAAACCTGCCTTCCCTCCTCCCCTCCCCCACTTACACTTCCTCAAGCAGTGACAGCTAGAGGTAGGACTGTGTAACTTAACAAGTCAGCCTCACTTTAGCAGTTGGTCTCCCGTGTGTCCATGTCCCTGGTGTCCCCTACAGCCCCCCGACCATGGGATCTTCTCCCTCCCAACCTGCCATCCAGCAGCTGCTGCAGGGCCAGAGTGCTTGCCTTCTCCCTGCCCACTGTGTCCAGGTCACATTGTTTTGCATAATTAGCCCACTGAATCCCTTCTGTGTGTGGATAATAGGTTGTATAAGATGCACGATCATTTTATAAAACAGTTCTTTCAAGTTTTGTTAAAACTAAAGAAGTTCTTTTTATAGTGAATCTCCGTGCTGTATTGCTCGTCAATGACATCAAAATACAGTTTTTAAGTGGTTGCAATAATGAATACCTGTCTATCAGTACACAAACCCTTAGCTTTACAATGTACTATTGTTACTTGAGAAGCTAAGGATAAAATTACAGTGCTAGAGACTTCTTTGGAGAAACTTTTTATAAGATTAAGATGCTACTAATAGGCTTCTTTCCAATTACACTAATTTTCCTGAGCCCAAAAAGTAACTAGAAGATACAGATTGATACGTGCAAAGCAATCACAAGTAAGCACCTGTCTGTTTTCTTGTGTTCCGGCACATGACAAGTTTCACAACTCTCTTGTGTCGACATTTGTAGTCAGGAAGGTAAAAATGAATTGAGTGACAGTGATGACCAGTCCTTACGTTCTTAGTGTGATGAGACTCACTGTCACAGCAGATGATGTTGTGGCTTAATTAGCATAAAAATCAAGGGTGTGAATCAGGGTCCTCTTGAGTATTTCATTTAGGAAATCATGAGCTGTTTTATTAGATGCCTGTGTATTAAAAAAGTGGAAATCAGTTGTAGATGAGGCAATATGTAGCTTTTCATAAGGAGTTGTGAGAGCGTGTATTGAAGGGATTTTTACTGAGTACTGTATGTGGGGTACAAAGAAATGTAGCCCACAGGACTGAAGTCATGGAGTTCATACTTCAATGGAGAAGCGGATCAGATGTTTAAGGGGGAATTAAAGAGAAAATGTAGGATAATTGTGGAAAAGGATCAAATGAATGGCTTAGATGAGGTGTAGATAAAGATACTGCATCTGGAGCATTTTCATGTTTTGCTTTGTCTTCTGGCTGTTAGCATTGGTTTAAACAATATGTAATGAGCTCCTGCTTTGTTTCCAGCGCTGTGGAAGGTTTTCAGGGGAAACTGGTGACTAATAGTATTTATTCTGCACTCCCCCTATCTGGCTCACTTCCCCTTCTCTTGTCAAAGAAAACCTAAAGAGGTGGAATAATAAAGGGGTCTGCTCTCATTGGGCAGAGCGTGTGTTGTTGTGTTCCCAGGCCTCTGTTCAGCTGGGCAGAGGCGTGATTGATGATCCTGTATTGGCAGGTCAGCAGATAGAGAGGGTAATTGACATGCACAGCCTCCATTTAAACAATGCTTTCGGTCTCTTTTTCTGGACTATGTGACGTGTATTTATAACATGACCAAATCTGAATATTTGGATTTCAGTTCTCTCTCTTCATAGGGACTACAGAAATGGCAAGAGAATGGCCTTACTAGGTATCAATGGTGATGGATAATCCACACACGAGATAATCAATTGTTGAGGGTGGGTGTTGGCTCTATTTAAAGTCATTTCATCCCCATGTCCTCCCTAATAAAATAGTTGTAGAAAACAGGATCCATGTGCATCATTAGATTAGCAATGACTTCAGATATTACAATGGAGAAAAATGGCATGGAAGACCAAAAGCAGCAAGATCAAGATCTCATTTCCTTGTAAATAACTGTGATTTATTTTTGACCGTAAAAATCTTTAAAATTATTGGATTAAAGAACACTTTCTTCATGGCATTACAGAAGCCTAAAAAATATTGGCAAATATTGTCAATGTAGCACCCCAAATTTGAGAGTAAAACTAGATAAATAAGCAGTATTTATTTTGAGGGTCATTATATATATCGGAAAAATAATAAAAGAGGTAAGAAGAATGTTCTCCATGCAGTGAATGAGTTTTCCTGCTTTCTTTCTACTGAAATTGACATTCTGTGAAAGACACAAACAGTGAGTGCCCCTTAATATTTTATCTGGTTCATTGAGACTGCCCTTTTTTGACCTTTGATTATTTTTTCTTTTGATGGTAGGAATCTCTGTTGTCTCACTACCTTGTTTTATGGCAAAAATGATTTTATTTGTTATTAAATTGATGAAGTTCTATTGAAATGATGTTTCATGTAATAGGCTTAGTTTATTTACTTATTTTAAAAAGTTTGTGGGTTTGTTTTGAGAGTTAGACATACTTAGATTGCTAGAAATATTTTAGAGTGATAAAAGAAGTAACTTATTGTCAGCTTAGTTTTTGGACGTGAGTAAACTGTTTTTTTCCAGTGAAAATGTCTTTACTGGGTTTTGGAAACATTTGTAAACTTGTTCTTTTCAAACAGTTATTTAAATAGTATTATTAAAATACCCTGTGTATTAATCAGGCTTAGTTTTTATAAGTCTCTTGCAGTTATTATAGATGTGTTATATTTCCATGTGATTTCAAGGGTTTTTTTGTTTAAGTATATTATTTTCTATCAAATTAAAAATTTTTAAACTGCAATATTTTCTGTGAAATACTTCAGTTAACCAGTCGTGTCAGTTTTCCCTCCTCAGGGCCTGTGTGTCTGCACCCACTTGCCATCTGAACCCTGGGGCAGGCTCTCCTGCGCTCTTACCTGGTCTCCTGAATGGTCTTCTACCCTTTCTTGTGAGCTTCACGCTTGTGCTTCTTTAAGCCATCCTTGAGTCTACACTGCAATCAGAGTCGTCTTCCTAAAATACAACTGTAATCGAGCCCCTCTTCAGTGGTTCCTCGTTGTCTACAGAATGACTGATGCCCATGTCACTTAGCATAGCATGAAATCCTGCACAATCTGAGCTTCTCTGTCCCCTGTCCCTTTTAACTCCAGAAAAAGCAAATGGACCCATTGCTCTTTCATGACTCTAGAACTTTGCATCTCCCATTCCCTGCCATTACCACTTCCTGAGCCAGGATGCTGCATTCCCTTCCTCTGCCTACGGACTTCCTGCTTAACCCTCTAGAGTCTCTTTAAAGCTCTGTAAAGTTTTCCCTAATCCCCAAAGGGCAGAGCTGTTGACTCTCTTCTCTGTGTTATGTCTCTACCTTCAACATGTCTTGGTAATTGCTTTTATCATGCACTGGATTATCCTTATTTGTTTACTTGTCTTCAGTGTCGTTAGCTGGACTCTTTTAGGGCACAGGCCAAGTCTTGTATACCGTTTTCATCCCCAAGGCTGAGTGCTGACTGAGTGCGCATAACTCATCGGGGGCAGTGTGGCCAGTGCTCTCTGCGCGACCAATATGCCAGACACACACTCTCTGCATCTGCCTAAAGTACGTGGGTGCTGGGTTGATTGTAGTAATGAACATAATCTTACAAGTGCTCCCAACTCTGAACTTTGTTGAGTGTAGCAAAAGAGAGGGTTCAGTTTGTGGGAACATAATTTTGGTGGTGGTCCACTCTTTTCTGTTGCTCCACTCAACCTGTGCGCGGAGCAAATACCTTGTAGAAATTGTAGAAATGTTTGATCGTGACTGTTTTGACCATTAGTGAAGTTCACTTAGTGAAAGAGATGAGGTATGGGATGGATGAGGCCATGCCTGATGAGGGGAGGTGGTGCTGTGCTATTGCAATCTTAACCCGGTCCCCTGCTTTCACCTTTGCTCCCCTTCCCCGCCACCCCCGCCCCAAGTCAGGCTAATCTTAACACAGCAGCTTCACTGATCCTGAAAACATCCAACACAAGTCGTGTCATGTAACTTCCCTGCTTTAAACCCTTCAGAGGCTTTCCTTCTCAGTAACTCAAGTCTTCAGGGTGTTCTAGAAGGCCCGACGTGATCTACCTCCTTCACCCATTGCTTCCCTAACCTCAGCACCGTCACGCTCCCCTCACTGTCCTCTAAGTCACGCTAGGCTCTCTGCTGTTTTTAGAACATGCCCTGCAACTTGACCTTGCCCTCTACCTAGAATCCTTCCTGTCTCACTTCTTTCAGACCTTTGGGCAAAAGTCATCTCAGTGATTATTTTAAATTGCTACGTCTTACCCTCATCCTGACCTTCCTATCCCCATCTCTAGTTTTCTCCAAAGCACTTACTGCCATGTAATATACTTACATACATTATGTGTTTATTTTTGGTACTGCCTGTCTCCTCGAACTAGAAATTAACCTCTAAGACAGGAGAGATTTTTTTGTATGTTTCGATAACCGATGTTCCCCAAGCCTGGCCCATCGTAGGTGTTTAATACGTTTTAATTGACAGGGAATATATGATGCAGAGAGCATTAGACCAGGAAATCTGAGTGTTTCACTTCTGTCACTTGCTAGTTGTGTGACCTGGAACAAGTCCTGTGATCAGTTTAGACTCTAGCTTTAATTTCTGTAAAATGGGATAATCCCTAGCCATCATACATATGGGTAGCAGGTACCGCTTATTTATTGAATGAATGAATGAATACATGTTTTATAGATACCATGTCAGCCTACAAATTGGATCTGGTGTATTTAATGGAACTGTCTGTGGGGATGGCCGTCTTTTCACTATCAGTAGTCAATGGAGTCACTGATGTCTTTATCCTAGTGTAGAATATGTTATTCTGTAGAATTTTCAGTATGGAAATAAGTGCCTTTGGAGAACTTGAATAACCGAGGCAAACGAAGTGCAAACTCTCCCTTCCTTTACATAATCCTTCAAATATAAGTTTCTACCTCAGTTTTTATGTGAAATCCTGAAATGGTTAAAATAGTAAACTGAAAGTCACATCTAAATCAGTCATCCCGCCCATAAATATTAACAACAGCGAACATTTAATGAGTACTTGCCATGGCTAGACACTATTAATAACACATTACATGAATTAACTCATTTAATAAATATTGTCTGGATACTATAATTGTCCAATAAAAATAATAGTTGGTTTGATAAGCAAGGAAGGATTAGATCATCAGGGAGAACTGAAAACTTGGCAGGGGAACTTAGATGGGATGAGACAGGGAACCCCAGTGTAATTCTTCTAAAAGAGAAATAACATTTTGGGGTCTTAGACTCAGTAACTTCTGGCTTGAGGGCGAATGCTCTGCTTTGAGACTATTTGTGTACATGCTTCATACCTCTGCTGCAATGACGGTTTTTGAAGGCTAGTGTGTGTCTTATCCAGTGTCTTGTACTTTGCTGTATGTACACAAGGTCAAGGCAATGTTGAAGGAAAATGGTTCTGGTTACGGCATGCCGAATGGATTGGAGCATCGGGGATGAGAAACTGGGCTAGAACTGAGATGGGGCATAGTTGTTGAGAAGAGACCAAGTGCCAGGGGAAGTGATTATATAGGCAGTTACGAAATTACAGATGTTCATGTTAGGCTGTCTTTATTAAAGGAATCCACAGGTTTTAATAATTATTTGTTCCTGTAGCAACCGCACCTGTGGTGTTTTTTTTCAAAGATACAGTTATATTTTTTCTAGCTTTATGAAATGTAGGTAGCCTTCACCTTAGGAAGATTTGTCATCTTCCCAATTAAAGATATTTATGGTGATCACTGTCTTAATAGATGTGATTGGAAAACGTATGTATAATCAACATACGTATTGTTCATATACACAGATGTGTGTTCTGTGAGGCCGGGGGGGGGGCTGTGAGCTGGTTGCAGTGATGTCTCTGTTGTCTGCCCCTCTCACCCTTGCAGAAGCTCTTCATTATATCTTTAAATTCAGCATCCCCGAGTGTTCTCTGTCATGTATGGCTGACATTTGATGTCTGACTGGTCACCAGAGACTTTAAACCAACAATTATTTAGTTAGTCTTGCTAGAACTGTGCTGGATACTTCCCATTTTGGCTATTTGAACATGGAGGATCCATGGTGAGTGCTTGTCCAGCTGAGCCGTTGTCTGAGACCATCTCTCTGGGAGGACTTGTTAGCTGGGGTCCCCAGCTGTTGCTCCCCCTGCCAATACCACCCTTTACTAGATTCTTTCCCAGGATCTGGGTGTATGTTGTGGGTTCTTGTGTTTGGAGAGCTTCTAATGTTATATAAAGCAACACCTTGAGAAAGCCACATGGATGAGCAAGCCTTCCTCTGAGTCAAGGTGAAAATGGCTTGAATTGTGACTGACCGGGAGTGATATGGTGCACAGGGCGTCCCCAGAGCAGGCGCTCATTAGGGGGAGTGGAATGAAGAGCGACTGCCCTGCCATTTTCATGCCCTACTAGTTTTTTAAAAGGCTGTGTTAAAGGTACTAATGAATGGAAGATAATGGAATAAGGTAGCAGTAGACTGCAGGAAGAAGAGGGGAGAAGGTAAAGGGGAGAAGAGATGAGTCTCCACACCTTTCTCTTCTGCCTTCCCATTGCTGACAGTTTTCTGAGCCCATCTGCTAAGGGAATACAGTGATGGTGGTCTACTGGGATTTGGTCACGTTTCTGAATATGCTGCTTGCATGACTGATTGTACACTTGTTTGATTTTTTATTTGTTTGTTTTTAAGACATAGCTAACTAAAGTTTCTGTACATGATTGGAAAAGGCATGGAACAAGGATAAAGACTAATCTGTTCACTGGTTAAAACAATTTTAGTGGTATAAGTAATTGTCAGGTTTGGGTTCCATATTTACGAGGTCGGACAAATAAGTTCGCGAACTCATCCTAGAGAAAGTGCTACATGCCTCATTGCTGAATATCACTACAGTCACCTTTGAAATGCTCCCTTTGGGAAGCTGTGCACTTAAACCAGCACCTAGTTCAGCCTTCACAGCAATGTTGGAACTCTTTTTCTGGAATGGCCATCAGAGTTGTCGTCGTATTACCCTTAAAGTCCTGAATGTCATCAAAATGTCTTCCTTTCAATATTTCCTTTATATTTAGGTAAAGAAAGGAGTCATTGGGGGCCAGATCAGGTGAGTAGGGGAGGGTGCTCCAATACAGTGATTTGATAACTGGCTAAAAACTCCCTCACAGACAGTGCTGTGTGAGCTGGTGCATTGTCGTGATGCAAGAGCCAAGAATTGTCGGCAAAAAGTTCAGGTCATCTAACTTTTTCATTGCAGCCTTTTCAGCAATTCCATATAGTAAATTAGTTAACTGTCCAGTTGGTACAAATTCATAATGAATAGTCCCTCTGATATCAAAAAAGTTTAGCAACATTGTCGTAACAAGTTCAAAAACTTAATTGTCAGACCTCATATTTATTTTTCTCTAAGGAAAGCCCATTTATAAGCAAAAGCCACAAGCAGTTGAGATTTCAATAAACCACATCACTTGATTTTTGACTTTTCAATAAACTTTAAAAGAGAAAGTGAGAATATATTTTATTGTTGGTACAGTTCCCTTGCCTCTATTCCCGAAGCTTCTCTTTCACTTTGTAATGAGAAACGCCTCAGCTGAAGTAGAAACTGGGTGTCTGATGTTTCTGGATTACGTTTGGAGATAAACCAGAATTCCTACCTGAACAGGTGTGTATTGCTTCAGTCTAAATTGGTTGGGGATTCTTTTACAAAGCACACAAAAGACAACTTGTGAATTTCTCTTGGTGGGTGGCTGTGGCTGGTGCTTGGGCTGGCTGCTGTAGTCATCTTGACTGGTAGTTATTTATTTACATAATGTTTTCACCAATAAAAATTACATAGAGTGCTTTGACTTCCTGGAAAAAGAACTTTGATTTTTACTTTAAAGTAATTTTATTGCAGAGTTAATCAACATACTCTATTCAACTATAAAAAGGTCTTTTAAGTACTTTTTTTTCCTTGCTAGCTTTCCAAGTCCAATTCTTTGTCCTTTAAGTATGAATGTCTGAATGTTGTTCTGGCCTAAGGATCTCAGTTCTGTTAGATTTATAAGCAATTTTCGAGATATGCTTTTGCATTTGGGGCATTATTGTGTACTATTGATGCTTTTATGAAGCTGGAGAGGTTGGGATTTCCCTCCTCCAACCTTCCTTTGGATCGTCAGACCTTCATTTTATCCCATGTGCTGAGATATGTGTCAGTTGATCCAGTTGATCTGTGTTCTTATGTCACTGTAACCAGGGGAAGGCTATATAACTGACTTTTTAGAAGTCTTGAAGGTTATGTTTCAACTCCAACTAATAAAGATTTGAACAAAAAATCTATTTAGTAAATTTTCCTCTAGTTTCTGAGAAAGTTGAGCTAGGTTTCTCTGCAACAAATGCTTATTTGGAATGGGAGAAAGAATCTTGTACAGTGGATCTCTGGGGTGACTATTTTGAGATTTTCAGTGCCCAATAAGTGTAATCATAGTTGTTTTTTTTAAGACAGTGACTTTCAAAAGTTTTGCCTATGTCCAGAGTAATAAATACCATACACTTGTTTCTAGCCCATACAGCAGACACACACACACACACACACACACACACACACACTTATACATATATGCACACATATGCATATACAGTAAGTCTTCATTTAATGCTCTTGATAGATTCTTGGAAACGGAGACTTTAGGTGAAACAGCGTGTAATGAGATGAATTAACCGTTGGCTAATTGATAAAAATAAGAGATAAATTCCTATGGCATATTCTGGTTACAAAAACATCACCAAACTTCTAAATAAAGGCCCAGAACTTTTACTATTAAACATTGAAATAAACTGTGCATACATTTAAGAAAGATAAGTAAAAGCAAGGAAGAGAATAATTTTCCAACTTGCTGATTCCAGTTCAAGGTCAGGGTGGCTGGAGCCTCTCCCAGCAGCTCAGGGTGCAAGGCAGGCACCCACGCTGGACAGGACGCTCTTCCTCTACAGGGTGCATCACACACACACACACACACACACACACACTCACAGACACACACTCACACTCAGTTTGGGACAGGGAAGATATGCCCGTTCACCTCACATGCATAGCTTTGGGATGTGGGAGGAAACGGGAGTACCGGGAGGAATCCCACGCAGACACAGGGAGACTGCACAAGCTCCACACAGACCGTGGCCCCAGCCAAGAATCGACTTTTTTTCTCATCAATGTTATAATGAAATGACATTGAACAAAATGACGTTGTTCAAGGACCTGCTATATATAAAATGAAACAAAAGCTTCGTGAAAATGCTTACCTGTACTGCATGTCTACATGTGATACTCTATTTTCTGTGCTGTTTTATTCTATTCTATTTTAATATACAGAAAATGTCAGTCCTGACGTACAAAAGTGGTTTTGTAACTCCCTGTTAGGGCACAGCCTTCAGTTGGCAAAGGGTGCTTTCAGTACTTCACTTCTTTCAGCAGGGTTTTATTATGCTGTGTACCAGATAACTCCTTCACGATGTTTAGAAGTTACAAACTTCTAAAGTTTCTGCAGCTAGTCCACTGTTGTGTCAATGTTGTAGAAAGGGCTCACACACTCCAGAAGTATCTTGAGAGGCAATGCGGATTAGGATGGAATCTCAGAAAATCCTCTGGTCTGAGAACTCAGGACTGTGATCTGAGCACGTCATTCATTCACCACAGTCAAGGCCTCTTCTAGGCTCCCCTCTATGCTCCTCGCCCAGGGCTGTGTCGTTGAGCAAACGGCAGTGCTGGGCAATCAGCGGGCCGGACCCAGTGATGGTCCCTCCTGGGGCCCAGTGCCACAGAGCCTTGCTAATGCCCTCGGCGGACTACTTGCCCCTGCTGACCCCCCCAAGGGAGAGCTCATGAACAGCAACATCCGACAGATTTCTGCCTTATTCTGGACATTGCTCTGTCATTACTGGCCTACTGTCCATTCCCCAGAGGGGAAAATAAGTTGAGAAGTTCAGTCCATTTAACTTTACTTTCAAATTGTTGGGCTCTAGCATCTATGTATCAGAGATCTTACCTGAACTGGAAGATGGAAGAATAGCTGCGTTTTCTTTGAAACATAAAATTATTGTAAAAAAAATGATGATTAGTTATAGATTCTTTTCTAAATTCAGATCATATGGACTACATATTAGCTTATATAAAGTGTTAGGGAATATGCCTTTTATTTGTTTGTATTTCTATATAACAAATGCTTGCCTCTATTACCTTTCAGGATTTAAGAGTCTTGGATTTTACCCAGTACTCACAGTACACGTTTGGTCTCATTTCATTGTTATGACAGTCCTGTGAGGTGGGCAGGATAAATGGCATTACCCTCTTTTGTGGTGACAAAGCCGTCCCTGAAAGATTAAGTGACCTGAAGCTGTACAGATAATAATGGTATAGACTGGATCTGAATCCACTCTTTGATTTAGTCCCGCACTCTGTGTTAGGACGCTGTGCAACATCTCTGTTCAACCCTCGGAGCACAAGGAAAGCTTGTTTGGAGGCCTTGGTGTCACTGTGAGCAGTCGTTGAACCTCTGATAACTGCTGAAGGCCTAGTGGCGGTGGAGTTTGTGGGGACCTTGGCTTTGGTGTGTAGCTGGTCTCCACGGCCTGCCTTGCCACTTGTGCTGCGAGGCTGGGAGCTTTCTCTTTCGACCTGCCTCCTGTAGTCCCAGCCACTCTCTGGTTTGGTGTTTCTAGCTTGTTACCGTGTGTGAAGGGTCTGGGCAACCCCGTTTATTACAACAGTATTGACCAGAAGATCATAAGGAGATTCTGAACCACAATACCGCGGGTGATACTGTCTGGTCAGGGACCATTTTGACTTCTTGGCCATAGTTTGAGTGGTTGAGTTTGTCAGAAAAGTGATCTCTTGATAAGTGGGATATTACGGTAGTGTGTAAATATGGTTTTTACATGTGTATCTTCTGTTGGCTTTTCTTTGTAGAACAGCTGAATGAAGGACGTGTTTGCCATTAATGTTAGGGAATTGTTGACTATCTGCTCACCTCAGTTCTTTTTGTAAACGTTAACTTTTAAGCACTTCTATTAACACTCTGAGTTTTCAAGTAGGATTATTGCATTGTTTCACTTAATAAGCAAATATAGCTTTTACACTTTTTAGCTTTGGTTTCACCATTAACCACTTTGTCTAATAACATGTTGAGTTCTCACTCCCTCTCTTCTCCCTCCCTTCTCTCCATCTGATATTTGGACACCAGATATATTTTTTTGTTTTTCATATGGGTTAAATTGCCTCCACATATCTTCAGTGTCATATCTTTCTTCACATCATCTGTTTATAGAGAAGTCAAAAAATTGTGACGGTAAGACATATTTCTCTGAATAATTCATATTATCTGAAACCAATTCTACTCCACTGAACATTTTTGGCCAAACACTACAAATGACATCTGATCCTCACGAACACAGATGGGGTTATAGAAAATGAGACTGGAAAAGCTGATTTGACTTTCTGCCTTTTCTGTGCATTTCTTAACAAACACTATTTATATCCCAATACTCAGAATAAACATTATCTTGTCATACTCTGTGTTGAAATGCTACAATCCTCATTTTGTATCCTAGGACTACTGTAGTTGCTTAATGAATACTTTGATTTATATATCAGAGAATTGCAAAAATGTCTGGATGCCATGTGAATAAGTTGAAAGTAGAGATTTAAAAAGTATTATTTTCTGTGATGACTCAAGAAATGAGGCTCAGAGAAAAGCAACGATTTCAAAAGCTCTCTCATTCTCCAAACATTAGGGAATTGATCAAAGATGCTCTTTCCTGGTATCACAAGCTTTTCACACCCGCTCTCTGCTTTGGTTGTAAAATCTCAGAGATGATGACGATCGCAAAGATGCTTTTCTTTTCAGGTGAAGTGATATTAAAAGAGTTATGACTGTTTTGTAGATGCCTAATTAAACAACTTGAGCAGTTTTTTAGTGAGAGAGCTTATTGAAGCAGTGACCACATACTTTCTCAGTGCCGTTTGAGAGCATTTGAGTAAATATTCAGATATAGTCCCTAAGTTGGAGCTGTAAAGGGATCCAAGTAGAGTTACCTGAATAAAACACAGCTAACTTGTTAGGTCTGGAAGGAACCTCACAGATCTCTTGTGGGACAGATGAGAAGTGAGGATCCCAGGAGGTGAGTTACTTAGGACTTCACAACGGATAGTGGCCCAGTTAGCCTGCGCCCTTACATTCCTTTCTCTTCTCTTAAATGGTATTGCGATTGTGTTCCTTTCTATTTGTTTCTTTAATTTTGACATTCCTGACTCCCTGTGAAGATCAAGTGATAGATTCCTTTGCTGACCTTTCAGAGCAGGTTTGGGAAGCTTTTCGTTCACTTTGTATCTCACAGAAGTTTTCTAAATAGATATGCCCAAGACAAGCAACTTACTATTGAGAGCACAGGCAGAGGACACCAACCCTGAAAACAGACTCTCCGGCATCACTTTGATTCCAGTCACAAAAGCAAAATTCATTCAGCTTTCAAAGAATTAAAGGGAGAAAAACCCAAACCCCCAAACCAAACAGAAAACCCTAAGGGCCCCAGGCTGCAGCCTTTCTTTTGTATGAATGGAAGCCCTGAAAGACTATAGAATATCTTAATAGAGCTGTCAGAAGCACACCTGCCTCAGAAGAAGTAAGTGCATTTTAAAACTTTTAACTTAGTAGTCTATTTTAGACATGCAGCTTTCTTTCCTTTCGAGGGGCTGTAGATTTATTATCGTTAACAGCTGAATTTGCAGAGATGCATTAAATAAAAATAGAACACGAATTAATGGCAGCCATTAACAGGGACAGAATTGTAGGTGACTCCTGTTAGAACTTAACTGATGTTAATCCAGGGTGAGAGAGAGAGAGAGAGAGAGAGAGAGAGAGAGAGAGAGAGAGAGAGAGAGAGAGAGAGAGAGAGAGAGGAGAGAGGAAGAAGGAAGAGAGGAAGAGGTAAAACAAAAATGAAAAAGGAAAGGCTTAGCTCTGTTTGGCGTGGTCACAGAGGAGGATCAGAAAAGAGCTGTTTCTGTGGGAAGCTGTTCTCTGTGGACCTTGTAACTCTGTGATTATCATGCACCGTGGCAAGACGCCTCCCTGAAATTGGTCTGCCAATTTGAAGAGTCATTTTCTTGCTTATTTTTAAACTCCTAAGAACAGGGAAATAGACTGAATGAGCCTAAATGGTGTGGTTTCCTCAAACCATTATTGTTGTAAATCCTATGGGTCCTGAAATAACTGGCTATTCCTGAAGTTTCAAACTGCCTGGCTGTTCAGAAGACTTGGCGGTTGAAAGGGAAATGATTAGCTCCTTCCTTTAAGCATTGTCACCAAGGTTTTAGTGGGTCAAAAGTTGGAGAATGTGGTGATTTCAGAAATAAACTACCTTTTTATAGAAATTTCAAGTTCCTTACAGAGCTTTGAGTTTTTCAAATATAGAGTTGGTTTCAAACTAAAGTATTTTAAATGTATAAATCTTAAGTAACTTAAATATTACAAAAACACATTATCAGGAGCCTGGGCATTTTAACTAGGTATGTCTTCCTTTTAATTTTTATCTTTTTGCTTGATGATTAAAAGCAATTATAGTTCAGTTACTCTTTCTGGTTATGGGCTTATGTTTTATTAAACAAGTAAATTGTGGCAGAATTTGTGTTCCTCCTGATTGGCTGATTCACGATTTTGAATAATTCTGATTTATAGACTGACTTCTCTTTAGAATGATTTAGGGTAGTGATTTTGTGGGCAGAAGACTTGCACCTGTTTCTGTAGTTGAAAGTTGGTTATTATTTTAACTTCCTTAGATTACTGAGATGTTTAGGAGAAAATGATACAGATGACCTTTTTATTTTAGGTTAGTTGTTTTTTTGGGGGGGGCTGTGGAATTGCCATTGATATGTGTATTTTAGGAGTCAGTCCTTCAAGGAGCACATTGATGAAATATATAGCATGACAGGATATGAAGTTATTTTTATGTACTTTAACCTAGACTCTCCAAAATGTAGTCTACATATATTAGGCAAACTGACAATGGCGGAGCTTGAAGAGAGTTAAATTTAGACTCTAGTTATTTTGTTTTTCTCTTATAATTCATTTCATGATAAGCTCACTAAGAAAGGGGATTTGGGGTCATTATGACATCTTTGGTATCCTCCCTCCAGCTGGACACACTGACTACAACATTTTTGTGTGGACATTTCCAGAAAAATTCCCACCCCCTCCATTTTCATCATCTTTCAAATATTTAATTTAGGCTGAATGAGAGTAGGAATAACAGCTTTCTGAGTTTGATCTGGAGAACTTGCCTTGAGAGAGAGTGGTGTCTGTGTTTGTGGGTTTGAAAATGAGTCTTCTTCAGACTTAATTTTTTTTAATGTGTTTTTTATTGAGAAATAATTTACATATTACATTAACTTCAGTAATGATCAGTATAATGATTTGATATTTGTGTATATTGTGATAGACTATTAATCTTTAAATAAATTATTTATAAACATTCCACCATAAGTTTATTAATGATCAGTAACTCTTATTGAATAATGAGTTTCAGTACAATTTTATGTAGGAAAAAGATAGTATCTATTTATTTAATTTTTAAGAATTATGTTAAATATTATGACTTTTCATAGGAATCATGGTGCTGTTGGATAGCTTTCTCATCCAGGTCTTATACACTTTCTATTAACTGTTTGCTTTGGGATAAAATACTTAAGGGATATTAATTCTGGTTTATGCTAAGAACATTGGTCATCTATTATGTTCCAGCCAACCCACGGGGACTGGAGGTTAAGTATGAATGAACAAGTTCCTACTTTGAGGAGCTCTCATTTTAGGTGGGCAGACAGAATTGTGACATTTATGAAAGCTGCGGAAATAAAGTACCACGGAGAGATTGATTCTACTGGGGGAGAGAAGCATGGTCAAAGGAAGCTTAGAGAAGTGAAAAACCGGCTGTGGGGTGGGGGCTGCATTCCAGGCAAAGGAAATCCTTGCCTGACCGAGGACCGCGGAGGTATGAGACTATATGGAGTATGGCACCAAGCCTGCTGACGGCCGCCGAAGGGGGATATGGCCAGAACATTTTGGGAAAAGAACTGCATCCAAGTCCAGAAGGAACTTTATTGCTAGATGGGGAGTTTGGGATTTATCCTGACCTTGTGTTTTTTACATAAGTTGGAAACATGATTTTTTTTTCCTTAAGGGAGAGAATGGAGCAATTGGAGCTCTTTGGGAAAGATGTAGTATGTATGATGGTCAGAAAAAAATAAAGTACTCCCAAGGTAGAAAGAAATACTGTAGCTGAAAGACACCTCTCAGCCATAGGCACTACTTTTGGAAGCTTCGTCAGGGCGGGCTGAATGGAGCAAGGCTGCCTCGTGAAGACTGCGTCCTTTTGCCGTTGCCTGTGTGTGTACTGTGCTCCTCGGCAAGTGGGTCGGGTTACAGACTGGAGCCTGGTGGACAGCAGTGGAGTCAAGGCAATTCGACACATTGAAGAGAGATCAGGAGAGGCTGTGAGCTTCTCTAAGCTGAGAGCTCAGGTCAACTTGGAAACTCACTGTATTCCCAGGGAAGATGGAAACCAGTGGGACCCAAGGGTTCTTGAAAAAAAGTCAGTTCACTTGGGTATTGGGAGAACTAATGTGCCTTGAATGAAATTAGACACAGATTTCATGATAAGGGGCTACATGAGGGCTGCTTTCTTGGTTGTGATGTCAAGGAGCCCAAACTTGGTTGTGAAGAAAAATTGAAATAACCATAAGAACTGGCTTAAGAGGGAGTATTTAAAAATAGCCAACTAGGACAGAGCTGCCATGATTCCGGGAGGAAATACAATGATGAGAATGAGGCTACGTGAGGCCAGAAACCATTGAAGAACCCCAGTGAAATATTTGCTGGTTATCTTGGAGCTCCGTAGTTGGTTTGTGTCCAGCACAACATAGCCTGTCTCTTGAACAAGCAACAATTCAGATGTCTCCTAAAAGAAAAGTGAGAGCAAAAAGTTTGAAGGTTGCCCTTGGGTTCAAGTAGGTCAGCCCGGTTCCAGAGTGCAGAAAAATCAAACAGGATACAGGGTCAGAGGATGACAGGAGGAGGAAGTGTCTGGAACAAAGACCTGTGTTCCAGATTTCCCAATGATGGACAAACGCTGCCTACAGAGGTGGCCGGACTGGAGCAGCAGAACTGCGACCATAAAAAGTAACCAGGGAAAGTGAAATTAGCCCAAGTCAGGTTATAATGCTGTGTTTTTCTGTCTTTCTGTTGGGCCTGTTGTAGTAAAAACATATATAGAAAAACCCAGACTGAATCTCTCTCTTTTCTGGGAAATTCCGAAGTATTCTAGAACAGTCTAGAAATCGGAAGTATTCTAGAACTTTGGTAAGATGTTCAGATGGTGTCAGGCAGGAAGGTCTCAGGGGCCCGTTAGCCTTGGCCACCAGAGTGGCTTCTTGTCCTGGGAACTGGCTTAACTTGGTCCTTCTAATCTTAAAGGAATCAGGGGGTGTCAGCACTTTCAGTCTCTGGCGGTATAAGGAAAAGTGGAAAGTGGTGATTGGGGCCATGTCTTCAGTCTCCTCTGACTTTGAAAGCATTGAAATGCATGCCCAGAGGTAGAGGTATGAAAAGAGGCCTTGCCTGATGGAATGCGTTTCTAGTTGATGTGAAACCTATCCTTGCCTGGGTATAGAGACGGATTTTTCTATCTTTGCCTGACTTGTTTGTTAAGAGTAAGAGTCAGGATGCATAGAGAGAAAATAGGGCTTGCCTGTTTTTCTTATATAATTTTATTTTCTGTTTTGCCAGAAACAAAGTACAATTTTGAGCCCTCTAGATTCATTAACTGTATGCACTATGCAAATTAATTCCTAATTTACCCATATCCCCACTATTTTATTGAAACAACAACAAAAAAATTGTTTTAGCACACACATTTCATAGTACTGGACTGGTTTGGATGACATAAGTATCTAAAAATTTTTGGCTGTATGTGTGGCTACCACGCCCTCTGGCCGAGATAATAATGTTAAACTTTAACATGATGCTAGATGATGTAGTCGTACAGGGGAGAAAAGTGGTTGCTGCTCTAAGGTCATGGTTGGAAAGGCAAGACCTTTGTCTTGTCCAGAGGGCTGTAAATTCTGCGAGTGTTCGTCACCCTGGGCCCGCTCCCTCCACATAGGCTTCCTGGGTATTTATTTTTCTCATTCAGTAGCAGTGATCAGTGGTGGCAGATAATAACAATTTTAATGGATACATCTTCCCCACCCCCATAGTTTGAAAAGTGTGCTTTTTCATGTTTTATTTCTCAAATGTGTTCACACTTGTTTGATAGTGAAAAGCAGGGATTTAAAAAAGTGATAATCTTATATTTGATATTAGTAGAAGCCTATTCTGTTTCTACTGCTTGAGTTTTATGCTGTGAACTTTTCAGATGGTGCTGCCGATAATTTCACTAATTGACTAGAAGATGGTATTTATGATATTTAGGAGTACTATGTTATAGGAAGATTTTTTGTTTTTTTCAATTGAGAATTTAGCCACAATAAGTTCAGTGGTATGGAAAAAAATAGGTTTTAAGCCCAGGTAGTCATTAACTGAAGTTAATTTAAAAAGAAAAAAAAAAATCATGCCCCCTCTCCTATAATGGTTACCTTGCTAAATGTATTAGTTTTCTGGTGCTATGTTAACAAATTAGCACAAATGGGGTGGCTTCAAACAACAAAAAATAATTTTCTCACAGTTCAGGAGGCCGGAAGTCTGAAATCAAGGTGTTGGTAAGGCCACGCTCACTTCCGCGGCTCTAGGGGAAGAGTCGTTTTTGCCTCTTCCGGCTTCTGATGCCTCCCGGTGTTCCTTGCCTTGTGGCAGAATAACTCCCATCTTTTCCTTCATTTTCACACAACCTTCTCCGTGTTGCCATGTGTCCTTGTTTTCTTCCTATAAGGACAGTTATTGTCCTTAACGCTACCCTAATCTAGTACCATCTCATCTTGATCCTTACCTTAAGTGCATCTGAAAAGACCCTATTTCCACATAAGGTCACATCCTCAGGTTCTGGGTAGACAGGAATTTGGGTACCACTGTCCGACCCATTACTTAGATTATAGAGTTTTTCACCCGGTTAGGAAGAGCAGCTTAATTAGATGGCAATAGGCAAGAAGCTATTGTTGATCATTATTAGTTTTGTGTATTCTATTATATATCTTACCACATTGTATTATAGTTGTTTGTTCACCCACCTGCCTCTTGCACTAAACCATGTGAGGCAAAGATTATCTCTTTTCCTGACACAATGCATCTAACAAAATGCTTATCATATATTATTATATATATATCAATATATGTGACAGCCAAAAAATTAATGGAGTAGGCTAGAAGGATGGAATCTTAGAGTAAATTTAGCCTCCACATTCAATCCCCACATTTATAGGACATGACCTGCAATGGAGACCGGCTAGATAATGCTACGGATGCAGCTGCAATCAGGTTCTCCTTACTTTCCAATTCCGTGTTTTTTCCCAGCATATAAACTTGTCTCCATATTAAAAGGTTTGATTGTGAGTATTCATAGTGTGCTATTAAAAGCACACAACCACCCCCAACCCTGGGTACTAACCGATGTTCAGAAGTCTTAACTCTTCAAGGTGTAGAGTTTCTCTCTTTATGTATTATTTAAAAAGTTGTGTCTAACCCACAAGAATACTTTCAGGAATACCTTTGCAATTTATAAATTGCTTGGAAGGCCACTCAAGACAGTAAAGGACAAGGTATGACGCCTGCCATTCATGGGGAGTGTCACGTGGTGAGAGTGTCACGTGGTGAGAGTGTCACAAGGCTGAGTCAGGTGGTTTGGCATTGATCTTGCCACTAGTTAGTGGGCAAATCACCTCATCTCTGAGCCAGTGTACCAGAGGAGATGAGCTAGAAGGTTCCTTCTAGTTCTGTTCTAAGAGCTAATATCACATTGCTTGTCATTAGCCATGCAGCCTTATTTCATTCCAACCCCAGTAAGCTGCTAGCTAGGGACTTCTGATTTTTTTGTGTGTGTGTGTGTGATCTTAGCAACTAGTGCAGTGTCTTCCTCCTGGTAGGGAACTTCTTAACCAGACACTGCTGGTGATACTGGGAGATGAGGAGCAGAAACCCAGCTAGGCTATCTGGAACTGATGTTGAAATCCAAAGACACAGAGCATCCATACTATGGAGCAATGGCTGCAGCCATCAAACCCAGGACGCAGACAGATAGATTGGTTCTGTGAGTCAGTTTCCTGCATCCTGTGGAGTCAAAAGGAAGACCTGCACACAGCAACTGGCCTTGGGAACAATGGCCATTTCCTGTGGCCAGGGGACTGGAGAGTCTCTGAGGGCTGTGGGCTACTCATTGTCACACTGTGCTTTCAAGCAGGGTGCTCCTGAGGCCGCATTTATAAACCATTTTTCTTCGGATCTGAAATAAAATTCCTTCTTTTGCTTTTGAAACTGTATTAAAGAGTTTATATAGTAAAGTGGTCCTCAACTCGCCGGAGGGAATTTAGCTTCCCATTGGAGGGGGAGAAGCGTCATGATCTGATTAGGGCTGCAGTAGAGTTAGAAATTCACATCCTCAGTGCCGGCGTAAGGCTATTCATCTTTGTTTCCTCATCTGAAAATGGGCATAACTTCCTTCACAGTTTTGTCCTAACGCTCAAGTTTATGAACAGCAGTAGGAATAATAATGAGTCAACATGGCCACAGTGCTTATTACTATGTACCCGGTACAGTTATGAGCACTTGGCTTACGTTCACCCCTTTATGTCGACCCAGACAGCTGTGTGCAGTTTCATTTCATAATGTTTGGTGCTAATTATGTACCAGTAGATGGGTTGTTCCATGTCGGACCAAAAAAGTTAGAGTACGTGTAGCAAAGGAATGCTGAAGTCAAACAATAGTCATTATGAATAGCAAACAGTTAAACTGAGTCCAGTGATCGCTTTTTGTGTGTGTTGTTGGTCACATGAGGTGCTCCATCTGCTGCCATGGAAAACGCTGCTAGAGAAGACAAACAAGTGGACTTGTCCTCACTCCATCCTCCCCTGGACTGTAGGAACTGTGATGACTGCTCACTCCCGCGCCCCTCACTTTCCAAGATGATCCTGGCTGATTTTATGGTGTGAAACAATGTATGAGAGATAGGGAGGTGTCAGCAGCTCAGCCCAGAGAGCTGGGGATTGGGCAGTGGCTTCCTGTGATCCCAGGCGCTGGCTGGCTGCCCTGCTCTCTGGCAGTGAGTGCCGGCGAGGTGGGCTGGGAGACAGCTGTGCCTAGCCCTGCACTCCATCCGACCGCACAGCCCCAGCCCCTCCATGGGACTGCTTCAGAATGTTCTGCCTGAAAGGTGAGGGGGCTCTGGGTCCCTTTGGGTGGTGAAGTTACAGTTGGGAAAATTGTCATGTAGCATCAGAGTCAAAAATCACAGTGTTAGTTCTATTAAAATCAAAGTTTGAGGGAGTTTTGTAAGTATGAAAGTGAAAAAGTCATTGTTCTTTTTGTTGTTGTTATTGCAAACAGGAAGAAAGACCTCCTGCTGGGGAGATGGAATTTTCTTTTAGACAGAAAGGATAGTTCTCCGTTTGGGTGTGTTTCGTATGTGTTTTGTCATAGACAAGAGTAGTGAAAAGTTTAGAATGAAAGGAAACAGTAAAAGTAGGAATCGTTTGCAGTCGTAGTAGGAGTTCTTTTAGAGAAGCTTTCGTGTAAAGGATTAGACTGACGAAAAAGGGAGAAACAGTTCTCTTGCTTTAAGCTTTAATGTGTGAATTCAAGAATGAAATTAATTTTACTGTAGATATAGTTCTTGTTCTAGCTTTGTATGGATGATAGGGCTTCCCAAATACTCTAAGATGGTGAATATATGAGTCCATGTAGTGATTTTCTGGTATTTTCTTTTTTTAGACAATGATTTTTTCTTCAACTCTGTTTTTCTTCCAACTCTTGTCATAATGTAATTAATTTAGGCATTTGAGAGTGTGTTTGTCTATGAGATTGCTGGAATGAGGGAGTTAAAATGAATTTTCTTGGAACTGGAGTAGATTATTTTGTTCATTTCTTTCAGTGTATGTCATTCTGTTGATGTAAAATTCTTGACAGCTTTTCAATTTTTAGAAATAAAGTGGTCCTGGCTTGCTGTGTTGATTACGCCTTTGTCCTCAGTCTATTAATGAAGGACAGACATAGATTCTCTCTAGTTTTAACTTTCACAGTTTTAACCCTAATTTGACACCTTTAAAACCACCAAAGTCTTTAATATTAAACTTTGAGTTGGGGTTATTTGTTTATACAGTTCGTACAAATTTGATAAAATCGAGGGGGTAAGAACAAAAAAAGCACATCCCATTTTTCTCCCCCTAAGGATTCAATTAATTCATACTATAAAGAGTATCTAGTTGCAGCATATTTCTTAGGAGTTCCATAAGGCTGAAATGAATTTGAATATTTCTGAAAAATAATTTTAGATGAAATGTCACATGCGCTCGTGATGCTGTTTCTTAAAAAGTTGTCTCAAAAAGAAAGAGTGTAACTATGAAGACATGCAGTGTTATTGGATGAGAGTGTCCACTAACCTAGGGGAGCTTCCATAGTGAACTTGAAATCGTTATGATCTAACAATAGTTTAAGATTGAGGATTTTTAATTGAATGCAGGTGTGGAGTTGTTGCAGGGTATGACTTTGGCGGCTTCAACATATTTGTCTCCACCCATTCCCATAACAGTAATTTCATTTTATTAAAGAATCTATCAATTTCATGGACTCTTAGTTTCCGTGGTAACTTAGGGCATTTTAGAAAGTCAAATGAATGGCATGTGATGACAACTGAGTGCTTTTATGCTGAAGAGTGTGTTCTAATCAGGAATCCACAATCCCTTTTAAAGCATACTTTTTGATCTCCTGGCACCCAGGACAAACAGTTGACATTTTGCTCTCTTCCTATGATTTATACCCTCTTGATTTACAGTAATGATTTTTAGGTTGCCCTTTGTGCTACATAGGAGGCAACCCCATGATAAAGTAATAGTGAGTGAGATCCAACACAGGAATATCAAGGGCTCCTGTGATACTTTGTGTTCTTACTGTGTTTGTACTTCCCTTTGTTGGAGACGTTTTCAGAGGTTTCATTAACTGGCCTGTTTCTATGGCTAACTGCGGATCTAGGGGCTGTGGAGTCTGTGGTTATGATTTGCCTTGACTTTAAAGGAAACGTGGCTATACCCTTCTTTTGGGTGAAATCATGTTCCTGTGTATTTCTTTTAATTGTTGAAAGAAAACATTCACATCAGACAGAGTCCCACATTGATGCAAGGTTTCCTTTTCTCCATTTAGACTCCCTTTTTTCTGAAGTCATGTCTACTCAGCTTTTGGTTGATTGGGTGCTGGAAAAATGCCTTCTTGTAAGGGAGATGTCATCTTCGTCATTGCTGTCAACTATAGTAGCTCATAGAGTTACAGTCACTCTCTACTGTTGCCATTGAAGTAGCTCAGATACGCCCACTCCACCCAAGTTGGTTTTGCATGAGCAATGTCTGAGCTCCCAGTCTCTGGGAAGATGTTCTCTCAAGTTCTGCCAAGGTCCCTGTGGTCACAAAGCCGTGATGTATTGTTCCTTCACTGTGTAATCAATGAGCCACCATCATCTGGGAAGTGACTTCTGGCTAATCAAATAATATGATTAACAGCAAACTACCACGCATACATTGAATACCGCTCATGATAACTTTCTTCAAAAAATTTGAATAAAATATTTTTACCGCTAAAACTGCATGGAACCTAATTAAGTTTCTCTGAGACAACTCAGAATGCAAATTTCATAATTGCAGTACACCAGCTTCATCTTTATAAATATTAATTATCTTTGTCGTGCATCTCTTACTATGAAGACTATTTTTTTCTTTTAATTTGCAGTCTATTACAGACAGATATTTTGAAAACATAAAATCATGTGCTGTGGGATATTGCCACAATGTCAAACAGCTATAAAAGTTCTTAAAAATGTAATCTCGTTTCCTGTAATAATCTTGTAGACTGGTAAGCAAAGCATTGGCCAACAGGCACTGGTTAATAGACAGATCTACATTAGCTTCTTAGAGCGGCTGTGACAAATTACCACTAAGTGAGTGGCTTAAAACAGAAATTTCTTCTCTCACAGTTCTAGAGGTCAGTGTCAGAAATCAAGGTGTTGGAAGGGTCATTCTCTCTCTCTGAAGTCTTTAGGGGAGAATCTTCCCTCGCCTCTTCCAGTTGCCAGTTGCCTCAGGTTTCTTAGCTTGTGGCAGCATCTTTGCCCGTCTTCACCTGACCTTTTTCCCTTTGCGTCTCTCTGTGTCTCTGTGTGACATGATTTTCTTATAAGGACACCAGTCATTGGATTTAGGGCCCAACGTAATCCACTATATGACCTCATTTTAACGGATTACATCTGCAAAGACTCTATTTCCAAATAAGGTCACATTTTGAGGTTCCTGGTGGACATGGACTTTTGGGGGACACTTCACCCTATTAGAATAGACCATGTGTAAAATCACATGGATGGAGGGTAGCATGATAGGAAATGTATTTAATGGAAAGCTGGAAGAATGGCTGCCCAGCCTGGCTACTTTGATGCATTTGGAACTTGTGGCAATGCAAGCTTAAGACAAGTTTGTATGTGTAGATTCAAGGGTTGAAAATGTACCCACTATGATCAGTCATACAAAAGAAGAAAATGGTGCCCTTTTTTAATTTCCTATAAACAATCCAGTTTCCTTCATGAACTCTTATCCTGCTGAGAAGGGGAAAAACAAAAAACAAAATTGAACTCAGTTCACTGCAGTCAACTCAGTGTGAGCCAAAAATTAAACAGTTGCATTAGCTAGCTCAGTCTGTTGGATGACTCAGTCTTTCAGAATTCTCCTATGATCCTTTCTCCAAAGTGGATTGTGTTGCTGAGTTCTCCCCCTTATTAATAACAGAAGTGATGCATGCTAAATTACATCCTTTGTAAGATTTAGTTTTAAAAATTGTAAAGCAGGATAGGTCTGTGTACTTGAGTTTAAAAAGTAAGATATTTAAAAAATGCCATTGCTCTTATGAAAGGATTAATACCTATATCCTTTTGTGCTCTAAGAATAATGTTAGTTTTATGAGCATCATGGATCTTAAGTTTCTGAAATTAATATTGGATTTTACCTGTCAGCATTCTTTCCAGAGATTTAAACCTGGCTTTGGTGTTAGGCTAGATTCTTTCCCTTTCTCAGCTCTTAGGTGTCGTCTAAGATCTAGAAATCTAGTTTCACGGATTGGAAAAGTGGTGAGTTCTGTGGAGTGGGTGTATCCCAGCTGCTTGCATGCCTGGTGAGCATGGTAAGGTCCTGTCTGCATCCTTTTCTGCTTCATAAGTGACAGATTTAGGAAAGCCTCTAGGTTGTCTAATAATAGCAAAGAGTTATGTTAGAGATTACAGCTCTGAACTATCTCAGGCATGTGCTTCTGCTCCCACGAGGGCAGTTCATACTAGAAACTCAACTCTCTCCTTCCTCATGTGCACCCTGGAACAGACCACAGGCCTCTTTCCAGTTGTCTCGTGTATGTTGTATATGTACAAGAATTCCTTAGATTCTTTTCTTGGCAGCATTTGGAAAATAATGTCTGGAATCAGAAACAGATTTGTTATTTCTGTGCTGAAACAAGTGCATTTTTCCAGTTAGCAAGCAAGCAACCATTTGCTCTGGCAGGTCCCCCGCCCCTTCTTAACTCCAGTAATAAACTGTCAAATAAGCATCACGCAAAGTTCATGCTATTTTACTCTTTGACGTTGAGCATCATTTTGAAAGACTTTAACAATTAAAATGCAAAATGACCCTGAAAATTTTGCATCCATGTGAATCTGGACATTTTACTATCATACATGCAGATTTTGAGTTTTACTTAAATTAGCAGCAGCTTTGAGAACCACAGTCCTACCAACCTTCCCAATTCTTTCCCCCTCGTTTCATTTAAAAATTGCATGTAATTGTTAGTCAATAACCTGCAGCTACCAAGGGGAATTCACACTTGCTCAATCTGCAATTTAAAGTAGCACTTTTAATAAACACACTGGTGATATCATGCATTTTTCAAACTGGCAGGCAAAGCCCTTGAAATTTAATAAACCAAACACAGCTAACCCTTTATTTCCTTTGTCTTTCCCCTGAAAACTTTGTCATGCTTTCTAGTTCTCTTTCTTCCCCTACTAATCAAAATCTTGCTTCTAAATACATTACAGTAGAAGCCAGATCATCATGCTGAATAGCTGATTTATAGAAACTAGGAGATGCGATCCTTAAGGAATGAAAGAGCAGTTAACAGAGCTTTGCTGCCTGGAATGCACAGAACTGGGGGTCTGCTCCTTTCTGGAGCATGCTCTGTGTAAGGATAGTGCTCTGGGTAATTTGGTGGAACCGAATCAAATGACTTGAATTGCCAAAAGCATTGGCAAAGGTTTCAGTTAAATTCTCCATTGTCACATCTCCTGCCCCATTTTTACCTAGTCTTCTTTCCTTTCTTTGCTGATTTCTGGGTCTCTTTTCTAGTGCGTTTCTTTCCCTCTCTTATCCTCCCGCCTCTGATTGCCTGGTGGGGGAGCTGTGTCATCTCTAAGCCAGATTGAACTCCCTCTAGTTGCAAAGGTGGGATCAGTAGTCTGCACACGCGTTAGTAAAGGTGATACTTAATAGATGAAGGCAGATGGATCAGTGTGTTAAAAGCAGCATGCCACTCAGGACATCGTGTTACCATCATCAGCCAGGCACAGAGGTATGCACAGGTATGGATTTTTCTATTTTTAACATCAGAAGAAAATATTGCTGAAAACAACCTAAGGATCTTTAAGCAATTAATAGCTTTTGCATGATTAAACAGCTTGGCAAGATTTTTATATTGGGGACTCTGAATGGGAAGATGAATATTCTTTTGAAAAATATCAATTATTTTTATAAAATCATACCTAACACTTGAATTTGAAATCAGGAGGTCTTACTCTGACAGGCAATACAATGACAAACTATTTGTTCTCATGTTAGCAGCGTTATCCTTCATCTGCCGATCGTGTGACATTTTCCAGGCTTTGTTAACTTAGATTGGGTTTAGAATGTTTATTGTTGTTATTGTCAAAATGTGGCTAATACTGAGAGCCATTGAGACAAATAGCCATGCAGGCTTGAACTTGGGTTTAATTTTCTGGGGCGGCGGGGGGCAGGTGTGCATGATAAGAAAAATGTGAGCACTCGTGGCTACTCTTCCTTTGGAATTCTTCTTATAACAAAAAGATATAAATAGCATAAAGTGAGCTTTAGGAGCCATGGTTTGAAATGTAATTTAAGTGAATTTATATGTAAGTAGAGAATAGTTTTCAAAGGTCAGATTATACGAGGTGTGACAATTAAGTTCGCGAACTTGTTGCAACAATGTCGCTAACCTTTTTTGATATCAGAGGGATTATTCATTATGAATTTGTACCAACTGGACAAACAGTTAACCAAGTTTACTATTTGGAAGTGCTGAATAGACTGCGTGAAAAAGTTAGACGACCTGAACTTTTCGCCAATTCATCACTCTTGCGTCACGACAGTGTACCAGCTCACACGGCACTGTCTGTTAGGGAGTTTTTAGCCAGTAAATAAGTAACTGTATTGGAACAACATCCTCCCTACTCACCTGAACTGGCCTCCAATGACTTCTTTCTTTACCCAAAGATAAAGGAAATATTGAAAGGAAGACATTTTGATGACATTCGGGACATCAAGGGTAATATGACAACAACTCTGATGGCCATTCCAGAAAAAGAGTTCCACAATTGCTTTGAAGGGTGGACTAGGCGCTGGCGTTGGTGCATAACTTCCCAAGGGAAGTACTTTGAAGGTGACCATAGTGATATTCAGCAATGAGGCATGTAGCACTTTTTGTAGGATAAGTTCGCGAACGTAGTTGTCCGGCCTTGTATGTGTTTGTTCTTGAGAAATTTTGCAAGACACCTTTTGAAAACAAAAGAGAAGATCTCTCTTTTGATGACTAGAAGAGGACATCTGTGTTCTTTATTGTTTTATTTCAGAGTGGAACTATGCAAAGTTGGTTGTTACTGAAACTTTTAGGATGAAAGTTGGAACAAATGTCTCTGCTCTCGGGAGGGAGCTGATGTTTGGCGTAGGAATGAGGGGAGGATAGACTTGACTTCTGAGGGGTGTTCTGAGGAAAGGGAGGCTGAGGGCATCCAGATTGTTTTGGGCAGCTCTAGGGGAGAGGTGGCAGTCCAGGAGATTCCAGAGTTGCTAGAAGATTGGCTGGGGAAACTGATTTACACCAGAAGTTAAAAGTAGTGACTTTTCTGTTTTCTAACAGAACATGTTCCTCAATGAATGAAAAGGGATCCTTGGAAAATGCTTTGAGATGAGATGAGATGGCAAGAGAAAATGTAGCATGTAGAAGCTTCTAGCACCCAGTGGTACTCTGTCCTCCTTCCTTAGCTGTCTACTATAGATTCGGAGTTTTGCTTTATCCCGACCCTTTCCTCATTTTAAGAGGACAATGAAGGCTCTTTTTTCCTGGAAAAGTGTTGCTTTAACAAAATACCCAGTTTTATGCCACAAAGGCCAATGTTATCCCAAAGTGGCTAATGTATATATCTAAATTCATCCAAAATTTGTTGATACTCTGAAATACTTCTGAAATTCAAATATTTCTGACCAAATGTTTGGGTAAGATTTTGTGTGTGTTTATTTATCAGATAGGGATGGGCACCGACCATGTGTCGGGCACAGCCCCCAACCCAGGAAAGCCTGGCATTGCTCGCTCCTTTGCTTCTCCTAGGCCTGGCGCTCTTCTGTCCCCAAGACTCCAGCTGCTCTCCTGTCCACTTGTGCCCACTTCTGGGGTGGTCCTCTTTCCCCAAAATGGACTTAGAGAACAGATCAAGGCCAGAGACTTTTAAAAGCGTTTCCTTGTAGATCATGACCCCAATAGCAATAATAACTGACAGCTTAGTGAAGACGATTCAATAAATCCCAACCCTGTCCATTAATAATAAAAGCTTGAGTCAGGGTTTCCTTAGCTGGGAGAAGAGAATCTACCTGATAAAATATTGAGGCTTAAATGACAGTTGACATAAGATGCTGGGCATTTTCTCACAAGTATGTAGTAATGCCTTTTAAACTTGACCTCTCTAAGTACTTCATGAAGTTACTGATTAGACATACCTCTGGCTTGTGAAAGTAAAGAGTAATGTGTACCATAATTGGCAAATATGGTGTAGCTATGTAGTGGGAAAAGCAGATAGACGTCTGGTTTTTTCA
Organism: Rhinolophus sinicus; assembly: GCF_057876585.1. Taxonomy (NCBI): domain Eukaryota; kingdom Metazoa; phylum Chordata; class Mammalia; order Chiroptera; family Rhinolophidae; genus Rhinolophus; species Rhinolophus sinicus. The sequence goes on from NC_142502.1 coordinate 23,696,037, forward strand.
TCGCAGCCTATTTACACCGACTGTTGGAGAGTTTTCTGGAATCGCAGTTGTATAAACACACCCAGCTGAATACAAAGTATTACAAGTCACATAGACTGGCAAATGAGCGATGTAGCAACACAAATATTTTGAAAGCTGTGGAAGCCAGTGAGAGTATCCTGATACTGTTCTAACTGCTCCGACGGAAGTGTTTGCTGCCACAGCAATTGAGACAAAACCTTTCCTTTTTGGAAATGTTTCCTGGCAGAACAAATGCTTGATCAAAATTTAAAACAAGATTTGGACTTTTCATGTGGTGCCTTTTATAAAATTGTTTTATTTTTGCTAAGTCTCTCCCTGTCTACATGAAAGGAATGGATGGATGGTTTTATTGTTATATAGGTAGAAAAGTCCTTATTTTAGGTTGACTGCTGAGGAATTGGTCATGTGCTCTCCTGAGTTGGTGGGGTGTTTCTCTTCTCACTATTTTCCTTCTATCAGTAACTGGCAGCCTGTTTTTGATGGGACTGAAAATATGCAGATTAGTGAGTGTAAGAGTGGTCCAAGTGAATTGTCAGCAAATTACAATGGAAGTTTGAAAAACATAGCATACTTGAGAGATGACACTGTGTATCTATCTCTCCAAAAATGCAGAACTCATAAATGCTGAAAGGACTTGACTGCAGAGGAGTGAATTTTGGATGACCTTAAGCATGATTTAAAGATAAAACATTAGTTTGATATTTGCCATCACTTTTGGGTTTGGGTTTACAAGACTCCTATAGCGACAGCTTCTTTTTAGTCACCCATCGAAGGTATCTAAAACGTCTAGTGACTTTTCTGCTTCCCACAGAGAGTTAACGTCGGTATGGCAAATATTATAAATATTTATATGCTTTTGGGCTTGCGATAACAGATTTGGCTGAAAATGAGTTTGCCTTAGTTGCTTCCCGCCTCTCACTCACCTTCATGAAATTAATGAATAGATCCATTGTTGGTGTGTTATCTGCAAAAGATAAAGTGTCTGTGAACTGAAGGGAAAACAGGAGCCCCTAAAATAGATGAGATTCCTTTGGCACATGACATACCAGAGGGTTCTCCCAGACTGCTATTTGGGATGGTGTTGGACTAGATTTTCTCTCCTCTCATTTCCCTTTACCTCATTTCACCATTGGAAAGTGACCTTCCTGCTCTGGGGTGAAGAACAGCTACCTGTCTCTGTCTCCTGCCTGATGTTGGCCCCTCGCAACGCTGTGTGGTGTCTACCATTAGATGAGACTGCATGGCTGCCGGGAGAGCAACGAGAGGACAGGCTTCTCTCCGCAGGAGCTCTGCTTCCCTCACTGCACAGGGAGAATTCTCACTTTCCCTCTGCCGTCAGTATCAAGAGCCCTTTGTGGTTTTCCAGTAAGGAAATCTAATATTTGTGATATTCTGATAACTCCTGAATGGCTATCTCCAGCCAAGACCTCTCCCCTAAACTTCAAGTATGAATGTCCAGGTGCCTGCTGCACATTTCCAACTGGATGTCTAATAGACTTTATAAACATATCAAAACTGTGGCCCCCTCCCTTTTGCCCCCACATCTATTCCACTGCAGGGTTCCTCATTTCAGTAGGTGGCAAATCCATCTTTCCAGTTCCTTAGACCAAATAACTTGATGTCGCATGACTCCCTTTTCTCTCGTACCCCACATTTGATGTGTCAGAAAATCCTGTGCCTCTAATTTTAAATTTTTTCCAGGATCTGACTACCTCTCTCCTCCCGCTCTGCCACCTTCCTCCCTGGTCCTTATCTGGACTCCATCGTAGCTTCCCTGTACAGCCTGTTTTCAATCCGGTAGCCAGAGTGAACTTTTAAAAACATAAGTGAGATCGTGCCACGCCTGCTCAAAACTCCATTTCACTCAGAGTAAAAGTTTGTCTTGGCAATTTCTCTTTATTTTCGGGGTATCAATCACAGGCCGAAACTAAACCTTAGAGGAGAGAGATTGTTGTCTGTCTGAGCTACAGAACTTGCAGCTGTGTCAAATCCTTTAGAAAAGAAAAAGGCTCCCCTGTGAAACTCCAGTCCCCTGTGTTCTGTCAGATGCTCATAGAGAGTGTGGTCTCTAATGAGTCTCCTCCATCTTTTCTGTGACGGAAATGAAGGTCATTCTACCCTATCTCATTTAATCATTGAAAATAGCAATCTCTACTTAATGCAACTACTGCGATGTACCTTTAGTCTTCATTAAATAAGTTTGATAAAAGTGTTTCTGTTGGAATTTTGGGAAATTGATTCCCATGGCTCTTTTGATAGGGATTAAATGAGCACAAAACAGTAGGAAGCCTATGCAAATTAGAAAACTAACGTACATGTTTAATAAGCAGCTCAGTTTTTACTCTTATGAATACATTTGTTTTGCTGAGCTTTGATGTGTTATAAGGAATGTCAGAAAGTCCTCTCATGATAAGTGCAGGATATTTCACTCCTTTCATAACACCTCAGCATTTTATTTCATGGCATTATAAAAATGGAGAGCAGGATCTGACCCCCTCATTCAGTGGGATTTGCCTGTCCTCAGGGACATTTACCACCTATTGTGTGTGATAGTGGTAGGTGCTACCAAATTCTAAGCTGCTTGAGGGCTTAGCCCATCAACTTGACCAAGAAGGAATGCCAGTCAATATTTGTGGATTAAAGAAATGAAATGTAATATTGAACCTAATTCAGGTAAAAAGGACTTTAGCCATCAGCCTCCATGAAAATAAATTGACTTTTTTGAGGCTAGCTTAAAATATAAAAGTGGATTTTTCTACTTTCAATGGGACTGAAAAGATGCAGGCAATAAACAGAGCAAGAAAGATTTTTAACTTTTAGAGTTTTATTTTCTATAGCAACTGGACAGAAAAATCTAACGCAACGATTTCAATCATTAATGGCTTATAAGAGGGGAAGCCAATCATAAAGAAGGAAGGTTAATGTGTTTCTAGAAATTCAAACACTCAGAACAATCGAGTCTGGGCTTTGTGGTGACGGAGAGGGAGGGGGGTAGGTATGTTTCCCAGGTACCTTCTTAAGAGTTCTTTGAAGTGGCAGGGAAAGGGCCAGGTCCCTGTTGGCTTCTCTCAAGCACCCTTCTGAAGTGGTTTCATTTCTCTTGACTAAAGGATTGAGCATTTACTCACCAAGGAGAAACACACTCTTTATCGAGGCACTTTAGGGTTTTCAATTAAACACACACACACACACACACACACACACACACACACTCACTCTAGTGCATAGTCTGGTGAATGGGCAATTGAGCATATAGACAAAAAACAGTAGTAAAGTTATCTTTACAAATATGGGATGATTTTCTCTTAGCAAACAATGATTTAATTATGTGAGTATTTCTATTTCTATTTAAATACCTCTGTGGAAATTTTATGTCATTTGGTTTTTCCATCTAGACTTCCAGTGTATGCATTTCACTCTATTTCCATTGCAACCTTTGTTCCCCATTTTCTTTGTAAATGTGCTTATAATTTGGTCACTATGTTTTTCTGTCTGTATTAGGAACTGTGAGAACAAGCTGGTTATTATTCAGGACCTTTTATCAGACTGCACCTACAGGTGCTCTATTAATACCTGTTGAGTGATTGAACACTTGACTGCGTTAGGGACTTTATTCTCTCCCCTTTATCTCTGTGAACTGTTGTAGTTATTAAAAGCTATTGGTTGTCTTTTCAACTCAAAAAATTGCAAATGATGGACCCATCATTTAATGACCAGTTGAGGTCTTATTAAAATGCACATTCAAGATGCTGAGCCTGAAACCTTCATGATGTGGTTAACCATGAGTAAAATCTGCACCTGAAGCAGAAAGACCCTTCACCTAGGAATCAGAGAGAGTTTCTGACCTGGGTCTATCATTTACTAACTCTGAGGAAGCCATTTAACCACTCTGAGCCATTTTCTCCATCTAATAAATAGAAGTGACTGCCCTGCCTACTTGATGGGGTGATTTTGTGGGAATCACATAAGATGAGGTACCCCCGTGTAGCAGAATTGTCAGTCTTCTGCATCCTCCTCTCCCATTCTCCTACACTTCCTGTCAATTCCACCTCCGTACCAAGTACTGGAACCCATTTTTCTTCTCCATCCCCTGGCCCAGCACTGCCTTAGTGTGATGGCTATTAGCATTTTATGCTTTTCGTGGCTTATCAGCCTCCCAACTCCCTGATTCTAGGCTTATTGCTCTCTACTCCCTCCTCCAAATTCTAACCAGAATGTGAAGAATAGACCTCACCTCCTTTCTTCTCTGGTTAACACTCTTCAGTTTCCCCCACCCCGATCCCCACCATCCCATTACCTTTAGGATAAAGTTAACTTCCTTAACATGAGGTAGAGGAGCCCTTCCTGAAATGATACCTCCCTTACTTCCTCTTCAGCCTCAGTTCTCATTAGCCTCTTCCCCCATTCATATTCACCGCTTTTGTTAGTCTTTCTTTGTGTGTGCCAGGACCCTCAGCTTAAAACGAATCTGTTTCTCCCCCGTTTCTTCTCTTCAACATTTAGATTGGATCGACTCAGTTCACGTGTTCCCTCCTCTTGGAAGCCCTCCGTAACAAACATTTCAAAGCTGGTTTTGAACCCTTCCTCTAGGCCGCCTGTCACAGTGTCACACATCTGTCTGTTTTCTTGGCCTCGGCAGTAAGAATCTAGAAGGCAGGAAATGTGTATTCTTTATTAACATGATGCCAAGAATCACATAAATGTTGGTTGCATTTTTCATTAATATTTGAAAAATTGTAAAATATGAGGGCAAATTCTGGTGTATCATCTGGCTTATTTAGAGGCAAAATAGAAAGCATTACCATGCCTTTATGTAAAGCTGTAAACTGTTCACACTCAGAATAGCGTGGCTCATTCCAGCTGTTCTCGCTAAATGGTTTCTCACCAGTTGAAATGCACAAAGAATTTCAAGTAAGATTATTCGTCTTGGAAGGAGACGTAACTATGCCAAGAAATCCTAAAATAATTCAGATTTTACCTGGGGAAACTGTGTTTGGGATGCAATACCACAATATTCTGTAGGAGTAAATGACGTAGATGTTGTCAGCCAAAGCCAGATATTCAGGACGAGGGTTATCGTATTTATTATCTGGAAAGATGGTGCAAACTAAAAATATTAACCCATTGAAGAAGATTTCACAGGTAAACAATTTAATGATTGATCCATAATCGATTATCAAGGTAAAAATGGTCTGTTTGAGTCTTGTGGAATTGAGGAATCCAAATAATGGAGAACTGCTTCTGCACTCTGCCAACTGGGATGGTCAAAGTTTGGCTCCCATGACTTTCATCCCCAGGTGTCATGCCTGTCAATGTTACACTATATGGCAAAAGGACTTTGCAGATGTAATTAAGGTTACTACTTAGTGACTTTAATAAAGGGGATTAGCCTGGATTATCCAGGTGGGTTTAATTTTATCACACAGGCCTTTAAGGGCTGGGCTTTCTCCTAGCTGATGAAGAGAAAGTCAGAGAGATTCTAAGTATGAGAAGGATTCACTGCTGGCTTGAGGATGGAGGAAGCCACTAGGAAGCTGAGAAGGAAATGAATTCTGCCAACAACCTGAATAAGCGTGGAAGCAGATTTTCCTCGCAGCCTCCGGATAAGAGCCCAGGATAGTTGACACCTTGATTGAGGCCTGTGAAACCCTAAGCAGAGAACCCAGCCACGCCTGCTAGACTTTGGATGGAGCTACACAACTGTGAGATGATAAATGGCTATTGTTTTAAGATGCTAAATTCAGGGTAATTTGTTACAATAGCAGTAGAAAACTACTGTACCAACATGACAAAATAAAAAATGGGAATGGGGTAAGGAACCTTTTGGTTTGGGAACCTTTCTGTTAGGAAGACTTGATTTCCAGTGGTCCTTAATATGGAATGCACTATGTCTGACTAACACAAAAATGGAATGCCCTTTCCGACAGCTGTAAAGGGTCTGTATTTCTGGCTGATCCAAGATCTTTCCATGACCTCTAGAACATCACTGTTGACCCAAGGCATTCCTCTGCGTGTGTCTTAGACTTCTAAGGGCTCCAGTGGAAAAATCAACCAGGGGGATCTTAACATTATTATATTCTGACTTTGTTCAGGAAAGGTTAACAATAACACATTGGAGGACTGAAGATTGTTTTTGGTAGTAGAATATCAAAGGCTCATTTTTGATTTTTCCAAGTGTTGTTTAAAAGTAGGACATTTAAGATGCTAACTTCTTTTTAGTACTGTTTTTCTAATGTTGCCCTTATGAGAGCCATTCTCTTTGTGAAAGGCCCTTCCCCCCCCAGCCCCACATGCTCAAAATACACTAATCTTTTATTAATGAAAAGAGAGGAGTTGATTTTGACTTCATTTAAGAAGTACTGTACTCTCATATTGCAAGTCTAAAAGCCGTTCTTTTTTTTATTATTATTATTAGTTTCAGGTGTACAAAACAATGGAATAGACATTTAAACCCCTCACAAAGTGATAACCCCTCTCCCCCAATCTACTGCTCCTCTGGCATCGTATTTAGCTGTTACAATTCCATTGACTCTATTCCCTATGCTGTACTCCACATCCTGTGACAATCTATATATTAAATTATAGTTGACATTCATTTTAGTTATAATGTACAGGACAAGCAAAAACTTAAGGCTGGGTTATGCTTTGCCAGTGTGGTGAATTTGTCCATATTAAATATAAAAACAGTTAACTTAGTATCAAAATAGAGAACAGTGGTGGCTGCATAGGGTAATAGCAGAGTCAGAAATTAACAGAGTTGATAACCTACTTAATCACTTACTTTTGTAGAAATTGACTATTGGCTACGTCTTTTTGGAGGACACATTTTCACTTTTCAGAACACAGAAAAACATGCTCTTAGATAACTCTGTATGACTAGCCAAAGAATAAAAATTAAAAATTCAGACTACTGACTTGACGCACCACCCCTGCCAACAAAGTTCAAAAACTTGACAAATGTTCTTTTTGTTTGCTTTGGTTATTTTATATGTGTGATGAGTCTGAGATGTAATCCTCACTTTGGAAATGAACGTTTTATTTGTTCTGCTGCACACTCATTCCGTCATTCAGATATTGTCTACACTTTCTTGCTTTTTTTTTTAGCCAGTCTCTTTTTCCCCAGCATATTTATTTTTTCAAAAGAAACATTTACTTAGTATGAGCAAACCTACTGCACAGTGGCGTTTCAAAGGCTAGGCTGGCTACTAAATTATTACTCTCCCTTTCCTCTCTTCCTGGACAGTTGTTAATCCAGCTCTGCTTTTTGTTGTTTCCCCTTCTAAATACGTTCTCAGCCCTTCTTTCTGAATGGAAACTTTGGCTCTTTCTCTGCATTTTACCACTCTCCTTTACTTCTCTATTACTTCAGTTATTCTCTGAGTATTAAAAATATATTTTTAAAGTAATACAAGAAACAAGTCTTGATTTTTAGGCTTATCATGTAATCATCTGAAATTACATTTATTTAAAAAGCCCTATTATTATGTCAAATAACTTGCTTTCTCTTCATAATCCTTTCATCTAAGTCTTATATGTACACTTTATCAGTTCCCAGTAAATTACAAAATATGAATTGGAAAACGGCCCATGTACCTGAGAGGAGGAATATGAGAGGAATAAATAAGGAGAAAGGTTTGGCATCCAGTTCACAGGCCCTTGCGTGGGGCTTTCAAATCACTGATGACTGTCTCTGCCAGTGGAACTGTGTGGCAATTGGCAAGTCACTTAGCTTCGCTGGGTCTCAGCTCTTTCATCTCTAAAACGCAGATGGTAATTCCCTAACGCATAACATTTTCATGAACTTTCAGTGGGATAATGCATGTAAATCTTGACTGGAACCTGGATAGACCTGTTAACTGCCAGTTTTCTTTCTGTCACGTGTGTGTGTTAAATGCTCCATAGCCTCTGCACATCTAACTGGCATTTGTCACACTGCAGCATCAAAGAGGGTCTTTTCACTTTGGGTTTTCAGTTTCCTAACTGGATTGGTAAGGGTCGTAGTAGGTACCCGCTTCTTTCTACTGTTCATATGTAAATGCTTTCAACCAGTGCCTGGACACTGGTAATCCTGCTTCACTCTGATTTGCCATTTATCAGGAGCTATAAATTCAGCTGCTATTCAACCACGTAAACAAGGGGATTTGTTTTCATGGTGCCACAAGCCTGATAAGCCTTATTACTCTTTTGTCACTTCAGATTAAGATTTTAAAAAAGAAACTCTTTTTTTGTTGTGTTTTGTTTTTTTGTTTACTTTCACCTTTTCTGTTTCAGTGCCCCCAGACCGCTGTTGCTGAGCAAAATCAGACTGGTCCTCTAAATGTCTATATGGTTTTTGGTGTTTCATAGTATTTTTTACCTCTGTATTTAATTTCAGTTTCCAAAATTTGCAATTACAAAAGAAATCCTATCTATACAAAATCCAGTGCAGCCTCACAGCGCTGGTTCGACCTCGCGTCAATAGGATAAAGAGTAGGAGATGAAGAGAGATGACATGGATTTGTATGCTGCTTATACAGCTGGCTCAATTTGCTTTCTTGTTTAAACACTGCAAAGCAAAGACAAGCTAATGTTATACACATGACAGGATGTATTACCTTTTAAAAGCATATGTAAGAGCAAAGAAGCAAGGATAGAGTCTGGGAAAATTTCAGAAATATACCAAGCACAGCATACTTTTTATGGATACTATCAAGATGGCTTTTATTCAACTTAAGACCATGTGTCAGGTTATTTTAAAATTCATTTATTGGTATTGCAGCTAAAAAATAAAAGGAAGGGGAATATTTAAATACAAAACCAGACTCTTTAGAAAGTAGTGATGCAGAGAAAGTTAAATTTCAAAACATATGGGATATAGCCAAAACTGCATGCAGAGGAAAATTAGTAAACTTACATGTTTTCATTTTAAAACAACAACAAAAACAACAACAAAAAGAAAAAAAATGAAGCTTTCAACTCACGGAAAAGTATAAGGAACATAATTATTGAAAAACAATACAAATAGGGAAAAAATGGGAAACCCACTGGAATGTGTTTCATATATTACAGGTGTCTGGGTAAAAGAAACGAGGGCAGGGAAGTGTCATATGTAAAAGAAGGGAGAGATGTGGTAGCTGTATATGGCAAAATATGATGTTTTAACCTTACAACTTGGGAATCCAAGACAACATTTACAATTTTATTTTTAATCTTGGGATCATTTTGGCCAAATATTTTCAAGTCATTTTTTCTTTTTTCTAAAAGACTTCCTTGTCACATCCCCAAATATTTCTCCAACACTTAAGTTGCCCGTAGGACTCCCCTGCATTCCCTCATGTATCAGCCTAGCAAACCTCAATTTTTATTTTATTTTTTACTTTACAACAAAAGTACATCTGGTTTTCTTTCTTTTAGCTTTGGATGCATTAGATAGTGAGTATATAGGACTGAATCCTTGCTGTTTCTGACAGGCTAGAAGCGTATTATTTTATCTCTCTATATCACATAATTTTGTGTCCCAAATAGTACTTAGAGTTCAACTAGTGTGAGTCTGTCATTACAGATGTAAAAAAAAAAAGCAAGGCCCAGAGACATTAAGGTTCCAGGTCTGACACAGCAAGGTGAGGACTAGAAATTGCAGTCCTAGGCCACTGTTGCTCTGTCCCCACCTTAGTTTGTAGCCAGGCCAGTTGCTATATGCACCAACCCTTTCAAGACCTTACAATGAATTTTCTCTTTACCTTGTATTACAGGAAGCTTTGATAAGCAGGGCTTCCATCATTCAGACTCACTTTTTAGCTTATTTCTTATATTTAAGAATGGCCCAGTGATAATTTTTATGATATCCTTCAATAGTTTAAAATTCTATTTTTACTTGAATGCCCATTTGTTGTGGAAGAAAACCTTTAAATCACTCCACTAGTCTTTCCTCTTTGGAAAACTGTTTGGCAGGATCTGCTAAAGCTGAATATACAGAGGGTGCCAAAAAAATGATGTATGCATATGTTAAGAAAGGAAAAAACTATTAAAATTGTAATAATATGTACCGATAACAAAAGATGAATACAAGTCACGTTTGACTTCTGCGATTACAAGAGGTGCTCAAAGTGGTTACCATCAGCGTCCAGACATTTCTGATTACGGCAAACTACTGCTTGAGCAACATTGACCAAAGTGTCCATTTGTATACAAGTTTTTGGCGCTCCCGATATGTATAACCTATGAAGCAGCAAATTCCCCTTCTGGGAATATACCCAACATAAAGGTATAAATCTGTTCACCAACTGACATGTATGAAAATGTTCATAGCTGCCTTATTCAGAAAGGCCCCAACTTAGGAAAAAAACAGTAACAACAAATGTCCATTAATAATTCAATGGATAAGCAATTCTGTTACCATAAAGCAGTAGAATAAACAGATTACTGCTACCACGTAGGTGACCCTCACAAACATAATGTTAAATGAAATAAGTCAAAGAGAAGAGAATAATTCCAATCATAAAATTCAAAACCAGGAAAACCTAATTTCTGGTGATTGTGTCAGGGTGGCGGTTACCCTGGGGAGGGAGGACATACAAGGAATTCTGGGAGCTGCTAACCAACCATGTCTTGATCTGGGTGCTGGTTATGTGGGCATTCACTCTTTGGCATTTCATTGAGCTGCACACTTATAATTTGTGCACTTTTCTGTACCCAATAAAAAGTATACTTAAAATGCAGGCTAATTTTAGCTTTCAGTTCTGCTTTATGCGAGTGGACGTGGGACTCCGCTCTCACTCTGCTGAGCTAGGTCCTGCTGTAGGTATTCTCAGACGTCCTATGGAATGGTGAGTAGTTAGGAGGGAGCCTCCTGCCTCCAGACCTGGATTGAATTCACACCTCATCCTTTGGCAAGCTTATGGCCTTTGAAAATTACTTAGCTTCTTACTGAATCTCCATTTCCTCAACTTGAAAAATAGGCATAATAACAGCTCAAACACCTCAGGGCTGTGATGTGAGTTAAATGAGATAGTGGATATGAAATGCTCAGTTCAGAGTAAGCACCATTAACTTCCAGCTATTATTTTTATTTGTTTCCCTAAAGACTATTCTGTGCTTACAAAATACAAAGTAGTCTTGCAATTTGGCACCAAGCTGGACATAGAACATAGACATGGGTTTGGATTGCCTGTTCTTAAATCCTCAAAGAAGATTCATAAGCTTGGTTACTCAACTCTTCCAAGACTTCATATTCATGATGATTCAGTATCAGTAAACCAATCAAGAATTCCCGTGTCTCAGGCCACTGTTTTCTATTCCTGGAGCTGTTTGCTCCAGCCTTTTTATCTTAAAACGTTTTCATTAATCCACCGCCTTCTGTCCCCTGGTTAATTTTTTCTTCATAAATATAAAAAATGCTGAGGGACCTGCAAGACTTTGTGGGCCTGACTTCCCCTAATGTCCTTGGTGAGCCCAAATGAGTGATTCTTCTCAGGAATGTTCTGGAACCTGAACCTAACCATTGTTCATTGGTGGGAAGATGATTGCTGTAAGTCGTGCAGAGAGATTATGAAAGGGTGAAGATGGGAGGCCCCCATTTTTTAATTAATGAAACTCATTAATTCAGGAAACAATTCTCAGCCTTTCTGCTTGAAGATTATTGTTATTCATTAACCCAGATTGTTGAATCTTGTTTTGTAATGTGAATCTAAAAAAGGCTTCTCAGTGACCCGTGCACTCAGAAACAAATTAAGAGAGCTTGAAGAGAAACAAACCCAAAGTTTTTTGAAAAAGGAAGTTACAATGACCTATTTCAGTTTTTGAAATTAATTTCTTGACGTCACATCTTTTGGTGCCCGCCCATTTTTCTATTTATCTTCAGAAAAAAACTTATTGATCAGACAAGGGCTCTACATCTGATCTCCCCACTTTCTTACTTCCTCTTCACTCTTGTTTATCTGAATCTGGATTTCCAGTCCTGCACTGTGTTGTGCATTCACTTGAGGGGTACTAACAACTTGTGTGGCCAGAGGGCAATGCTCACAGTTCTGTCTTTGCCTCCTTTAATTTACTAGCAGATTCTGTGGCATTGACCACCACTCCCCCTCTCCCAACCCACCACAAAACAATTTCTTTTCTTGGATTTCAAGACGTAACTTCATGGGCCACTTCCCACCTCTGTCAATGGCTCTTCCTCCTCCCCTTTCTGACCCAGAGCCTTACTGTTCAGTCCTCTGTCCTCTTCTCTTCCTGCCTTCTTTCCCTGAGTACTCTCATTCAGTGGTTTTAAGTTCTTGCTATTGCTCATTTCCAAGTTGTGTTTCATCTCCAGCTCTGGCCTCTCTTCTGAGCTTCAGACTCACATGCAACTAACGGCCCATGTCAGATTTCCACTTGTGTGTCTAATAGCCCCCATGCAACATGTCTGGATTCCTTTCCCCTCCAACTATTCTTCCTCCAGGTTTCTCCATCTCAATAAATGACACCACCATTCTCCATCCAAACAGCTTAAGCAAACAAAACAAAAAACCTGGAGTTATCTTTGATTCCTCCCTTTCTTTTTGTCTCACATATAATCTTTCTGTTCTGTCTCCAAAATATATCTTGCATCTTTCCCTTTCTCTCTTTTTTAACACCAGTTCAAGCCCCCATCATTTCATGCCTCGTTCATGACAATAGCTTCCAGTTTCTACTTGCCCAGACACATCTGTTCTCCACATAGTGGTCAAAGAAAGCTGGTTGAAGCTCACATACTTGTCGTAAAACATTGAACTCAAGGTTTGGAAATGGCCAACATTTCACTCAGGCTCTGTCATAGGCAGAGATGGCTCTGACATGTTTCTTTAAAAAGACAGAACATTTCAGAAATATAAATGTGAAGCAAAGAATTGCTAATCAACACTATCTGAATCCTGAAATGGAGAGCTAGGAAATATGCCAATGTAAGTATTCTGGATCTTTCTCCAGCTATGCTGCTTCGAACCCCTAGCTGTGTGTGGAGGAGCGTCCTTTCTGAAGTATGAGGGGAAACTAGCACCAGACAACAACTTGCAGACACTGTGCTTATTTTCCAGGATTGTTTACAAAATTTTCCCCTGCTCTCCTGCTGATCTTCTGATGGAATCTATGTATCATGGACAATTGAAAAAATATCTTGGACAAATGTCATATTAGCCTTACAAAATTAAATTATTTGTGTATTGAGATGGCAGCAAATGACTTTCTTTATCCAAGATGATAGCTCTGTGATTTTTAGAAAACTGGCTAGGAACATTAATATTTCATGCTTTTACTCTTACAATATGTGGGCGTTTGTGAAGAAATAAACATTTTTGAATAATGAGATACATAGAAATTCCATTTGATTTACATTTGTTCTTGATAAAACTTTTTAAAGATCTTCACTTCATCAAAAGAAAAATTGAATGGCAGAATAGAATTTTTTTGAAGATTCACTTTCTATTAAATTATTTTCACAAATTATAATTTGGAAAAATAGTTTGAAGATATTGCTATATACATAGTAAGGCATTTTTTCCTTGCCTTATTCAGAGAAGGTTTATTTGTGCAGTTGTCCTCAGAAATAGTGGAGAATTAAGACCAAACAAACTTTTCTAGTCCCCCCCACACACACTTTTAACAGAATATTTTGGTTTCCTGAAAATCAGTCCTGTGAAACTTCCACCCTTACCTGTGCCATCATATTTTTCTTATATAATGTGAATTTGAGCATGTCTTTACAAAAACCTGCTGTACTTTTTTTAGTTCTCAAGAAAGATAGTCCCTGGAAAGAAACCACTCCTATACTGTGTTGAGTTGATATACTTAGTAGGTGACAATGAATTCTTCTGGGCCACTGATGCAATTTGAGTAAAAGAATTCTCTTTCTCGGCTTCTGATTCAGGAAGTTCAGATGCAAATAACCATATTTCAGGATTTGAATCAAAACTGAGGTAAGAGGTTACAAATCCCAACTGATTTTGGACTGTATTAGTGATTGTTCTTCCTGAAGAACTTGGCCATAAATCCTGCAGCTGGTTTTGTTATTGGCTCATTAAATTCTCATCTCACTCCTGGTCTGGCCTGACTTCCTCTCCTATCATGTTAGCTAAGCTAATGCCTCTACTTCCTGACTCCCTTGCAGCTAGAGTGCAAGTATGTGAGATAGGCTCTGTCACCCAGACCCACACATTGAATTTGGATGCCAAAGTGAGGAATGTAGGCAGTAGCTGCACAGGTTGTTTGGATCTAGTGGTAAGCCCAGCAGCACTGGCCTCTTGCTCTGCTGGTATTGGCTACTGGACGCTTGGCATCCAGACTTGTACATGATCAGTGCTGACCATTGATGGCCAGCAGGTGGCAGTAACAGCAGTCCGTGTTCTGTGGCATGTAAAGTTATCCCCTGGCCCTCCTGGAGATTCTAAAAGCTCCTTAATACGCCTTTAATCCTTTTTGCTTAATATGATTTGTAGATTCTGTTGTTTGCATCTACGTGTTCTGGAATGCCTTCATAACTACTTTAGTAAGGTATTGGCTATATTGTTTCAATCATCTGATGTTGTTTCCCTAAATACTGAGAGTGGTTAGATGTTCTTATGTGTTTTTTCAATCAGAATTTATGCAGTATTTCAGAGTCATATATAATTAAGTTTTGGGGAAAGTTAGCATTTTAAAAATAAATACAGAGAATATGTTATTTTTCATTTATAGGCTTCAATCGTGACCATGACATTTATGCAAACCCCACTAGTAGAAAAAAAACAGTCTGTCAAAGTAGGAAATAATCAGGAACTAAGATGTTCACTCAAAATTCCCCAACAACATGAAACCAGAAGAGAGACTGGTGGAACGAGAGGCTAACCTTTGTCAGTAGGTGACTGACTGCATCCTGTGTCCTGGGCAGTTGGTGTCCTACCTGGAATAGGTATAGCATTCAAGAGAAGCAGAAAGTGTCAGGATACAGCCAAAGGTTAGGCATGGGGAAATCATTAACATAAGGAGCACAGACTATTTATCTCCAGTCCTTCTTTCATCAGTATTAGTTCATCTTGGATTTATAGAATTTGCCTACTTTTTTAGTTCAGTTTTCGTTAGTCCTTAACATTTTTCTAAAACACAAACCACTGTCTTGTATGAAAACCTTTGATGTTTAATTATTACTAACTGAATGAGGTCTAATCCCTTTGACTTGATATGCGAGGTTCCTCACAACTGGTTGTGACTTACTTTTCCAGCCATGTCTCCCACTGTCACGCCTACAAACCCCACTTTGTCATCCCATTGGACCAGCCAGTTATCTAAGGCAGATTCGGTTGCAGTCAGCGATGTAAACAGAAGGGGATTTAACACTGGGTGTATGGTATTTACAAGATCATTGGAAAAGCTTGGGGAATGGGTCCAAGTTGAACTCCCAAGAATGACTCACAGAATACCACCATCCCTACCCCCACCCAGAACTCACCAAGGGAGCCATGACGTCTGCTGCAGTCAGAAAGTGGCTCCCCATTTTTTACTCCAAGACCACAGTGCTTCAGCTGTGTACCTTACCAGCAAAATGAATGCTACCTACCCTGCCCACTGTTCCCATGAAAGTAGGCACTAGACACTAAGACTTCACTTACCACGCCTTCTGAAATCCCTGAACAGTCAAACTTTGCAGCAGCAATAGCCAAAGCGGCAGGAGTGTGGACTCAAGTCCTTACCCAAGTTCACCAGGTGTACCAACTTGCAAATCAGGAGGCTCGGGTGTAAGGGAACCTGGGAAATGTGGTTTCCAGCTCACAGCCACTCTACTCACATGCAGTGTGTTCTACAAGGCGGTTTCACGGGCTGTGCATAACCATCCATTATACATGTGACTCAATACTCCTAGCAAACACATGACTTGATTTTTTCTTTATGCTTTTGCTCTTTCTCTTTTCTCTAGTTGGAATGTGTTTCATATCCTCCACCTACCAAAGCCTTGTGCACCCCTCAGGGTCTAGCTCACGTATCACCTCCTTCATCAATTTTTCTCTGATATTGTTTCTTTCCAGCCCCCATTAGAGGGCACCCTCTATTTAAAAATGTATCTTATTATCATTTGATTGTGTCTGTCTTCTTCCATCCAATGGAATTCCTTATGAACAAACGAGTACATTTATTCATTCATTTTGTCATTCAGTCAACAAGCTAACTGGCATTCCACAGCCAGTAAAGGCACAGTTCCTGTCTTCAAGCGGTGAAGGTGCTAATAGGGGAGAGAGAGATGCACCTTTCAGGGTGGATAAACCACAAAGGAGAGGATAGTCCATTCTCCTGGGGCCAGGGCACTGGAGATGGAAAGGTCAGGGAGGCTTTCTACGAGGAGGCTGTCTTCATCTTGGTGTCTCCAGTGCCTAGAGTGGTGCTTGGTGAGTCGTGTCTTTAATGAAGCAGTCAAGGCGGAAATAAATGACTTTTTGAAATGAACTTTTGTCTCTAGCTAAAAGCTCTCTATCCGTGCTATGATACTTTAACATTAGTTTGTTTGTTTTTTAATACCATAGAACAAAGCTAGATTGTGTAGCACTCACTTTGTTTAAACTATTTCTTTTCTTCCTGTAATTCATTCCTTTAATAAAATAATATTAATGGCATGCTTCCTGTGTATCAGAACTGGTGCTCAGCCCCCAGACCCAGTGGATCCAGCCAGCCACGGCCTCTGTTCTGTGGTCTGGGTCACGTTTCTCATGGGAGATACAGTCACTAAACAAATAATTACACAAAAACAATTAGTGGTGCTATGAAAGGAAATACAGGTCTCAATGAGAACGAGGAACGGGAGGTGTAAGCAGAGTCAGAGGGTCAGGAAAGGTTTGCTTTCCTGAAGAAATGGCAATTAATCTGAGGACAATGAGAAGAGAGCAGGTAAAGTGTGATCCACTGGTTCTTCTGTCTCCTATTTTTTCACATAACAACCAGAAGAGTTTTTTCCTTTAACTCTTATTTCTCCCTTTGTCCACCGTCTCCTGTAATCAGTTGATTGCCAATATACTTCATATTCAAGAAAATAAATTCCAATTTCAACACACCAGGAAGCGTATTCAAAAAATAACTTGCATTCCTGAGGTTGAACTAGCCATTATCTGTGTGGAAATTTTTGTTTAGTATTTGCAAGCTATTTCTTAAGGAGCATTTTCATAGAGGTTAGACGATTATGCACTGTATAGGACAAATGCTTTTTCAGTCTTTTTTCATCAAGATGGGTAATTATCCCCTTTCTCTGAACGAGCCAGTGAATGTTATATGTCGTCACATTGTGTCAAGTTGCAGAGCTACTGACTTTGCGTGGCCCCAAGGTGGGCGCAGTGCAGTCAGCTTCATGGATGTGGCCCTGGCCTTTCAGGAACTTACAAAAATACGAGAGGGGGGCTTGCCATGTGTAAAATACACAAAGCATTAAGCCAAACAACGTAAAAAACGTTTTAATCACTCTAAGGATGGACAATTGATGCTGGTGCATGAGTAGATTGAGGGTAGGTACTTTTATTAGGAAAGCAGGAAGAAAAATAAATTTCTTGTGGAGAATGGAGGCAACTTTCGGGAAATGTTATCTAGACAGGGCAGGCTCAGGGGAATTCGCTAGTCCTCCTTTGATCACTGTGGGAATCTTCTGAAACGGATCTCTCGCCATTTACATAGACCTGAGAAGAATTTGTAGACCGCTGCTGAAAGCAGTCCTCCGCCCCAAGACTTCCAAATGATCCCCTCTGCCGCTGGGAGGTTTTTAGGACATTCTACACATTTCAGTCCTCTCTGAATGAAGCATTCACGTTGCCATTCAACATGTCGAGTTTGGGGTGCATTCTAAGTCAAATTATACAAGAAGCTATTTGTGGCATTCAGCAGCTGCAGAAAGAAGAGGCCGTTTTTTGGGGGGGAGGGGCGGGGGTGGTGCTGTTAAACACAATTGAATTGAAGATAGAAAATTCAGTATATAGTGTTGTCCTTGTTGATGGGCAGTTGTGATTGTAGTGAGGAAGAGGGCGGTTACTGGGCAAAGGAGTGCATTTTGTCCTACTTCGACATGGAACGTCCTGCAGAAAGGAGCTCTCCATAGATGTGCTGGGATGTATTTTTGATAATGAATGTACTATATTGTCTGGAGTCTGTGGCTGATTCCTCTACCCAGTGGGGTGCAGTTGGTGAGTATTTCTCTTTGGAAAACAGTTATAATAAAATAATTAAATTCCAGTCAGATGAAAGCTGATTGTGCATTAACATCAAGACAAATATGGAAAAGTGTAGGTATTTTAGGACTGCCCTAGATAGCCTAAATGTATACATAATTAAATACAGTTTGCTAATGAAAATTGATTGTGACAGCTTTATTTGAACTTGTTTTATCAGATAATGATTTATATGGATTGCCACTCACAAAGAGATAGGTATTTCAGATAAGGTAAAAATGGACCAAACTGACTTTTCTGAGAGCCACTATAAAATCTGAGAGGTTTGAGGAAACTATTTGACATTGGAAGAACCAATCGGTTTTATTTTCTCAGATATCTTACTTTTCTTTTTATTCTGCCTCAGGAAAACATTGATTGCTTATGTCTTCACTGTCAGTCAAATTCCTATAGTGATTTCTACCCCGTCACCTTTTTTCTTTAGTGAAAAAAGCAAAAGATATTAAACACTGGACTGAATTATGAAATATCCTCACCTGTCATTACAATTCCAACCTTCATATTTTTGGCTGAATGTTAAAAATATTGCTGGGCACATGAAGAAGACTGCTGATCTGAATCCTTCCAAATATCACCAAGATGTGAAGAATTCCATTATTATTTCTTTTTATTATTATTTTTTCTGCTTTCTGTTTCAAATCCCCATGATGCTGATGGGGAGGAGCTAGGCATGTCATGTTTTACAATTATTGTTTTGATGAGCATTTGATTTTTCTCAGAGTCTTTGTGGACTCTGCAATCAACATGCCTCCCTTCTCTTCCAGCTGTGCCCTAATTGTATTGCCCTCTAGTGCCAGGGAATGCCAACAAGCATGGGCGCACTCTTGCCCTGTCGGTTCAGAAATCTGCACTGTGAAATCCTTGCTTTAGAAAGACTAGGTTACTAAAGTTTAGAGGTACTGAGTACTGTGTCTCCATACAATAATTGATGTTTTCATTCTTGTCGCTTGCTCTCATTTCTTGTTACCTTATTAAAAATATTCTTGTCTTTCTGAATTGAAAAAGAAAAATTAGTGAAAGAATATGAAAAACTGAGTTTATAGGAAGGTTTTCCTCAGTTCAGAAGTTTTCAACTGCCTGACTTTGATGGAAGTTCTGTACTTCTATACTCTAGACTAATTCTGAGTATCATTTTATGCCAGGCTGCCCTTGCTTTGCTCCTGCTGTGTCACCTCCAATATAATTACATAAAACCTTCACAGCACTCAGGCTTAATAAGGAGCAAGGGTTCTCTGTTTTAAGAATTCTGCTGCTGTTTATTCAATAGTTTAAGACAATAGTTTTTTTTGAAAAAAATCCAACACTAATCAGTATTATCTTTGCCTAGATCAACCTTGACCATTAGTAAAAACCCAAATACAGTTGGAGACATTTAACTATAAATATTATTGTCAGTTCATCAGCAAATGAAAGCAGTCTATCTTAATTTGTCTAATTACCTTTTTGTATGTGAACCAGCTGGCTTCTTAACAAAAGCAAGGGATCACACTGCTTATTAATTATAACATTTATTTTAACCATATGTGAAACAATATAAGAAATCACAGGAGGGAGAGAAAAGGAAAACTGAATAGTTCATGAGATTGTTCCATTGCTTAGAAAATAATTAGTTCAAATGATTCTTTTCTCTAAATCTTTATAGTTATGGATCATTACCTGGGAAGAACTTAGATGATAATAAATCTGATTTCCTTTTGGTCATTTAACATTAAATAAAGTGTTTTTTATATTCGTGGACATTATGGTTTCAGAAGCTCTTCTTCCCAAGTGAAAATGCTCTTCTTTGGATTCACTTATTGTGAGATTTTCACCTGTGGTTGTAAATTGATGTGGACCTCTTCTTGTCTTAGTCATTCAGTTACACAGTTACCCTCTGATTGATTCAGAAATGTTTTCTGTAACTCGGTGCTTCCTTAACCTGAGCTCGGTTGCAGATAGTTTATGAATATTGACAAATTTTTCTGGAGGTATGAGATCCACTTTGTCTAAATTGAGGCTCAAAGGGGGGCACCAAGATTTATAGAGTAGGGACTTTCTTTGGTGGAAGAAAATGAGAACATCCTTTTGAAGTATGACGGGCAATGGGAGTGTGTTAAACCAGAGCCCTGATTCCAAGCTCTTCTGTCAAGAGACTGCAGCAGGAATCATTCTTCTGAACCAGTGTTTCATTGAGCGCACAGCGTCCTCCTGTAGGTGGCGCCCTTCTACTTTATTTTGTCAGTTTTCCCCTGGCAGTTTTGATTAGGAAGTCTCCTTTGCTATCCAATTTTTTCTAAGTAGGAAATTCTTTTCAAGTATGGATTCCTTGTAGGTTTTGTAACACCGTCAATTCAGCAGGTTCTTAATATTGTCCAATTTAAGAAGTATAAGAGAGCCCAGAATATAAAGCACTTAGGCTAGTCACATGACTCTCTTAAATTAGATTTCTAAGATCATCACGTTATACTTTGGCTTTTCATTCCACAATGAGATTTTTTTTTCTTCCCTGAAGACTTTTAAAAGAAAGATTGCATTAATTCTTTTTTCAAAAATTAAAATTAATTTCCCTTTATTTTATTATAAAGGGATCTGATCATGTTAAATTTAAATAGCACAGAAAATATATTTTAAAGTGATTGAGAATTATTCTTTTCTCTAAGATGTGCTAGACCCTCAATATGCATTCAGAAAATGTGTTTTGAATGACATTTGAATCGGGGAAGGAAACGTGAGGTAACTTTACAGTTGAACTAATTAACACATATCTCTACTCATATCATTGTTTCTCACCTAAAATGAGAGAAATTTCTGTCCATTTTTTCTCACCTTTAAATACCTACCTAATGCAGGCTGAGTAGAATGAATTAGATGAATCAGGACTACTTGGGTGGATGAATTAGGGCTATACAACACGCCAGGAAGAAGAACAGGTTCAAAGAGTTAATGAAATTATTCATTCTCTTTCTGCAAGACAGATAGATAGTTCACTTTTGAGGAAGTTGTCCTTGAAGTAAAATGACATATACTTTTGAAATGAAGAATTACTAAAGCTCTATCAAGGGATGCTTCTTAAGGAAGGTTAACATTTGACTTAACACTTGAAAAATGAATAGGGGCATGCCAAGTGGATGTCAGGGATCAAGTGCAAAGGCCCTGAGGCAGGAATCAGTGCGGATGATTGGATCCTCTGCCCCGACAACGCTCTGACTGTGAAGGCAGAGGTAGCACAGTGTATCGAAACCTGGAGCACAAGATGGATTAGCTCAGATGTTGGGTAACTCTGTGACCTACTGCAAGTCACTTATGTTGTAAAATAAATGGAGTTGGTTTGGTATTCCTTAGTACTCTTCTCAACTGTACTTTTCTAGGAACTTATGAAATCTCTCCTTTCCAACTTGCCCTTGCTGTATCCCTACTCATAATTACCAGGGGTGCTAAAAATATCTATGCAAGTGGACTCTTTGGTCAATGCTGCAGAAGCAGTGGTTCGCTGTAATCAGAAGTGTCTGGACGCTGATGGTAACCACTTTGAGCACCTCTTGTAATTGCAGAAGTCAAATGTGACTTGTATTCTCTTTCGTTATCAGTATATATTGAGTATTACAATTTTAATACAGTTTTTTCTTTCTTAAAATGTGTTTACATTTTTTTGGCACCCTCTGTATTTCCAACCTCATTCCCTTCACAAAGCTCTTCCCTGTCTTTCCCACCTCACGTCCATCATCTCCAGTCTGTTCATTTGTCACATTGCCTGCATTAGAGAAACAGTGCACCCTTCCATCCTTGCAGGCAGGGTGGAACTTTGAATGCGATGTCAGCAGGCCTCCCTTTGTGTTTTGCACTTTTGATTGGGGTTTTTCTCTTTTTTCATAGAACGTTTTTTTTGTTTGCCTTGCCTTCCATTTGTTCAACATTTGTCACATGAATATTGTGGCTTGACTAAACTAGTCACAGTGATAGCAGACGTTTTGAAATTGACGGAGCAGATGGTAGCAATGGTTTAGATTAAATTATTAACTAGGATCCACAGCAGGAGCCTTTAGCTTCAATGCAGAGTTAAGGGTGTTTCCTAGCATCAGAATTAACTGGCAAAGTGGATGTCAGATCAAGTTCCTCCTAAAGAATTGATATATTATCATCCTTTAAGGTTTCCCTTTCTACCCCCAACCACTCCCCCCACCAGATACTGATGAAGAGAGCGATTTCCATTTGTCTTGTTTTCAATATGCCATATGACTCATTATTAAAGGTTAATTCAGAAGCAAAAGAAAGAAAAGATCATTGTACCATGAAGTTCTAGAACATTGGTGATTTTAAATGTTCTTTGTGAAATTAACATGATTCATGGGACAGTTAAAATAATCTTCATGAGCATGTATTGTGAGATACATGTTTTCATTCTGTGGAGAGTATCTCTACAACAGTACCTTTTAAACCCTTTATGTGTGTTTTTAAACCTCAGTATGCAATTGTGAAAAGCATAAGAATAAGATGACACCTATATATTCAAATTCCCCCTCTTGTCTAAAAAACGCCTTTCTTTATAGCTGGTTTATCTCAAACTAGTATCCTATCCAGGGTCGTGCATCTGGCTGTGATGTGATGTTCCTTAAATCTCTCTTAATCTGGCTTCTCCTCCTCATCCTCATTATTATTATTATTATTATTTAATTGACTTATTGTTTCATTTTTGGTTTGACTGATTGTTTTCATTTTTTTCCTCTAGCTCTTGTACTCTCTGTAAACTGGAAAAATTTAACTTATCAAAAATGTTTAACTTGAATTTACCATAGGTGATATTTATACTCGCTATTTCGTCACATTGGGGCACATAGTACCAGTTGTCCCCTTAGTGTCTGCTGGATTAGGGAGGTGGAAGGCTGGTCCTTCCACTGGGAAATTGCTCTAGCATGCCTCTTATGTGTCTGCTTAACAGACAAGTAAATCAAAGAAAAGTAGGAATTTTAAATACTTAAAATGTTAAACTACGGAGAGATAAATATTAGTGATTTGTTAGAAAAATGCCTGATATGAAAAGTAAAAGATTGATTCGTTAGTCACAAGTGACCAACTCATCTTTTGGTTTGTTTCTAATGAATTAAATGCCAAACAGCAAGAACTTATGTCAATTTAATTTGAATAATATAAAGTACATTTTTCCATCTGTTGTGTCAGATACTTAAGACTATTATTTAAATATCAAAATTATAATTGTATTAACAAATGAATTTTACTGTAGATTTTTGAAAAATCCCTTAATAATGAAATTTTGTCTATCTAAAATTCAACTTTATCTGGACAATCCTGTATTTTATCTGGTAGTGATGTTTTTAAAATTTATTCTTTTACACATTTATTGATTGTATTAATTCATCTGCCTGTGCTATTGATTTGCTTTGCAGCTTCAATAATGATTATTATTTTGATATGTAAGTATTATAGCTATATAATTGCTCTCAATATGAAAGTGTTTATTAAAACATGAAACTTAATTTTTTCCTCCAAAAGTTAAAGTTATGGGAAGACTTTGTTTCTTAATAAACAAAAGATAAGGCCTAAACGATAAGTTTATCTATTACTAAAGCTTTATTAAGTGGATTATATTGCTAGTTAATTTTTAGAAATTTCTAAAATCTCTTACTGCTAAGAGTGTGCATTTTATTTGATAGGACCAGGGGTTTATGTGGGATAATTTCTGCTATGATGTTTTCCAATGCTTTAATGAATCTGAAAAGTACAAGAGATAATGCGTGTGTTTGTAGATTTAAAAATTGCATTTCAAGTATTTTAACCATGAATAAAGATAAGAGTACTCCTAAATTAGCTTAGTCATGTACAATCTTCTGTTTCAGATGTTAAGCTTGATTTTAAAAGCTAGCCTAAAACAAATTGACAGTCAGTGATAGCACCGTTTATAGATAATTGATATAGACATTTTCAATTTTTGAAGAGCTAAATTTCTTTGAGAAGTGTTTAAAATTATCCCTTGGTACACGACCCTAACCACCAAAGGACTCCATGATATCTAATTTTTCTTTCCGTTCCCTCTCCTTGCAACTTAGAAGACCACAGTGATCTTTATTGATTATACATTCCATTTTCATTTGATCTAGGATTCTATTTTGTGGAGTTCAAAATGTGTATATATATGATATGCTTCGTTTCTGCCTATAACTCCTGAGTACAGTTTTTGAAAAAGTTCTTTTTTACAAAATATTGTTTAACAAAGTTTGTAACGATTTTTAGATTCAAAATAAAGACTTTTTATACCCTAACTGCATGTAATGCAGCTCGGAGGGCTGAGGTTTTGCATAAATGGCCATGGGAAAGCGGGGAGGGTAATAAGGGGGTGGAAGCCTTATCTATGAGTCAGTCCTGGGAGCCTTAGGCAGCCCTGCTCTGAAGAAGCTTTTAGGTTTAAGGATATGTTTTGTCCTTAATAAAAACAGTAAGAGTGTATTTCAAGGTTGTATACTACAGATGAAAGCATGAATGATAACAGCGTCCTTTGTTTAATAGCTAGGGTTTTACTCTTTATTATACCTTAAGTACATAATCATTCCTGAAACCTTACAAACTGTTAAACGCAGGCTCGTAAGAAGACCAAGGGAGTTGTAGAAAAGTAGCCCTAAAACGGAAGTGATTCTGACCTCCTCACCTTTGAAGTAGATTGCTGCACCAGTTCCCCAGTTCCTTTCTGCGTCCCCAGTCGCACCCATTCAAATACACACATCATGCAGCACTCGTGATCTTTTTCAAATGCAACACTGGTCATGTGGCTTTCCTTCTTAAACTCCTCCGGTGAATCCCTAGTAGCCCATCAACTAAAAATCCACCCACTGTTTCACTCAAGCAGTGCCCTTCAGGGTCTGGCCCCTGCCTCTCTCTCTACCTCCCTTGCCACTTCCAGCCACATCTCAACTCTCCTATAAGCTTATACCTAAGCATTTGCAGACCTCCCTGTGTCCCGTGATTGTGCTTTGCCTGAGTCCCCTCTTCTCTCCTGTTCCCTAACAGCTGTTTGCTTTCTAAATGAGGTATGTGCCCTTTGTCATGGGTCCCATTAACAGCATGGTCTTATCTCTCTCCTTATGCTTATTCATTATTTTATTGTATTTATCTGTCCGGGTGTGACAGCCCCACTGGACTGTGTGACCTTTCTAAGGTCAGTGACTATGTTTGATTGACTTTTCACCCAGATGCTTAACACAAGCCAGTGAGTAAGTGCTCCTTGGAAAATTGCTGAATGGTTGAACATAAGTGCACAGTTAACAGTTAAAAATTTCAGAATATGTATGACTTTGCAAAATATTCCATACCTCTTTGCTGGCATGTTGTATACATACTCCTAAGAAGTAATCAGATAACTGTAGAAATAATCAGATGATTCCTAGAAGAAAAAATTTTAAATTTGGTTATAAATAAGGTATCATTTCAGTGACCAATTAAGCAGAAATGTTGAAACTTTATGAATAAGGATGCCAATATTTGTACAATAGTAGTGGTGATAGAATTTCAAAATTCTGGGCCAGGACAAGCCACCAGGATCATTCTGGTGATGCCAGAGCATATTTTTCTTTGTAATATTTGATAGTGGTTTTAGAAAAACAATGATTTACTTTAAATATTTTTATTACTTATGTGTCCCAGCAAGGACTTTTGTGTAAGATATATTAACTTCAATGTACTAACTAAAGATATCTTTTCAAAACTTATTGCTAGTAAAAGAGGAATTAGGACACCCCAATTCTCATCATCTTAGCTTGGACATGCATTAGCTTCTAGATCTCAGTTTTCTCGTTTTCAACCTGTCTCGTTCATTGAAAACTTGATTACAGACCTACTAGAAATTAGAAAGTTCTTGATAAGCAGCTAGGGTTTGGAGGGAAATCAAATTGGCTTAAATTAGATCTTCAGTTTGAGATAATGTAAAATTTGAGTAGAGGTTCCCGATATGAAAATGGAGGACAAATGAAAGACAACAGATAGAGATGGAGACTAAGCAGGGTGTTTAAAGGCAGAAGATTACGGCATGAGTCAGCAGTCTGTTTCTGTGAAGGTTCAGATAGTAAATATTTTTGGCTTTGCAGATCGTACAATCTTTGTCACAGCTACTCAGCTTTGCTGTTGCATGCAGACTGAGAGCAGCCGTGGACAATAGATACACAAATGCTGTAGTGGTGTTCATTGCAACTTTATTACTCGATGGACGCTGACATTTGAATTTTGTGTAATTTTCACGTCACGAAATATTATTCTTCTTTCAATTTTCTTTTTCAACCGTTTAAAAAGGGGCTGGCGGGATTTGTCCCAAGGGCCTTAATTTGCTGACTGCTGCCTTACAAAATTATTAAGGTTTCAAAGATGAATAAGTAAATAGCATAGGACAGAGGTTTAAGGACTAGCTCTCTAGGAGTTTGTCAGAATCTAGAGAAGGAGCGATCAGATGTAGGAAAGGAACTATAGTTGACCCTTGAACAATGTAGGGGTTAGGGGCGCCGACCCCTGCACAGTCTAAAATTCATGTATAACTTTTGACTGCCCCAAAAGTTAACTACTTACTAATAGCTTAGTGTTGACCATCTATTAAACCAACACAAGCAGTCAGTTAACACATATTTTGCATGTTACATGTATTATATACTGTATTCTTACAATAAAGTAGCCTGGAGAAAAGAAAATGTTATTAAGAAAGTTTTAAGAAAGAGACTTTTACAATATTAATTGACAATCCATGTATAAGTGGACCCATGGAGTTCACATGTGTATTGTTTAAGGGTCAACTGTAGTGTGCTGTGGTGTTGAGTAAGAGCTCCAGAAATCAGTCATTCGCAGTATATGATTAGAAAGATGAGGAGAGAGAAAAAGACCATTGGTACTAGTTGGAAGTTCCCTGGGCACCACTGATAATTTTTTTTAAATGATTCAAGATGGAATTTTAGGTCGTAGAAAAAAGATAACATGCATTAAAACTGGAAGTGATAGGTTTAGACCTATCATTCATGGAGCGGGCGGCTTAACTCTGAGACAAGTGAAAGACAACTGTGAGGTCTGTGGATTCTCCTTCCGTTAGGGCACGACTGACCCTTTATTAAACTTAGGGCAGCTCAGCTATCTCTTTGAAATTTTATTCATCTATCTGACAGATACTTATATATGCTTACGACATATCAGATACTGTTCTAAGAGCTTAATAACCTTAGAATATAAATCCTGTTATTACCTCCATTTTACGGATGAAAAGACCAAGGTATGGAGAGGTCAGTCCTCCAGTAAGTGGCTAGTATTCTCCATGGGTGGCTCCAGACGTGGTCCTTCACTCCTAGGCTACATTGTCAAGTTTTCCATGTCTGGGATTTTAGGAAAAAAATTTTTTTTAACTGTTGATGCTCTTATAGAGCTAACGTTGGAATAGGAAGTACCGTGGATTTATATATTTTCTGTTGAACGTAGATACTGAGCTATCAAACAATACTAGAGTTTCCAGAAAGACATGGCTCTTCAATAAACTGTGACATCGAGGCAATGCAAATTATAAGATGAAAACACTGCCCTGTTTTCATGCTTATATGCAGGATATGAAGAGATGATAAAATTCTTGGGGAAATCTTTATAATCAATAAGCTTTTTCAAAACACAACTTAGTATGTTACCCAATAAATACCGTAATTTATTTGGCTGCTCCCTGAAGATGTGGACTTTGGGCCTGCGTCATGAAGCAGCGCAGAATAGCCTGTAGAGGACAAAGTGCCCGGGATGCTGGGATGGAAGCGTGCTTTCTACCCGTCGGCTACCACTGACCGATGTGTAACCAAATAGTATCATGGTCTTTACACAACTGTGGCCACTTAATACCAAGCTTAATATCGAGTGAGAAAGGAAATCACTCCAGGGGTGACTGTTGCTGCTGGTCATTTTCTTAGAGCGCGTCTCTGACTAGTCCTGGTGGACTGGAAAAGCCTCACTACCCAATGAATAGATCTCCTTCTTTCAAATGAGAGCCCGTGAGAGTCACTGTACAGATTTTTGTTTTATTGCCATCGCCTTCTTAAAGTTTTTACTCACACCTCACCTTTTAAATGAGGTCTACCCTTACCTCTGCTTCATACTGCGTCCTGGCCACTTCCCACCCCCATCGCCCCTTTCGTCTCACTCAACTTTTTCTTTTGTCCATTGCACTTAACCACCTTCTAACACGCCATACAATTGTAGTTTATTGTCAAAATAACGGAAGCTCCATGAGGGCAGGGACCTCACTGATATATCCCAAATGAGTGGCACTTAGTATGTATGTGCCCCAAATTTACCTTTTTAATGAATGAATCAGTGTTCGGATGCCATTGTTGTATACATGAAAAGCTGCATGCTGTTTTCAATTACTAGTATGCGTGGTGACATTTAACTTCAGAAACTTGTAGATTAGGAATCCGAGCTTCTGTCCAGAACACATGGCTACCTGTCTCGAAGGCAATGAGGTTGAGAGGCAGCTTAGAAGTAGAGCGAGGTCACTCTTGCTTTTGAATTTGTTTTCCTAAGGGGAATTTTTTCACTAATTTAGTGTAGCTATATAATTTAACTTACAGACTCAGTTCTTTCTCATTTGCCATCTGGCCATATAATTACTTTTAAGTAAAACTATGTATAGGATGAAAGAACACAAATTGGAAATCTGTGATAATGTGTATGGTAATATGATAATAATGTGTTCTATTTATTTAGTTGTTTGCTTTGCTTTTGTTGTTGTTCAAAAAATAAGATTAAAGGAGGAAAAGATTTGAGGAGGAATCATTCCAAAGCATTCCCTAGGGGGAGCCCCTCACATAAATTTTGTTCTTTGACTAAGAGCTTTTGTTATAAACTAAATGTTTTGAATTAGTGGATTATTACATTTTTCCATTCAGTTATAAGTCTGGCCCAAAGCTATGAAATAAGAGGTTGTCTAATGTGTTTCAAAAACTGTTTCTCCATGAAGTAGAATTGGGGAGAATTGTAAGGAGCATTCTTTTCCTTTGTTCCTTTTTGTAATATTGGCTGATCTGTATTCCCTTCCTCTTTGCTCCTGTTTCTTTACCCCAGAATGTATTTTCTAGAACCTGCTTATACTCCATTTCTGATTTTTCTTTCTCTATTTGTGTTTCCCCAGTTCTCTGAGGTTAATTGCGAATGGACAAAAGAACCAGAACTCAGTACAGTATCTATTCATGTCAGAGAATAACCCAAATAACAGTAGCGGGGGAGGGGAGAATTGTGGGATTTTTTTTTGTTTTTTTTTTAAACCAGGTGCTTAATGATAATTAAATTTAAAATACAGATTAAAATGATTAGGGTGTTTAAATTTCTCCTTTGGAGTGGGGAAGTTGGAGTTTTTAGGGGGAAAGGGGAGTTGACTTTGGAGCAGTTACAATGCAGATTCTCAGTCACTGGCTGACAGAAAAAAAAAATCTGGGTGAGAAGGCAGGGCATACTAATTTGCACGAAAATGCAGCCAAGTCATCACTTAAGCTCCATGGAGATTCATTCTATTGTAAAGTTTTACTGCTTGTAAACGTTCCTTTGGTGTGGGAGGCAGAGCCTGGGGGGGGGGGGGGGCGTGGTCGGGAAACAATAGATTGGCTCTTTTTTCCCCCTAAATCAGTTCCAATGCCTGAATTAACTGGAGAGTCAAAGAATCAACACAGACTTGCTCTAAGGCTTGTCGGCTCCAGTAAAAATATCTGGACGTTCATTGTAGCCTAGTGTAAATGGGGAACACATTTACTTCACCTTGACTCCGAGGAGGAAATCTACTGTTCTGTGGACTCCAGAGAGGAGAAACTTCTGATCTGTTGGAGAGAAAACTGAATAAACGAGCCCCGAAGCGGAAAGACTGATGTGGTTATCATGCAAATAAGAACTGTGATTGGCTTTCTCTTTCTGCACATGTTGTCACTGGTAGCTCTCAGCCTTAAAGATTAGGTTTCAGTGGGAGATTTTCAGGTTCAAGGACTGTTAATGGTTTGTAACTGCCTGACAATAAGCTCAACGTCCAAGTTACATCAGCCCGGGCAGATGTCTAATGGTTTGGGAACGGAGGAAGAAGTTAGAATCTGAGCAGAAGGATGCAGCTTGCCACCTGCCTTCTGGACTGAGCTTTTAATGTGATTTAAATTTCTAAGCCCTGTGTAGGCATCCTGGAAATGGTGGCCTTCATTAATGCAAAAATCAAGTCTTTAATTAAACTTTTTAAGAAGAAAAGTAAGTAGTTTGTCTTCTCCCCATTGTGTGTGTGTGTGTGTGTGTGTGTGTGTGTGTTATGTACTATTTCATTCTTTTGAGTGACGGATTTAGAGTGTGAAACAGCATAATTGGCACAAGTTAAACTCCATTCTATACCAGGTTGTTCAAATACCTCACATGTTTGTAACTCTAAGGCAGAATTATGTGATCTCAGCATGTCTTATTTATTCATGGTTGAGATTTTAGGTGAATTCACTTCTTTTGTGGTTCTCAAAAGAAGCCCTTCGAAGAACGGAGGGAAAAAAGCCTTGTATTTATTTTATGTCTGCCCTGATGTATGGTATTTTTGTTTGTTTTTTTTGTTTTTTGATTCTTTGGCTTACTGTGCAGGGAACCTCTGTGTAACGTGTCACATATTTTTGGTGGGGATGATCCTGTAAAACTCCCTGGCCCTCTCTGTTTTGTATCTTAGAGCTGGAGGACAAACTAACTCTGTTAGACCGATCAGTCATTGTTAAGTACACAGCTTTTGTGGTGTGGCTTCATTGTGTACTTGCCAATGGTTTAAATGTCTTTAATCCAGGCTCTTCTTCATTCCCTGGGAAGTAGAATTTTTACAAATATGTGGTTTTGTTTTTACATAGTTGCTGGTTTATCAATTTTAGTTTAGCTTTTAGTTTTGGGACCAATGTATTAAACTGGATAAATGTGCATGGGGAGGATGCATTGGTAAGAAACTTTGGAGAAAGCAACAAAGAACTGCACTCTGGGATCGCTTTCTGCAGCTCCCTTGCTCGGAGGCTGTGTTTGGATGGACTGATTAAAATCTGCCTTGGCAAGACTGAGATTCGCCAGGGAAGAGACTGCCAGTCTTTCATAGGAGCCAGTTGGTAACTGTACAGTGTGTGGAGCTGATCGTACGATTACACAGCCTTGAATACTATTACTTGGATTTGATTTGTAATTGGCAAATAGGAAAAGTTTCAATTTTCAATATTTTCCAGCTATGAAGTGTGGTAACTCAATCTTTCAAATAAACGGACACCAGCACAAAACATTGTAATTGACTAGGGCTTCTCTTTGGGGGACATATGGTGAGTCCCGCCCCCGTGCAAGATTCTCAGATACGTAAGTCAGAGCTAAGTCAGGTCTTTGTGGATTTTATGTATTAAGATTGATAGTTACATGCACCATGCAGAACATTTGTTCAACAGGAGGTTATGTGAAATGCCAGGTGCCTAGTTTACATGCTTCTTTTGTCAAACTCCAAAAGCAGAAAGCACACAGGACATTTCTGTTTTTAACTTGATGTCTAGTTCTCAATATTTATTATTTCATTTAGCAATAGATGGAGATGGTGGGATCATTTAAGAAATGAATTATTTGGAAGCAATGTTTGTAGAATTTAGTAGCTATAGAAAAGATGGCCCTTGGAGTGAGAGGTTCCCTCACCTGTGGCTCGGGTTCCCAGGGGCGCTGAGAAAGGCCCAGCTCCTCCTTCATGATGGTTCTAAAGTCAGGGGCTCCTTTACAGTAATTTCACTGCTCCTGCCACAACCATGGTTTACATAAGTTATGCTATGAGCTAAGACTTTACATATATTAGTTAACTTGAACTTTATGCCAGTTGTAGCAGCTGTGCTGTGGGGTACATTGAGTTAACTTTAAATAGGCTCAAATGGAAAGGTTTAATAGTTCATGCATGCCTGTTCATTTTATTTTGAGAATCTATTTTATGGTCTAGTTACCAGAGACATGTTATATTCTAGAAATGGGTACGCCCAGTGTGCACTCTGTAGTATAGGTCAGAGTTAGGGAAGAATCGCCTGACTCACAATTAGCCTAGTATCTGCTGATTTTATGGGTGTTAGACTTATCACCCCTAGTAAATGACTCAGTGCAGTCTCTTCTTTCTCTTATGCTTCTCTAGTCTCCCCTATGCCTGGCTCACAGTGGCACTATATAGAAAGCATTAAAAAATTGTTTCATGTTGGGCTCTACTGGTATCTCATTTTAGGTTGTGTTTTCATGAAAAAGGAAATAGACAAAAGAGGTCCCAAGTCCTGTGGGGAATAAAGGAAAATTAGTATAGAGATTTAGCATTCTTTCATGATTACCTATCCTTTCTCCCTCTAATGTTTTCATCTCATTTGTGCTGGGAAAATTCAGTTGAATTGGATTAGGTTGGGAAAAGTCAATTACACTGGAATTTTTGAAAAACATTTTAATGTAAAAGTATTTTATGAAAGCAAGACATACAGAGAAGATTTTGTAGCACAAATTGATTTCTACTTCTATTAGATATGCTATTTAAATATATTACATTGAATGTAATGCTTAATTTTTTAAATTTGAGTTTTTACAGTGATATTTTAAAATAATGCTTGAGCGGAAAGATTTGTTCTCTACCGCTCAGGAAGAAATTTGTTTCTGTCTTGACAATCTGACATTTACTGATGAAGTGGCATTGTACAGATGAATAACAGATATCTATCCTGGCGGACTTAAGCAGGAATTGGAAGTCTATCAATTTTGTCAATCATTTTCTAACACTGGAGTAGAGGGAGGGCCTAAAATGCTAGGAAGCAATTAACTGAGCAAACAGTTCTACCAAAACATTGTAGGTGATGACGGACAGTTTCCCTGTTTCCTTTAGAGGCAAAACACTGTGGAAAGGACCCCTGCAGTCAAGATTAATCCCATTCAGAGTTTGCTCTATTTCCCCCTTGCCGGCCCTTACCCATGGATGTATGAAGCACCAAGAATCCTATCTGGATGTAATACATTTGGAGACCATGAAGCTCAATTTGACACCTGAATTTATTCTCTCTCTTTACAGCGGTTTCCAACCTAGATGAGGAGAGTAGATGGTCAGTCCACTACACTGCCCCATGGCACCAGCAGGAGAACGTGTTCCTTCCCACTACAAGACCCCCCTGCGTAGAGGACCTGCACCGCCAAGCCAAGCTCAACCTCAAATCAGTACTAAGGGGTAAGACTGCCACCTGCAAGCTTGTTGTTCTGGGACTACTGACCATTAGAATTGAAAGCATAAATTTGATTATTTACAAAAGACGATCTATTTATAATAAACATGTAGTATGCTGTGTCTTTATGAGATATCATAAATACAGCCTAGGACAGGCCTAATATGTTTTTGTGTCTATAGAAACTTGACTATTTACATATATGCAAATCTGTCCTTAAAGAGCCCACCCTGTTTAGAAACCCTTGAGTGAGTTTAAACCACCAGTATCAATTTAATCTGAATACTGTAAGTATTCAAAGCAAATTTGTTAAAGCTAATACTTTCTAATGGTTTCTTCTGTTTAGTTCAAGTTGGGAGGAAAGGGGACCTACACATAGACTTTGAAGGAGTACATCTTGGTTTGATTGATCAGAACTTGGGCAGCACCCACTGGGCTCCTGTAAGTAGGTTCTGTCAACTGATGGGCAGAGTACACAGTGGTCAGTAGTAACTATAGAAGGAGTGTCCTGTGTCTGGTTTCATATTCTCGTTTTTACTTCAACTTGTTGATGTTAAGAGGTGTAAATGTGTAGCAAGGAGGGCTTCCTGAAAGTGATTTTTTAAAAAGGGAGGAAGTACTTTAAAAGAGGAAGGAGTGACTTTTAGTATTTCAGAGACTTTTTCTTAAAACAGACAACCAGTGTTCTTATTCTACCAGATGCTGCTTCTACGAGTTTTCTCCTACGATGCAATATTGGGGCGTAGTTATACTAAAAAAGTACTTGTAGTATATCTAAAATTTAATTGAACTGGATGTCCTGTGTTTTATCTAATTATGAAAGACTACGATCTGGGAGAAATACTATCATGAGGAAAACCCAGCATGAGCACCCCCTCTTACTTTTATGATAGATTTTACTTGTATCTCAGCCATTGATTAAGTAATTAATTCATTAATGTACTGTTACTGTGATTAGTGATTACTGGCTACCATTCATTAAACACTGTATGCCCAATTACATCTACACTTAACTATATGCCAAGTACCATTCTGAGCCCATTGCATGTATGATCTTATTTAGTCCTCAAAGTACTTCTACTGCTTACTGTTACTGTGCCAGTTTTACAGATGAAAAAATGGAGACACAAAGATTAGAAAACTTTCCTACGCTCTCATAGTTAGTGGTAGAACCAGGATTTAAACTTGGACATTCTGAGGCTGCAGAGTTCACGTTCTTACCTGTTGTACGATACTGCGTTTCACAACCATTTGTTAGAAATCTATTCTGGCAGAACTGCAGAATACAAAGGCAAT
The DNA here is from genome assembly GCF_057876585.1 of Rhinolophus sinicus. NCBI lineage: Eukaryota > Metazoa > Chordata > Mammalia > Chiroptera > Rhinolophidae > Rhinolophus > Rhinolophus sinicus. Next base: position 23,730,703 of record NC_142502.1, read on the forward strand.
GTCTTGTCTCCCAGGGAATGTATACTTTTGTTTATACTGCAAATCACAATGTGAAAAATACTCAAGAGATGGGTCAAAAATTGCTGTTTGGGAGTTAAAGAAAGCAGATAATTTCTGCTTAGAGAGAGAAGGAATAACTCTCAAAGGACTCAACATAAGTTTGGTATTCTGAACAGAGCTACACAAACATTTGAGATCGTAGTCCTGCCCTTTAATCATTTATAATGCTTAAATTATCCTGCCTCTTTCAGTCTTGGCGTCGGACTGTCCAGAAATGAGGACGTTATTGGGTTCCCTTTCTCGTTAACCTGAGGCACCTCCATATTTAGTGACTGCACGCTTAGATGAGAAGAATGGCGTTGGTTGGGCTCTTTTGTATGGCCTTGTAGTTGTACTTTGACCTTTGCTTTCCTGATGTTGGTCACTTAATGTACCTAAATCCAACCAAAATTTCTACTAGGTCTCTTCAGGTGCTAGCGATTATCTTCAGTAAATTTTGTCAAGGAGCTTCCCCACTTGTAGCTCACCTTCCGCCTCCAAATCATTAATAAGAATATTAAATGGCACAGGTCCCAGGACAAAGCCCTGAGGCAGTGCTGTTGTTCATATTTCTCTCAGAGCTCTGAGCAGAGCACTGCATGGTCTGGCTTGTAGAGAGTGCTTTGGGGAAGGTATGTGTGAGTTTGAATATTCAGGCCCAGGTTTTTTTGGTCACTCTCCAGGAAATGGCTTCACTGCCTCTTTCATGTATTTTCAAGTACCAGATCAGAGTTTTTCTTTTCTTTCTTCCTTTAGAAAATTAAACATCTATGTCTAGATTTTTCTGATTTTTATTTTCTTTTTGACTATTCAGTAGATCCATATGAAATTTCATCACCACTGGTTTTGCCTACACTTGGATTTAATTTTGAAAAGGTAACTGCTTTCTTTGGTAATTGCTTTAATGCCTTAAAATGATTCATCGAAGAGATTTGCCATTAAGAAAATGAATAACTTTGGACAGTTCTTGAAAGTCTAGACTTAAATACTCCTTAAGAGATTTTAGAAAAATAATAACTTTAAGAACAGTGGTTGAGAAAGATGAAATGAGAGTGTCTGAGTTCTTTTTGTTTATTTATTTATGTATGTATTTATAAATCACATGTATAGAACTTCATGTTCCACTCTCCCTACACTATGTTGGCAACCTGCGATAAACAGAACATGAGTGCAAAGTATTCATTGCCTCAGTATCAATGAAGATTAAAAAGAAAACATTCAGTCCCTGAATATATGGCACTATTAGATATGATGTTATATCAGGTTATCAGTCTGAGTTAATTTTACCTCAATGATCTTTGCTTAAAAATATAGAAAGGTAGCTAACTATTCACAGTAAGTAATCTATTTTGTTTCTTTTCTTCTTACTTGACCTTGTCTGTAATTTTAAGGAAGGAATACTATTCTTTGATATTAAACAGATTGGTGCGTTTTCATGATCATTGAATTCTCATTGTATGAAATGTGTCAGTTTTTATGGGGAGCTCAGCTCTCTTCAGGATCACAACATACGGCGGGAAATGCTACAGTGAGTACTGTAAATTACCCTAAGTGTTGTAAACGTTCACTTACTAAAGTAATGCAGAAATGATTAGTGGTCAGTAGAATGGTGGAGATAGGCACCAGGTTTACTAAAAAATATTTTTGTCAAAAAGCTGCATTTGAGTTAGGACATAAAGGGAGATACTAGACACAATTTAATAAGTATTTGAGCATCAATTCTGGACTATACCAGGATTTTTTAAATGAATGGATAAATGTTTGTGGGTCCCTAACTTTAAAGAGCTGCCCTGGCTGTCTGATGTCAAGATGGAAGCAAACAGACAATAGTGGATGAGGTGCAGTGGGCATAGGGAGAGAGGGCTCAGCCTGCTGGAAGCGAGGAGCGCTGGGAGACACTCCCCCACTCCCCCACTCCCCCATTGCCCCATTGGAGCCGAGATGGGCTTTCGCCACGTGTGAAACAGCATGTGGAGTGCCTGGAGCAGATGTCTTCCGTGTGCAATTACACTCTATTCTGGTCCAAATAGAACAGAGCTCTTTGGTGTTTGTTGTTGGCTAATCTCTGGAGAATTTGATAGAATTTGGTGGTCATGCTCTTAGATCACATGATTTGGTTTTGTGGATTTATTTTCTTTCTACAGATTTAGGAAATGATTTACTGCTAATGAGGATATAAACATGAGCCATAAGTTCTCACTTAATCTTGTCGATAGGTTCTTGGAACTGCAGCAAAAGGACATATAATGAAACCAACTTTTCCATAGGCTAGTTGACGTAAACAAGAGTTCCGTTCCTACAGTATCTCATAAACGTTATAACAAAATGACGTTGAACGAAACAATGTTATTGGAGGACCTGCTGTACCTAGATTTAAAAATAGTTATTTGCTATTTGGCTCAACGGGACATCTGGCTAGTAATGAACAGTGAATTTCTGAAGATGGATCCTATTATCCAGAAAGAATTCACTCAGGTTTTTACTGACTTTCCAGAAGAATTCCACCCTTTTAATCTCCATAGTTTTTGAACACTTCGCGAACTTCATGAGAGCTAGCCGTGATGATGAGTAACCTTTATCTCATTACATTTTTATCTGGGTAATTTTTAGCTTTATTAAAAGGGCCACAGTGTAGTGGGGCCTGAGGGGTGGGTGTGGGCATGCTCAGGCTGTGAGAGGTCCAGATTTTATTTCTTTACAACCTATAAATCTCATTTGAAAATTAAGAGCTTATGAAAGGCTGAAATAAACACATGTTATTTTTAAGGCTCCATCCCCAAAAAGCCCAACTTGGGAGAGAGATAAACATACTTTCTCACAGTATGTTTAACAGGCAGTTTAGTTACTGTATCTGTGTACACTCCTGCTGGAATTAGTTCCCAGAGCATCTGTTGTTGGTATCAGAAATGTTCTTTAGTCACAGCACTCTTTCCTGAAGGAATCCATTTTAGCAGGTCAGCCTGCTCTGTGGTTCTAGAATTAGAAGTGTGAGCAGAGGGAGGAATGTTGAATCTGGCCTGTGTTAATTCAGAGTCAGAGGGTTACATTTATTGTATCTGGAGGGATAGGAGTTGGGGATTTACCAGGTGATTAAAAACTCTGTGTGTGTGTGTGTGTGTGTGTGTGTGTGTGTGTGTGTGCGTGCACGTGTACAAACACACCAACCTGTTCAGTGTTAGAGAATGGTATACCTTTCTTCAAATACCGAGAAGGTTACCAAGTAGGGTCAGCCAGGTTTCCTGACAGTTCCTGACACACAGACTTTACCTTGTGGCCACTGCATCTACCTTTCATTGTCAAGAAGCCTCCTAGTTCCCTTTTGACTTAGACACATATTCTGTTCTGGGAAAGGGTCCGTGGTTCCCTCTGGGTTTGATGAGGAGCCATGGCTGTCTTATCTGTCTGCCGTGGGCACATGGGTCCCTAGGGTACCCCAGGTGCCCTGTGCGTTTGGCTATAGATTCTCTCGGGGGCACTTTGCACAGGACTGTCTGGGAGATGCCTTTCTCTGTAGGGCCTTGTGGGTGTTGACAGAGAGCCCTGTCCTGGAATGCTACGTCTGCTCACCACTTCACACAGTTTCAAGGTGAACGTCTGCTTTGCCCACCTGTGCTCACAACACTGAATTCTTCGTCTTTTTCTCTTCTGCCACTTTTAAAAATGACGACATATAACATAGACAAATACATAAAACATGTACCGTCTAACAAATAATTATAAAGAATACATCTAAATAACCAGTACCATTACTGGTCAAAAAATAGAAAATGACCAGAGTGATCACTTTATAAGGTATATAAATGTTTAATCACTATGTTGTACACCTGAAACTAATATGTGACTGTCTATCAACTGTAACTGAAAAATAAATTTAAAACAAAGAAACTATGACAAACTCCAGAAACCTCATATTCTTGCTTTCTAATAGGAAAAGCCCTGGTTTAATGTCAAGTGCGTGGGTCACATCAAGGTTTAAATCCTATCTTATGTACTAAGGATATGTGATTTGAGTTTAATTGTGAGGTGTTTTTTTTTTGAGCTTATTTTCTCATCTATAAAATAAAGATCAAGTATCTGTTTACATGGGAATAAAATTAGCTTATTTATGTAAAGTATCTCAAAGTAGAAGTAGTTAAGTGTTTGTGGAGGGAAGGGTGCATTTTAATGAAAATGCAATGGAATACAGGTACGTTTTTTTCATAAATTTTAGCCCAAATGGCTGTCATGAATTAGCTGGGGTTTTTGCTCCCACTTGGTGTACTCAAGAGATATGCTCTGGGGAGGAGGGAGAGGAGGGAGAGAAGAAGAGACAGCATCTTCAGAGGACAGTGACAGCCACAGACAGTAGACACTGAGGTTCATTTCATCCATAGAAGCAAGGTGCCTTTGTCCCCATTCACCATCACCCTCTGAAAGATACCTAAAACGCGAGCTGGGAGGGATCTCCCAGCTCCTCTCATTAATAAATCCCCTTTTTATTTTGTAGTGAAGTAAACCAGGGCCCATGGAAGTTACGGGATTATAGCTACTTTGCAGTTCATACATGGCCAGGGCTGAAAGTCAAGGTTCTTGCTCAGCGGTGCTGGCCTATTTTGGTCTCAGATCCTGCGGGGAACTGAGGAAGCCTAGCCCTTTGATGCCTCTGCGGCGCCCGCAGCTTTTAAAAAGGTCGTAGGGACAGGGCTCACCCTGGGAATCTAATAAAGGTGATGGCTTCACACTTGCTCAAGAAATCTCTTCACTCATCCCCATTTCATTAAAATTCAAAGAAGTGTAAGAGAAATAAAGGAAGCTTCATCAGGAGACATCATGTGTGACTATTATCTATAGCCATGGACCAGCCTAATGGCATTTAGTGCTTATTTTTAGGTTTATAATAGGTCATTAGTACCTCAGTGGATTGAAAAAAATGGCACAGGTTATAGAAGGGACAAGGGAAAGAAAGATAAGCGTTTGGAAATATTAAATACACCAATGATTTAGTACTTACAGCTGAATTTACCCTTTGCTTATTAGCTCATTACTTGTATTCTTTTTTTTTTTTAAAGATTTTATTGGGGAAGGGAAACAGGACTTTATTGGGGAACAGTACTTCCAGGCCTTTTTTTTTTCTCCAAGTCAAGTTGTTGTCCTTTTAATCTTAGTTGTGGAGGGTGCCATTCAGCTTCAAGTTGTTGTTCTTTCAGTCTTAGTTGTGGAGGGCACAGCTCAGCTCCAGGTCCAGTTGCCGTTGCTAGTTGCAGGGGGCACAGCCCACCATCCCTTGCGGGAGTCGAACCGGCAACCTTGTGGTTGAGAGGACGCACTCCAACCAACTGAGCCATCTGGGAGCTCAGGGGCAGCTCAGCTCAAGGTGCCGTGTTCAATCATAGTTGCAGGGGGCGCTGCCCACCATCCCTTGCGGGACTCGAGGAATTGAACTGGCAACCTTGTGGTTGAGAGCCCACTGGCCCATGTGGGAATCGAACTGGCAGCCTTCGGAGTTAGGAGCATGGAGCTCTAACCGCCTGAGCCACCGGGCCGGCCCAACTTGTGTTCTTCTTGAAGAATCCTTTGGTAGAATTGATTTGTGCAAGGAGAAGATAGAATATCGCTGGTTAAAGAGATTCTTTTAATTTTTTTGTAAGAAGCATTAAATTGCTTATACCCATTCATATAGAATTTTAAGTTATTTTCTAGTTTAAAGGCTGGCATGTAATTGTGGGTAAGGGAAGTAGTGGTACATTATTCTGAAAAAGCCACTGAACAAGCTGGGAAATACAGTTGTCTCATCTTTCCTAAACCACAGCAGCACTGACATCGTGTTCTGTTGTTATTAACTATTCTGAAGATGAGCTGAGAGACCAGAATTCTGATTCCAGCGCTGCCCGTAGCCTGTGGGACTTTGGAAAATCATATCCCATTTTTTGCGCTTGGCTTCCTCCTCTGGAAAACAATTTATGATTTCTACGTTTCTGTCTAAGCTCAAAAAGTCTGGATTGGCCTCTCGGTATTTATTATAATGCCTAAAGGGTGACATGTGTGAAGTTTATTGACAGAAACATATAATTGACTGCTGAGCATAAGTCCTGACAAGTTGGTTTGTCTAAAGTCCAAGTTTGCATTGATATAAACATTTTCTAAGTGTCCCCTACAAGTGAGGCACTGGGCTGGCTGTTTATTTCTGAGTCAAAGATGAATGACATTGCTGATTTCTACCGGAAGCCAGGGAGATAAGATGTATGCATGAGTAACTCGTGTGCAGGTTGATGACGGTGGTATCATCGAGCCGCACCCTTGTCTCCGGGTGTTGTCTTTAAAACATAAATCCGATGGTGCCTCTGCTTTGTTAAAAAACATCTTTACCAGCTCCTCGTCACTGAGAGGATAAAACCTAACGTCCGCAGCATCTGGAGAACCTTCATGACCTGAGCCATTTGTCCAGCTTCATCTGCCCAGTCACTCTCTCTCCCCCATGCTTCTCTATCCCCCCACACAAGTTCTTGATCCTGTGCCTTCACATGTAAAGATAAAGACCTTTGATGAGAGTCCTAACGTATCTTGTCCTGCCTTTCTCTCCACTGCATGTTCCAGTTCATTCCTTCTCCTTTCAGAACCACAGCCTCTCACACCTGCTCAACTCCTTTCCCCCTGCAAGAACTGCCTCGTAGGGGCCCAGATCTCCACAGAGTTTTCCTGAGACTCCCCAAGGCAGACCCTGGCATGCCTTCTACCCTTTTCCACAGAACCTTACACCCCTCCTTTAAACTGCTTATACTAAGCTATATAGTTGTGTTTACATGTTTATCTCCCTACCTGATAGCAAGATCCTTGGGAGCAGGACCTTTTCTGGTCATTTGTGTGATCCCAGCACACAGTCCAGTGCATGGCACTGTACATACTGTTGGGTTTGTGCAGGCCCTGGAAAGGTCCTCTAGAACTCAGGAGGGAGATGAGAGCCAAAGCCACAGAACAACTGGTGAAAATGCAGGAGTGAGGAGATTAGGGATGAGGGAGCTCTGGCTTGAGCTTGGAAGGCTTTCTTTTGGGGGGTTTTGAATTAGCTGGTAAAGAGTAGTTGGGGAAGAAGAACATCAGTCAGGATGGGGCAGGCATCATGGTGCTCAGGCATGGGGAGAGTGTCTAAAGCAAGGGTGGCCATTGGTGACCTTCACAAGTGGCCATTGGTGACCTTCACGAGAGCAGTTTCAAGGAAATCTTTGGATTTAAGCCAGATTTCATGAGATAAGAATTAGTTTTATAAACAGAAAAATAATACAGGTAATGTTTTAAGAAACAAAGAAGTAAAGTAAAAGATGTCAACAAAGCAAAAAAAAAGGGACAGGATTTTGAGGCGGTGACAGGAATAGAGGTAATATTATCACTTGCTTGAAAAATTAGAGCCAATTAAAACATGGGAGCCTACAGGAGGGGAAAAGATTGCAGAAACAAAGAGACAATGGGAGATGTTCCATGAGGAGGTGGTAGGCAGTGAATTCCGGCTGAGGTCAGGTTTCAACTACTGTCCCCTAGACAGAGGAATGGGGTGGGGGGAGCAGGTTTTGAGATGGAGCAAAAGAATGTTGAAGTTGTTCATTAGATGGTGTTGAGGGCTTGATAGAAATATGACCCCCACGATATTACTAGTTCTTTGATGAGAAGGACTTCATTTGGTGCTCTTGTTCAGTGCTTGTGAATTTAATTAGATTGACTTCAAAAATAAATGATTATGTCATTAACGGCTTCACACACACACACACACACATACGTTTAGTATTTCATTAGACTTTTTTGGGGGGGAATTTATTTCCTTATGGAAAGTTGCCCAACCTGATAAAACAATGGATTAAATTCTCTACTGAGAAAAGAGCAAAGATAAAAATAAGGAATGGGCTGATTGGAGATGCTGTACAAAAGGGGATGTTTAATGTCTTATGCTGGACTTGATGGCTCATGGAATTTTTTTATAACGCTCACTGCTCTAAGCATGGTAACCCTGAAAGAGTTGTACACCTGTGAGACGGAAGTCAGATGCAAGAGCAAAGGAAAACTGAACAACCATTGCTTTTTCAGTAGGTAGAGAGACTTGTCTCTTTTTTTTTAATGGTTAACAACACACAAAAGATAGAATAGCAAAGACAGTCATTCAAATGATCCCAGTCTTAACAAAGCACTATGGATTGTTTAAACAAAAAGCTTTTTGTTTTGTTTTTGTGTCTGTAGCCAGTCTGCTGTTTCAGCAATTCTATTTTAATTCCTGATAAAGTGAGTAACTTGAGTGGCCTCTATATTTCGCTCAGTGCAGCATAAAAATGCTACATTGAAGGCACTGTGGATAAGGTTTGTTATCATTCACTGTACAACTGAAGTCTCTAGTGTTGGCGTAGAATCTTTGCAGGCTATTTGATATTGAGTAACCTTGGTGATGCTCCACGAGTGCCAGTGATAGGGCTTTTTCATTCTAAAGTGAAATGAGATCACTTCCAATTTGGCTGCGCTCTGGTGGTGCTCAACTAGAACTTGCAAATTCTTAGCACACTCGGTAATCATGGCCATCAGACAGCTTTCACCTTCATTTCAATCAGGTTTAGTTCTTCAAGTCTCCTTCAATTAATGTGGGTATGTGAAGAGAAGAAATGTTGAAATTTATTTTCTACAATGGCAAATAACATCTTAAGAGTCATTCTTTCCATGGTTTGCAATGAAAAATACAGCTAATAGTTTTATCCAACTCCTTAAGTTTTAATATTTAATTCCTAACTTTTTTTTGGAGATTTTTATTCTACTCCAACAGGAATTAGCTATAGCGGGAGAATATTAATCAAAATGACCTTTTTTTTTTTTTTAACCCTTCTACATTTTTACATAAAATGAAATTTCCTTGTGGTGTTTAATATCAATGCCACTGGTCCCTGGCTTTTTTTTGGGGGGGGGCATGGGCGGTCTCTTTCCAATGTGTTTATACATTAGAAAATTCATTTCCTGTTTGTTGAGCTGATGACACAATTAATGTGTATTTTTTTCTCTAATACGCCACTTTCCCCATCCCGATCACTTTCTTTCACAAAACACACTATGTAAGTTGAATGAGAAGTCATTTGGAATTGTGCTAAAATAACTTTTAGGCATATAAATTTGTCAGTCTGCTTGTTATTCTTTTTTCCTCCCTTGGCAAAGAAACCTATTTATTTTGAAAGTGGCATTCCATCACTATCTCTCTTCCACCTTCCTCTTCCCCAAAACATTTCTGGGAGCTTTCTCTGTAAATGAAACTTTCCTGTGACATCTATTCTGTCTCAACAGAAATCTTTTGGGAGTTTCCCATGATGTAGTTAGTTTTTCAATGCTATATTTGGTCAGTTTTCCCTGAAATTCTGCTGAGACTAAATTACCTTGGATAAATAACCCTGCTAGAGCACTAAACATTATCTTCCCTGTCTCATCCTCTCCCACCTTCTCTTCCTTCATCCCCTTATTTCTTGAACATATATGTGATTTCTCCCATTAAATTCTGTGTTGATGCTAGTTCCAACCCATACTCCCGAGTTGTGCTTAATAAACACTGATGACATGGCTGGTATAATTCAGAGAACCACTGCTCTGTAAATTGTCCTGTGAACTTGTTTTTCAGTCAGGTAAATATAAGCACTTGAAAGCTGGAATGTATCCCTTCAGCGCCACCCCCATCCCTTCAGCGCCCCCCCCCCCCCCCCCCCCCATTGCAAGCTCGGATTTGAACACACAGCTATTGACTTTCAGAGTTTGAGCTCTTGACTGAGGTCATTCATCTCCCTGGGTTACTAGAGCAAACGGAGACTCATTCCCTTCAAGGAGCGCCCTTTTCCTTGACACTGGAGTGATGGCGTATTTTCTTTTTAAAGATTTTATTGGGAAGGGGAATAGGACTTTATTGGGGAACAGTGTGTACTTCCAGGCCTTTTTTCCAAGTCAAGTTGTTGTCCTTTCAGTTTTAGTTTTGGAGGGTGCCGTTCAGCTTCAAGTTGTTGTCCTTTCAGTCTTAGTTGTGGAGGGCGCAGCTCAGTTCCAGGTCCAGTTGCTGTTTTCTAGTTGCAGGGGGCACAGCCCACGATCCCTTGTGGGAGTCGAAACCGGCAACCTTGTGGTTGAAAGGATGCATTCCAACCAACTGAGCCATCCAGGAGCTCAGTGGCAGCTTAGCTCAAGGTGCCGTGTTCAATTTTAGTTGCAGGGGATGCTGCCCACCATCCATTGTGGGACTCGAGGAATTGAACTGGCAACCTTGTGGTTGAGAGCCCACTGGCCCATGTGGGAATCGAACCGGCAGCCTTCGGAGTTAGGAGCATGGAGCTCTAACCTCCTGAGCCACTGGGCCGGCCTGATGGCGTATTTTCTGATTGGCCCTCTCTTTCTTTCTTACCCACAGTTAAGCAAATTATACTCTAGGACCCAGAACATTTTGTTTTAGACGCACCGTTAAGAGAGGGATATTTACTTTCAGGACTTTTAGAGAGGCTTGGATTTAATCATTAAAGACATATATTTTCTCCTATCCTCTTATGTTTCATGGTAATTTGAATGCTAAGTATCACTGAAGTGATGATTGATAAGAAGCGATCTTATGGACTCAAATACACATTTATTAGAAGATAAATTTGGATTTAATACTTCATATATGCTTTTATGTCATTGTAAGTATCCCTGTATAACTACATAAAAACTCTAAAGGAGAGAGGAGAAAAAAAATGAATCACTAATGTAATACTAAACCAAAAGGGGATATTTATTTAGACTCCGTCATTTAAAATTGCTATCAAATTATCTAGGAAAATATCCTTTGAAAAAAATCTGTATTAAATCTCTGGTGTCTTTAAGATTTAACATAGGTTTTTAACTCACTTGATATGCTACAAATAACTGAATAATGTAAAAAACATTTGACCATTTATAGTTTCTTAATTATGTTCTAATTCGTAGATTCTTGAAAACAATTTAAATAAATTGAAGTTCAACTGTTTTGAAGAATTTAGGGAAACTACACATATAATTTTGGAAAATTCAGTGTGTGACTAGTAAGGCAGAATCTTAACTACAGTATCAGTGATTTCTTTTTCTTGTCCACTATTACCAAACCCAACAAATTAATGAACTAGAAAGTAAATCCTCTTGTTTTAAAATGCATTTTGTTTTGATTTTCATTGAGAAAATCAGTTATAATGTTTACAAAGCATATTATTTGAGTGCAGTACGTTTTTTCTGTGTGCTTACTTGAAAGCTCACACTTTAGCTATTTAATAGCTGATACAGCTGTTGGACTGGAATTTACTTTCTTCTAAACATATATGATTGTCTTCTCATGTGCTCCCTGTCCTCTGGTCCTGGATAAAGATACTGACCTTTAACTGTTGTTGATAATGTGATGGATAAATAACGGGGATAAAACTTTAGAAACCAGGGTCTACCAAAAATTTGACACCTGGGTTTCATAATCCATAAGACAGACATAATATCTGCTTTCCCTTGGCCAGAAGCTTAGAACATCATGGAAAGAAATCTCAGCAGGAATCGGGCATCAAAAGATGCCCATTTGGCTATCAAACAGCTGTGTGGTTCTGAGCAAGAAACATCTGTCAGCCACAAGGACCAATCTCTAAGGTCCCCAGAAAAGTGACCCTTTGTAGTGGGGCAAGTCGAGATGTGATGACAACTCTCAGCAGACCGAACAGTAACTACTGCATATAAATACTCTTCACTTTGAGGGCTCCCTGTGAATAAGCCACTGTTCTAAGCACTTTACATACAGTAAATTATTTACTCTTCACAATGACCCTATGAGATGGGGATTTTATTCATCCACATTTTATATGCAAAAACCTTGAGACACAAAAAGAGACTTGTCCCCAGAGGTGAAGCCATTAGAATCCAGGCGCTCTGGCCCCAAAGCTGATATACTTTCCAGAGAGTAACAACTTGCAGACAATTACAGTACTTATGATGGAAAGCTACCCTCCTCCATAGCTCTGTACCACACTTATCAATGTCTACAATAACACTAGCCTTTATCTAGCAAATCAGTACATTCGGTTTTGGGGTTTAGTGCCCTTCAACTCTTTCCTAGAAAGAAATGTTGTTAAACTAGTTCTATTATAGTTTTTTCTCTACGCTTACATTTTCATAACAAAAATATGTGAGTACAAAATGAAGTAAGTAAATGTTCATCTTAAAGAATACTGGTATTTAAGGCCTAGTGAATTAAGATTAGAGAAGGACTGTTCTCAGCATTACACTCTCAAGATCCATCCATGTTGTCACAAATGTTCCTATATCATCTTTTCTTACCGCCGCATAGTATTCCATTGTGTATATGTACCACAACTTCTTTATCCATTCATCTATCGAAGGACATTTTGGTTGTTTCCATGTCTTGGCCACTGTAAACAAAGCTGCAGTGAACATTGGAGCACACGTGTCTTTATGTATAAATGTTTTCAGATTTTTTTGGGTAAATAGAGAAGGACTATTCTCTTTTCCTCAAAGGGAAAGAAGGTCTACAGGTGAAAGCGCTATGTATCTCATACAGGTCATGAAAATGTTAGCAGACTCAGCATTTTAACATGGGAAAGAAAATGCTTTGATCCCATATGGAAAGTATTTTATAAATTCTTAAATGTATATTAATTATACATGATAATGTATACTATATATTACCATCACCAGGTTCCAAGTTCTCTTACAGACGATGGCAGTCCAGCTCCTACCGGACCACAGTGGCAGCCACCATGCTTGCAGGGCACCCGACTTACTGTGCTACTTCAAGGCAGCATAGTCAAAATGCCACCCTCCTTTGAGGTTTGCCTCAAGCCTTCTCCTCCACAGAGCCTTCCTTAGTCACTCAAACCTTCCACTCTAGCCTGAACTCTTCAATGTTATAAACCACATTGCATATTTCCTTAGATCCTCTGCCATGCCTCTCATAGTATAGAGATTCAATTGATGTTTTCAATGAAAGAAAAGAAGTAAGGAATTACTCTTTTCTTTCATTGAAAGACACTACAGTAGCAACGACTGCTGAAGAGGCAGGATCATAGTTACAAGAAGTCATTAGCCACTAAGATAATTCTCTTTCCTCCATTACTTAAGTATTATGATGCCAGAGCAAAGCTTCCCATCCCACGTTTCTCCACTAATTCACAAATATTTATGAAGCATCTACTACCTGCCAAGCACTGTTACAAGCCCAGGAGATTCCACAGTGAACAAACAAATTCCTGTCCTCATAGAGCTTATGTTCTAAGGAGGGCACAGAAAGCCAACAGAAACAATAGTCAACTACCTGGCATGTTAGAAGATCCTGAGTGCTGAGAGAAAAATAAAGTAGGGAAGGAAACAGGGAGTGGTGTTGAAGCAGGCCTCACTGAGTGGTGACATCTGAGCGAAGAAAGTGGGTTCCATCACCCTGAGAAAGAGCTGGAGGGCAGTGTGGTTTTGGCTGAATGAAGAGGGAGAGCAGTAGGAGATGTGGTGAGACAGGGGAAGGGGGGACAGAACAGGCAGGACCTTGCAGGTTACTGTAAGGATTCTGGCTTTTACCAGGAGGCAGGGGGTCGGGGAGTAGCTTCTGGAGACTTTGAACAGAGAAGTAACATAATCTCACTTGCATTTCTCACCTTCTTCCTGCCCACCCCCTTCCCCAAGGTGCTAGGACTTAGCTCACACTACTCAAATATAGAATTGACATCTTAGCAGTAATGTGTCTCCTGGTCCTTGAACACAGGCTAGCTCTTGATTTATCCAGATCTTTTAATATTTTCTCAGCAGAGTTTTTGCGGTTTTGAGTGTGCAAGTCTTACACATCCTTTGTCAGATACATCCCCGAGTAGTTCATCTTTTTGATGCTATTATAAATGATCTTTTTAAATTTTAATTTCTGATTGTTTATTGCTGGAATATAGAAATGTGATTGATTTTTGTATATTGATCTTCTATCGTGCCATCTTGGTAAACTCACTAGTTCTAGAAGCTTATTTGTGTATTCCATACAATTAAAAATATTTCTGTGGGAATTGAAGATACTTATGAATTTCTTCCACATCTTAGCATCTCCTGGTTCCTTAGTGTTAATTTCCTAGAGCTGCCATGACAAAAGTATCACAAATTGAGTGGCTTAAAACAACAGAAGTTTATTGTCTTATAGTTTTGGGGGCTACAAGTCCAAAATCAAGGTGTTGGCAGGGCCGTGCTCCCTCCAACCTCTAGGGAAGAATGTCTCCTTGCCTCTTCCAGTTTTTGGTAATCCCAGGTGCTCTTTGGCCTCTGGCAGCATAACTCCAGTCCCTGCCCCCTTCTTCACATGGCCGTCTGCCCTGTGTCTGTGTGCCTTTGTGTCTTCATATCATCCTGGTGTCTCTGTTTTCTCTTCTCATAAGGACATCAGTCACTTTGGATTAGGGCCTGTCCTAATGACCTCACTTTAACAGGATTACATCTGAAAAACCTTATTTCCAAATGAAGTCACATTCATAGGCACCAGGGGTTCAACATATCTTCTTGGGGTTACACAATTCAACCCCATAACACATACTTGCAGATCAAAGAACCTCTATCCCTTCCTCTCCTTGCTTTAGTAATTATGATATATTAAATATGAGGTGTGATCAAAAGATACAGTGAATGTTTAAATTAAAAAAATGTATTACAGTAAGACACATTGCCATTTATCTCCCTCAAAATATTCCCCCTCACTTCAAACACACTTATCCCATCATTCTTGCCACTTTCTGAAGCAGTTCTGGAAGTCCTCTTTTGTGAGTATCTTTATCTTCCATCATGATAACGCCCCATGTCACACATTGCTTCTGGTAGGGCAATTTCTGTCAAAAAAAATTATGGTGTGTCCTCATCCACCTTATTCACTGGATCTGGCACCATTTGACTTCTGGCTCTTCCCCAAAGTCAAAATGACCATGGAAGGAAACTGTTTTTAATCGATTCAGCACATCGAGGCAGCCACAACAGCGCAACTAAAGACCCTCATGAAAGAGGACTTCCAGAACTGCTTCAGAAAGTGGCAAGAATGATGGGATAATGTGTTCGAATCAAGGGGGAGTATTTTGAGGGGAATTAATGGCAATGTGTCTTTTACTATAATAATTTTTTTTTGTTATTTAAACATTCACTGTATTGTTTGATCACATCTCATATATTTACCAAGCACCTGCCTGATACTCTTCCTGTGTAAAAATGCCCCTGAGTTATGAGGCTTCAAATTATGTAAAACTAATTAGGTAATAACCTTAGAAATTCTGCAGTTAGATCAATTGAAGTATTTTAGCTCTATTTTTGGATTGAGAGGAGTTAGAAATAAATACTCAGGCCATTGACAATAAGAGAATCCCAGTATGAGTGTAGTACATACTATGTTTCCACGAAAATAAGACCTAACTACAAAATAAGCCCTAGCATGATTTTTCAGGAGGTCATCCCCTGAACATAAGCCCTAATGCGTCTTTTGGAGCAAAACTTAATGTAAGACCTGATCTTATTTTCAGGGAAACACGGTACTTAGGGGGGGAAAAAAAATACAGCCTCATGTTGTTTTTATGAAAATGTAGCCTACAGCTTTGTAAAATGGTAGAATCATAAATAATT
The DNA here is from genome assembly GCF_057876585.1 of Rhinolophus sinicus. Lineage (NCBI taxonomy): Eukaryota > Metazoa > Chordata > Mammalia > Chiroptera > Rhinolophidae > Rhinolophus > Rhinolophus sinicus. The sequence goes on from NC_142502.1 coordinate 23,746,348, forward strand.
GTGAAGCCAAGCAAATCTTTTATGTATTTAATACATTTGATAAGTGGAAGAGTTTGAGGTGTTACGGCTTATGCGTAAATTCTCACAGCAATGACCATTTTTTGAGCACCTGCCATATGGATAGTTCTCTGCCAAGTTCTGGCCTGCCTTTGCCTAGTCTCTCACCTCAGAGAGCAGAGCACTTGGAAATATTTGTTGAATGATTAGGTCCTCACAACAGCTGCCCAGAAGCAGTAATGTCCCAGCTTTAGCGGTGGAATCTGAGCTACCAGGAAGTCACAATGCTGTCCCCTAGGTCTCACAGGTAGCAAGTGGTGCCAGGTCTGTCTGGATCCTAGACACTCCTCCATGTAGAGTCCCTCCCATGGTTAACCTGTTCCTGAAACACAGAAGGGTAGGTTTTCATTGTTGTTGCAAATTTCACTTCAAAAGCCTCTCAGCCTCATTCAAGGATTAAAAATAAACATTAAATAAGTGTTGGGAAAAGGGTAACAAGAATCTGGAAAATCTTATAGTGAGTGTTGTCCCTCTGTTTGGAAAAGTCATTAGAGCTGTTTTTGGAGATATTCTCATTTTCCCTTTTGCTTTTGAGGTAAGATTGCCCTTTCTTGTCCCTTTAAAGTTAAGTATAGCCATGGGGCTTGTTTTCTCCAAAGAAATGGGAGCGGAAGTAAACCCTGGGTGCTTCTGGCAGAAGTTCCAAGGGCCGATGTGCAAGGTCCCACGTTCTAATGCATTGCCCTGTGACTGAGGTAGAAGTTCACTCTGCCGGGCCCCTGAGTGACTGGTGAGCAGAGCCCTTGTTAGCTCTGCTTGAACGAGGTGAATGTCCAGGAATCTTCTGGTTGTGTTAAGCCACTGAGATTTTTGAACTGTTTCTAACTGCTATACAGTCTAGCTTATTGTGACTGATTCAATAAATTTAGGAACAAAACATAGAAAGTGGAAGTTCATCATGGATTTCTAGTAGAGAAAACTATTTCGAAAAGAACTCTTTAAAGCTTCTTGCAATAGACTCTATTAACGTGTCTAAAATATTAACATGAGAAGTCTAAAGAATAGCTTTAATGAGTGAAGATTTGGAGGTCAAAGCAGTATTAAATTCATGAGATGGTTAGATAACCATCTAGTTCTATGATATTATTATTTTTATTATTATTATGATTACTGCTGTTGTTGTTATTTGTATTTAAAACTTTAGTCTACCAAGAAATGTTTGTCCACTGTTCTTGCACTGAAGAAAATAGTTGGACATGAAAGGAAAGAGGAGGAAATTTCTGGCTGGGAAACCAGAGGATACAACGAACAGTGACACCTTTATCTAAGCAGAACAATAATGGGGTTTTACTCTAAATTTCTGTTGCAAGGGGAATATGTGTTAAAGACAGATCTTCTATTACATTTAGTATCTTGTTTCTAGCCTGTAGTTGCTGGCATAATCTGGCTTTAAATTATTCTTTGCCTTTCAGTTACTCAGTTTAGTGTTTGAAAAGTCTTTGTTTATTCATGATGGCTTGAACTTACTTATATCTCACTCTACAGATAATAAACTCGGATTTTAATCAACAAAACCATGGTTTTAGACACTAAGAGCTGTTGCAACTTGACAAGAAAAATTTTTTTAGATTTCCCCTGGAGTTGGAATAAGTGATAATGGCTATTAATGAATTTACTAGATTTCAGAAATTTGATAAGAGTCAGAAAATTGGTCATCTGTCATAAATTTATGTGGCTGAGTTTAATCTTAGATCCAACATTTCCTTTGATAGTCTACTATTTAAACATTTCTGTGATATAAACTTCATTGTTTAAAAAGGAGGCATTGTCTTTTAAACTAGGCACAAAAGGTGACACTGTATGTACTAATAATTGACAGACTTTCATGCTTTTAACATATGGATAATTTTGCAATATTTTGGTATTTTAAGATTTAACATGCATCAAGTAGTTTTAGCTATTTTTAATATTTTGTCAAGAATAACAGAACTAATATCACCTTTGGAGAGAATCTAGCTCTGTAATCCTTATTTTCTAGCAAAGGAATCTTTTTCAAATACAATCTGACATGGTACCCAATACATAAAGCAGAATTTTAAAATTATAAAATTTTATAATTCCAAACTTATACTTACTATAGGGTCAGTTAGTGAGAGGAAAAAGACTATTTTGACCAACAGAAAGACTTAGTTTAAAAGGGCCTTGTCCTTCACTTTGTATTTTGTTTTGCTTGGCAAGTATTTGAAAATACTGAATTACATGGTAAGTAGTTGCAAGTGGTAACCGTTTTTATTGGTTTGTTTTACAAGGTTCACCCTGAATTTTTAGGAGACTTCAGTTTTATAGGACCACAGAAAAGTTAATATAGTAGCACAAGTTAATGAAATGTAAAACTATTGAGCTTGAGTGCTTTTTTTTTTTTATCCTAGCTTTAAGGTAATTTTTAAAAAAATCAAAACATTTACAGAATCCCAAAACTGCACAGAACAGCTTTTGAAAACTACTAATCATGCTTTATGTAACACTATCTCTGTAGCGAGTATAGATTCTGATTGTACTTTTTTTTTTTTTTTTTAAGAGAAATTGTCAAATATCTCTCATTGAAAACGGTTGGAATAGCATGAGTAAATCCTCATTAAAAAAATAAGTTGTATTCTGGAAGTTTCAGAATTTTCTTTTTAATGTCCATTTTGCTCAATATTAAGAGGGGTTACCAGTGCAGCTCACAAATTATGTAGCCTATAAGTGACTGCAGTAATAATATTTAGCTCTCTTTTCATTATGTGTGCCTTTTTATGTTAGTTTGGCATTCTAAAAGAGCTTCAAGACTATTTCCATGGGATTTTTAAAAATCTGATTTGTAGTCCTGGATTGGAAACTTGCTCTATCCACTGCCACTGTGGGATAGAAAAAAAGAGTGAGGGCTTTTTTTATTCCCCAGTTGGAGAATTTTTATACCTCCACTAAAGCCACTGCTTGTCTCCTCTTTGAGAAATAACCATAGATCCTAGTGTTATAAAGGATTTCTGAAGATGCCCTACTTTGGTCCTGTGCCTTTAGGTGCATAGTTTTTTAAAGCTGTGCAAAGAGGAAACTTTTCCAAACACAATTTGCAGTCCTTTAGTAAGCTGGATATTTAAAGGAACTCAGTGGCGACTGCTTTTGCAAGGCAAATGCTCCTCTAAGATGGCGCCTGGGTAATTGGAAAGCTCCTGGGGCTTAAAAAAGCTATTAGAACTCTTTTTGCAGCACTTGCCTGTCTCCCACCCCACCCTACCCCCCACCCCCTTACCCCCCACTGATGAGCGTAATCAATTCAATAATTCCTCCTGAAAGACAATCCCTAGTCTCTAAGCAGCCAGTGGCCTCAGTCCCCCTGTGTGCCAGGGCGCCATGCCCCCTACTTACCTCCCACTCAGTGCTGCCAGGCATTCCTCTGTGGACTGGCAGACATCTTAGCCTGCCACCAGCTTCATATGAAATTCCACTCAGTGATTATAGGCTGTTTAGCATCAAAGTTAAATTGAGAACAAAAAATGAGAGCATTGTAGTCCATGATTTCTCATGTCACTTCCAAACGATGAATCTAGGAAACAAGCGTAGCATGAAGATTGCTTGTGGTTTTTGATGTTGAATTACAAAATCAATTGTTGTGTGTCAAAAATTATAGTAAGACACTGGTTCAAAATCTGAGTCCACTGCTTACTTGTATAACATTACAGAAGGAATAATTTAATTACCCTCAGCCTGGCTAAGGGTTATTGTGAAGTCTGAAGGTAATCCCTTTAAAGTATATATTAACATGGTGTGTCGTGTATAGTAGGTGCTTTACTAATTCTTCGTCATTTTTAATCATCCTTTTCATTATTAATATTATTATTTTGAAGTTCTATTATGCCTAAAGAAATATTACTAGAAAAGGTAGCTAATGAGGAGTAAACAGATTCTGGTTTTTAATACCTTTTCTCCCTCCCCACCTGTCGCTCTGCAGAATGTGATAAACTGCGGCGGGATGGCTACCGGAGTTCTCAGTACTACTCCCAGGGACCCACCTTTACCGCCAACTCTAGTCCTCTCTGTGATGAGTATCAAGATGAGGATGAAGAAACAGAGCAAAAGGTAAGGCTTCTGAATTCAACATGGGATCCTGACTGGATTCCAGAACAGACAAAGGACATAAGTAGAAAAACTGAAATCAGAACAAAGTCTGTTTTTTAGTTAATAGTATTATCCCAAGTTATTTTTGTAGTTTTGAAATGTACTTTGATTATGTAGCATGTCAGCATTAAGGGAGATTGGGTGAAGGGTACACAGGAATTCTCAATATTATCTTTGTAACTTTTCTCTAAGTCTAAAATTAGTCTTTTTTTTTTTTTTTTTAAGGTAAGGTCCTGATCCAAGGAATTTGTTAAAGGGGCATAATGAGTGTATTTGTGTATTTTGAATATTCTCTTTTGAGTAGAAGTAAAAATCTTATTACTGTTTCTTTGCTTTTTCATGTGATCAAGACCCCAGTTAGATTACGAAGATCTCAAAGTACAACAGGAAAAAGTCATTGCTTCACACTAGTCAGTGTTTTCACGTAGATCAAACATAGGCAGGGCTTTTGCTTGTTATAGCACTGGTCAATTCTCTTTTATGATGCTGTTTCATATTTGCATTCCTTTTTCTCATGCCATCTCTTGTGCTTTGTACAAATTACTTAAGACAAATATATTTTCTCGGTACTAAATGCACATGAAAGAATAAAAATGTGTGGAGATTTTTAACTTCCATAGTTTTATTTTTCATTTTATTTAGTAGTGTTGACTTACACAAATTACTAAACAAATAAGGTTTAATGAACAGGGTTTGGTTGAGAAACCATTTTAAATTAAGAAATTTTTCAGTGGAATTAGTTCAATATATCAATGTCTTAATGTTTGGAGAACATTATTCAAAATATATTATCTTTCCTCAAGTATGTAACATCAGAGAAAAAAAGTAGATAACAGTTGATCAAAAATTACTACCTTAAATTTATAGTTTTCTAATTAGGTTAGTCCTTTGAGTCTCCAAAATATACAAAGAAAGTCTCTCTATAATACTCAAAGCAGCTATTTCAAAATTGATCTGGTCTTTAGTTTTAAAAACTTATTTTTTCTCTTTTTGGAATAAGTAAGAAAAATAAAAATCAGAATGTGAATTATATAGTGAGGATTTTGTTTTATTTTGATTTAAAAACTTTTTCAGTTTTATTGAAGTATAATTTACAAATAAAATTGTATATATTTAAAGATGATTTGACGTATGTGTACTTTGTGAAATAATCATGATCAGGTTAATTAACACATTATCACCTCACATAGTTACCGTGTGTGTGTGTGTGTGTGTGTGTGGTGAGAACACTTAAGATCCACTCTCTTAGCAAATTTCAGGTACACAACGTAGTATTATTAACTGTAGTCACCATACTGTACATTAGATCCCAGAGAGCTTACTCATCTTAAACTGAAGGCTTGTACCCTGATCAATGGTGTCTCTCCATCTCCCTCATCCGTGATATATATATATTTTTTAATCCAGATATACTTTAGCCTTTCACTGATGCACAGAGAAGAAAGAGCTTTCAGTTTATAGTGGGACCCAGTGACACAGAGGTAGTTTCTGGGTGCAGCGTGATTATACAAGTTGTGAATATCCAGGAGTACACAGTCTCCTGGTGGCAAATTGGCTTTACCAAGACAACATCCTAAGATCTTCTGGAAGACAGTAATGTAGTTTCTAAATTCTCACATAGCTATTTACTTAACCATGACACTTAAATCTGAGGGAAGTTAAGTTTCTATGGAGTAGTTTCTACTCCTGTGTGCATTGCCACAGACCCCTCCAGGCAGCCTTCTTCCGAATGTGTGAGAGAGTGTGGACAAATCATTACCCCTAAGAAAACAAGACTCCTGCCACGTTGAAAATGAGTCAGCAGATAATGATCATATGTAAAGGAATAGTGTGTGTGTGTATACACACACAGATGAATGTCATCCTTTATGTGATATGACGTGTCGTATCTTAGTAAGCATAAGAAGTACCTTGGTATGGTTTGGTAGCACTGGGACCACTAGAGTGGGAACCCGAGGTGATTGTAGGACCTTAGACAGATCTCCTCTTGGGACCACAGGTTCCTTCTGTAAAATGGGAGTGTTGGACTATGGAGGAGCCTTCCCTAGTGTGTATGCTAACGGGGAGACTGTGTCCTGGGCTCCCCAAAGACCTTGAGTTACAGGCTCTGTCACAGCGGCTGGACTCATGGCCGTCCTATATTTGAGCCCTCGTGAAAGCACTTAGCTGCTTTCAAATCTTACCTTCCTTCACTGTTACATATCCTTGGCTGAAAGTATTTTGAAATCCTTGGAATATATTGTTAGTGACATTTAAGGGAAACTTTTTTCTTAAGTGTTTAGAACCAAGTTGCGTATGTTCAAAAATTTCTAAATCATTAAGTCCAAATGTCCTCTCAAGATAGTTTCTGTCATGAAATTTGTTTCAGAATAAAATACAAGTCAAATCATGTAATGTATCAATTAATTATAAAGATTATATATTAATTAAAAATCAACTAACAAATTATACATGATATTACCCCGTCACATTAACTTCCTTCCTTCCTTCTCCCTCTCCCTCTCTCCCTCCCATCCTGCTCAGCTTTCATCTGTTACCCTACATCATTCAGTGTTGTATTAACTTCTGCAATTTCTTGGATCCATGAAGCAACAAAAACTCCCCCACTTCCCATCCCACTGTTGTATATCTAATTTGATGGTCTTGGAGCACATTCTCCATCTTTTTGTTTATTCATAATTATTGGGTTAATTACAGTGCTCTGTACCAGAGTATATGCTTTTTTCTTCTTCTTCACTATATAAAGTTAACAAGACTTAGCAATGCTTTCAGTGACAAGGGTGGTATGGAAATTAACCTTCGTATGTCCTTGTGATTTCTCTCCTACTTTCTATGGGTCCCTCTCCCTAACTAGAGCTCGAGTATCTTCAGGTCAAAGTGAGGATTCATTCGAGTGCATCTCACACAGTGTTTCGTGCATGATTAGCTGCTAAGCTGGCTCATTCATTCAGTAGTCATTTCCTGAATAGTTACTACTAAGTAAACATTCACTACTAAGTGAACCAGAAGTCGTTATTAATCGTTGTGACCCTCACCACCAGTCACCATATCGCGATGTTGCGCTGATGCTTCCAAGCTATGCAGCCACTGGTGGTGGGAATTTGGAACAAGACATGTTCCTTTATTCCTCCGCAGTGTGTTCCTCAACAGAGCTACTTTAAGCACAGAATTATAACTCATTTTTCAAACAAGTATTTATTAAGCACCTCCTGTGCCAGGGACTATCCTAGGTGCTGGGTATGTAACAATGAAGCAAACGAAAGAAATCCTTGCCCTCAGTGGTACTTTGATTTAATGGTTAGACACTGAGAGTAAATAAACAATGATGCTGTACTAGAAAATGATATGTGCTCTGCAGTAAAATAAAGCAGAATAAGACAGAGGAGAGGTTGCAATTTCAGATTAAAAGGGTATGCCTTCCTGAGCAAAAAGGTGACCAGGGTTAAAAGAATGAGCCACACAGAAATCTTGGAGAACATTAGAACATTCCAAGAAGAAGAAGCAGTCAGTGCAACAAATGTTTCTTAAGGATATATGATATATACCAGATACTGCAACATGCAAAGATTAATAAGATATCTGTACTTGCCTCAAGGAACTTACAGGTCTTGAGTAGGGAGAACTAACCAGAAAAATGTTTTGTATATATATTACCTGCTACAATAAGTATTTGTCATATAGTAACATGTGAAAGAGGAATTCTTCTGACTTTTCTGACTTGGGCAGTTGGGAGATGGGGGAGGGCTTGGGAGAAGGTGAGGTGTGTAAGAGGAATAGTTACAGGGCTGTTGTAACGGCTGAGACATACTAAGGACCTAGACCAAAGGAATGGCTCTGTGAATGGCGAGGAAGCGGGAAGTTAAGAGATGAAGTTAAGACATGGTGGCATTCTAGGAGTTAGGAGACAGATGTCGAGTCTTAGCTCTGCCACTTGCTGTGTTTCTTTGGATGTATCACTTGACCCTTCAGTGCGTTCGTTTTCTTATATAGAAAGTGGAGAGTGGAATAAAATTTCTCTCTCAGCTCTTTTTGAGCATGCTGTTCATTCATTTACTCAATAAATAATTATTTAACGTCTCCAATATGCCAAGCATTGTTGTAAATCCTGAGGATCCATCAAGTGAAAATGACAAAGGCCCTGCCATCAGAGGGAAAATGATGGTAAACAAACAAGTATAATACCAAGTGGTGACGAGCATTATGAAGAAAAATAAAACAATAGTAAGGAGAGTTACAGAGAGACAGGGCTGCTATTTTAGATGGAGTGTTTAAGAAGGACCCTCTGAGGGTGACATTAGGGCAGACTTCGGAATGAAATGTGGGAAAACGCATGTGACTATCTTTGGGAAGAGTTTTCTAGGAAGAAGAGATCCTAAGTGCAAAGGCCTGGAGACAGTAATATGGTTATTCTGTGGGAGGAATAGCCAAAGCGGACTATAACCTGAGTGGCGGGCGGTGCGTAAGGGGAACAGAAGTGATAATGACTTTGGAGAGATGACTAAGGGCCAGATAACATAGGACCTAATCAGCCATGGTATGAACTTTGGATTTGTTCCTGGATGAGATGGAGAGGCACTGGTGGAATTGAGGTGGAAAGTAGAGTGATCTGGTGTACAATTTCATGCAATTTGTCTGGCCACTGTATGGAGACAAGACTATAGAGAGTTGAAGATGGAAGCAGAGATGAGTCAATAGGCTATGGCAATAATCCAGGCAAGATATGGATGGTGGGGGCAGTAACCTAGGCCAGATACAGACCAAGGTGGCACTGGTGGAGGTTCTAGGTTTATTCTGAAAGTAGATCCTACAAAACTTGCTGTAGGAGAAAAAGATGAGTCAAAGACAATTCCATCTATCTTTCCAGCTTAATCCATCTAGAATCCCATTACAAAAATTATTTGACCTCATGAGAAATTCGAATCTATTGACTGTACTCTCTTCCTGCCCTCCGTCATTCTTCCCCAGCTTATGTTATTCGCACATGTATTCAACTCTGCTGGCCCCTCTCTCCTTCTGCCAGTTTCCTGGAGAAATCCAAACTCCAGTCTGATCCAACTCTCCCCCTGCTCTGCACTAAAGCCTTACTTACTAGTGAAACAAGTGTAGAGAAAAACACAAGGTTATGTTGGCTGGTCTCACTATAGATGTCGGACCTTAAACCTGAAGTGCTGCCCAGCCATCCTTATTAACTCATGAATTCACTCTTCCAGTCTCCCAAATTGTATTTTGCACCTTCTTCTGAAATCTTCAAACACCACTTTCTTTGCTTTACTCTCAGACACCGTCTTTGAGACTTACTGCACTAGGGGGGGAAACAATCAGAAGGCATGTTCTTTCACAACCAAACTTATCAAACTGCTTGCATCTGTTCCTATAAACTACTGACCCTTTCCTGCCATTGCAGTTGGTGAACAGTCCTTGCTTCTGTTCTGCCTTGTTGAACCCCATGTGCCTAGACTAGGACCTGGCACGTAGTAGGCCCTCAATATTTTTCCGGTGGAATGATTAAGGCTAACCTCTCAAGGACTTCATACCTGTAATTTACCCCTTCTCTCTTTTGCCTAATCAATTTTCTGTCTTTAGTGCATCATAACTGTCATTATATAAACATGCTATATTTTCTTTCATCTTGAAGAAAACCCTCCTTTGACCTTTCATCCTCCTCCAAATTCTGACACATTTTTCAGTTCCTCTTTATAATAGAACTTCTCCAAAGAGCTGTCTAGACTTGCTGTCAGCAGAGCCTTTCCTCACCAGCTCCTTTGAACCCCCTTCAAACAAACTTTTATCCGCAGCACGCTACTGAAACTATTCTTGTTAAGTCCACCCATCACTTCTACATTGCCAAATCTAATAGTTAATTCTCAGGCCTCCTCTTACCCTCTCAGCAGCATTTGACATACTTTATTATTTCTTTCCCCTTAAAATACTTTCTTTGCTTGGCTTTCATGAGACCACACACTCCTGGTTTTCCTCCTCCCTCATTGGCTAGTCATTTGCTGCTCAGTCATTTGCTAGATGCTCTTCCCCCACATTGGTATAACATAGTACCTCTGCTTCTCTGGAACAGACTCACTCCTTGGGTGATTTCATTGAGTCCTGTGGTGTTAAATTCCATGTATTGAAGTTTCCCAAGTTTTTATCTCTAGTTCAGACTCATGCATTTATCTGCTTGCTCTCTATCTCTACTTAAATGTCTTACAGGTATCTTAGTTATTCAAACCCGAATATGTGACTCACATTCCTATATACCTATGTATTTATCTATCGGTAGATAAATAAATAGGTAGATATAGATAGATCTGTTCCTTTTATAGTTTTTCCCTACCTCAGTAAGCCACAACTTCATTCTACCAGATGCTTAAGTCAAAAACGTTGGGTGCATTCTTATTCTTTTCTTTTTCTCATACCTTCAGCAAATTCTATAGGATTACCAATTCCTGAACCACTTCTAAAGCCTCAATTCAGATATCACGTAATGATTAAGTCCAGGGTATGTCCTTGAGAGTGGGGGCTGAGGCACTTGGGAGGTGAGGTTGAGAAGGATCAGAGTAGGCATTAGGTAGAACAGCTCTGGGGCTATTAGAGTTAACCAAGAGTTCTAACAGGAGTAGCAGTGGAGGGAGGCAGAGGTAGGATCACAGAGGGGCAGTGATAACTGAAGGGGCTTTAATTGCATAGCTAATAGGAAGTTACTAGCACATTTTTTAAGTAGAGGATTTTATGATTAGGAATAAAAATTGTATATATCACTTTTTGTTAGATGGAGTTATTTAGATGATGATAAAACTAATTTTCTAGTTTATGTAATATACCAAACCTGACTTCTAGAAAGGGAGTATTTTAACAGACTGATTTCTACTTACACAAATAGAGAAATATTATCAAAGATAACACCAAATTGACAAAAACATGGTCATTCTGTGAGGTGATGTCTGTGTTAATTAACCTTCTTGTGGCAATCATTTCACAAAATATACATCCATCAAAGCATACATTGTACACCTTAAACTTACACAATGTTATATGTTAGTTATATCTCAATAAAGCTGGAAAACTGTGAAACTGTAAAAAAAAACTTTGAGCAAAATTGGAAAAAAAAAAATCAAACCCAGAAGGTTTCAAGAGGGTTGTACTAAAATTTTTAAAGAGTAGGTTAATCTGATGCTTAACTTGTAGAGCAAAAACCAAGAAGGAAAAGGTGTGATTTCTTTATTAATAAATTAGTTTAACACTGATGCTAAAACCTGACAAAATTGCACAAAATGGAAAATTAACTGGCCAATCTCACTCATGAATTTTGGCATTAGAAGTCATTAAATAAAACGTTAGGAAACATAACCTAGCAGTTTATTATAAGACAAATACTCCAAATCCACCTGGATTTATTTCAGTAGTAATGCACAGGATGTCCCGTGTTAGGTTATCCAGTCATGTGATCATTATACGAATAGTTTTGAAGAGAAAAATCAGATCAAAACCATAGATATTGGCAAGGTATTGGATAACATTTAACAGCCATTCTTGATAATAACACTCAATAGCGTAGGAACAAGTGTATACTCATAACTGAACAACATTTATCTGTCTTGTCACCAAATCCAACATAATTTTTAATGGACCATTCTCATTAAAATGAGGCACAAGAGAGGGACATTCACTGTTACTATTACTGCATTGCATGGGAAGAACTAGCCAGATCAGTTAGAAAAGCTGTGGAATAAGAGGTGCAAAAATAGGAAAGATTGGGATTATGTTATCATTCTTTGTACGTGGTAAGTTTGTACACTTGGTGAATCCAGGAAAATAAAAATTTACAACTATCAATAGCGGAATTCAATGACATAGTAAGGTACAAAATTAACATATAGAAATGAATTTTCATACCTACAAAGACAAGTTAGAAGATATGATAGAAAAATCTATTTAAAATATCTATAGTTGACAAAATAGGGATAAATTCAATAAGAAAAGTATAAGATGTATATGAAAAACATTGTAAATACTATAGAAGAACACAAATGAAATTTGAATAAATCAAAAAGCATGTGCTCTTAGATTAGAGGACTCAATATCAAAAAGCTGTCAATTTTGCCCAAGTGAATTTATAAAATTAACACAATACCAGTAAAAACTTGAGTAGTTTGGTTTAGTTTTGGTTTGGTTTGGAGTTATTTTGGAGGGTGGGAGGAGGAAGGAGAGAAGTAGAGAATCGATCTGAGGCCCATAACTGGGCAAGCTGTGCGATAGACGAGCCGTGAGGAAGGAGAACTGGCCAGGTACTAAAATGGAGAGTCAGGAATGACTCCAGTGAGGCCCCTGACCCATCAGACGAGGAGGACAGCATATTAAAAACAGTATGTAAAGTCCAGAAATAGAACTCAACCTTCATGGCATTTAATATATGATCATGTTGGCATTTGAAATCAGATGGAAATCCAGTCACTGTAAAGGAGCTCCCAGCCAGCAGTATGGTCTCCATGTTAAGACCAGGGCCCCTAATTGCAATCCATGTTTCTAAAAAATGGCTGTAACAGTTGGGGTCATTTTTAAATACAGAGTATGTAGAAGTCAGGTAAGACGGAAAATTCTATTGGTAAAACCCTTTTCCTTGGATTTCCTAGGTAGGAGGTGGAGGTGGGGGAATGGTAAGGAGAGCAGAAGAAGGGACACAGAAGTTAAATGCTTAGGAAAGCTTAGGCTCCAAATGTGCTGACATCAAAAGAGGTAGAATGAAAAGCATCTGATTTGCATTCAACAACCATTAAGCGTCTCTTACGTGCTTAGGATAGAAGCACTCTCCTAAACTGAGAGTTGCTAATAAGGCAAAGGTTAAGTATAATATAAATTAGAACAGAGAACCTAGGAGGCATCTGTTCTGGTTATTTATTCTAGATGATTGCTCTAGAATAATTATTCTAATGCAAGACATTTACCAAGTAAGACTCGAGTTTATGGTATGAAGAAAGGTATTTTGCTAATGATATCCACATATATCTTTCAAAGTAGTGATGTAGTGCGGCAAGAAAAAACTAGTTTGAAATATTTCCAACTCAATTTGTTGTGTATATCATCTAAATATTAAACATGCTGCATGAGAAATGCTGTCTGCAAAGGGATTTAGAAATCCCACAAAATACCCTTTTATTCATCTGTGCAATCAAAAGTCATTGCTTTAGTGTTGTTCTAGTCTTGACATTTTTTTGTTCTTTTAGTTTTCAGTGTGTACCAGGTGCTACCAAAGAGGGTATTCAGGTATTTGAAGGAAGTTCAATTATAGATGCCAGAATACTTCCTGTGAGTTGATAGGGCAATTTCTCCAACTGCCTTTGTTGGAGGTTATATTTGATGATATGTTCACTGAATCACAGAAACATCCATAGAGGCCTCATTGTCCCAGCAGAAAGGATGTCAGTCATGAGTTACTCAATCACTTGTGTAAAATTCGTCTGCAAACAGATAGATAGGACTGGGATTATGGCAATAAACGGTTGGCTTTAATGGTACTGGTAGAAACTGAAATTTTCTATTTCCTGTTATTCTCTAAACTGGCATCTCGGGATCTATTTTAGTCTTCATTGATAAGAAATATTTAAATCAAAGGAGGACTTTGAAGAAGACAAAAGGATGGTAGCTTTGCTCTGTAATTAATTGCAAATGTCGGAGGCTTATATAACATGATGTTTGAGAGTACCGGTTTGTGGCTGTTTTCCCACCTGTTGATCCTGAGTGGCCTTGGGAAAATTGCTTCTCCCTGTGAGTTTCAGTTTCTTCAACTGTAAAGAGTTATAAAACACATGCTCTGGTTTGCAGCTGTTACCCTGTGTAATTATTAATAGCGCCCCCTTCCCTCTCAAAGGCATCTGGTTTTGATAATAAATTACATGACTACCTTACCTACCTTGGAGGGGTGTTGTGAAATTGAAGTGAGTTTATATTTGTAAAGTCCTTAGCTCGGTGCCTGGTGCATAGTATATGCTCAAATAATGATGATTAGTATTATTAAATTGCTTGTTTTTTTCAAACCAGACTTCAAGGAAAATGACTCGTGGACAATGTCTGTGTTTATGAAAATTTGGCCACTCTTCCAGTCAATCTAAGTCTTGTATTCCACCCACGTAGAATTTCGTGCCTAAAGCAATGAATTTGAGAGGCTTTGGCAACTACTAAACAGTGTCTGATTGTGGGTCTTCTCAGGTTATCTGTATGTCGAACTACCAGCAGTTATACCAGTAATAACTTTATAATAATAGAAAACTTTAGAAGATTTTCAGAACTTGTTCACAAATTATATTTTGTTTTCCACAAGAACTCCCTTGAAATAGGTATGTTAATAATTATTGCTATAATTTTAACTGGGACATTTAATCTGGAAACTGAGACTCCGGATTATGAAATAACTTGCCCGAGTACATAGCTAGAACGCATCAGGGAGGACACGAATGGACGAATGGAGGGCTTCTTGGTTTGTATTTCTTTTCTTTTCACTACACAATATTGGTTAAATAAAAGGGCAAGATTACTAATTTACCCAAGTTCCTTTTCATTATGCTTACTATTGTCGTTCTCCCCTCCATCTTTGACTCGTCTGGTATTCATTCACTCATGACAATTTTTCAAAAACCGTTTAAGTGCTGCTTGGTCTCTGTGTATGGACAGTCCCTGGTGTAGGGTAGCTGATGGTCGAGAAGCCATTTATGATGACTTGAGATGCAGTCTTTTGTTACCGGGTCTCTGGATGAGTAATTTCAGGACACAGTGGAAACACAAAGGAGTCAGAACTGCTTGTGATTTGTAGCCCCTTGTTACTCTGTATCATTGCAGGTAAGGATGAGAAGATGGGGGCCTGTCATTTCCAAGGCTTTATGCATTCAAACCAGTGAGGGTGCTTCTAGTAATTCGTTCCAGTTTTTACACACTGAGACTGAGATCTTTCTCTGTTTTAAAACAGTGTTATTGAGGTATAATTTACATAAAATAAACTACACGTATTTAAATTATACAATTAAATAACTTGTGACATATGTGTACACGCAAGATTCCATAGCCACAATCAAGAAAGTGAATACGTCCTTCACTTCCAGAAGTAAACCAGGATTTAACTCCAGAGCTGATGCCAGAGTCCCTGTTTTCCCTCCAAAAATTAGTACATGGGGGATTGAGCCTTAGCTACAACCCGTTCCTCCTAACCACTCTCTCATGGGGAGTTTTGAATTGTCAAGGTAATACAAAGAACGTCTTTTACAACCCAATTGTCTGTCAATAAAAGAATTAATAAATAAATGTGGTATTGGGATAGAATGTATACTCCAGTGAAATCAATGAATTACAGGCTCACACAACATAGATGTGTCCTAGAAACATGATAACGGGTAAATAAGTAAATAACACTACAAAGAGAATGATACCCTTTTTTTAAACGTCAGAGCAAATATAACCATGTAATTTAGGCATATTTATACACACAAGTAACAAAAGTATCAGAATGATTAACACGCAGTTCAGGAGAGTGGATACCTGTGGAAGAAGCAGGGAGAAGCACGAGGTAGATGCAATTATTGGTAGTATTTTAAGCATGGGTTTCGAGGCGAGTTCTTAAATATTCATTATGTTATGTTACATATTTGTATCCATGATTTATTCTAATCAAAAGATCATTAAAAACAAGAAATTACCCTACCAAGCTTCAACATTTACACTCCAATTAACTATTTTCATTATTTTGAGGAAAAGATCACTTAATATGGGATAGTTTAAATCCAAACTATTTGAATTCAATGCATGGTAAAAAAGAAAAAAAAAGTTTATAGAGCCCTTGATAAAGGGTCTAGGTTTGTAGTAAAGGGACTAATATACCGAATAGGAGAGAAGGAACAATTAGTTATTTGATAACGTGGATGTGAAAACCACCACCTGTCCATCAGCATGGAGTTGCTGGGTGGGTGGGCTATGAACTGTGTGACTGTGTGGATCCATTTCCACCACTCCTGGTTTTCTTTGTTGTTGTTATTGTTGGATCAGGGGTGGGGTGGGGTTGGGGATGGGGTGGGGAGAGGAATAGGAGAGCACAAATTAAGTCGGGATCTCTCCTGTCTTAAGTGTATTGAAGGTAGAAGAAGCAGCACACAGCCAAAAAAGCTACAACAGTTTTGACACCTTATTAAACTATATAGAATCTTGAACATCAAGAGTCAACCCAGGAGAGATTTAATTCTGAGAGAAAAATCACCAAAGACTGGATAAGTGTAATCATGTGCAGAAAAGACTAGAATGTATGTTGGTGTCCTCTTAAATCGTGCTCTAGGTAGTTTCATCTGTTCTACCTCTATTTTTATGTAATACTTGCTAAATGAATGCCAAGGTTAGCACTGTTTATAATTACATTTTCTAATTTTTAAAAGATAACACACACACACACACACACACACACACACACGCCTGGGCTAATCTGTGTTTCACAGTGAAGCACACTTTTTGGTAACTTGGCTCTTTCCCAAAGAGACCATATTTCAGGCTCCACTGTCCATCTGGTGGGAGCTTGTCTGATTTCCAGACAGGACCTAGTCGTCTCTGAAATACAGGTCTCTCCTCATCCCACGTCTACAACACAACTGCTGGTGTGGCAGGTGATCTCCCTCTCTAAATGAAGTCATTTGACACGAGGAGTTGTGGTGTCTTAAGTTTCACTCTCCAGTCCTGGCAGGACCAGAGTCTGGGCTATTGACCGAGAAACAGGTTTAAAAACTGCAATGAAGTTCTGAAAGCAAACTTTAAACTCACTGTTTAAAGGAATGATTTACCCTGCACTGAGGGATTCCCTTAACATGAAGCATGACTATGCTGCTGGAGTTATTCCGTTCTCAACACAGGACCTTGAGTTGCTCAAAACCTCCAGCTGCTACGTGACAGAACAAGGCTGCTGATGTTACTTTTACCTGCAGAGTACCGTGCTCCACCCACTGCACTGCACTGCCGGCCTCTGTGGGTTTTCCAAAGGTTCTGTTCTCGTTTACAGATGTAAATGGAGAGTTTAATTTTAGATCAGAAAACACAGCAATGGATTGCAAATATTGCCAAGTTGTTATTTTACACTTGAACAGAGAGACTTTGGAGTCAGCTCTGGGTTCTAATTCCAGGTTGCCCACTTGTGAACTTCCCAAAAGGAACGTTACTTGACTCCATTTCCTTATTCATAAAATGAAGCGAATGCTGTGAAAATGAAATGAGGGACCAATTCCTAGAATGCCTGTAACCCAGGGTAAGGCATATAGAAATCAGTTACTAGATGGCGACCTCTTTCTTAGCTAAAATTCTGAAATAGCTGTTTATACAATTCTGATTCAAAGCCTTTTGGAATTTTCTCATGGGAGAGGCAAGATAAGTCACTAAAATATAAGTATAGTAGTGATCTGTACTAAAGAGAAAATAGAAAGCAGATAAAGGGGATATAAAATATTGGGAAGGAGTTGAAATTTTCGGTAGGGTGAACAGGTCAGACCTCAGTGGGAAAGGGACACCTGAAGAATAAGAAGGTTCAACCTGTGTGGGTGTCTAAGGAAGAGCATTTCAGGTGGCGGGAGCAGCAGTTGCAAAGGCCCTGAGGCAGGAGTATGCATGGTATGTACCCAGAGCTGCATGGAGGATGGTATGGCGGGGGTAGAATAAACAAGGGCTGCAGCAACAGGAGATGAGGTCGTTGTCAGCAGTGGGCCAGTTCCTACATCGCCTCGGGTTTTGTAGATCACAGTAAGAACGTGGGAGGGTTTTTAGCAGTGGAACAACATGATCTGACTTACATTTAGAAAGGATCTCTCTGGCTGCTGTGCTGAGAAATACACTGTTGGAGAGAGAGGAGTCAGGGGGGGATAGCTAAAGGGCCGAAGCATGGAGATAAAGTTTTTTTCCGGTGCCTCCTCTGTAGTTATAAATACTTGGAGGAATGGGAGTCAGATCATTCTGGATGTCATACCATTCTGTTTTTTGTTTTGTTTTTTCCTTGAGCAGATTGCGGCACTGTGTACCAGTGGCTTTGCCTATAACTTGATCTGTGCCTTGTTTGCCTGGGAAATTTTCTTGCAAATGAAGGGAGCACTTGATAAAATAGATGGTCTTTGTCAGTTGTCCTCATGGAGCTGTCCCTCGTGATTATCCCACGGCCACGAGGCTAACTGAAGTACTGTTTCATTGTGATAGTTATCGATTCTGACAACTAAAAGGAAAAGTAGGTTACTAGGGCTGACGAGCACCACTGAGATGCTGAAAACCATAGAAACAGTGTTTCTTCTTCTCCCTCGGCAGACGTCACAAGGAAAAGGGAACCCTCTCTGCAGGAGGAAGCTATGCTCCATCCAGTGGAAGCTTTATTTTTCTTTCTTTTAAACCTTCTTAGTTAGGATTTACTTCATATGGCTTTTGAAATGTACGCCATATTTCAAGGTTGCCTGAAAAATGATTTCTCTGTAAATATATCAGAAAAGTGGAGTGACCTTTCAATTTACTAGATTAAGATTCAACCTCAAACATGTGATCTTTACACAAATCGTCAGAAAATTCTTAAATACAATTATTTTTAATTTACGTGTGTGGGTGTGTGTGTGTGTGTGTAATGTAAGGGTAGAGAATATGTTTTATAAATCAAGCTTAATAAGAGTGTCACAACTACAAAAGGGGCCGGAAAAACTGATTACATAAGTATGGCTTAGCTGCTGCTGCTGACTCAAAAATTCCTTTGATTGTCTTTCAGGGATTTGTAGGAGTGGAACCAGTATCAGATCAAACATGAACAGATATGGTGTAATTTAGTATCATAATAAGATGTCAATAACATATGCTCATTATAAACTGAGCATGTTTATTTGTCAGTTTAATTACAGACATTATTTTATATTTTCCTTAGGTGATAAAAGAAACTAGATTATCATTTTATATGTTTTATGTATTAAGAATATAAAATCTAAAATACTCAGATGTCTAATTATATGATTTATTTTACATTTTTACTTCTACAATACTTTTATTATTGTTAGTCTCCTGGCAACAAAAGAAAAAAGTGGGTACTTGTCAATTCATGATTTTCCTTTTTTAACGTGTTTATATGACCATCACCTTCATGTCTGTGATATTTAACAGTCATAGACGTTTCCACAGCTATTAGCTTGGGTCCTAATGATGTAGGATATTTTCTTTGTGAATGGCAGGATTGTGTCTCGTGAGACCGAAGAACAGAAACACGGTCCAAGGACAGGCGAGGAGTTTTTTTTTAAAAAGAGGATAGTTTATTGAAAACAAAGGGTCAGAGCTCCCAAGCGGGAGGTGGTCCCGAATGGGGGTGCCCAGTGACTGAGGCAAAAGTTCTTACTTTTATACCTTCCCTTGCCTGCTTGGGGAAGGGGGCTGGCACCTTCTAATGGAATTCATCCATCAGGTTTGTCCTGTTTGTCCATCCTGAAGGGATTAACGAACCCATCCCTATCTATCGGATCTGCGCCTTTGTCCAGCCAAAAGGGATTTATGAGATAATTTATTAACTTGAAAGCGCTGTTACATTTTGTCCTGGAGCGAAGGAGTGATTTCAAAACCTGGAGTTTCAGGATACGGCTATTTTTGTTTATTCCACCAGGGACGTCCCTGTCTGCCTGAAAACATGCTAACTAACCTGTCTCCGTAAGAATATGGCTGGTGGGATATAGAAAATAGGCAGGATAGTCCCATTTGACAGCAAAGGACTTCAACGTTTTAGGAACAACCTCAAGGTCACTTGACTGTAAGGCATAAAGTGAATAGATTCAGGTTTTTGGATTCTTGGCCTAGGACCCTCTCCCCAGCACCAAACCATTTTCATCTGCTCTATGTAGTCTTTTGCGGATTTGTGGCGTGCTAGTAGTAGTAGAATAAATACAGATATTTTGCAGGAAGATTAATTCAATAGCAATACACAATGAGGACGGTTTTCTTCTAAGTGTTTGAAGTTTCTAACTGCTGAGTTTCTGTAGGTTTCTCACGGATGTCCTCTTAGAAACTTGCATGTAATCTGGAACAGCATCAACACATGCTTTTTAAAAATAGGTAAATCCTCACACCTGTAATGTTGAGTGAAAGAAGTAAGTGACAAAAGAGAACTATGGTATAATTCTTTTTATAGAAAGTTTCAATACAGGCAAACGAAGCTGTGGAGTTAGAAGTCAGGATAGCAGTTACCCTTGTTTTTGGGAGTGTGGGGTAGTGTTGAATTGACCTGGGTCCTAGTTATACAGGTATTGCTTTGGGAGTGTTCACTGACTTTTTAGTCTTAAGTAAAACTCTTTTAAATGCCTTATTTTCATAGGTAGTAGTTTAAGTGCTTGCAACTTGAAGAGCAGTTCCTACACATTTATTCTGATTATAAACTGCCCTTTCCCAGCAAAAGTCAGTTACCCTTCTTTGCTGTTGTTTCTGAGCACATTATGTTTCTTTCGGGTTCTTGGACCTTCCTTGTCACAGAAGCAGTTGCTGAGGAGCCCGGGAAAGTCCATCATAAGATGCTTGCCAAGACAACTTTTTTGCTTACACTTTTTAACATGTTACGGCAAGAAAAGTATTAAAGAGGGTTCCCCAGTTAGGATGTTAATCTGTATCAAAACAGACACTGCTAGAAATGTTTTCATAGAATTCTGATAAGGCTCAGAGCTTTAGTTAGCTTCTTATAATTCAACAATTTCATGCTGATTTTTTTCCCACATCAATGGCTTCAGAAGAGCACAAATAGTTGAACAATAGCTCTATCAGTTTGGAAATGTTCCTTGAGGTCACAGTCGAAAGGAAATGAGATTGAGGCTAGAAATGACTTTGAGCAAAACTAAATTTTAATAAAAATGGAAACTGATGGTCATAGCCATGATGTTTCTCTGGGCTTCTAATGTTAAAGTAAATCCATAAGCTTTCTGACCACAGTAAACAGGAAGAACTTAAAAGATTCTGTGGGTCAGCAAAACCTTTTGCAGTTATGGTTTAGACTCAGGCCTCTGCAAATCATACGTATTATGTGTCAGTGCTCGAGATGATGAGCAGTTTTCTTGCAAACCATTGCTTCTGTTCCTAAATGTGTCTAGGTTTTTTGTTTTTTTGGCGTGGGGTAGGGCTTACTTCACGTCACTTTAAATTTAATGAAAGGAAGGGAGGGAGGGAGGGTGGCAGGGAAGGATGGATGGAAGGAAGAAATGAATTTATAAATGTTTCTGTCAGCTATTTACACACTGTATCTTCTTCCTTTTTCCCGCCTGCAGTGTTCCATCTCTTTGTCAGAAGAGGAAAGACTTATTTCCATCAGGAGATCTAAAACGCCAACCTCAAGTGACTTCTCCGACCTTAATACCCAAACGAACTGGACCAAGTCACTTCCCTTGCCAACACCAGAAGAGAAGATGCGACAGCAAGCCCAAACAGTCCAGGCTGACGTGGTTCCTATTAACATAACCGGTATGCTTTGCTATGTAGAGGAGGTTCACAATGTACTTGGGAGAATGACGATGGCTTTTTGTTTGTTCCATGCTCTTAGCGTTTCCTTCAGTCAGAGGTAAATAGCTGCGGTCTGACTTCCTGATCTTTGTTTAATGAAGGGTTACTAAAATATACATAGATATATTTTATATATATGATATATATATGTATGTGTATATATATATATATATATATATATATATATATATGTTTGTATATGTAAAATATCTATTGCTTTTATTTTTTATTTATTTGCTTATTTGTTTATTTATTTAGTTTTAAACTTTTATTTATTTTAAGTGTGTTTTTCCAGGACCAGTCAGCTCCATGTCAAATAGTTGTTTCAATCTAGTTGTGGAGGGCGCAGCTCACAGTGGCCCATGTGGGGATTGAGCTGGCAACCTTGTTAAGAGCACCGCGCTCTAACCAACTGAGCTAACTGGCTGTCCCCCACCCCCATTGCTTTTAAATTAGAAGATTGTATCACCAAAGATTGATGTCAAAGAACTCAGTGGTCCGGCCATTTATCTAAAGTGTCTTTTTAAATTGAATTGCCTTTTAAAAATATCTTCTAAATGTGATCTTGGATAAGAAAAATATGTTTCAATTCTAAAGGATTATTTTAAGTAATATTTATAGAAGTGAAAAACAATAATTTTGATATTTCTTTTTTTTAAAATTAGTTTCAGGTGTACAAAACAATGCAATAGTTAGACATTTCACCCCTCACAAAGTGATAACCTCCCTCCCCCAATCTATTGCCCCTCTGACATCGTATATATCTATTACAAGTCAATGGAATAGTTTTGATATTTCTTAATGATAGATTTTCTTACCTAAGTAGAAAAAGGAAAAAATTACTTGAAATAAAAATAGCAAGCGAATTAACAATGATACCCATAAAATATATTAAAAAAAACTCAATAGGATGATAAAATATTTTGATCTCTATAATTTGAATTCTACAATTTCTAATAAATATCCATTCCTTCTGAATATAAAACTTTAGAATATGTTACAATAAGCTCAAACATGAATATTAATTGCCAAACGTGAAATTCAAATTATCTTAGTATATTATACTGAGATTTTCATCATCTGTGATAATTAAAGGTTACAAATAACAAGGTATATGAAGCTCAAAAGACAGTATTTTACAAACATAGATGAGCTGTTAAATAACAAAATGTTCCTGCTTTATGACTCTGGTAGCCTGCAAACAGGATAGGTCAGTGGTTTGGGATGTGTACACAGTGCAAAGTAGATGTGTTAAGAGTTAATAGCTTCAGCGGTTGGACTGTGAGCTCCAGAGAAACAGATTACTGATAGTCATCATTGATAGTCAGTCCATACAAAGCATGGCCTTTAGGACCAGAAACTAAAAAAATCACATGACCAATAAAGGATGCATTTTCATAAAATATTAGGACGAAAACCCAAAGCACATTTGCTGTGCTTCCGAGGCTACTGCTGTTGACTGCTGTTAGAAAGATTTTTGCCATGGCATTGGCGAACATTTAAAGGACTAAGAAATTTTGATAGTTGTTGAAGAATTTTTAAAAATCTTACAGGACATTTAAAAAATTACATTTAGAGTTCTACTTTGTTTGAATTCCAGAGAAATTTAGTAAGTGCATGAATTATTTTAAATCCCATGTACTTTTTTTCTACATTTATTGTACTTAAACCCTTAAAGGAATATCATGGCATTTTAATCTATTTTCTTTGCAAATAACATTGTTAATCTTTCTGAATGTGATTCTTGTTCACCTAGATCATATTTTTAATGATTATTTTTATAAGTTGCTGTGTTTCAGAACACAGTCTAATGTTTATTGCTCAATGAAATACATTGGGTGCATATTTTCTATGAGAAAATGCATTACATTATTTGATTGATTAAACGCAGCAGAAATGTAATTATATTATATATGATTAAATGCCTCTCAGGAATAATATTATAAGAAGATTGTGCTATGAAATATGACAATCCTTAATGGAATTAGGATAAGATGCATTATCATGAGATTAGTAAATTTAAAACAGAATAACTAGAGTTTTAGAAGTAAAGAATCATTTGCAATGAAATACATTGTCATAACGGTAGACAGTGTCTTTTCTTTGAGCTTTAATTCTCTCCTGTTTGATGACTAAATGGATATGAGTAACATAGAGTTTCAAAGGAGACTTTCAAAATACCACACAGAAAAGGTGGATGACAATACAGAAATGAACACTAGGAGTTATGTCAAAATGCAATTTACTTTTAATTGAGTGATTAACATTTTTAGAAATTAAATATACCTAATTATTTATTGATCTGTTTTCTGGATACAGTGTACACACACACACACACACACATTTCATAAAGGGAGTAGTTTTTCTAATATTTGGGTATAAAGAAGCATTAAATTAAAATTTTTCACTTTTAGTGGTTGAATTGACATAGATTATACTGCTTCCTGCTGCTTAAATGACATAGTTCTAAAGCCCCAGAAGACTTTTGAGATAAAAGTGTAGCTTCCTGCAGGGAATTGTCATGTGCTCATTTATTTGGGTGAACATTGACCCCCTAGTTTGATTTTCAGTAAGGTTAAGCTGAGGGAAAAGTGCCAGCAAATATATTATTTCAAATCTAAAGGGAAGCCCGCCAGGCATAGAGGTAGAACATTAGCACAATGAGCTGCCAGCTTGAAAATCAATTTAATCCCTTTAGTCATAGTTCTGTGGGGACTCAGCATGTTCTAAATGTTGAAGAGGAAAAAAAATGTTTAAAATAAAGTGTACATATGAGTTTGTTCCATAATCTGTCATGTGGGATAAGAATTCTTCCACCTGGAAGATAATTAGAGTGGGTAAACATACACAGTTTTTGCAGACTGGCTTTGTACTGATGTCTGAGCTAGCTAAGTTTATTTCTAAGTAGTAACCATGACTGGCTAATGCCATTTTTCAATGAAAGGGAATGATTCAATTCCTCTCAATTCAACAGATATTTACTGAATAACTACTTGGTGTCAGGCATTGAGCTGAATGCCACAGGGGATGCTAAGGTACATGCATCATGGGCCCTACCCTCAAGAAATGTGTAGTGCAGCAGGGGAGACAGTCCTTTTAGGTCACGACACAAGATGGAGAGTTTGGTGCCTTTAACGGTGATGTCCATCCTCATAGTTTGTTTCTTAATTTCCTTGGAGCTTGGGTGGCTCATCTTTTGTTTTTGTTTAGGAAGCAAAACTAGAGACTACATGCAACTATCTATTAATGTTATTTTTTTTTTCCATTCTTAATGCCTTGGTACAAGGAAATTTTTTTCCTCTGCTGTAGGGAACTAATGGACCATTGAAGTCAGGACTTGCCACTTTCAAACACCATACATGTTATTGCACACAGTGACCCATTTATTACAGTGATGGTACCTTCTTGTGTTTCAGGGTCTCTTCTCTGTCATTTCTGTTTTCCTCCACTAGGAACAAAGTTGCAGGCATTTTCAAGTTTGCAAGCATTTATTGAAATGTGTTGCTTAGTAGGTGAAATGCATGTTGATCATTCAGATATTTTATCCTCTTTGATTACATAAGGTTCTATTTACAACTTATTCCTATTAAAATAGAAGGTGCATTGTTCATAACATACCCAACTTTGAGTGTGTGTCAATATTACGAAAAAGAGTGAGTGGTTTTATACATTTCTTACAACATAAGACTGACAGAAGTACATAATTTGTACTTATATACTTAAATATATGTACATATATACTTAAATCTCTTTTTGAGGCGATAACCTTGTGACAAGGTTAGTGCTATAAGACTTTAATTAAATGGGCAAGTAATTTAAAGCAAACCAATCAAAAACTCCTACCTTAGTTTTTAATGTTTTCGCACTGTGTGTCGATCACACAAGTTTACACTCAAGAAAGAAAGAAAAGTCCTGTGGGTGTGACGTTCTGGATGTGATTGCAACATTACCTGAAATGTCTGAATTTAGATTAACTTTAAAAAATGATTGTGAAATAGAGAAGCAGTTGGGCTTTAACAACAGCAGTGCTACTGGGTCTCATTGTGAGAAAAGTATTTTTATCATTATAAGGCTTTTTATTTTTCGTTAGTTGTATCTCACACCATAGCAATTTCTACAATATATCCAAACTGACAGTCGCCTTGATTGAAAGAAAAAGCTCTTCATCCAAGAATTCTTGATTAGTTGTTTCATCACATAGAATGAGACATTAAAATGGTCTCTGGAGTTGACTAAATGATTAAAATATATTTATTGCCATCATCATATACATACTGACTTAAAGAGTGATTTTGATGACCAGAGGACTTATGGGAAGCACTTCCAGAATGATCCATTTTAAAAATAATGCAGAATCACTCTTCTGCTGTGTTATTAACGAATTTGCATTTGCCACTCCAGCTCATTTGAAAATGAGATCCAGGTGCTTCCTTTGGAAGGACACACACATAGAAATTGGAAAACAGCCTTATGATGATAATGTGCTTTCCTTCCCTTTTGCCCTTCAGTATTCATTCATCATCATATGACTGGCTAACATCATTATTAATACCTTCTTATCATTTTACAACAAGCTTCTGGAAGAAAGTGCATGGTGTCAGCTTGCTTGAAAATAACATTGCTTTGCTTGTTCTACTACTCTACATTAGGGGAGAATTTCGATCGCCAGGCCAGCCTTCGGCGGTCTCTAATTTACACAGACACTCTGGTAAGACGACCGAAGAAAGTCAAAAGGAGAAAGACTATAACAGGAGTCCCTGACAACATACAGAAGGAGCTAGGTATGGCTCATCAGAACTGTATTCTGTTGCCCCTGATTGCTGTTCAGCATTACTACGCTAACCTCATCTGTGGTGCTTATGAAACCGATACATTCTGATAGCCGTTTGGTGCCCCAAAGGGCCAGCTTCTTTCCTGAAGGAGGCACTGGGTACAAATTTAACACCCCGTGCAGATGATGTATTGAATTTTGGTGAGAAGGTAAGCGGAGAAGCTTATATGAAAACTGTTAACTACAATGATAGAAATGTACAGTTATGTCATCATATCTGTGTACCTTGAACAGTGGGGATTTCCACAATTAAATTTACTTTTCATTTAGATCTTAAGTTCTCATAAAACTGAAAACTCACTCTAGGACTTCAGATTATGAATATGGACTTCATTAGTTACACTGATGGCATTTGTCATCAAAGAGACAGGATAATTAGTAAATACCAGTATGATAGAAAGTAGTCATTTATGTTGGATAGTGCTTCTGTGAACTTACAATGAAACAATTTCATAGCTTTTTGATTCAGTATTTTTCAACCTATGATAAAAACAAAAACAAAAACAAAAAAATTGGGGGGTGGGGTAGTGGAGAGGGTTATTTAACTTCATTATTCACTTACTCATTTACTTCTGCTTACCTTTGTATATGCTATAGATAATCCCTTCATTCTCCTCTTTCTATCTTCACTTTCTCTCTCTGGTTTATAATGGGCCCATCAGCAATATCTGCAGAGGCAGTATAGCAGACTGCTTGGATTTGAATCCTAGCTCTGCCACTAACTCTCTGGGTGACCTTGAGCTAGTTACTTAACCTCATTCGAAAAATGAGTTACTTCCTCATTCAAAAAATGGGGTTGGTGATGTTTATAGTATCTCCCTCATAGGATCGTTTGAGGATTTAATGAATTTATACAGGTACAGCACGTGGTGCCTGGGACTCCTGTGAGCGTAATAGTTGCTATTGTAATTATTGTAGGGAACTTAATACTACCTTTCTTGAAATTTGCCTCTTTCTTTTCAGCCAACCTATGGACTTATCTCATTATAATTACTTTCAAGTAAATGATATTTTTACTTTTATTTACTATTGAAGGTTATACTCTAGAAACTCACAATCATTATTTCTGAGCTTCCTATTAGTCTTTTGGGCAAAATGAGTTTATCCTAGCAATAGTGATGTATCTATTAGAGCACTTTAAAATTGCATTTCAGCTCTAGGTGTTCTAGACACTGTTCCTATGTGTGTTTTGTTTGTTTGTTTGTTTTGTTTTTTCCCCAGTACCCCGCTCATTCTTTTTTACCTGGCATTCTCTCTTTTACTGTCACCCAATTCTATAGTATGTATGCTCTGCCTGCCAGACTGTAGCAACAATGGGACAAGAATAGCAATGCTTTGTCTCTGCTCTAGGTCGCTCCAGTGATCCAGATGACACATGGCGCTTGTTTTATCTCATAACATAGGTGTTTATTACAAACAAAGGCAAGATTGCATCCATAGGATTTGTGAAGTCTGTCTTTGGTTCATGTCCCTGCTTGCTGCTTCTTTTAGATGGCCAGTCCTCTTGTATCCTGTTCTTTCAGACCCTTTTTTTTCTCCTTTAGGTGACAGCTAACTAATTTGAGAAACATGTATGTGTATAGTCAGCAGATGCTTAATGGGCTAATTTCTTACAGCTCTCAGGTAACATTTGTATTTCAGCTGATCTTTTAGGAGACGTGCCTTAACCAAAAGGGAGACTTTAAAGACAGGCACTTTGTAAGATAAGGCTGGTATTTCAAGGTAGGCTATATTTTATGTGGCTTTCCAACCAAAATAGGTCGGTTTGGTATGGCTTTGTTCAAGTAGTGTAAAAAATAGTTTGGCCCAGGTAAAGATACACATACGCGTAAGTACTCAATATGAATTATCTCTATATGTACATAATACGAGTTCTAGAACGTCAGAATTATGAACATTTATCACTTTTATTACTGAGCTAACCGGTATTACTGAGCTAAGCCAGTCACTCCTTTGCCTCTCTGACCTTACTGGAATGATCTGTCCAGCTTGGTCAATCATATCTTCTGTAATTTTAATATGTTTTCAATGAACGTTTGAATCCCTAGAGCTCACATTTATTGTTTGCATGTAACATTGGACGCACGACTAATGCTGAAGAAAACAGCTTTCCCCATATCATCTGTGTTGTGATTGTTGCCATATGTGAGACAATTGATGTCATTGCACAGGCAATGACATGACCTGGATCACAGCTGGAGGGCACCTGACACAGCTGTATCTCTAAGTTAGAGCTAGTTAAAAAAACAAAAAGATAGACACTTACTGTAGTTTTGTAGAAAGACTAGTTGGAAGGATTGGTGGATAGAATAAGGGAAAATGACATTTGAATACACTAAAATTTAGGGAAAAATTTGGATCATATATTTTCCTCATTCATTTTATGACTCCTGGTTGACATTGACCTTTCTCATAATATTTTGTGCTTATAAGGTGTGTAGTTTGGAAACTTTGTGCTACCTAACTATTGAGTACCAAAAATAAATACTTCATATTTTCTTTAAAAATTAGTCTTCTTTAGATATAAAGCATAGGGTAGTATGTCTGAGTCAAAGAGATTAAAAAAGGAAATGATTATTTGAAGGAAAGACATTCACTAGGAAATGTGTACCCTGTCCACTAGACACTGCCCAAGTTGCCAGGGTTTTTGATTTTTAAAAATCTAACCACAGGTGTTTCCAGAATTTTAGAGTTAAATTATGCTTAAGTATATGCAATTTTTACTTCAAAATCCGTAAATAGTAGTGGACTCTAGAGACTAGCAGTATTCAACACTTTAAAAATCAAGGTATGATATTTATTGTTTATGCCCAAAGCATATTTGATGACTTATAATTTGTTGCCTTTTATTTAAATGAATCGGACAAAATTTTCATTTTTTTCTTTAATATTGTTATCTTAAACATAGGTAGAAATATATTTGAATATCCTATTGTGAGGTTTCATCTTTTAGAATCAGATAGGATTATTTTGTTGGTATATAATTATATTTGACTACTGAATAGTTTGGATACTCCTAGAACTTATCTCAATATGTGTTCCCCAAGCAGAAAAAGCTTCATTTAAAGGAATTCCCTTTTGAGTAATTTTTTTTTTTTTTTTAGATTTTATTGGGGAAGGGGTACAGGGTGTTTTTCCCAGGATATATCAGTTCCAAGTCAAGTTGTTGTCCTTCAATCTTCCTTGTGCAGGGCGCAGCTTAGCTCCAAATCCAGTCGCCGTTTTCAGTCTAGTTGCAGGGGGTGCAGCCCACTATCCCATGTGGGAGTTGAACCAGCAACCTGTTGTTAGGAGCACACACTCTAATCAACTGAGCCATCCAGCCACCCCTCAGCAGCTCAGCAGCAGCTCAGTTCAAAGTGCTGTGTTCAATCTTACTAGTTGCAGAGGGTGCGGCTCACTGACCCATGTGGGAATCGAACCGGCAACTCTATTGCTCAGAGCTCGCACTCTAACCGAGTTATCCAGCTGCCCCTTTTCTGAATAATTTTTGAAAGTTTATACTAAGAACATTACTGAAGACCTGACAAGCCTTTTTTTTTTAAAAAAAAAGATTTTATTGGGGAAGGGAAACAGGACTTTATTGGGGAACAGTGTGTACTTCTGGGACTTTTCCAGGTCCAGTTGCCGCCATTACTTGCAGGGGGCGCAGTATACCTCCTCTTGTGGGAGTCGAATCGGCAACCTTGTGGTTGAGAGGACAGGCTCCAACCAACTGAGCCATCCGGGAGCTCAGCGGCAGCTCAGCTCAAGGTGCTGTGTTCAATCTTAGTTGCAGGGGGCGGAGCCCACCATCCCTTGTGGGAGTCTAGGAGTCGAACTGGCAACCTTGTGGTTGAGAACCGAGAGCCGACGCTCCAACCAACTGAGCCATCTGGCATTGGCCCATGAGGGAATCGAACCGGCAGCCTTCGGAGTAAGGAACTCAGAGCTCCAACCGCCTGAGCCACCGGGCCGG
Source organism: Rhinolophus sinicus (assembly GCF_057876585.1). Taxonomy (NCBI): domain Eukaryota; kingdom Metazoa; phylum Chordata; class Mammalia; order Chiroptera; family Rhinolophidae; genus Rhinolophus; species Rhinolophus sinicus. The sequence continues at coordinate 23,776,785 of NC_142502.1, forward strand.
CCTCTGACAAGACTTTTTAAAAATTCATATGATAAACCTTAAATAAACTAATTTGTAGATTTCTATCATCTTTGATTACATGTTTTTAAAAAACGGAAATCCCTTGTATTTTGTAATAAGTGAAAGAAAAAATACACATAATTATTTCTTTACATTATATTTTAAAATCAGATAAATCCCATCAAGATTTTAGCAGCACCTGAATGGTTTATATTTGTTTGTAGTTACCTTTTTTAGTCTGTTTTGTTCTTTAATTCTAATCAAAATAGCATTCTTCTGCATCTGTAATATTGTAACACTTTCTACTGTGAAAATATTGAAGGATTTGTTTTAGGAATAGAATTTTGGTGGTCCTTGTGTTAAATGACATGAGTTTTTCATATAGTTTTAAAGGTCTTCAGAAAAATATTGTTATTTTGATGAGAAACTTCTACTGGGCTGTAGATGGTGAAGAAATGTCTATATTGCCCTTTGCAAAAGCCTAGGATATTTCACATTCAAAATTATTACCCAAAAGAATCAGGGGTTTGGGGCCGGCCCGGTGGCTCAGGCGGTTAGAGCTCCGTGCTCCTAACTCCGAAGGCTGCTGGTTCGATTCCCACATGGGCCAGTGTGCTCTCAACCACAAGGTTGCCAGTTCAATCCCTCGAGTCCCGCAAGGGATGGTGGGCTCTGCCTCCTGCAACTAAGATTGAACACGGCACCTTGAGCTGAGCTGCCTCTGAGCTCCCAGATGGCTCAGTTGGTTGGAGTGTGTCCTCTCAACCACAAGGTTGCCAGTTCGACTCCTGCAAGGGATGGTGGGCTGTGCCCCTTGCAACTAAGACTGGAAGGACAACAACCTGAAGCTGAACAGAACCCTCCACAACTAAGATTGAAAGGACAACAACTTGACTTGGAAAAAAGTCCTGGATGCACACACTGTTCCCCAATAAAGTCCTGTTCCCCTTCCCCAATAAAATCTTTAAAAAAAAAAAAAAGAATCAGGGGTTTGTTTATGGAACTTAAAGACATAAAAATACACCACTGACCCCATGCAAAAACTACTACAGTTTTGAAAGAAAAAGATTAAAACCCGTTGTTGAATAGAATAAGGCATCTTGAATGTTTGGAATCAAACTGGTGCAACCTGATATAGCCATAGGAGTCGACCTCCCACCTTAAATATCAAATGGCAAAAACTTGTATCTTTTGTTTTTCTTTCCTCAAAGTGGATTTTTCTTCTGCTCCTGCCCTTCTGCCTACTTTCCCTCTTTCTGAGGGAGAACCCTGTGTGTATATGGGTGAGTGTGTGTGTGTGTCTTCAGTGAATGGGTACTTGGCAAAGGGTAGGGGGAAGGAAATAGATCCTTTTGGTTAAAGATACACGTACAAAAATGATTCTCCATCATTACAATGAAAGAAAGGGCTTTATAGTGGAGCGCCTTCCTCTCCACAGGGTGACATCTCCTTGCAGTTTGTACCAAGAACACTGTTGCCATTTTAGTAATATGCTTTTTTTCTTTGGATGAGCAAAAGGCTTTATCAGGGACAGGTAACATGCAATGGTTGATTTATGTAGGATAGGGAGGGAGTTGTCTGGAATCCCATCATCACCAGTGTCCTTGCCAGGTGAAGTGATGCTGGTGGGTGCTCAACCAACATCGCTCAGCACAGCTCCTGCCTGAGGTATTTCAGGTCCTTGGATGATAACAACAGAGAAAGAACTACAGTGTTGCTACTATTTTTCAAGATTCAATTTGTCCTAATGATTAACATGCATGGATTGATTTTTTTTCTCTGTACACTTTGGGTAGGTTCTTGGCTTCATGATTTTTTTTTAAAGCTTCTGTTCTTTCTTAGGTAGCTTGAAATCGAACTGTTATCTATACTTCAGGTGTTTTCTCGTCTACTTCCCTTCCCTTCTCCACTTGGCCTTCCTTGTGCTTTAAAAAAATAATAATAAAAATACTACTCTCTGTTTAGTTGTAAAGCACAAAGAAATGAATAACCCTGAGTTGAGGAAATGCTCACTGGATCAGTTCCTGCTGCTTTTTCCCTACCAGCACACAACAGATTGCTGTTGAATTTTGAATATCACTGACAGACAGATGATAATGGCTTGAGATGGATAATGAAATGTTTGAAACACAGATGGGCCTGTAAATCATTTTTCTTTTTCTTAGGATTTCCTTCTGACATAAAATTAATGTCATTAACACTGTTTTACACTAATATCCCTCATACATGATATCTCTGTAGCCCTACTGTTGAACTACCACATTCATCTGTCTTTGGGAAGGAGTCCCTCCTTGACCGGTGCTCAATGCAGTCACCTGGCGGTGCCAGTCCACCTTGAAACATTTACTGAAAGGAGGTTATTTGAGAAGTAAACCTTCAACAGAGCAGTCAGCCTTGATCTCAAAGGGCATGCCTGAGCATTCCATATGCAGCACTGAATCCTATAGGAGGATTTGAAGTCCAAATTAGGAGAAGTACATGAAATCCTAACAAGGGTTTTTATTTTAGGAGCTGTCAGTAACTATTTAAACTCTCACTTAGGTGCCTGCAGAAGAAAAGAAATGTAGATCACATAGAGAAGTTTTTGTTTTGTTTCGTGTTTCGTTTTTTAAGTATAGCACAGTCTGAAGAAGGTGAGGGTACAGGTGATGAACTAAGGTACTGATTTTTATTGGTAGGTAACAAGCCTCTTTCTGCTCTTTCTCCAGCAGCAGGCACTGGCCAAGATGATGTTGGTGGTCCCTTAGCGTACACCACAGACCACTACTCGACACTAGGAAGGCTTGACAGCTATCGGTCTGCTGGGCAGCGCTCAGAAACCAGGGACTCCAGCTGTCAGACCGAGGAAGTGAAAGTCGTACCACCTTCAATGAGAAGAATCAGGGCACAGAAGGGCCAAGGCATCGCTGCCCAGATGAGCCATTTCTCAGGCTCCTCTGGGAACATGTCTGTGCTGAGCGACTCTGCGGGCATTGTGTTCCCTTCTCGCCTCAGCAACGATGCTGCTTTCCACAGTCTCCCACGTTCTGGAGCGAGGGCCAACATGCAGTCCCTTGAGCCACGGCTGGGTGTGCTGGGCCCTGCAGGAGACCTGGATGGCACGTTCCCCTACCAGAGGGGGAACCCACAAGTAGATGAAACCTTAGGACAGTTAGGAGGTGCTTCAAGGACTGGGACACTTTTGAGGCCCAAGTCCCAGGAGCTGAGGCACTTTGAGAGTGAAAACGGAACAAGCCCAGCATGTGTGGTGTCTCCTCATGCGACCTACTCCACCAGCATCATCCCGAATGCCACCCTGTCCTCCTCCTCGGAGGTTATTGTTATTCACACCGCTCAGAGTTCAGGGCAGCTGGACAGTAAAATTACCAGCTCCTCTTCGTACACGAAGATAAAATCCAGAGACCGCCTCCTCTCCAGGCACTCTAGTAAAGATGACCGCCCGTCTCCCAGTGGTGACTGGAATGAGGGTCCCTGCGCCATTGCTTCACAGGCCTTAGTTCCCCATTCCCCCAGTGCAACTACACTCTCGTCCCTCTGTGACTCCGCGAGCTCTCTCAATACCCCAGCAAATCGGGAGAATGGATCCCAAGCTATGGCCTATAACTGTAGAAACACCCTGAGCTTCCCAGCCCACCCCCAGGATGTGGATGGCAAGAGTGAGTCCAGTTATTCAGGAGGCAGGGGCCATGGCAGCGTGGAGCCCTGGGAATACCATGGCCCCGGTAGTGGGCGGGCATCCCCTCTGAAGCCCCATTTGGCAACTCCTGGCTACTCCACTCCAGCAAGTAACACAAGCAGTGGCAGTTTAGACCAAACGTCCAACAAAGATGATGCCAGGTCCCTGTATTCAGAGGACCGTGATGGCTGCTACACATCTGTGCACACCGACTCTGCGCACGGATCTGGGAATCTGTGCAGTAGCAGCAATGGCTTTGGGAACCCCAGGCACAGCGTGGTCAATGTCTTTGACGGAAGAGCTCAGAAGAACCAAGGGGACCGGTCAAATTACCATGACAAATCCCTTTCGAGGAACATCTCTTTGAAGAAAGCGAAGAAGCCTCCCCTGCCACCCTCTAGGACGGACTCTCTGCGCAGGATCCCCAAGAAGAACGCCCAGACTAACGGGCAGGTGCTAAACGAGAGCCTGATCGCCTCGCTCCAGCACTCACTGCAGCTGAACCTCCCCAGCAAGGGCAGCCTCTCGCCCTCCCAGAGCCCCTGCAGTGACTTGGAAGAGCCCTGGCTGCCTCGCTCCCGCAGCCAGAGCACAGTGAGTGCCGGCAGCAGCATGACTTCCGCCACCACCCCCAATGTCTACTCCCTGTGCGGGGTCACCCCGTCGCAGAGCGACACGAGCAGTGTCAAGTCCGAGTATGCAGACCCCTGGGGTTACTACATTGACTACACGGGCCTGCAAGAAGACCCGGGGAACCCTGGTGGGGGCTGTTCAGCCAACAGTGGGGCGCCAGCTGGAAATGGGCCAGTCCGCCATGCCCAAGAGGGATCTAGGGCTGCCATGCCCCAAGTGCCCGGTGGCTCGGTCAAACCAAAGATCACATCCCCAGAGAAGTCACACAGAGTCACTTCTCCATCCAGTGGGTATTCCAGCCAATCGAATACACCCACAGCACTCACCCCCGTGCCTGTGTTTTTAAAATCAATGTCACCAGCAAATGGGAAGGGGAAGAACAAGCCCAAGGTACCAGAAAGGAAGTCCTCTCTGATTTCTTCCGTATCTATCTCCTCTTCATCCACGTCCCTTTCTTCTAATACATCTACGGAAGGAAGTGGGACTGTGAAGAAGCTGGATTCAGTGCCAGCCTCTCTTGCTGTTCTTCCTCTCCCTTCTCTTCCGTCTTCGTGTCCTGCTGACAGGTCTCCTTTACTTCCTCCTCCCCCACCTTTGGCAGATTCCCCCGATGGCTCTTCTCTGCCTCAGTCTCCACTTTTCCCCCCTCCACCACCAGAAGCTCTTACTCCTTTCCGTCCCTTCACCAACGCATGCTTTCCTCCTCCCCCCACCACACAGAGCCCCCTTCTTCTGGATTCTTCTGCCTCCGTGCCACACCCTTTATCATCTTTACCCTCCTCAGTTCCCCCACCTGCCCCACCCCTTGACCCCAAGTTGATGAAAGATGCCAGGCCTTCTTTCAAAATGTCTGGCCAGCCAGACTCCTCCCGGGAGGTCTTTAGACAACCTGCTGCCAAGGAGGAGGGCGGCAGACCTCCCATGCCCCTGATAACCACGGAAGCATTGCAGATGGTACAGTTGAGGCCGGTGAAGAAGAACTCAGGAACTGAGGGAGCACTGATATATGAACAAGCATCTCAGGAAAAACTAACTCCAATTGTGCCCCAGTATCATTTGAAGCCATCTGCTCTCCTGAAATCCCGAAATAGCATAAATGAAATGGAGAGTGAAAGCCAGCCTGCCTCCGTGACAAGCTTGCTTCCGACTCCTGCCAAGACCATGAGTCAGGGTCACCAGGACGGTGCAGCCGAGCATGGATGCCCGAGCTCCAGCCTGGGCTGCACAGGGGAGGCGGATGCTGGGCCCAGCCCCGGGACCGTCCCACTCCAGGGAACCCCCGGCCCTTCGCCCAGCAGGAAGCCACCCCCTATTTCCAAGAAGCCCAAATTGTTCCTAGTGGTGCCACCTCCACAGACAGATTTCAAAGTGGAGCCAACAGAGAACGTGAGCGAAGAGGCGCCCAACCCCTCCAGGGGAGAGGCCAGAGAGAATTGTGCAGCCAGGACTGGTTCTGATGAGACCGACTCCGGCAGCTCGGTTCTTGAGGGAGGAGCTGCAGGATTCTCATCCCCAGGCAGAGTGGAAGCCAATGTCCCCATGGTGCAGCCCGATGCCTCGCCAGCCCCCAAGCAGGAGGAGCCAGGCACCGAGAACAGTGCAGCCAGTGGAGGCAATGTGGAGAGCTGTCTGTCTCTGCAGGACCCAGGATGTGAGTGCTTTTCTCTCTTGTTCCCCTCCGACCATATGCAGCTGAGGTAAATAAATAGGGCTGGTGCGTGGTCACGTTCAAAGCCAGCAGTCTGTGGGCTTTCTGTGCTGCCTGCTTCACGCTTAGGTTACCAACTTGGCATTTTATGAATGTTTTTAGAAATTTAGATCTAAGGGTAGAACTTACAGAAGGGCAGAAAATAGAGGGGTGGGGTGGTCTGCAGCAGGCTAGGTATTAAATAGCAGTGAATAATCTCCCTTCTGGAATGCTGCAAAGAAATGTTACCACACAATGTGAGAGATTCGTTAGGAGTTCTAGACTTTAAGAGAAAAGAAGGAGCACGGCTCATGCTCCCTCATCTTTGTAAACTATCCAGCTGCAGACCCCACTGCTGCTGCCTGTAGTTCGCACATTATCAGGGATGACAGGGGAGTGTACTTGGGAGCTTGGCTGAAGACTGAAATTCAAGTCGCTTGAATGTCTTGTGTGTGCCTGCTTGCTTCCTTGTAGTTGGGGTGCCAGAGACCGACATAGCCGGCTGTTCCTCGGAGGCCTTTGACTTCCTTAAGGAAGAAGGGAGTGATGAGGTGATGACCCCCAGCAGACCCCGGACCACGGAAGACCTCTTTGCAGCTATTCACAGGTATCTGAAACTCCTCGTATTTTCATGTACTTTATGAGTCCCCCTTTCCAAATGGTTCCTCAGATTAGTTTTCTTTCTTGAGGTTTCTTCTGTCACTCAATTAGATTTCATTCACTTGATTATTGATCATTTTTTTAGTGTGTTTCTGTATTTGTATTTCCTCTGACTCTAATTTCTGTTTTACTTTGTTCCACTGATTTTTATGATGATGTGGGGAACAGAGGCTCCATGTGATACCTTCTGGTCAACGCTGCTCTTGCTGGCAAGAGATGCAGTGTTTCAAGCCCTCTTTCTAAGAGTGCTTTATTTTATCATTATTATTATTGTTGTTATTTTCATTTTATAGCAAAACGAGGATGTTGTAGTGTAATTTCTTTGGCTACTTAACTATTGCAATGAGAGTACATCTTTTTTAAGCAGGAGCAAAAGGAATTAAATTTGCTTGTTACTGTATACTGCTAGTGCCATCTACTGGCATCAGAAATTATTGGGTTTAAAAAAAATACATTTCTCAAAATAACTGCCAGACTGTTAGACTTTTTACATGTGGTCACCTTGAAGAGTAAATATGATTTAACACTGAAGTTTTATATATTGCCTCATTTTTCTGGTTGTAAATAGACAAGTACTCTCACAACAGTGTCATTGTAAAAATTGATAAGATTGTGTATGTGCAAGTGTTTTAAGCCATAATTCTATATAAAACCTTCACTTCCTTCCAGACTTCTTTACCACAGTATTTTCACATAACTCTTATGAATACCCTTATGCTTCCAAGGCCTTATCTTGCCCTGAATCAAGGTCCCTTTTTTCCCTCCTGCAACAAAAAATCCTGTAAAATTATTGACTGTGTGTAAAACCTTGTGTCAGGACTGTTTTCCCAGTTCTTGGAATTTAACTGAAAAAACTGTTGCATGAGATGAAAAGCATAGAGCTGTCACTGCCTGCAATTCCTCGTGTAACATATAGGCATCAAACTTGGAGTGGGAGGAACCAAGCTGGGAGATTCAGGTATTATTAGTCAAGAAATATGTCCGTTACCTCTTGGCCCTAGTATTGGTATAATATCCCCAAGGGCCACAAAGACTTCACCTTTCACATGGTCTGACTCGTCTCTTTGATCTCATTAGAAATAAAGAGGTAGCTAGTTATCAAGTTGTTTCTCAAAACAGGGAAATGAAAACCACTCTGCGTCCTTTGAAACCAACTTTAGTGACATTTCGAGAGGTTTACACAGCTGTTTCTAACTCTAACCATGCTAGACACACAATAAGCACTTAATAAATATTTTCTGAATAAAATGAAACCAATTGGTATTTAACTGTTGGGAAATTCTTCCAAGACTCGACATCTTTCATTTAGTATGGAATGCACTGGGTTGCTAAACACGCAGGCATATGTACTTATAATAGCAGTCCACAGAGAAGATGTGTTGCCTGGTTGTTCTGTGTACTACATACTGGCCTCAGCGAAATTGCGACATGCTTTGCCTAAAAATGTGCCGAAGCCCTCTTCTATATTTTGTTTTGGCAACCTGCTTAAGGCACTGAAAACTGTGTGGTTTCTCCTACTAGGGAGTTATATCTACTGCAGATGTAGAAATCAGTGGTCTGTATTATTGTGTGTACGCATGATAGCAGGAGAGGCTGAGTAGGGTAGGATTGCAAAGAGAGCAAGACACATGTTTTTTATTTTAGCATTGATAACATATCAGCAGGCATTATAAAAACTCCATCTAAAGTTTGTGATTTTTAGGGCTTTATTTTATATCCCCTTCAATACCTAAGCTAATAATTTAAAATAAAGAATATCTAAATTGAAACACAGCTTTCAAATTTTGTAATGCAAATTACTTCACTTCAGATTTGGAGCCAGATGGAAAATGTAGAACACCAGTTGAGGTGTGAAGTTTTTATATTTATTGAAGTAATTAGTTTTCAAGCCAGTGTTAACTATTTAAGCACTTTTTATAGTCATCTTTTGAAAAAAATACACAATACACACAGAATATCTATATATGTACAAGTATATGGGTGTGTAGATATGCATACATACGTACATGCAGAAAATTCAAATGTTTAGATTTAATTCTCATTTTAGGGGGCAGCTGCTCTTGAAAAATGATTATACTTTTATAAATTTCCATCTTTCTTAATTCTGAATCTATGATTAAAGACCATTGCTTTAATCAGTATAGCTGCTCAGCATACCCTCTCCATTGAAAAGCCAAACAAAAATTTATGTCACGAACTAATATGTGCAAAAGTGAGATGAGCAGAGTGCTTTTGGGGAGCAGCCAGTATAAATCATGAAGCCATGTGCCGTAAGTGGAAAGATACTCCACCAGGTCCTAGTTTTTGTTGTCAGCTGTGTGACTTTACTCTTTAGATGTCAGTTACCTTGTCTGCTCAGACCTAACCCATCTAAAGTCTTTTCCAGCTTTAAAATTCTGAGATGTTATCATTTCTATGGTTTCCCTCACTCATTAACTGTATTAACTGCTTTTATTGACAGCTGAGCAGGACCGCTGAACCAAAATATCATAGGCCAGGCTGTACAGTCCCAAAAAGGCTGGTGCTACCTCACGTCCGGTTACCCTTCAGCCTCCGAATTGGGTCCTTATCACTTCCTGTCTTCCACTTTGAGGGCTTATTTTGGGCCAGAGGCATGGAGCGCACCAAGCCCAGGACAGCCATCATGGCACTTCCTCGCCTGTGCCTTGCTCTGCAGCCATGTACAAACAGCACTGAAGCCTGACCTGGTGGCAGGAAGGGAGAATTATATTTCCCTAAATGACACTCAGAGGTTTGTTAAGTACCTACTCTGCGCCTGACACTTTATGGCTGTCATTGCATTCATCTTTATTCATCAACTGAGCTATGTACTGTTTTTCCCCCTTTCCAGATAGGAAACAGGGTCAGAAACTTGAAGTTGCCCAAGGTAACTGATCAGATACTTTAGCAGTGGGATTTAACCCAGGTCTACATGACTGCAGGGTTTCTTTATCACATCGAATCCTCACAAACCTATGAGGTTGATACCGTCATCCCCATTTTATAAGTATGAAAACTGAGGTGCAGTATAGATGAGTAACTGGTCCACGGTGACACTGCTAGAAGTTGGTAGTGCTCAGATTCAACTCCTAATCTGTATGTACAGGCAGTATCCCCTCAGCCGTTCCCTGCTGCATATCCTGGAAGTTTCCAGCAGAAAAAGATACACCCACACGTTCATTTTACTAAATGTACCAAGTTTCCTTAAAGCCAGTCCACCTGTGTGTCGCTAAGAGACTCCTTGCAAACTGAGTTGTTATTATGAAAAGGCCAGCGAGGGGCCACTTTGCTCGTTTGCTTTATTATTTCTGATTCACTCTCGGCAGAAAACACATTGAACAGGGAGGTTCTGAGAGCCTAAGGACAAGAAATACCCCCAGGAAACATTTTACTTTCCGTGAAGACCCCTCCTCTTTCACACTGGGCTCACATCCCTCACATTTTGTTGATCAGCTCGAGGTTCTCTGGCATCAGTCAGGAAACGAGACCTGGTGTGGAAGGTTCACTCTTGTTTTCTGGACAATGGGACTTCCAGGAGTTGACATACGGTCCAGCAAGAGCCACGGAAGACTGGTTTTATGTCAGACTCTAGAATGACTGAGAATGTAAAGTTGTAGGGTTGTCCTAGAACCTGTCTCCGTAGAGGGGATATTCTGGGAGTTGGCATATCTCTTAGGCCTGTTCAAGTACCAGCACCAAATGAGAAAAGGAAAAGGAGAAAGAAAGGGTGGCCGGCACTGTGAAACGCACTCAGGATCAGTCCAATACAGGTTAATGACATTCTAAAAATGGCAGTTATTAAAAATTTTAGAAATGGTTCTATTCAAAGGAAGTTAAAATGTTGTCTGAAATATGTTTCAGAATAATCCAGTGAGTGTGGAGATAAAAGAAGGGTGGCCATAAGTTAATAATTATCATAGCTGGGTCATGGGCACACATGGTAATACAAGGAACTATTCTTTTTGCCTGGGTGTTTGGAAGTTTACATAGTAAAAATAATAGACGGTGACTAAACATGCAGTGAGCGAAGCAGGGTAGTCGTGGCTGATATCCAGTGGCCCATTGGGAATTAACCTTTATCTTAATGTTCTTAAATCTCAGATCCAAGAGGAAAGTCCTTGGCCGTAAAGATTCAGATGACGATCATACCCGAAACCATTCTCCCTCCCCTCCAGTGACACCCACTGGTGCTGCCCCCAGCCTGGCCTCCCCAAAGCAAGTGGGATCCATCCAGAGAAGTGTCCGTAAGAGCAGCACCAGCAGCGACAACTTCAAAGCTCTGCTGCTGAAAAAGGGGAGTCGGTCAGACACCAGTGCCCGCATGTCCGCGGCCGAGATGCTCAAGAACACAGACCCTAGATTCCAGAGGTCAAGGTCGGAGCCCTCGCCCGACACTCCCGACAGCCCGTCCAGCTGCTCCCCGAGCAAGAGCAGAAGGGCCCAGGAGGAGTGGGCCAAGAACGAAGGCTTGATGCCTCGGAGCCTGTCCTTTTCTGGCCCTAGGTATGGCCGCAGCCGAACACCGCCGTCTGCCGCCAGCAGCAGGTACAGCATGAGGAACCGGATCCAGAGCAGCCCCATGACGGTCATCTCGGAAGGCGAAGGGGAAGCCACGGAGCCTGTGGACAACAGGGCTCGCCGCGCCCTGGGTGCTGCAAGGGGGTGTTCACTGGACGGAGTGGCAGGGGAGGAATCGGACGGGGGCCCCCTGCTGTGTGGCAGGGAGCCCGCTGCCTTGCTGCAGGCGCAGGCCGCTGACCCCACCGACGGAACCGCCAGGGCTGAGGGCAGGGAGCCATTGGAACAGTGCAGAGGCCCTCTGAGGGGTGAAAGTTAGGGACCAGAAAGGGAATCTCCCAGGTGACATGGGGGAGATGCACGACACATCACTCTAGGAAGCCTGAGGGGTCCCTTTTCCTGCTGTGCCCATGGAGCCCACTCAGTATTTGTGCTGTGGGCCCAGGTACTGACAGCCCTGCAGTGGAAGAGGGACTCACTTGGCACTCGCCCTGTGGCTTAAAAGCAAGTTGAAGCTTAACTTCTGAAAGTGCTTCCTGGGGAAGATTTTTGTTTGTTTCTTTTTGCTAAATTGCTGGGGAGTGCGGACAGGTGTGTGTGAGTGTGTGCGCATTTTGAACACTTTTTATGTTAAAAAAAAAATACACACACACAACATGTACAGAAATAGGAGGAAAAAAAGTTAAGCTAGGTGGAGTAATGGAGGCTTCTGGACTAGGTGGTAATTGCTTTAAAAGTATGTTGATGGAAATCAGTGAGTTCCAGAAGACACAGGACCATTACTCTAAGAAGAGGTGGTCGATTCGCTGGTTCTGAGTGCACAGAACACGTGGGTATATGCACAGGTGTGCTTGGGAGGTGAGCCAGGCCGTGGGTAACCCCAAAAGTTGGGAAAGGGCTAAGTGACTAATTGGTTCAGGTACTTTTTCCTGGGGGAAAAAAGGCTTTTCTTTTTTTTCTTCTTCTTTTTTTTGTAAAAATGACAAATGTGGAAGTGGCAATGCTATTAACTGGGAACATGCTGCTGTGCAGCCACAGACACAACATTTTTAGCCTGGGTTTTAGACATGTGGGTGATTTTTTAAATGAATTTTCTCCTTGAGTAGCAGCGCAGACCTTCTTTGAGAACTGAGATGATGCTGGGCACATCCAGAGAGGGTAAGCGAGAGGAGAGAAGGGACAAGGAGTGAGTGATACACTGCTGGGATTTGTTTCCTGTTTATTAAATAAAATTATTTTTCAGAAATAAATTTGAAAACTTGCACTACAGAACTGTGGGTGGAGCTTTTCCTTTTACAACCATTTTTACCAGAGTTTAAACTTCCATTTGGCAATTTCTTATCATTTGAAACGTCAACATTTGCTAACTTTTGGATATCTTTTTGGTTACACCAAAGAAAAAGTTACAACTATTTTTCCTTGAACTGCCTGCAGTATCATGTCCTCATTTAGAAAGGTTTATCAAAAGCTATTATATAATATCTTACTTTGAAGAAAATGCTGAATAGCTCTTATTAGTCAAATAAACTGATAAAAATTGGCAAGGCTTGGCTATTAATTAGCCCTGGGAAATGAGTTTTTAGATTAAAAAGATTTTTTGCATCATTTGGTTTATGTGTTTTTATATTTTTTATAAATAATTGTTGGGTAATTACCTTCTAACCTTCTCCAGTTAGAATTGTAACACTTTTAGACCTGGGAAAAAGTGTGTGTCAAGTATTTATTTTTATGTCATATTCTTGTGACCCCTTCCCCCACTTCTTCCCAACTGTGTACTTGATTTATTGGTTAAATAAAATCAGAATCTTGTCTTCTTCCTTAGAGGGACCTAAAATGACAATACTGAGGTCCTTGGATTAAATACCATGCAGCTGCCTGTTGTCACCTTTTCTGGCAGATGATATGAAAATATCACCTAACAGTTTGCATACGCCAAATCATTGCAAGGTTTATGCAGTAAATCTTCAGGTACCCATTTTAGACACATCTTTGAGACAAAAACAAAACTAAAGAATTAAGCCTCCTTCCATTCTCTGAAGAAAACAAAACACTTTTTTCACACAACCAGAAATCAAGACCTGACATTTGGCCAAAGGCAAAGGACTTTGGGAGTAATTGCCTACTACATTGGGCACAAGGATTTTTTTCTTTTAAATTTTAGAAAAGTGACGTTGGTTTTTGAATATGAAATCTTCTCATAGCTACCTAAAAAATGATTAGAATGTACATGGATATCAGACAACTTTAACTTAATATGCAAATCATATTTGTTGAAGGTAAGATTAAGTAACATCAAAACTAATTATAAAACTTTTTAAAAAATTTTTAAAGGAAAAATATATTAGGTTTTTAAATTTGCTTTGAATAAAACAATTGTAAGTATCTGAAACTTATTTCTTTTTGTTTGTACATGCATATTTAAATAATGAGGTAGGTTGTCGCATCCAGCGCAACACGGGCAGTGAGAGAACGAGAAGGGGCGGCAAAGGGTTAAGAAAGAAACAGAAATCAAGAAAGTTTTGAAACGGGCCAAGGGTCTCCCAGCCTCAAAGGGCTGAGAGCCCAGAATCAGGCCACCTTGTGGCTTTTATTGATGCACATACAAGGAAGTAGCATTGTTTTTACTGCGTCTGTGAGTCTCATACACCGTACCAGGAAACTGGTTAAACCAATCACCCTTGCCTGTCGAAAGTCCCATGATGTATAAATAATTATTGTTTGGACCTCCCCAGGGGACAAAACCTTTATGTTGAAAACTTACTGAGATGGAGAACTGATGTTATCACATCTGGAATCTCTTCCCAAGCAGGTTGTGGGAAGGGATACAGCCACAGAGGCAGAAGCTCTCCTTAGACGGGGGAAGGTGGGGGGCTGTGCCCACCTCTATCAACCCCGTGAGTTCTGGTGGTCACCACACGACTGTGCCTGTCTTAGGTCGTTCCTTTCTTGAGGAATCTTACCCGTCATTGGCTAGCCAGCCATCCTTTGGGGCCAAACAAGGAGATAGCATAAAGGTGAAGCAATGTCCCTGAAAGGAACAGTCTCACAGAGTCTTCTTTCTTTTTAGGGGTAGGTACGAGGGGACAGACCGGCATGCTGCTGTGTGACAACAGTAGGTCTCCTTGTACAGAGCTGTTGCATTCTTTGCTGGATGCAAACAGAACAGCAGCGAAGACCCCAAGGTACTTGTGGGAGGTGGGACCCAACAGAGGAGATAGAACATCCCAGATACTGTGGATGGTGCCATCTTAAAGGACATAGGAAAAACAACTCTAAATGATGTCCAGTGGGCTTTTTAATAAAATGCAAATAATGCATTGACTGATTATTCAGATGATGTGACATGTGGAGAGATGCAAGAACTTTTTCCAGGCATGGATGAAATATAGGGAACAAGCATCTAGACTCGTTCTTGAATCATGTGGCATCTTTAGCTTTGTTACTCTGTTCTTCTGTGGGGGCTAGCTACTGTTAACAGATCACAATCATATTTAAAAATTTAACGAGGGTAGACTGGATGACCCTTTTGCAGAAAAATTGCAGATTTTTTTTCTTGAAGCTGCCTTTCAGTGTCAGCCCTGAGAGAGCGTGTAATGCAGCTGCTTTCCATTTTCAGCTTGCACCCACATAGTAAGCCAACTCATCCATAAACCTAGGTCAGGCTTTTCCCTCTTCAGCTGATCATACAGGTCCTCCAAACCACCATAGGGAAGGAGAGGTGTGGGTGCAACCATGATGACGTGGTTTGGGCCACCTGCTCATGCAGCTTGCTTATGTACTCTGCTCGTGACTGCTCCTGGAGGTACATTTCCATCTTAGGATGGACCGCTACTGGTCTTACCACAGTTACGACTTGGTTCTGACAGGTCCTAGTTAAGATGAGCAGTTCTTGAATATATCAATCACTCAGTGTCTCGTGGTTCCATCTTTATCAGGGCTCAGTAGTACACTAGAAGCTGTTTTTCTAAAAGCATGTAATTCTCTCCCAGGGACCTGCATTGTGATTTTTCCCATTGAGTCTTGTCGTGAATTCCACACTGCGTTGTTTTTTTTTAACCAGTGACACCTGTAATACCATAGGATCTGCCAGATCACATGGTCCACATTGCTAATTCCTTCATATCTGTCACTTCTGGGCCTGTTTCTAATGATTGTTTCACTTCCCCCACCCCCTTATTATGGGCCATATTTTTCTAGTAAATTTTTATTGGATGTTGGGAATTGTGATTGTAAGGTTGTTTGTTATGATGTATTCCTTCAAACAGAATTGGGCTTTCTTCTGGTGCACAGCCAAGTTTCTTGGAATTAATTTGGTCCTCTCAAGTCTTGCTTTTAAGTTTTGTTAGGGGAGGTCCAGAGAAGCTTTTGGCTTACAAACAATTCAGCCTCACTCCTAAGGCAATACCTTTTTTTTTTTTTTTTAAGATTTTATTGGGGAAGAGGAACAGGACTTTATTGGGGAACAGTGTGTACTTCCAGGGCTTTTTCCAAGTCAAGTTGTTGTCCTTTCAATCTTAGTTGTGGAGGGCGCAGCTTAGCTCCAGGTCCAGTTGCCGTTATTAGTTGCAGGGGGCACAGCCCACCATCCCTTGTGGGAGTCGAACTGGCAACCTCTTAGTTGAGAGGACAGGCTCCAACAAACTGAGCCTTCCGGGAGCTCAGTGGCAGCTCAGCTCAAGGTGCTGTGTTCAATCTTAGTTACTGGGGGCGCAGCCTACCATCCCTTGTGGGAGTTGAGGAATCGAACCGGCAGCCTTGTGGTTGAGAGCCCACTGGCCCATGTGAGAATCAAACCGGCAGCCTTCGGTGTTAGGAGCATGGAGTTCCAACTGCCTGAACCACCGGGCCGGCCAAGGCAATACCGTTTTGAGGGCTCTACCTGATGCCCCATGCATTGTGGGTTATTTCCACTCTTGCCAATGGCAACAGAAGCTATTCCAAGTCTCATATAAAATCTGTGAGTCATTTGTTCTACTACTTTACAGTTCATTTCTTGGCTTGGGTAGTTTCTGACACCTTCACAGATAAGTGCTCAGCCAAGGACTCAAGGAGACTCACTAGATCTATAGCGTTCTCTGTGTATGTTTCTTCCTCCTTTCTTTTATGTTGTGCAACAAAGTACCCACCTTGACCTCCTCTAACATTGATTTCTGTCTTTTCAACTCAGTGACACCAATGGTCACTGTTTTGCTTTCCCCTCGCTGCTTTGCTGCCTAGAAACTGGCTCCAAACCATAAGCTTGAACAATCATTGAATTCGCCGTTTTTCCTTTCAATGTCTGGTTCCTGTTTTCCCATCACGGCCAGCAGTGCATTCATTCCTCTGTACCACTATGCCATTCCAAAGCTTTAATAATTCGACAGCCTTCTTGTGCTAGGTGCTGTCTATGCCAGGGACGGAGGCCTCATAACCAGCCAGGCAGTGAGCGACCCAATCTCCAAGTGTTGTCTGCTCCCCATGATCTTGGGTCACTCTGATCCCCGTTGTGCTAATTTGATGCAGAGGTACAGTTAGGAGCATAAAAGATGTGTAGCAAAGTAGTACCTCTGGAAGGAAAAGGGAAAAGCAGGATTTAGGTTGGTGGGGGAGGGGGGCTGTCAACTGCATTCTGCATTACAGATCTGAAAAGGTCTCTGCCAGCCCACTAGGGAGCTCCAGAGCAGACACTATTTATTAGAATGGTCCTGAGTCAGGCAGAAATCACTGGGTCCTTGTTCTACTACCGCGCTTAGTCTTTGGTTGGAAGATGCTAAGAAAGAGCATGCTGTCAGCTCCCATGGCCTTGCTCAGTCATAGGCTATGTACTCCCCTGAGAATAGTGTGTCCTTATCTTGAAATCTGCAGTGGACCCTGAAGAAAGTGACAGCTGGAGACATCAACTAACCACACCTCTCAGAGCTGGGCAGCTAGTCCTTTCTTAAAGCTCGAGCTGAGTGGCACAGCCCCATATGCTTTCCTGTCAAGGCTCCAAATCCCAGAGAAGAAATGAGTGTGCTTTGGCCACAGTAACAAGTGAGTACCAGAAACCATCAATGCCAACTTCGCATCATTAACCTCGCCTCTAAACCAGGCTCCTAGATCCTGCTAATCTGCCGCGTCCTCACTCTGGTAACCACACCTCCATAACCGAAGCTCAAAATCAATGCCTAAGTGCTTCTGAATGTCCACTCATCCTTGAACTCTATGCTTCCTAGGTCCTGTGCACAGTCAGCAGTTTTCTTTGTCCAGGAAGACTGTGACAGCAAGCAGTACACGCAGCTTTTTGTTCCGGGTGCTGAACATGGCCTCTTCCTCTGACGTCACCTCTGCCCAGGATTCTCCCCTCTTCCCCCCCCCCCCGCCCTCCCCCCAGGCTATCATCTGACTGGCTCCTCAGTATTCAAGTTGCAAAATCTTTTCCACAGAGAGGCCTTGCCTGACGCTCGCTACGTGACATGCTCTAACCACACTGCCGCATCACACTCCACCCCACTGCCCCATTTCATTTGGACTCTCACTCTCTAGAATGGAAACACTGTGACGTCAGCAGCCTTATCTGTCCTGCTCACTGCTGTCTTCTCAGCTGGAAGGTGGATACATAGAAGAGTGAAAGACATTGGATTTGACTAGAGAGCATTTCTGCTCAGCACCATATCCCAGCCCCCGGAACATGATTTACTTTAGAATAAATGACATTTCAGTGAAATGTTTAGGGAGAAAACAAGATCTTTGGGGAGTTTAAGTGATGACTAGAAAGGAATGGATGAATGTACTGAATTTAAATCAATTGTTTCCAGATTTTTAAGAACATGATTTTATGAAAAATTGACCCACAAATGTGTATGGCTCTGTAGAAAGCAAAGAGGTGGGTGAGGCTGCCCACCTTAATTCTGTGTCATGGTCCGTGAGATGCCTCCTTATAACCTAGCGCTCCAAGGAAGCCCTTGGACAATTTTTTCCAGAGAAATTGGATAATCAAGCACGGGAATTACTGTCCTATATACAGGTCTAGGTGGAATTGGGATGTGATTTTGGGGGGTGGGTGATAGGCAGAATCTGAGCCTGTTGGTAAGCAGAGTGATTGGAGCATGTAGAGAGGGAGAGCTTGGAGGGGAGGGGAAAGGAGGTGAGAGGACAGGAGCAAATGGATGGAGCAAGAATTTACAGGAAAGGTGGAAGGTTTAGCCTTAGAAAAAGAGTCTAGACGTGACTTTCCCAGAGAAAAGAGAAGAAAAATCTCAAAAGAAATGTGGACATGAGGGATATTTTGTAATCAGTGCCAGCCACATAATTAAAATAACTGATTCAATGCCATAAGAAATACTCTCTGGATCAATTCAGGGCTGAAAAATGTTTTAGTTTATGGTTTATGGAAGAGGAGGGGAAAATGGGATATCCTGGACTTGAAAGTACAAAATTGATTGTTTCATTGAACATATTTCATATTACAACTAAATCTTGGTAACTAGAAGTATGCTTCTGTCATTTAAAATGGGATATATTGCATAAGAGATGCCTTTTTTATCTAGGACTATCAGGGAAACGTTAGCAAGATTTACCTCATACTAATGAGGCTAGTTCTGTGAACTTTGATCAGGAGGGCTAGAAGTGATCCTCCCATTGGTAACGGTAAATGAGCTAAAAATGAAATTTAATGTCCTTTTCACAAGAATAGAAATGCAAAGAATCAATAAATAATCAATGCAAGCAGATACCTTTGGAAAATAATTGCCTGGGATTTTAAAATTTATCTCCATAATTCCAAATCCAGAAATCTAGTTGGTTGTGTATTGAAAATTACAGTCTGGAAGGTACCCCTGAAGTCATCATCATGTTGATCATGCATGTACGATATGCACAACCCCTCCATACAGCCCTAGCCCAGCGGGGCCCATGGTTAGCAGCATGGACCCAGGAGTCAGACTGCCTGGGCTCGAATCAGACTCTGTCCTTAGTTTTACCTAGGGCAAATGACCTTACATCTCGGCCTCACTGTCCTCATCTGTAAAATGGGGATGACACAATGCGGCACATAGATTTGTTTGAGGGTTGACTGTGGTAATTCAGGGGAGGCACTTAGAATGGTGCACCCAGAAGGCAGTCCATGTTAGCGATAGAAACCATTAACTGTAGGTATGTTAGTTCATTGTATCCAGGTTAGGGAGATGAATTTTAAGAGATACTGTATAATGTTGGGGTTCAAGGGAACTTAATCATCCTCTGGCCCCATCCTCTCACCCATTGGATATTCAAATCTAAGTGATCACGTGGTCCCTGCCTAAATGACAGGAACGGGCTGTGTCATTCATCAGCAGTTTTAATTGTTGGGAAGTTACTGAGCTCCAAACTACTTTTCTCTGGCACTCCTACAGCCATCATCCTCTAGAGGCCCACGGTAGAGCTAATGTCCCTTCCCACGACAGGCTTCCAGGTATCTGAATGTGACTTTATCTTCTCCAGGACAAGTTTTACCACATAAGTAGGTCAGAATTTCAACTTCCTTGATTTTGCAGCAACCCACTCTTTCAATAACCACTCATTTTCATATGACCTCCAGAAATACTATATGAAATTTTGTAATTCAAGTGAATTTTAAAACTACATGTTTGTATACATTTCTTCAGGACAAAAAAATGCCTTTATTGAGTATCAAAATAAGATAGAAGTTCCTAATTTCATAAATGTATTCTGTCATGAAATATCAACACTTTTGGACACTCTGAGAGTGTGTGTGTGTGTGTGTGTGTGTGTGTGCGTGTGTGCATGTGCGCGCAGATGGGGAAGAGGACTCAGCAGAGACTGTAACAGTGGCAGCCGCGTCAGTTTGAATTTTGCATGAACTTCACCTCTCCAGGCCTGACAGCCTGGTAGTTCCACACAAGATAAATCTTTAACATTTTTATTGATAATAGCTAGAGGGGATAACATCCAACTGACACAAATCCAAGTAGAAAAAAGCAACAGGACTGTGATATAGTGAAGAAGGGGAAGTAACATGACATTTCCCTGGAGCTTCACAGAATTCAAGGCCACCAAGGTTATGGCCAATTTACATGTTTATAATAGCGCCCTGTTATATGTGTATCTAGATGAAGCTTCAAGCATTAAAAAGGCACATTGGAAAAAGCTCACTCCATAACAGTACTCTCAGGTAGAAGAGGCTAGACATACATTTTACTTATAGGAAGTGTTGCTGTCTGTATTAAACAGAAGTTTAGACCTTCCCGATGCCACTTTCTTTAATTTTCTCATTCATTTTCTTTGGAGGGTTCATTTTTCTGAATCAACCACACTTCATTATTTCGATTAAGCTCATTGAAAGGACTGTTGTAGCTTGCCGTGTAGTAAACCTTTTCATCGAACACTTTTCCTTCTTCCCTCAAAATACTTGCTAATGTCAAAAGTTGTTCTTGATTCTTTTGGGCACTAGAGAATCCTTCGAAAGACCTAGAGAGGAGAAAGTACATAACCAGGAATGGTTTTAATACCGAGGCTGATGTCAGTCTGAAGAGAAAAGCAGGAGCAGAGACAACAAAGCTGGATAACATGCACGCTCAGCGCTCTTCCCTCGTGGGCCCTGAAGCAGCATCCCTTCCTCAGGTTCCCCATCTCAATGTGACCTCTGCATCCTGAGGAGAGCCAGGAGGAGGCAGACGGCCCAGCTGTTGGCAGGTAGATTTGGACTTTACACCATCTTGTGCTCTAACTCTGTGCTTCTCAAACTTGAATGTACGTATGAGTCCCCTGGGCATCTTGCTAACATGCAGATTCAGGAGGTCTAGGGTGGGGCCCGAGAGTCTGTATGTCTAACAATATGATGCTGCTGCTGCCGGTCGCAGGACAACACGGAAACCCCCTTCCAAGCCTCCTTTCCAGACTTTCAACTTTCTATGGAACATTTCCCTTTTCGTCCTCTTCTTGGGAAGAGTGAGGCACTCATGTGATCTAGTTTTGACCTTATGAATTTACAGTCTGAATTAAGAGACAAACATTTCGGCCACTCTATACAGCCTGGGAAGAGATTTAACAGAGACAGGATCAAAATGTTTAGGAACACTGAGGATATGATTAAGGGTGTCCTCTGAGTTGGGTCTGGCATGGAGGGTGGTTTTGCTGGGCAGAGAAAGGGGAGGGATAAGAAAAAGAACAGAAGTCCAAAAATGTGAAGCATTTTCATAGTGAGGCACAAAAAGAGTTCAGGAAGGTGAGTCAGAACCAGAAGGAAGAACCTTGTATAGTGACTAAAGACGTTTTCAGATTCTCAAAATATCTCAAAAGGATGTTGAGCAGAAAAGAATTTAATCAGATCTGAGTGAGACAGATGGAAAATAGATTGGAGGGAAGGATCAAATTAGGATGTTTGCTATGGGATGGAGAAGAAAAGACAGTCAAAAGATTTAAATTAAAAGTAGGAAAAGAGCATAAAAGTTTAAACATGGATTTTGAAGAATATAAACAAAAATATCCTGAGATTAAATCATAACAGGACACAGACTTAGCTGAGTTGCCAACATGTAAACACGATGACTTTGATTTTGAAGGTTAAGAATAGGAAACACAGAAAAACAACAATATTCTTAATATGCTTTCTTTAGCATAAGTTTTATTATAATGTACCAATGGGAAAGGTCAGTCCTAGCCTTCTTCTGATAAGATATAAGCTCTTAAGAGTACAAACCATATCTATTTTATGCAACATTGTCTGTCAGGTACTTAGAATCGTTCTTGGCATGCAGTTTCTTTTAAATCCTTGCTGAATAAGTGTAGGAATCTATGTGCACACATGTATATAAAATATAACATTGAAGACAAATGGATAAAACTGTTCTATAATTTTCAGCATGTTGACTGATAATGATAATTCTGAACCATGAGTTAAGAAATATTTGTCTCCCAAATTTATTATTTATTTCCTTAATAACAGTCAGCTCTTGGTATGTTCTACTCAAAGGGAATTTGTTTTCAGATCACATTTCTTCCTTGAAATCAAATCTTGAAGTCCCTAATTAGAAATCATCTTGTTCTCTGAATACATACTGTTCTATAATAATCTAGCCACATCTTTATTCAATACACAAACACATTGAGCCTCCACATACACACACCTGCCCTGCTTGGAGCTGAAGGATATGGACAGAGTAATATGTTGCTGTATTCTTGAAGAAGCAACAGTCTATAAATAGGTGATCATAATTTAGAATAACAGAAGGACAGAGTGGCTAGCTGATTGGAGAAATCATGGACGGCATCACAGAGGAAGTGCCATTCACTCTAAGTCCTGAAGGATAAAAGTGGGCTCTCCAAGAAGAGAAGAAAGAGAAAGCTACAAGTCATAATATATTCATGTTCTAAGTATATTATGTACATTAACTCATTTAATCTTCATGGCAACCCTATGAGATAAGTAGGTACTACGATTATACACTTTTCCCAAATAAAGAGATTTTGGCAAGGAACGTCTGAGTAACTTGCCTGATGTCAAAGGTAAAGAGATTTGGAAGAACATGGCCTGCTCAGCTAAGGGTGGGAAAGTCAGTGGGGGAAACAGTCGGGTCACACTATAAAATGCATTGTGTATAATGTGAATAATCTGAACGTCACCCTAAAGCAAGAGGAAACCAACAGAGATTTTTAAATGGAGTAACAGGTTGGGGGGTTTGTTGCTGTTGTTGTAAGAAATATCATGAATTCCTGTGTGGAGCAAGAGAGGAAGAAACTGGTGGGTAGAGAGAATAGTTGGGAGGCTACTAATGTGGAATAGTCAAGATACGAGGCCCACAGACACATGAACATCTGCTGAACGTCAGGCACTGTACCCAACCATGGGTTACACGAACATGACTTAGTGTGGTCCCCATAAGATGAAGACCTGAGTTGTAACAACAGGGATGGAGGGAAGGGAACAGAATCATGATCATTTCTGAGGGGAATGGGCCGGATCTGGAGACCAGTTGTCAGGCAACAGTGCAGATGACAGCCATGGAGGTCCTCGCTGGGGGGCTTTCTAGCTGATGAGGCCCTTTCCTGAGGCGCTGTAAGATCACTGCCCAGAGAAAATGAGATTTGGGGGAAGGCTCATTTTTCAGAGCTATTGTGTTTGGTTTCCACCACCAGCCCACACGGAAATGTCCAACAAATAGGGAAAACAGGCTGGAGACACTAAATTTGAGAGTCATTAGTCATAAGCATTTGAAACATGGTGAGTAGATTGTGCAGTGCAAATGTGCTATGACACAAGGGTCAATAACAGGCATCAATACCAGCGATGCCTGGGAGGGAAGTGGGTGAGGAACCATTCGGTGGAGAGAAGCAGGAGGAGAAGAATGACAAGAGTGACATTCTGAGAGTTAGAGGAGGGACCACTATCAAAGGAACAGATTGGTCAACACGCGAAGGCTGCAGGGGTCACAGGGGAAAGGATTGCTATCATTTGACAAGTGCAAGGGCACTGCTGAGGGTGGCAGGAGCAGTTCCAAGGAGATGGTGCAGGCTGTACTGGACTGTGGTGGCTTGAGGAGTACGTGGGAGTTACAGAAGCAGAGACAGAGATAGATTTTCTAATAGTTGGGTGGTGACAAGAGGGAGAGAAAAGAAGTAATAGAGGGACTCCAATATAGACTATTATCATGTACTATGTGTTTTTTTAAAATTTCAACAGAGAGAATTTAACATAAGGAATGAGTTAAACAGGTATTAAAAAGAAACCAGTAAACTAACACAGGCAATAACTGCAGGAAACAGTAGCCATTCCTTGGGAGGGGACAAAGGGGAGAGTTTGGGTTATCAGAACCGAGAAGGTGGGAGGAGGGCTACCATGCATTGCGTGTTAAGGTATTTTTGTTCAGGCTTAACTAAATGGCAGGTGAGGGCAGTCTTATGCTTTGGGGGGGGAATGATTTCCATTGTGTCTGATTTGTGGAAGGTATGCAACAGGCGCTGCATTAAATGAATTGATTATATTTTGCAACAAACCTTGGTAACATATAAAGCTGAGCCAACAGGAAAACACCACAAAATGCATTAGACCTGCTTTTATGGAAGGGTGAAAAGCCTACTGAAATTGCATAGGAGCTAAACTGTAAGGGGAGGCAAGTGAAACCAGCAGTTAGCAGGGCTATAAATTATCTACCACTTACCGTACAAACACAGTCATTTCAGCTCTGTCTTCAATGAAGACATCTGACTCTGAAGGCCTGGGTGGATCAGATTGCTGCTCAGAGGGGATGTACAGTGAAATGGTAATGGTAGACTCACTAAAAGGGCCTGAACCCGGCTTCACGTAGCTCGTCACTGGAGCTGTCATCTTTATTTTCATCTCTGTGCCATAAAAATATATATTTAAATACAAAGGAGACCGTGAAAGTAGATGTAGGGTACGCACGACTACTTTTTAAACTTCACCTATTATTTTGTGATCTGAGTTTCTTGATTTACTGTATGCTATTGGCATAAATACTTACCTTTAAGATAATTTTCAGCTTTAAAAAAAGGCCCAAATGATTCAATTATCCACTGCCTACATTAAACACTTTCTGTACTATTAATATTTTTGGTTACTAACTTCTATAGTTTTAGGGATAGCAGGGAAAATTAGAGATCACATAGTCCAGTCCATTCTTCCTTTTTACAGTTAAGAAACTGAGGTCCCATTGACTAAGTGACCTACTAAAATATAAATTGAGTCAGAACCAGGACCAGAAGTTATGTCTTGAGACTCTGTCTTGTACCTTCCTGCCTCCTGATGTCTTTCATCTTACCGAATTACCTCAAAGCATCAGCCATGAAAAGGACTTAACACTAGTAGTTACAGAGGCCTAGTTCATCCAGCAGAAACACAGACAAGGAGAACAAAGGCTGAAAAGCACTACTCAGTACTACGCTCCTCTAGACGCTGCTAAGGGTCCTGAGCAGAGTCCTCTTCTTTAAATGTAAGTCTTTGATGAACGGCTTGTTTTTCTATTCTAAAGGGCATCTCTTTAATAAGCTAAAACTCAAGAATAAACCAGAGGACTCTCTCTCTCTCTCTCTCTCTCTCTCTCTCTCTCTCTCTCTCTCTCTCTCTCTCTCTCTCTCTCTCTATATATATATATATATATATATATATATATATATATATATATAATATTAAATTGCCTTCACCTTTCTCATTTTTGCCTTGAATGTAGCTGTTCAGTCTGGTAAAGCCAGTCTGGATGGCGGAATCCCAGTCCATTGACTCAACGGAGGTGCTGACCCACTTGGCTGGTCCATAGTGTCGGATCTCGCAAATTCCGGGCTAAAATGGAACAGATAAAACTTGAGGAAGCAAGAGATTTTTAAAAAGGCAGAACGTGAGATGCAACAGTACAGGTGCCTTGATTTGGGGGCCACTTGGGTCGGGCTCCAGGTTCAGGCTCCTTAGGGCCGGGCAGGGCCTTTGTTCGCGGCACCCATCCTTGAATCAGAGACTCTGGCGCCTTGGACTCACAAGGAGGGGTGGGGGTGGGGGTAGGGGTGGGAGTGGGGGCGGGGGTCAGCTCATTTCCGTTAAGAACAAACGTCTCTCACGTCCCCTCGGCCCAAAGGGTCCCACAGTGGATTCTGGGAGGTGATTGATTCTTTTTTAATTTTTTCCCCCCTCGCAAATAGAAGAAATTGAGATGTGGCCAGTACCTGGGCTTATGGCTAACCCACCGAATTTTCACGTTTGTACAGGAATGGAGAGCTAGGGATTCAGACCATTTTAAAATTGTACTTTTCACTTAAATCTATGGGACCCTCGGAGCTCATTGCAAATCTGCTCGTAGACAGCCTCCCCCCACCCCCAACCCGCCTACCTCGGCTCGCACCCTTTGCCTCTGCGGAAGGCTCCTACCTGGGGGCCCGCGTCTCCCAGCGCCTTCCAGCTTGGCATCTCCACAGCTTGGGCCGCCTCGCCCTCGCCTGTCCCGGGCTCTGGCTCCAGCACCTCGGCCATTGGAGATGCCGATGGTCCGGGGAAAGAGCCTAGCGAGCGACTCCGGGAAGGGGCCGCACTCGGGCCACCCGGGGCCGCCCTGCCTGCGTGTGCGCGCCGCGCCTGCCCGCCGAGGTCCCCGAGTCCCCGCCCCGGCGCTGTCCGGTGCCCGCCAGTGCCCCGCCGACGCGCGTCTCGCCTCCCCGCAGTGCGGGAGACCGGAGTCTGCTGGACACCGCCGGGGCCTTGGGCCGGAAGGGGCGCTGCGACCGCGAGCGACCCGGATTCCGACCCTAGTCAGCTGCGGCCGGGCCGCGCCCCTTTGCTGAGTCCCCTCCGCAGGGGGGAGGGCCTGAAACAGGACTGCAGGGCCCGCTTGGGTCCGGCTGCCTTTGGTGTCCTTCCAGCCCCCTTGTTTTTCAATTAACAGGCACACAAAGGTGTCTACTGTGGGCGACCGGGGTGGAGAAGGACAGTGCAGCTGGCTGGCGGGGTTTCTGGTGTAACCGGTTGGGGAACCTCTCCTGCGGCCCCACCCGCGCTGGGAGTCGGTTCTGCTGACACGTCTACTCCTGGGACCGGCGTGAGCGCGGGCCTGCACCTCGTGGGTGCACCCAGTTAAAGGCGGGAGGGAGCCTGCTCTCCCCGGGGCAGGGTGGGCGCGCACCTGAGGCTCTGAACTTGGTTGTCCTTGCCGGCACCTCTGTGAGCCGAGGGCTCCTTCAGAGCGTTGGTTCCGGGGGCGCAGCCGGGGGCAAGTGGCCTTAAACCTAGAAGGTGGCCTAGGGCCCCTTCGCGGAAGAGGTGGATGAGGCTACAGCCCTGCGCGGAGAGACTCTTGAACTGTCTTAGTTTCTTGACCTCCCCTCTTCCAAATGACCATCAAACCTCCAAGTCATCCTGCCAGGCCTAACATACTGGAAGGAGGGGAGTAGAGGGGGGAGGGGAGAGGGTTGAGAGGAGGGAGAGACAGGGTAGGGACCTCTGTGGGACCGTAGTGCTGTTACAATTTCTTGGCTAGATTTATTCTTTATTTTTTCTAAGAGATTTATTGAGCTATAATTCACTTACCCTATAAGTCACCCATTTAATGTGTACCGTTCAGTGGTATTTAGTATATTCACAGTTGTGCAACCATCACCACAATCAATTTTAGAACATTGTCATCACCGCCGCCCCCCCCCACCGCCCCCAAAGAAACCCCATACACACCGTTTAGCTATCATTCTCCAACTGTCCATCCCTCAGCCCTAGGCAACTACTAATCTGCCCTCTGTCTCTATAGGTTTGCCTATTCTGGACATTTCATAAAAACGAAATCACACAGTTTTAATC
The DNA here is from genome assembly GCF_057876585.1 of Rhinolophus sinicus. Lineage (NCBI taxonomy): Eukaryota > Metazoa > Chordata > Mammalia > Chiroptera > Rhinolophidae > Rhinolophus > Rhinolophus sinicus. The sequence goes on from NC_142502.1 coordinate 23,804,208, forward strand.
CCTTGGGGCTGCTATAACAAAATACCACAGACTAAAGTTTATGAACAACAAAAACTTATTTTCCACAGTTCTGGAGGCTGGAAGTCTGAGATGAGGGTGCCAAGGTTAGGTGAGGGTCCTCTTCCTGGTAGCAGACAGTGAGTGGTACCTTTACATGGTGGAAGCAGCAAGGGAGCTCTCGCTTGGGTCTCTTTCAAATCCCGTTCATGAGGCTGTCTGTCCTCCTGACCTAACCACTTCCCAAAGGCGCCACCTCCTAATACTGTCACATTGGAGATTAGATTTTCAACCTATGAGTTTGGGGGATCACAAACACACAGACCATGGCATATGCCTGTGAGCCTTCTTACGAGCTTCTTTCACTTAGCAAAACATTTCTAGTTTCATCCATGTAGCATGGATCAGTACTTCATTCCTTTTCATGGCTGAAAAATATTCCATGGGATAAACATTTTGTTAATTCATTCATCCATTGATGGGCATTTGAGTTGTTTCAAAGTTTTGGCTATAATGAATAATGCTGCTACAAACATTCACGTACAGGTCTCTGTATGGACATATGTTTTCATTTCTCTTGGGTAAGCACCCAGGAGAGGTCAAATGGTAACTTCATATTTAACTTTTTGAGGAACTGTTAAATAAACAGTGTTTTAATAAATAAATAAATAAATAAATAAATAAATAAATAAATAAACAAACTGTTAAATAAACAGAACTGTTTAAAACAGGCTGTGTTTTAAAGTGGCTGTACCATTTTACATTTTCACCAGCATTGCATGAGCATTCTGTTTCTCCACATCCTCATCAACACTTATTATTATCAGGCGTTTTGATTATAGCCATTCTGGTGGCTGTGTCTAGTACTTAAAAAAAATTTTTTTTTCACATAACAGAAAATCAACCATTTTAAAGTGTACAATTCAGTGGTTTTTAGTATATTCACTATGTTGTACAACCATCATCACTGTCTAATTCCAGGACATTGCAGCACTCAAAAACAAACAAAAAGTCCTGTACAGTTTAATGGTTACTCCCAGTCTCTAACACCTCCCAGCCCCTGGCAATCACTAATCTTCTTTCTATCTCTGTGGATTTGTCTGTTATGGATATTTCATATAAGTAGAATTATATAATACGTGATTTTTTGTGACTGGCTTCTTTCACTTAGTGTAATGTTTTCAAGAGTCATCTATGTTGTAGCATGGCTCAGTGTTTCATTCCTTTTTATTGCCGAATAATATCCCATTGCATGTTTCTAGTGCTTTTCCTCCCTCTCCCCTGCCTAAATAGTGTACGGTGGCCTGTGGACACATGACACTTTCTAGTGTTTATGTCAAATTTATTATTATGCAGAGCTAGCTTTGAATTATTTAGCAAAGGTTAAATAACAAATTTTGACTTAAAAATAGCCTGTTTATTTTAACTTTTAAGTAATAGACGTGGTCCATTGCTTAGGTGACTGAAAAATTGAGAATATAAGTTTACATTGCAGAATGGTTTTTTTATAAGAGAAAAAGGAAGTAATTTACATTGTTTAAGAACTCTGTTGTTCTTTTCATCTGCAGAGTACATTTTGCAATTATCAATGCCTTTTGGGTGGCATTTTACTTATAGAAAAACTGAGGCTAAATTTGGAGACGTTCATTTTATACGGTGGAATACACAATTAATGAAGATAACAGCGAGTGACTAAGCCAAATTATCTATATTTATAAGGTGATAATTAGTCATATAAAAGAACAGAAGGAAGGAAAGAGAAGGATTTATTTCAAAATAATAGTATTGGAGTTAGAACAAATTTATTGAAATTCAGAAGGCTCGAGTTTTATACCCATATGACAAAATAATCTAGCTAGTTTTCTTGTTGACTAATTATGGAAAAGTTGTTCTTTCTATTAGCTCATATTTAATCAATGTTTCACTACGTGAGAAACTATGAAGAAGATGTTTTATTTAAGCTTTACAGCACATGTGATGGTGCAATACGGCACCACCTGCACGTTCACCCCAGCAGGAGAGGAGAGCCCTGAGCATCCTGCAACAGCACTTACAGGCTGTTCTCATTATTTATAGCAGCTAAGTCCTATAAAGTCACCACAAACATTGAATTAGTGAATGTTGAACTGTTGCTTCTACAGGAAATACAGAGTTAGGTTGCTTTGAGCTTCTGGTCACAACATTTTCATCAATCGATTGATACATAAGCTTGTTTTATGTGTATTATTGTATACAGATACTTATTTCATATATATTGTTGATTTGTTAACATTGCACTCACAATGACACTGTAACGCATGCCTTAGTGAAGCTTATCGAACGCACATATCTTCTCCAAAAGGCACAGCACAGCCTTACTGCACTTAGGTGCATTACACAGCATGTCAGCGCTATGCTTGGGGCCATTGTAAACAGCAAAACCACCACCAAAAAAAGCACAAAAATGCAGAAAACATGGCACTAAATATGAAAGGACACCTTTTTTGCTGTATAAGAGCTAAAACTAGAAGGCAGAGTTTTACCTTTTTCAACCTCAGCTGGAAATATGTGCCTCTAGTGGCTCAAATTTTTCACTGCTCTATGTATGTACATGTCTACCAGCTGTCAGAAAAGTGCTGTGACTATTGCTTTTGCAGTTATAAATATATATTAGCAAGTAGGTGAATTTGCAAATACAGAATCGGTGAATACGGAGGATGGCCTGTCAGTGCTTCCTGCAATAAATTACATAAGTCACTTCTATCCACATTCCATTGACCAAAGCAAATCATAGGGTGGGAAAGTGCAATCACGCTGTGCTTTCAAAGAACTCACATAATTGAGAGAAGCAATAATATTTATCGCTGATATCATTTTTTCATTCATTGATTATTTGATACTTGTGGCAGATTTTATTTCCCAAAGATAATTAAAACATGATCTCCCATCCAACGCTCTGTTCTTCTGTGACTTTGACACCTTCCATTGAGAGGTGAAAGTCTATGCTCCTTGTCCTTGAAACTCTCCAGGTTTGTCACTACGGTGGAAGTAACACTGTGTGACTTCTGAGGCTAGAACACTAACGACTTCTAGCTAGTTCTCTTTGGGAAATTTACTCTTAAAATCCAACAACCATGCTGAAGGGAAGCCCAAGCAGCTCCATGGAAAGCAGTGTGTAGGTTCCTAGCTGAGGTCCTGCCTGACAGCTGGCATCAACCACCACACATGTGAGTGACCAAGTGTTTGGACAACTGTAGCCCCTGCCACTGAGTCACCTCCAGATACCCTCCGTTCTTCCAGGCTGAAGCCTCCGAGGTCATGGAGCAGACACAAGTTATCCCCACAGAACCCATGAGCATAACAAAATGCTCATGGGGTGATTAGCTTTTCAGGAATAATAACTGGAAGAGTATCTTCTATGTATACTGCTGTAGTAGGTGTTGGTGGGTTTAAGCAATGAAAAAGATATGGTCCCAGTCTTCACATATTTTCCTATCAAGTCATTGTTTGCTCTGGGGTTACTCTTGCACCCACAATGTAATTAACCATCTGGTCTTTATATCGTGACCACTGTCTCAGACATGATAACTATAAAATGAGTAACAACTTGGTATTCTAGCAGGAAATGTAATCTTTTCCTTTGACTCTCATCTCCTTTAGTTTTGGTGAGAATTATAATACTCATCCATTATTGATACACAAAACAACCCATGAAACCCCTTTTATACTAAGCATTTTGCTCAGTGCCTGACACATAATTGCTTGATAAATGTTGAATGAATGCCAGTCAGAATTTATCAGACACATAGATGTGATTGATTGAGTGTTTTTAGGAGCACCTGTGAACCACCTTTCTCATGGGCTACAGAAAATGAAGGCATTTATTAAATGTGGGATTGAGCATAAGAAAGCTAAGATCTAAAGCTGGGAAAGTCTTTAAAAATTAAAACATCAATCCTAATCAATATAAGGCTTGCTATAACTTCTGAGACTGTGGTGAGTGTTTATAAAAAAGGAGAGACGACTATCCATACTGATTTTAAAAGGTGCATGCTTTGAAGCTAAAGGAGACCTCCTACTACCCCACAACTAGACAGCTCACTTTCTCAAAAAACTCTTAAAAAGAAGTAAATCCTTGATGCAGCTAAGAGGAAATGTTTCTACCAGATCACTTGATTAAGGACCATTTCCGAAAAACTTGCAGTAGGGCAGCTAAAATGTTCTCTCTTATGTATGGGACCTTTGCTGTTGCCGTAAATTATTACATTATTTGTTGATTAGGACAAAGTTAAGAACTGGTAGGAATTGGACTGGACCCCCTAGTGACTTTTTTAGAACAGAGGTATTTCAGTGCCCCCACTTCTGAGAAAAGGAGCCACTCTGTCCAGATCTTGAACATGTACCCACGAACCAGTCAGTTCTCAGCCTGTTTATGGGTCCTGCCTACTGGTGTCCCCAGGCAGCTCTACACCTGAGTCTGTTTGGGTCTGATGTTCATAATGAGTTCCAGACATGGGAGAGGTCTGTGGTAGATTAAGAATTGACTCCAAGAGGGAGGAAAAGTTTAGCAGTAATGCCTGGGACATCTCACTTAGATCAGTGCTTCTCAAGCCTCCTGTAATGAAGGACCTGCCCTCCCTTCAATTTTTTTTTCTAGTTCATCATAAACTGATACGTGATTCTATTGCCTAAGACTATATGCAGGTCGGTATGTGCTTCTTAACCCACAACTTCAACAATAATATCACGCACAGTGAGATAAGTCCATTGACCATGTGCATGGATTTTGTAAAAATGTTAAATTCCTATGAAGTTTCACTTACTGTCACTTCCTTGACACTTAACGTCACTTTCTCTAAGTATCTTATCTGAGACTGGTTAAAGCAGTTAGTGAGCCAGCACCATATCATGGACCATGCTCCGAAGACCCTTGATTTAGATGACCTCCATAGTTTCCTGCCCAACTGGCACCTGATTTAGGGTCTCACACCCATTCTGCCTTGCAAGACCTCTGAGTTTGACTCTGGATAGCTGGTTCGTATTTATACTGAAGGAAGATTATTTGCATATTATATTATTTTTATTCTATATTCATAAACTTATATTTATATAAATGTAGGTTTTCTATTATAGTCAGTTCATACTTAAATACATTAAGTAAATTTGTGTTTTAGTTTGTTTATTATTATTTATTTATTTAATGTTTCAGAATATGATGATTCTTTTCCAGGTTCATATATATTGTGCAAATTGAATATCCCATGATGAGTTGACATGAGCTTCTCCAGGCATGAGAACATAATGGGTGAGGTACAGACAGGCAGGAACCCATTCATGCGGTTTTCACAGCCAGAGTTCTTTCAGTCCTTTGCTTGAACTATAGGACAATCAAAGTGATGCCTCTATATGTGGCCAATGCACAATTCATTCTCCTTGTGAATATGTTAAGAGTTGAAATATTTTTTAATCATACGTATTTTAAGTTTCTGGTCTGACAAATTCCAACAACATCCCTACCATGTCTGTGTCTGGTTCTGATGCTTACTCTGTGTCTTCAAACTGTGTTTTTTGCTTTTCAGTATGCTTTGCAATTTTTTCTTGAAAGATGGACTTGCTGTACTGGGTAAAAGGAATTGCAGGGTATAGGCCTTTATTAATGGGATTAGGTGTAGGGGAGGGAAAATGTCCTATAGTCCTATTATTAGGTCTCAGTGTTTTAGTGAGTGTGTGCTGCTGGGCTGAGAACTTCACAAGTGCATCTGTATTTTGTTTTGTTTTCTACCCCCTTAAGTGAAACAAGATGGCCAGAGAGGCTGGAGTTGGGTATTTCCCTTCCTTGGTACGAGGCTAGAGCCAGCTGGGGCTGGGCCTCTCCTTTCTTCCCAGATCAGTTAGGCTCTGATGAAACCTGGGCAATTTAGGCTCTGTTTAAATAGTTTCTCCTGAGAGCAGGCCTTGTTAAGAACAGAGCACTTTGGCGTATTTCAAAATGGTTCCTTTTCCCCTTCTCTTGCTGGAAGGACCAGCTTTTTCTCAGCTCTTCACTCTGAGAACCTGGTAAGGCTCCTGGAGGCAAAACTCACAAAACTGGGGGCCCTCTGGAGTATTTAATCCTGAGATATGTCTTCTGTCAGCCTCCAGCAGTCCGTCAGTTACAGTCAAGTTTCTGTGCCCTGGCCCCGTTTCCTGAAGAAGTTCCTGCTCCTGGATTTCAGCTGCGGTAAGTTGCGATTCTCTGTGTCTGCCCATCTGTCTCTCTAAGTTTGGGGGCAGTGGTTTGTGACTTCAGGTCTTTGATGGAGCTAAGGACGGATGTTGATTTTTCAGTTTGTTCAGCTTTTTCTTGTTGGGATGGAGTGATGACTTTCAAACTCCTTACAGGCCAGGCCAGAAGCTGGCCTCCTTTTCCTTTTTGTAAAATGATGCCTTACTGATATTTTTTCTTGTCCAGTTTAGAATTCAGTGAAAATGTTCACATTCTGGTCACTGTTTCTACTATAATCCCATTCTTAATATTTTCTGGCAGCAGTTCTTTCTTCCCCAAATACTTCTTTGCTGTTAACAGTGCAGTTCTTTCGTTTGTGGATTTTCTTTATTTCTACTCTGTCTTTCTGGGATTGCGAACAACAAGTACTACCTGTGTTTGCCAGTTGTGCCAACATTTAACCGGGGATGTACTGTTGTTCCTAATATTCTGTTTGCAAATCCTGCTTGGTGAATTGAATTGACTGCAGATGCGTGGTTGGCTGATGGCTTCAGGACAGAGTTTACAGAGAATGTTGGGTTGTAAAATGGTGGTTCATAGCTAGGTTTACAGATCTAGTTTTCTCTAAACCTGTTACCTCACGTATGTTGACATTGAAGCTCACCTGTATTTTGTGACCCACTTACACTATTTAAAGAGTAATGGCTTTCAGCCTTGCATGCATATTGGGCAATTTCTATTTCACATTGGTCTATTTCTGTTTCATTGGCTTAGGTCGGACCTGGTGTCAGTATTTCTAAAAATCCCTTGAGTAATTCTATTATACCATGTAACTAGTATTGAAATCCACCGGTCTATAGCAAGGGTCAGCAAATTTTTCTTTAAAGGACAAGATTGTAGATAGTCTCTGTTGCAACTATTCCTATGATGGAGCAGCCACAGGCAAGTGGGCATGGCTTTATATCTGGACACCAAAATTTGAATTCATATAATTTTCATGTGTCATGAAACATTCTTCTTTTGATGTTTTATTCAACTATTTAAAACTGAAAACCATTCTTGTCTTGCTGGATGTACAATAATGGATTGCAAGTGAGATTTGGCCTGGGGACTATAGTTTGGCAACCCTTGGTTCATCTTCACTGCTTTAGTATGGTCCCATAAGAGAAAACATTTCCTTCCCTACGTAGGTCACCGATATCATCTTAAATGAGTCCGAGCATTGAATATTTATTTTAAATAAGTTTTGTCAGGAGATTTTTAAACATGGCAATGTATTTCCTTAATAGCCTGAGAAACTGCAGCACGCTTTTGTCTACAAGTAATAAACCTGGTTTGCATAGTTTAAAACAGGTTATTCCCATTAAAATATAAACAGTTGGCAGGGTTAATTCAGCTGCTCTACAATGTCATCAACCCAGGTGTTTTCCATCTTTCTACTCTACTATCCTCAATACTATTCCTGGCTGATGTCTTGCCTCATGGTTGCAAGATAGCTGTAGCAGGCAGCTATGCAGACAGCACATGCAGACACATAACATCCAGTAAAGAGACAGAGTATCTTTTTTCTTCTATGCATTATTATTATTATCATTATTATTATTATTTGTATTGGGGAATATTGGGGAACAGTGTGTTTTTCCAGGACCCATCAGCTCCAAGTCAAGTCATTGTTTTCAATCTAGTTGTGATGGGTGCAGCTCACTGGTGCATGTGGGAATCGAACCGGTGACCTTGGTGTTATGAGCACTGCCCTCTAACCAACTGAGCCAACCGGTCACCCCTGCAATGCATTATTTTTTAATATGAGGCAACCGTTTTTTGTTTGTTTGTTTGTTTTTAGAACAAGCCTCTCCTTCTGTGTAGCTCTCCCATAGGTCCCAAACCCAATCAGTCCCGAGTTTGGGAATTAGATCAGCATGATTAACTGTCATGATGCAGCCCCTGGCATTGGGGGGAATCTGGTCTGCTTTACAATGGTGGCCTCAGGATCCCAGAGCCAAATCAGAGTTCCATTAACAAGGAAAAGGAAGAAATGGCAGTTGGGAAAGAATCAACAGTCTCACCCAGAACTAGATTCTTAGGATTAAAAAGAAAAAAAAAATTCTGAAGAAGGCTGTCTGCTTAGCCTCTCATTTCCATTTGTTTATTTACTTCCCTGAAAAGACCATTAAGGAATTGTTCTGTATAATTTTCCTTTAAGAACTTTTATTAATTTTCATGCAAATAGGTTATGTTTTGCTTCAGTCCTCAAAGATATTCCTATTTCTATCACAGTCCATTTAAAAAGAAATGCATCCTATTTTGGCTTACTTTGTTATTTTCCTAAAACTGTACCACATTGCATATCTAGCATAAAAATGTTCATGTCAAAAAAGGCTTTTTTTTTTTAAAGCCACCCTTTTGATTCATTTTGAATCATCAAAAGTTTGTCTAGTTTTGCATTTTGTATTGTGAAAACAATAAAAATTGTTTTCCTCCCCAAATTATAGCATGGAATAAGAGTTTAAGAATGCTACATGTCACCGTTCTGCCACCTCCCCAGCTCCATGGGGATCCCCATGGGCCTCCCAAGTGATACATGACCCTCCTCCACCTCCCCTTGTGAAAATCAAAGGGAGATTTGCATCCAGTCCAAATTCAGCCATACTCATCGCATTGAGAATCTTGACTCCCAGTGAGGAGGATGCACCCAAATTCCACATTTGCAGTTTTCTTGGGCGAACATCTGGCACGGAGGAAGGTGCTCCAGCCCAGGACAGTGGGCCCCGGCTTCTGATCCCAGCTCTGCCTCTTCTGACGTATTGAACATGGGGCAGGTCACTTAGCCTCTCGGAGCTCTAGTTTGACATCCGTAGAGCAAGAGTTTGAACTATGTGATTTATAAGTCCCTGTTAGAACAAATCGATGTTTCTCTTTACCACATGATCCAAAATGTTCACCTTTACTTTCCAGTGCTAAACTGATTTCTGCTCTGTGACTGCAGCTTAGTGAAGCCACACATTCAGTCATCGGGTCCCCTAAGGTAATGTGTTAGAGCAGCAGCTCTTTGTCCTGCCACAGCAGCCCTGCCAAACAGCCCACGATGTTCTCGCAGCGCAGGGCATGCCTACGGGACTAAGCCGAATCCTTTTCCCATTCTAGGAAGCAAGAGCGACACTAAGCAGGAAATCATTCTGGAGAGCTTTATTATTTCTTTAGACTAAAATGTGTGTAGACATCTGTACTCTCATTATTTCACCATTATTTACAATTCAGTTGATCACTGCAGCTCTGGAGGTGTTTTTGCCTCCGAGAGCTTGCTAGCCATCTTGAAGCCCTCACACAAAAGTGAAACCATGAGGCCCTAAAAAACCTGTATAGGAAGAAAAGTTTCATTTGGTGGCAAAAGCAGTTACCTTTGACGTATCAGCATTTTTCCATTTCCTTTCTTTTCAGACCTAGTTCCTATGCCCACTAGTGTTTCTGATTTTTTTTTCTCTCAACTCACATAAAACTTTCCTTTTGTTCTAAGGAGTGTTACACGTTTTAGGAGAGCCCTGTCATCACTAGAACAAGCTGGGGACATTTTCCTGTAAGGAACCTGAAGATGGGTTAACTAGACATTTGTCCAGTCTTTCCCCCAGCCTAAAATGTCCCATACGTCCAGGAGTCTGCCTGGGAATAGCGGCAGCTTTTTGGCCTAGATGCCATTCTCTGCCTCTCTCCAGTAAGGGTGGAGAGCTGCATTTTAAATGGTCTCCAAGAGCAGTTTATTTTGGCTCATTCAGTCCAGGTAAAGTGTGTCGCCCCTGAAGGCCCGCATCTGGGTCATCTTCCTCAGTAGGATTCCTGGTGGCCTCTTCATAGGAGGGTGGTAAACACACGGAGAGGGGGGCTGCCTCCCCAGGCAGAGGAGCGTAGGGGAAGTCCTGCTCACCGCTCCAGGGTAAGCCTGGCAGGAAGTCAGTCTCCTCTCCCACGGGTGGGTGCTCTGAGAGGTCGATGCTGAAAACCTGGCCCTGGGGCCGTGGCGTCTTGCAGAGGCGGTACAGGAAAAGCAGCAGAAAGGCCAGGAAGAGCAGGATGGTGGCTGGAAGAAGGATGCACAGGAAGGGCTCCACATCTTCTTTGGCAGAACTTATCTTCTGGGTGCCCTGGAGTCAGGGAATGAAACTGAGTTAGGAGATGGGGGAAAGAAGATCCCTGCCTTTGGAAGGTCCATCTCTTGTTGTCTTTTATTCTTATCTTCGTTACTCACTCTAAAAATCACTTAATCATTCATTTATGCCAAGGAGCTTGAGCCTACATGAAATAAAATGGATTTCCAAGATAAAGTGTGCATTCAGAATGTCAAAACTACACATTTATGACATCCTACAATATTTCCACTAAAGTACAAATATTAAAACAAATTTCAGTTGGGAGGTCTACTCATTCTTTCAATGAGAACGCTCACTATGTATTTATTTTATTTAGAATTAGACCAATAATGTTTTATTGCCACATAGAAGTTGCCCAGGCAAACAACTGCACCTAACTTTAAGTTAGGTTTCTCTTATATAGGACAGGGTAGGTAAATTTCCTTACAGCAGGAGATGTGATATATAGACTGAGGTCATTTGATTGACATATGTTGGTTATATAACTAGTTTCTTTCTGTGCACGCTCTTACCCATAATGCATACAGAAAAATCTACAGGGTGAGGCGACAAGCCTTTATGTTCATTTTATTTTAGTTGTATTATAATGAAGCTAGAGTCCAAGTAATGGACAGTTTTCAGCAGTTTGCGCAGGCGTCAAAACCAGATTACTCTGGTTAGGGTCTTATCTCCTCTTTTTAGGAGTGTTTGGACACCCTTGCTTTATTTCTAGGGGGTAAGCCTGGGTGGTTCCTGGGAAGGGGATGCAGGCCTGGTCAGTCCCCCTTCAGGGTCACTTTTATTAACCCTTTTTTGCCTCATCATTATACAATAGGCATGAAATGATGCTTAACAATGAGATAGAAAAGCAATACAAAAATATAAATACCGTTCCAAATTCCATAGACATTGCTTTAAATAAAGCTTCTAAGAAATAATGAAATATTAAAAAGCTTCTCTATTATGTATAAAGCATACAGCAACAAATGTAAATGTATCTATTACTACAGAGGAAAAGAAAAATTAAAGCCTCTTATATAGATGAGAACTCTCATCTATGTATTTATTTAGTATTTAAATAGTGTTTAAGACAAGCAAAATACTAAGCTCTTTATCTACTTATCTAAAATAAAACACAAAACTGTGAGAGCTGGGGTTCTCTCCTTGATTTCAGTGGAAAGGACAACTGTTTTGCTTGTCGTGACCTCTTAAGAGACTGACTAATCTCGTGTTGACTAAAATCTTTTTATTTTCTAGAGGATTTACAAGTTTGTGTGTTATTTTGACTCAGAATTAGGTGGTTTATTTAATATTTATACTTCCATATATTTTGTCTTTGGTAAGATATGAGTTAAGATATTTTAGCTTAAAGTGCATAAAAATTAAAGGTTTTCTTGGGAAGCAGAATGTCATCTTTGAGGTTTGAATTCCAGTATGAGCTTCCAATACCTGTGTGATTATGGACCATTCACTTGTCCTCCCTGGGCCTGGGTTTTCTTCTCTATGAAATGAAAATAATAGCATGGTTTTGGAAGACTGGCATGAAAATTTAATGAATTATTATGTGTAAAGCCCTTGGGGAATAATAGGTACTTATATATCTCAGTGTCTCAAATGGTCAAATTAAAATACTAAAAGTAACCAGAAGTCATCTAGAAATTTATTGATAAGACTGGAAAATATAGGGAAGATAAAATCTGACATTTCTAAGTTTATAGTTTAATAAATATGTATTTTTTAGAAAAATATTTTGGCAATGTTAATATTTTTGTGTATGATTCTTTGATTTCTAAACTATGGATTCTTTGTTTTCTGACACATAATCTAATTTATTATCAGAACTATTCACTTAAAATCAGTTGTGATATTATAAGGGACTGATTACAAAAGCTGTAAGTGTAGATGAGCTCATAAATAAATGTACAATTATTAAGAAATCAAGTTGGAGTAAAAATGCAATTTAACTGTCTATTTTCTCCCTCTAGATGAATCATTAAAAATGTTAAAGCTATTATCTCCTTCAGTATTTAAAATAATCATGTTTCAATCTTGATAAACATGGGCCATTTTGAAAACCTTATTGTTCTTTCTTCTCCATCAATTATATAGATGCTAATAGTTTCTAAACAGTTATGAGCATCAAATTTTAAATTCTCAATTACACCCTGTAAGTTCAATATGCATAGAATATAAAGATATTTAATGTTTTATTTAAAAGGTTTTATGTAACAGACCCTTTGTTCACAATTATGCCACTTATGGTATTATCAATATTAATTGCAAAACTTTTTGAAAGGAGATATGCCACAATCCTCTCTGTTGTTCCGTTGATTGAGTTAAATTTATCCAGATACCGAGTGGTACTGCTCACCTAATACAGCAGATTAGGACAATTTCTTGACATAAAGAATTCTTGTTTTCCAGTTAAGAGATGCACCAACTTATAGGACAAATTTATGATGGTATCTTTTTTTTTCTTAATTATTTTTATTTTTCAATTACAGTTGACATATATTAGGTTTCAGGTGTACAGCATAGTGGTTAGATATTTATATAACTTACAAAGTAGTCCCCCTACCCAATAAGTCCAGTACCCACCTGGCACCATGCATAGTTACTACAATATTATTGTCTATATTCCCTATGCTGTACTTTACACCCCGTGACTTTTTTTGTATAATTGCCAATTTGTACTTCTTTTTATTTTTTTTTATTTTTTTATTTTTCCAGAAAATTAATTTTCCAAAGGAGGCTTTGTATTAAGGATTTAAAATATCCAAGTTAACTGGAGAACTTTCTAGCACTATAGAAAGCTGCTTCTTGTCACACTAGCTTGTGATGGCCCTGCTTACTTACCAATGCTGTGGCATTGTTTGTGGTTCCAGTGGCATATGATGGTATCTTTAATTTGCTTGTTTACTGATTCATGGTATATTGGTTCAAAGTGTTTTGAATTTTTAAGTGCAGAATTTTTACTTTTGTAGTCAAATGTTCTAATTTGTTCACTTCCCTCAAAGTTTTCTTGACTTTTCATATTATTCTGATATGTATATTGGCTTTCTTCTTCAAGGAATATTTTAAAGACATACCCAGTTAAAAGTATAACTGCTAAATAAAACATATTATCATATATACATGTATAATTTTTTTTTTTCTGTAAAAGGTGGTTTTGGAGAACTTAACTACTAATCTAATCAGTTGATATTCCAGAAAAGAAAATAAGTCTGTTTCCCTTTTTCTTGGGGTGTAGTGGTATCACTCATTTCTCTGTTGATAATAAAATTAATTCAGAGTTTTTAGATTTCTACCAATATTTTTTCTTAATGCTGTCTCAGATTGAGGCTTCTTTGGTGATTTACCAGACAAAGCAAAGCAGCTGCTACGTTTCTTAGTAGAGACAAAACTTGCTTAACACTCTACTATCCTTCCAGAAGTAAGATAATTTGGCTAGCTACTGCCACCTCTTAGAAACAGTGGTCATTATACAGCCAGAGAACCAAAGAGAGTCTGTTATATGTGAATATGTAGACATTGCTTACTGAGCAAAGAACAAAGTGAAAAAGCAAGGCATAAAATTTTGTTGACTCCTAACTTCAGGTACTCCTTGACATATTTGATATATCAGGTGTTCTTAGAATATATTTGTGGCAAGTTTCACTTGAATTTATCATTGTCAAAAGAATACAACTTTCAAGTTACTTCCTTAGACCATGCCAATCAGCAAAATCATATTTTTGTCATACCCATTGTGCAAACGGTTGCCAGTATGTTTTATAATAAGATCTTAAAAATATAGGCATTGTTGGTTTTAAAACTGACAAAGATATTTTGGGGGAAGAAGAGGCATAAGTCATAGGTACAAACCTGCAGCTGGGTTTCCAGAAGAGGTAGGCTTGGTTCGCTTGTTAACCACTCGTATGTCCCCCTGCCAGCATGTCCAAACTTCCTCCAGCTGCTGCCCAGCAGTGCCCGCATGTTTTCATCCGACTGATGCACCACTCACCCTTCCACCTCACTGCTCAGATTGCAACGATGCTGCTTGCTCTTGGCCTGGATCCAGCTTGGATGTGCTGGGCTGATGGTTGTTGGTAAACTCCTCTAACGTGTGGCAACAGGGAAAAGAGACCAACCAGAGAGACTTCTCAGGACAGGCTATACATTTAAATTCAGTGCCTCTGGATTGGTTTCTGTGGCCTTTATCACTGTAAGGGTTGGCATCAGATGTCAGATATGGAACAGATGTCAGACAGAGGAGTTCTCTGCATTCGCATCGGTACAGTGCAATGAATGGTCTCAGCGAATAAACAACTGTTTATATTTAGATGTAAATAAGACCCTCTCCCTTCCTTCCCCACATCCCTCTCCAGGGATATAGCTGAGCAAGAAAAACTCCCCATGCTGAATTTCCTTTAATTATTTCTAGATTCTGTGATACAGAGAGAAGGGGTATTTGGTAGGGAAGCAAGACTCATTAATAACATTTTAGTGAATTATTTAGATGAAAGATGCTAATGATAAAGTTGTACAGAAGCCAGACAGACAATAGCTCAGACTGTTTGGCTGCAATGTTTGCTGGTTTCAATTTTTAAAAAAATCAAATTACCAATACCTAAGTAGTCTTCCTTCTGCTTATCTTCTGAATTTTATGAAATTATTTGTACCAAGCTTAAAATAAGAAACTTTCAATCTGAAGTTTCGCTGAGGTAACTTTGGGATGTTTAATTCTACATATTTGAGAAATTCACATTTAAGACATGGTGGTTGGAGTCTCTTTCCTTATATTTCAAACATTTACCCAAACTGTTAGAACTCAATAATACAACTACTCACATCCTATTTAAGCATCATTTCCATCTAAGTGACTGTCATGATGCTGAAATAATATTTCTTAATGGGGATTTTTTTTTTCTTAATTAAGATTCTCAATCACTGGCCCATGGTGGTCTATTGATAGGTTTCAGTAGGTGGTGAACTCTAAACAATTCAGATACATCCACTTTTCTTGGGAGGATCCATAATTTTGATTTCCTTCTTAACAATAGCTGTTCACGCCCATATAATTTGGCACTTTGCCAAACTTCTTATTTATAGTTAAAGTTTTCACTGAGTTTCCCAGTGCCTCCATCAGTATCCTAGTATAGAACTCCTTTGTCATTTCATCCCTTTATTTCTTATTGTGGAGTAAGTGGATTTTATGCTTTTAGTTAAAATGTTGCCTTGTTCCCATTGATGTATTTCTATTCATTTTAAGTGAATGCTATATCCCCATATCCCCACGCTGATATAACAGAAACACCTGGCCACCAGTGCACTATTTCGTGGTTGTTATTTTTTTTGCATATCAGTGGCTTTGCCAATGCTATGTCCTCAACATGGACCATCCTTCTTCATCGTAAATACTTATTTAAATATCTTCATTTCCTGAGATGCAAATTGGAAGTCTGGATCAAAAGCATTAAATATGCATCTGTAATGTCGACTCTTGTCTGGCACTGAATGAATAAGACAGAAATGCTGCTTTTATGGATATGTTTTTAGGTTCCAAGAGAAACAAATTATGCAAATAAAAAATATATCAGAAGGTGATAGATGCTATAGAGAAAAAGCAGAAAAGGAGCAAAGTAAACGCTGAAAGGAGGAGAGCACTTTTAAAGGGAAAAGTCAGTTAGAATCTGGGGAAAGTGATAGCAAAAAGCTGAAGGATACAGGGGACTGAATCATGAAGATATAGGAAGAAAGAGCATTATAGACTAAGGGAACAGCCAGTGCAAAGGCCCTGAGGCAGTCAAATGCTAGTAGATCAGACTGGCTAGTAGGTCAAGGTGGCTGGAGCAGTGAGCCAGAAAAGTAGGAGATAAGGTCAGAGACAATATGTAGGAGGTGGTAGTTATAGAATGCAGGGTTAGAGAATATTGTAAAAATTTTGGCTTTTATTCTAAGTAAAATGGAGAAGTCATGCAGGGCTTTGAGCAGAGGAGTGACAAGATCTGACTTCCACATTAAAAGGATCACTCAGGCCTCTGTGTGAAACAGATACAGGGATTAAGGTCAAAATCAGGGAGATCAGTTATAGTCTTTTTAGGGGAGAAATAATGGACCAGCATAGTAGCAGTGGAGGTGGTGAAAGTCTAGATTCTAGATACATTTTAGGAACAGAGCCAAGGAGATTTCTTGAAGAACTGAAGGTGGAATAGATGAAAAAAAAAATGATCAAGAAGGATTCTATTTTAGACTTGTGCAACTGGAAGGATGACTATTGTCATTTACAGAGAGGGGGAAAGACAGGAGGGGAAAGTTACTTTGTTTGTTTGTTTTTTGTTTGTTTCTTTTTAAGAAGAGGAGTAAAGATCAGAGGTTGAGTTTCAAACCTGGTAAATTTGGGATGCGTTTGGATATTTGAATTTGGCATTTAGGAGTAAGGATTAGACCATAGAGAATAGTTGGAACTCTTTGGCAGGGGGAGGCTGTTTAAAATTATGAGACTTAATGAGATCGCCAAGAGAAGGCATGTCAATAGGATGGGGAGACAGTGATTGGCAGTGAGATAGATGAGAAACCAAAAGTGTGCTGTGTCCTGGAATTGAAAGGAAGAAATGTTTCTAGAAGGGGGAAATGATCTCTATCTCAAAAGCTACAGTATGGTCAAGTAAGATGATGGATGAGATTTACTAATGGAGTTAATGAAATTCAGGGAAAGGGTGTCATTGATTATTTGGACAACAGCAGTTTTGGTGGAGTCGCTGGAAAAAAAGCCTGATTGGAATTGTTATAAAAGAGAAAGGAGAAGAATTGGAGATAGTGAATGTAAACAACTCTTGAGTTACTTTGCTTGAACGGGGAGCAAAGAAGTGATGTAATAGCTGGACAGAGAAATTGAGTCGAGAGCATTGTATACTAAAACAGAGCACGTTAATAGATTGTAGAGGAAAGAGAACATCAGTATATGTCAACCCTTAGCAATTCCATTTCTAGGAGTTCTTCCCAAAGAAATAATCTGATGAATATTCGAAGACACATATTGTTGAAAGATGTTTTAACATATCTTAAATGTCTGTCATAACAAATAATTAGAAATAAAAAATATTCACACAGTGATAATGGGTTAATAAGTTAAGATATACAACATATAGATTGTCATCTGAAAGTAAATATCAGAAAGATGTAAACATTGTTTACCACATATTCAGAAGAACTTGTCAGAAAATTGCATGCTTATTACAAATGTACATATCTCTGCATATAGAAACAAGTTGATATCAACAATGGTATTTTTCCTAAATGGTGGGATTACAAGTTATTTTTTATGGGACTATGGTTCTTTTTAACCGATCAACATTTTGTAACTGTTCTATTAATATGTGTTATATAAACAAGACAAAATAGTTTCTAAGACTTGCCCATGGTTGAAAGCCCACATAAAAGCTGTATTGTTATAATAGTCTGCAATTTCCTGCCCTCTACCCAAATTAGGAATGAATCACAATTTCCTCTGAATTCCCACAGCATGTTAGGTCTTCCAATATTATAGCACTTAATTTGAGTCAGCTTTGTATTACTTCAAAAATAAGTTAGGGGACTGTTAGTTGACTTAGAAAAGGACTTATTGAAGAGTTACCTGAAATAATGTGCTTTGTCTATAGAGCCAACAGACTGAATGTGCTGTAACTACTTACAGAATCGCTGTAGCATTTCAACTCTAGAAACTGTATCTGTGTAGATTTTTGTAATCGAAGTCTATTTTTTAAGGCTTCCATAATATATACTCATTGTTTCAATATTTTTTCCCATCCATTATTACGATGGGCTTTTTAGCTAAGACTCTCCTGTTTAGGACTTCTACAACTAGATTTTAATTACAAACACTAACTACAATTAGTTGAAAATGTGGTTAGCTACCTCTAAAATGTCTCTAAGTATTTCAGAGCCAAGAGAAGAGTTTTTCCATGTTTTATTTAATTTTTCTCCCTTTCTCACTCTGTTTTTGAAAAATATCCATTTGTCTTCACCCATTTGATTTTTCTATTTTTTCTTAATTCCCTTAAACTCAGCATTGTTAATTTGCTATTATAGTTTCAAGAATTACCAAGACTTCTAGGTTTTCTGGTTCTACTGGTTTGTGGACGAGTTGGACATAGGCACGCTTGACTTTTTGCTGTGTTAAATATTTCATCTCTGAGTCAATAATGGAAAAAAAAACACCACCCAAAAACTAATGGTCAGGGAAGATCTTTCAAATAAACTAAAGATGCTGGTAAAATATACTTATTCTTACATTTAATTTCGAATTTCGGCAAACTGGTCAGTATACTTTCTCGAGATGTTATTACAAGAATTAAATAAGCTTCTATTTGATTAGGAAGACTGGAAAACTAATCAGTGGACTGCAGGCAGCCCTATGACAAATCAGAGTTCCATGGAGACCCAGGGGTTCACGTAAGGGTCAGCAGATCTGGCGTCAGTTTTTGTTCAACTTTGGCCCTGATAATCTGGAACGAAAGAGATGTAAACAATTTGACTAAACTAGCAATATAGACTAAAAGAGGAAAATACTCCAGAATGTTTTGTTTTTAACTAACAGAATGACGATAAAAAAATAAAAATTATTGATATGAACTTTACTTTGGAAAAATATGAGCACTTATGGAACTGGAGGTTTGAACAGAAGATTGAAAAAAAATTTATGAAGAATAATTAACATGAAATAGAATCGAACGATGTTATGTGCTCAAGTCAATGAATTTTGACAGTTTTTTTTCCCCACTCTTGTAACGACAATCTAAAACAAGATATAAAACATTTCCATCACCAGAGAAATTTCCCTTTAGTTAACTATTTTTTTTCTAGCTACAATGGAGGAGGATTTTTAAAAATCTTAATCCTTCAGAAAAATCAGGGAGCAGGATATGAAATTTATCAGCTTATGAGATGTTCTCTGGTTATAAACTCAGGTATTTTCAAATATTTGGTCTGGAATCAAAGAAAATCTAGGCATATTTAAGATAGAATGATGATCATAAATGTTTGAAAATTAAACTGATATTCTTGAATTTAAAACAGGAGCCAATAATTAGATATATTTCAATTACAAATCCTCATGTAATTTGTATATATTTTCTCTACTCCTGTATGTGACAGGAAGTGGGTCAGGTGAAGTACCGTGTTTCCCCGAAAATAATACCTAGCTGGACCATCAGCTCTAATGAGTCTTTTGGAGCAAAAATTAATATAAGACCCGGTCTTATTTTAATATAAGACAAGATAATTATAATATAATATATAATATAATATAATATAATATAATATAATATAATATAATATACCGGATCTTATATTAATTTTAGCTCCAAAAGACGCATTAGAGCTGAGGGTCCGGCTAGGTCTTATTTTTGGGGAAACACGGTATAGAGGAGCACCTTTATTTAATACCTAAATTGTCACATGTTATTATCTGTTGTTGTTTTTTTACAACAATTCTGAGTTATAAGAATTATTTCTATTGTGCTGGTTAGGATGTTAGGGCTTGTATTAAACAATCTTGGGGGAAATTTTCCAAGGTTTTTAAGATTATACAATTCTAGGAGCCAACTCTGGATGTAACTACACCTCACTGTGAAACAAAAGAAGTTTAGATGATGAAGAAGGCTGTTCCTCTTTTAATAGGTGTAGCAGCATTATGCTTTGTGCAAATACCTGGAGAAGGCAAAAGTCATATGACTATAAATACGAAGCCTCATAAGAAAAATTGGTTGCCTTAGAACTCCTATTATTTCTGTAGCACCATTTATTTTGCAACACCTCCCGATTTACCTCTCGGCCCAGATATAGCCAACTACCACCTTCTCTGTACTGTTTCTGTACTATGTCCATGCTTTCATTAGTTCACATGTTATATTTTGTGACGATATCGTCTGAAAGTCTTTCTTCACCCCACTAACAGGCGACAAAGAATTGTCTTTTAAGTTACATTCTCTGAAAGCCCAGTCAGGGCCTGACATCGATCAGGCACTCAAATGCTTTGGAAAGGATGAATGAAGCACTAGAGTCTCAGTTTATGTGTAATCTTCATTTGCTGTTTTGAACACTGTCAGGAAGACGACCTCACCAGAGGCCCTTATTGGATTGTATGTATCTGGGGCATGTGGGGGGGGGGGGGCAGGCTATGGGTTGTCCTGTCAGCTGCTGGAACTACAGCCAGACAGACACTGGGCCTGTTCCCTGCTCTGTGGAGGCCTCTGCTCATTCAAACTCGGCAGTTTCTGGAACTTGAGTCAGTGGGTTTGTACACTGTGCTGCCATTAACTTGAGCTCATCAGAATTTCCCAAAAGATGCTCCCAATGAAATACCTTTAAGCAATGTCACTTAAAATATCCTAAATGCTTCTGGGAAATTTTTCATCTGAATGAGAAATCGAGCAAGTAGTTTGGAATGGAAAAAAATAGTATAACCAACATATGTTAGGTACATTACAGTTCGTGAATAAGCCAGTAGCTAATGTAGGACATAGAAAAGAAAAAATGGAATATCCACTAACTCTGATTTAAGTACATATTTCAAAGCTTATTTTGAGGTCTTCTCTCTCTGATTAGAAATATTATGATATAAAAATGCTTGATGGATTTGATTTCATGATGGGAAATCAAAGAAAAATGGATTCTACATACAGCTTGACTGTTTTCATGTGAAGTCTAACAGAGATAAAATCTCTTCCTTCAACAAACAATAAATTTTGAAATAGTTACATAAAGAAGCAATTTATAGGTTCCCAATATTCTTTCCCCGATAGTCATCAATCAATACTTCAGTCTGCTCAAACGAAACAAAAACTAAACTAAACAAACACTCACTACCACCCAAATATGTATACTTATCCTAACAGAATAAAATCTTTGGTGGGTTTGTGATTATGGATAGAATTATGGAAACTCCCTTTCAGGGGAAATTAGTTGGGGGAACCTTTTGGATTGTCTAAGAATTTTATTTATCTATTTTTTCCTTCATTTACTTTTTGTGGTTAATTAACCCATAGGAATAAATCCCATTTACTGTCTCATTTTAGGAACTTTTGTATGTGTAAAAATAATAGTGGCCATTTTGGCAATATTTTCTCACATATGTGTCTAAAATGTTGTCCTATTAATTCTAAATACTATTTTCTACACAGACTTAAGCCAACATCAAAAGAAAATTCCTGACCTCAAGGAATTTACCCTCCTTTTCTCTTTTATTGTATTCTGTCACAATTAGTTTTAATCTATCTGTCCTTCATAATCAAAATAAAAGCGCAAATAATGCATTGAGGGACTCCCTTCACAATCAAAATATAAACACGGGGAAATAGTCAAAGTAGTGATGTTTCACCAGAATCTCTTTAATATCAGACATGGACATAAGTGACACTTAAGCTGTTATCTCTGTAGTGCCAGCCCATTATTTCCCCTGGAATGCTAATAAGGCAACAACTTCTTAAGAGAGCTTATACAGGGCCCACATTTCTCTTCCTGATCCTGCTCTCTCTTTAGAGGTTTTAACCAAAGGGAAAAAAAAATAAAAGCTTAAAGAAATAACAAAGGATACAAATGATTCAAAATCTGGGTAATCAACTTTTGAATAACAATTGAAAACTAATTTTCTTTTTGGATTTTATGAGAAATTCTAGGGTTTGAAACAACATAAATGCCCATTTATAAGAGAATGATTGGATAAACTAGGATGCATTAACAGATGGATACTATACAGCTGTCTACAGTAATAGGGAATATCTCTGTAGATGGGGGTATGGGAATGTGGAAATAGGGATGAGACGGAGCAATACTTCTCTGGTTATACATTTTGTATAGCTCTGACTCTTAGAAGGCTGATACTGTTTCACATTTCCAAAATATTTTATTTTTCTATAAATTGGTCAGTATTATGTATTTAAATTTATTGGCATCATGGATATTACTTTTCTTTAATTCTCACCTGTATCTATGGTTTTATTTTTTTTCCATCCCTGATTTAATTTTTTGTGCTTTCTATTTTTTCTTTGTTGAACAAGACGATAGATTTGTCAACTCTATTAATCTTTTCTAAAGACCAAAAATTATTTAAGAATGTTATTAAGAGGTGCTTGCAATTTGTTGACTTTTTTTGAAAAAGTCAAGTTGTAAAATTTTGTTACAGATTAAAAATGAAGTTCTTAAAAATCTCAACTTGACTAGATATGAAACAATTTAAAAACTTAAAGGTGTGAGAAAAATACAGGCTTAAAAAAAACTTGTTTGTCTTTAGCAAAAAGAGACATCTTTAGGTAAAAATAATAACTCCATACTGTATAGATAATGCAGATAGTTCTAGTTATCTGGTAAACCAGCAAAAAGCGAGCGCTTAAGGTCTTTAGCTCCAATCTCTTGTTCATTTTTTATTTCTGGAATTTCATATTCATTTCTTCATGTTGGACGACTGGACTAGATGATGGTAGCAATGGTAAGCCGGTATTGACTGCTCAGCCTCCAGAGTGGAGGAATTCTCAGCTGGTGGATCAGCTGCTTTTGTCTCTTTGCCATCTTGTGGGTTACGGTTTTCTGGGTGTCTGCATGGGTACCTGAGTTGAGGTGGCTGCTGACCTTGAGTCTCATCTCCCTGATTTTCCTTATCTTCCTCATTGCCGTCCTCTCTAGGCTGTCTTTGGCCAGAAGGGCCCCTACGGAATCGTGGTCTATAGCCTCTTCAATACAAATTCTGTCTCACTGGTCTGGTCTACCTTGTTCTCCTACACCCTGGTTGTCAGCGCCCTCCATCACTTCTCTCCGCACAGGATGAACTACTGTGGTCAATGCCCATGGGGTCTCCGCATGTAGTAAGGTGGGAACCGTGGCCTGTGGTAGGGTCGGTGCTGTTGGGCCTGGCCTTCGGGAGCATTCTATGATCCCTCATTCTTTTCCCTACCTTCACTATTCTGGTAGTTGCGCTGGTAATTGCGTGGAGGCCCCCTGCAATGTGCAGGGCGTCTGTAATGGTTCCAGTCTGCTCCACATTTACTACCTGGCACTGGAACTCCACCAGTGCCTGTGACATTTGCTGCCTCGCACCGTTTTCTCCTTCAACAACATCAAACTCCACAGTCTCTCCATCTCCTACAATGGAAGGTACTTCCTGGGATTATTATCCTTTTATGGAAGTCTGGTGTACAAATACATATTCCTTGGTGTCATTTTTGTTGATGAATTTTGTCATTCCATATCCGTTTCTTGCATTGAACCATTTTACTGTTCCCAAAACTTTTGTTGCCATGACCTTCTTGTCACCATGGGCTGGTGCTGCCGTTGTGAGGCCACAGGTTGCTGCTCCCTGAGCTGAGGCCTGAGGTGCCGGGCTTGGTGTTGGTGATGCTGAGGGCGGGACAGGGGGGATGCACAGGGGCAGGCGGATGCTGGGTGTCCACCTGGCCGCTCATGGTTGTGGTGATGCTGACTGGGGCTGGGTGCTGGCGGGTGGGTGATGGTAACTGGGCCTGCATTGGTGGTGGGTCTGCTCTCTGATCCGCTGCTAGGGGAACGAGGGAGAATGGTTGGTTAGTTTTTAAGCATTCCATGTGTGATTGAAAAGCATGACTGTTCTGTAATTGTTGGTTGTCAGGTTCTGTATATGTTAATTAGATATTAATCTTTTTTTCAAAGAATACAAAGACCTTGGGTCACCTGAGCCATAGCCCTCAAACTTAAATGATCTGATATTTAAGTTATTTTATTTTAAGTTAATAGAGTTTATCTTTTAAAAAATAATTTTAGGTTTATAGAAAAAATTGAGAAAATTGAGTACAGAGTTCCCATATACCACTTTATCCCACCCCAAATTTCCTGTTTTTAACATCTTTTGTTAATATGGTACATTTGTTACAGTTGATGAACCAATATTAATATATTATTAATTAAAGTCCACAATTTAACATTAGGGTTCACTCTGTGTCATGCATTTAGGTTTTGACAAATGAGTAATGACTTGTAGGCCACCATTATAGTATCGTGCAGAATCATGTTTTCACGTCCCTAAAAATCCCCCGTACTTCACCTATTCATCTCTCCCCCTCCTCCCCGCAAACCCCTGGCAACCAGTGATCTTTTTTTGTCTCCAGAGTTTTGCCTTTTCCCGAATACATATACAATTGGCCCTTGAACAACACGGGTTTGAACTGCCTGGGTCCACTTGTACACTGATTTTTTTTCAATAAATATCTGTACTGTTTTTTATCCACAATGGAGAGCACGAGGATGTTGGGTTCTAAACATCCTTGGGGGGGCCAAATGTATGCATTGATCTACACCATCTTATCCTCAGATTTTGGTGTCTGTGGTGGTGCTGCGACCAATCTCCCATGGATACTGAGGGACAACTTGAAGATTTGGGGCAGTCAAAAGTTATTCGTGGCTTTTCAGCTGCGCTGGTGTTGGTACCCTTTACTGCCACATTGTTCAAGGGTCAACTGTAGTTAGAATCATATGGTAGGTAGCCTTTTCAGATTGCCTTCTCTCACTTAGCAATATGTATTTAAAGCTTCCCCCGTGTCTTTTTGTGGCTTGATAGCTCATTTAGTTTTGTTCTTTTTTAAATCCCAAACTGATACCGTTGGTGTATTAGATAATTCTTGGTAAGAATTATCTATATATTTACATATTTCTTGGCTTACTATTCTTCAGAACTTCTTTCAGCAATCATTTTCCATTTTTCTTTCATGAAAGAATAAAATCACTCTAAAAAAAAATAAATAGTTTTATTCCACTCATTGTTCAAAGAGAACTTTTTTCTGAGTAAATATTTCTAGGTTGACAGATATTTTAATCAGCATTAAAGGTATACTGCATTTGAAAATATACTGCTGTTTCAACTACTGTGGAGAAATTAATTATATCTGTAATTGCCATACCCTTGTAACTGGTCTCTCTCTTTTATCTGTCTGCCTTTAAAGATTTTTCTCTTTGTGTTTGATCTTTAATAATATTATGAAATTAAAGGTAAAGGTATCACTTTATTTAAATCTTATCAGTTGTGTTTCATGCATCTATGGGTTCATGTCTTTCATTACCTTTTGGAAAATTTGGAGTTATTATTCTAGTGCCTATCTTTTATTCTTTTTATTTTGAAACTGTTATTAAATATATTTTAGACCTTTTTATTCTGTCCTTCATGTCTCTTAACTTCTCTTTTCATGTTCCATTTCATTATTTTTAGTTTTATTGAGGTATAATTGACAAAATTTTAAGATATTTAAAGTGTACAGTGTGATGATTTGATATATGTAAATATTATGAAAGGATTTCTCTCATCTAGTTAGTTAACACATCTATTACCTCACATATTTATCCTTGTGTGTGTGAGAACATTTAAGTTCTACTCTCTTAGCATAGTATTTCAATGATATAATAGTGTTATCTACTACAGTCACCATATTATATAAGGTCTGACAGTTAAATTCGTGAATTTGTTGCAACAATGTTGCTAACCTTTTTTAATGTCAGAGGGATTATTCATTATGAATTTGTACCAACTGGACAAGCAGTTAACCAAGTTTACTATTTGGAAGTGCTGAAAACACTGAGTGAAAAAGTTAAATGACCTGAACTTTTTGCCAACAATTCATGCCTTTTGCATCATGACAATGCACCAGTTCATAGAACACTGTCTGTGAGGGAGGTTTTAACCAGTGAATAAATCACTGCAATGGAAAACCCTCTCTACTCACCTGATCTGGCCCCCAATGACTTCTTTCTTTACCCCAAAATAAGGGAAATACTGAAAGGGAGACGTTTTGATGACGTTCAGGACATCAAGGGTAATACGATGACAGCTCTGATGGCCATTCCAGAAAAAGAGTTCCAAAATTGCTTTGCAGCATAGACTAGGCACTGGCATGAGTGCATAGCTTCCCAAAGGGGAGTACTTCAAAGGAGACCTTAGTGATATTCAGCCATGAGGAAGGTAGCACTTTTTCTAGGATGAGTTCGCGAACTTAATTGTCTGACCTTGTACATTAAAGCACCTTTCATTACCTGTTGGCCATTGGTATGTCTTCTTTGAAAAAATGCCTATTCAATTCCTCTGTCCATGACTCTGAGCTGCATCTCTTTGAGCTGCATTCTACATTTATCAACTGATTAGTAATTCTTTCCTCTGCTGAGTCTTATCAGCTGTGAAACACATCCATCCTAGATTTTTTAAGTGTGAACATTGATATTTTTCGAGTTTTAGGATTTTCCCCCCTCAAAAATGGTTGGTAATTTTTAGTCTCTTCTTCTTGGAATCCTTTATTTTTTGGATTCTATTATTCATTTCTTTAAATATTTCATTCAACTTCATTTCTTTATCTGATCATTTAAATATCTGAATTCTTTAGAGTCAAAGTCTGTTTATTTTACTTAATTTCTCTCAGGAGAGTGAGTGTGGATTTTTTTCCCAGTATGTTTAGTAACCATTAAAATTGGGAATTCAAATTTAGTTGAATCTGATCTTTGGGAATCCTGAGATCAAAATTGAAGACGTTTTCCCTGGAGGTGATTTGCACTCAGTACTATGGGGCCACCACCAACCTGGGACCACTCTAGTCACACTGAGGGATTCAGGGTTATGTACGGGAATTGCAGATGCAGCTTGTCCCGCGTGTTAGAAGCTGCAGGCTCAATCTTTCAATTCCACGGTGACAGAGGCAACTCATCTTAACTGCTCCTCTGCTCTGGTTTCAGCTTCGCCTCACCCTGCTTGTCAAATTCTTAAGTATCCTGCTGTGTGTTGCTACCACATTGGAGCATTTCTTAATCTTATTTGATCATGAATTTCTTCCTTTTTTTTTGAGGACTAATTTTAAGATCTAGTTTTCCAACGAACATTCCTTGAGCAATGCTGTTCTAGTTCAATCCTTTCATTTTTATGGGCGAGAAAACTGAAGCTTTGTGACTGGTGCAGTGTTTCATGATGAGCCTGTGTTGGAGCCAGGGAAAAATCCTTTACGTCATAAAACCAGAGTGCTTTCTAACCCTGGAAAGTTCCATAAGTGGAATATCCATTTCTTCCCTGGTGAAAATGTTCCTCTATGTGATATGTCTCAGCACTAAACACATTTCTAAGAACTTACTATCTTGGTGCAGATATTTGTTAAAATACGTAAGTAAAGTCTTATATTGTTTTGTTTGGGGAAGACAGAAGTAAGATTGATGTTATTAACAATCAAAGATATAGCTATTGCTCTTGGTTAGGGATCTATGCTGTGAAGTTTTCCTGTGTAGTTAGGCTAGGTGAGTTAGAAAGATACTTGTATACTGGGTATTGCTGTTGAAACACAAAGGGACAAAGCATTAATAGTAAGTTCATGACCCAATTTATCCACATGAAAGCCTTTGAATTGAAATGTGCATTATTTAGTAGTCCTCTTCTTTGACATACAGTTGAGATACTGGTGATTTAATTTGGGTACATTGGATTTGAAATGCTATCTTTAATCTGCATTCCCATTTTAAGCCTCATTCCTTAAAACAAAACAAAACAAAACAGGATAACTTAAAATTTTACTGAATCTTGCATTTCAATTTCTTGTCTTCAGATATTTTGCTTAAGCTTTGTAAATATTTTTAAGGCTTCTGCTGGTAGTTTTCCCTGCAAAGAGATATGTTATCATTTGTTATAACATAATAGGCAGTTACTATTTATTGCAATTTGAACCTCTTTATCCCTCACTCACTGAATTATAGAATATGGAGTTTGGAGGATTCTTAGGTTGTGAAGTCTAAGTTCATGACCTCAAATTCTGAAATAACCACCAAGCAAGTGATATAGACCCTTTGTTCTTTGGCAATATTTTTGTCATTTATTGAGCAAGCATTTCTATTGGGTATCTATGAAGTTCTAGGCATTATGATGTGTACATATAAAACAGCCCCTGCCCAAAAATGCTTGCAATTATGTGTGGGACAGACAAGCAAATGAACAATTAGAGGTCAGTGTGAGGCATTTGGGCAGCTGTGCATGCAAAGAGTAGCTGGAACAGTTGAAGAGAGCATCTACACCCTGTGAGATATGAAAACTGTCTTCTGAAATGACTATACAATCAACTCTTTTCTCACTCCTCCTAAACAGTCACCCCTCTCTTTAAATCCTTTGCCAAGCCATCTTCTTTTCTGTTAGGCTCATTTTTTAAAATTTCTGAAACAACTATTAAGTAAGAATTCTGTTCTATCCTAACCTTCTTGAACTTTCCTCATCTTTTCTCACCTACATTGGTGGGGTGAAGGGGCAGTGGATTGTGCTGTGGAAGAACTGTCCTTTTTGTCCAAAGCAAGTTCTATTTGTCCGGGTCCCCTCCAACCTACCATGCAAACACACACACACACACACACACACACGCCCACTTCATCCTGTCCCCTTCTCTCATACCACAGGATACAGTATCCTCATTGACAGTGAGTATCTAGCTTCTCTCTTTCAAATGATTTCCGCTCAGTCCATAAGCATTAGACTACCTCCCATTTTGAAATAAACAGAACAAGAACTTCAATCCTTTCCCTTGGCCCTTGTTCCTTCTGAGTTCTTTCTTGCCCTCCTTTCCCCCACAACTTAAAAAATGGTCATTGCTCCTGCTTTCCCTCCTCCCAGTTGTTTTTCTCTCTGAAGTGTGGCTTCTGCCCTTACGTAACCCTGAAATTAATCTATTAAAAATCATTGCAACCTTCTAATTGCCTGTAGACTATTTCCAGTTTTCATCCTACTTGATGGTCTTACTGAATACTCTTCTTGAAGTGCTCACTTACTTGATTTTGTAATATGCTGACTCTGTCCTCCTCCCATCTAACTGGTTGTTATTTATCAGTGTCTTCTGTGAGAAACTCTTTCACAGGCTTCTGTTTTTGTCCAATTGATTGGACCCAGTGATAAGCTTTCTCCAAAAAAAAAAAAAAAAAAATCAACTTTAAATATAAAGATCCAAATAGGTTAAATGGAAAAGAATAGAAAAAGTGTACCATGTAATCATTAACCAAATGATTAATATAATTAATATTAGATGAATTGATGTCAGTCCAAGGAATATGAACAAGAACTTAAAAAGACATTTCATAATAATAAATGGGTCAATTTTTTAAGGTGACCTAACAATCCTGAATATATACGCCTAACAAATAGCACTTCAATATGTGAAACAAAAACAGAAGAAATTAAAAGAAGAAATAGACAAAAGCACAAGTATAATTGAAGATTTTAAGATTCTCTTTCAGTGTAGTTGACCTAGTTAGTAGTTATAGAACTCTCCATGCAAAACAGTAGAATATTAATTCTTTTCAGATGTACATGGGACACTGAGCAAGGCTTACCATATTATGGGCCATGAAAATTCTTAATAAATTAAAAAAGGATTGAAATCATGGCCCCTGGAATTTAAATTGGAAACCAATAGAAAAATATCTGGAAAAATCTTCCAATATTTGAAAATTAAACAATACGCTTTTCAATAACAAGGATTAAAGAAGAAATCATAAGGAAATATTTAAAATATTTTGAACTGAATGCCACCTTAAGAAACTTGAAAAAGGAGTAAATTAAACACAAAGCAAACATTGGGGAGAAAAATAATAAAGATAGTAGCAGAAATCAAAGGAATAGAAAATGGGTAAATGGGGAAATTAAATTCAAAGCTGGTTATTTTAAAAGAGTCAATAAGAGCAATTAACTTTTGACAAGACTGATCAAGAAACAAAGAGAGAAGGCAAAAATTGCTGATTTCAGGAATGACAGGAGTGTTACTACAGATATTTTAAAAATAATAAGAATATATTATGAAAACTTCAGGCCAATAAATTTGACAACTTAAATAAAATTAATAATTCCTATCAAAGTTCATTCAGGAAGAAATAGATATACCATGTGATCTAGCAATTATGTTTCTAGGTATCAATGAAAGATAAATAAAAACTTGTATACAAACTATATAGCAGTATTATTTATAATAACCAAAAGGTAGTAGGAAAAAACCCAAATGTCCATCAACTGATGAATGATAAAAAGTGGTATATCCATATGGTGAAATATTATTCAGCCATAAGAAGAAATGAAGTACTGATACATGCTATAATATAGATGAATCTTGAAAAACATTATACTAAGTAAAATAAATCAGTTATGAAAGGCCACATATTCCATTTATATGAAATGTCCAAAATAGGCTATTCTAGAGAGACAGAATGTAGATTCATGGTTGCTTAGGGAAGGGGGAGGGGAGTGATAGCCAAAGGGTATAGGGTTTCTTTTTAGGTGATGAAAAGGTTTTAAAATTTACAGTGGTGATAGTTGTACCACTTTTTGAATCTATATATTTCATTGAATTTTACACGTTAAATGGGTGAGTAATATGGTATGTTAGTTACAGCTCAATAAAGCTGTTACATAAAAAAGAAAAAGAAATAGATGACCTGACTAGCCCATATCTATTAAAGAAGTTAAATTCATAGTTTAAAACATTTTTCAAAAGAAAATTCTGGTCCCAGATATATTCATTGGTGAATTCTACTAAACATTTAAGGAATAAACAAAACCAATTCTACAAAACCCTTCCAGAAAATAGAGGAGGAAGAAGATCTTCACAATTCATTCTATGAAGCTAGCATCAAAATCAAAACTTTTGCTTTTCAAACTTTGCTGTTAAGAAAAGACAGGGCACAGGCTGTGATTTACAACACATATATCTGATAAGAATTGTAGGAGCTCTTACTACACAATAATAAGACAAATAATCTGATTTAAAAATGAGTAAACGATATGAACAGATTTCACCAAAGAAGATATAAAAATGGAAAAGAAGCACATGAGAATATCCTCAGCGTCATTAGTTACTAGGGTAATGGAAATCAAAACTACCTTGAGATGTTGCCACATATCTCCCTAGAATGGCGGAGATGAAAAAGACTTTAATCTCTCTGACAATACAGATGTTGGCAGGGATATGGAGCAACTAGAACTGTCATTCCAGCTGGTGGACATGCAAAATAGTATTGCCACTTTGGGAAAAAGTTGCACTGTCTTATTATTATTATTATTTTTTTAAGTAAAACCTACATTTACCTTAAGATCCAGCAATGTCAATTCTAAGTATTTACCCAAAGGAGATGAAAATATATGTTCACACAAAGATATATTATTCTTCATAACAATTTTGTTCATAAAGGTCCCTAACTGGAAACAAGACCATTCACATCAACTAATGAATAACAATGTGTGTTTCATCCATTGGAATACTCAGCAATTTAAAGAAATGAATTACTGAGGCATGCACCAACATGGGTGAATCTCTGAAACATTACACGTAGTATTAATATAAGAGGCCAAGTACAAAGAGATTATATATTGTATGATGCTATGTATAAAATCCTAGAAAAAGAAAACTAAGACACAGAAAACAAATCAGTGATTGCCTAGGGCCAGATTAGAGGCAGATGATTGACTGTGAAAGGGCTTGAGGAAATGGTTTGAGCGATGAAATTTCTATTATTTTGATTGAGGTGTTGGCTACACAGCTTTATATTTGTCACACTTATCAAATTTTACATTGAAAATTGGTATATTTTCTCATTGATGTGTAGCTTCGTCCTCTATAAAACTGATTAAAAAAGCAAAAAACGCTGTGAGTATGCACAGCATATGAGATGTACCTGGAATAGTGTTGGATGGTTGGCAGGCTCGAAGGCTTGCAGGAATTATTGGATTCTGAAAAGCAGAAGTTGACTGGGAACTCCAGGTGGTGTCTTTCTCGTGTACCACTGTGTATCCAGACTCTATCACGGTGCTTAGTGGAAACTTATTGACTGAATGAAGAATGATAGTCTTCCCAAGAATCACAGAATGCAGACTAGGACCGCAGAAGGAGCAGTGTGAATTTCCCAAGTCTGGCAGGAGGAGGCTAGGAAAGGAGAAGGCGCTAATTGTGTAGAGACCTGAGTGACACAATTATGCATATTAACTTCATTCTAATGATAGCAATGTTAGAGTTATGTTCTGTGAAAACTAAACAGATAAATACATAATGTTACTTTAAAAGAGGCAAAAAGAGACGCAAACAAAATCCTGTGGTATCAGTGTAAATGGAGGTCTGATTGAAAGGACAGTTTAGAGTGAGGGAGAGCATTTGAGAGGCTATTGGGATGTGCTGGGTTACAGGAAGGAGTAAATGCAGTGGAAATGAACGTAACCAACGCTTTGATGGTGTCTTTCCTTTTCGTGGACATTTTATTTGTGCCCAGTCTTTTCTTTTTAAAGACAATTTTTTTTCTGATTATCAGAGTAATCAGTGCAGAAGAATTAGAAAATTAAACACAGAAGAAAATTAACATGTCTATTCTATCAACTTTGAAATTTTAGTATATAAGAGGGTGCCAAAAAATGTATACACATTTTAAGAAAGGAAAAAACTGTATTCTGTATTAAAATTGTAATACTCAATATATACCAATAACAAAAGATGAATGCAAGCCATGTGTATATATTTTTTTGGCACCCCGGTGCGTTTATGTGAATATTTTTATAACAAATATAAAGATTGAATTTACAGAGTTTTAAAGTTGGAGAACTGCAGTTTTGGGATTTTTAAGTAGTTTCTGCTTTCTAGGATAGACTTTCTCTTTGAATGCTAGGAGATTCCTGCATTCTAGTGAAAGTCCTGAATTGCAGGCAATCTACCTGAGCAGAGAATTTTAGACTGAGATGTTGTGTTCCATGTAGTAAAAAATTGGTAAGTGATGTAACGTAATTTGTCCCTTTAGGCTTGGACGGACAGGCCCTCAGTCAAAGGCATAGGCTCTGGGGCCAGACTGGTTTAGATTCTACTTTCACAATTTACACAAAAATGACTTTGGGTGAGTTAGGTAATTTCTTTAAGCCTCACATTCTCCCTCCCTAAAATAGGGATAATGCCTAGCTCAGAACTATCCTGAGGATTATATAAAATAATCCATGTGTGGGGACAGTCCTAGAGAGCAGTTTCCAAGCTCTTGGCCTCATGTGGAAAGGTGCTGGCTCCGGTAGTAGATGGCCATCCGCTGCTGGGTGGCCATTAGCTGTAACCAATTACCCATTAGGTGGCCATCAACTGTAACAAGTTAGCCATTGGGTGGACATCAGCTGTAACCAGTTAGCCGTTAGCCACTAATATAACTGCCATGGCTATGTTAGGGGTTGGTTGGTTGGCAGAGAAGTGGATGGCGGATTGTGGCTAGCAAGTGCGGTTAGCAAGCAGATTACGCATTGCGGATCCCATTGATCCTATTTCCTGTGTCTCGCCTGGCTGCCAGCGAGATGGGGGTGCAGGAAGACCCCTCGTTGGGGTACTGGCGGATGTCTGCTTTTGTGTCTTGATGAGTCGTCATCAAAAATATAGTGGTATGACTCCCCTATCTATGGCTCTGTTGTTGTTCCTTTTTGGCCTCACCATATCCCGCGTTCTTGTGTGGGGAGCGGGACCAGAGATCCTGCATTACACAATGTAAAATGCTTTTTACTTAGTAAGTGCTCAGTGTTAGCTACTATGATGATGGGAAATGTTATTTCTATTATTAAAGAAGTGGGAAGTTTAACAGAAAGTTAACTCTGAGAGCTTGTGGGTCACAATCTTCTTGTGGGTGGTCTCAACTCTTTAGACAAGAATGTGTTCTAAAGAGAGACTGGAAACCCCATAGACTTTCCTTTTTTTCAAGAGTGCTGACAGACCTATGGAGGATTGAAGCACAGCTGCTTTAGATTCTGTAGGTTATGCCACTGAATGGGACCTGAAAGGTGGGGTGTCTGGTGTGGTCCTTGTACTGTTAAGAAACTCTGTAGGTACATATGCTAGTTACATCTGAGAGTTAGCTAGGTCACATATTTCTTGAGGAAATAATTTATCTACATGTGATTGATATATTACCCGCTTACATAAAAGGCTTTAAGCTTGTTCATAAATAAAAACAATACAAACCTAAAGGGCAGGGGGATGGGTGTTATCAGGGAATGAGGGTGAAACAGTTCTCTCCACATGGTTGTAAGAGTTGAACATTGAATCCACTTGGGCTTGACTGCTGACCGGTTTCTAGCCAGGCAGCTTTAGGAAACTTACCACACTTCTTTGCCGTAGATGACATGAATTGAAACTGCCTTGTCGAATTGTTGTGATGAGTAAATAAGACAACTTAAGAAATGCAGTGAGTAGCCTGGCGCCTGTGGTTTGCTTTTCCCTTACTCCTCACCCATCTCGATGTGAGCCTGAATTTAGCTCTGAGTTTCCTGGAAGCTAAGGCAAAAACAAAA
Organism: Rhinolophus sinicus; assembly: GCF_057876585.1. Taxonomy (NCBI): domain Eukaryota; kingdom Metazoa; phylum Chordata; class Mammalia; order Chiroptera; family Rhinolophidae; genus Rhinolophus; species Rhinolophus sinicus. The sequence goes on from NC_142502.1 coordinate 23,838,799, forward strand.
ACAAATAAGGACTTACTTGAAAAAGAGTCAATATCAATATAAGATCAAATAATTGTTATCAAAGACCCTAGCTTTGAATTTTGGAAAAACTGGCTTTGTGGTTTCTTATATATAAAAAAACAAATGAGTGATGTCATAGGCACCTACTATCAATATGGATTTATAGAAGACAAATTTGGCAATTTCTCGTATCGACCCTCTTTAAAAGCTGAGGGCATAACATTAATTCTTAATTTCGTGGAGGCATTTTTAAAGGAAGCTGAGATAATTTGCTCTGAATACACTACTTCTCAACAGCATAACCTAATGCAAGAATAAAATTAGAAATTCCAAAAATTGTGGCTATTTAAAATGACCTTTAAGTTTGTCTTGAATATTAGCTCTCTCAAGTTATCCTTTGGCAAATGTTAGACTGTCAGGTTGGATACAACCGTCAGTTGAATTTCGTGCTGCTTATTCCTGTAGCAGATGCATTTATTCTGGATTTTCCATGGTCATGACATCAGACTGTGTCCCATTGTGAGGATTAATGTAACACAATTGTTTTGAGAATACAGATTTTAAAAAGGTTTGAATTTAAGTTTGTGGGTGATGTCAACTCCTTGAGGTGGGAGATGCCGCATTGGGCAAGGTATGACGTTATAGGGGAGAGTGCATGGCTTTATGGTCAGACTGATGTGGGTGTGAATTCTGGCTCTGCCAATTGCTAGCTAGCCACGTGACCTTCAGCAACTTATTTCCCTGTTCACTTTTTGGAGTGTTTACTTCTTCCAGCTGTAAAAACAAAATGTGATCTTAGAAACTTATCTTGCAGAGTGCTGGTGAGAGCCAGAGGGCATACTGTGAGTAAATTGTCTAGCACAGTTCTGAGTATTGACAGTGAGGTTGTGGACGTGGTGCTTGTTTAGGCTCTTACACACTGATTCTCCATTCAGACAGGAAATATTTTCTATGACGCTTTGACCATGGAGGAGCCAAGACTTCTGTGCCTTTGGAAAGTTCTATCAGTCTCAACTTTCTTAAGAAAATGCTTACTTCAGTGGTATATAAATTCATTTTAAAAACAAAAATAATGAATAAATAAATGATTAAATAATTAACCCTGGTTGTCCCATTGTGGGTAAAATTCCCCTAGATTTATTTCATAGTCTGTTGGCTAATTGGGGGAAATTGTAATAATAAGTGGGTTTGACCATTTATCTATTAGGTTTCCTTAGTAAAGTCATTACCAGTGTTAGCTATTGAGTATTTTAGAATAGATATTCTAAATTGCTTAGTAATTAGCAATCAAATTGGTTCCAGATATCTGAAGGGTTGGTACATTCATTAACAGCTGAATCTGGATAAAAATTTAAAATTAATTCTTTTGATTTATACTTCAGCCATTTCATCTTTAAACATTGTTATTTTATTTATTTTTGAAATATTCCTATTTTAGAGCAAGTTTAAAATTTTACATAAGAATACTCCTTTTTAATTTAAAGGACTATCCTGATATAAAAACATTGAAGTTTTCCAGTTTAAAAAATGGGAATGCATGGAATTTTAGGACATTCTATTTTTTCTTATAGTGCTTTAGAAACGCAAACCAACTGGAATCTTAAAACTGTATGAAATTCATGAATACATATATTTTTAGTAAGCTTTACTATATAAAAGGAAGATACTTCTTTCTTAGTAGGACAAAAATCTGTGCACTGTCCCTCCTTTGAATGCCTCCAAAGCAGGAGCCGTTGTGAGAATTCATAGGAGCTGCCTTGCTGTCAGAGCTCTAGTCAGGGAAACTCAATTGTTTATGTTTTAAGGGACATAGGCTATTACTTCCTCAGCCATGTCACATGGCCGATGCGGGAATGAGACTCAGAGAAAGTAATATGGTCACAAACACACCGTGTTGCTCCTGATTCTGAGGTGATCACAATAGAATATAAGGTGACACGAGAAAGAAAATGTAACTGTTCCAAATGTAATTTGATGAGTTTACCCCGTATTTCTAGCTATCCTTCCATGTGATGATGCTAGGACAGGATTTCTTTAACTGGTTATTATACCATGGACTCTTTGTAGTCTGGGGAGGTGTATGAATTCCTTTTCAGAATAATTTAAATTATTTTAAATAACTTTAAATAAATATGTTAAAATACATTTATTACAAAGGAAACCAATGTAGTCATCAAAATACTCAACTTTTGAAACTACAATATATGAGGTGGGACAATTAAGTTCGTGAACTCATCCTAGAAAAAGTGCTACATACCTCATTGCTGAATATCACTATGGTCACCTTCGAGGTACTCCCCTTGGGAAGCTATGCACTGATGCCAGCACCTAGTCTACCTTTCAAAGCAATTTTGGAACTCTTTTTCTGGAATGGCCATCAGAGCTGTCGTTGTATTACCCTTGATGTCCTGAGTGTCATCAAAATGTCTTCCTTTCAATATTTCCTTTATCTTTGGGTAAAGAAAGAAGTCATTGGAGCCCAGATCAGGTGAATAGGGAGGGTGTTCCAATACAGTAATTTGTTTACTGGCTAAAAAGTCCCTCACAGACAGTGCTGTGTGAGCTGGTGCATTGTCGTGATGCAAGAGCCATGAATTGTTGGTGAAAAGTTCAGGTTGTCTAACATTTTTCACGCAGACTTTTCAGCACTTCCAAATAGTAAACGTGGTTAACTGTTTTTCCAGTCGGTACAAATTCATAGTGAATAATCCCTCTGATATCAAAAAAGGTTAGTAACATTGTTGCAACAAGTTCACGAACTTAATTGTCCGACCTCGACCTCGTATATATGTATTCTTCCTCATGAACACATTAAGTAACAACATCTAATACTGGTTCTAATAGCAACTCCCACTACGCAGGAATGCCGGGGGCCCTGTAATTAGGTAACAAATCGCAGGGCCTGTCCTCATTACAGTGGTTTGTTGCCCACATTCAAAATTTAAGGAAGGACGTGTTAAATTTCAGTTAGAAGTCAATAAAAAAGGCTCTTATTTCCCCCCTCCCTGTTCCTAAACCCCTTAAATCTTTCCGTACCCCAAGTTATCAACCTCTGCTCTAAAGCTATCTTGGGGGTTGGCTGCTTGAACAACTGCTATCTACTTCTGGGCTTCCACCTAAACTCTCCTGTGTAGGGACTAAACTCACATGCCTTTTAATTTTAGATCCAATTATACGTCAGATCCTTAGAATCACATCCTTCGAATGAGAATCTCGAATGAGACTTAGCTCCTTAGAATTATTTTGAAAGAGTGATTTCTCTGTATCACAGTCCGTTTGAAAGCTTGTCAAAATGGAGATTCCTGAGTCCTATACCGTCCATATAGGGTCAGAATTTCTGAGGCAAGGCCTGGCCACATGCAAGTTCAACAGTCAATCAAGTGGTTTTTGCGTACATTACAATTTGAGACTGTCTCGGTAGCTGAGCTAGTTCAGGGGCCTAAGTGAGCTAGGGTAGGAGGACGGGTTGTAGGTGAGGGGAGGTATATTTTTGACCCAGGTGTGAGTCACGCAGGAAGCTGTTGTCCTGTTATGTTCTTATTGAAGATTATATGAAGAAACTATTGACAGTTCTAACGCCGCATGGCTATAATCCACACGGAGTGCGAGATGTATTAGGCGGGTTAGCTAAAAATGTGAAGAGGGGGGATGGCAGCCATGGCAGCAGGGGAGGGGAGGTGTCCAAGAACTAGAAGGGAGGCTGTGGAATCAGGTGGGGACACATTTGGTTTATCTGCAGCAACTGGGACAAAGTAAACTTCACTGTCAAAACAGTTCACACGTCCCAGAGGAGGGAGTTTGGAACTCTAATGGAAGATGACCTAATGAAGCAGCTGGGCTCCCAAAGGGGGCAGACACCTTTTTGATGTTGAAAGTCACTGACCTTGAACTTGGGAGGTCTTTTTAACTGCCAACTCTTGGCACTTCCTTGGAAATAATTTTGCATTTGTAGGGGTAGCTCTCTCCCCCTGCCACTCTCATTCGAATTTTAAAACCAGACATGCCATGATTTTGAGATTATTCACTACAAAAACGAGTATAAATCTCAGCCCACAACTTCATCTGTCAAATTTTAATTTTCCTTATTTTTCTGTAACATAGCTGAAAAGTGTTCTGAGCCTCTGCCCGGTGGCTGCTCACCCTGCTGCTTCTACACCAACGAGTGAGTGGCACTTTCCCCCAGGCCTGCAGCCCTGAACACCATGCAGGCCTGCCTTCCCTGGGTTCTTACAGTCTGGGCACTGCATGGGTTCTCCCTGATCTGCAGCTTTTTTGCTATTGAACTGCCTCTCCTCCCAGCCTTGGAAATTCAGTTTTGGTCAAAGAGGAAGGAATTCTTTCCCCTCAAGTTTGTACCCTAGAGATTTTGTCTACACTCTCCCTTTTCATGGCACTATTCCCTCAAAACCCACATGAAAACATACATACCCCCACACACACACACTTGCATACATATGTATGTATATGGATATGACTTAGGCTTTTGGAACATAAGAGCCAAAGGATGTCACAGACAATTTTTTGGTCATTGTGTCCCATCATATGCCTCCCTTGAAACAATGAACCTCTGAGCCAACTAGCCACTTAAATAGGGAAAAAGGTATGGAGAAAATACTGAGAGAGAAAAAGAACATAGATTAATAGCTCAATGTACTTTTCAGTCACAGGAGTCTACTTAATGCCTCAATACTTAATGTATTACATCATCTATATATCACATTGTGTGTTCACCACCCAGAGTCAGTTCTCCTTCTATCACCATATATTTGACCCCATTTACCCTCATCTAACACCCCTTTCTCCCTTCCCCTCTGGTAGCCACTGAGCTATTGTCTATGAGTTTTTGTTTCTTTATTTGTTACAGAATTGTACACTTAAACTTTACTAACCATTGTCACCCCAATCAACTCTAATTAAAAAAAACACAAAACACTTTATGTATTGAAGAAAGGTGGCCTGGTAGCATTCATTTACCATCTCTGGATCAGGGATCTGGTCGTGTAAGTCCATAGCTGTGTCCATTCCTGAATATTGGCCAGTCCACAGTTTCATGAACGACACAATCCCCATTTTTCTGATAATGACTGAGTCCTGTGTATCATTTCAGTGGTAGCCTCTGCAACAACTCTGTGTTAACATTTTTTTCCATTTGATTTCTTGCTTGAAGTAGCATGAGCAGGAAAGTAGGCAATGAACAGAGGTGCTTAGCTGAGTGTGGGGAGGTGGGAGCGCTGCTGCCCCGCCAACCATAAGTCGGGGCTGATAGAGAGACTTGCCAAGTAGGAGGTGTTATTTTTATCCCCATGTCCTTCGCTAATCCCCAAGGGTTTTATAGACTTTCCCCCCCATAGGAATAAGAACTAGTTAAATTAGATTTATCAATTTAACAAGGTAAAATTTAACTCTCTAGATCTGTACTAATGTAAAACCCTGCCTGCGTCTCCAGTTGGTAGGGCTGAGAACAGATTTCAAATATGCTCAGTTAGTTTTCCAAGAAGCTCATTTCTAAATGGTTTTGATATGAAAGTTCTGTATTAATATACAGCCTTCACACTTGAAAAATAAATCTATTCTAGGCTTTAGAAGGATGTTATTTTTATAACACATTGCTGTAATAGAAAATCCAAGTGTTTACTGATTCGATGGCTGTCATAGGTGCCGATTAAAACAAGACTTGGAATATCAAACTTTTAACTATAATATGGCTGATAGTATCTTTTCCTTTATAATTGATAAATTAACTTCAATGCTCACTTTTTCAAGTTGAATTATAATGGAGTTTTCTGCATCATAACATTTAAATCAAATTTATGTTCTTTATATTCTCTGCTAGAGACACTGGCAAAGTATGTTGTTTTACTTCCTCACATCATTTGTACTAGTTACAACAGTAGCTCAATACAGCAATTAATTAATATACAGCCATACCTCGTAGATATTGAGGATTTGGTTCCAGACCACCGTGATAAACTGAGTACTATGGTAATAAAGCAAGCTGTAATCTGTTTGTTGGTAGAAGATCTTACCTTCAATTTGTTAAAAAAAAAAAAAAAAAAAATGCAACATCTGTGAAGCACAGTGAAGTGGGGTGCAGTAAGACGAGGTATGTCTGTATTGATATAGGCAAGACTAGGAAACTGTATCAAAGTCATCTGAAGTTCAATATTTGAGTTCTCAGCTCTAAACTGTTGTAAATTTGATCCCTGCATGTTGAAATCATCATTTTTTCCCCTGTGATTTGGGAACGGCTTATAAGCTTTGCTGGGATCTAATTATGCTGTTGCCATCTGAGTTTGGCTGAGATCATTAAACTGGATAGTTTCTCTGGCAACAAAACATTTTGTACAACCAGATTAAGTCAACAGGGCAGACACAAGGCACCGATGACTAGATGTTGTAACTAGGAATCTATAAATAAGAAAGAAACAAGGAAGAGATAAAAGGCACTCATAGAGTGCCCTTGCAAAGGCTGGAAATAACAGGAATGTTGGTCAATATGTGAAAGCCACAGTATTACATTACGCTTCCATTTTATTTTCACTTGCTTATTGAACCTATCTTGAAGCCGGATGGGAAAGTAAATTTTCTAATGAGTGGTATGAAATATTTATCAAAGCTGAATTATAATACAAATTTTGATCACAAGCCAAATAGTTGAAGTGTATCAAGTCTCTTATTTAAAGAAATACATATAGATTTAGGCACATAATGTATTAATTGCTGGATATTAATAATGGAAGAATTGGCTATTGACCTAGAATTTATTTCCAAAATGTTTTGATTAAAGAGATCTGCATCTGAGGTGCCGACTGGCTTATATAACACATAATGTTAAGCTTGCTGTGTTGTGTATTCGTGGATATAAATGTCAAGAATATGTACACATTAGATCTCAAGTATAAATCATCTTGCAAAATAGTTGGGCCATTTATGAAATGGGTTATCCTCCAACACATAGTAGTTTGTATTTATTAGGCATTAACATTTACAAAGCACTGCAAGATTGGGGCTCTAGCTTTATCTTGAAACCCTTTGTGGTAAGGGTTTAAATTCAGTTTATAGAGCAGAAACCTTGAACTCTGTACTCAAGGGTTGTCTGATTTTTCCCACTCCCAAGAAGGGGCAAAGCTTGGGATGTGAACTCTGCTTTTCTGGCTACGGCCCCAAGCCTTCTCTACTCTGCCAAACTGTCTCCATCCATGAATGTGGTTGGTCACCGAAGTGTGTGATGTCCTTGTGCAAAGTATGCTAGTGACCATTTTAGTTTTATTTTGTCCATAAAATGCAAGTGACCAAGTGTTAGTAATACCATTGTGAGATTACCAGAGTATGTGATAGAATATAGTCATGATTTAAGGTCATACACACTGATTCCATCTCTACGGTGTTTTGTATGTCTTTTTATCCTTCTAGTAGCCAAACAGCACTTTTCCATGATCTGGGCCTGGTGATTCCCAGGCTTATACTATTATTAATAAGCTTTTGTTTTAAAGCTGCAGTCCAATAAGATCATGAAGTTAAAACTGGCTGTGTTACCTTTTAATAATTTTCCTATTGATTGAGAGGTTAAGCTATTAAAAAAAAAAGGTAACATTTAGTTTTTTAAATGAGTAAATTACATCAGTATCTACTGATAATATGCATTTGATATCCATTCTTATGAAGAAAAAAAAATCAATATTGTAAAATAAGCCCTCTTTTTTTAAAAAAATGGAAACAATGGTGTGCATACATGTATTTCTTCAAAGGCATGTACTAACCTATCAGCAGAGAATATCTCTGTGTTATAGAATTTAGAGGTGGGGAGGCTCTTCATTCATAGTTATGAAATGCCATGGAAAGGAACCTAGTTCTTTAGGCAGAATATTTACATACATTATTTTGGCATATTTATTCAGTAAAGAAAATTGCTCCACATATCAGATTTTTAAAATGCATTTGAATCTTTATTCTACAACACAAGCAACATAAATACGATATCTTTTAAAATATTTTCTCTTTAGAATTTTCATTTTCACCTCAGATAAAATGTACACAAAATACACTGGCAAGCTTGCTTACAGCGACCCGTTAAACAACAAACAGATTATATCAAATCAGTTATATCAACATATAAAGGAGGGTAGTTTTCAGCTCTTTTTTTTTTTCTTTAATAAATGTGACCAACCTGACTAAAAAGGCAAAACAAAAACTGTACTTCCTTAACAAGTCATTTGAAGTAAACAAAATGCTTCAAGGCTCCTGGTGAATGGGGTTGCGATGATGGATTTTGCATTTTGTAGATAAAATGGCATACTGACTCAAATCACTACGGCTATACCAAACTTCATTTATTTATAATTTTCAATGAAACAAGTCTTTGGCAAAATACAAGAAAGGATAAAAGGACCCTTACCACCCATTGGCTTTATTTAGAGTGGGGAGAAGGTAGTAGGGAAACTGTTTATAATGTAAGTGATTGAAGTTCATTCCTCTTAGAAAAGCAGAAAAGTAATTTTGAATAATAGTATTTTGGCATGATTAGGGCAATAAATTTTTAATACTTAGCTCCTTCCCCGCCCCCCACCCATCCACCAAAAACAAATCAAGAAACAAAAACAAACAAAATCAGCTTTTCCCTCTAGGCACCTCTACCTGCCCCCATCACGCCGTACCCGTACATTCTACCACATGGTTGCAAATGAAGTGAAACCAAAATATCAAAAGCATTAATCTTTGTCCAGTTTTGCCTATTGATTTGTATTAGAGAGAACCACTTCCAACAAAAATCAGCAGAGGGAGGAATACCAAGTAGCTTGCACATATCATGAGGTAGCCATGGATGACCACGGTGGCTGGTAGAGTCAGGGGCTCGAGATTCCCTACCTTTCAGAGAAAACATAATATTTTGTATGGTGGTTCAAAAGATTGGCTTTTAGATTCCCTCCTCCCCTTTTTGGCACCAGTTGGTAAAATAAACTGAAATTATTCTTAGAGACTAATTTTTTAAATTTAATTTTAAAATAAATTATTAAAAGAACTAAATGCATACATAATTTAAAAAAATGAGATTATGGAAAACAAAAGTGAAATTTGAAAAACAAAACAAAAAACTTCAATTATTTCCATCCACAGAGGCAAGGACATGACTCTTTGATATCATGAACACTTTAATATGCTTTCTCATCTCACCAATTCTAGGAAATATAGTCATTGCTTTCTATTCACAAAAGTAATTTAAATGATGTCAGGGTATTTAAGAAGTATTTAGAGAAATTTTATTAAATCAATAAGAATTATGTGTAATTAATATAGTTTATACATGGGTGATGATTTTTAAGGTATTTAATTTTTTTCTCTTGAATTATTTCCTCTATGTTCCCTATTTTTTTTCATGGAAAAAGAATTTCTAAAGCTAGTTAATTGAAGAAAGACTTACGAAATAAACTAAGGCCCCACTTATATTTGGGTTAACGTGATTTCACTGTATTCCCAATGCATATTGATTTACTTTTACATTTCTCCCATCATTTGGAAGATGAGATAATGAATATAGTATTTATTGTGCAGATATGAGCACAAACACAACATATTTACTGAAAGTCTCTAAAACAGACACATATACTGCTCAAAAGGGAGTTGGTCCCATTTGCAAATTTCCATGAAGCCATTTGGTAAACTCTTTGCAGGTATACAGGAAATTAAAATATTAATTTACAAAAGACAGTTAAGTGAAAGAAGGCACATCAAGTAGTACAACTTGACATGCTGATATTTTGGTGACTAATGAGAGATCTAAAACTACTGGCAGGCAAGTAACTACTTAAAAACCTCTGGAAGCCAGGAGCCAAGGCTGTAATGCAGTCGACATGGCAACATCTCATTAAAACCATATGGACAGAAGAAACACAAACACCACATACTTTAAAATCACCTCAGTACAAGTCAAAGGGCCAACGTGATACAAATGATCATCCACAGAATCAATGGTTCTAAATACAAAGACAAGAGAAGCTTACACTGATCTCACTGTTCCATAGACCTTATACATTCATTGTCTTCTAGCTTGTAAAATAACAATTGTTGGTATAATAAACCTGGAAACAGGGAAGGTTGAGCAGGAATGCTGTAGAGACTCCAATCCCAAGTTGTCTGTCTAAGGTTAAGTTCAGTTTTTCTCTAGTGCTTGATAAGTCAGGCTGATCGTAAAGGTAGTACATGGAAATTTTTTCAAGGTCGTGGTTCTCAAGGTGTAGTCCCCAAACCAGCAGCCTCGGCCTCGCCTAGGAACTAGTGAGCAGTGCAAATTTCCACACTTACTGGATGAGAAACTCTAGGCCTGGCAATCTGTGTTTTAACCAGCCCTTGACGTGATTCTGATATATGCTAACGTTTGAGAACCACTATTCTAAAGTCAGAAGATACTAGACAACCACTGCTTAAACCTTCAGGAGAGGAAAGAACCGTACAAACAATTCCTGGTGGTGGAACAGACTGGGAGGACCATAACTGAATGGGATTCACCAACTGTTGACTGAGTTTTGTCACAAAGATGGTCAGCCAGCCTCTCCTTCCTGGAAACCCCTTGCATGATTACACAAAGAGAGGAAAATTGTTTTGTATGGTGCTAGTGGTGTGGTAGTGGGTTTTCTTCAGTTAATAATAAGTGGTGTCACTGTTTATAAGGAAACTGAGCATTGTTCTCAACTGAGTTTCCCTTAGACTATCCAGGAGATGATATGTATATATTTTTTGGTCCATCATCCCTGATGTAATCATTGTGTTTTGGAAATCTACATCGTGCTCTAGTCCAAAACTAAGTTAATTAGTTACGTCCACATCAAACACAAATATTACAATACAAGCAGAGGAAGATCTCACAAAAAGACAGACAAACAGTTTTCTAGATCGCTCCACTAATGCATGAGGTAAACACATTTTTTTTGATGAGGCATAATTACAAGAATTCTTTACCAATTTCATAAATCTTGCCCAATAACAAGCTCATATTTCCAATAAAAAGTGCTTAAAAATAGTCTCTTCCTTTTTTTAAGGCCACACTAAGTCTCTCTAGGATCACCTAAGTGGTACCCACGCACATGTAAGTTCTGGATTTTCCTTATGTCTGTTTCCTTTTTTTGCAAAGTAAGTAGGAATATTTAGGTATTATGGGACATGGTTACTCTGGATGTTGACCTGATGCCCTCACTTCCTGAATCTTTAAACAATCTTGTCTAATCAATACTTCCTCTTCAGTGTGCAATTGAAAAATGGTTATCATTTATTTTGCATATTTCCAAACTTGGATGTTGACCTACAAATTTAGTACTATATACTTTCAGGGAAGCAAGTGGAGAGGCACTGTTGGCTACAGGGCACTTTATTCCGAGTGATTAAATGTAATTGAAAAAGGTTTACAATTTGTGCATGTCATTCTAGACACAGGCTGTCGTGTTTTTCCTGCATAACAGCTGTCCACGAATGATATTATTCCATTATATCCACATAATTGGCAAATTTCCTTAATTACCACTGAAGGTCTGCTTTAAGATTAAAGTTTAGATTTTGTTTTCTTTATTTTCAAATTCTTAAAATATTATGTTACATGTAATCTATGTATAAACACTATTTTTTTAACCTACTTGAAATATCCCCATACCATTATAGATCTGGGACATCAATCAAATATTTTCAACTCATTTTAACTGTTTCTTCTGGGCACTTAGAGCATGGCACAGTAGAGTGTGGCCTTTGAATTCAGGGACACCTCTTTCGCAACCAACTTTGCCATTTACTGTTATCTTGGGCACATTTCTTAACCTCTCTGGGTCTTTGTCCTCATCTGAAAAAATGAGGAAAACAGTACCTGTTTCACAAGGTTATTGTGAGAATTAAATAGGATAATGCAGGTAAGGGTCTACATTCACAGTGGCACTCAACAAATGTCACCTCCTTCCTGCTGTTTGTAACCTCCATGTTATTGTCATCAGCTCCAAAGGTCTTCATTCTGTTTACATTGAAAGGACTGACACGAACAGATTTTCCTTTCTGAAAGAAAACTTTCCTACGTAAGCAGAGTTGTGATGCATTTGAGGGATGTCAAGGATATCTATTATGTAATTGCATTACCTTCTTACAGTTAAAGCTATTTGACTCTCTCAACTGACTCTCTCTAAGCCGTCTCCTGAAAACAACAAGGACAAAAAGCCTGATGATACTGTACAAAGAAGTTTCCATTTAAAGGTGCTTTTAAATTATGTTATCATTTTGTCATATTTGGTTGAAAATATTTTAATCTGAGCTGTTATGTATGTTAACGTCAGCCTCAGCTAGTCATTAAACGGCCTAAAAATGGAAAAAGGTACCTATTTTGTGTCAATGGAGAAGGGTAGAAAATAATCATAAGGGGAGCAAGAACAAGATGGTATAAAAGCTGATTAGGAGATACAAGAGCTAGGAGAGATCCAACGAACAATCTATTAGCCTTCCATCAAACCTATGCCCTCATGGCAAAATGAAATCTGATGAAGAGTGTGGTGTACTTGGCTGAGCTGTTCAGTCAGCAGTTACTTTACACTTTGAGTGTTCCAGGTGTTCATGATGCGACTTCAACAAAATATTAGAAAAAAAGAGAGTAAATCTCAACCTTACGTTAACACACTTTTGACAGTAAATACAGGCAACTGAAAGCAACATGCAAAATCTTGTGCTGCTCAGATCTGTAAATATATAGCAATAACTGTTTTAACTACAGTGATTACTATATATTTGTATATATTCCAATATATTACTATATATTCCAAGGCTGTCTTGACCTTGGTCTTTCAGAGACCTTGGGAGAGAGTGAAGGAAGAGATGGGGAAAGGCAGAAATGGAGACATCAAGAAGAGTATAAGGGACTGGCCGGGCAGCCTGGGAAGGCACCCCTTGTCTAATAAGGGTTCCTAATTGGCTCCCTTTCTTCTCCATCACTGGGAGAATTTGACTAAGTTCATTGTGACCTGAAGTCCTGTTTGTTAGAGATGATCTGCATCAAGCAATGTACTTTTTGACAACTACAAATACCCCTGGGAATTATGACTGTGACTTAGCTAATTTTCTGATTGAAATCTGACATGGATGCAGAACACAGAGTACCTTGAAAATGAAGGTGGACTGAAGACCAATGTGAGCCTGAGGTAGGCTATAGAAAAGGTGATGGAAAGGGACCAAAAAGCCTCTTGCAAAAGTATAGGTGAAGAGCTATGTATATTCTTTCATGTTTTTACTGTTGGTACCCATAATCAGACTAGTACTAGAGCAGTGTTTGTAGAGGGTGTGGGGTAAATTTATTTTCATCAACTAGCCTTGGATCCCAGCGTAGAGAATGTGTGGGGAGAATGAACTCTGATTTCTAAATAATTGATGAACATACTCTGGGATATGACATTCATACACTGAGACTGGCCTCCTTTGAATTTTTATACTTTAGAAAAAAATTGCTACATATCAACATTTTGTGATTACTCTGATTTGATACTCTATTTCACTGAAGCTTTTTTTTTTTTTTTTTTTTTTTGGTAGTACTCAACAGGCTCACAAAGGAGAACTGAACCTAGGATAAGCTACAAAAAGAAACAGAACCATGGTGCACTGTTTTGTTAAAAAAAAACACGAAACAAAAAAACAAAGAAAAACAGTACCCAACTTTCAATTCTACTTACAAAATATAAAAATTCAAAGTTATAGAACGCAGTTCATTGCTATCCAAACAATTCATTGCTTGTTAAGATAGCTGATCTGTTTCTAAACTCAAATTATTGTCTAATGAGTAAAAACTGAAGGCAAAGAGAGTGTTTCATGGAACTGAAAAAATGTCTTCTAGATTCTGTGGTGATCTCTAGGCGGCATACTGAATAATAAAGTTCTTTCTTTGAGACTGCCTAAATAAGTCAGGGAGCTGTGTCTTCCTCTTAACCTTATAGATAGATTACATATTTCTCAAGGAAGACAAAATTTACTAACACCAGCAATGCATAAAGTTGTCAGTTTTAAATCCTTACTTCAGTATGGAAGAGCTGATATTTTATTTTTAAAGGATGAATGACATACTCAATTATGAACACATTTTTAGGGGCTGGGAAAATTATAATGTACGTCTTAGCAACTAACTCCACTTTCTAGGATGTATATGAGTGGGCTTGACTGAGGAGTTTCAATCATCATTATTATAATTTAAGAAATAGTAAATATCCTGTATATAAAATTTCCAGATTAATTTTCTAGTAATATTTAAGAAAAGAAATATCCACTTTTAATGTTGGCCTGAATAAAAAGACTTCAGACATAAGGTAAATTTACTTGCCAGAGAAGAAATATTTTAAATTGAAAAACTTAATTTCCGAGATTTCATTCTGTGCCCCTTCTCTTTCAGTTTTCTTCTGAGACTGGAGCGTGTATAACTGACATCATAATTTCATATGGTTGTTGTGTAATATTTTAATGTTTAAAATGACTTCATCATAATCTCCTTTCCCACCCCACCCCGCTGTCTCCCTATCCCACACTTCTTGCTCCCTTCCCTGAGAAGTCTGCTCTCTGAATGGAGAACTCTTGAGTTCCTTTCCTCCAACGCTGTTCATATCAAATAAGTTGCATTTTATGTTTTGTTTCCTTAAAAACCAAATATTATAACTTATGTTCAGATAACTGTGGAGTATAGAAATGTCTGTGCAACAAGGAACTAAGGCACCATTTTTTCTTTCCCTTTTCTTTTTTGCCTTGGGAGCAAAAGCCAAGACTAATGGGACAGCCAGGGTGGCTGGTCAGTCTTCGTCTCTTGGAAATATCTGTATCATCAAATATCACTGGGTACTGTGTGTCAAAGGCTGCTATGACATACAGTTAAAACCCTGCCAGGAAAGCATTTTCTTCCGTTAGAAATAGGGAAATAAAGGCACAACAGTACCTTAAATGAAGAGGTTGGTGAGTACCAACCAGACAATCTTGACAACTTAGGACAATTTTGAAATGTTCTGAAATATTTTACAGAGAAATTCATCCCATTCTTAATTATGACACCCAAGAATTCATCTTTCTGTTTTCTTCCCTGCCAAATGCACAATCATGATATAAATCTTTCTCAGTGAATAATGTTTGGTACTAGATGTTTGAGTATTTATATATCAGCTTGACTTACCAGCAGGTATTTCCTTAGCAATTGCACTTAAAAAAAAAAAAAAAAAAAAGGATCAAATGGATTAATGTAGTGTTTTCAAAGAGTGGTCCTTGAAAGTGACCCATTTGGCAATAACCTTGCAGGCAAAAGCACTGGGAAATAAACTTGAAGATTTAGAAATGTGTCAAGGAGACTCTTCTGAAACAATGTGCAAAATCAAAGTAGCATTTGTGTCATCTAGATACCACCTTCGTATCCAGAATGGCCCCAGGACAGATTAGTTAGGGAGTGGCCTTTTGTTCTCTGAGACACTAGTTTCCATGGGGCTGTTGGTGAAGAAAATGTTACCAGTTTGAAAGGCAGGCATACTCTAACCCTCGCTATTGAATTTCTTCAATGTGAGTCTTCTACACAATGATGTCATAGACACGGCCCACTCTGCCAAGCCACTCTCTCACGGCCTGGCGAACTCTGATGTCAGTCACGTGACAGGTCAGCTGGCTGATGCATGGAAACACTGCTGGCTGGAGGGCTGTGAAAGTTGGGTCTGGAAGGATCTGAATCTGATTGAGAACTGTTAGCACCATGTTGGTCCACGCCTATGAGAAAGGATTTGAGAGAATTATTAGTTTTCTCCCGTGGTTTCTTTTGAACTCTCAGGTGTGGCTAAACCCTGTCAATTTGCAAATGAGTTTTCTTAGGGTTTAGGCTGCAATAAATTAGTCTTAGCTAAAAAATTGTCATTTTAATTTCACATATGCAATCAATGGCAAGACTTATCTAGCATTAACTTATCTTCAGCTTTCACAAAGTACAAAAATCTTATTTACTCCTCAGATTTTTAAACACACTCTTGCTTGCTCATAATGAGATTTCCATAGGACATATGACACTTTTAATCAGTAGTCACTATAATAATGCCTAGAAAACTTGAAATAGGTCTACTTTAATTTAGGATAACTTTTAAAATCATAAGCAAATCTCCTAGACCTGAAAAGCAATCATTAAGATATGTTATTTGTCTAGAAGGTCATCTGTTAAAGAATAACCATACATCTCAAGTTTGACTAGACTCTTTCAGATTTAGTCTAAGATGATTTTTGTGGATTCTGAATTATGAAGTTTAGTTCTACGTTCAAGTTACTTTAGAGGAAAACAATGCATCTTGCAAGAGATTCATACTAATTCCAATTTTATGTTCATTCAAAATACACATTTCTGTATAGGTTCATAGAATTCTAGGGCCCAAGATCACCTAATGTATGCCTGTGACAGGAATCCACAATTTAAGGTAAATGTCAGATTATTTTCCAAGGGTTCTCTGTGACCTTAGATCCCTCTATTTCTTTTTTCTCATGTCATCTATTCTTAAATTGAACAAAACAGTACCAACCCTGTTTTCTTCTCAAGTTCATTTTTAAACGTATGATGGAATTACAAATATTAAATACATGAAAGAACAGGAACACTCAAAGCCTTCTGTGGAATGAGAATTTTTATGTGCTCCAGATGGGTTAGAAAAATCTAAGATGAAAACAATTCATTGGTATAACCATGTAATAATATGAACTCCGCCTTTTTCCTTTATAGAATTCTTCATTAACTACAGATTTTATTCAGTGCATCTTCAAATAGTAAGCTCAGAACTCCATGCCAGTTAAAGGACATCCATTTCATAAGCTTTAGCTTCATCTTGTTTATACAGGTGGGTTCCTAATTCTCAACAATATCTGTTATAACCCCGAAAAACAATTCCTGAAATTATCTAGGAATAAAATGTCAGTTGCACACTGATACACTGCCCCAGATCAGATCCTACCTGTCTGGCTTCGGAGAGAAATTGGGTCTCCTATAGGTGTCTATCAAATCTTGGAATGTGCATGAGTGCTCTGGAGGGGAACACGTCTGTCATTAGAGAGCCAGCTTCCCCCACTGCATTGCCGGGAGAGCCTCCTGGCACTCTGGCCTGCAGGTACCCACCTGGATCTGTGCTTCGGCGTCTCTGACAGAGACACTCAGGGAGCTCCCGGTGGAGCCTGAACGGGGCCTCTTCTCCTGTCTCAGCAGCTCAGGGCCCGCACTAAAGGAGTGCCGCATCTGTCCTTGGTCTATCAAGTGCTGGGGACGCTGAAGCAGCGGGGAGTCTTGGCCCCTCGGACCCAGTGGCTCTCCCTTCTTCTCGACTTTTACCTCTTTGGGGAATGTGGGCAAGTTATGCTGCTGTTTCCTCTTTTTGTATTCAGTCATCAACTTTGAAATGGTTTTGTCAGCTGCCATAGTGTAGATTTTGTTACCCGCATTTTCCCACCACTCTTTCTTCCGGCTGGGGTCCTTCTTCTCCACCTTGGGGCTCGGGGGTAGCAGCAGCGTATCCCCACTGCCGCCCCTCAGGCTCAGAGGCTCGCCTATGTGATCCCGTGTCTGACTTCGGTCATCCTCAGAAGGTGTATCTTTCCCTGAGAACCCCCCAGTGGATGGGGTGGATGACTCTGATTGGAAGGAGGGTAGGATAAAGAATGGGTCATTCTTGAAGATGGGTGCTTCCTCCATACTGTTTTCCAGGTCCAAGTGCATCTGGATGTAGTTATTGCACAGTTCCATGCACAGCTTGTGAAGCCTCTTGACTAGCCATACCCAGTCTGCATTGCTAACGGGCTGTACACTTAGAGAGGGCATCCGGGCCCTCCACTGCCTCTTCTCCTTGCCTCTTGGGGGGCTCACCTGGGCAGTCTCCTCAAAAATGTCTTCATCTTCTGATGAACACTGCTGTGATGAATCTGTGCTTCTCTCGTCATCCTCAAAAAGGACTCTTTTCACTTGCTCAGCAGTGATGGTTTCTTGATTGGTCAGAACAGCGCAGACCAGTGCGTGGAAATAGATGTTAAAACTCATTGCAGACTGGCGGTAGAGGTTGGCAGCACCTCCGATGCCAGACACTTTCTTCAGCAAGCACTTCAACCCAGGGCTGGTGTCAAACTCCCTGGCCGTCCTGTATGAGTCCAGCAGCAGGTCAAATATGACAGCCAGGTTCTGCATGGAGATGTATCTGAGGAAGCCAGCCAGCTTGGTTTCGGGCACTTGGATTGTCTTCTCCTCTCCAGGAGAGGGGCCTTTGACAAACTCTTCTAACAAGATATCATATAAGTTCTGGAGTAACACTTGATGAGATAGTAAGCTCACCACAATTTCCCTGAAAGAAACACTTCAAATGAAAGAAAGGGGTTGATTAGTAGCTTTCTGCCTTACGTGAGATATTTTAAAGTGATTCAAATGTTACACATTTCAGAACGCCATCTGCAAAATTACCAACTAAATCTCTTGCATTTTAATGTGTTCCATACAAAAGACCATTCCACAATAACCATTTAAATCATGATTAATGGAATTCCTGACACTTTTTAAAATCTAGGAGATATAGAATATGTTAGGATGCAGAATTAACAATTATCTACAAGCCTTAGGAAAAAGTAGAAGAGTTTTGTAAAAACTTTTTAATATAGGCACAATTATGTGATAGGACACATTTTATTTTCTTTCCTAGTTGTAATAAATGAAAACATATCAAATAAAAAAGTAACATTTTCTGTTGAATTTTATTAATTTTTACTGGATTTTTTTTTCTTAAACCCAGTTTTTAGCAATCTTATGGAAGTCTAGATTTCTAAGGACCAAACCAGTTTACCGGGGTTAAATGTTAATGCTTTACATGCATATATGTAAAAACTTCAGTGCTTCTAGCATGTGACATAGAGAAGAACCAAACATTGAAAAGTTTTAACATTAGAGTTATTATGGGTTAACATTTGCAAAATTAAGAAATAAATTTAACTCAGAGCTTTCTAACACAAACCTTGGAGAGAAAGCGGTCTCTCAACACACACTAATTTTCTTCAGCACCCTTTTGTGCCATCATGACCATAGGACTCTTTGTGGGCCCTGCGTGCTCATTTGGATCCACTGAGATGCCTCTCAGGTCAGCTTCCTGGAACGGAGAGCTCGGGGAGGGAGAATCCTCCCTAGACATCTGGCCAGGACTCCTGGTTGAGAGGCAGGCACAGCCCACCAATCACTATGACAACTTCTGCTTCTCTTAATCAGGGCGCAGACAGGATAAGGCAGCTTTAGAAGCACATGTTGCTTCTAAGCAACACCGACCCCTTTTGTTTGGCTGAATTCTTCTACTAAGAAAACAATTTCAATTCCAGGTACTATGTTTACTGAACATTTTAATTCCCCAGTGTGGTTTGGCATTTATAGTTTCATGTTCTGTTTATTGCTCTTAGATTCCACGATAATAGCTTAAGGCCATTATGTTGCGACTAGTTCTCATAACTGGAATATTATATTATGACAATGCTTATTAAAAACACTGATTTCAAAGGTGCAAACATTATGTTAATAATGTCTATCAAATCTTGGAATATTTTTGTTTCCCTTGCCTTTAGAGTTGAATTCACATAAACATCATTAAGACTGATGTCCAGTAGTTTAGTCCCTATGTTTTCTTCTATGTATTCTATTGTTTCAGTATTACATTCAAGTCTTTAATCCATCTTGAGTTATTTTTTGTGTGTGGTATAATAGAGTGGTGTAGTCTCATTCTTTTGCATATGGCTGCCCAGTTTTCCCAACACCATTTATTAAAGAAACTTTCCTTTCTCCACTGTATATTTTTGCCTCCTTTGTCATAAATTAGTTGTTGATATATGTGTGGGTTTATTTCTGGGATCTCAATTTTGTTCCATTGATTTGCATGTCTGTCTTTCTGCCAATACCATATTATTCTGATTACTATAGCTTTGTAATATTGTTTGAAATTGGGGAGTGTGATACCTCCAGCTTTGTTCTTTTTTTTCAGGCTTGCTTTGACTATTCAGGGCCTTTTGTGATTCCATACAAATTTTAGAATTTTGTTGGCTCTATTTCTGTGAAAAATGCCATTGGGATTTTCATAGGGATTATACTTAATCTGTAGAGTGTTTTAGGTAGTATGAACATTTTAACAATGTTAATTCTTCTAATCTATGAACATGGAATATCTTTTCATTTCTTTGTGTTTTCTTTAGTTTTCTTCAACAATGTTTTCTAGTTTTTAGTGTGCAGGATTTTCATCTCCTATGTTAGTTTGTTCCTAGACATTTTATAGCTTTTGTTGTGATTGTAAATGGGATTGTTCACTTCATTTCTCTCTGTGATAATTCATCATTAGTATATAGAAATGCAACAGATTTCTGTATATTGATACTTCACTGTATTTATTTCTAATAGGTTTATGGTGGATTCTTTAGAATTTTCTATATATAACTTCATGTCATCTGCAAATAGTGACAGTTTTATTTCTTCCTTTACAATTTGGATTCCTTTTATTGCTTTTTCTTGCCTGATTGCTGTGGTTAGGACTTCTAGTACTATACTGAGTGGAGTGGCGAGAGTGGGCATCCTTGTCTTGTTCCAGATCTTAGAGGAAAAGCTTTCAGTTTTTCACCATTGACTATGATGTTAGCTGTGGGTTTGTCTATTATGGACCTTAAAATGTTGAGCTACTTTCCTTCCATACCCATTTTATTGAACGTTTTTATAAACAGATGGTGTATCTGTCAAATGCTTTTTCTGAAATCTATTGAGATGACCATATGATTTTTATCCTTCATTCTGTTAATGTGGTGTGTCACATAGATTTGCAGATGTTGAACCATCCTTGCATCCTTAAATAAATCCTACCTGATTATAGTTATAGGACTTCTCTTCATATACCTGTTGTATGATCCTTTTAATGTATTGTTGTATTTGCTTTGCTAATATCTTGTTGAGGTTTGATGCATCTAGGTTCATCAGAGATATTGGCCTGTAATTTTCTTTTCTTGTGGTGTCCCTGCCTGATTTTGTTATTAGGGTAATGTTGGCCTCATAAAATGAGTCAGGAAGCATTCTTGCTTCTTCCTTTTTTGGAAGAGTTTGAGAAGAATATATATTAACTCTTCTTTGAATATTTAGTACAATTCACCAGTGAAGCCACGTGGTCCTGGACTTTTGTGGGAGGATTTTTGGTTACTGTTTCAATTTCCTTATTAGTAATCGATCTATTCAGATTTTCTATTTCTTCCTGATTTAGTGTAGGAAGGTTGGATGATTCTAAGAATTTATCCGTTTCTTCCAACTTGTTCAATGTGGTGGCACATAGCCTTTCATAGTATTCTTTTATGATTCTTTGTATTTCTGTGGTATCTGTTGTAACTTCTCTTTCATTGCTGATTTTATTTGCGTCTTCTCTATTTTCCCTAGAGAGTCTACCTAAAGGTTTGTCAATTTTGTTTATCTTTTCAAAGAACCAGCCTGTTTTGTGTCTCCACCCCTCTTACCAATCTCAATGTGGCTTGTTCTTTATATCCTTAGTTATAGGACTTCTCTTCAGCTAGACTTCAGGCAGTTCTCAATGATGGTTGTTCTGTAGTTTAGTTACAATTTTGATGTAGAAGGGGGAGGTGAGCACAATGTTTACCTACTCTGCCATCTTGACCAGAAGTCTCTCATATCTCTTTTGATTTTAATATGCTTAAATTTGCTCTCTATATGATCTATTCATTGGCGTAAGTGAGGTGTTAAAGTCTCCTATTATTACTATGTTGCTGTATTTATCCCTTTAGATCTGTTAATACTTGCTTTATATTTTTTGGTGCTCCTAAGTTGGATACATATATATTAACAAATGTCATGTCTTCTTGGTGGATGTCCCCTTTATAATTATAAAATGTTTATCTTTGTCTCATCCCCTTTTTTCTCTTGAAGTCTATTTTGTCTGATACAAGTATGGATACACCTGATTTTCCCTGGATACCACCACTTCACTTAGAGCCTATGTTTGCCTTTGGAGGTGAGATGGGGTCCTAAAGGCATCATATAGTTGGGTCTTGTTTTATAATCTATCCCACTACTCTGTGCTTCCCCACTGGTAGATTCAGTCCTTTTACATTTAGGATGATTATTGATTATTGATATATGAGGACTTACTACTCCCATTTTATCTTTTGTTTCCTGATTACTCTGTGTCTCCATTGTTTCTTTCCCCTTGTGTTTCTGTCTGCTATTTTAGTTTTGTGGTTTTCTATGATGATTTTTCTGTTTATTCTTTTTTTTATGTTTTATGTCTCAGCTCTGTATTTTGTTTTGTGGTTAACATGAAGTTTGTATAAAATGTATCATAGACAAAATGGTCCTTTTTCTTCTGATAGCATCTTATCTTCATTTGCCTGTAAAGTTGTGTCCTTTTATATTTTGTTGTCACAAATTATCCCTTTTTATGTTGTGCATTCATCACCAAACTGAAATCGCTATTTTTTAAAATGCTTTTTTATCTTTGTAATAATTGTTTAACACCATATTCTGAAATAGAGTTGCAGTTTTCTCTATCTGTTTGTCACCTTTCTCAAAGTTTTGTGTGCTTTTTGTCTCTTTGTTTCAGGTAAAAGATCTCTTTCTAACATTTCTTGTAATGTAGGTCTTGTGGCAATAAATTCCCTCAGCTCTTGTTTTTCTGGGAAAACCTTTATTTCTCTTCATGTCTGAAGGATAACTTTGATAGAGAGAATATTCTTGGTTGGTGGTTTCAATATTTCAACATTTTGAATACAGCATTCCACTCTTTCCTGGTCTGTAATATTTTTGCTGAGAAATCTGATGATAGTCTAATGGGGTTCCCTTTGCAGGTTATGGTCCTTTATAATCCTGGCTGTCTTGAGAATTCTTCCTTTATCATTGACTTTTGACACCTTTAATCTAATATGTCTTAGAGAAAGTCTTTTTGCTTTGAGATAATTAGGTGTTTGGTTAGCTTCTTGTACTTGTATGTTCAGTTCCTTCCCCAGCTTTGGGAAGTTCTCGTTGATTATTTCCTTGGACAGTCTCTCTGTTCTCCTCTTCCTCTCTTTTCCTTCTAGGATACCCATTATCCTTATGTTGCCCTTTCTAATGTAGTCAGGTAGTTCTCATAGAGTTCTTTCATTTTAAAAACAATTTATTTCTCCTTTTCCACCTGAATCCTTTCTATCTTTCTATTTTCTATCTCACTAATTATTTTTTCCATATGGTCTGCTCTATTTCCAATGCTTTCTTTTGCCTTCTTCATCTCATTTATTGAGTTCTTCTTCTCCAGAATTTGTTTGGTTCTTTTTCAGAGTTGCAATTTCTTTGGTAAAATGCTCCTTCTGTTCATTAGTTTTGTTCCTGAGCTCATTGAACTGTCTTTCTGAATTTTCTTGTATCTCATTGAGTTTCTTAATGACTACTATTTTGAATTCTTTATCATTTAGATCACATTATTCTTTGACTTTGAGTTTGATTACTGGAGAATTGTCATTTTCTTTTTGTGCTACTGTGTTACCTTGGTTGTTCATGGTGCTTGATGAATCGTTCCTCTGCTGGTGCATCTGAAGTAGTGAACACCTTTCTTATTTAGGTCCCCTTTTGATTTTAGCAATTCAGCAGGTTGAATTGCCATTGTGGGAGTTGTCACCTGTGTGAGCAGGATGGTGGGTACCCTTGCTGTGTTTGGGTCACTTGGGTATCAGGGAATCATCACCATGGTGAGAGGATGTGGCAAGTTGTGGGGAGGAGCTGCTACCTGGTTCTCTATGACTACTAGTACTGCTGTTCTTTATCAGGAAAGCCATGGACGTGCAAATACCACTGTAACTGGGGGAGGGAGCTGATTCTTGGGTGCCAGTGCTGCCTCTTTGACCCACCCCCAGGCTGTGGTATGGAGACTACCCCCTGATTCCTTCACTTCCAGAGCATTTGCTTGGGGCATGGGCTTAGCTGCAGCAGCTGGGGGCTGGGTCTATCCCGGTACTTCCTCCCCTATGTGTTCCAATCCGCCCAACTTCAGATGTGTGGATCTTTCAGGAGGTGTAGTGTGTTGAGCAGAGGAACATCTGTTGGGTTATTGATGTCTGATTAATTGTAGATTGAAAAAGAGATACAAATGGGTTGTCTCACTCCACCATGACACTGACATCACTGGAAAAGTACTTTTTTAACTAGCAGAGAAAAAACAAAGTCTTTCCATACATTTTAAAGCTGACCTTGCTCTTTGTGCCGTGGTATGCTGAGGGAAAACAGTATGCTCAGCAAAAATGGAATGAGGCAGTAGCAAAGAACTGTCATTCACAAACAGTAACCTGTTCTAACAAATCACTTAATAATTTTATGTCTTATGTATATTTTACCACAAAAAAAAACCAACTTACTTATTTTAACCATTGTAAAAGGTACAATTCAGGGCATTAAGTGCATACACAATATTGGCTAACGGTCACCCCTATTTCTAGAACTTTTTTCATCATCCCCAATAGAAACTCTGTCCCCATTAAACAACAATTCCCCATTCCCCCAGCTGTCCTCAGCTCCTACTTAATTTTCCATAAGTTACTTAAGGCATTTGGAACGCTGAGTATGCATTTTTCTGAAGAAGAAGGCTCTGACAGGCACTAAGTGGGTTTAGTGCTTTGTGTCTAAAATGTGAGAGCCTAACTACGAAGGGAAATCCTTCCAGCCCTGTCTTCCCCACTACACTGTGAAGCCCTCATGGGCCAGGGCAGTATCTTACTCATCTTCCTGTCACCGGGGCCTAGGAAAATGTCTGGTGTGAGTAGCGCTCAGCAGATCTCCAAAACAAACCCGATAACAAAACAGACTGGTTCTCCATGCAGACGCCTGAACAGACCACTGCCTGGAGGAAATGCTCTCCTTGGGAAATGGCTCTGACACTTCAACCCCACTCCCCCGGCAGCCTGGATTCCTGAAGTAGGAAGCACAACCAGAAGGGTGAGTTTGGTCAGCTTTCTAAAGATATAAACACCATATACCACAGGCTATTTTCTATTACCATCCCTGAGAAATGGAAAGCCCTTTACCAGCAAACATTTAAAAAGAGGCCTGATGCATGGCCATATTTGCATTATGGAGTATCTTTATCAACTAAGATATTCACTTCGATGCTTTAGGATATAAATTGCTCACTGTGCATGTGAGAAAGGACAGACAATATCCTTACTTTAGGTTCAAGCTAAATGATGCAGCAGTAAGAAAATGGAGTGGACAATAAAGCAATACTAAAGAAATCATAAAGAGATAAACATTTCAGAAAGATTCCAAAAAGTAAAATAGCTTTATAGATAAGTAACTCTTAATCATCTATGCTTATAGGAGCCAAGATCTGAATTTGTGGTACCCAAGTGTTTCTACCTCGTTCTGAACACACCCTTTAAGAAGGTGATGAAGCTACACAGTAGTGAAACTTACACCTTCCCTTCCTGCTTCTGATGCAAAGTGTAAAGGACAGCAAGTCTCCAGATTGGATAATTGAGACTAAGTTGTATAACAAGTGTCTGACTTACAACATACTAATGCCAGTACCAGAGATAAACAGATTCATAGGTTAGGGTACAGCTGATCCTTGAATAATAGGTAGGAAAAGAACTGAAATTGTGAAATAGAGCAATGCTTTAACGACGTGAAAAGGAGTACAATATTTGGTACCTAATATAGATAAAAATGACCAATACTTCAAAAAAACAAGTGACTGGCAGTGGAGGGAAACACGGTGGGAATTGGGGAGGCGTACGTGGGAAATTCGAAGTTCCACTTCTGAAGATGAGTGACAGGTTCACAGTTATTTTAGTTTTTATTCATTCTTTATAACTCTTGAAACTTCCACAAGTGTATATACCACACACTTGACTAAAAAATTTATATCTGCAAACTTCACCAAAATGGTTGTACCAAACTGCTCTACTAATCAGCTGACATTTAGAAAAATCACACACTGTCCTTAAAATAGAAATGGTTTTGATGGTGACTCCACCATGTCGCAGTTACGTGGATAACTAGATAAGTGGCTCAGTCTCTCTGAATGTTTCCTCATAGACAAATGCGAGTGAAAATACCTGGCCCCTGTACTTCAGCTGTAGTGCTCACATATTTATCATCATTACTATTCGTGTACTAGAAGTTTAAAAATGTAACTCTTCAGAAATTGCCTTCAATCAAGTCTAGAAACAGTAGTTTTAAGCAGGATGATGGTACAGGCATACCTCGTTTTATTGCAATCACAGATGCGTTTACTTACAAATTGAAGGCAAGATCCTCCACCCACAAAAAGATTATGACTTGCTTTATTGTGGTGGGGGTCTGAAACCAAACTTGCAAAATCTCTGAGGTATGCCTGTATTTCAAAAGAACAAGTTTCTGTGTCAGGGCACAGATCTTTATGTCTCCTGACAGTGGTATTGCTCATGAGAAGTTTATGTATTTCTCACTGAAACAATATGAATCATAGGTCAAATTACAATTATTTTAAAAATGTTATAATAGGATGTATGATGCTATAGACAAATTTAATTGTGTACCACCCCCCCACCACCACCAAATTCAAATATTGAATCCTAACTCACAGCACCTTAGAAGGTCACTATCTTTGGAGAAATGTCTTTAAAGAAATAATTAGGTTAAGATGAGGTTTTTAGGGTGGACCCTAATTCAATATGACTGGTATCCTTCAAAGAAGAGGAGAATAGGACACAGACAGGTACAGAGAAAAGATCACATGAAGACATAGGGAGAAGCCAAGGGCAGAAGCCTCAGAAGAAACCAACCCTGCTGACACCTCAGTCTCAATCTTCTAGCCTCCAGAACTGTGAGAAAATAAATGTCTGTTGTTTAAGCCATGCAGTCTATGGTACTTTGTTATGGCAGCACTACAAACTAATATCTATAAAATGTGGGAAATATGGTTAACAGGCTAACAATTTTCTATGAAAACCTTTGCTAGATGACTCTACAAATGTTTTCAGTATTCTTGTCAAATGCTTAGATTACAATGACCAAGAACTGGGACTAAAGAAACTTCCCTCTTTAAAAGCTCTCTACGTCTTTAAGCGTAGCTGCTTACCTTTTCTTGGTGTGTCCATTCGGCTTCTCATCGGGAGGCAGCTCAATAATGAGCTGACAGGATTGAGCATGATCAAAGTTGTTTGGAGTCTTTGGTGAGCACTGGGTATCCAACATAAACACCTGCATGGGTGCACAAAGGTACCGTTCAGCGCTCTACCGTCTTTGACCTGACTCCACAGGGATTAGCTGGATAGCCATGGCAAATGGCTTACTCTCTCTACTCATTTTCTCACCCCTACAATGAGGTTGATAATGGTTTCCCACCTGGTATGTTTGTTGAGAGAATTAAATGAATTAATATGTGGACATATTAATGGAACAGAAGAGCAAACACTCAATAAATGTTAGCTGCCGACACTAATGACACTGCCACTTCTACCACGTGACAGTTCATTACACTCCGAAGACCAGGTATTGATGTTTATTATTTATTAAAAGTAATTAAAGAGGGGCTAGTAGAAGATCTTCTCTGATTGTGACATCTGTTTGGTATCATATTCTATCCACCACAAGAATAAGTAGTTAATTAGGACTTCTGCTGTCAGGACTACTTAAGGGGCCGTACTACTCTATACTCTGCCAGGCTGTTTGGTGATGTGAGACCTTCAGGAG
Organism: Rhinolophus sinicus; assembly: GCF_057876585.1. NCBI lineage: Eukaryota > Metazoa > Chordata > Mammalia > Chiroptera > Rhinolophidae > Rhinolophus > Rhinolophus sinicus. The sequence continues at coordinate 23,866,493 of NC_142502.1, forward strand.
GGTTCCAGCAGTAAGTCAGCCAGCCCTTACCTGCTGAGCCATAGCTCGGATGCGCCAGTACTCGGCCTCAGCACTGGGGGAGGAAGAGGGGGCCGCCACCCTCACCTGGCAGCCTTCCCCACTGAAGCCCTCGGTGCTGCTGTGGAAGCAGTTCAGCAGATCCTAGGGAGAAACACAGCAGTCGTTCACTGGGGGCATCCGGGTTCATGGCTCCAGGCCTTGTCTTGGATCGGACCTCGTCACTGCGTCTGTGACAAAAGTACTGATCCAGCAACTTCTTTACCCGCTGCAAGATTTTAAGTGAGACGGCCTGCTAGGAGGAATAAGGCAGGATCCAGGTGGCCAAATTGACGGCACGAGGGAGCTAAGGAAGACTGGAACTCGCTCTGGCTTTCTCTCCTCTGAGCAATTTACCTTCACTGGCTTGAGTGTGGCGGAGAATGCATCCTGCAGAGCGCAGCAGGCCAGCCTCCACATTTCTTCAGTGAACACAGGGCCCGCTGTCACGAGGACGTACCTGCCAAAAGAAGCAAGGAAAGAAGTCTTAGATTCACACATTTTTATTTCCACAAAATTTAGACCCGTACAGACACACACATAGATTTTTACCCAGAGTTTCCTTACAAGTCTCCCTGCCTCTTCCCACTCTTGCCTTCAGGCATTGTCATAAAACTGCTTCCTAGACCATTTTAATGAAAAAATATCAATGGGTCCCCATTACAAATAGGCCAATGTTTAAACTCATGCCTGCAGGCAAGACTGTATAGATTCTGTACTAATTCTTCCATTCTAGCCCCGTCGTCCACTCCTCCTCTACAAATAACAAAACAACAAAAACTCCTCTTGTCACTTATAGTTCTTATAATCTCTGTGCATTTGTTAATGCTGTTCTCCTGCTTACACAGTCTCCATTTATCAAAAGCTTGCACACTCTGGGGGACCTGACCAAGTGTCACTACTACAGAAAGCCCTGCTGACACCCTACCCCCCTCCTGTCCTTACTTGGCATTTACAGTTACTCTTTACTATTATCATTTTGCACATGACTCTGTTGTGTCCTTTAGAATAGGCTATAAGCTTTTTGAGGGTAGGGACCTTGGCTTACCTCACTATCTGTGCCACAGAGTATAATGCCTACGTAATAAATATTTGCTGACTGAACACTGAAATGAAGAACTATTGTTAGCATATAGTCATTTTTACTTACAAAAGTCATTTTTACTTATAAGTAAACAATCTAAAAAGTAGATTGCTACCACAAAGGACAATTTAGTTTCCTTGGATTGCATAATAAAAACTCCCATTTTGTAGAGAGCCAAGGAATCTTTTTCTCACCTAATACAGGAACAGCCCACTCTGGAGATGGTTTCTGTGGGCTTGGCCACACACGCTACCAGTAACTCAAAGAGGTCCTTCAGCATGGTGTTGATCATGCTCTCGTACCTGATGTCTGAAGGAAAAAGCAAAATCAAGACTCCACTCAATGCTACTGCAAAGGAATGGGTTGAAAGGACATCTATGGCAAAAGAGGAAAGTCTGAGTGATAAAAATATATATAATATCCATTTCTAGATATATTAAGATGAAATATGTGGTTCACTTTTATGTGTTGATATACATTTTTCAAAGTTAAGCATATAATTTATCTACTTAAGCGGAATAGAACACGTGATATTATGTAGCCTGAATACTTGCTAGTAAAAAATTTTAATTCTTAAAAAAAGTGGGGGTTGGGGGGAAATAAAACATACTTTCCTTACTGATGATAGTCAAATTATGTTGAATTAAATGCTCTTGGAAAACAAAATGTCTCTTGTTCGACTACTTCTTGAACCTTTCAGTCTTCAGTCTGCACACTAGCCACAGATTAAAAAGAATAACACTTCCAACAATCACATTCTGTTTGCCCCACTCAAGGAATACGTCAGCATTCTTTTCCTCAAACTCCTTGTGATACCAAGGGAACAGTTTTCAGTAGAATCCTCCAGGGTCCTATGCCGCGTAAAGCAATGACCCGGCCCAGAACAACTACCCCTAGGGATACAGTTACCGCCTACCTGTAGAAACACCCACTTTCCTTTCTCAATTAGATTTTGCTTTTCTTTCTTTATTTTTTTGGCAGGACACATTTTCCTTACTAAGCTTAGTAGAAGCACATTTCTTATCTCTCTTCGACTCTCCCTTCTCTTTAGTTTCTCTAACCCCTCCAACAAGGGAGCCTCTTACCTCACCTCTTTTTGTATACTTCTGCATGCCTTTCCCATTTCTTTGTAACCTCTAGAGCTAGCAGCAATATTTCTTCTGCTCTCAGATTTCCAGATCTCCCCATGGCAAGAATCATGAGCAAGAATCTATATTTCATAAATATTGCTCCACCAATACCACAGCTGACATATTTCCCCTGCCTCTAGCTCCCTGTCCATCTGCCAACTTCATCCTGCCCACCTCACACTTTCAAATCCTTTTCAAATTGCTACATATATTAAGAGCCTTCTCTTCACCCCTAACCTGTTAAGCAACTTCTTGCCCGTGATTTCCATCTTTTCTAAAGCCTTGTCTCCTCCACTTAACCTCCTCAGACGAAGCAGGACACTAGGGTACACCCTCTCCCTCACTCCTATACTACAGGGATATTCTTTTTCTTATTATGTACTTGAACTTGCTTCCCCTCTCCTAACGCACAAGTACCCTAGACCTTATTAGGCATTTTATTTTTAGCCACACATGTATTTTAATTATTCTGTTTGATAATTTTGTACAGGACAAATGGGTACCAATTTTCTTTTTGACAATCTACTATTAAAAGACTGGCATTGACCATGTAATTCTATTTTAGTAATTCCTAGGACAAAAATCATGCATTGGTATTTGCATTAGTTTCTTACTAAGCACTTTTAGACAATGATGCTGCCTACTAAGGAAATACTCAGCACAGACTGCTTGGGTGCTGTAGATACCTGAGTGTATGAAGCTTTGAATGTGCTCCACCACCAACTCACAGGACAGACCAATGGCATGCTTGAAATTAGCAGAGGCCACATCCCAGTAAGAATGGTCTTTATGGCTACGACGGAGCCAAAGGGACATCACAGGAAGGAGAAGATGAACAACTGCATAGATGCCAAACCCTGGTCCTGAAAAAGAAAAGTCAGCATCAGAATTGTGATCTCAGCAACTCTCCTGTAATAAAAGGGAAGTTCTTCGCCGTCTCTTGGCATTACTGATCTCTTTTAAAGGAGCTGCGTGTTCTCTGAGAAGGTGCAAGGAAAGAGAATTTATTGCTGATTGGGGAACAGAGGTCTTTGATGACATTTTTCTCTTTTGATTCTGCATGATTTTACTTATGCAAATAATCATGAATAAACTCATAAAACTCCAAATAATACTGATAAAGTTTAATTATTACTTGATCAACTACTTAGTCCCCAGAAGTAAACAGATACCTATATGCATATAAGAAAATACCCTTAAAATGTAAGTACATATATTTATAGGAAATGAAGAAAGTACCCTTAAAATGTACGTATATTTATATGAAACAGAGAAATGTAGTTTTGTTTGTTTTTATTTTTATATGAATAATGTAAACCTTGGTCTACATACTGATTTTTTCACCCTTAACAATGTGTGCTAGAGATCATTCTGCGTCAGCAAAATCAGATAGTTCTCATTTTTATTGCCACATACTATTCTATAGTATGTATGTGCAGCAGTTTACTTACCTATTCCCTTACTGATGGACATTTAAATGTTTCTATATTTTCATTTGTACACAATGCCGTAATGAAAATCTTTGTGAAAATGTTGATGGATTTTAAAAATTCTGATTACAAAAGCAAGGCATTCTTTTTATAACAAACAGAATATACATGAGAATACAAAGAAAAGAATTATATTTTGATGTATTTCCTTCTAGTGCTTTTTGAATATATGCATGTGTTTTTATAAATGTATATAAAATTTCATTAAGTTGAATTGTACTGAATATAAATGTATATAAAATACTATATATTTTAACATAATGCCTTATAAACAATTATTCATATCATTAAATATTTCTCACAAATACTCATTTTAATGTCTGTAGAATATATATATGCTTTTATCATAATTTACTTAACCAATTTAGAGTGTTTCTAATTTTTCTGGTATTCAAGATGCTTCAGCAAACATTATTTATACAATTTTTTTGTCTTCATTACTGTTAATTTCCTTCGATGATTGGTTTCTAGGCATAGAATTATTTGTTTAAATTCTCTTCACGTACTTAGTAGCACTCAATGTGAAAGCAGAAAATGGTACTGACCGATAAAACAGATCTAGAAATAATGGCATATAATTAATTCTATAAAATACCCGCTTATTCTTAGATGGAAAACTTTTAACTCTTTAACATGTTGGAGTAGCTATGATAGTTTTCCTGAAAAAAATTCTGATATAAACTTTGCAGTGGATCTTAAAATAGTATCAATTATCAAGTCTTCATCTGTTCATGTTGAATACAAAACACCTCTTATACTATGGAATTAACGAGTGGTTTTATTAGTGGTTCTGAGTCTGCTGGTAAAAACCAGAATCTCTATAAATAATGTCTTTAATCTTGGGAAGTAAGTGTGTATGCCAACCTTGATTAATTCAGAACAAGAAATAAATTCCCACGGGCCATTCTTTTCCTGTACTATTAGGGTACTGTCACTAAATGTCTTCTATAAAATCTAATCACCTGTGACCTTTATACAGTCAAGATGTTGCTGTGTTAATACTGCATATATGTGTGTTTGAGTGGTTTGTTTATGTCAATGGTAGACACAGTGAGGCCAACTGACAGCTCTGGGGCCAAGAGCATGTGAGATCCGGCTGAAGTGGAAGGTTGTACGTATGGACCAGAGCAAAGCCAAGTGGCTCACAGAGACACTGATACCACAGCCTTGGTCTGATTACTGTGGGGCTCCACACATTCAACTAACTGGCCACCACACACTATTTGTAAATGGACTGGTGAGAAGACCCATAAACAATAATAGGACATATGTTAAACATCACTGCATCATAGCCATCCAACAAATACTTATTGAGCACCTATTATACTGTCTAGGGTCACAGCAGTAAAACAGGCAGGCACTCACAGAAATACCCTCCTGAAAAAAAGTTATGTGTAACAACCCCCCAAAAGATAGACATAGAAATAGTTACCAGGTGTTTTGGTAACATCTCTCAGGAGCTCAAAGAGTAAGTCCAAGGTAGGGGGTTGGTGCTGACGTGGACAGTTGGACACAGCTGCTGTGAGCTGCTCCAGTAGGATGACCCAGACTTCTATCAGGCCTGGAAAGCAAACACTGGGATTCATGATTTGCACAAACGGGAAGGGAATGCTCACTGTTACATACACAAACTGTTTACAACTATTTTAAAGACTGTATTATAGATAAGCAACATTACAATTCTGGTTATAGTTGTCTGGGTTGGAGTTATAAGATGCTAAGTAAAAATTATTCTTATCTAATCATTAAAATGAAACATCTACATTAGGTATTTATTCTTTCATATAATTATTCCTCATAACTAGTCTGAACTTGTGAGGTTTTACTGTTTACAATCTCTATGAAAAACTGTAAATCTAGCCACCTCCATAAATAAATTTGTAACGGAAAAATAAAACACTTATGGACCGTGGGTTCAGTGAGAATCTTATAAACTTGACCTGAAAGGCAAGGGAAGTAAAAGCAAAAATAAATGAATGGGACTATATCAAAATACAAAACTTCTGTACAACGAAAGAAACCATATACAAAACAAAGAAGCAACCCAACGAATGGGCGAAGATATTTGCAAACAACACCTCTGATAAGGGGCTAATATCCAAAATATATAAAGAACTCATACAACTCCACAACAAAAAACAACCTAATTTAAAAATTGGCAGAGGATCTGAACAGACACTTCTTCCAAGAAGACAAACAAATAGCCAATAGATGTATGAAAAATGCTCAACTTCACTAGCTATGAGGGAAATGCAAATCAAAACCACAATGAGACAACACCTCACACCTGTTAGAATGGCCATCATCAAGACAAGTAATAACAAGAGTTGGAGAGGCTGTGGAGAAAAAGAACCCTTCATACACTGCTGGGGGGAAAGTAAATTGATGCAGCCACAATGGAAAATAGTATGGAGGGTCCTCAAAACTTAAGAATAGAATTACCATATGACCCAGCAATCCCTCTTCTGGGTGTCTACCCCCAAAATATGAAAACATTTATCCATAAAGATATATGTACCCCTATGCTCATTGCGACATTATTCACAGTGACCAAGACATGGAAACAACCAAAGTGTCCTTTGGTAGATGACTGGATAAAGAAGATGTTAACATATATACAATGGAATGCTATTCTGCCATAAGAAAAGAGGAAATACTGCCATTTGTGACAACATGGATGGATCTTGAGATTATCAAGCTAAGCAAAGTAAGTCAGAAAAAGTCGAGAACCATATGATTTCACTTACATGTGGGATATAAAACTGAAACAAACAAAAACTCTGACACAGCAGTTCAGCGGTTACCAGGAGGTAAAGGGGCAGGGGGGTGGTAGAGGGTAAAGGAGATCAAATATATGGTGGTGGAAGGAGAACCGACTCTGGGTGGTGAACACATGATGTGATACATAGATGATATATTCTATTATAGAATTGTACACTTGAAACCTATAGAATTTTACTAACCAATGTCACCCCAATCAATTTAATTAAAAAAGAAAAAGAAAACAGGAGAAAAATGTAAAACAAACGTAAAAGTAAATTTAAAGAAGTCTTTTGCAAGAGTTTGAAACAACCCAGGTCCATATCCTTAGACCCCTTTAGGGATATCATTTCCATGTCTACATCTAGAAACAGGACAGGGTCATCTGAGACAGAAGACAGCAAGTGTGAGCATGAGTTAACCGATCTGAAAATTAGCCAAAGTTACTAGACTGAACTCCAATTCACAGGAAATTACATGGGAACTAAGTTTAAACACATTCTTTAAAATTGTTCTTTTAATGAGCCTTCAGCTTCACCAGTCACAAATAGACTCTCTCTTCAGTAAAGGCTTAATTTCCCCAGTCTTTAACCACATAGTCCTGCAGGAAGTAATTATATAATGATTATGTTTCCTAGAAGGAATTAAAGACAATTACCAGCCAATTTAAGTACTAATGCACCAATGCAACCACATTCCAATTTGCTAAATTCAAGAGAATTCGGAGTTAGAAATTATATTTAGTGGAATCTGCAAATCTGCACTGGTTTTAGATGGAGGCATCCACTTAAAAAGAATGACTTTGGAGATATCAGTTGTAAAATGTTGTTTTCAAGAGTCCATGGTAACTTTAGGTAGACAAGTTCTGTTAGAATTATAAACAATGACAACATAAATGGATGATCATTCATGATCTCTAAGCTACCTAATTCATGGCTTCCGCTTCTGGGAACAAGAACATACAATCACCTGGTTCAGTCCCATCAATAAACTTACCAGTGTCATCATCAAAATCAGACAGGACCGACTCAATCCCATCCTCACTGCTTGCCGACTGCTCCTGAAGTCTTCGAGGCAAGCTAGCAAGTCGCCCACTAAGGAATATTGGCTTCATGGGCATTTTGTAGATTTTGGCCAATAACTACATAAATAACAAATTTCAATTATATATTGGAAAAGGCTGCATTCTGGGTGTTCAAGAACAATGAAATTATATACCAGTAATAGAAAGGGGAGAGAAAACCAGAAAAGCTCCCACTGTATGAGAGTTTCAAGTTGGCTGCTTGTGATATGGCTTCATAATGTCACTCACAAGAGGCATCTATCTCAGGAAGCTGAAGAAATAGCCTTCAGTGGCAACACAAAGGTAGAGTTAAAAAACACTATGGATACTTTTTCAGCATCTCAATTGCCTATGAGTTTTATAGACTTTTATAAACCTACCAAGGGTACCATGAAACACGTCCAGAATTTTTGCCTGTGGGAGAAAAGTGTTGTATGGGGATCACTGAGATAGGATCCCAGACTCTGATTTCCTCTTCACCTGAACCCACATGAAAGAAACAGAGGGCAAATAGGGAAACGGAAAAATCTGTGGGCACGGTCAGAGATAAAAGTATGAGAAGCAGAGCTAATGAACCACCCTGGGCTCTTTGTTCCCTTCTCCCTGCTAGAGCCCAATCCCCGGGGATCTCTGTTACTGGAACAAACTCCCAAGGATCCTTATAAACCCAGATTAAAATTGTGCCTGCCGTGCTCATGCTGTTCTAGAAACCAGGGAAACAGTTGCGAGCAAGGTAGACAAAATTCATGTCCAGCGGATCTTATAGACAATAATCCTTTCACAAATAATAAGTAAAATTTCTGACCTAAATGTTATATAAAAAAAATCAGGCAGGTGGTACTACAGAGAGGAACCAAGGTGTGTGGGGAATGTTGGCAGGGAGTTGATAAATACCTAAGCCCTGGTCTCTGTGACAGGTGAGGTTTCAGATGCGATCTGGGAAATAAGGAGAGTCATAGTGATCTGAGGACGGAAAATTCCAGGCTGAGGGAACAACAACGGCCCTGGGTTGTATTTGAGGGGCAAAAAGTGAGTGTGGCTGCAGCAGAGTGAGTGAGAGGGAAGGACCTGAGGTGACAGGGAGCTGAGGTCGTGTCACGTGTGGCCTTGTGGAGGCAGCTGAGGAAGAAGTCAGGGCCATGTATCCTTTCTAAAGCCAAGGACTTAATGCTATCAGTGAGGGATGAGGAGAGGCCTAGGACACAACCTGAGAACTCAGGAGAAAAACTATCGAGAGAGGGTGTCACTGACACCTAGAGGAGAAAGGGCTTCAGGGAGGGAGGATGGTTTTGCTCCATTGGCATTTGACACAGGTAAGGACAGAGAACTACTGAATTTAGCACAATGAAGGTCACTGTCCACACTGCTAGGTGATGTTTTACTGGATTTATCTGTAGGTCTTGAATGAACACATCCCTCTTTGTTTATATCTTTCTTCACTGTCTGCACCCCCACCGTCCACATTTCGGTATATCAGGAAGACCTCCAGTGAACTCATGACTCCTTTCCCCTCAGCCTGACACAAATACAGATTATAGTAGTTCATCTGAGTATAAACGAGAAGTTTCAGAGACCTCAGGGTCCACTTGTGTGTGCTAGTATACTTTTATTACTTTCCTCCTCTCCTTTGTAGAAGGGATGGGGACAATATTTATACCCCGAATCTAAGCTCCAGTCTCCTCCCCAGAGACAGCAGAAAGTGTTTCTCTTGGGCTTCAGTAAAAGACACCCACACATATTTTGCATGCATCTTCTTCTGAGGCAGGTTTCAGGGCCCGGGGCTCAGCGTACCTGAGAACAGCGCCTGAGGTAATCCAGGGCAGGGAGGCACAGGTCTGGGGATGTGGCTCCTGGTCCCGGGACACAGTCTCCGATCTCTTTACAATCCACCTCCCCTGGGGCAGGCAGCACGGGGAGATAGAAACAAAGTCATCTTTGTTTATTTCCGTACAACAGAAGACCTATTTATTCACAACATTAGTTCACCAAACGTCTACTAAAATGAAGAAAAAAACAACAAAAATTACTCCAAATTGTACAACCCTGAGAACAGTCCTTTCAGTTATTTTTGCCCCCTGCATGTACACATGTTAAACACAGTGGGGGTTATACTGTACGTCTTATTTTGTTGAGATTTTTTTGTAGCTCCCCTTTTTACTAAACAGTGAACACTTTTTCCCTATTCCACCACAGTACTTTCAGTGGCTGGACAGTGGCTGAACATTGACTTTCAGTGTTCCTGGCACACAGTAATTCACGCCCCTGGGCCCCTGCTATTGATGGTGTGACTTCTAAAGCTCTGATGAGGACGATTGGGGAGGTTAACTGAGTGCTGGACTGGAATGAAGCGCAAAGCCTGTCTCTATTTGGAGAAGGTCCTCATTTGCTGCCAGTGCTCAGCACTAAAGAGTGATGATAAATGAAGACACTGGGAAGATTCTAAACATCTTGGGTTTGGGGTTGGAGACTACGTAATTGAATTGAATTAAAGTGACTTTCTTTCTTTCTTTTTTTTTTTTTGCATGTATCTAGAGATTTAACAGATCTGTAGAGGGCGTCTAGATTTTCTATAGGTAAACAGTAATTGAGAATTATTTTTCTTCTCATATAATGAATCTATTTCCATAGTTTTAATAAAATCATTCCACAGTACTGTAATTGTTTCTAATTGTCTATAATTGTAGCAACTAGCATCCTCCCCTGTGGGAAAACAGACATAATTACTAGGCTTTAGTTACAATTCAGAAGCAGACAAAGAGGCATGTTTCTCCTTAAAAAAAGAAAAGATAAACATTTCTTATGTTTTAGATCAGGAATTGGCAAACTTTTTGTACAGAGCCAGACAGTGAACACTTTAGGATTTGCAGGTCATACTGTCTTTGTTGCAACTTCTCAATGCTGTCACTGCAGCACAAAAACAGCCATAGACAAATGACATGGTTATATTCCAATAAAACTACATTTGTAAAAGCCATCAGTGATCGGATTTGGCCTGTGGGCCACAGTTTGCCAACTCCTGGTTTAGATTAACACACCTTGCAGTATAAAAACACAGACCAGATCGAATTCATGTTCAAACAGCCAAGTGGGAACTCAAAATAAATTTGTTTCCTGACATGTTGATCACAGCCAACTGTTCCAAAGTTGTTGTTTTTTAACTGAGGCTACTGTTACACATCTATACAAATGGCGCCCCCTAGAGCCGAGGGCAGTACACAGCCAGCATGGCTATAACAGGGGCTCGTGTTCCAACCGACCCCAAGAGCGGTGCAAATAATTCCACCTTATAATTCACAGAAAAAAATAGGACCCATGGGTTTTAAACATCCTCCATGTGTACACTGATAATTCTGCATCTCTATTTTCAGCCCCCAATTCCCTCCCTAAGAGAAAATCTCAAATTTCTAACAAGCTGCTAGGCATCTCCATTGGAATATTTCACAGAAACTCAACACGTCCAAATGGCCAAAGATAGAATTCGTTACTTTTTTCCTGTGCCCCACATCTAACCTGCTCTCCTTTTGGGTAAGTAACTTGGGGAACGGGAGTCTAGTTCCACTTTTCAGCTGGCTGTTCATTTCAGTTTAAATGACTTTTGTTTTTTAAAGTAGCCTCTATGAAAGTATTTATCTTACTGAACTGTAATTATTGATTTATATGACTGCTTCCCAGAAGAGCCTGTGAGCTTCTCACAGGCAGGAAGCATGTTTTATCTTTACGTCCCCATAGTACAGGCTGCCATGCCCACGTAGCAGGCACTCCAGTATTTACTGAACAACATAATACAAATAATAATGGTTCTAAAATGAAGTACAGGTCTGTGAAATAATAGAATACATGTATATGTGTGTATGTGTGTATATATATATATATATTTCTCTGCCCGTAGTTCCTAAAACCCTTGTAATTTCCAAAGTGATAAGACCACTAGGAACATCTGATATTTGGCCTTCAATCCCAAATCTTAAATCCCTTGGAATTTCCTGAGTGATAGGAATCTTTTGTTCTAATGAAGCAACCCCTGGAGGGCTCCTGGTTAGAGGCTGGTCACCAGAAACACCAAGCTATGATTAGAAGCTTGGAAATTTCAGCCCCTCTCCCCATCGTCCATGAAGAGAGAGGGGCTAGAAATTGAGTTAATGATCTATCATGCCTACATGATGAAACCTCCTCAAAACTCCCCAAATTACAGGTTTCAGAGAACTTCTCGATTGGTGAAAGAAGTTCAGTAAGGTGGCACATCCCAACTCCATGGGGACAGAAGTTCCTGCACTTGGGACCCTTCTGGACCTCCGCTTATGTATCTCTTTGGTTGCTCACCTGTATCCTTTATTATATCCTTTATTATATAATAAACTGGTAAATGTAAGTACGTGTTTCCCTGAATTCTGTGAGTTGTTCCAGCAAATAATCAAATCCAAAGGGATGTGTGTGGGGGTGGTGTGGGGGTCACAAGAACCTACAATTTTTGGCCAAGTCTGACAGAAGTTGTGGATAACCTGGATACCAGCTACTTGCAATTGGCATCTGAAGTGGGGGACAGTCTTGGGGGACTGAGTCCTTAACCTGTGAGGGCTGAGCTAACTCTGGGTAGTGGCAGCATTGAACTGAATTGTAGGACACCTAGTTGGTGTCACAGAGAATTGCTTGGTATGGGGAAAAGCCGGTGTCAGTGTTTAGAGCTAAAAAAAAAAAAATCTTCCTCTGTTGTTCAAAAGAAATCTTCCTCTGAAGCCCAGCAGGTAGTTGCTAAGCGAGTGACCGCCATGGTTGCCGCTCAGCTCGGTCCTCTATTTCTCAAGGCATATATAACAATAGACTGTGTATGAAGAATAATCGAATGTAACAAGGTCGGTCTACAGGTCAGACTTGTGGCCTCCAGCCTCTGTCCTGAAACTTGCATTTTGTTCCTGCTCCCCCCAAAAGGAGAACATGAGTGAAGTCACCTAGATTCTTTGTGGCCTTGTTGCAAAAGAATTTGTCAGTTATTTAGCAAGAATTAGAATATTATTAATCTTTTGTTTTCTTTATTGAAAAGGTTCTCAGGCTCTAGGTCTAAGAGCACTCCATGGTGAAATTCTCAAAACTTCAGGACTTATGTTTCTTCTAAAGGTTTGGCTTAATTAACTGCCCCTCCTTTCCCTTTCACCCCAGATAAACTCGTGCTACATAAAAATCTACTACAGCAGTTCATGTTGCATAGCAAGACTCTATTTTGTTAAAGTATTCCTAAATTAAGCATAAAATCAGCTATGTTGTTCGTGAAATATACAAGGCTCAAAGAAGGGGGACTTTTATACCCCCCAATTTATTTTTCTATTAATAAGGCCTTAGGGAGGCATTCTTAATTTTCGTTTGGGAGCTGGGAACTCAAACTCAGGTTGCAAATTATGTGACACCGCGGACAATAGTTTCCTATACAAGGACAGCTATTGAATGTAATACTATTTTAAGATTCAGAAAGAAGTTGAAATAAAATATGTAGACTGAAAACATGCTTCATTACAAGATTATTCCATGAACACAATGAAAAATATCAACCCTGGACAAAAACCCAAGATGCCTTTACAGTCAGCTTTCTGCTTCTGAGTACACGACACGCCACCTGGTTCTATCTCAGCATGCTTGCTTGCTTGCTTGCTTGCTCCAGGCAGGCAGTGGGCCTGTCTCCAAGGCTGACCACACAAAGCCATGCAGGCAAGTGTCCCCAGCTGTCACAAGGAGTGAAAGGAGTACTCCACTTACCTAGTCCTTTGACAAACTTCATAAGGCACATGATATAACTAGTGGCTGCATTAGCAAAGACCTGTATGTTGTCAGTATTGAGAAAGGCTTCAAAAACATCAAACACTGGAGCTTGGCCTTTGCCTGAGGGAGAAAGATAGTAGATGTTTAAGAAAGTTAAGTCTCTACCCTTCAGGTTGCCCATATTTCCCATACCTTTCATGGGGCCTTGGAAAAAATGTTCTGGAGAAAAGCCAGGGCCTTTTGTATGGACAACTGGCTTGGCTCCAATGCTGTCCTTCTCAGTTTTGCCTGCAGGGGGAGCTGCAGGAAGGCTAAGAAAAGAGCTCAGTAGGGAGAGCAGAGCAAAGCCCTCTGAGTGCGGGGCTAAGGCAATGTGCAGGTCTATAGGGAAGGGAATCATGTGGGCCTCTGGAATTCTCATTATAGGGAAGGGAAGGTTTAGATAAATCCCTCATGGCACATACTGATTCATTCATACCTGTGCAGAAAAGAATTAATATAAAAGGCTGGGGATTGCTATCCTTAGAAAGGCCTGTTTGTAAGGTTGGCCCTTGGCTGGCATCTGAGAACTCAGCTTCAGAATATTCCCAGGAAACTGTTAACTGATAATGCGGTTCCCTGTGCCTACATGGTTTGTGCAAACAATGTGATTTATTCTGAACACCTGCTTTTCCTTCAGGGAGTCTGGAATTTTGGTATGTGCTAGGCAGAGGGTACCTCCATGACAAGCCCTCAGCTGGGTCTCTAATGTGCTTCACTGGGCAGAAACATCATATACACGTGGTGGCATTTTCACTGCTGGGGAAGAGTGGGCTCCGTGGGACCCCTCGGGGGAGGGTGAGGACACAAGGAAGGCTGCACAGGGATTCCGACAGATTCTGTTTTTTCCCTTATAATCTGGCCTGGCCTGACCATGTTGCCATAATATATCTTAGCTGTGAGCCTTGAATAAAACTTAGCATAACTGCATGCTGAGTCCCATGAGTCTTTCTGGTGGGTCTCTGAATGTAGGTGTGATCGTGGGGACCCCTGACACGACACCCCTGGTTACTGGGCATGCTTTATGGGCACCCATCCATTTCCAGCCAGACCCAATCTTATTTGTAGTCCTCTGTGTTATGATAGTTTTCTGCTTCTTACTAGCAAGTGGATGACATCCTTCTTTCTGGCTTTGGGAATAAACTCAATATACACATGTATAAGTGAAACAACAGAAGTCCCTCAGCGTTTTGTCCAATCTATCAATAACAGAGCCTGAAAATGGTCAGGACTCTCGGCCTGCTGGCCGAACTCAGAACCTGTGTCCCTGCTACACCGGATTATTTCCTGCCGATAAAACATGGCTGGATGTCAGCCTTCCTTCCCTGTTGTTCGATTTCTTTTGATAGCATGGAACTTGGCATAAAGAACTAATGCTCTGTAGCAAGAACCAGCCACACATCCTTCCCACTATCACCACTCCTGTGCAAGTCTCCCAGAACAATTAGGCGAGAAAAAGAAATACAGGACACACAAATTGGAAAGGAAGAAGTAAAATTGTCTCTGTCTGCAAATGACGTGGTCTTATACATAGAAAACCTTAAAAGACTCTACCAAAAAACTGTGAGAACAAATAAACAAATTCAGTAAAGTTTCAGGATATAAGACCAACACACAATCTTACCCATGGAGTAATCACCAACTAGGTACTCCTTCACCTCAGACTTGTTCCCGCTGTGCACTGTTTCCAGGGCACTGAACAAGGGCCTCCATCCCGACTGGATTTGGGTGGAACACACTTCAACCAGCTCACCAATGGATGTGACGACCTGGCAGAGGCAAAGAAGGTGGCACTTAAATCCCTTTTAAAAGAAGCAGGAGAATTTCTGGGAAGGGTGATGTACTTCTCTGTTCCCTATTTCTGGGTTAATTTTAGTGAAAGAGAAAAAACAGAACCCAAACAAACTCACGCAAAAAATCTTCTACAAAAGCAGCCATAATGCATTAATTTGCATTTTACTAACCACTAATGTTGCTAAGCTACTTTTCATATGCTAGTAGCCATTTGTAAATATTTTGCTGTTTTTTTTAGATTGGGTTTTTGTCTTCTCAGTACTGTCTTTTTATTTTCAGTTCTATTTACTGCTCAGTATTGTCTTTTTAGTTTTGAATGAATTCTAGATTCAAACTTTCTGAGATCTGTAATTTGCAAATATTTTTTCACAGCCTTGGGCTTGTCTTTTATTTTATAATGGTGTCTGAAGAGCAAAAATTTTAAATTTTGATGAAGTTCAATTATGAAACTGTTGTGGTGTTTTTTGTTTTTTGAGTGTATTTGTGTTAATCAGAGAAGGTTGGCAGGATGCTCGGGAACTGCACAAAATGTGGACTGCTTCATGAATTTGAAGTCATCTTTGCACAGGGGCCCTGCTAATCTCTGTATTGTTCCATTGTACTTGTATATATGCTGCTGCAGCATATAAATGCCTGTAATGTATCTACTGTGGATATGTTTGTGTTGATGCTAATTGGGGTTCCATTATTTCTTTAAGTATGTTTTCCCACCCCTTTGTGTTTCTCCTTCATCTGGACTCCCATTATATGTATGCTTGACATTTTCCCACAGGTCTCTATGGCTTTATTTCTTTTTGGTCAAACTTAATTCTCTTTAATATTCAGAATAAATAATTTCTATTAATCTATTTTAAATTTCACCGATGCTTCTGCCATCTTAAATCTCGCTCGTGAGCCCATATAGTGGATTTTTTTTCATTTCAGTTATTGCCCTTTTCAAGAATTTGCATTTCTTTCAGATTTTCCATTTCTGTACTTAAAGTCTCATTTTTAAATCACTGTCATAATATTTTCCTTTAATTATCTGAACATATTTATAATTGCTACTATAAATCTTTGTCTCCCAAATCCAACATTTGGGATCACTCTAAGACAGTTTCTATTTACTGTTTTTTTCCCAAGTATGTGTCCCTCTTTCTTGTTCCTTTGGCATGTATCAATTTTTTTCTGAAAATCTGACAATTTATATAATACATTGTAGCAATGCTGGATTCTTATTTTCTGAGCTTTCTTTCATTTTTTTTTAAACTAAATTGCTTGGCTATACATTGTGAAATGCGAGGTCTGACAATTACGTAAGTTCACAAACTTGTTGCATAAATGTCGCTAACCTTTTTGATATCAGAGGGATTATTCATTATGAATTTGTACCAACTGGACAGGCAGTTAACCAAGTTTACTATTTGGAAGTGCTGAAAAGGCTGAGTGAAAAAGTTAAATGACCTGAACTTTTTGCCAACAATTCATGGCTCTTCCATCACGATAATGCACCAGCTCACACGGCACTGTCTGTGATGGAGTTTTTAGCCAGTAAACAAATCATTGTATTGGAACACCCTCCCTCATCACCTGATCCAGCCCCCAATGACTTCTTTTTTTACCTGAAGATAAAGGAAATATTGAAAGGAAGACATTTTGATGACATTCAGGATATCAAGGGTAATTCGATGACAGCTCTGATGGCCATTCCAGAAAAAGAGTTCCAAAATTGCTTTGAAGGGTGGACTAGGCACTGGTGTCAGTGCATAGCTTCCCAAAGGGAGTATTTCAAAGATGACCGTAGTGATATTCAGCAATGAGGTATGTAGCACTTCTTCTGGGATGAGTTCGTGAACTTAATTGTCTGACCTTGTATTTCTCTTCCCATACTGTGAGACAGTCATGTCTCTGCTCAGTTTCTTTAGTTTTATATTTTAGCCTGACTTCCCAGTGTTTGTCCCCACGTTGCACATGTTAGAGGTTAGCAGATGACGTGGGCAGACATTGTGCTCAAATAACGTGAGCCTTTAAGGCTTCCACCCTCTGCCGACCAGTCTGTGTGTATAGGCTGGGGAGAATATTCAAAGTTCAGCCAATTCTTAAGTTTCCTTTGTCTTTTACTTTCTGATGGGATCTGTATGGTCTATCCTGCATATGTTCATGTTCCAATCAGCCAGATGTGTGAGGAACTTATCTATTCCTTCTATGAATCTCTGGTTTCCAGGGCCTCATGCTAGGTTTCTCCTTCCTTCCTTCCTTCCTTCCTTCCTTCCTTCCTTCCTTCCTTCCTTCCTTCCTTCCTTCCTCCCTCCCTCCCTCCCTCCCTCCCTCCCTCCCTCTTCCCTCCTTTCCTTCCTTTTTAGTAAGTGTGTTTTTCCAGGACCCATCAGCTCCAAATCAAGCAGTTGTTTCAATCTAGTTGTGGAGGGCGCAGCTCACAGTGGCCCATGTGGGGATCCTCACGTGGGGATCGAACCCTGTTGTTAAGAGCACGCACTTTAACCCACTGAGCTAACCATCGCCCCATCATGCTACATTTCGTACTGGTTCGCTGCTCACTGCAACCTCAGGCTAGCGAAGTTGCATGATTCTCGCGTTCATTTCCTAATGAATTCACCACTTTTAGTAGACAAATCAATGATCTTTTTTCCTCTTCTGCAAACCAAGTCTGTCCCTTATAGCAGAAAAGCAAATGATTTTCCCAGTCAGCCCAGGCTCTATTCTTGCCAACAGCTTAGGAGTAAGGGTGGTAAGTGCAGTCTTCAGCAAGAAGGCCACAGACTCCCACTGTTCTTTACCAAAATTCTGGCAAGAACTATTTTTAGTCATAAATGCTACTCAATTTCTTGTCTGCCCTTGGTCAATTTCCAGAGCCCTGAAATAGTTGCTTTTGACAATTTGGTCCTGTTTTATACTCAATTCTTATGAGGAAGATTCACTTAACTTCTTCATGCCACCATAGCCAAAAACCCCTTTACCCTAAATCTTTCTGAACACATTTAAGCACAGTTATTTTAAAGCCTGTCTCTGATAACTTTGATATTGAGACTCTGGCAGGATGTGTGTGTGTGTGTGTGTGTGTGTGTGTGTGTCTATTTTTATTGCTTTTTTTCAATTTCTATTTCCTAATGAGCCTGATTATTTTTGATTGAATGTAGACATTGTAACTGCAAATAAGAACTAATTTGAAGCTTGGGATGATGTCATTTTCTATACCATCAAATTAGGGATTGGGATTATTTGAAGTTGGATATTATTTTCTGTTAGGACTAGTCTATGTAAGGTTCACCCTTCCTCTGAGGATGTCCTATGCTCTTCATGATTTTGACTTAAGTTGTCAAGAAGTTACCAGATTGGCAGGCCCCAGACTCTAATTTTTCTTATTTTCTTAGTCTTTTGGGTTCCTCTTCTGAAATTAGTAGATTCCATTTTAGGAAAAATAGTCCCAGGTAGCAGGCACAGCATCTGGTTGTTCTTTACCTCCGAGACCATGGCCTCAAAGTTATCCACTTTTTAGTAGTATTTTCATGCCTTCTAGCAATTAAAAACATTTGTTTTAATCTAACTTTTTTCAAGCTTTTCCCTGTGGGAAGCTGATCTAAACTACTTAGTTCACTATTATTGGAATCCCCCAACCTAGACTTCAGGTATTAAGTCATATTTTCATTCTTTTCTCTTGTTTCATTAAAAGTTGTTATTTGACATTTTGCATGAAAAATACCAATATTTCAATTATTTCTAGGTCTGATTTTGCTGTCTTGTTGTTTCAGCATCTCCCTCTGACTATTGCCTCATTTCCCTATGTGTTTTGTGACATGTTTTTAAACACTGTGAACTCACATATCTTGGAACTTTATCAGATATTTTTGTGGACTGAGTTGAAATGAGTTCCTCCAGAGTGAATTTTATTGCTTCTTTAGGTGCCTGTGTAAAGTTTCGCAGACTACCAAGGTGGTGCGATTTCATCCACTGACCCCATTGAAGGGCTGTAATTTTAATCCTGGAGAATTACTTTTTATCTCTACTAAGAGCCAACGTTAGAAACAGGCTGATAGTATCCTCAGGGAGAAGTGGTACTTGGGTTCATTTCTAATTCAATCTTGGCCTGAATACACACCAGTTTTATAAAGTTTGTACTGAGATTTGTCTTCTGTTCTTGTGGCTTGAACAATGTGATAGTGGAACTCAACTTCACCTGATGACAAATTCTCTCACAGCAAAAAAAAAATAAAAAATAAAAAAAATGTCTTAGAGCTCTGCTTACTTCTCTGGCTTCCCATTGTTCCTTAGTTTTTGGCATCTTAGTATTCCTTACTTTCTTGCCAGAGTGTCAATATATTTTAAAGGAATTTTAAAATCTTTAACTCTTTTAGTAGATTTCAGAGAGAAGATCTGTGTTCCTAGACCATTGTCATGCTACTTATGAAGTCTCCAGTTAGTTTCTTTACCATTTGTCTCCCAGTGGAGGGTCTGATGGTGGTTCAGAGTATAGGCTGGGCACAAGAGTACAGACAAATATAGCCGGATTGCCTAGGCTCAAATCCCAGTTACACCAAGCACTGATCAAGTACCTTTAGCTAAACGGCTTAACCTTCTTTGCCATGGATTCCGCACAGTATTATTGTGCAGGTGAAATATGCAAAGGTCCTAGGACAATGCCTGACAGGGCATTCAGTAAGAGCTTGCGCTGATAAAGCAGATGCTGATTATTGTGACACACTGACCTGGTCTTGGACGTCCTCATCACACAACTCCAGTTGCATAATGCGCTCAAACGGTCGGAAGAGTGCTTCATTAAAGTGAAAGTGTGGTGGCTCATTCCAGTCGGTGAGAACCTCTGTCAGTATATCATGGATGAAGGAAACAGCTTTCTGAGACACGTGTCTTTCCTTATGGCAGGCAGCCTGCAAAATTCATGAGAGTAGAACACCATCAGGACTTCAGGCAAGTAAGAATCTGGTTTCTGAAGGTTTTCCTAACCCACCTTACCATAGGGAAGTGGAAGCAGCAATTCTGTTAAAGTGAAAAATGTCAAGGGATGTGTATTGATGAACAGCACACTAAACTGCATTTTACATAATTTAACCAAGTGATCAGACCCAACTCTAATTTCACTTGAATGTTTCAAAAAATAAAGTGTTTCTAGCAATTTCTTTCTTTCTTTCTTTTTGTTTTTTCCCCTATAACATGACAGTTTTCTCAAGTAGTATAGAACATGCTGGCTACAAAGATACCAGAACTGCCCACGGTCTCATTCTTAGCTGTGGTCCAAACAGATAAAGATCAGAAGAGTCATTTGTTTCTTAATGAGGTGGGCCAATTGCACCAATAAAGCTTTAATTGGTTCACTGGTCCTCGTATCCATGCCCTCTAGTTGTCTTCTCCCACCCTGACCCTGGGCTTGGATGTGTGACTTGCTCTGGAGAATAGCAAATATTATACAAGCAGAAAATTCGAAAAGTTGTTAAGGTTTGGAGTTGTTCTTGCTTTCTTTTGGAACTCTAAGAATGACATGTGAATGAGCCAGGGCTAGTCTGCTGGAGGATGAGAGCCCATCTGTCCAGCTTTCCCAGTCAAGGCCGTTATGAACCAGCCGGCCCCAGTCTTTGCAGAAGCTGACTACAGGTAACATGTAAGGCCAGGTGAGATCAGCGAAGCCTGGCTCAGACCAGAAGAACTGCCCATCTGGGCCCAGCTCACATTTCTGACCCAGGGAATCAAGAGTTAAATAAATGGTTGTGGTTTTAAGTCACGAGGTTTTGGGGCTGGTTTATTGCAGTGTAATAATAACTTGCATACTATTTCTCCATAACTAAGTTATTATTTTCTACCCTTTTTCTTACTAGAATGGGCTCAGGTTAGTGAATTAAGGTCCAAAAAAAAATGCTTAATGATATATCTCTACCAGATAAGCATTAAAGGGCTATTAAGGATAGTAATCACTGCAAAACAGGGTGATACTTTCCCCAACAACTTAGAAGTAGCCAGTCATCAAGAACTGAGATGCTGAGATGGAGAGTTACCATATAATTTCTCATACAAACTGCTTTCCTTTGGAGGGTGAAAGGGGTCTTAGTATTAATTTTGTTGGGAAAACCAGGACACACGATTCTCTTACCTGGAAATATACTGCCTAGAGTATATTTAGCTATTAGAAAAGAGAGACTGGAAGGAACAAAAGACATTGTTATATTTAAGTATAAAATGAGGCTCCAGATTCAGGTTGATACGAGATCAGAAAGAATCTAAAACTGGCTGTGTAAGGCACCTCGTGAAATTGTAAAGAAAGGGTCAGAGGGTGGCACTGCCCTTTGGGGTGATTCTTTAGATGCCATGAGGTATAATCAGAGAACAATGATGCTGGTGAGCCGGTGATGGGCACATTCTCATTGCACTGTGGCCACAGTGCTCTTTGTCCCCACAAAGACTGGAGACCCTGTGCGGGCTCTGCTACAGGAGGTCCCTGAGCTTCCCACTTTCCAGGGGCTCACCTCCACCAGGTGCGGGGCCACGAGGCTCCAGCAGCGCATCACGTGGAGCAGGGGCCGCGACTTGCTCCGTACGATCCTCAGCATGGCATCCCCCAGCCGGAACAGGTGGAGGGCGCTTTTACGGTCATGGGTGGATTTAACTTCTCCTACAAGAAGGGAAGACCATGAAAGCCATAATGACCCAACTCAGAAAGAGTTTGACCAGTTCAAGCACAGAGAAAGGATGAAAATCAAAGAACTATCCTCGGACCAGCAGGATATTTGGTGTATGCTAAGCAAGAAAGGAGAGGTGCCTGCATTCAGGAGCAACTCAATGGTTCACTCAACAAGGCCTGAGCCCAGCTCTCCTGCTCACCACATCCCCAGTGCCTGCCGGGACGACTGTGAACAATCCTTGTTCATAAGAAGGAATGATGTAGTGGTTAAGTAGGAGGCCTGGGAGTCAGGCTGCTGGGCTCAAACCCTGGTTCCACCATTTAGTAGTAGTTGGCTTACGTTGGACCACAGATTTACCTCGCTAATCCAGATTCTCATTGTAAAAGTGGGGATAGTAGAACTTATTTCTTTTTCTTTTAGTTGGTTCAGGTGTACAAAACAATGCAACAGTTAGACATTTCACCCCTCACAAAGTGACAACCCTCTTCCCCCAATCTATTGCCCCTCTGACATCATATATATCTATTTCAATTCCAGTGACTCTATTCCCTATGCTGTACTCCATATCCTGTGACTATAAATATATATATTATAGTTGACATACAATATTATTTAGCTTCAGGTGTACAGTGCAGTGGTCAAGCATTTACACCATCGATGAAGTGGTCTCCCTAATAAGATATGTGTTCATCTGACACCCTACAAAATCTTTACATTATTGATTATATTCCCCAAACTGTCTTTCATATCCCCTTGTTAGTACTGTAGTTACCATTTATGCTAATCCCTTCCCCTTCTTCCTCATCCCCACTCCCCTCCCTTCTAACAACCATCAGTTTTTCCTCTGTATCTCTGCAACTATTTCTGTTTACTTTGCCAATTTTTTCAATTCTTTAGATTCCACATATAAGTGAGATCATATGATATTTGTCTTTCTCCAACTAACTTATTTCACTTAGCATAATGTTCTCTAGGTCCATCCATATCCTAGCAAATGGTAAGATTTCATTCTTCTTTATAGCTGAGTAATACTCCATTGTATAAATGTATCACAGTTTCTTAATCCAGTCGCCTACCGATGGGCATTTCAGTTGTTTCCACATTTTGGCTATCGTAAATAGCGCTGCAATAAACATAGCGGTACATATATTTTTTTCTAATTAGTGTCTTGGATTTCTCTGGATAGATACCTAAGAGTGAAATTGCTGGGTGATAGGGTAGCTCCATTTCCAGTTTTTTGAGATACCTACACACTGATTTTCATAGTGGCTGCACCAAGGACCTATCTCTTAAAGTTACTGAAGGATTCAATGTAATACTCACAAAGGGCTTAACAGAGACACACACTACCTGACCCACACTCTTAGCTGTTGTCACGACTATTGTTACTGCCTCCTTCGCAGCCATTATCCCCTCTGTCAATCCTTAGTGGCACCTTTGAATCCCCTGCCAAACCAGTCAAGCCCCTTTGCTACCCAATAACAAGCTGTATAACTTGCTCTGTTTGCTTCAGTGTGGTCCTTGCCTGCTCTGATCTCTTACTACTTCTTTGCCACTGCCACGTTAGTCTTCCTTGCCACCTTCCTGCTCATGTCCTGTTGCTTCTCCTTTACTGCCTACAAAAGGCTGACCATTGTCAGGCTCTTCCAGCCCAAATGCTTTCTTAGTCTTTCCATAGCAAATAAACTTCAAAATAACAGCAATAATAATCACTGACATTTACTGAATGTTTACTCTGCCTGAGACATTGAGTTGGTTCTTTGCATCTTTAACCATTTTAATTTTTAAAGCACATCTTAAGAAGTAAACGTAATTATTGCCATTTTACAGATTAGAAAATTGAATGCTGGAAAGATAAACTGACTTGCCTAAGACGATGCAATGCAGCTAGTAAGTGGTGAAGGCAGCATTTTGACTCATGTCTGACTGCTTTCAAAGCCAATTTCCTCCTCCTGAGCCTGCTGCCTCTTCCTGACCCTCCTTATTACCTTTTTCTTTTATGGATTAGGTGCATTTTATTGGTTTTCTTAACGCATTGATTTTTGCAAGCTCAGAGTCTGCTGATTTCTCCAATGCAAAAGACTTTGAAGGTTGCCTCTGGGCTCAGAGGTGCTCTGGAAGTCTGATGGGTCTGGAAGGCTGGCTTTATGCAGCTAAGGTTTTTAATGTCTATTAAAAACTGGTGGGGGAAAAGACAGTGATTCTCAAATTGGAACCTGCAGGAAGGATCAAAAGTCC
Organism: Rhinolophus sinicus; assembly: GCF_057876585.1. Lineage (NCBI taxonomy): Eukaryota > Metazoa > Chordata > Mammalia > Chiroptera > Rhinolophidae > Rhinolophus > Rhinolophus sinicus. The sequence goes on from NC_142502.1 coordinate 23,890,522, forward strand.
AAATATATTACACTTAGAACTTCAGATCCTTACATATGGAAGGGACTTCAGAGCTTGGGCAGTCCAACCTGCCACCACAGGACGTCCCCAGCACGTGGCTCTGCAGCTGCCTGACTCATCAGGACAATGTACTCACTGTTTCAGCATCACAAGCCCAGCTGTCGATGGACAGTTGTATTTGTGAGCAGCCTGCCACCCACTTGGGACCGTTGGATACTTCATTGCAACTATTCCCCCTTCCACAGGCTGGCCTTCCAAAGGGCCTTCTCCTGGCCTCACCCACGAGCACAATGATATTGACCCATGATAGGAGAACGCTTCAAGTGCCCTTTCTCTAGGATGAGGCTTCTGTTGATCCTTCCGTTTTTCTCATCCATCAGTTCCTTTCGGAATCAGTAGCTGCTTCTGCAAGTTGACTGGACTGAGCTGAGGGGTGTGCTTTGTGATACGGAGAAGGGTTACCACCCTCAGGAGAAGTTATCTGCACCCTGAGTAGCCACATCATTTCTATATTACAAGCATAAAACTTAGCTCCAGCCATAATACCTGTAAGAGTGGCAGCTGCAGCATTTCCATTCACAAAGATAACATCCCTCAGCCCACCCACGCACACATCATGCCTCACAACTAGATGACAAATTTGCACTTGAACTTAGCCAGGGTGACCAAGTGCGAAGGGAATGCAGATTTAAGTCTTCAGGCAGCCAAGTGGTATCAGGGGTGTAGGCTGTTTCCTGCTAACCTCCTGGCAGTTTCTTCAGGGAAGGAATTACCTGGCATTGCCAGAGAATAATCCACTGTGTCCGTAACAGAATGGAAAAGCTGGGACTGTGATGCTTTCTTCAGCTGATAAAGGAAACCTCCCAAAGCCATTAGGTTCAACTTATCCGTAGCATCTTCAAAGAGCCTGGATGAAATAAAAAGATTTGTTACTTGGAAACAATTCAGCAAAGTCTTTATGGCAGAATGAGTACAGTACTTTTGTTAGATGTGATTAGTGGACATGTTGTGTGAACACTGTGAAGAAATGTACGGCATCATTAGATCTATTATTACTGTGCACAAGTAGGCTCTAACTCCGAGGGCTTAATCTGAAGGGCACAGGCCCTATTAAAAAAAAAAAGAAATCTTTGTATTTCCAGGGCCTAGCTCAGCCATAGTAGGAACTCATAAAATGTTCGGCAAGAAGTTGAAAGATGGCAAAGCATCACTCCCAGAAACTGAATAACTGGGAATGGAATCCTTAGAATGGGCTTCGAGCTCATAAGCTACATTAAAGAAAAACCCAGTAAGTTAATTAAGGCTTTTGTTGGGCTACAATTGATGGAGCTAATGCTAGGTGTGGCTCTGAGGATACAAAAGCAGAGTAAACCCCAACCTGTAAGACCCCTGAGGATGGGGACTGGCCTTCTTATCTCCTCTAACTCATATACCGGGAGCCCAAGACATGGTGAAAGCTCCAGTAGCTACTGGAATATTGAATATTCCTTAACATTATGGACCTTGCAGGTTCTTTTATTTTCAACTCAGCTGGGCACAGACATTTTCAGTAGAAGTTAGGGAGAAGGAGGTGAGCAGACGTAGTAGGGCTTACAGGAGAATCACAGGTTCACTGGAATTTGGAATATTGTGATCAAATACCGATTTAAGTGGCCACGTGAGGAACGAGGTGAGCCGGCCTCCCACTGCATTTGGGTCATCCAATGCCTGCCCTCCGAACCTGTGGTGACAACAGAAGGGCAAGCAGCCCCCTGGAGTGCCTGCCACATGCTGGGTAAAGGAGAATGTCCCTCCTTTAAAATGAATAACAAGTCCCTTTTGAAGGGTAATGTGAGACACATAAGATGGGAACCAGTGAATTAACCCTTCACCAATTTTTATAACGAACACATTTTTCTTGCTGTTTTGTAATGACAAGTTTAGCACCGTTTGGGGTCTGGATCCCATGAACCATTTCTTGTCCCTCTTTCCTAGTGAGAAAATAGTGGTGAATATTACATCCCACCTCACGTCTGTATCCAGATTCCAAAACACTTTCTCAGCCATGCTGCTAGATAAATAGGAGAAGGGAATCTTGTACTGAGTCAGTACATGTACATGTTGTACTGGATTAGTAGATGAAGAAAGTTTCTGTGCAACATTTTATTATACACATGACCTTGCAGTGGTTGGTGTCAAAGCCAGGAAAGAACCCGGGTCTTCTGAGCCCCAGCCAGGGAGAGGGCTTCCCACTTCTCCATCCCTTTGCTGTCTGTCCTCTCCACACAAACTTCCCTGGGCCTGTGCTGCATAGCCTGGGAAACAATGGTCAAGTGTGGAGAGTGAAGTGAGGTGGGGACATGGGACTGGTGACAATAGCACTTTCAACATCAAGAAGTGTCACCAAACAGTTGGAGTTATTATTGATTTCCCCCTCTTACCTCTTAGCATAGTTGTTGGGCATCACTCAATAATATATCACACTCTTGGGTGTGGGATTTAAAACTATTAATTATCCTAAAAGAGTGGATTTTTACTATGTGCCAAGCTCTGGCCTAAGTGCTTCAAGTGTACTCATTAATCTAACTTCACCGCTACCCAGAGAGAGAGCTACTTCATGACCTGATATTGCAATGAAGACATCAGGGCCCAGGGAGGTGCAGTCGCCTGAGTCGTGGAGTAAGGGCGGCCTGCCGCCAGAGCCTCCAGTCTAATCATTAGACAGCAGTTCGTCCTAAGTGTGGGGTGTGGCAGGAGACAGAAGTCTGTTGGAAAATCATTAAAAGAGGTTTAAATGGTGGGGTAACAAATCAAGTTGTCCTGAGAACAACTGGAGACCAGAAGAAGTGGGTGTGGTGTTGCCAACAGGCGATGGGTGCTCCATGGTGAGCAGCCCTTCTGGGGTGTGGTGAGGATAGGTGGACACACACCTGTCGGCCTGGGTGGAGAGTGTGAGCACGGCCTTGGCGGCACTGCTCCCCGTCATGAGGCTGCCCCCGCGGAAGTCGGAGGCCCGGCCTCGGCTGCCTTCCCGGACCAGTTCTTGGATGGAGAGGGGCTGGATGACTGGGGTTGCGCTCAGGGAGCTCTCCTGCTCCAGGCTCTGCTCCTGGGGCGAGCCCTCACACTCTACGTCCCCAAGGAGCCCAGCACCTCCGGATGCCTTCTGGGGCTGGCTGATGGTCAAGGGGGGCTGAGAGGTGCCATCGCTGAAGTGGGTGTGCTCCAATGTGCCCACGTACTCACATACCCTAGAGAGAATCACAGACAAGCAGCCATTAAAAGCTGTAACTCAGCCACACCAACTCTGTAAGTCCCACAGTAACATCGAAATTCATCCAGTTGTATAGTTCTCCCAAATGTTTCTCCTTCCTCTGATGACAGCACTCTCTGTCTCCCTCTCCCTCTCCAACCGCTCTCCCCTCTCACTACACTTTATTTTTGAGTGGGACCAGACATTCTGGAAGTGGGGGTAAGGATTCCTCAAATTTTCCTGCCTTGTACTGGGAGAAAGGTGGGTAACAAAGCTCTGTTCATCCTGTTCTGTGCTGTCTAGCCAACTGGCTTTTCTGGACTTGGGCTGTTTGAGTTTTCTCAAGAGAAAACTCTCTACTACTCTGATTAGGACTCAGGAAAGACTTCCTTACTTTGGGATCCCAGAATGAGTGACACATGGCAGACAGGCCCTGTGGCCACAATGGATCCTCTCTCAGGGGTTCTCCCAGCCATGTCCCGCTTGGTCCCGAGAGCCCCATATAACCAGTGCTGGGGTGGGAGGTGGGCTGCTCCCTTAATCATGGCAAACACAGAGCAGAGTCACAACATATGGTACAACTGCCAACTTCCACATTGTTTGTTCCCAATAGAACCTGGGACTAAGATGGTTTATAAGAGGCCACAAGTCCCAGAATAAGTCCAGTTACTAGTAAAGACTGTCCTGGATAATCCACTCTGATATTCTACAATCAGACAATTGATTGGTTTCATATAAATTGCTTTGGAGTGATTTAGGTCTTTTTCTTTTTCCTTTTTTGCTTGTGAGAGCAATGAAGAGGGCACCAGTCAGCATTGTGCTCCAGGCTGTTTCTTCCTGGCTCCTTCTCATGTCCCTCTCAAGATGGGTTTTCACCCCTCGAATGATCTGAATGCTTCTCTCTTTGAAAGTCGACAAGCACTAAATGCTGTATTTGCTTTTAGAATATTGAACTGGACCCAGAGCTGGCCAGTGCCCTGCATGAGACTTGGGTGCCTGAGACCTGCTGTGGCACATCAGCCTGCTCCTGACTGCCCCCTGCTGCTCTGTGGGATCAGCTTGGTGAAAGGTGGCCAGCAGGCATGCGCCGAAGAGAGGTTAAAAGTAGTCCAGCACTCGACCTGTGCCTGCATTCGGTCGGCAGTGCTCCTTCCACGGTCCCAGGTCGGCCTGCGTGCTGATGCCTGGGGAGGCCTGCTTTTCATTTTAGTCGTAAGAGGACGCAGAGCTCTCTCTGTTTTCATTTTATACGTCCTGTGAACTGTGTAACCGATTGGGGGGTTCTTTTCATTTTTATGCTATAAAAGCTTAGAGCCAAATTTTGGTTGTCACAATGACTACTCTATTTTTTCTTTGTCTAGGCATCTTGTTCTTTATGTGTCCAAGTAAGCTATCCGAAATTCTTCTTTAAATGAAGAGGGCATTAATGAACATACAGCAATATTATATGCTGCCATAAGCCTTCAGATCTGCATAGTAGTCACTTAACTCACATGGTTTTCACCATCCGCTATGTAAGAAACTGGTTTTTCTTCCTTTGAGTACCACATCTGCCTCTCCTAGATAATGTCAATAATCTATTCGTAATTTCCTAAATCAAATTCGGTCACTCTGTTCTCTGAAACATAGTTCAGCTGGGCTCCTATTCCCTCTTCTTTTTTTAGTCTATCATTGGGGGTTCATCCAAACTCTGTGAATTATCATCATCTATTTAAGTGCTGGCAGACCCTGGAATCTACCCCTTCCACCATGCCCAGGCTCCCAGGATAGGGTGGTTGCCATGTGGGGGTGAGGCTCCCATAATGCACCTGAACACATGTGGCCAGCAGTCTGGGTTGTGGCTCCCCATCTCCAGGCCCACACTGAGGATGGCATCCATGCACAAGACGTGGGCTGTGTGCAGCCACACCCCCTGTAGCTTCCCGATCTGCTCCAGTTTCTGCTCCACTTTTAGTTTCACTGTACCAGAAAGACAGTCATTAAAATAACAGTCTGAATGAGGGAGACAGAAAGGAAGAGAGAGAAAAGAGGAAAAGGGAAGAAAGTGCAATCATGCAAGAGCAAAGGGTCTTGCAGACATCACTGGCAGCAAGTTCCTCAATGGCAGGTCCCTGTGGTTCATCATGCAAACTCCCCAGACAATGGTTATTCCAGCTTGTTGCTGCTGAAGTTGGATGGGACCTGAGCTATAGGTGGAGTTCCTCCAGGCCCACCCCCGAGTTCTGGGTCAGGCAGAGCAGTGAGGATGGGCTTCATGTGCTGATGCCAGCTAAAGCCATCTGTGCCCAGATCCCTCCCAGATCCTGTCCCTGTGCACTCAAAATGATAGTATCTCAAAATGATAGAATGCCTGATGTTTTACAAGTTCTCGCTGAGATTTATTTAATGTTATGCATTCACCTAAAACAACATATGCATTTCACTCTGAGTGTCATGACGACTGCTTTATGACCGAAAATTACCGTATCATGTCACTCCCTGTGTTTAACTTTATATTTATGATTCTCAAATAAATTTTTATTGTAGATGACCAATGAGAAAGAGTGCAGAAGGTGACTTAAGATGTCAAGTATGCAAAACGCCAAGGCAAGGCCAAATGACAACATGCTCTGTAAATAAAGGTGTCAAGTGAATGGGAGATGGTCCGGTGGGACAACTGAGGGATGGTGCAGAACCCAGAAATACAGCACGCTCACTTCAGAGGAAGCTGAACTGTATTCCTGCTGTAAAGGGCAAATTGACTTTTAGCAAATTACCATGTGTCTCAGGGATGTGACACTGATTTTCTTTTTTATTGGTATATAATTTGAATATTAGTTTTGGTTTTATAATTTTAAAAGAACTTTAAATGTAAGGATTTTTATATAATTTATGGTTGTGCATATTAAGTCAAATTGTGATAGTTTTATTGCAGTTAACACTGGGATCTGTGAAGGCTACTCTGCTTCCAAATGGGTCTCTGTATATTACTCAAGTTTGAGGAACAGTGGCTTAACCTGTTTTTCTCAGTTTTCTAAAAATGTGCCAATGGTTTCTGCAACTAGCTATTTTATATACCTGATACATAGTATTGGTATAAATTGTACCAAGCTTCCAATTTTTCCTTCTGTTTGCTGCCTACCATTTACCTTTCATTGCAATTAGGAAGGCTGCTCTCTTTCCTTATACTTAATCATCCACTTCATTGACTAACTGATTTTAACAAGTTAAACACTTAACCCTTTCCTAAGTTCAGAAAAGTTCTCAGGAAAGAGAACCCTTTCCTGAGTTCTCTGGTAAGAGCAAAGTCTCTGTGAGCCTCCTCTCAGGGATTTCCTCCATCTGGTTCATTTTCTTTTTCAGAAAACTGCCCTCCCCCCCCCCAATGAAACCTGAAGGGTCCTCAACTGTGCACACTGTGACGTGTCAAACCCAGAGGCCACATGATGATAGAGGTGTGACCAGCTCAGCCAGGTGGATCTCAGGTAAAACAGTCCCAAGCCTATCACCCCGTAGGATCTCGTGATCAGTGACAGACATGTGCTGTGTATCCCACATGGAATGGAGACAAGTGTTTGCTCCTGCTTGTGCAGGTGTGTGCACACTGCATATAAGACACCAGGTGGAGTCTGGCCCTTCAGCTGTTACCTTGTGCTATGGCATCACCGGGTTCTTGGACTTCCTTGTCCTCTTTTTCTTCCTGGACACAGGAGGCAGCGGCCATTTGAGCAAGGGCCGAGGCGCAGTTAGCCGCGACTCCTTTAGGGGAAACAAACAGTTACCCCTTCAGTGAGTCTCTAACCATTCACCAGGAAGAGCCCCTTCTAAAACACTTGTTTCCCACTAGGGCCATTCCCGATGTGTTTCATTGGGGACATCCCTCAGGCCACGGGTCATAAATTCTACTCCTGCCGGTACCTAGACCACAGCTCAGCCGCGCTGCTTTGCGCAGCCCATCGAGGCTCATGCAGATGGCATCCCGTTCTTTTTGGTTCTGCTCTTTGATGCCTTCAGCTCCCAGAATGAAGGCCAGGCCTTTGGAGCTCCCTGCCATTCGGCCCGTCAGCGGGGTTGATAAGGTATCGATCAAGTTCTTCCAGCAGCCAACCAGAATATAGCGAGCAAATGCCACACCTAGAATATGAAGGAGACTGAGTCATTTCCAGGGAAAAAAACAACCTGGCAATGAATGGCATGGGATTCTTTAACCATCAAATTAGCAATACTGAGTTGTATGCACTTCTAGTACGGGAAATACAATTTAACGGATTTCACTTTATGCTTTTAAATAATAAATGTTGCATCATCAGCTGAATGATGCTAAGTAACTTCCGTCAGGCCCTTCTTGTGTAAAGACAAAACCTTAATTCATTTATGTCAGCACCAAAACTACCCGTAAAGGTTTAACTGCTAGTACCAAATGCGATGCATGTATATTCATAAGCTCAAGACTCTTACCTGACACTGTGGAGTCATCAATTCTCCTACCCTGGGTGAAAGGAGACTCTGTAGAAGCAGAGGCCATCAGCTGCCCCCCAATTGCACTGCTCTCCAAGCCATCGATATCTGTCAAGAAAAAAAGAACAAGATTTTTCTTGATTAGAAGAATCCATCCAAAACAAACGGCCACCACAATGTTCATTTTTTCCCTGACAAATATCCATTGAAGCTATTATGTAACAAGTATGTAGCAACCTTTTTTAGAATATTAAAATTTTTGTGTTATTCATTGAGTCCAGTGTTTGTTTGTTTTTGTTTGTTGTTTTTTTAGTTTTTTTATTGCTAGAGCATTCTTCTCTTAGGTTATATATTTTTTATTTGAAAAAAATAAAGATAGACTCTACTATCTCTGTTGTTAGAAAATCTATTGTTTTAGAATATTATGATATTTGAATACTCCTTTCATTCAAAACAGTGGCATTATTCCCAAATTTTATATGTACAAGATACCTTAACATGGATTTGTCTTTCAGAGCTTCCTCATAAGAATTAAGCAGAGAATAAGCCTCTTTGGTCAGATAATCATATAACCTGGTTCCAAAGTACAACAGTAATACCTTAATAATAATACTTTACAATTTTCAAAGTGTTTTTACGTAACATTTATTTTTTCATTAGATCTTCCCAACAACTCCAAGTAGATAGGCAGACTAAGAATTATTATTCCTATTTCACAGAGGAGGAAATAAATACTCAAAGTAGGTAAATGCCCAAGGATATCAGGCTGGTAACAGAAGGACTTAGACTCAGTAGTCATGTCTTCTGACTCCCATTCATGCCTCTTTCCATGACACCAAACTCTAGCTCAGTCCAGGATCCCAATTTACCATGTTTAAATTTTGGTTCATCTACAAAATTAGCTCAACAAACCACTCCCTAACATGCTGGCAAGAAGAGATTGGCTCGAGGTTGAGAATACTAGGCTTCAGCTTTGGCTCTGAATTCAGTAGCCTTGTAGCCTTGAGTCAGGCACTCCATTATCTGGGCCCCAAATTTCTCAGCATAAAGGAAGTAACCATTGGAGAAGTGACCATGGAGTTAAATCATCTGAATTTGAATGCAACTAACATAGCTCAATGCAACATAGAGAGGGAAGGGGAAAAGAGGGCAGCATAAGTTTATTCTTTGACTTTAGAATTTCACTCCAATAGGATGAGACTTCTTTGCATGGTTTTTGAAAATTATTTGATTATACTTTTTATTCTTACAGTAACTCCAAGAAGCCTAGCGACTTCTGGCAACACATTTCTTTGAAAGTTGCTAACAGGGTAGATCTCAAAAGTTCTCATCACAAGAAAAATAATGTAACTACGTGAGGTGATTAATGTTAACTAAAATGACTGTGGTGATCATTTTGCAATATACATGTATATCGAATCATTATGTTGTGCAGCTTGGGTGAATAAAATGTCATATGTCAATTATAGCTCAATAAAACTGGTGGGAGGAGGAGCAGGGAGAAATCCATATGGCGACTCAAGTGGGAACAGACCAGTATCACTGAAATTAATTTGACTTATGGTAAAGTGGTCTAATGACTTTCACCAGAAATTGCCCATTTATCAAAGTTATATTGTTGCCAACATGCTAGGTAAAGGACTGATGAATTCAAGTAATGCAAAGGTTATGTAAGCATTAATACTGCAGTATTTTGTAGGACACTTTACCATGACATCAGGATAGGCCACGGTTAGTACAGTGTTGATGATCAGATTGTTGCTATAGCTTTTCCTGGCACATAATGAAAAGATCAGATGGAAGTTTCCAAGTTCTAGGCTAATTACTGCTCAAATTCTCTTGTCACTTCATACCTTAAATTTGCTACAGAAATTAATAGTAGAGCCTAATTGTGTCGAATTCTCATGAAAAGCCTGTTTTTCTCTGATTAATCTAAAATTGATAACTTTCCTATGGACATAGCAATTGAGCTTACTGTTCTATTATAAAAGAGGAGGCTGATTAACAGTGATGACTGATGAATACAGCTACTGGGAATAGCTTGTTATTTGTTCAGTTTTACATCTGCTGAATGACTCCTTTTATTAAGGTTTAAGTTAAGAGATTAATTTTGGCAGACACTATGGTATTTAAAAATTAAACCCGGCATGTTTAGGATCCTCAGTCAAATTCCAAGGAACTTCTGAGCTCTGGGCAGCACCTTCAAACCCTCTTGAACGGAGTTTGTGAAGACAGATGGAAACCAAGCACTGCTCATAAAGAGACTGAGTAAATGTCTCACACATTGTTGAATCCCCATTTTTCAAATGGATGTAAATGTTACCATGATTAATAAAATACGAATTATTAATGGTCACATATCCAGTGATCCTCATACCTAAAGCTTAGGACCCAGCCTTGCTTCCCCCACATTCCATCCTAGTTCTGGAATCGAGACTCCAAATGCCGGACAATGACCAGGACTCTGCCTGCTGTGGAAAGACCTCACTGTGTGTCTTGACTTCCTACCTGCCTCCTAAATAACACCTTCCTCCACATGCCTCATTGTTGGGTTCCAAGTACCAGTAGTCCACTCTGCCACTTTGGTCAGAGCATCCAATACCAACCACAGGTGACATAACACACCCTTTGGACAACAGATCCTGCCTCCCAGCTGGACTGTCCTGCCCAGCCCAGTCCTGCTCCTGCTAGTGTGTCCTACCTGGCGCAGAGCCATGCTTAGCTGTGTGAGGACATGTGGCACTACAGGGAGGGCAGGGGAGGCATCCAATGCAGGACCATGCTCTACACATCCTGTCAGCTGGCACCATGCGAGGATCACTCAGATTCAATGCAAGATGGGCCTGAAGATCCAATTTATTAAGGCTGCTGACCAGAGTAAACTTTTGGGTACTCACTGATCTTTCCCTGACATGAGAGTTAAGCCATGCAAAGCCGCAAATGGCTGCTTTTGACAAAAAAAAATTACTTCGTGACCACATCCCATAATGCTCTCTATGTGCTCATGTCAAATTTCTAATAGTGACATAGGATTTTTAAAACTTTGGACATGGAAAACAAAGATGCTGGACAACTATTTGGCATTGTTTTTAAATCTGGAATAGCTGAGAAGGGAAGGGAAGACCGCTGATATGGATAAGAAATGGGAATGGAGCCAAGTTTTAAATCAATCATTTTATATTACTGGCAAATTGCCAGCAGCACTGAATGATATAGCATAATGCAGATAATAGTATCTATTAGTATATGAGAGGTTCCAGGAATAATTCTGGGCTTTGCGCCCAGAAAGCACTTCATATCTCAGAAGACGCCTATAGTTTTCCACCAACAGACAAAGGTGCTAAGTAATTCCTAATCTAATAGGGCGCAGTGAGCTCTGCAGAGTCCCATGTGGAAAAATAACAGAAATTGCCTGAGAAGTGAATTCATGACACTTTTTCTGAAACTGTCACCAACGGCCAGAGAAGCACTGTGGGTGCCATTTCCAGGTCTGCTTCAAACACCATTGCTTCCCCAAAAGGGGATCTGAAGTGTGAGCCCTCCCACCTCACCCAGTGCCACAGAGCCACGTAAGCAGCCACCGACCTGTCAGCATGGTGATGAGCGGGAGGCTGTTGTCCTCCGGGCTGCCCCAGTAGCCAGCTTCTCCCAGCATGTTTCGGTCAAGCACCTGATGGAAGAGTTCCTCGATCCAGGCTTGGGAGAAGACCATCAGTACCCCGCTGGTCTGGACCTGCTTCATGAACTCTTTCTACAGAGAAGATCACATGACAAGGTGACCAAATTCTGATCCTGGCAAACACGCAGGCTCCTCCATTCCTCCCCTGCCTCTTCCCTTCACACGTCCACTGAGTCAATGCTTACAGGAAAAAATACCTTGTTGAGTGGGGGCAGGGGTCGGCAAGAGAAGGGGAAACTGAGATGGAGAAGTCCCAAACTTCATGAAGTTCCTTTCATGCACGATATTCTTTTAAGAACCCCGCTGAAGGACTGGGGAAACTACATTTTTACTCTTTGATGTGTGGGAGGATTAGAAACTGCACAGAAATACTGAACAGAGCATCTCACTGCCCAACAGCAGCAGAGATGGAAGGAGCTTCCTGAAAGAACATGTTTCCAGAGATACATGACTTACACTCACGAGGCCACCACTGACCCTTGGGAATTTACACTTTATCAAGCAAACGAAGGACTGCTGATTCCCTTCACACAGCTCACAGACTGACAGGATGGTACACCGTGGGGTGGCTTGCTCAGGCAGGGGAGCCGACCACAGAATAGGGCAGCATTCTCATCCCACACCTCCCAGGAAGTGCTTCGTCATTAACAAATGAGTAAGCTTAGCTTTGGGTCATGAGTAGGTCAGGGTAGACTTTGGAAGACAAAAGAGGTTTTGTAAAAGGTGCCTTCACTTTCAGCAAAGGGTACCAGTCGGTGCACATCTTCTGATGTTCCTTGACCTGCCAATCACGTGTTTTTGATGGTATATTACACATGTGACACTACTGGGCCATTGGCAGGCAGCCACTTCCAGGCACTTGGGGTCCCATTCTTTCTGTGGAGCAAGCTGGGTGACTCTCTGGCTCATAACACTGTGCAAATCCTATCGCCTCTCCTTCCACCACCCACAGCCCCACAGGCACTGCCCATTCCAGAGCAGTGTGGAACAGTACACACTGCGTCATCCCTCTTAGGGCATCCCTCTCAGCCCAGAGGTTATCGCTTGTCCTCAGGGGGTCCAAGTGCAAAGCACACACTCACCAGCATGCCCGGTGCCAGGGCGGGCCGCTTCCGGTAGTAGTCGCCATGGGAGAGCTTCAGGTTGAGGAGAAGAGCACAGTGGGCGGCCGTGTACAGGCTGTCTGCGTTCATGAGCATGTGTAGGCTGAGACTGCTGTTCCCATCAAATCCGGGCGAGTGCATCATGCCTAAAGAGAACAAACAGTGCTTAGGGGCTGCAAACAGTGTACTTGGTACACGGGCCTATGGACAGCTACGGACCAATACCACTGGTATAGGTACATGCATTGTTTAGGACATTTCCGTAAAGCGACAAGAGCCAGCAAGGAAAATTGTCGGGGCTAGATACACACCCCAGCCTGGCAGAGAAGACCACGCACGCTGGAGTCTACCTGGGCAAGTCTTCATTACTCACCAGCTACTTAGGTAAAATCACTTAAATCCTCTAAGTCGCAGCTGCTTTACCTGGAAATAGGCAGAATAGTCAACTGTGTCTATCTCCTGCTCAAACTCTCCAACAGCTTCCCATCGCAATATAATAAAACCCCAACTTTCCCCTCTCTGCTCCCACTCCCTGCAGCCACACTGACCTGCGTTCCTTGATCTTACCAAGCCTGGACCGGCCTGTGCATTTGTTTTTGCCACTGCCAGAATGGTCTCCCCAGATCTCTGGATGACTTTCTCTCTTGATTCTTTCAGGTTTCTGCTCAAATGTCAACATTTCCGAGACCTTCCTTTCAATTCCATCTAAAATAGCATCCCCCAACCTACTGCCACCCCTGCCATATTCTTCCCCCTCACTGTGATTTTGTTTTCATTGCATCAATGGCATTTATTCCACCCAGAATTATATTAATACGTATTTGCTTATCATCTGCCATCACTACTATTATCTACTATTACGTAAGCTCTATCAGAGTGTGGGACTTTGTTAGTTTTGTTCACTAGAGAATCCCTAGTGTCTAGAATAGTGCTGGCATATAGCAGACCCTTAAAAAACATTTGCTAAATAAATGACTAAGTAAGAAAGAACAAATTTGCTATGAGAACTAGATGTAATAATGCATGTAGGATTGGTGCAGTAACTCATAATTACATAATTTTCTAAAAGTAATAATAGTCCTCAAGAAGCTAAACATAGAATTACCATATGATCCAGCACTTACATTCTTAGACATATACCCAAAAGAATTGAAAGCAGGGATTTGAACAGATACGTATATGCGAATATTTACTGAAGCATTACTCACCATAGCCAGAAGGTGGAGACAACCAGTGTCCACCAACAAATGAATGGATAAACAAAATGTGGTGCATACATACAATGGAGGTCTGACATGCTACAACATGGATGAACCTTGCAAACATTATGGTAAGTGAGATAAGCCAGGTACAAAATGACAAGTATTGTATGATCCACTTACATGGAGTATACAGAAGAGGCAAATTCATGGAGACAAAAAGCAGATTAGAGGTTACCAGGAGCTGGGGGAAGGGAGTTTCACTTTGGGATGATGAAAAATTTCTGGAAATAATGATGGTTGCACAACTTTTTTTTTTTTAACCTTAACCTTAACCCTAACCCTAAACCTAACCCTGCACAACATTTTGTGAATGTAATTAGTGCCATTGAATTGTATGCTTAAAAATGGTTACAAAGGCAAATTTTAAGTTATATATACATATATATACGTATATATATATTACCACAATAAAAACAAATAATAATGTAATATGTAAAAAATAACAACACTGAATTGTGCACTTTAAATGTGTGCATTATACTGTATGTCAATTGTATCTCAACGAAGCTGCTAAAAATGAGGAAACAAGGTTTCCAAAAATATACTTAGAAAAAGCTGTTGGTTTCCCCCCACTATTTTTTCTAAGCATCATTTTATACTAAATAGGGTTTTCATTTTCAAGAATTCTTCTTGCTTTCTACAAACTAACTGAAAGAAAAAATAAAACCCCAAACAATTATATCTTATGCTTTAAAGATGGGCTCAGAGCTGGAGCTCGCAACAGCACTAGATGGCCTCTCAAGTACTATATATATTGATAGTTTTAAACACACACACACACACACACAGTATTAATAAAATTCCTGGCAAACTAGCTTTAATTCTATCTTTTTTGAGACATTTGACAATGGAAGTGACTAATGATATTATTATGAGGATAAAACTGAATCCATACTCAGTTTTTACAACAGAATATGGTGCTGTATTAGAAACTGCCAGTTGCTAATCAAATCCACCTCTTCTTTCTTAGTAACAGATTCCTGGTTTTACTTGGGGTGGCAATATACCCTGTCTTCCTTATAAATGGGAGGGGCCTATAAAGTCAAGATTTTTATGTGGAACTTCTAGAAAGCACCTTAAAGTAGCTTTATTTAGCTCTAAGGTGGGCCCTTTGCCACCTTTCCTCCCTTCCTTCTCAACTGGGCCATGGATGTGAAGACGCAGCTCCACTAGCAGCAGCCATCTTGGTAAGTGAGGAAGCCTTCAGATGAAAGTCACATTTTCACCAGGGGTAGCGAGGAGCCTGGATCGCCAACCTCAGACTTAATTTAGGAGACAGAAAATGAATCTCTTTCTTCAGTAATCATTTGGGTTTCCTACTATCTGCAAAAAAACCTAATCCTAACTGACAGAGTCAAGATTACATATTAATTTATTTATTTGAGGCTTTTTTCCTGTATTTTACCTTTTGTTCCCTCAATGATATTGAGGTAAATGTGTACTGTCACCTTTTGTGGTGTTTAAATCACAGGGCCCAAACCTGAAACTGGCAACGCGGTACTCAACTTCCTGGCTTTGCATTCAGAAAGCCAGAGCTCCTTCCAGAGACTGGGGTCCGTTCTCAGAAGGTGATGAGAGGAGGGAGTCAGCATCGAGGCAGGGAAGGGAGATTCCTGGCTGGGCAGAGGTCTGAGGTCTGTATCACTCTGCTGCCTGGCAATACGGTGGGGGGAGGGGTTGGCAGGACCCCAGAGGAGAATAGACAATCGTACACAGGGGCTCCTGGTTTTGTCAGAGCATTCCAGGCACCGCACTGGCAGGGAGGTAACAAAATCACTGGACCCCCAGGGAGCCTGGGAAGTGGGACAATGGGGGCTCATTGGCAATATAAGAGGTGAGGGGCTTCCCGTCCAGATCCCAAATAAGCTCCACTTTCTGGTTTTACTCTAGGATGGGGACAGCTAGGCAGGGTGGGGGGTCTGGAATCAGATTTGTTTTAATTGAAAGAAACAGATATTTTTCGCACAACTGAGATTCATACTTGCTACACTATCTTTCGTGAAAATTGGTACTTCGTAAATATCAAACCGCTTGCAATAAGCCTCACATTTGGTCAGTAAGTGAACTCCACTAATCTAAGGAACTGTAGTCTCAAAGCCAAGTGCCCCCCTCCCCTCCATCAACTGCCATGCGAAGCTGGCTCTTGTTTTTAGTCCCCGAGGAGCCACCTTCTGCAGACACCACTTGTTCCCTGCAGGAGCAGGAAGGCATGTGGGCAGCTATCACAGCTCACATCTACTACCATCTTTATAAAACCCGTGTTTGTCTGAACTCGCCCACCATAAGACACTTTAATTGCTTTCAAAGGAAAGGCTCCCTGGAATCCTGTGGAATTAAGTGAGGCTCATTTCAACGGGATGTTAGCTGTCTGAGGACAGGAGTCCCTGAGAAATGCCAGGTGAGTCTGATCTCAGCCAGAAGAGTGGACCCTGGTAACAAGTCAGGGACAAATGCACGATGGGAGACTTTGGCAAAACAAGGTCTAAAGCTTTTGATGCCGAATGAGTAAATATCTGGGTTATGACTCAGGAACACTGTGTGTCTTCTCCCTTTCTTCTGCTTTCACTTTTATAACTGTCTCTTGGGTGAACAAAGGAAATCTGCCATCTCCTTCATCTCAGCTGCGTACTAGTCTTTCATCTGGGAGGTGATACTTGCAAGGGAAGGGAGAACACTACGTCAGTCCAGAGGTGAACCCAGGCCAGCATTCAGTGGCTTTGGCTGACCCACACTGATGGTCAGTGTGATCCATTAAACCACAGCGGGAACTGAGGAGAACTGGCCCTATTGGTCGCAGGACCACAGAGGGATCGGTCTGTAATTAGGAAATAGAGACCAACTTCTAATTGGTAAAAGCACCATAGAGGTCACTACAATTAAAAGACAAATGACCAACATAATTATAGACAATCACTAAAAGCTATATGTGGAAACAAACAAAAGATTTTGAAATTTCTTTTCAATGTATTGATTTCTACATGTAAAACTCAATGTCACAGCATATGGGGCCTGATGAAACATTTTATAGACCTTTAAAATTTGAGCAGTTTGCCACATTCATAGGGCCACAGACTGGCCACGTGAAATATTCACTCAAGTCCTGTTTTGCATGTACTGTAAGTATTGATCTGAAAGGCACAAAGGCACAAATATGAAAATTTACTTTAGCTTCAAATTTTATAAAAGACTCTGCTAGAAGTATGTTTTCTAATTCTCATAAGAAACAAGGCAGGGCCCTTGGAAGTCAGTCTTGATCACTGTGGCAACTTATCTGCAAAAACTGGGCCATGTTGTTTATAAACATGACGTTATGTGACAGCTAAGTTTTAAATATTTAAATGCTGAAACTCCTGCAGCTGAGTTGTTCTCTATGGACAATTTAAAATAGAAGGCCCTGACTATGATTTTACAATTTCTTGATGACTCAAAGCCATCATTACTGCTATCATCATTACTGAGTTGTTCTTGGGGACCAGTGAAGTCTGCTGGACTCTGCCTTGGCACCAGGGACATCAAGGTGGTCAGAGAAGGCTGCCGAGGTCCTTTCCCCATGAATATTTCCAGCTGGGAAGAGGCACAGGCTCAGAGGCTCCACAAAACTCTTTCCAAACGGTAGTGACATTTCCTTCCAATTCAGGCTTCACCTATGACTCCGTAAGCCCATGAACTATTTCACATCTTTAGGAACCAAAGAGCAAGTTCATCAATCTACAGTCAATTGGCTTATTGAGAATGAACTACGCATGTCTTGGCATGCCTAGCACACAGCATAGTGAAGCTTCTCTATAAATGTTGACTTAAGAAGCTGACTTAAGAAGCATTTGTGTGTGTGTGTGTGTGTGTGTGTGTGTGTGTAAGAGAGAGAGAAAGCAATATATAGATGATATACTATAGAACTGTACACTTGAAACATATATAATTATATTAACAAATGACACCCCAATAAATATAATAAAAAAGTCAAATTTAATGATGGTATAAAAGATATTAGAAATATAATTTTTTAGAAGAGTATACATCTCCCTAGTTATTCAATAAAACATGAATTTTGTGTGTATGTGTTCCTGCCCACAAATTAAATATTCAAACTTTATTTTTATATCTAACTCCAAAAGAAAACATATTGAGAAAAACGTTGGACTGTCCTGAAAATTGGTATTTTCATGTCTTGAAAAGAATCACAACACAGTTAGGAAAGCTGAGAAGTTACATGCATCTCTTTCCAACCTCTAAGATAAGTCAGAGTTATCTGAGAAGTCCAGAATTAAAAGGTCTGTATCTTCTCTGCTGCTTGCTATAACTTTGGATTACTCTCATATTTTAAAATGTTCTTCTTTAAATATTCCCAGATTAAAGTGTCTTTTTCTGTCCTTTTGACAAAGGACAATCTGGTCAGCTTCCTAAAGATACTTACTGAGCTACTTCTTAACCACACAGGAGTGAGCTCCAACCAAGTTCCAGTAATTGGTCTAGAATTTTTTTGGATATGTGTGTGATGTGTTCTTTGTTGGAAGATCAAAAATTAGTTAGACATGGTTGCAGCTCTCAAGGAGCTGAAAGTATAGAGAAGGGAGGGTGGCTGCATTAACAAAAACTGATAAATGTAGTAAGTGCAATGACAAACACAGGTTTAAGGCTCAGTGGTAGAAGAGCAAGTGGTGATCTTGGCTTTGAACAGTTCTCTGTTGGTCCTCAGGGTTAGTCCTTTTTATCTGAGCACAGGCCCAGGGAGGTCAATCCACCACAGTATTCTGTGGTCAAGAGACCCTTGAATTTCAGGGGAAGCCATAATTGACCACCACCTTGGGGTCAGACAATTATTTATCCTGCCATAAAATGGTTTTTGAACCTATTAATTGCTTTCTTTCTGTACTATTCTGAGATATTAGGAATATAAGTCTATCTATCTATCTATCTATCTATCTATCTATCTATCTATCTATCTATCTATCTATCTATCTATCTATCTATCCATCCCCCAGTTCCTGCCACGGTGTTCCTAAACCTTTATAATTTCCTAAGTGAGAAGAATACTAGGAGTGTCTCTTGTTCTAATGTTTGTCTTTGACCTCATCTCTGACACAGGACTCCTAAAATCCTTGTAAATTCCTAAGTGATAACAAGACTAGGAACATCTTCTGTTCTAATGAGGTAACTCTGGGTGCACTCATGTATGACTTCCAGATGGAGGCTGGTCACTGAAAGACCATGATTAGAAACTTGGACTTTTCAGTGCCACACCCCTCCACACATCCTCCAGAGAGGGGAGAAAGGCTAGAAATGGAGTTAATCATTGATCATGCCTCCATAAAATCCCAACAGTAGTGGGTTTGAGGAGTTTCCAGGCTGGTAAACACATCCATATACCAGGAGGGTGGCCACACCCCAACTCCATGGGGATAGAAGCTCATGTGCTTGGGACACTCTCGGGCCTGGCCCTATGTATCTGTTCATCTGGCTGTCCATGTGTACCCTCTGTCATATCCTTTGATAAACTGGTAAACCTAAGTAAGTGTTTCCCTGAGTTCTGTGAGTCACTCTAGCAAATTAACCTCAATTGAACCTGAGGAAGGGGTCATGGAAACCTCCAGTATATAGTCAGTGAGAAGCACAGGTAACAAGCTGGGCTTGCCAGTGGCATCTGAAGTAGGGGTAGGGCAGCCTTGTGGACCTGAGCCCTTACCTTTGAGATCTGAGACTATCTCCAGGTAAATAGTATCAGAATTGAGTTAAACTGGACACCCAGCTGTGTTAGAGACCCTTGCTGTTATGGGGAAAAACCTCCACAGTTTGGTGACCAGAAGTATCAGAAGTGAAGTATTTTCTGTGACTAGCAGAGACACAGAAGAAAGAAACACATAGTAGGAAAGAATTGGATTTTTCCTACATAGAAAGGAAAAAGCCTCATTTTCCCTTTATAAATACCTTTTAAGAAAATTCTCTTTAAAACCATTACTCACTGTGTGAGATGCTACTTCCCTGTACTCTTTTTCTCCCCCCACCCAAACCCGAGGTGGCTATCTTCTGCCCTCACGCAAACTAGCGTAACTAGTAGGTCTGGGTCACAACATCCACATTCGACAGACAGGAAGGGGCTGAGATTGGGGAATGTGATGTGACCAACTACACCGGGGTATCACACAGTTTGGAAATTCAGGGGAATTCAGAATCTATTGGGAGGGCAGCCTGGATCTCATTCAAAATAGTCTGCATATTCATGAACCAAAAGTGTGCTGCTCTATGATTTTAGACAGCAACCTATAGAAGCAAATTAAAAATTCAGTGTTTTGAGAATCACAGGTTGTCACTTTGTTTCAGTCAGCAGCAGTTTTCTAAAATGCATCTACCTCTTACCCTTTACTCCACACCATATACATTTATCAGCTTCATAATATAGAGGGTGCCAAAACAATGTACACACATTTTAAGAAAGGAAAAACTATTAAAATTGTAATAATATGTACAGATAACAAAAGAAGAATACAAGTCACGTTTGACTTCTGCAATTACAAGAGGCACTCAAAGTGGTTACCATCAGCGTCCAGACACTTCTGATTATGGCGAACTACTGCTTGAACAACATTGACCAAAGTGTCCACTTGTATACACTTTTTTGGCACCCTCGATATATTCCAGCCATCAATTGCCTACAGCTCAAAGAAATCACCACCAAAAAGTCTTACATTCCTTTGCTCTCTTTAAATATAAGAAACCCAAAGGTTGATTAAGATGCTTTGAGCACTTCAAAGAAGCACGATAGTCATTGCCCATTGAGGCAAAGTGCTCTGAATATTTTTGCTGACTGTATGGCAACACATTGTTTACCAACCTGAGCAGAAGGTAGATGCAAAGTTCTGGAGGGCCAAGTCCACCTCTTCCACACTGGGCAGGGCCAGGAGGTGAGGAAGGAGGCTCTCGAGGGACTGCACAAACAGCCTGGCGCTGTGCTGGTCAGCTTCCTGGTTCTTCAATAGTTTTAGAGACAGAGCAGCAGTTCGCAGGGACCTGTGGCCCAGGCAATCCCGAGGGGTCTGCTCTTCATCAGCAAGGGAACAGTTGTCCGACCCAATGTCTGACACATCAGACCTCCCCGAGTCCTTTTCTGCTGCCATTGAGTACTGATCGCAGGAATCAAATTCCGTCCTAGAAAGGTCCTGGTCATCTACGCTAAAATTGCTCTCACTATATCTAGATCCGTAGGACCTCATCCTGCAGTCCACTGACAGGAAGTTAGTTATATCAGGGTAAGCAACTGTGTGGCTTCTTTGAACAACATCTGGTTGGTCCACCGCTTCCGGTTCTGACACTTTGCTCAGCAGCGTCTCCTTGCTCTCCTGGATGGCTGGGGATTTGAGGCCATTCTTGTGATTTTCCGCGTGGTCCTCAGGTGTAGTCTGACCCAGCTCTCCCTCCAAAGTGGTCTGGCCTGTGTCCGTGGTCACACTAATGCTGATGTCAGGGCTCCTCTCGTTCCCTGACTCCCACGGCGTGTGTTCAGAGGACAGGACTCGCCGCTGCCAGCGGAAGTCAGCCTCGTTGATCTCCATGGAGTCTCGGCTCGACTCAGCCCCATCCTTCAGCTCCTCAAGGCGCAGAAGCAGTAGCTGGACCTGACTTTCACTCAAGCCCTTGCCCTGGCTGAGCTCGTCTAAGGCCCCGAGCAAGGTGCAGACGCAGGACACGGCAGCATAGCAAGCTCCAATGCCACCCTTGATGCATGCTTCGGTCATGCCATCCATGATGCTACAAGTGTGCAAAGGAGGAAATGACATCAATACTTGAGACACGGAAAAATGCTCCAAAATGAACAAGAACTGTTAGATTGGTGAACAGTAGAGTACTCAAAACAGATATCCTAATTTACCTGAAATTAAATGGTCTGGGCAAAAAGTAAATGAAACAAACACGCCCAAGCTGGCAGAGGAAAATCTCCAGCTAAAGTGACTCACCTTGAATCACACTCTCAGGATTGGCTGGTTTTTCTGGGTATAACAAAATTCCAGATGGGAATTCAAAATCCTTACAAGGACAGTCAATGGGTAATCTCATCTTTGTATTCAGTTTTCAAACAGAAAATAGTTATAATGGCTATGATTATGATAATGTGGACACCGTCTATTAAATGAACATATTCCCAAACTGATGCACGTGACTGCAACTTTTCCAAATCAGATATTGTTTTCTGCAGGGGGAAGCAGGGGGTCCATGTAAAGGAATCCTATAGCTACTTTAATTCAATAAGCTTTTCCTTAAAATAACCCCAATGAATAATTTCTGTACATTTCATTTTGTACACTGGGTTTTATTGAAGGCAATATGAAAATATAGAAAGTCATATGATTATAATAAATTGGGATAAGACTTCTCATATGGCTTGTGGGTACGTTATTAAACAGTCACATTTCATATAGCGTAGATTCATAGAATTTCAGGGATTTGGGAACAAGTTAGTAGTATTCAGAGAAGCAGTCTTTGCTAAGCACCACAGACCGAAAAGGGAAATGTATCATACAGTTTGAGAAGATCCAGATGAGACTTTCTTTTTGAAATAGATCTTTTTCTGGATTCGGATTCAGTGGAGCTGGGTCCTGCCAAATCGCAGAGACGCTGTGGGCTCCCAAGTAGCTATGAGAAGAAGGGAAAACAAAAAAACAAAAAACAAAAAAAAGCCAGAAAAGTGAGTATCATAAAAAAGCACAAGGTTTTAAAACTGTGAGATCAAATAAACATGTACTTTCTCTACTGAGTGATACAGTCTAAGGAGAAACAACTGTTTGGAACTGAAATCTTAATAAAACTGGCTTAGGTGTTCTTGACATAGAACACACACTGTGTTCCCAGCTCCCTTGTTCAGGACCAGCTCAGACAAGAAAATCCTCTGAGGGACTGTTTCAAAAATGTTTATAGTACAGAACTAGAAAGCACTTGCATCTATGTTCTTCAGTCAGACTGGCCTGTAACTTAACTTTCCTATACTCTCTAGGTTTTATCTTGCTATCCAAGTTGCCTAGCTTTAAAAACTGGGTTGAGAAGTAGTCCCTCTTTCTATTATCTGGAAAAGTTCATGTATTAGTAGAATTACCCGTCCTTTGAATGTTGATATAACTTGTTTCTAAAGCTTTATGAGGTCAGTAATTTTTTTTAATAGAAAGATTTTAACTACTGATTCAATTTCTTTAAAGATTATGGGACTAGATCGTCAATATCTTCCTGAGCCAACTTCTTAAAGGTTGTGTTATTTCCTAGGGAATTTATCAATTTTATCTGAGTTTTCAAATTTACTGGCCTAAAGTTGTCTTCTTTAATTTATTTAATGCTTACAACATCTACAGTTATATGCATTTTTTCATTCTTATTTTTGTTTGTTTTTATCTATTCTGGAATTTTTCGATTGCTTTTGCCAAGAGTTTTTGAATTTTCTTAGTCCTGGTATTTTCACTATATTGATCCATTATACTATGTTTGCTTTTCATCACATTACTTTCTACTTTTATCCTTATTTTTCCCTCTTTTCTACTGTCTTTGAATTTAATCTGCTCTTCTTCCAACTACCTAAGTTGGAGAATAAGAACTTTAATTGTAGGCTATTTTTTAATATAAGCAATTGAAGCTATAAGTATCCTATGCACTGCTTTGGTTGTATCCTACAAATATTCATGTATAGAATTTTCATAATTATTCAGTTCTAACTAATTTTTATTTCAATATGGTAGAAGTCTTTATGGAGAATTTCAATTTGAGGCTAAATTAATTTGAGAAGAGACTGGTTAAGTAAGTGTATTTAAACAAACATCCTATCCCTATGTCCACTATTTTCAAAATGAATTACATTCACAGGAAAAGGTATATTAAATAGAAAATGTTATATCTTAAGGGGCACTTTTCTTCCCTCTTCCCATATTATTCCTTTCTTATCCCAGATATTTGGAACTTATGCTCTCCTGGAGGCACAGAAATGAAGGTTCCACTTTTCTCTCCACATTCTATTTCTTTGACATTGAAACATTCTCTCTCTCTCCCTCTTCCTCTCCCCCCCCGCCCCCCCCACCCCCCCACTGCCTGGCCTACTACATCCTAGTGAAGTGGCTATGCCTATGGGCCTCTAGCTCTCCCATTTCTGGCTAGAAGGTTAAGTACATGTTAGGGGTAGCGGAGGGGGAAATATCACTTTCTTTTGGGATCCCTTGCATACTCTAACTTTACCAGTAATAAATTAGATGATATTATTTCAATTCCCATATTAACCTGTGTTTATTTCTCAGTTGTTCCCGAGTCTGGAGGGAAAAGGTGCTAAGTGATTAGGTTTCTGAAAAACCCTCAACAAATACTTAAAGAGAGGCAAGGTATGTTTGATGTCTGCTTCTTCAGGTGGAACTGAGGGATATGGTATCAGTGCTTGGGGTGTAACAGGTCTGATAAAGATTAGGAATTCCTTCTAAAGCTGATCCGTGGGAGAGAGAAAAGGAAGAGCAAGTGTATTTTTTGATTACTATTCATTTTTGGGAAAGTGGAAATATACTTTGACAGACAAAATGTTTTGTATGTGTTCGATTAATAGGTACATGGTGTATATGGCAGAGTCACAAATTAAAGAGAACAGGGACATAACACACCAAGCGTTCAAACTCTAAAGGCTAAACAAACATCCTGGGTGCTCAGTGGTTTTGTGTGCATAAACGCAGCATATTTTGGTTTCTAGGTTACCAGTTTTCCCAAAGTATTGGTGCTGTCACCGTAAGCGGAGGCACTGCTTTTCAGAACAATCTGGCCCATGTTAGTCTGCTCTGTTCATGGGGCAGCGTTGCCTGGACGTGTTACTCATGTGCTAGTGTCTAATTCCAGGCTTTTCCTGCAACATAACATTGGGAAGCTAGAATGTCTATGAAAAGGGGGGGAAGCATAACTAATGTCCTTTGCAGTAGTAAAGAAGTTAATATTTAAAACACATTTAGACACCTACATACCCCTTATGCAAAGTATTTATTTAACATTCAGGTCTCAAGTGGCTCTATTGTGGGCAGCAAACCTGTCAACTCCGAGGGGGAAAGAAAGGTTGCTGCTGCTTACAAAATACCCTCTTTGCAGATAGTCTATCTTCAGGTCCATCAGTCAAAATTTATTAAACATTTATTGTGATTCAGGTACTGGACGGCTAGATACCAGGGGAAACACACAAAAGCAACATGTACAAAAATATATTTTAGGAGACGAGAAGTTTGTCCCACATTGTACTGTGAAACAATCAGTGTGATGCCACATCTGCTCAATCACTAAATGGTGGAATGGGATTTTAAAAGAAAAATTCGTGGTCTGAGGAAGCAGAGCCGTAAAGAAGGAGGATTTTGACAGCAATTAGGCAGCTGTACTTAGAACACCTGGGCTCACATTTTAACTCTACTAATGACAAGAACATGGGGCAAGTAACAACTTCTCATGGGGCCTCAGTTCTTCATCTGGAAACTGGGCACAACATTAGCTTCCTAAGACAGATGGTAAATAAGCTAATGTGAGGGGCCAGCAGCATCCAGCCTATTGTAATCAACCACTCAGCTCTCTCACGTGCAGTGGCCAATGGGCACAGGGGCGGTGGAGTTTGAATAGAGAAGGCTGGAAGGTGGGAACCGACCAAAGCAGAGTCAATCAGATGGGATAAGAGTGATCCTGGGAACTGGTAGGAAATGAGAATGATGACAGAAGTGTCTGGAAAGTGGGCAGAGTAATTCAGACTTGATGGGAGAGGCAGTAAGGGGCCAAGTGGTGATTTAGTCCAGAAAGACAAAAGGAAGGAAACTGGCAAGAGACAAAGAAACGAGCTAGAATTGGTATGCTACTCTGGGCAGGAGGTAACGAGGAGCAGCTATTTTCAGCTTCCATGTGTTTTGTTTTTCTCTTCCTTAGGGTGGCAATAAGTGCACCAAGTATTTGTTTAGACTTCATACTTACAAAGTACTTGATCGCATTTTGAACTTGCAACCCTTGGAATATTACTATGTACAGATGAAAAAATTCTAAGTTCACAACTACAACAATGTTGCTCACTTTTCTTTTGGTTACTTAAGAGAAAGCAGAGAAATCCGTGTTTGAAATACCTTCAAAATAACTCCAGTTTCTCCTTAAAACCATTAAGGAGCACTCTGGGATGGCTATTATAAGCTGAACAACCTTTACATTCTCTCTGGAGTCATGGCGTCAGGGAGATGTGAGGCCTAAAAAGGGACGGGGCAAAGGGCTTCCTTTTACTAATCACGGATTAGTAATGCTTTTTTTGGATAATGTACAACCTGAGTATAAAATCATTTTGAAATCCAGTTTTGGCAAAGATGAATAAACACATATATCTGCACAAACAGCACATCAGAGAGCAGAATGAAACCTCAGCCTGGAGCCCGGTCTGATACATGCAGCTTCAACTATCAAACGGCTTTGCATCAGTGAGCACTTATCACCTCTCCTGACCCCAGCTCCCAGCACCTGCACACACAAACCCCCAACCCTAACAGTACTGTTTGTCTGTTACTGGATAACATGAGCTAGCAATTAAGTTTCAGCAGGTGACTGACAAATATTATCTGCCTGCTTCCTGTGTGCAAAACACTGCTCAGACCCCCTGGGCAAGCACGGTGGCATTCTTCAGCGCCTCCCTACCTCTTTCATGACTTTGATGGCTTCCACCCGGTGCTGGGGTGGTGGATAGAGCAACATGCGGTGATAGAGGGACTGGAGCACGGGCTTCATGGAGTCCACTGACCCCACTAGCCTGACCAGCTCGGCTGCAATGTAATAGATAGTCCGAGCCACAGGCCCACTTAGAGCTGGCGCCGTGGAGGAACAGCCCGAGCCCCGGCCGTGGTCAGAAACTCCTGGAGACACAGAGTCTGACTCCATGCTGGTACTTGTGCTGCTGCTGTGAGCAGAGGTGATGGTTTTGTCGAGAATTGGATTCCCCAGGATTACGATGAGAGCAGGGCAAAGGTTCTTCCTGGGAAGTGATGGGAAGAAAAATAAATTTCACTGCAAGCCAAATGTGAATACCATCCTAAGGGAAGATACCAGATGGACACAAATAATTAGAGTCGGGTTCTTTATTGCTTCTTCTTTTGGCTATGTCCTGCCCCAATTTTTCATGTCTCTCCATCACTTCTGGGTATATGAATAAAATATGTTTTCGCATAAGTCAAGCTAGGGTTAACTAAATAATATATCAACAGAAGTATTAAGAAACCATCTTACATGAAGAAAGGGACTCAAAATGCTAACTGACTCAGTTATAAAGTTTCATTTTACTATAAATAACAAAATTATTTGTACTTCTCATTAGAGAAGTTACTTAAAATTCTGACACACATCCTGACACAGATCATTCATCTTCCTCCCTCTGGATAAGCCCAGGAACGCAGAGCAACTAGCTGGCTGCCTGCGGGCCCTGTCACTTGTGTGAATCTCTGACTATGCCTAAGTGACTCGTATTCAGGTTGAGATGGAGAATGCACCAAGGTAAGGCTAAGAATAGCGTTCCATAGCTCTAGCCCCACCCCTACCCCCCACACAACTTTCTGGTGCTTTTAGAACAACTTTCTGGTGCTTTCCTTGTATGCTTTTAGAATATACTAGAAACCTCGAAAATAATCTCATTTCTGAGTCTTACGAGCCTAGGATGTAAACAAAAAGCGAGAGGGCCCTGGAGGTCTATTTTGTTAGAAGAATGATCTGTATTTTTGTCTGGTGCATGTAAGTAAAGCAACTTCCCTACTTTCCCTCTAAAACATGTGTTTTTTATTATTACTTTCAGGTGTATGAGTACAAAACAACACAGTGATTAGACATTTACACACCCCAAAATTGATAACCCCAGCAAGTCTAGCCATCTAACATACACAGCTATTATAATACCATTGACTATGTTCCCTATGCTGTTCTTCACATCCTGTGAATATATATATATATATATGGAACAGTTGACATTCAATATTATTTTATATTAGTTTCAGGTACATGGCTCAGTGTTAGACATTTATATAATCTATGAAGTGATCCTCCCGTAAGTCTAGTACCCACCTGGCACCATACGTAGTTCTTACAATATTATTGACTCTATTCCCTGTACTGTATTTCACATCCCTGTGACTGTTTTGTGACCACCAATTCGTACTGCCTAATCCCTTCACCTTTCTCACCCTCTAAAACATTCACACACGGATGAAACCACTGGTAGCCCATGGATGCTGTGGGAAGGGACCCAAGGCCACAGCTAGAAGGAGGGACTGGCATCGCGGGCATGAGGACGAGCACTCACCAGATCAGGTCGGTGAAGCCTCTGTGCAGGTGCATGGAGGAGGAGGAACTGCTGAGCACGGACAGAATGCACTCCAGGTACAGCAGCTGCAGCTGCTGATTGTCACTGCAGGAGAACGGACCAGTTCACAAACGCATACAAAATAAAGGCACCATTACAGAGGGGATGTGCGGAAATCACTTGGAAAAATATTAGGCATTACAGAAGTATTCATTTTGGTGGGGGATTGTTAGTGTTGTGGGTTGAATTGTTGCTCCCCCTCCCTCCCCCCCCCACCATCCCTTCCTGGTGAAGGGATTAGGGGAGTCTTACTTAACCTGTGGTACCTCAGAACGTAACCTTATTTGGAGATAGGGTCTTTACACAGGAAATTGAGTTCAAGTCGGGTCAAGAGGGTGGGTTCCAATCCAATATGACTGGTGTTCTTATCAAATGGGGAAATTTGGACAGAGATACACAGAGGGAGGATAAGGTGAAGGCACACAGGGAGAAGGTGGCCATCTACAATCCAAGAAGGAGGCTTGGATAAATCCTGGCCTCTGCGCTGAGAAGGAACCAACTCCACTGATACCATGATCTTAGACTTCCAGCCTCCAGAACTGTGAGACAATACATTTCCATTTTTTAAGCCATCCAGTTTGTGGTATTTTGTTACAATAGCCTGAGCAAACTAATAGAGTAGTTAGGGTGACTTTTTCTTTTTTTTAAATTAATGAAGTTGAGTTTTCAGAACAATTTTAGATTTACGGAAAAACTGAGCATGGAACAAAGATACCATACTTTACCCACCCTTACACGTGGTTTACCCTGTTATTAACATCTTACATTAGTATAGCACATTTGCTACCATTAATGAACAAATATTGATATGTTATCCCTAACTGAACTCCACAATTTATTCCAGAAATGTTAATTCTTAATATGTTCAATTGTCTAAATCTTCCAAAACACCAGTTACCATATTATCTTTTAAATGGTCACTGCTTTACTAACTTGCCTTTGACTTTTCTTATTTTTGAGGACAACATGGTTTTTCAATGTGCAAATTATTTTTTTCATAATTACTATTATGGGATTAGCCAATAGAGCCAGATTAAAAACACAGACAACTTTATGGGGTACACATTCTTATAGCCAGAAGATTCCTACCTAACCACCAGAAAGTATTAAAATCCAGGTGGGTGTCAAGTGATAGATAGGAGTACAGAAGAATTTATGTTCAAGGACACATTTACTACAAGTATATAATAAATACTTTTAAGAGAATTCATTCAGAAATCCTATATGGAAAGGAAATATTCAGGTAAAGGAGAAACTTGCTTTTAAAAATAATTTTTGGTCGTGTCTCTTTTCTCCTAAAGTAAATAAATGCCCAAAGGAAGCTTAGAGTCCCTAACAGTTTGAATAACTCCCAGGAGAAGGGGGTGAAAGGGAGGGGAAGGGCCAGTGACAGGCAGATGAGAAACTGAAGGAGACAGGAAGGAAGAAAATACTAGACTGTCCCGAAGTCCAGACGGTTCCATCCACACAACTGCCAAGCTGAGAAAGGCTGTGTAGTTGTAAGACAAAGGATCATAAGACAGGGGGCTGGGGTCCCCTCATTTAAGTGCTGTGTTAAATACCTTGGTGACATGACTCTGTAAAATTGACGTTAAGCTCTAAAACCCGTTGGCAAGCTACAGCAAGCGACAGCCTGAAGGCAAAGTCCTACCCATGGCCTGTGAACTAAAGAAGATTTTTACATTTTTAAAGGGTTTTAAAACAAACAAACAACAACCAACAACAAAACAAAATGAACAGGGGACAGAAACAGTATGTGGCACTTTATAGAAAAAGTTTGCTGACTGAGACTCTACAACGCTCTCCCTTGTTCAGACAGCACTGTGCAATGACGAAAACAATGCCATTATTTTGAAAAAGGGAATTCCACTTCTATTTAGATGTGCTCTATAACATCTCTGAGGGTGGAAGGAGAGATGGGTAAAGGCTGAATCTCCGCAAAAATTATTTTGTCAAGAGGAAGATGGTGGCTGGAGGAAGAGTAAGGAAGGCAAGACATAATTAGCCACTCTTGGGCCAGGTAAGGACTTTACGTTTCTAACCTCTAACAGCCACGGGCTTCCCTGCACTTTAAACAAGACATAGTTCCTGACTGAAATCAGCACAGTCTTTAGTCTCATGGGACTAGAGAGATAAACAACTACATAAGACACTGTGTAGGAAGTGCTATAAATGAATAATTTAACACAAGGTTCTATGAAGCACATAGCAGTGGCATCTAACCTTCCGCAGAAAGGTCCAGAAAGAATTTCCAAAGGAAATGGCATCTCAGTAGAGACCTAAAGTTCAAGTACGAGCCTTGCACGGAGGCTTTGGGGAGGGTGTGTGTGCAGAACATGGGTGGGGGGATGGTGTGTGGTTGGAGCACAGAGTGTGGGGATGTCATCGGCAGGAGGTGGGGCTGCAGAGGTGGGCAGGGGCCAGATCAGGAAGGGCCTTGTCAGGACTTGATTCTGCAAGTACAAGAGCGACATGAGCAGATTTGTATTTCAGAACGATCATTCTGGATGCTGTAGAAATGAACAGACTGGAGCGGGCAAAATAGAAGGGCCACAACATCAATTATAAGCCACATTTTGAAAAATCAGTTCTGAAACGACTGCCTTTGCTATAATCCCAGGCTAGTCTTTCTGACTCATTAAGAAAAATAATTATTAAGTGCCCCAATTCAAAAATGCCTCTTTATCTCTAAAACTATCAATCTAGCATCACAAAACTAAAACAACCATAGGCAGTAAAAATTCTCAGTTTCTGAAATCACTGGAAATAAACCCATAGAAAAGCTATGAACAGTCAAAGCATCAGACTCAATGACAGGGAGAATGCATTGCCAAGGTAACTGGCCCAGGAGTCTCCTTGGAGATGGAATGTGGCAGCTTCTGTGGGTTGCAGCAGTCTGGAAAAAACCGCGATGCTCACGGCCTTACATGAGTCATGTCATTAGAGGAGCTGTTTGAAATCTAAGCACCTTCCACACATGTTTCTCACTAGACACATGTATGCATGTGCACAGTGTGTGTTTCGTATTGGTCTGACTGTAGACAGACAAATATGTGGGATGCACAGACAGCAAGGGGCCTACAAACCAGGCAACACTTTCAAAACACACTAGGGAAAGATCTGCAAACTTAGTGAGTCACTTTGCCTGGTCTTTTGTTTGAGCATTTCATGGCTGGCAGATTGAGTATCTGCTGGTCTCATCTGCTGCTCATCTCTGAACTTCTTCCCAGGCACATGATCCATGGAGAACAACTCTCGTGAGTGGACCAGTGGACTGTGAGGGCTCAGCAGCTGCCCATACTAGCAAGGCAACTGTGCAGGCAATCGGGCAGCGTGTGTGGGATCTGTGGAGTTCTTGGAATTTTGTTTTATCGTTAGCCATTTTGACTTTGCTTCTCTTAGAAACAGCTGGAATCTAGTTAGAATAAGGAGGCAGGGAGTGAAGTAATTGTGTAAGCAGTGGCATGGAACACATGATATAAACACTTAGCTTTGCCTCATTGATTCTAAGACGCTTTGGTATAGTTTCCTCTCTGACATTCTGTGCTCAGAGGCAAGGGGAGAGGGCAGTGGGAGACCAATAGGTAGAGAATGAATAAAAATATCTAAGTCCAATTATCCTTCTAAAAATTCTTGGATTTAAACAGCGTTATGTAACTCAAGTTGCCTAAATACAGAGGTCTATTAATACCATATCTTTGGGGCATCTAAGTTATTCTGAGTACCTGAATACATTTTCTGGATCCTCCTGAGAGACTGAACATATCATGAATATATATCCTTACAGAGCTAAACCCCTATGAGGTATTTGAGCCTTGATTGTGGAAATGGTTGTTGAGGGAAGGTACTGACCACGGTGTGATTTCATAGGAAGAAGATATTTAGAAGGTAGGAGAGGTATCGAGTTTAACTATCAGGAATAAAAGGAGTTAAGGTAATAAAATCAGAAGAAATTGTAAAAGGTGTGAAAATGTAACAAGGAGAATTAACAGGACCACCAGAGTGAGAGCAGCCAAGAGCACAGTACTGACTAGATGGACTTAAGGATCTCCTGTTTAACTATACTAAGCATGCTGCACCCCCAGTCTCTTTAGCAATAGAACCCCCAACTTAGGGTAATGGAATTGTGATGGGAAAGACCACATTCAAATAAGGTGAACAGTATCCAGGGGCAGAATTACGATCGGAGAACTGCACTGAAAAACCAAGCAAGATGATAAGAATCCTATACAAACTATTAAGCTGTATATAACAATATCCCTAAAGTATCTTTGATCCAATGTCCAATGGGAAATACTAGAAAAACATATACATATCACACGAGTTATTTTCCCCATTGAAAGCCTACTCTCAAGTCATATGGTTCAGAAATGTTTTCATTTTTTTTAGTGACTGATAGAAATTCGTAACCTTTAGTTTCTAATCTGTATATGTGCACATTTGCAATGAATGTTTATGCAATGTATTTTCCTAACAATCTAGTCAAATTTCTTATGTAAGAAGCTCAATGTTCCTAACTGCATCATAAACTAGAATTAGCACTGACAATTCTGAAAGTAAACAAACCATTTTAGAGCTAATACATATCAAATTGTTATTATATGCTAGGCACTGTGCAGTTAAAAAATTCCACTTATACCAGTACTTCTTAGAAGATATCAATACCAAATGTCTATCATAATTACAACAGGCATAACCTTGGGCTGTCCCAGGTAAACCAGGTCATATGGTCACTCTACCGATGGGGGGTCCCTGTAGCTGATGTTAGAGACACCCAGGTTTTAAAGAACCATGAACTTAAAGCCCTACTTGACCTAGCTGAAGACTCTTTCACAACCAATTGTGTAAAACAATAAAAATTTAAAACAATGGCACATTGTAAATCTATCATTTATAGACCTATAGACTCATTCTGACTTACCCAGATGGCTAGTTTTTAATTATTAATGGCATAACTACCATGCGCTCCCCAACTTTTCTAGGACTTAAAAACTTTGATTTTTCCCTTAGTAAACTACACACATACACACACACACACACACACACACACACACACACACACACACACATAAATGTTTAGCTTCTTGGTTTTCCCTTGCCTGCAAAATAGTAAACATAGCCTTTATGTTTTTCAGAGGTTTGGTGATCTTTGTTTTATTCCTTAATAATGCTAAGATCTGAGGGGATGGCGGGGGTGGGGAGAGGGGGAGAAGCAGCAGCCTTGACAGCTGCTAATTACCTAAGCTATCAGCTAGCTATGGTGTCCTACTGGTGAACATAAACCATTTCACAGAATGTTACTACCACAAAAGGACCCTCCACAATGGTGATGGAAAAAGAGGAGAGCCAATCAACAATCACATCTAAACAGAGATTTTAAAAAAAATTCTGTACAACCACAAAAATGACAAAATATCCTCCTCCCCTGTGAATGGCTCCTGCTGCTTTGCCAATAACTCTATTTCCCATCTGTTCCTCCATCGGCCAAACAAAAACTAAGATGCCCGATGCTAGGATTGTGCCCACTGAGAGCACCCAATCCTTGGTCAAATCCTCACTTCTTTAACCCACCCTGCACCCCCTACATCAGGCTCAAATCCTATAACGACCCCTCCTAACACTCTTTTACTGGATGCCCCAGGGCTCTCCACAGTGTACAGACTCTTTCACTATAACAAGTCTGTCTGTTACCTTCAGGTGTTCCTGGGGATCTTTGGCTATTGGTCTTTTAAGTGAATTTGGTCTTTTACGTGAATTATCTCATTTGATCCTTACAAAAACTTAATATATTTTATATTACTAATATTATATTATATAAAACATTATTATATTAAAATGTGTTCTTTTATAGGATACATAAGCTTAGGGTGGTTGAGATCTTTGCCCAAAGTCTGTAAGGGGCAGAATGGGTTTTACGCAACTAATCCAACAAAAATAATGCCGTGAGACAAGAGTGATTGACAGCACACATGATTATATCCTAGGAGAAAACAATCCAATCAGAAACATATTCCAGCTCTGATATAACAGCTGGCTCTGCTCTGACGGAGAGGAACTGGGCAGGGGTGGGCAGGAGTCGGCACTAGAAAAGATCTAAACCCTGGTCATGGATGGGTAGAGTGAATACTTATCTTAGCCAGGACACTGAGTGAAGGAGGGTGATTATAATCATACACAACAGACATAACCTGGGACTGTCTCAAGAAAAGCAGGTCGCACAGGGACCCCATAGGTGGGGTCATTGTAGTTGGTATTAGAGCCCTGAGGTTGGGATAACAATCGAAGTTCTAGCCCTACTGCTCCAAACCTCCATGGTCAGAAAAGATGGGGACCTGAGCAGAGGAAAGGAGGAGCCATTTATATCCGATCTGCTGTTAGACACATCCCTCCTGAGGGAAAATGATGCCCAGACCTGAGGCCTGTCTAGAGCCCTGGGGTGGGAGCAGCTTGAGGCTGGGAGATTGGGAAGTTAAGTGCAATTTCTTTTTGGTTTATGCTCCTTACACATTAAATAGGTCTCTTCATTTTTTAAATGCCTGATGGGAGCAGAGCTTAATTTGGTCAAAATATGTAGGTGACCTAGAGGAACAATGGATAAACTAATATAGAAGCCACTTGGCAACAACTTTTAAGAGTAATTCTAAGCTTAGCTTAAAAACAATCCTGAGTTTATAGAAAAAATAACAAAACCTAACAACAATAAAAACAACTTTCTGGAATATTCTCAGCAATGTGAGAGACCTCATTCCCATTTGTAACTAGACTACTTCTCCCAGCTGATTACAGCATACAAAATTCTACAAATAAAAGTTTTCTGAATTATCAAATGTTCTAGTTACCAGTAAACAATAATGTAAGCTGTCTTTTATAACTCAAAGAGAACTTCAGAATCCTATTGTGTTGCAGAATTTTGCAATGAACTACATATGTAGCTGGAAGAGACTTTTCATCTCATCTTGGAAAGTTTGGCCCTTTGATCATTTGGCTTTATGATAGATGCATAAGTTATCTTATTAACTTACTGCATAGAGAGTTGGAGCGGCGACATCACCTAAATGAACTAATATCACTGATTAAAGGGGTATGCAAAAAATGACTAGCATATAAAAGTCAGAGTAACGTGTTCTTTTTAATGATATGCATGTGAGCTCAGAGGCTCAGAGAATGTTAGAAGAAATAGAAAAAGACCACACAATCCAAGTCTGCCATTCAACAGATGAGGAAGGTGCGATAGTTCATGAGAAGACTCAGTTAAGAGTCACACAGCTGGGACATGTCTGGGTTAGGACGAGTCCTCATCCACTACCTCTTAGCCAACATGATTTCCATTGAGCTCCATGCTTGAGGGACTAACTCTTATTTGCAAGGTATTGTTTTACCATCAGAAAATTATATCCTTCAGTAATGATACTGGGTAATGTGGGCTTGCTCAAGGTCAATGAATATGTTTCTCAGACTGATAGGCGAATACCACTAGGAGGAACCATTGTCCCTATACTCTGCAATTTCAAGCAATGCTATAGCCAAAGGTACTTCAGAAATACACCACTGGCGACTGAGGGCAGCAGTTTTGAAGGCACTTACTTGATGGTAGCTTGTAGTTTCTCACACAGAACAGTAAGCACAGACACAAGGTCATCACAGAGGGCCTCTACTGTCAACCCTTCAAACAGAGGAGGTTACAGGCATTAGACATGGGCAGGTGGCACTGGAAGCTCCCTCAATAGTCCTTCCCATCCTCCATTTTCGATGTCGTTAGGATGATTTTCATATGCTGAGCCTTCCTCAGGCCACCACAATGATCACAGAAAGGAATTAAATATAATAATTCCTTTCTAAAGTAAAACACTCAAAAGATAGTTCAGAAAGAAAATAATAGATTGTTT
Organism: Rhinolophus sinicus; assembly: GCF_057876585.1. Classification (NCBI taxonomy): domain Eukaryota; kingdom Metazoa; phylum Chordata; class Mammalia; order Chiroptera; family Rhinolophidae; genus Rhinolophus; species Rhinolophus sinicus. The sequence continues at coordinate 23,926,474 of NC_142502.1, forward strand.
CACACTTAATGAAAGGAACTTTGGTTAGTTTAAGAAACAACACAATTGACAATGATTTTCTCAATATTTAGGCCAGTAGACTATATGTGTGTCCCTTATTCTGACCTCTTGATTTTCTGGGTATTCTGAGCAGACTTGAGCTATATCCCAAATAAATAAAATATGGCAGCATGGAAGAAAGGTGTGCTTTTCAAACAAGGAAACTAGAGAAATAGGGCAGAACAACTTGGTCACCATCTTTACCCCCTTTAACTATTTGCCCAGTATCCTTAGGGCACATAGTCTTACTGGAGCAACAGCAATTTCAGGAAAAATCAAAAGTTCCCTCCAAACATGTTCGTGTCCAGAAAGCAACGACACTCCCACAGAAGCATTGGAGTGTACTGGAAAAAGGCTGAAATTTGGAATCTGTTCAAGCACTGGTCCACAACTTTCTGATCCCATGAGTTTGGGTAAGCTTCTGTTTTCCCTTTGGCAAAATGAGATAAATAACACCAATTTCACAGAATTTTGGGCCCAGTGAAGTAATAAGTAGAAGCATTTGTTTTTTTCTAAATAATAAAAACCTATAAAGATCTATACAAATGTGGCTAAGTATTTGATGATGTATAAATGAGTGAATGACCACGAGGTCAAGGAAGATGGAGAAAAAATGGCAAGAGTGTAAGATAAATAAAAGTAAATTAAAAAGTGTAAAAAAAAATAAAAGTAAACTTGGAAGAGGGCAGGGGAAAGAGAAATGGCTGATTCTAAGAATTTATGATCTTAAATGCAGGAAAAAAATTGAGAAATGGTAATGTACAATAAAACATAGTTTCAAATAAATAAAACCCATAAGTAGTCCTCAAACTCAATTTTAGATAAATTTTAAATGAGTCCACCCATTTTTTTTTACTAACATATGTTTTTCAAAGATGTGTCTTTGACCAAGAGGACTTTGACCTCCCTCTGGTTTATAAAATCATTCTATATTAAAGTGAAGATTTTATGGGAACTGCAACTGCTAAAAGAGAGGAAAAGACAGAAGGAAAATGTTGGGACAAATCATTGGGAGCTTCATAAGGAGAAAAGAAGCTACAGCACTTTCTTGTCCACAGCCCAAGAACGTAGCAAGATGTGACTAAAATATCACACTCAAACAATGCTTTAGGAAATAACTTAAAGTATTTCTCTTTGTCATTTCTTTCATTTACTCATTTTCTCCTAATTGCGGCTATTTAGCTGCTTCATTCTCTGCCTTTCTTTCCCACTTTTTCATCTTTTCTCTACTCCAGCCCCGTTTCCATATTATTAACTGGTAAAAAAAAAACAAAGAAAAGCAGATTTTTCCATTATTTTTTAAATTACTGAATAAAATCTGAAAAACTTACATTTCAATTTTTTAACCAGATAATTTGAATTTTCCATACCTCTTTCAGAAAACAATAATACCATTTTTTTTTAAAAAAGTCAAACTGCTTGTCAATTATACGTGGACCTCTATTTTTTCTTTTCCTGTGGGTCAGAATCAAAGTTCCTTACCTTGATTTCTATCCTTCTTCAAGATTCCCTGGGAGATGACTCATTTTTCATATCAAAAAGTTGGTGCTTCATAAACATACTTTGGGTGTCACAGCACTTTATATCAATCAGGTTTCTGCAACCTTCTATCCAATTCTCATTTTAACAATTGATAAACCTGACTTCATGAAGAATGAAGTAACCAAAAGAAGGAAAAAAACAGCCTCCAACAGGAAGCTCTATAAGGAGTTAATTTCCCTAGCACAGTTGGAACAGGAATAGGTGTGGCTGGTGTAAAGAGCTTAGGAACAGAAGGAACACAACAGCTGGTTAAAGCCACAACGTAAGGCAAAGCTGAGCAGAAGCTCCAAGGCAAGCGGTGAACTACGCTGAGAGCACCTACTCATCTCTACATCCCCAACACCATGCCCCCCAGGAGGCATTCTTCTACCCACTTTTTAAACTGAACTAGCAAAAGTCAAATCCAATACCTTGATTCCTGAATTCCTGTGGGACATCCGGGTTTTCAATTATCTAGCAAGAGAGACACACACAGGACAATTAGGAGATTCAGGCAAGAAAATTCCTGACTCTAAGACAATGGTAAATTCTAGGAAACAAAATGTCATTCTGAGTGTTTGGAGCTCAGATAACTCACCTTAGCTCACCCTCCAGATCTTGATAGCGTTTCATTACTCATGGTATTTATGAAAAGACTATATGGTATCTGGAACTGAGTTTATCAGTTCCAAAAATAATTCATTCAAGAGTCCACCATCTTCCCAGGAGTTTAGGCCTCCTGGTGTAGTTTATGATTCCAGGGTGCTGAGCTATGACTTGGGGCAATACCTACCTAAACATGTGAGTTAACCCTTTGCATAGATAACAATTTGTCCCAGGTCACAGACTATACTCTGACTGGCACCTAATGAATACAAACTCTTAGTCATAAAAGGATCAGGTCTCTGGACTTCAAAATACAGGTCCAAAGATGACTGCTGGTCAGAAGCACCAGCTTCCTATGGGGAGCATAGGAAGCATATTAACTTTCAACTGTCTGACCAGACCCACCACTCTAAGTGGTCGCTTGGTACCTCCAGAACACTCAAGGTAGAGAAATAACGCTGAGAGAAGAAAGAACGGGAAGGGAAAGATATTTTCTAATAGTTAGACTTACTTCCCACTCCAGGGAGAATTCAGTGACTACTGAGCAGAGAATAGGAAGGAGGCTCTTCAGTCTGCCTACCTCTTAGCATGGGAAGTAACAAGAGGGCATTTTCATGCTAATCAACTATCAGACATACATGAGTTGTGATAAAAAAATACAGAGAATGCTGCTGCTGAGTGCCATCCAGCTGAAAAGCAGGGATCTTCAATACCTGAAGCAGCATATTGAACCCTAGTAACAGTGTGTGACAGGTTTCAATTTGTTTGGGGCCGTCAGTTGGGTGTGAGCTACACTTGAGAGAAGGTGTGTTTTAAAGTGTGCTGTAAAGCATGGATCATAAACAATGCATTAACACGAAATGGGCAAATGGTTACAACCTCCATCATGACAATGCTCCATGTCACACATTGCTTCTGGTATGGCAATTTCTGTCAAATAAAAACATTATGGTATGTCTTCATCCACTTTATGCACCCAATCTGGCACTGTGCAACTTCTGGCTCTTCTCCAAAGTCAAAATGACCACGAAAGGCAAATGTTTTTAATCAATTCAGGACATCAAGGCAGCCACGACAGTGCAACTAAAGACACTCATGAAAGAGAACATCCAGAACTGCTTCAGAAAGTGACATGAATGATGGAATAAGTGTGTTCAAAGCGAGAGGGAGTATTTTGAGGGGGGTTAATGGCAATGTGTCTTTTACTGTCATAATTTTTTTTTTTAATTTAAACATTCACTGTATTTTTTTATCACACCTCATGAATCATCCCATGGTACTGTTCTTGTTTTTCTACACTTGTTATAGGCACATTATTTTTACCATTCTCTGTTCATCAATTTGCAAGCTCAGCTGCTTCCACGGCGACATTCTTTGTGAAATGCTATGTCAGTGTCTACAGCTCAACACAGGGCAAAATACAAGTTTAGAACAACATTTTCTGGAGGAAATACACCTGAATCATTTTTAAGGACAGGAGAACCACCACTACCTACCCACCCCTCAATATGTACATAGAGCATTTTTTCTTTTGGAAATGAGTAAATCACAATTTAGCAATGGCTTTTGTCATTTAAATAATTCAATAATAAAGCTTGAATAGTAACTGAGGTTTTTGAAGCATACAAAATCAAATTGCATAAATTGTACTGGGAGTAGGGATGAAGTGGGAATAGACATTAGGTTAAAAATATATTTCAGGCTAAAGCTTTTGCATTCTCGATTTATCGTCTTTCCATTGTATTTAAGTTGTCCTGATTCTGAGATAGCCTGTGAGGTCTTCCAACTGATTGGCCATGCTACACACCACACACATCTTCCCCAGGTAATGCTAAGTGTCCCATGGGAACTCTCTCTCTCTCTCCTTAGAGGCAAACTCACCATTCCTATGGACCATTCCTCTTTAATAGCTTTTTAAAAATAACCATTCTTAGGTGGCAAAACTTATGTCTCTCTCTAGTAGACATCACGAATGCTCCAAATATTATACTGAGAATAGTGTTTTTCTGGGACATGGAGCTATCGTTAGGGACCGTATGAATAACGGAAAGGAAATAACAGGAACTGCTAATTTTCTACCTAATTTGGGATCTTGCCTCCAGTTGAGGTGAGTCCAAATAAATTGTCACTGATGAACAAGACCAGAAGGCTGATTAGCCATGTAGTATACAGGACAAGGATAGATGACCCTTCAGTTTTACCTAGACTTCTGCAACTATGCCTTGGTACCATTCTTACAAAAGAGCAACATGAGCTGAAAGGCTGAGTCATTTTTCTTGACACCTAACATTCTCTACTTAAAATTTAAAAAATAGGATTAAATGACTAATATAATGGAAATCACTTTGAAACTTCAAAGTTTTATTTAAATGTTTCATCTTAAAACATTAAATTATTATTAGTATTATAGTATCTCATCATATTGTCATTTAGCCAGGATGGAATGTGACTAGGTTTATAGAAGGATTCTTGACATCTTAGGTTTATTTCCATTAAAAATACTTTTTTCTTTTAATATGTTCTCTATTTTTAGATTTGAATTTCTTTTAAACTAATATTGTTACACCGCCATATTAAAAATGCTAGCATAAATGAAATAATTTTAACAGAGTAAGCTAATGTAATAAAAATATCTCAAATTAAAACCATTACTTTTTTAATAGAAAGTTGGGCTTTGGATACAGCAAACACAAAGGAAAAAAAATCAGTATTTGTTTTTTCTGATTAGTGTTGCTTTTTTCAACACTGGCTGCCAGAGCTCATATTAATAACTCAGCCTGGGAGTCAGTTAGGAGACCAGGGGTTTAGTTCTGGCTCTTTCACTGATAATCTCATTAATTTTAGATTTCAATTTTATCCCTCTGAGTTTCATCTTCCTCATTTGTTTTCTGAGCAATAAAAGAATTTAACCAGATAAGCTCAAAGGTTCCACTTAACTCCATGACTTTCTGAAAATTAGATAATTGAAGTTAAACATTAGAAATATTTGAAGTTAAACACAAAATCTTAATTTCTGTAAAATCAATTTCTGAAAAATTTCAGACTGCCATTGAGATTCTGTACTCTAAAACAATAACTAATGAAGTGTTCATTTCAGAATACTTCTTGCAGACTTTAAAGAATTTTCAACTGAATTATTACAGAGGTAGATTTTTTGAAAAACACCAATTTTGAAGAGGAACCGTCTCCTCATTACCATTTCCAAATGATAATGTATACAAGAAGCCAATTACATTTACTTTTTTCCCCAGGATCGTTCATTTTAGATAATCTGTTCAAGTTTAGAGCAAAAAGCTCCAGTAGGCTTAGATGACAGAAAGAAGACAAATCCAGCTTTCCTCAGGTTAAGGAGACCTTCTGCCACAACCTTTTAGTTAACAAGGAGAAACACATATGCCAAACTTCAAAGCATGTAATTAACTGCTATTAATTTTGTATTTACTTCTGGTCTTTGTTAATAAGTCACAATACATTAGTATAAAAATTTCCAACCTGACAAGTTTTAAAAAAATGATTTTTAAAAAGTGAATTTTAAAATAATGACTAAAAACATGACAGAAACAGTAAGGGAAAACAACTCTCAAAGCTTTGGAGGAAACGAGCAAACACATATTCAAAGAGCTTAATTTATATAAGTAAGTGTTCTTCCAAACCAAGCCAGCCCTTCCTATTGTTTCGGTAGGGAGCAGCCCTGGCAGGGGTGGGGGTGGAGGGCATGTAGGATGTGGGACACACAGCATGCAGTTACACAGAGACATGGGCAAGACTCTGATGAAATGTGGGTACTGCAAGGCTCACCGTATTCTCCTGCCTTTGACGTAACTGTAAAGTCAAGTCACTCAGCATCTGACTGAGAGTTGCCCGCACAGCAGTGTTTATACTACGCTGGTGACAGCTACATGTGTATGTCTCAATGCACACCTGGTAAAGAAATAAGAGCAACATACACGCTCTGTAGACATCAGTTCATTACCAACATGCTTTGGAATTAAGTGGAGAGGATATTAAACCCCTCTTAAATAGAAAGTCAGCCTGATTTAGGACTAGTTATCAATGGGTTCTACAAATATTTAAACTCCCTGGGAACTTGTTTTTACACACTTGTTTTCAAGCTTGAAATTTCCAAAAAGATTATCACTCTTAGGAACTTATTCTTCTGAGCATCATAGGAGAATACAACTTAGTGATTTTCAGATATGCCAAGTAATTATGTCTAGAATGAACTTTGGTGGCTGGGAATTAATGAGAAAAGCTCCCTCGACAGCACAATAGGAACAGATTTATTAACTCCTGAGTTATGAAGTGTGGGGAAAGCATTAATGAAACCCTTTCTCCTGTTCTATAAACAAGTTTGACCTTGGATTAACTCCTCTGCTGGAAACTTGATAAAGGTGGACGTCAGCTGTGTTACTAGGCAGCGTGGCTTCTGGTAAAATGTCCCTGGATTACTAAACTGCATCTGAAATGGGAAAACTGTGAATTAACTGCAAAATCCTGGTAGGAAGTCACAGGTTTGGGCTTCCCTGGGTGACTATTGTCACTGACCACGTCCTTGGAGAGAACGCTGCAAGCTGTGCTCATGGAATTGCAGAAATACTGGTTCTCATACACAGTTGACCCTTGAACAACATAGGCTTGAACAGCCTGGGTCCACTTAAATGTGGATTTTTATTTTTTAAACTTCCGGTATTGATAACTACAGTACAGTACTATGAATGTATTTTCTCTCGTCTGATATTTCTTAATAATATATTATTTTCTCTACTTTATTGTAAGAATACAGTCTATAATACATACACAAAATATGTGTTAATTCACTGTTTATGTGATTGGTAAGGCTTCCAGTCAACAGTAGGCTATTAGTAGTTAAGTTTGGGGGCAGTCAAAGTTACACGTGGATTTTCAGTTGTGTGAGTGGTCAGTGCCCCTAATTCCCATATGGTTCAAGGGTCAACTGTAGTTGAAACATGGAGCTCCTAAGCCAAGGTGACTGCACCCACCTCTGAGGTGGCTCTCATCTTGCTCCCAAGCGGACATCTGAGAGCCAGAGACTAGCCTTTAGATTGCTGTGAGGACGCCTGTGAAAGACAAATGCCTGCCATTGTCCTGCGTCTGTCCCCTGTTCCATATCCTGCGAAGGGAGTATAATGTCAGTTGTGGCGTACTTCGGTTTTATGAGTCTGAATGTCCAGTTGAACCCCAGAAAGCTCTTCTGGCTGCAGCATAGAGAGATTCCAATTTGAAAAAAATAAAATAAAATCCTACATTTGAAGATGGTGATGTTAAATGTCATGACTTTTCAGATTTTATTGCCTCTAATTCCTCCGGAAGATATAGGGATGGGCGTAACAATAAATTCATGCTTTAAATTTGCCCACTTTTTTTCTCTCCATAAGGTGTTTTCCTTTCCATTTTACCAAGCATATTTAGACCCACAAAAAGAAAAAGAAGGAATTTAATGTACCTCGATTATTTTTCTAGGAATATCTCCAAGATTATCTACAATGAAAATACTGGGTTTTCACCTAAAAGGCAAATTTAATTTTATGATTGATAACTGAGGTGGGAGAGAGATTAAATTTTAACCTTTGTTGCTGCTAATGCTTAAGCTAGAGTTTTCTGCCAGGTCTCTCTATGGTAACCTTTTTGGTACAATTAACTAAGTAAAAGTAAATATTTTCTAACAGTTTAATATATCTCTTGTTGAATGCTTAATATTCCAAATGAGCACTTAACCCTCAAAAATGTATTTGGAAGTTGGCTTAGATTAATTCATTTTAAGTGAAAAAAATAAGAGCAAGTTGCAAAATATTTATTTTTCAAACTACCATTTAGGGCATGTAAACCTTAAATTCAGTTTTGCAAATGATCATGGATTTGTAATGTACTGGAAGATACAATTTAAACATACTTAGAAAAAAGGAGTTTTCATCCTGAAAGACCTTTACTTTTGCATGTGATAAAATGGTTTAAAAGTCTTGAAAATATATCTAAATGAGTGAGGTGTTTCACTTTGAAGAAACCAAATTCTCTACAGTGTAATTAGGCACTCTAGTGCTGTCTATACCTCAGAACCTAAGTTTTCTTTAAATCTTACATTCTCCCAATAAATCTGTATAACAGCTGATCTTTCAGATCCCCAAGTTCAAATTTAACGAGGAATTTGAAGTGTTAGAAGCATTAAAGATGAAAGAGTAGCTCTTTTGAGAGCTGAACTACCCACGTTAATATAAACACAATTCTGTTGAATACTAAGAGCCATACCCACTATAAAACCTTCCTTAAAAAATTACATCAGTCACTGTAGACCCATGAAAGAGGGCACATATGAGGAACCAGATTTTAAGTAACACATATAGTGCTGTATACAGGCAACAGCTTCTCAAATGCCAAATCTATCTGACATTTAATATCAGTACCACTTTTATTGTTCAGAGGCATAACGGTGGGAATGACTTATTGCAGGAGGCATTTTATAAAGGGACAAGGTAAGCATGTTTAGTCTTTTTCTTTTTTTTTTAAAAAAAGGATTCATCTAAGAAGCTCATTCTACCAAAGTTGGGAGTATAAATACTGCATGTAACAAAAGGGTATCTTTTTAAATATAAAAAAGAGGATGAATCTGACAATACTGCTATCTTTAGTTACCCAGAAAGAAAAGCTTTTCAGTTATCTTCACATCTTCTAAAAAAATAATAATAAATTGGTAAAATGGTATGGTTCACAGAATGAGTGTTTCCATGATAAATCTGTCCACTGTATTAAAGGCCAATGATTTTTCACTTTGTGAATGTTTTCTTTTTCTACTTTGGGGCAGTGCTAAAATGAGCACATTGAATTGAGAAGCTAACAGACTACCACGTCCAAATGCAGGCTGAGTTTCTGGGAAAGAGCTCCTCAGTTTCTTCTTTTGGTATCTCCAGTGTCACTTCTACCTCCCATGCCCTTTGCTTTCGTAGTGTAGAATTGATACTTGAAAAGCCTCAGTCCTGCACCTCTGACAGAGGCTCAAAGGACCAAATCAAATACCTTGTGAAAAGCCACAGGTCCCTGATCGCCAGGGAACACACGAAGACACAGGGCAGTGAGGAGTTTCGTAATGGACATTTTGATCATTTCATGCATTTGTGGACATCCAGCTTTACGGCATGCTAAACACAACTGAGAGCAAAAACAGGAATTGTTAGTGAAGCGAAACACACTCCAACAGCAGAAGGAAAAAGAACAAAATAAAACAAAACAAAAATACAAGTCTGCAAGCCATACGTAGCAATAAAAGTTTTATATCATCGAGTTAGTAGACTGATAAATAACAGTACTAGGTTAAACCCAGGGTGGAATCATTATTATTAAATATGAAATAGTATACTGGAATGTAGCAGATATTCAATATTGGCCAAAGTGATAAATTTTAGAGAAGCTTCCACAAGAGAAATTTGCTTAGCTTTGCAAAGTATGTATGACCTTCATTCACTTTGTTGAACAGTGCACTTACCTTCTCTTTCCTATCTGAATGGGGTTAGTGGCAACGCTTTGTCAAAACAGTGCATGCTACTGAGTAATAAGTTCCATAAAGAGAAGAGCTAGCATGTTTCCAATTGGGAAATTTTTATGGCAATAAAAAATAGAAAGGATCAGAGATTAAGCTACAAGAAAGCAGAACTATCTTCTATATAGGGAAGACTATATACGAATGCTTGTTGATCACATTAGAAACAAAGAAAATTCTGCTTAACACTACAAGTCTAAACTCTATGTTGAAGCACGATGACAGCTCAGCGGCCAGGCTGCTTCCAGGTGAACAGCAGTAAATGGTGAGTGTGTGACAGGAGATACCTCATCAAATGGGTGCTACTGATGCAAACATGCATGTGTGCACACACACATGCGCACACAGGGTGAACTGAAGTTGTTTTATTATTCCTTCGACATACATGTATAAGGAAGTCTGATCACCATGCCTGGGTCGAGAAATGTGCTGGTTTTCCTTTTGGATCACAACTGATAAGGAAATTCTTGAAGTGCCAATACATAGACAACTCTGATTGTCCTTTCCCTCTTCCTCCTCCACATTCTTCTTGGCTTAGCTGACATATTAAAATGGATTAAGATACCTCAACCCATCAATTCCTGCACCTTCTCAGGCACAGTCTTCTGCTTGGTCTACACAGGGCCTACTAAACTCCAGCCTCAGCCCTCTGACTCAGCCCAAAAGGAAGTAGAGAGGATCTCTATATCGGTCTATGTGTCTTCTAATTCCAAATAAATTTTGCAAGAGCCATACAAGTCAGAGGTTAAAGGTAGTGTGACAATTCCTTGCAAAAGGACTAGTTTGCTCAAAGCCCATCTGGTAATAGGCAGCCAAAGGAAAGATACCTCAAAGAAGTCAAACAAGAGACCGTAAAAAGACTGGCTCACAAAGGAGAAATGAAAGGGTTTCTAGAAGGAAACGTGGAGCTAAACTAAACTCTAGATCCAGTAATGGTAGCATAATGCTCAGAAAAGATAAACTGAGTATCAGTATGTAAAGATACCCAAGAAAGTGGTATATGCCTAATGGTCACCTGAACTTATGGTCACAAAAAAAGTGAAATTCATCTATACTTCTGCTTCACATGTAGAAACACCACACTGCCACTAAACACCTCGCTAAAGGTCCAAAGTGGATAAGACTCCTACAATTTTTAGTGGGTTGCCAATAGTATATCATTGCAAGATTCTGCTGACATTTTCTAAGACGGAGATTGCCAGGAAGCAATATAGCATAGTGGTCAACAGCACATATTTGAAATAGCAAAAGTCTGGATTTGAACGTCTAGCTATAGAAACTTGGTTAAATTAACCTCCCTCTCCTTGGGATTCTTTATCTACTTTGGTTGTGAAAAAGATTAAAAGAGAGTGTGTGTAAAATGCTATTTATTGACCTGCCTTAGGGATTCAAACACTAATAGCTACTATTATTAACCAGTGTTTTGGAAATTGAGGAATGAATTGATAGATGAAGTGAATAGAGGGAGGTCCCGAAAGTAAGAATCTTAAAGAATAAAACAATGGTCTTTGAGACAGACTTTGCTTCAACCTGACAGCATACTAAAGGACCAAAGACTAGAAGTTTCCCATGACTCAGTAAGATCAAACCACAAAATACACATTTCCGAACTGGGCTTTCTCACTTTAAGAAAATTTTATAAAGGAGCCTTCCGCAGGCATGAGAATATGCCCCAAGTCTTTTCAATGGAACAATATAATTAACAATCTTCAAATTAATATTCATAGAGCTTCTGGCTATGGCACCACCTCTTCCTTAACCCCAAGACCTTGGCAATTTTTATTCCCACAGCTTTTCCTATATTAAGGTAACTAACCTTGGAAAACTCTACATATCTGCTAATCTGGACATCAAAGGAAGAGAAATCTTGGGCCCAGCTTTCAACCAATGAAAAGAAGAATTATGTATCCATATGGAGTTTCAGTAATGGTAATTCATAAGATTGAACAGAAAACACGTGTTGGATATTTCATGTCTAAATTTGATGATATTTTTTATTCTTCCTGTATCATGCATGGAAGACAGCTGTACTGAAAAGCTTTCATTATGGCAGTTTAATTAAGCAAGTTAAGTTAGATACACAAACAAAGGCTGCCCTCTTATTTGCATTTTAAATGCTTAATGATCCTTTTATAGTTTCAGCAGAAACTTGGGAGGAGGATAGCCTCATTTTTCATACTTAAGTACACATTCCATTTCCTGATCAACAGGTTTCAGGGTAAACACTATCCTTGAGTAACAGTCAACGTAGACCAGCGTATGGATGAAAGAAGAGAATGTCTGGATTCTTTCCCCACATTTCCACAGCAGTTTTAGACAGTTTGTTTTAAGGTGTTCTTGTAAATTGTTTTCCTTGCTATATCAAAAGTGACAATAGGAGAAAAGGCCTTTTTTTTCCCTTTCAGTTAAAGACTTATCTTTATGAAAAGTTCAGATACAACCAAGAAAGCTTCCTGGAGCTAAGTGGTAGTTTTAGGCTGAAATGTCCTGCTTTAAAAATAGAGAGGCTGATTTTCAAAGGCTAAATTAGCAGGTGAAAAGCACTTGCGAGCCTGCAAAATCACTGGGTTTCAGTAACTACGGAATACCATTCTATTTTATGGTACTATAGCTCTCTTTTCTGGTTCATTATTTTTGGTGATGAAAAAGCATTTCTTAAGCGATGTCTATGGTGAAAACTGAAAGGCTATATAAGCTGTTTTGCAAATTTGAGGAAACATAAAACGAAGTCCTGTAAAAAAGATGTTTATTCCTATCTCACGTGTCTGAAGTAAACAACGATTTCAGATGATTGTGTTATTATCATTAGTTACCTACACATTATTCATTTAATAATCTAATAGTTATAACTACTGAACCATATGCTTACATTTATAAGCTGTTGCTATACTGTTCATATAAATAGATCTACTCTATGCTTGTCTTATGCTAGATTACATACATATGGATTGAGTGGGGGACACTTCCCCTCTTTTTTTTTAAAGGCTTATACTGTCTTATTGGTGAAAACATATATACTCAGAAGGAACAGTGGGATAGACAGCTCTAGCAGATTTAACTGTTAAAGCAATGTTAAGAAATATGTTTGATATATGTCAAGAACTCACAAATGGGAAGGAGAAAATGTGGACATGATTTGGCAGGAGAAGATGTAAAACAAGGACGATTAGAACAATCCAAAGCTCGTCCTTATTGGGGGGCGGGTCACCATGGAGAGAATGCTGCTGGCTAAGTGGGGCTCCATACTTCTTGGGGGTCGTTCGACTAGCATTGGCAGAGAGGCAAGGCAGCTCTCATCTGGGTTTCAGGCCTATAAACCCAGTAGAACATTATCTTTAGATCTCATTTTAATGAGATTATACCACTATTCACTTATGGCAGTGCTTCTCAAACTTTAATATGGATATGAATTATACGGGGACCTTATTACAAGGCAGATTCTTACGTCTTGGTTGGCGCCTGACGTGCCGCCCATGCATCTGGGCTGGACCACACTTGAGGCTTTCGAGCGCAACAGCTCATTTCAATGCAGTTTTACAACAAAGCTTGGCCGGAGAGAACAGTAACTATCGGAGCAGTTATTCTCAAGTTGACTTCTACAGTAGAATCACTTGACAGCTTTTAGAAAATTTCTATGCCCAGGTCCCTCCAAATCCAAAAAAGTCAGAATTTCTGGGGCCACCCTAGGCAGCTTATTTTTGTTAACACTTCCTAGGTGATTCTATTGTGCAGCCTTTGATGAGAACCAGTGACTTAAAAGTAAGGCCTCCAAAGCTTGGTGATTGTCAGTACCCTACATATGAGAGAGTTCATTCTAGGAGGGTGTAGAGGAAACAGCTAAGTTTAATCAAGAAACTACTGAAAATAGTCGACTTTATATAGGAAGCTATGCAACCTTTTGTAAGCCTGACTCTTATTCTAATCTTTAATCATTGTTAGTAGGGAATTGATACACACTACTCTCTAAATAAAAAGATTTATTTTAAATATAAAAGACAAGATTAGTTTAACTTCAATGTTATGAATGCAGGGTATTCATGCCTGAGCATGGTTTGGATGAGGGGAGGGGTTGCCCCTTTGAGGGTTACCACCATTTACACAGGGGCAGCATAAGGGCCCCTGTAAGTGGACCTTCCACAAACAAGCTGATGACAGCACGTGCTACGCAGTGTAAAGACTGAAAGCTCAATCATACTGACCGGTCTTGCCTCCTGTTTCTACCACTTCCTAGCTGTGTCACTTGGGAAGGTGGTGAACTTCTCTCTATGTCACATTTCTTATCTGTAAAATACGGATAATAATATTGCCTGCTTCACAGTACTGTTATGTGGATTATATGATTTAATATAGGTAAAGTTTTTAGAACAGTGCCTGGCAGAGAGTAAGTATTAAATACATAGTAAGTATAGCTGTACAACATTGTCTTTGAGTGTATATACTTGTCTCTTTGCCACTACAAGTAACGCTGTATGTTTTCAGGCCTCGTGCTCGCTTTTGCAGCACATATACTGAAATGTTTTCAGGCCTTTTCAGAATTACCAACTCTAAGAGGAAATGGCTGTAGACAGCCCAGAACTATAGCTATGCCTGGTAGAACTATGCTGAGTTGCAGCCATGCCTGATGAATGAAGGCCCACTGTACTTCTCAGCAAGAGGCGCACTCTCCAGGGTGTTTCTCTTGGTGGGTGTTTGATCAGTACAGCTGGATAGAGTGAACCCCCGGCCCTGGCACCTGTCATGATCATGGATCACTTGGCCCCTCTCAGCAGACTGGCTTACAAACGTCCTTACCCACGGACTGGCCAGACAGAGGAGCTGGATTCTTATTTCTTGAAGCTGATGTCCCTGCCCCGTTCAGGCTACCACAGAGGGGCCATTGTGCACTGCCATTTATCAAAAGCACTTTGACGTGGTGACTCTCATGATTGTTACAAAGCAGTGTCCCTCCCCTTCCTATGCTGGGGACTCTTCCAGTGTGCCCCGTCACCAGAGCAGAGGGGTGCATCTCACTGAGGGCCAGGATAACTGCCAGCCTAAATCCTAAGTCCTGCCATGAACAGGGTGGAAGGCTCTTCCAGGGGGTCTGCAGGGGAGGCAGGGCCTGGAAACATCCTCCAGAAGCCTGCACACTATCAAACACAGGATAAAAAGTTTATTTTTAAGATCTTTACCAAGTCCTTGTGCCTTCGGATGAATATCAAGTCTTTACCATGAGCAATAAGTCAAAGCCAGCATTGGAAGTAACACGTTTTTCCACAATGCTCTGACCCCTCCTTAACTGCCTGCACAATGACATTCTGCTGGGAACTCTTTTCCAACTAGGGGATCTCAGAGGGTGGCAGGTGGGACAAGAAGGGGAGAGAGCTTGCTACACACTCTCAGGAAGCTGGCCCAATCGATGTCCCATCCTTCCAGGGTCCTGGCCAGATTAATATCATGTAGTGGCAATGGGGACACCATTGTCACTCTGCAGCTCCATAACAACAACCGTAGTTAACATTGGCCGAGTGTTTACTATGTGGCTGGACCTGCACAGAAAGCTTTTTACATGGATTCCACTTTTCTGGTCTAATCGGCACAACCGCACTATGAGATAGCATTGCTTTTCCAGAGAACAAGCATGAAGCCAGGGAGGTACCCAAGGCAACATGGCTGGAAGGTGGCAGAGGCAGATTTACATCTAAACAGTGGGACCCCAGAGCCACTACTTTTACCACCAAGCCCAATGTCCTTTATCTGTACATCACTCTTGGGCTGATTTTTCTTCAAAAAAACCAAAAGCTTTGCTTTTTCCTTTATAGGTTTGGCAGAGACCACTGTGTTTTGCTGTTTCATCCTATCTGGACAGGACTGCTGAGTCTTTACTCTGGCTTCCCGATACCCTCAGTTAACACCCCTGACTTAGGTGGTCCTCGGCAGTTTAGGAATTACACCTGAATCTTTCAGATTCAAAAACTGGTTCCCTGAGGATGATAAAAGCAACCTAGTCCTCCTCTGGAGGGGCAGCTTAGAATCCCAGGTGGCCTCCCCCCTCTCCTGAGGGTCCTGCAACAACCTGTGCCTCTCCCCCAACCCTCCCAAGCTCCATTGGCCAGGGGACCAGCTGGGCAGGGACACACTGCATCACCCTTCTTCTCCTTCACATGGCGAAGGACTAACAGGCCTCTTACGTGCCAACCCTATTTCTTGCTCTGATCAGAAATTACATGTGTCATTTTAAAAGCAATAGAGGTATCTAAAATAGTCAAATGCTGAGAAACAGAGAGCAGAATGGTGGTTGCCAGGGGCTGGAAGGAGGGGGAAAGGGGTATTATTCAATGGGTATAAAGTTTCAGTTATGCAAGATGAGTAAGTTCTAGAGATCACACTTAAAATCTAGTTAAGAGGGTAGATCTCATGTTAAGTGTTCTTACCACAATAAAAAAACTGAAAATAATAAGAACACTCATCTCTTAAAATTCAATTTAAAAATACTGATAGCTATGCTGTTTCTTTACATATACAGAGTAAAACATATATGTGTTAAAGAAAAATGTTCTTTTAACCTATATAAATACAGATTTGAGAATTGATTTATATTGTAATGAGAGGTCAGCTAATTGCTCCTTTTTATTCTGATAGAAACATAAAATGTTCTGTGTGCTCAAAAATAATTTTCCCTTAATTTTCACCCTTTAATGGCACATACTACTATGAAAGCCTATGTATCAGCCAATATAAATTCCTAGGTGAGATGATGGATATGTTAATTAGCTTGATTGTGGTCATTATTTCACAATGTATACATATATCAAAACACTGAGTTGTACAGCTTAAATATAAGCAACATTTATTTGTCAATTGTACCTTGACAATGATGAGAAAAATGGGGGGAAAAATGCCCAAAGGGTTTAGCTTCTACATGGTATACTCAATAAATGGTAATCATTACTATAAAAACAAATACCCATGAGCACTATTTGGCTTTCTTTTTCTCCATTATTTCAGAATTCAGAATATCATTGCCTCTTTAAGGTCTAAGCACGTACTCTTGTCAAAACATACAAATCCTGAAGATATTCTTTGCAAGAAATGGAAGGAAAACTATTCTAAGCATATTGAAGTACAGCTTGGGAATGATAATATTTCCAAAAGCCAAAGGCATATGCCAGACAGTCAAGAAGCCAAGTGTCCTGTGGGACATATTCTTGGGGGGCGCTGGAAGGTACTTATTACTCTAGGCTGCAATAGAGACAGAAAAGAGGCTTTCCAATGATAGCCACAAAATGCATTCATCATGGTTTAGTAGACGGAGATGGACTTAAATCAATAAACATCTCTCTAAAT
Source organism: Rhinolophus sinicus (assembly GCF_057876585.1). Classification (NCBI taxonomy): domain Eukaryota; kingdom Metazoa; phylum Chordata; class Mammalia; order Chiroptera; family Rhinolophidae; genus Rhinolophus; species Rhinolophus sinicus. The sequence continues at coordinate 23,943,515 of NC_142502.1, forward strand.
ATCATACTTGCTTTCTTAAAAACCATTTTTTAAATTCAAATGCCTTTCAGTTAATCTTAGGAAAAACAGACGAAGAAAGCAATACCTAAGTGTGGCAGAGTTGAGAGAACCAGTACTGTTATTTCCATGGTTAAAGCCTGAAGTTCAGCAAAGCAAAGCATGCAGAGCATCATGACTTAGGACAATGGACCCCAGAGCCAGCTTCCCACAGATCCAAGCCTTAGTGGAAACTCCCCACAGTCATGATCAGAGAAGGGCTCACCCCATTGCTGGGCTCAGCGCCACCCTAATATCGATCCCAGATGGGGAGAAGCAGCTGTGAGCAGGCAGCACAGGAGGGCTGGGGGAGCAGCAAGCACTCACCTCCGCAATCTTCAGCACTGCACTCCCGTTCAGGTCAAATGTCGGGGAGTAGGTTATGCAGAGTAAAACCTTTACCATCCAGGAGGGGAAGGAGGAAGGAAGAGAGAAGGGGTTAAAAAATTAGACAGTAATTTTTGTTCCACATGCCCTTTGTGCAGTCCTGTTTATGACTCCTTTGTTCTCGGCTTTATCGAATGTATTTCTATCCCAGCCACTGCTCCCTAATTAGTGGCCATACATTGTCCAATAAAATGCAGATGAATACTTTAAAAAGGTAAGGCTGTTATCTATGCCCCCAAGGAAGGACAACTGCAAAACTCAACAGCAACAGCATTCCTCAAGAGCTCCAGGATGTCTGTCCAATAATAACAAAAACCACATGGCCAGGCTCAGTGCTATGCTCTGTACATGAATGATCTACATTGATATTTTTAGTAGGTGTCATTCTTATTGCCCTTATTTTACTGATAAGGAAACTGATGCTCAAAACAATTAAATAAGCTGCCCAAGGTCACTCAGACAACAAGTTGTGGGGCTGAGATTTGAACCCAAGAAATCGGACTCCATGCCCTGAACCGCTATGAAATACTGTTTCTACCTTTTCCTAGACTCAGGCATCACTGTACTTTTCTGTTTTGTCCCCTTTCCGAATCCACATGGGATTAGAAATTCTTTAATGTGCACTTTCCTCTTCCTTCCTGTAATTTTCCTCAGAATGCTGCCCGGATGTACTTATTTATTAGTCCCAGGTTCCCCTTATTCTCCAAAATATATAGACAGTGAGCCCATGACATTTGCAAGATCTTTAACTACCATTAAAAATTTCACTTTCTACTTATAGAGCTATAAAAGAGAACAGATCAATAAAAGCCTGTGGTGTTTTAAGAATTCCTTCTAATTTTGGAGATAAGATGCCAGACTCTCCCCTGTCCATTTGGCTTCTGACGCTGTGACTTTGCTCGATGGTAGGCTGAGACATAAAAGGGCTGAATCTGCTCCTTTATCCCAAACCCAACAACCATGTCCTGCCTGCAGCTTGGCCTGTCAGCATCTGAGGATGTTTCTTATCTGGTTCTACCCAATTCATGAAAGAGCATGAAAGCGTAGCAAATTTACCTAATACAGGATATACACCTAATCAGCACACCAAAAAGTGCAATTGTTTGATGGCACAAAGAGTATCTCCTAATCTCTCATCTTAGTCACTAGCCAGGCCAGTCCTAGGAACAGTCATTCCTTTGGAGAAAACAAGTATGTATGTAATCAGTGAAGGGAAAAGAGATTTTTGCCAATTTCATCAGAAGGTTAGATAAGTTAATTGTGGGTCTGCTCTTCAGTCCTTTGATCCTTAAGGTGCCTGGTATCCAAGAGTCAACTCCTGATAAAAATTGTCTCAATGTCATGCTGGCTAGAAGAGAGGGACTATGGGAGCAACTGCCCTATGGCCTCATGGGCAATGGCTTCCTTTTGTTCAATGACTCCCTTTTCAGGATCGAGGTCTTGTACGCAAGAAGGGATGAAAGCTGAGGATAGCAATGTCACAAGGACCTATTCGGCCTGGGGAGAGGTCACATCTTCTAATACCTCTGTACTTGGTGGTACCTTTGCCTGAAACCCTCCTTCCTTGGCTCCTCCTCTTCTTGCTTCTCATGTTAGTCATTTGGTTGGCTTCTTCCAGGTCTCAACTCCAATGCCACCCCCTCAGAGAGGCTGCCGCCTCCCCTGATCACCCTCTCTAAAATGGCCTCTATCACATCTCCTTGTTTCATGTATTTCACAGCATATACCAGTCTCGTAAACTGGTTATTTACTTATTTATAATCTTCCCATTAGAGTATAACATCCACTGAGCATCTGAAAGGCCCTCGACGCTTTTTCATATGATGCTTTCTTGCTTTGACTTTTTGCTACCTTGCCCAGCTTCTCTTTCTTGCGTTTTTGTTTTTCCCCACCATGCTTCATGGCAGGCAGGTGGGAGGGTATGAAACAATGGCTGGCGGTGGTGGTGGTCTGTGGAGGTGGAGTGGTGAGTTGATCCATCTGGGCTCTTAGATTTTAAGTATCCACAATAAAGACTGGCAACTGGCAATTATTTACAATATGAAAATAATGATGGCAAATATTTGTCTGAACTGGAGAATTAATAGCATTGCTTATAGGAATACTGATTGATTTTCTGCCTTCCACTTGCATTCATACAAAGTTCAAAAGAGTAGGTTTGGAAAGAAGCTTTCAAAAACCCAACCCAGTCTTCTGGGAGCAACAGTTGCTTTTTGGCAGCAGTGGCTGAAAGAAGTGAGAACAGTGCCTATGGTGAAATCTTTGTGAAGGACGTTGAGTTGATGATATTTCGTAATCAAGATTCTCAGGGAAAGGGGAACAGGAGAGGCTCAACTCCCGCTGCCATAGGGAAGCCAGCAAATGTACAGGGAGGCCTTGCAGCAAGGGTCTGCAGGAAACAGGATCCCTACAGCCAGCCAATGCTGATCGGGTTCAAAAGATCTTCTAAGAAAGACTCTCCACACCTAGTATCTGGCCACCAATATCCAAAGACTCACTGAGCTATATGGAAAAGCTAAGAATGAACAATAATGAAAGGAAAATGAAGCACATTAATGAAGCTAGGTGCTTAAGCTCACACCCAGTTTGCTGTGTTGGAAGCAAAGCAGGTTTTAATTACAGGGCTGACAGCCCGTGGGACCCCCAGGACTCACAAGATACATAAAGGGCACACAGTGTCTAGCAAGGATGATGTAGCAGATAGAAATGACTTATTAGAAATGATAAATAGAGGAACAGTTAACATGCCAAATGCCTAGCAAGCATTAATTCACTGCATTAAAACACAGACTGGGAGTAGAAAACTTAGGGTGATGGCAAATTAATTTAAAGTGTCTGACTTCCATTGCATAATGAGGGGGCAAAATGTTTAAATTCACATTCTGAGCACGTTGGCCTCAAGGAAAACAGGAACACCTAAATATGGAGGGCAACTCCATTAAAAATACACTCCTGACAGGGTCATGAAAGCATACTGACTACATTATCACTAGACAGCAGGAACTTGAGTGATAGGTAGGCAGCATCTTGCAGTCTAGCTTGCTGGTACTGCCTCCATAAATGAGCTGAGAGGTTAGAGAAAATAAGCACAAAATCTTCCATGAAAAGGGAAAACTCATTACAAAGGCTACAAAAACCCTAATTATTAAAAAAGTAATTGACTAGCTACTATGTGCAAGAAGCAGTCTCTCAATTTAAACTGTGTATAGAAACCCTGAATAAAAAAAAAAAAAAAAAAAAAAAAAAAAGACTGGAAAAGAGATGTGAAACTGATATTTTAAAAGAATTGGCACAAGTGATAGGTTTCTGGCAATTCAGCTATGCCAAAGAGAAGCCATAAAGTGTTTCATTTAAGTGAAAAAGTATGTAGGTTGATAGGAAAAAAGACCGTAATACATACAGGGTTTGGTCCTCTCCGAGGTTTCAGGCATCCACCAGGGGTCTTGGAACATATTCCCCATGTATAAGAAGGGGGCACTACTGTGTATAATAACTTTAAAGACATCAAACTTTGGAGAAGAGAGACTTCCCAGATGAAATGTCATTTGAGCAAAGCACTGATACAGGAGAGAAACATGTACCAACAAATGAAATGTCATGAGTGAAGGTATGGCAGTGTGAAAGTACAGGCTAGAAATGACACTAAATAGTAGGATGGAACCTTACTGCTCCAACTTAAATGCCCTACGCTAAGTGTTTTGCACATATTATTTTAGGGCTGGTCAGGCCAATAAATCACAGCGAAAACTAGATGTAGTAAGGAAATTGGAAATCAGAGTAGAAAAGCAGACACTTAGTAAGATGTCGCAGAAGTTAAAGACCTAATCCAGTCATTCCAGCGGCAATGAATTGATGGGTCCATTTGGCAAAGGCACACAAGGGATTCCCAAAGTAGAAGGCAATGGTCACCTGTATGTATTTGAAACCTGGGTATCATCCTACCACTGTTCTCCCCACCGAGACCCTAACGTGCTAGTCAATCGGGCTGAAATCTCTCTAATCTCCTCCATTCCCATATGTTTCATAGAGCTTTATACTAGATATTAATAAAGTAACATGTTTTGGATAACAATGATATATCTCATTCAAAATGCATAATGCAGATATTACTGCTATAAATGTGACAGTCACAGAATGGGCAGAAAATGCAAAAGGCTTATTCTACAGCATTTATTTGGAACTGTTTAGACATACTACTTAAATCTGTGTGCTCTCTCCACGCCCATTGGATTTATAATCTTCTTAGTACTAAGGTCTGACTTTCTGATACCCGCCATGTTGACAGCAGCTTGCTGGGCCCTGGGAGCGTGGCTGAGTCCTGGCCCAAGTTCAGTTCCTCCGACACCCTGTCCACATGAATGATCAATCTCACAGAGTGTCAGCGGGACTGTATACCTATGTGCCTCGTCATTATTGTAACACGTGTAGATAATGTAGTAAGACAGCCCAGTTGTAAGGAAGAAAATTGTCCTGGAAATCTGAACATCAGATCCAGGTGGTGTGATTGGCTAAAGGCAGTTTTGGTAACCACCTAAGGCAATAATACTGGGATTTCAGATGGCCTGATTAAGGCAATCAAAATTTAGCAACCCTCCTTTCAGGATGTTCAGCCATCTGGCCGGCTCTCACTCTAGACAGGGAGAAAACCAGCTCTGCTAACCAGAGGGTGTCTCCCATAAGACTTATGGAACATTCTCCCCACGTGGCATCTCCTGCTAGGCTCTGCTGAGAACACAGTAGATGGTAACTTGCCTAGGATTTGTAATTCAAAGATCTCATTTCTGCCAAGTCTCCAAATAAGTCCTCAGCAGGACCATTTCCAGAGAGTCTAGAAGTGATTCTTGAACTACTGGATAGCAACTCCACGTCCACTTTACATCTGTCTGTGTTCTGTATTACTCAGGTTCCCACTCATTTATTCAATAAAGATTTATTGAGGTGTTAGTTACAAAGGGGTCAGATCTAGTGCTGGGCACATGGTAGTGAACAAAAGAAGATACCTTGACCCCAGACCTTGCAGGACTAACATTGGGTTTTGAAGACAGTCACAAAATAAGGGATTACAATACTTATCGTGATTATTATGACTGGGAAAATACACTGTACTCTGGGAAAGCTTATCAGGGTCACACTGCACTAGTCATAATGTGTTAAATTCAGGGAACTCTGATTTTAATACGTTGTAACACCTATAATTAATAAACTCAGGGAAGAAGGCAAGGGTTCTATTAAGAAGCAAGCTGATTTGAGGGAGTCAACCTACCGTAAGGCACATCAAGGACATGGGGGCCTATTGAATGAACAAGGAATTCTTCGTTTCCTCTTTCTTAAACTATTAAAATTGACTTATATGTGAGTGCTTCTTAAAGTGATTACAGTTTCATTTTTCTGAATACCAGACACCATTTATAAGTCAAACCAAACAAAATAATCTACAAGAGCCCAAAAAAGTATCTAAAATTTGAGTATAGCCCACAGAAGGCCTTGTCTTTCCTGGTGCATGGTAATGAGCAGACTCTCTTGAAATCCTTAATGCCAGGCATATTTCAAATCCCAGCTCCAGTTCTGGCTGAAAATTTAGCTTTGTTACTTAATGCATATTTCCTTCTGGCATCTCATGCATATTGGCTGGAAATTTCATAGAATTAAAATTGCATAATTCCTTCTCTTTAAAAACATTCCAGATTTTTTTTGTGTTTTTTTTTTTTTTTTTTTTTTTTTTTTAACTCTGTCAAATTCAGGAAAAAGAAAAAAAAAACACAAGACAAAATTCAGTGACAAGCACTGAATACTAAGATACCACGTGTCTGTCTCTTGGGTGCAGGGCATTGCCCAACTTCTGCATGTGCCGCCTTATGGTGTGAACTGCTGAAAGTGTACCTTGGCCACGAAGTAGAAACAGGTTGTTGCCTATTTCTACTTCATGGAACATGTTTGTACATGGTCCATGTACAAACAACAAATCAGGCTCAGTCTTCTGAAGACAGCAGAATGGATATTTTTAGAGTGTCCCAAAGTACACATATAGAATTTCAGAGGGCATTTTCTTGTCATCAATTTTTACAACGTGGATGCCCAAGCATTTCCACCAAAGATCCTCAACCTCAACACTACAGACATTTTGGGTCAAGTAATTCTTTATTTGGGGGGAGGGGGTGAAGGGTGAGATTGTTCTGTGCATTGTAGGATGTTTAGCAGCATTTCTGGCCTCTGGCAGTGGCACTTCCTCCACCAGTTGCGACAACCAAAAATGCCTTCAGATATTGCCAAATGTCCTCAGGGAGACAAAATGATCCCCAGTTGAGAACCAGTGTTTTAGGTCATTTATGCCCCACATGCTTTGTAGATATAGCTGAGAACCTCTACAACATTACTCTGCTTCCAAAAACCTCAAAGTCAGAATCCAAAACTTCCGGAGGGCACCTGGGGTAAGCCACTGATCCTTCACCATGCTTCAGGGCTCTCGGATGGAAAGTTAACAACTGACAGTTAAGCTACAACCCCAATCTTTACTTGGATTCAAAGAAAATGAATCAAATTATTTTGTCACATGAAACTTCCACCACATCTGACTTAAATTGATTTATCTTAAGCTGCGGTGACAAGTAATTAGAGAAATCACTTCCTGGCTCAACTTGCCCAAATTCTGGCAAATGGCTATTCTAAGAGATATTTTTAGCCAATAGAGGATTTTGGTAGAGTTCCTAAGTAGCCAGTTTGGAAAACATTTCAAATTACTCATTGATTTATGGTCATATGTCAGCTTCTTTTCTGGCCTTTATCAGTTGCCACTAGTAATAAGTTTGATATTGATATTCATCAGATGTGCCCTTAGCACCTAATTCTAGGAAATACTGTACCAATGATATCTATAGAAAAGATATGTAAATTTTAAATTCTAATGAACTTGGCTATTCACCTGAGCAGATAAACCGTTCTTATTCTTATTTTTCCCTTGAAACTCTCTCCCTTGGCAAACTCTCATATTCTTACCTCTAACTACAGGCCTCACAAATCTGTTACTAGAGTCATAATTTCTCCCACGTTTTATCCTTAATTTCAGTTTCTCAACAGCACAAATAAATATATGCAATTGCATGAAAATCACGTAAATCTGACTATCATAAGCAGCTAATGCTTCTTCCTGCTCTGAAAGTCTTAATTATGCAACCATTAAAAGTATACTTAAAGGGATAAGTATAGCTATGTGGGATATACTTATCATCTAAAGCGAAAAGCAAGAAGTAATATAAACACAGTGAATTGTAAATACATGAATAGATATGATTAGAAGTGAATATACAAAATATGATTAGAAATAAATATACAAAAATCAGTCATGATGATGGGACTTATAATTAACTTTATCCTATTTTGGAAATCCTGTAATGTTATGCCATTTCTATTTCTTTAAATTATTCTTTTAAAATATTATAATTTTTCATATCTGACAATATGGACTCACACCATCTCTCTCCTAAGTTGGCCCCTTAAGACCCATGATTCAGTCAGAAACTCTGGCTCCACGTCCTGTACTCATGTTGGATTTTCCCTTTGCCACCTACTCACTACCTCCCTATGTCACTGCCACAAGCTGTTCCTGTCTCTCTCTGTCCATAAGCTCAGTGCAGTCAGCTGCACTTTTCTGCACTCAGCTGCCCGGGACCCTTCCTAATGCCACCAACCTGACTTAAGTCCTTGGGCCTCTTGCTTAGACTCTCACAATAAGTCATTTCACCAGCGCCTCTGACTTGCTTCTGCTCATTTCCAGGCCATCCTGCAAAACTCTGCCCTCTTCCCCTCACCTTCAACATCTAACTCCCAGCGCTAGACATGTCACTTTCCTGCTTACTGTGACCAGGCCTCTAGAACTAGCTTCAAGCTCCCCTCCAAGTTCATCCTTCACTATCCCGCACTAATCCCAGTTTACACACCATGTTTTTCCATCGCCAGGACTTTCCTTCTCTACCAAGAATGACCTCCCTCCCAATATAATTATCTGAGTTCCACATGTTTCAAACTCCAACTCAAATAGTATCCCCTCCTTGAAATGCTGATCTGCCCAGCTGAATATGGTTTCTCTTTCTGAATTTTCCCATTAAACTCTTCTTCTGCTACTTTGAATTATAGCACATGTGTACATCTTTGAATCATGGAATTATTATACAACTACCTTGAAGTGTGGTAAATATGTATATCTTTATCTCTTTCTTATTAGATTATAAACCCTTGTCTTTGAATGTTTTGCTTTTAATCCTATAAAGTTTTAGATATTGTTGGTAATAAAATATATATTCACTGAATAAGCCAATGAAAATAAAGTCTCAAAGAAAACAAATTTAAAAGTTCAATGAATTATCTTTTCTAGCTTAATCTGTAACAAATTTATTTTCACCTAATCTCACAGCTGAATTTTTAAGAAACAAATTTCATCAATATGTCCCTGATAACACCTTTACTTCTTCCTTCTCTCTTTCCCTCTCAGACTCTCCCCAGAATTGCTGCTTCATCTCAGATAATAGTCTGTATTCATATACTATATACAAGGCTTTGATAATTGTATAATCAATGCTTATAGACATGACCAATCAAGGCCCCTCGAAATATGAGTTTTTAAAGGGCAAAAACCAATTTGGTTCTCTCTATATTAAACATTTAATAATTATAAAACTCTTCTGGAATACCAAATCGTATGAATTCTGCCTAGCAGAAAAGACACTTATTGGCACAAATAGTGGGGGTGTTTTCTGTAGACTGTGGAATCAGGGCTTATAATTAGGAGCCTACGTATGTCTGGGTAGATAAAATTATTTTAAGCTACAATTCAACAGTAGTAAATACGATGATGTCCTTTTTTAGGAATCAGAAATATGCATAATGAAACACACATTCTTCTTTTACATTACTATAGAAAAAAATTACTCCATTATAAGTGGTATAGAGGGGGTTACAGAGGAAGAAAAAAGATGAAGAAACTCGTAAAGCAGTGGTATTTCTAATGTTCTGGTTCATAATTTGAGTGAGTTCAAAGGTATTCACTTTATTATTATGCTACACATACTCTTTTCTAATAATTGTAATAAAAATGAAAGCTAATACAGACCCTGTTCCATGCATTATTGTAAACACTTCTTTTATATTAACTCATTTAAGACTCACTACAACTCTAGGAGGTGCGCATTATTGTTATTTACATTTTACATGTCAGAAAAATGGGGCACAGATAAGTAACTTTCCTAAGGTCACCACGCAGTCCAGCTCCAGAAGCTGTGTTCTTACCACTTTGTTACCAGATATTTTGAAAACAAGAAAAGGTAACAAGAGATTTAAAAATGGTAGAGTCCAATGATTATTTCATAGGACAGTTACAGCATACCATTCGCCCACTCTTGTAGACACACTTGTCCACTTAAAGGTTCCTCAAGGAATTCCTATCTACTATAAGACATTTCTATTCTCTCATTATGTTTCATTATTTTCTAAAAGCCATATTACCCACATTGATCTTGCAGTTAACTCAAACACAAGTTTGGAAAGTTTTCTTCTCTACCTATCTAAAACCACACATCCAAAGACCAGATCAATGCCTAGTTTTGCCACAAAGCCTTTCCAGAAAAATGCAAAAGGTTGAAAAAGCAATTCTGCTACCAATAAGTGTGTAAGCCCAACCAAGTAACTGCACCATTCCAACTTTAATTTTCTTATAAAAAGAAAGATCTGATGATGTATGAGGTTATTTCAATTCTAAACTACAAATCTATGTTGGTTTTTTTTCAATTTTTGAACTCACACAGATTTTTATCTATAATCATAACTTGAGTTTCTTTTGTTTGTCGTTTATCCTGGTGGGCCACTGAAAACTACCACATGTGCTTCCTTCTCTCCATTAGTCAATAACTAAATTAAAAAGCAATTAGTAAGCCATGTGCCAGATGCTCTGCCAGGCACCAAAGGGATAAAAACAATACTAACAATATGTAATTAGTTTTCACTTACTACCTAGTGAAATGTTGTAGTCATGCCTAAATCGAGAGGCTAGGACTAGCTAGTTGGAGAGATTATAACGTGCCGTTTCCCCAAACAGGCCATTGCAGGTAGTCCACTGGGTCTCAGACAACCTCACACCTCTCTGAATGCACTGTCATCCCTTTCCTTGGACAAAAGTGCAGTAAAAAAAATAGCAGGATAGGGGAGAGGGAAGAATCTGCCAGCTGCCTTTAGCTGAGGCAAAATAAACCAGACTATTATTCTCATGCAGTAAGTGATCGTGGCAGATTGCCAGTTATCTCTCAACATTATCCCCTTCTTTTTCAAGAATAGAACTATAGGCACGTGGCTCCCCAAAGTAAAGACTATACTCTCCAATCTTCCTTACAACTGGGTGCTGCCATATGACCAAGTTCTGGCTAATGGGATGTAAGCAGAAGTGTCCTCCCTCCTCTTCCACCTGCCAGTTGGATGGAATGTGGACTTGTTGATTTAGGATAGAGCGTCATCATGGACAACAAGGCAGAGAAACAAAATCCAAGAAACAAGGGTCTCTGACAATGTGGTTCAGCCACCACTGACCAAAGTTTATGCAAAAGAAGAATAAACTCCTATCTTGTTTCAGCTGAAATGAATCCAACTAATACACTAATACAGCCGTCCTTTCTTCCCTCTTACCAATCCTATCCTTCTTGCCTGATTCTTTCTTATGCTTTACATCTTATTTGCTTTAAATGTTCCTTCTTAAGAATAGCCTTCTGTGACACCTTCATCTGCCCTCCATCATGCTCTATTATAAATAGACTTTTAATTTAGACCCCTAGATTTTTTTAAAAATAAATTTTATTGGGGAATATTGGGGAACAGTGTGTTTCTCCAGGCCCCATTAGTTCCAAGTCGTTGTTCTCCAATCTAGTTGTAGAGGGAGCAGCTCAGCTCCAAGTCCAGTTGCCATTTTCAATCTTTAGTTTCAGGGGGCACAGCCCAACATCTCATGTGGCCACGTGGGAATTAAACCAGCACCCTGTTGTTCAGAGCTTGCGCTCTGATCAATTGAACCATCCAGCCACCCCCTAGCTTTTTCTTTAATTGTATTTATCACAGTTTGTATGTACTTATGCATCTCATTGATTTCTATCTCCATCATTAGCCTCCAAACAGACATAGATGCCATTTTTGTTTCACTTTGGTTCTGTTTTCTTCATCACAGGATCTTCTGTACCTAGCATAGTGCCTAGCAAACAGGAAGCAATGAAATATGTGCAGAATAAATTATAGAAAAAATTGGAGGTCTCCCCATTCTACTGGGAACTCTAAAACATCCACAGTAAATACTAATGGCCTCTGCATTTGTACTTGCTTAACAAAAATCATGTCTTAAAACACTTAGCAGAGTTGTTCTCAAATGTATTCAAATGGTATGGCACATAGAAATAGTGGTGCTTAAAAAATTAATAGATAATGTGAAAATATCTTCATCTCAAAAAATAATGCATAAATTATTTAAAGGAAAATCACATTCCTAAGTTTTCAACATTTGCTTCTTACTTTTCCATATATTTTTATTGCCTGTCTAATGCAGTCACACTAAAGGGTAAAGAAACATGGGAGAAGACTTGGTAAGAATTTTATCCATATGTGTACAAAGTAGAAAAAAACTATCATCCATCAATCTTAGGAGCAAGGAGAAGGAGGGCTGTTTGAGAACAATTTACTTACAGAACCACATATTTTAGACACTTCCCTATGTTAACCACAGAAATAATACATTTGTAAGCATGGCAGATCAACCTCCAACAATGGTACCTTCGAAATTAAACATTTTTTATCAAACACTGGAATTTTCCTTAATACTAGAGATTACTGCAAATCTTCTAATGTGTCTCAGTAGCTGTAGACTAAGAAGGGATTTCTCCTTGTTATCAGAAGGCAAGACAGTTTAGCCATATCACCCTCAAACTTCACCAATGATCATTCCTTCCATAAGGCATTCCAGAAGACCAAATACCCAGAGTTATGAACATTAAAACTAACCATTTGGATAAATGGCCCACATATGAGACTCTGCCATTAAAACGTTATTGAGAAGGGATTTAGAAATGGTCTTTCCATTTGGCCTGCTTCTTACTCCCAGACCAAAGCATGGATTGCAATGCTGGTCCATAATTTAAGGAGAGCTCTCTCCTCCCAATTGTAAGACCAGAGTTATAAGTGGACACCCTGAAGCTTATGTCTACCAGTTCTACAGATAATAAGCTCTTTTTCCATAGTTATTCACTTTTGTATTTTCTGTAGACATATGGTTGGCATTTGTTATAAAATATAAAAATACCTCAACAATAAATGACATTCTCTTTCCCTTTTCCTGACATATAATCTCTCTCTCTCTCTCTCTCTCTCTCTCTCTCTCTCTCTCTCTCTCTCTTTCTCTCTCTCTCTCTCTCTCTCTCTCTCTCACATACACACACACACACACACACCAGAGTCATTAGCCAATTTGGTGGGAAAGTGACTTTGACTCTTTCTTTATATTTGAATCTAGCTCACGAAACTAGTGAGGAAATACACGGTCGTGGGATGGAAAAAAACTCTCAGAACTTTGAGCCACTCTAACTTTGCCCCTTGTTAGCCTGTGACTTAATTTTTCTGTTCAATCATTTTTAAAATGGGGACAGTAATGGCTCCCGCCTACATGTCTTTCAGGATAGATTCAGAAAGCAACATAACCTACTGTTTAAGAGTACAGGTTTGGCATGAGGCTGGATTACAGTTCAAATACTGGCCCTGCAATTTCACTTGGTGTGTGATCTTAGTATGAATGTCAAGTACTTACTAGTGTCCAATGCATTATAAATGTTAAATATTCACCCTGTCATTTCTCCTTTGAAAACTATAAAGCCCTCCACCAATATTCTTTTCTATTACCTAAAGATGCACATTAAATAAGACATCCAGTAGCAGTGCATTCATCAAATGCTTTCTCAGTATCCCGTATCACATCCTTATCTACAAAGCCAGCCTGCCTTTCCCAGACCGAATGCTCTCATCTCTGACACACTTACAGAGGCAGAAGGCCAGCTATACTTCCTTGCAGTCTTTGAAGACTCAGCCAGTTGTATCAGTTAATAACCTCACTAAAGGTTATCCATCATAAAGAAGGGACAAAAAGTCCTAATTGTTCTAGTCAGAGATGTCATTAGTTATGTACCTGGCTCCTACTAAGTCTGCATTGCACTCATGGAAATGGCACACACTATGGGAAAATGTTACCAAACCAGACAAGTATTTAACCTAACTACTAAATAGCTCCCTGCTGTCTAGTAATTCATTTCAACGGTAATCTATCTTCATAGGAATGTACCTTCTGATTCTCTACAATTTTACATTGTATTTGCTCAAGCTATAAAATTTTTATTTGGATTCCATGGCCATTTTAATAAATCAAAGTTGCCTCTGCTCCCCTTCCTGCTAGATAGTAAAACCATGTACAACAGTTCCTGGGGTAAATGATCTAACCTCATCCCCATTGAATTTGTCAGAAGCAAGCATCTTTGATTTTTTTTTTTTAACTCCCCCAACTGAAAGTCTGGGACTTTCTTCTTAAGTGAGTACAGTACCATTGGAATGTTGGGTTTCATTATTAGTTTCTGTTTCATTGTAGGGAACTCTCTAAAAGAGGAAACCATCTTATTTTTCTCTCCAGGAACTTAATACAATTGCTATACATGCTTAAGAATGTCACATGGTTCGATTTCTCATGTTTATAAACACTAGGAGATAGCAATATGTGGATAAAATGCACAATATAACTTTTTAAAAAATAGCACCTAGGATTTGTTATAAAAATGTACTGTGCTATGGTTAGACAGACATAAATAAAAACTGCATAGTGTGGTTTTAGCTCTCTCCTGAATAGCATACACAGACCAACATTGGAAAATGCCCACCATATCTCATTTTTAAAGATTTTCTATACAGTAGTCCCCCATTATGTGCAGGGGATACATTCCAAGACCCCCCGTGGATGCCTGAAACCACTGATAGTCCTGAACCCTGTATATACTGTTTTTTCCTATATATATCGGTACACACACCTTTCCGCTCAGAGACAATTTATGGCTTCTCTTTGGCATATCCGGAAAGCCAGAATCACACTCTTGTGCTTTGCCACCATTATTAATTAAAATAAGGGTTACCTGAACACAAGCACTGCGATACCATAGCAGTTGATCTGATAACGGAGAAGGCTACTAAATGATTAACGGACAGGGAGTGTCTACAGCATGAATGTGCTGGACAATGGGAGGATTCGCATCCCGAGTGGGACAAGATGGGATGGTGAGAGATTTCATCACGCTACTCAGAATGGCACACAACTTAAAACTTCTGAATTGTTTATGTCTGCAATTTTCCATTTACTATTTGCAGACCGCAGTTGACCGTGGGTAACTGAAACCGCTGAAAGTGAAACCATGGATGGGGGGGGGACTACTTTGATCACAAAATTTTAATATAAAATGAGTGGAGGATTTTTACATGCAATATCTAGTTTAGATAACTTATCATGAGAATGAGTTATGTAGAAGCACAAAGAATAAATTAATACGCTCTTCATATGTAATGGGAATCCAGTCTTTCCTTTGAGAATTCATGCATTTCTCTCTTGCTCCCTTTTCTTAAAATTAATTTTTGGGAGAACAAGTAGTAAAAACATTTTAATGTCATAATGACATTAGCAAAACAGAATTTATTTAAGCGTTTTTACTTTGATCATTACAAATATTAACAGAAGTATAAGATAAAAGGGTACATGCTTCTGGAGATGACCAAAGTTAGTATAGAAATTCCTCATGCATAGAGAAGGAGCGTAAAACTTGTTTGGCATATATATATGCCAAAAATGTATACACATTTTAAGAGATGTTAACACTTTGGTCAGTGTTGCTCAAGCAGTAGTTTGCTGTAATCAGACGCTGATGGCAACCACTTTGAGCACCTCTTGTAATTGCAGAGGTCAAACATGACATGTATTCATCTTTTGTTACTGGTATATATTGAGTATTACAATTTTAATAGTCTTTTTCCTTTCTTAAAATGTGTATACTGTTTTTGGCGCACTCTCTCTTCTCTCTATGTACATATATACGTGTGTGTGTATATATACATACATATGTACATATATACACACATATACATATACACAGACAGTTATACACACACACACACATATGACTACATACATATATAGTCATATGTGTGTGTGTTTGTATATACACACACAGAGGGTGCCAAAAAAGTATACGTTGATTACGGCGAACTACTGCTTGAGCAACGTTGACCAAAGTGTCCACTTGCATACATTTTTTTGGCACCCCCAGTTTATCTCCAAATTATACTATATACACATACACACACACAAACAAGCAATCTAAAGCTCAGAAATTGGAAATGATATGGAACTCTCACTTGTAGGCTATCACAGTCATATTGCCATCTCTGAAGTTTCATTTGATGCTAATAATAATACCACTTTAAAGTATAATTATCTCATCATTAATTTTCTAGCTGCTTGGCTAAAACGTTTCTCTAAAACAAAAGTATACTACAAAAAAATGAGCTTAAGGCTGGGTTTGTTGTGAATCGGAATTTTGTTTTCCCAATTCCAATGTTTAAAGAGTTAAAAGCAATAGCATGTAGCAAAGATCCTTATCTTTTTAAGCATTTTGGAAATCTATAGTAAAGAGTTGCAGCCCAGATTACTGTTTTTTCTCTTCTCTGACAATGTCTGATTTTCTTCCCAGATATTAACTGCAGGTACCATGGTCTATTATGGTGTTATTACAAAGTCCATTAAGATAGGCTTTCCAGGATTTCCAGTAGAGTTAACGTGTGTCAACTCCTGTCCTCAGCTAGGCTAGCAGCAGGCACTACTGGGCTGGAGTTTTTTTAATGTAAGTTTTCAAAACAGGTTGACATAACCATTAAACATGCTGCTTCTCCACAGCTCCTAGAAAAACAGGTACTTTCTCAATTTTTAATACAAATTCCTATATTCTACAAAAAGCTATATTCCTGGGAGAATTTTCAGCATTACATGAAATCTGTGAGGTATGTTTCTTAGTTGGACACCAGATCTCATCCTGCAGTATATGGAGGTCTAACCATGGGAGGACTCAACAGACTAGACTCGGAAGCCATAAAAGCATTTAACATGGCACGTGGCCTTGCCTTTCTCTCAACAGCGGCCCAGAGGTAGGAGAGAAGTAAAAAGTCTAGAGGTGGTTACTCGGTTCCTATGAGTGCACAGCTGCCAAATGTATGTCAAAGGACAGGGCAAAATTGTATATTCCAGAATCAAAGAGTAAAAGAGAGCTCGTCAAGATCAGCTAGCTCAGAGATTCTCAATGTGTATTGTGTATAAGAATATTCCTAGACCCACCCACTGAGATTCTGACTCAACAGCAGGAGGCAGTAATGGGAGACGTGGTTGGAATAGAGGTGGTAAAATGTAATACTTCAAAAGCTCTTTCATTATGCCAGATACGGTGCTAAGTTCTTCACCTTGTTCAATCCTCATAACAATCCTATTGGGTAGGTGTTACCATTAACCCCATTTCACAGATGAGGAAACCACGGCAGAGTGGTTAAGGAACACGTTCTAGAACATCCTGCTAGGCAACGAATAAGGATTCAGACCCAGACAAGCTGGTTTCAGAGTCTGAGCTCATAATTAATCACTACACTAAACTACTCACCAACACGGTTAGGGTGAGGCCCAAGGCATTAAGAAAACGTCATGACTGAAGTCAATCTTTTCTTTTCTGAGCGGAGAAAATGAAATCTAGAGCAGTGAAGTCTCTTATCCAAGACAAAAATCTTTTAGTACATTTCCAGGAAGAGATCAACCTTTATATGACATCAACAATTCTTAAATATTCTTCTATATGCATTCCTCTAGGGAAGAAACGGACAGATGGCATTATTAAAAGCCAGCTCATTGGTTCCAGCTGTGTCACTCTGACCAACGTGCTATGTGGCAAAGAGATTTCCATCCTTTTCTGTCCAATCCACGGTTCACTCACCAGATAAGACACACTCTAGAGTCAGTGTAAGGGGCTCCCAATCATAGTGATTCACAAGGGAGGGAAAAGAGAAAGGGGAGGGAGAGATGCATCCCTAAAAAGTACATGGTAACTGGAATGTGGGAGATTAGTTTCACATCATTAGAGGATAGGAAAAAAAAAAAAGATGTGATTCTGATATGGTTCCCAAGGATGATTTTCCTTCCTCTAAACCAACTATTCAGAAGCCTTAGTATATGTCAAAACATCATTAGGTCTTTACTTTGTTTTAACAGATACAGGCAAGCAGAATACCCAGAATGATCAGATCTACCCCAAGCTGGAACTATTCACATATATTTATCACAAAAAGTGATAAACACATTTCCTGACATTTGTTGTGCATGATCAGGTCAAAAATCTTACAGATGTTTTGAAATTGTACCTTTTACTTAGTTGTCATTTCTGTTCAACAATCAAGGTAATTCTGCAGGACCACAAACAAGGATAATAACCATATGTTCCAAATGAAGGGTGAGCTAGCATAACCATAATGCCGAGGCATTTTCAAGAAAAAAATGAGGGCTGGGGGTAGGGGGGTGGGGGCATTGTCCGAGTTTGTTCCTGTCCCAATGACGCAAACAGGTACCCACGTCAAACTAACCTTCATCACTTCCACCTGCAAATCTTCGTTGAGGGAAGGCGTCACTTTCACAGCATTCAGGATCTGATTCAGCAGCTGCTTCTCATCAGAGTCTGTTTCCATGGATACAAACCTTTCTTCTGACAGAAGCTTCTGTAAAGAGGCACAAGGCAGTGATCACAGATAGGCTTTCCCCTGCTGCCTTATTCTATTACAGTATCTTAGTATGTACTGAGGATAATTTCTCTTAGGAGGCATGTAGCTGGAGGCCATTAGGAAAAACCTCATGCTCTGTGTCCCTGAAAAGAAAAATGCATCAAACCTTCTGTAAACAGTTTTTGGTGAAGACTTTCTCCAGCTATTAGATGATTCATTATATGTTTATCCAGTAAAATTCTAACGTGGCAGCCATATAGGTTATTTGGGTGGTGGAGGTGAAGGAGGAAATGTGCCAAGGGCAATCTAGCTCGTCACAATCGTCGTGCTCACACGTACCCTTTCTGAATTTAGCTTTGTCACTGGAAAGGAGAAATCTTGTAGAGCACAAGTTCCTTTTCTCAGATATTTACCTTTTTACTTTCTACTGTGAACTGCCATTTACCCAGGAATTATTCATGAATTCACAAATTTAATGTATTTTTATCAGAAAACCAATCCTCACAAAAACCTAAACAGGAAGGTACTCACTTTCACGAGATTTCCCAGGAGTCATTACACCTCATAGGACAGCCCTTTCCTGTTTCAGGACCACTCTCACTTTTCATAAAATTCTTTCTTAGCTTGTACCAAACCCCACCTGCTTACACCTTTTGCTCCCTCATCTTTCCCTGGAGTGACACAGATTAAGCTTGTAAAAGATTGGAAGTCAGCTGTGAAGTCCACCTAAATCTTTTCTTCTCCATACTAAACCTCCTCAGGTACCTTCCAATGTTCTCAGCCTCATATGGTTTCACAGACACTTAACACATGGCCTCCAGAGTGAATGTAACACTTCAGGGGTGGTCTGGCATTAAAGAGCAATGTAACCAAGAGTGTGTGTAAGTGATGGACTGTGAGTGAATATGATGTGTCAGTGAAGGCTCATCCTTGGTAAAAAACAAAACAAAACAAAAAACAAACCAAAACAAAAAAACCAAAAACCAAAAAACAACCCATGGGGGTAGGGGGTATATGGGAAATCTCTGCACCTTCCTTGCAACTTTATTGTAATTCTAAAATAATAAAAGTATTTTTTTAAAAGAAATAAAAAGGCGGCATGGGGAGAGAGAGAGAAAGAAATGGGGTTTTTGGTGGCACCACTGAGTTGCTGCATCAAACCTAAAACTGCTCACCTCTAGGAGTCTAGTTACGGAAGACAATTAAATGTGTTTATTGCCTAAAAGCAAACAAAAATAGTAATGTCTAACTTTAATCACATTCTCAGATCAAATTAGCTTAGCTGTAAGTCAGGGCACATTCTGTGCTGATTCGCCCTAACCCTCATGCACCAGGGCTGCAGGTAAGGTGTTCTCCCCCTTTCTGTCCTGGAGCAGAGGATTTCTGAGAGACCTCGGTGAAGGATTTTATATTAATCCCTGTTAAATTTGTCCTTGGCCAATTCAGAGTAGACTTGCTGCCCTGAAAAACTTTCAGATTTTGATTCATCCAGGGTAATGACGCCGTCTTTTAGCCGAATGCCATCGCAGACCTGGAGAACAAGTATGGCAAACTTCCTTCTTAGGACTCTCGGCCATTTTGCCTACATTCTCTAAAAAGAGATTTCTCAGTACGATGTAGTGCATACAGGGCGGCCCAAAGTCAAAGTCAATATACAAACCTCTTTTTAATGAAAGTGATAAAGACTGTGAAGCCCTAGAAATGTGCCTAACATTCATGGGAGGTAACAAAGGATGGTAAGAGGAAGGTAACTGCCCACTAGGTCATTGATGTTACCATGACTATGTAAGCCCTTGAAATCATGGTATCATAACTTAAAGAACTGGAGGATTAAAAGCCAAAAAGTAATTAAAGGTCTACAGAATACTAGAGAAAAAGGAAAAAGGAACATCAGTGGCAGGTCAGAACAGCCTCCCATTTATTTTTATGGTTGGCCCAATTACCTTGAAGAAAAGTAAAGAGCTTTTAATAACATTATTGGTGATTTTTAAACATTTGTAATGCTATTGCATATTAAAATATATATGATCTAATGCCAATCCACTGGGGGAAGAAAAGTCGTACTTTTCTCACTTTTTTATATGTGTTAACTCTGAAAAGATTAGGGATCTTGCTGAGCTTACAAAGCTAACCATGAACTTGTACATACTGATGTGAAAAGAAATCCTACAAATGCGACCGATCCATGGCCACACAGAATAAACCCACGCAGGCTTGAACGTCAGAGTGCTTGTCTCTTAAAAACCAAGCCACTTAAAAAGTCAATGTATTTGTATAGCCATCTTCTTTGCACTGTTGGAATGAGATCTATTATGTATGGTATAAACACACAAATGAACAAATGCTCAGAGAAAGAAATGAATTCAAGGAATCTAACTTTTTTTATTAGACAAAATTTCTTTTTTCTTCCAAATTTTGCTCTGTATATAAAACACATTAATTCATTTGCCAATCTAATAGTAGATAAGAAAATAAAACCAGATCTTTCATTAATTTTCCTTACACAGATCCACAGATGTTGAGTGTATACAAGATTTGAGTTAGTAGAGAACTTGAGGTGTCTCTCTTGGGATCCCTTATTCTCCTAAAAGTTGGACATCACAAAAAAGTACTTCATTTCTGTGTGGACTTAGCTGGGTCCCCAGGAATCAGTGTGTGACAACAAAGGCTCAACAAGGTAACGCTATGTACAGAGAAATGCTGGTAAATATAGGGAAATCCTGTTATCCTCTATGGTTATTACCTAATTCAATTACATTTCTGCCTAGGTCTTTAAACAGCCAGTATTTCAGATGTTAACAATTTGTTCTTTTCATGCCAAGGGGCTTGTCAATTTCTGTCGCCCTCATTGCACTCAGTGAGAGCCATACCTGTATCCCTGCCAAGGCATGTTGGGCCAGCTTCACATTCTTGGATTCTAAAGCCAACTGGAGAGGCAGCAGGCATTTCTCCCTGGCAAACACATAAATAAGGACAACATGTGAGCTCGGCAAAGTTGGCAGTCAAGTGATACAAGCCTTATGCACACCCACCCATCCCCCAAATGCTGCCACACACATACACAAAACTATGACCAATCATGAAAATGCACATGCACTTAAAAAAAAACACACACTGATAACAAGAGAGCTGTGCAGAAATAGTAGCATAGCATCAGCTTGCGTTCTTCGTATGTCCTTCAGAAAGAGCAAACACAAGGGCTTTCAAACAATTGTTTTGGTGCACTCATTATCACATGGTAGCCCACAAACGTGCCTTGCTATTTCCCAAATTAATAGAACTTCTTGCACCCCGTATACCTGGGCTGAACAACTCTAGGAAGCACCATTTATACAGATTTCTATGCCTTGCTCACCCCTCTGCCTCACCTAGGGAGTGACCACATCACCACCACTACCTTCCCTCATCAATATAAACTGAAATTCTACTAACTTCTTAATTGCTCCCTAACTCAAAGGTATTCAATACTCATTTACAATTCATTTACAATCATCTCCAGTAAGAGGTATATCTGAATTTTGTGAAAAATAAACACATTTCCAAGATAGAAATACAAAGGAATCATCAATAGGTTTGACCAATGAGAATTACCTGGTGTCATAGAAGAAAGAAAGAAACAAAAAATACATGGAGAGCTACTTGTATATTTTAAAGCTTAAAAAAATAATGTACTAAAACATGTTAGGAATAAATCAAAAAAGGCTATAAAGAGAAACATATCTGTTAGCAGCATTCATTCTAAATAATTAAACAATAGACCAAGAATTTTAATCAACCCAGTATTTCCCCATGGAGTTGCACTGGCACAACAAATGACACGTTACTTAATTCTACCAGGTTCTTTCACCCCCCACTTAAACCAGAGCAGCCCTGTTTTTATCTGTGTTATATTTTCACCATAAACTGAAAGAGTCATTGACTTTAGAGAGTGTGAAAGCCACAAGGTAAGACTACACGATTTCGTCTTTGGAGAAATAAGGGTCACTACTGTAGAACACAATGAAACAGAAGTTAATTATAGCTCTGGCTCTTTCCTGTCCACCCTGCAGTTCTGCTGCTTTTCCATGGACTCCTCCATCAACAGCTCCATGACAGATGAAGTGAAAGTCACAGACACTCTCTAATGCCCGCCACAAACACAGAACAAAAACAGACTATCGGAAAGAACATTTGCCTTCCTAATCCTTCTCACCTATCACTTCACTAACCTGATTTTACAATACCCACTTTTATATGACAATTCACACTACAGCCATTTTTCATTAGATACATCCTTGGACAGATGGATCAATTACCTAACTGTATTACTTCCAGTTGGTTGGCTATAATGTTGTCCCTGTTATTGTCATCAGCGTGTAACAGTTACAAGGCAAACGCAGCAATGTAGTCATTTAAAGCAGAAATAGCTGATTTTTCCAATTTTGTTTCTTTTGTTTAATTACAACCAGTTTATAAGCTTGGAAAAATTAATTGGAAGGGTGAAGTTCAGTGAGAAGTAGGAATAATGGGCAGATGGAGTATTAACAGAAGAACAATAGAACTTCATCTGTAAACCCTTGAAACCATCCAATTTCCATCAGAATTAATTCACTGTGAAAGGACTTTTACCTCAAATTTAGAGTCAGATCTGCCAGCAAGGGCACAGTACCAGTGAGCAAGTGTGGAAGTCCAAAGCTCTCACAGTCTCAGAACCGGGAGCAGGGAAAATCTCCGTGGAGTGACAATATGCTAAAAATGCACAAATATTACCCATTGCTCACCAAAGGCACCAAACAAGACTGGATGCCACGTTCAGCAACAAGGCCACTCCTGGAAATGCTGAACCTGCTGACCCTTGGGAAGCAGCATTATGTCAGCATATAAACAAGTGTATACCCATATTACTCTGCCATCTGCAGTATTAGTATTCAAAACCCTCATTCCACTCTCTCCTACTTATACATTCACACGATTTATACTGCAGACCTGAGCCAGGGCATGGACATATGCTAGGACTGCCAGATTGCACCAGGATTCCAAGGGACATTACTGCACTGCTCCCTGTGCCACTCATGGTCACCAGACAGGACCGGAAGATGTAACTAGTTCAGGTAGGTTTTGGCTGAGTTGAAAGGTATCAGTATTTATAGGAAAGAACAGGGGCTATGAAATCACATAGACCTAACCATTTATAAACTGCAATCTCAGTCAAGACACTTCACTCTGTT
Source organism: Rhinolophus sinicus (assembly GCF_057876585.1). NCBI lineage: Eukaryota > Metazoa > Chordata > Mammalia > Chiroptera > Rhinolophidae > Rhinolophus > Rhinolophus sinicus. Next base: position 23,966,992 of record NC_142502.1, read on the forward strand.
GGGGCTTAACTTCTCAATCCATAAAAAAAGCACCTTGAGACCAATCCTGCAGAGTTATAATAAGGAGTACAGATCCTATATATCCAGAGTCGACAAACGTTTTCCATTAAGTGGCAGATAATAAATATTTTAGGCTTTACAGTCCACATGGTCTCTGTTCTAACTACCTAACTCTGCCATAGCACAAAAACAATCATAGGTGATACATAGATGAACATAGAATGGCTATGTTCCAATAAAACTTTATTTACAAAAACAGGTACTAGACCAGATTTGGCTTACTGGCTGTAGATTGCCCAGCTGTGATACAGACAAAGGTCCAGCACAGATCATGGTTGTCAGCACAAGATAAGCAGATCTAATCTTGTCAACAGTATCCAGATAGGTTTTGCACACAACATAAAGCTAAGTGTCCTAGGAGAGTTGTCTTAGCCAAAGTAATTATAGCACTAAGATCTCTTTGAGAAAGTAACTGTTTTAAGGAAGTAGACTGCGAGATTTCATCTGGGCACTAAACCATGGCACTCCATCTATCCAACCAGCCATTCAACCAACATTGGAGAGTCTACTGCATGCAAGGTACCCGGATGAGTGCCCAGGAAGATCTGGAATAAGACAGAAGAAATACTTGGTTTCATTTTTAGTCATGAGATGAAAAAGGGGGGAAAAAAAGAAAATCAACATTTACTATTTCTCTATTTAGTTTACCTCTCACTACCTTCTTAAAATAAGCATTCTTACCCTTGTTTTACATTTGAGAAAACGGGGGTTCAGAAAGGTTTCATAATCTTCCCAAGGCCACACAGCCAAAATCTGTTAAAAACCATTCAACCCCAATTCCATCTGACTCCCACAACCAAATTCCTTCTAACACTCTTTGGTTTCAAAAGATCAGAATAAAGCTAGAGGAGATCTGTTTCATAACCTTTTTTGGGATCATGATCTCAGAAAATCTGGCAAAAGACCCTCTGCCTAGAAAATAATTTCAGGTGACTCAAAGCTCCCGCCAAACTCCAAATGGATTCCAAGTTAAGAACCCCTGCCCTCAGGGGAAACACCCTGCCGTCATGGAAGAAACCTCAGTGTCTGCCTCAGAGAAGAAGGCCATGTTCCCTGGCTGGCATTAGGGTTCCACCAGGATGGAATGTAGCTTTGTGTGTGTGTGTGTGTGTGTGTGTGTGTGTGTGTGTACAGGAAGTGAGGGGGATAAGGGAAGGGGGATGACGAACTCTCTTCTCAGGATCCAGGTCCTCTCAGACCCAGCAGTCCTAGGTTAGCGTCACAAGCCTCAGAGCTTGACTTTGATAGGAAAGGAACACCTGCAGGAAATGAAGAAAGCTCATGGGGAACTAACTGTACTGCTTGCTCTGTGATACCATGAAAACCCTGCTGCCTAATTTTTTAAAAGTGATTTTAATAGAAGAGAATAACGGGACCTGTTAACTGGGTCTCAGGAAGAAATTTATAATGAAGATGCAACAAGGCACACACTCAGTCCCCTTTGCAGATACTGTATTAGAATAAATTACATTTCGATAGTTCTAGATGCTGCCTCATTGGGAAAAGGGCATACCATAAAACCAATACTCAATCACATTAAGGGATAATTTTTTATGCACAGGCATGCGCAAATTCGCTCTTGCCTAATTAAATAAAGGCAGTGGTCCCAGGTTTCATGTCCTGACATGCCATTATTTCTTAAAGCAGAATAATTAGCAGTGCTGCATATGCATGAGGAAGACACCATTCTGTGACACTGTGTCTGGTCGTATCAAGGAGACTGAGCCTTTTTCCTTAACTGCATTGTCACAGTTCACAGACCAGCTTTACTAGGCTGAAGATAACAATAGACAAAGGGAAATTGAATTAAAATAGGCAAATAGTGGAAAAATTAGGATTTACCAAAAATTGCTTTTCAATATGAACACCATGAACTTTAAATAAAACCAAATATAGTCCTGAATGGTAGGCAGACTCCTCTTTGACGCACCGCATGGGAAGGCACTAGAAGATACCTTAGATTTCTAAAGTCTGACTATACTCTCCAAGTCTAGGATTCTATGATCTAAGCCATCTATTCAATAACTGCCTGGATTTCTTCACCTATAACCAGGGCTCTGGTTGAAAACCAGTGGCTTCGATGTGCAAAATACCACGCACACGTGTTTGTATTTACTATTTAATTATAACTTTGGAAAGTAGAGATTTAATTGTCAACAAACTAAGAGATTTGATTACCTATCCAAGGTCATATGTTTGTAAATGACAGAGCTGTCATTTAAACTCATCTGTCTTCACAACACACGTTCTTAGGCCTCACCACAACATCTAAACCAGCAGACAGCTCCCCACCGACTATGGACTCTGGCTTTAAAAACAATATCCAACTTCCACCAGGTTAAAAGAGAGAGGACAGGCATCAAACGATACAAATTATCTTATTTTGAGTGGTCTTTCATGAAGCAATGCATTGCATTTGACAGCTGGTGTATAGTGTGATGAGAACCTATAGGCAGTTTGGAGGGATGGGAAAAAATATGGCCTTGGAGTTGGCGGCCATCACTTCTCTTAGTACTCACAACCTTTCCTAATTTGAGTACAGAGGGTTTTTCACCCCCTTGTGATACTTGGGATGTTATTTTGCATGTTTATGAATGCTGGTGCTTTAAACAGTTTGTATCAACACTGATGGATTTCCATTGATTAAACTTTGCCCGAGCCAATTCCATTGAGCCAGTTGGAACCAAATTGATTCCTTAATTGATTTTTTTTGCAGGCCAGTTAAAATGTTTCCATTTTATTTCTATTTTAATGAAATTATTTTTTCAGTATGAATCCTTTTCTTTTCTATTTTATAACAAAGATTAGATTCATCCTTCAGAAACTGTTTTAGGCCCTAGAGATACAGCTGTAAACAACATAAAATTCCTTTCTCCTACAGGCCTTCAAAATTTCTTAGCAAGCTTACTGCAATTAAATTGAGTGAATGAAATTGCTATCTTTGTAGATTGGAAAGGGATGCATATTGGCAATTTTAATATGATTCAACCTATTAAAAAAATCATAAATAATATAATGTGGTTAAGCTCATATTTCTCTCAAGACATAAACTTTTATTATATATCATTTGATTATAAAAGGCAGAGGTGTACATAAAAGCAATTCAAAGAGTACAAAGGGACATATAGCAATGAACATCAATCAGGATAACATCTAAGAAAGAGCTGGGCTGAATGTTGATGGGCATTTCCAGACAGAGGCATGGCAGATCTTTTGTTTTCTTGTTTTACACTTTACATTTGTATCCATATTTATATAATATCTCTAGAGAATACTAGCATAAGCTAAAGAAAATATATTTTAAAGGTAGAAAGCCATTGACTCCTCACAAAAATAGCCATCAATCGTGTTTCCTACTTCTGCTAAGCTCAAAAAGGTGAGTGAATTTGCATGAATACAGACAAAATACTAAATATGGAACTTTGTTCCTCCCATTGCTCTCTGGTACTTACTTTGACAATCCATGTATTCATTATAGCTATTCTACCTGCTGATCTTGTCCATAAAGAAAACCTTCAATTACATTATGGACCTTACCGTGCTAACAGATATGTTTCTGTAACAAAAGGACAACTGCAGGCAATTAACTAGGCTTACCAATCATCTGAAAAATTTTAAATACTATCTAGACTTCATCTTTACTATTTGACATATCTAACTTTAAAAGTAAGCTGCAAAAGAATAGAAAGCAACATAAAAAAATATTTTGTTACATTATCAAAGAATGCGTTTTTTATTTTAAAGTTTTCACCTAATATTCTTCCAGTATTTAAAAAATACAAGACACTACAAGTCAAGAAAACAATTTATAAGGGAGAGTAAATTTTTATTTATTTTGAAATTTTTTTTCCCAGTTTTATTGCGATATAATTGACATATAACATTGTATAAGTTTAAGGTGTTCAACATAACGATATGTATATATTGCAAAACGATCACCACAATAAGCTTAGTTAATATCCATCACCTCAAATAGTGACAATTTTTTAATTGTGATGAGAACTTTTAAGATCAACTCTCTTAGCAACTTTCAGACATACAATAGCTTTGTTAACTATAGTCACCATGCTGTACATTACATCCTCAGAACTTACTCATCTTTGAAAAAAATTAAAGATGGATTACAGCTTGGTATTTTCACCTGAAATTTAGCATTATCAATATTCGTACTTCTGCCATAAGATATAAATTCTATAAGCAGGGGCAAAACACTACAGCTTTTTTTATTTCTAGCAGAAAAAAAAGATACATGAAATCCATAATAATCATAAGGGAGGTTTTTCTGGAATTCATTTTTTTCTACAACTACTGAGCATCTGTTATGCTCAGGGCACTGCACTTGGCACTGAGCATAAAACAGAGGAAAACAGACATCATTCCTGTCCAAGATAGGGGCAAGTGTAAATTCACCTTCTGATAATTAAAAAACTGATAAGGAAAATGTCTGAGAAGTGTTAACATCAAGGCCATCTAAAGGTTGGCTGAAAAGATTATCTTTATTGAAAGATAAACAAGTCTAGCAAAAAAGGACCAAAGCAAATAGTCTTCTCATTCCATTGACAACACTTTGTGTTGGACACAACATATTGGCCTTTTTCTTTGGGTCAAGTGTTCTGTCACTTTCAACTAAAGGACTCCTCGCTGATATAAGGGAGTATGGCTGCGGAGGTCACAGAAGGGTCATTGCTTAAAGCCTTCATTGTGCCATATACCAGGCTAATGGCTTCCGCACATGATCTCATTTAATCCTCACCCCAAACCAATGAGGAGGGATGACTATCGTTGGCATTTACTGATGAGGGTAGTGAAGGGAAGAGGGGGAGAGAAAAATTTACTCCTGGATAAGAGGTGATGCAGCAAGCTCCTTAGCAGCCTGTGACCTTCATGGTTACCATTTGTCACTCTCAAACCACGTTCCAAGAACTGGGTTAGGCATTTAAACTTGTGAAGGACTTTTCATAAAGAAACTTCTTTCTGACCATTGTCAATCCATCCTTCCATTTCCTCACATTATCTCCATGTTAATCATTTACATATTGACTTTTCCATTTTTCCAGTGTGACATACTGTAAACTGCTCCTCTCCTCCACCAACAAACACACTTACTTCTTCAAAAAACCCCTTTCTGTGGCACCATAAAACCTTTTGCTCTTTAAGACTTTTATTAAAAAAAAAAAAAGTCAATGATGTCAAGAGATTAAAAACATTAATACTTTGACCTAGGATTTTCTATTCTACGAATCTTTCCAAAGAAACCATTATAGATGTAGCAAAGTTTTAGATGCAAATATTTTTTACTATGGTTTTATATATAATGCAAATAAGGTAAATAAATCATGGTACAGCTATAGAATAGAATAGTATACAATAATTAAAAGTATTCTGAAAAGTTTTCAACAACACAGCAAAATGCTTTGAAAATCTTATGCCAAAAAAATAAAAAAGGAATGAGAATACAATGTAGGCTATATACCATACTATGGTTCCACTCTTGAATAAAAAATTACATATACATACAAAGTAGGTGGAGGAGGGAGAGACTGGAAACAAATTCCTCAAAACAACTCCAGAATGCAATCTCTGTCGTTTGGGAATATGGATGATTTTGGTTTTATTATTTGTTTTTACATTTAAATTTTCTTTTTTAAGAATAAAATATATTACCTTTAGAAAAAGAAAAAGTAAAGTCAGCCCTGTCCTACACGTGCATAAACATGCTCTCCTTTCCTTCAAAGCTTTTGGCCTGGAACCCTGGATGGCCACGTTTCCGGTGGTCATTAGATTCCATCTAATCTTTCCTGAACTTCCTCTGTGCTAATTTCATTTCTTCTAACAAGTCACCACCCTTCCCACTTTATCAAAAACTGGGCTATATTCCAGGAATAGTTTATCTTTTCCTTTTCCCTAATACATTTCCTTACTGTCTTTCAAATACTTACTGAATTCTTTCTTCTCCTGAAAGCATTTTTGACTGAAAATAAGCCTTCTTTGGACCCTAAAATATAATTACCTTAGTCATATACACATGATCTAAAATCAGCATGCTTAAATTTGCTTCTTTCTGTGATACGTTTTCCTACAATCAAGCTTTTGGGCTTAGAGTGTGAATATACCAACAACATGAAGTATGTCTGTGGGAATTGTTCTGCCCTGCCCTCTAACACAGAACCGCATGCATTTTGCTATTTAATGATTTTTTTTCTCATGATAAAAATGCTCCTTCTAGCAATCTAGCGATAAGACTTTGCCCAGTATCTCTGCTACAGAGAGACAAATGAAAATAAACCACCACAACAAAAAAGATTTCTGACTCAAATGCTCAAATCTTAGGGAAGAAGAGAAAATTAGTTAGACAATACCATAATGCAATCTTTTTTATGTGCTAATAACTTTATGCAAATGTGTATCTACTTCTTAAAAAGTAGCAACAGTATGGCATAAATACCTTTTAGGAAAGTTTATATAACCAAAGACAGGTAACTTAGGCAAAACTAGACAGAGAAAAAAATGTAATTTCTTTATGTTCTATTCAGAACTCACAGGCCTATTAAAGCTAAAAAATTATACACATATACATTTATCATAATGATTTCTGACCAGTTACATGCCGTGACAGCTAAATGTTAGAACTAAACGTCAAGTAAAATTTTTCTGTGAAACAGAAATTTCCAGTGATGATGCCAGAATGTCTTGTACAAGCAGTCCATTAGAAGAGCAAGACAACTGTCAGAACTAAAATTTGTATTCCTGAATGTCTGGCTAATCATCCATTTGTGAGAAGCACATAAGATTTTTAGTTAAAGATCATGAAATAAATATTTGTTTAGCCTACTATATAGCCAGGCTCTGTATTGAAATGGTAGGCACATAATGATGAATGAGACACACAGCTGCTGTTCATATGAACCCCACAGTCTGAGGGAGGCAACAGATAAGGGATAATACGCACCTATAAATACAAGATAACACACACTTGTGTTAAGGTCTACACAACCAACTATAAAAGTATAATGGGGGTGGGAGAGATCCTGTCTAGAAAAATACAAGTGCCTTCATAGACAAGGTGACATGCATTGGGCCTTAAAATGGAGAAGATAGTATAGGATCAGCCAGGTGAAGAAGAACATACCCAGCTGAGGTTGTGGGTGCAAAGGTACCGAGTGGATTCATGGAACAGCCAAAATAACCTTGTGACCGATAAGCTATGGTGGAAAGACAGGTGAAAAATATGTTTGACAAAGCAGATTTGAGCCAGGTTTTAATATGCATGCCAGAGAGACTGCCCTTCAGCCATTTGAAAATGAGAAGCTAATGAAAGATTTTTAATCAAGGGAATAATGTGATCTCAGACATTTTCTACAAAATGGAACTTTGGATAAAATGTAGAGAATGGATCAAAAGTAGAATATATGGAAACAATTTTTGGAGTCAAACTAATCTGGGTCAAATGCAGGCTCTTTCAATTGCAACCTGTGCACTAAGTATTCAGCTCTTCAACTCTCACTTTTATTCACCTAAAAATATGGAATATTACCTATCTTGAAAAGCATTATGATTAGATAAGAAGCCATGTTAGAAAAGTTTCTAATGGATTGCCCAGGGCCATCCTAACATTTGCAGCCCTCCTGAAGGCTCCTGGTCCAACCCTTTCTCTTTCCATCCCTGGCTCTTTCCTGCCCCCCTTAGGGATCTCACGGGCACAAGTATAGACACCCCAGCCCGGGTGCCACTCTCAGACCACAACCCATGCAAATAGCTGCCCTGTGGCCAGGCCTTGGGCCTATAGATGCACATACCTGTGGTACCATCAGCCTTCTAAATGAAAGAGCTGGGGAAAAGGCCCACATGCAGTTTCCAGAAGGAGGCTCAGCATAATCTAAGTAGGGAATTCTGAGGTCTTAAGTAGCCAGAGCACGAGCTGAGGGTGCTGGGTGGGCTCAGGGTGGGCATGTTCCCTCTGCCCCGGGGAAGATGAGAATGGAGCCTCTACAACGTGGGCCCAGGCCAGGGTCCCACCTCACCCAGGAACTTAGGGTGATAGGCTAGTGCCTCACATGTTGTATACACTCAACAAATAACTGTTGTCCTGGCACTTTCTTTCTTACTGTTGCCACTGTCTTGTCGTTATAGCTTTGTTGTTGTCATTATTAACCAGTGGCAGGAAAGCCTGGAAGAAGGACGATACTCTGCTATAAGAACCTCGTGCTGAAAGAACAATGCAGTTAGGCCTGTATTCAGAAATAGGAAAAAAAGAAAAACTAGATAGCACAGAAGTGGAATAAAGAGGACCTACTGGAAGAACAGTTTTGAGGAAGGAAGTGGGAAGGATAATAAGTTTATTTTTATATATTTTGACATCCAAGTACTAACAGGTAGAAAATTAGATGGACTGGTCTGGAGTTCAGGAAAAATTTAGACATTATCCAATCTAAAAGTGATAGTTAAAGCCTTGGGAATAGATGAAACGTCCAGGGGAAAGTACAGGCACAAAACAGGACAGAGCTTAGAAAAATCCCGCCAGGCAGTGAGTGGCGAGAAGAAAGGACACTAGCAAAGGAAAAGTCAGAGGAAGCTGTGATGCTCAGGAAGATGGCAGGAGGAAGGCTGTTCTTCAAATATATATCCATTCAGTACTAGAGTCTACCAGTCACTGAGTACCCACTCTGTGCCAGGCATTATAACTTGGCAACACACACAACCATTTAATTCAGTATGTACAATGCTATGTAATAGGTAATTATCTCCATGTCATCAATGGGCTAACAGGCTAAAAGATAATAAGTAATTTGTCCCATTTCACCTAAATATTATAAGGCCTCAGGTCCCGTTAGAAGCTTAACCTTACTGTTAAAACTTAGGAAAAACTAGAAACACTTTGGTCACTTCTCCAGAGGAGGAAGTAAGGAAAGGAGAGAAGGGATCAGTCCTTCTATCAGAGGAGGCCGTAAGCTAGGAACTTTTTCATTATATTATTTCATTTAACCCTCACAAGAACTAGGGCAGTGGGCATTATATCCATTTTGCAGTATAACAGGCTCCCAGAGTCATGTACCCATGGACAGAGCTAGTGAATGGATGGGTTCAGATTCAAATGTAAGGACTGTATAATACAAAAGCCTACCCTCTTTCCATAGCAAAATGTTATTATACCTCTCCACCACAAGAAGCCAAAAGGGGACGGGAAAGGCATATATAACACAGAAAGAAGCATAAGCATCCCTGGAAATTAACCAAAGTAATACAAAGTTTTAATTTTTCAGTTGTCTTATGTGCTCCCCAAAACAACCCAGCACATGAAAGCGAGTACAAAAATCCCCACTTCTCTCTGGACAAGTACAATGGAGACCTTCTTCTGTCTGAATAGCAAACTCAGATATAAGATGTACAGGTCCATAGGTCCCAGAAAGTAAAAACCAAACAAACAAGCAAACAAACAAACAAAAAAACTGTACCCTTCACTCTTTTATTGGCTTTTTATCTACAACAGTAAAACGTCAAGCATTAAATTGTCAAAATTAACCCAAGACATAAAAGCTAAGCATCAGGCTCATTTGAATAAACGGCAAGGCCAAGAACAGCGTCTTGAAGCTTAATCCTTAGTGCCATGGTAGACTGTCCCATTCAAGGCTAACAATTGTTCCTCAAACACACGCTCAGTGCCTTTGAGCATCACGTCCTCTCTATTCACACATCCATCTATCTTTCCAAATGCCACCCTCCTTCACACTTCTGCAGGAGCATTCCTAGGGCCCTCCTGGCAAGGTTAGTGCCTCCTCTACCCCCGTAACAGGCAGACGTGGCTGGTTACACAGGTGGTGAGGAATGTTGTTAAATAGCTGTGGAGGGAAACCTATTAACCCTCCTTGGCTCACAATCAACTGGTGATGAACTACCTTGTGAACTACCTTACTAGCATTACAATGGCTTACTAAATTTAAAAAGTGAGACCAAACCTTCAAAAAGGAGGCGATCTCCGGGATTTTATGCCAATTTTTGACCAATTGTTCAGATCACAACTGTAATGGGGGAAATAGTAACATGACTTTTTTTTCCCTAAGGTACATCAATTTGATGGAATTTTAATGGCTCTTAAAATGTTTTTAAAGAACTCTCAATGACTTGAAAAACATTTTCTTGATATGATATCAAACTAAGTTAAAATAACAAGTTGCAGAATATATACTATGTGACCTAAGAATTTTCATTAGACACACTCAGAAGAAAATAAACCAAATATTAAGATTTATTATCTCCAGGTGATCTGACTTTTATAGCCAACTGTCAAGAGTTAGAGTTCAGACTTTACCAGTTATTACTGGGCACATCTTATCTTCTTTATGCTTCTATCTCCTCATCTATAAAGTACAGATGCAATGAAATCTACTGCATAGTAACATGGCATTGTGGGTCCATAATTATATTTTCTAAGCTTTTCAATTTTCTGTAGAAAGATCATACTTCCCAACGTAAAAACATTATTTTTCACAAGTTTATCACGTGTGTATTCTCTTACTTTCTAAATAATTTAAAACAAGTGTATTTCATATCATAGACAAAAATTATACCTTTTAGACCCCATCTTACACCACTCACAACAATTAACTTGAAATGGATTAAAGACTTAAACAGAAGACCTGAAACTATAACACTCCTAGAAGAAAACATAGGGAAAAACTCCTTGACACTGGCCTTGGCAATGATTCTTTGGACATAACAACAAAACACAGGCGACAAAAGCAAAAATAAACAAGTGAGACCATATCAAACTACAAAGGCTCTGCACAGCAAAGGAAATAATCAACAAAATGAAAAGGCAACCTACCAAATGGGAGAAATTATTTGCAAATGATAGATCTGATAAGGGTTCATATCCAAAATGTACAAGGAACTCATAAAACTTAATAGCAAAAATACAAATTATCCAATTAAAAAAGGGCTACGAATCTAGATAGGTGTTTTTTCAAAGAAGACATATGAATGTCCAACAAACACATGAAAAGGTGTTCACCATCACCAGTCATTAGGAAAATGCAAATCAGAACTACAACGAGCTATCACCTCACATCTGTTTGGACGGCTATTATTAAAACACAAGAGATAAGTTTTGGCAAGGATATGGAGAAAAGGGAACCTTTGTGCACTGTTGATGGGAATGTAAATTGGTGCAGCCATTATGGGAAACACTATAGAGATTTCTCAAAAAACTAAATATAGCAATACCATTGTGGGCATATACACAAAGGAAACAAAATCAGTATCTCAAAGAGATACCTGCATCCCCATGTTCACTGCACTATTCTTCACAATAGCCAAGACATGAAACAGCCATGTCTTGTTAAGTGTCCATCAAAAGATGGATGGATAAAGAAAATGTGATATCTCTCCTTCTAGATAGACAGACAGATAGATAGACACACGATGGAATAGTATTTAGCCATAAAAAACAAGGAAATCCTGCCATTTGCAACTACATGGGTGAACCTAGAGACCATTATGCTAAATGAAATAAGCCAGAGGCAGAAAGACAAATACTGCATGACCTTACTTACATGTGGAATCCAAAAGTGTCAAACTCATAGAAAGAGAGCATAGACTAATCGTTGCCAGAGGCTGGAGGGTTGGGGAATAGGGAGATATTGGTCTAAGGGTCCAAACTTTCAGTTATAAGTCAGTAAATTCTGGGATGTAATGTACAGCATGGTGACTATAGTTAACAATACGATATTGGATACTTGAAATTTGCTAAGGGAGTGGATCTTAAGTGGTCTCACAACACACACACACATACACACAAAACTGTAACTGTGAGGGGATGGATGTGTTAACTTGATTGTGGTCATCATTTCACAATGAATACATATATCAAATCATCACATTGTAAACCTTAAATACGTACAATTTTATTTGGCAATTATACCTCAGTAAAGCTGGGGGGAAATAACACCTTTTTATAATTTGAAGTTAGAGTCTCTGTTCCCTGTTAAAAGCTCTGTAGTTCTTTCAGGCATCGAAAATCACTTTCTGCCATCCATGTATAGCAATCACTCCCCTTAAGCAATTCATTCTGGCAACAAGCATCAAATCGAAAACAATGATGTAAAATTTTATTTTCCCATAAACAGCAAATTTTCCCAGCAGTAATATGCGTATATTTGTGGTGTTTCAATGACTGAATATCCCAATAGATTCTGCACTCCAAGCACTTTTTAAAAATAGGCCTTGGGTAAAAACCAAAAAGGTTGGTTTGTTTCCTTATTCGTTGTCTGCTTTAAACATAGTATAGACTCTATATTTCTCTCTGCCAGCCTGAAGAGTCAGCTAAATAAGATCTATAATCTGCTACTCAGTAGCCTCAGGTCTGGCACTCTCTGATGTGAAGACAAGATATTTCTCAGGATAAATTGAATTTTAAAGGTTGGGTTTGTGATGGGGCATTACAGTTACCCTTCAGCCTGTTTTAAACTACCTTCGAACCCAGTCCACTAAAGGCAGTTGCATTTGTAACAATATGTTAACAACAGGCTGCTTTATTCCACTCAAGGTAATATCAACTCTAGTACACAACTGTATGACCTTCCTCTGTGAAACAGACTGGGAGAAAAACAAATATGCCTTTTTTTTTTTTTTTTTTTTTTTTTTTAATGCACTGAAGAGAAAAAAAGAAAAAAAAAACAGTAGCAGACTGTTCTCTTAGTAGAATAATTAAAGACCAAAAAACTCAGGCAGTAAAAAGCTGCCTGACAACAATCCAGTGCAGGGCATGAAAATGGGACAGCAAAGGACTCAGAGCATTGTAAACCAGGCGGCCAATCTAGACCCTCCTTCTCAAGGGTGTTAACATAAGTCGGCCTGACCTTACTATTCTCCGCATTCATATTCAATCGAGACCACAAAGAGCAAATGCAATGCAGCCATTTTGCAACAGGCTTGTCTGTAAATGTCCTAAATCCAGAGACTTGGTGAGTTTGCAAAAGAACGTGTATGGATGCCCACAAGATCAGTGAACTCAAGCGAAGATCCTGAAGTTTGATCAATATATTCACATGAGAGAAAGGGAAATTTGTCAATAAATTTATCAAGTATTCAAGTATTTAAAACACTATCAGTGTTAGTCTGCTACAATTATTATTTTTATTGGTAAAATCCCACTCCATAGACTCTTCTAGCTAAAGAAAGGTATCTCACCCCGAAACCTCAACATACACACTCTTTTTCTATCCTAATATCCATAGGAGAGATCCCTAAACTGCAGAAAACGGAATTGACTCCATCACCTAAACACTCTTTCAGTTGCACAGATGCCTTGTTACCAGGGTGACTTGACACACTATTCCCATCATGGTATTTTTCCCAATGTGTCAGGAGGAAACGAGGCACTCTCCGTTCCAGCCTGGGGAGGCATGAACATGCTGAGCAGGATCAAAATGACCAGGAACCCTACTGCTGAAGACGGTCAAATCAACGTTCATGCTCAAGTTTATGGGCACTTACTCATCGCCACTCATAGCCACACGAGGTGGCTGTCATCTCTCCCTGGGGACACAGAGGGACCTGATATCCCTATGCAGGCTGGACTCCATCCAGTCATCCCTGGGAAGCCAGAGCCATCCTTACTGGGGTGCCAACGCAGCGGGGCCTCCCCAACTGAAAGTCCAGGGTGTCGGAGCAGGGAGCCCCTTGCTCTGGTTTTAAGTGTGATGGCCAGAATGGAATTCTACAGTGTCATGAAGGCAAAGGGGTCTGTTAGAAGAACTCTGGTCCAACTTGGAGATCTGTGGTTTTGTTTTGGCCAACACATAGAGAATATAACCCTGGGCATGTTACTTAGCTCTCTCTGGAGAGTACTTTCTATTCACAAGACACTAGGAAGGTTCTCCCCTTCCCAATCTTTCTCAAAAGGATGGGAAGAATAAACTGAGTAGAGATATGAAAGAGCTTTGAAAGCAAACACTTCATAGAAATATAAGGGAGGTGTAGTGAGGAAAGTAGCAGAGTCTAAGGAAATGAACCTTCTTCTCTTGTCCTGGCTCAGACACGTGTTCTCCAGAAGTCTCAGCTGTCTTACCTGCAAGACGGGGATATCTCTATCACCTCTCCAAATGCTAATAGCCTCTACTTCTTTGAAATGTGTGGCTAGCAGTCTTAGCAGTCTTCTTAGTAACTGGATTGCAACTTGGTTTTAAAAGCTGGCAACGTGGTGTCCCCCAAGTGGAAGACCCAGCTTGGTCTAAGAGTTTCCTCATAATCCTGTCTCCTTTTCCTGTCTCCCTTGTGGCTATGGAAAAACTTTTGCTTTCCTGATAAAAAGGACCAGATCTGTTTAAGTGGCACTGCCCTTTTGCCTTTTGTTTGTTTGCCTTCTCTCTTGGATGGAAATGTGATGACTGGAGCCAAAACAGCCATTTTGTTGTATGAAGAGTCAAATATGATGGAAGGCCAACAGAATCTTGGACATAACCACGGCTGACAGCCTACCTCCAGGCTGCTTATTAATGAGAAAATTAAGCCCCATCTTCTTTAAACCACTGTTAGTTAGGCTTCCATTACTTATAGCTGAATGCATTCATAACTTATATACTCTGTTAGAGCCTATTTCTAGAGAAGAGCCAAATTCAAGTAATGACATATGTGCCTTATTTCCCAAAGGCGAAGGGTGAAATGAAGAAACAGGGACAATAGTTTTATTCTAATACATCTAAATGATAGGTATTCAGCAAATATGCATTAAAGGCATAGAATATATTCATTAAAAACATGAGCTATTTTAGCTCATGGTGTTGAGCTAAATTTTCAAGTCAGACCTGTATTTGAACCTCTGTCTATCATGGATTAGCTGTGTGACTTCAAGCAAATGATTTTATCACTCCAGCCTCAGTTTTCTTATCATTAAAATATAGATTATATTAGTACCCATTGTAAAATTTAATAAAATAAAGCATAAAGTCAGTAGTAAAATTCCTGGCATAGATCAATGCTCCATAATTGGCACCTTTCAATACTGCGGGGCAGGCACATTACAGCAGGGGCCCTGGTCATAAGGATGATGGAGTTTAGAGTCCGGGTGAGGGAGCACACAAGTAAATCAGTTATTTGTGGCAGCGGGATAGACCACGCTGTGCACCTGTGTGCCCAGGGTGTGCGAGAGAATGCCAAAGCCCCACCCCAATACACCTTATAGATGCCACAGATGTCTCAGCTCTCTTTTACTATTTCACAAACGTTACCAAACACTCAGTGTAGAATTTCCATATCCTAATCCTGCACAAGATACAAAAAGGACAACCATATGGCCAAGTGGCAGCCAAACAAGAAGAAAAGGGTCCCACCAATAAATCTTCATGTTTGTTATGGCTGCAACATTCACCTGGGCTTTCCTCTCTCCCTGGGGACCCTGAGGGGCACATGGGTTCCTTTACGGAGCAAGTATCAGTGAGGGTGTTTTCAGCTGCAAGTGAAAGGAAATCCAACTCCTTAAGTGGCTTAAACAAGGAGGCAGGCTGGCTCCAGGTTTAGGTAATTCAGTGCTCCCATGACACAGCCAAGAATTCAGGTTCTTTCCATCTTTCTGCTGATCCATCCTTTCTATGTCAGCTTTATCCCCTGGCTGTCTCCCTTCAAACTTCAAAACAGCTATAGCCCCGCCCCTCCAACCATCATTTGAATGTGTTAAGTTTCAGAGGAAGAACTTCACCAGCACAAGACTGAGAGAGGGTCCCTCTCACATTCCATTCTGATACATCTGAGGGAGGGCAAGCCCATTGCCAGACCAGACTGTCATGTCTACAATGGGGCAGCCTCCCCTGAAGCACAGGGCTGATAATAAAGGTAGAGCCAGATACCCAATCCTGTTCTGTTGGGGTTAGGGAGTGGTTGGATATTGAGTAGGCAACCAAGGTTTCAGTTCCAGAGGAAAATGATAGACGGCCCAGATAATTCACAAATAGCCAACAATTACCTCCTAAACTAAGAAAATCTCTGCCCTTTCTCTGTGTAAAGACACAGCCAAAGCCTTACCTTTAGGTCGGGATGCATTGCAGTACTACTGGGAACTTGGTGTCCTCCGCCCACCCGCATACGCCATCAACAGCCACCTTCACTGTGGACTGCCAGAGAGGCCAGCTAAAGAAGTCTCTTGAGTCCAAGTAAAAATGGAAGAGGAACGCTGATAAGAGCCGCATCTTATTTCAGTTCCCTTATTTCAGATGTCAGAATTTATTTTAAAGAACATTTAGAACTGCCACCGTTAAGTTTTCCAGATCTTGCCTGCCCAGACTGATTTATTTCCCTTTGTAGTCCTAGGAATCGGAAATAACTACTTAAATCCAGATTCTTATCTGCTACTTTGTTGTCAGAACCTTGTTTTCCTATCTAAAATCACACTTTGAAACTCATCACTGGAGGTAAAACAAAACAAAACAAAAACCCTTAATCATGCTTCAAACAGTCAAAACACCGTGAGCTATTTTATCAGTGATATTTCACTTATGATTTGTTGCACATTTTGCAAAGTACCAGTCTTTTCTGATATCTTATGTAAGCTTCACAAGACCCCACTAAGGAGTACCTTGTAGGGCTATGGCAGGGCAATTTCCATAGCTAGAGCAACGGTATAATTAGTGACCTAGGTAACAGTTCCACAGGCCTGTGCTAACAGGATAGCACCTCCCTCCAAAGCTTAACAGCTTGATTGCGATGCGGTCCTAAAGGCTCCAGACTCCAAGGCAATGCCCAGAGAAGGCAGGGCTGAGACCACCTCCTGTCCTTAGGTAAGAGGAAGACCTGGAGACTCTTAAGAAAGAATGATTTGACATTCTGGCATCTAAATGAGGAGGAAAGTAGAGCCTAGACACCTGAGACCCTTTCAGAGGGTCCATGTGGGCAAAACTATTTTCATTCTCAATCTCTCAGGAAAATACAACGGAGTTTATAAAAAAAAAAATATCCACAATTATTTCAAACGGTGATTAAAATTCCCCTCAGATTTTAAGCCACTTATCTACAGAGGCTGGATTTTCTTTATCGACGTCAATCAAAGCAGCAGATTGTAACAGATTGAATAGAGAAGCAGCCTGAAAATCTAGCTGTTTTCTATTAAACCAGATAATAAAGAGATTTGCAAAAAATGTAAAATTCTTCTGTTTTGTTTTGTTTTGTTTTCAAAGTAGTTACTTTTCATAGAAAGTGATTTATATTAATATGTAATAGGTTCATTATTTTTAATGAATTAATACATATTTTAAAATTTCTGTTTTAATGTCTAATATGGTAACTATAATCCAAAAATAGGTTTAAAGCTCTTGGGGTCCTGAATAATTTTTAAAAATGTAAAAAGTCTTGATACTACAAATCCTCAAAACTGCTGCATTAATGTGACCGATGAACGGATAAGGAAAATGTGTGATTAAAGGGGTCATGTACCCAATTCCAAAGTGTGTGTGTGGGGGGGTGGGTTCCCCACTACCAAAAAAATTCTCCAACACCAGCTCAATAGCCTATAATTCAACTCCAAACACTATCTACCCAGCGATAGCATCCGATTCCACAGGTTAAGGGCTCAGTCCCAGAGGACTGTCCCCCCATCCGTACTTGGGACCGAGGTTATCACCTGTACTTCTGACCTGCTGGCCTCAGATAGGAGGTCCCAATGACCTCTTCCTTTGGTTCTATCAATTTGCTAGAGCAGCTCACAGAACTCAGAGAAACATTTTACTTACTAGATTCCCAGTTTATTCTAAAAGGATGTAACTCAGGAACAGCCAGATGGAATAGATGCGTACAGCAAGATAGGTGGGAAGGGGGTGCAGAGCTTCCATGCCCTCTGCAGGCACGCCATGCTCCCAGCACTGCATATGTTTACCAACCCGGAGGCTCTCCGAACCCTGTCCTTTGGGATTTTATGGAGGTTTCATTACACAGGTGTGATTTGTTAAATCACTGGCTACAAGCTCCCACCTCTCTCCCCTCGTGGAGGTCAGGGAGTGGGATTGAAAGTGCCAACCCTCTAATCATGGGATTGGCTCCTGACAACCAGCCCCTATCCAATAGGCTTTCCAATGTTACCTAATTAACACAACAAAAGACAACTTTATTGCTCTCATCACTTAACAAAATTCCAAGAGTTTTAGGGACTCTGTGCCAGCAATGCAGACAAAGGCCAAATATAGTATATATTTCTTATCATAAACCACAATATCACAATGCGATATATACAACAACATGGATGAACCTTGAGGGTATTATGCTACATGGAAGAAATCAGACAGAGAAAGACAAATATTGTATGATCTTACTTACATGTGGAATTGAAAAACAAACCGGGCACATAGAGACAGAGAGCAGATTAGTGGTTGCCACAGATGGGGGAGAGGAGATGGGTGAAGGAGGTCAAAGGGTACAAACTTCCAATCGTATTCCTTAAATTTACACAATGTTATGTCAGGTATCTCAATAAATCTCTCTCAAATGCTAAACAGCTATAGAGGATGGAGGAGGTAAAACAGAGGCTCTTCTCCTAGACAGGAGGCAGCAGGCACGCTGAGCCCTGCAGGGGAGGCCCAGTCTGCTTCTGTGGCCTGCAATGGGGTCCCTCTACATCTATTTCCTCTGCATCTACTGGGCCATCAATGATCACACTGGGGAAACAAAGGCACCTCACCAGTGTCCATCTTTCAGTGTCCGTCTCCATTTATAGAAGCTGACAAGCAAAATGAGTGGCTCAGGGTCCCAATGGGCATACACAGGAGAACCAGGACTTGGATCCAGGACTTAGTGTGTGTATTTCAATGATCTGTTTACTTCCCCCCAGAAAGTGGAGGCTTCTTGGAGGGGAGAGTTTTTGTCTTGTTCCCCACTGTGTTCCCAGCACACAGAACATTTGCTTGCTTGGCTCTGACTCCAAACCCAGGACACCCATCCCCACCTGTCTCCTTCATGAGAGCCCAGATCCCCTTCCAGATGTCTCCAGTAGAGATGTTGACATTAAAGATAATCGTCGCGAACAAATATTTATACAGGCGTCACTGTCCTACATGCTTGGGCACATACACCTTAACTAACAACTGTTTTTCTTTCGTAATCAAATATGCAATTGACTTTAAATTACATCTATATTTTTACTATCTCTGGAACACATGAGTATCTCCCTCCCCCTTTTCAGAGTTGGAGTTAAAATCCTATAGGGTAATACAGCCGCCCTCCCATGGCTCAATCCTGGGAGGCCTCTATGTCCCGCCCCCTCCCTCTGTCCTTCCCTGCAACAACCCATGCACAGCTGGACACAGCTTCCCACTTTCTTCTCTACTAACAGTTTCTGAAATAAGCATACAAAACCCCCTTTTGTCTTTGAAGGATTTTTCTCCCAGCTGGTAAATATAAAATAAATACATAAACAAATAAATAAAATAAAATAAAAATGGGGCTTACAAAATAAAGCAAGTAAATGGGGGAGGTTACAGTTTCATGGGAAACAATTTTGAAATACAGCAGTTCTCTCTGGACTTCATTAAATTAAAAATTAGGCCAGGTTTGCTCCTACTCAGAATATGATCTATTCTAGAAGCATTTCTTTAGTTTAGAACATGATCTATTCTAGATGAGCCCTACACAAAATCTTCTCTTGGTTACTCTGCAGGCTTCCTCATCTTAATAACCTTCCCTAAAGAAACCACCTTCGCTGTGACTTGGCCTCTTCCCTCAGTCAAGTCAGCAGAAGCTCGGAGAGGATAGGGTGAGTTGTTTAATTACATAATTACTCAGGCTTCCCCACTGGGTAGTCACATCAACTCCAGACTAGCGTCTCTTTTATCTTAAGGTCCCCTTCTGTCTTACAGAGAGGAAAAGTCCATTTAGGCCATTTCCTGGCAAAGTCATGTATATACACACTACTCTCGATAGCTCTAATTCACGGCTCTCCCCTAAGTCTGAATAGAGGCTACATGTCCCACCTTGAAAAGCTCTGGCTCCTTGGAAATTGCTTTTAAAGTTACTTCAATCCAAGGTCATATTATTCATATTCCTACATTAGCAAATTGCACACACGTATGAGCAGGGGTTAAATACAGCAGATTTCTCAAGAACTCTTCTCAGTAATGGTGCTTCAGCAAATAATTTACTGCATGAAATGGAGGTTTATATAGCTCAGCTTTTTACCTAAATTACAAATAAGAAATAAACTTCTGTGTTAAATCTATAATGGGATAGGTAATATTCTGTAATGTTAAGAATGGAGTCCAACTGTCCTGACTCTATCTGGGTTGGCGTGGGGTCTCTCCAAGCCTCAGTTTCTTCCCTGCCTCACAGAAGTGCTGTCAGGACTGAGACCAGCATGTATAGCATCTGAGAGAGTCTCTGGCACATAAAAAGGTTTAAAAAAACATCAGTTTATGTTCTAACGTGCCCCAAATTTAGTTGGGAAAATGTGACTCGTAAGGCCATTCAGCATGTTAAGAAGCATCATATTAACAGAGTACTGGATTACAGAATAGGTAGAAGGAGATCTCCTTCAGATTTATTGGCTTTAAGTTGAAAATAATACACCAGGTATTGTGTAGTTACACAATGCTACTGATTTATAAACAGTTCAACTATACATAAATATGCAGTAAAATAAAACTACAATAATAGTATGAAAAATTTAATACACAAAGATGTCCAAAGCAACTAAATATGATGCTTTGGACCGTGCCTTCCCCAGTAGAAAAGTCCTAGAGGGTTAAAAAAAGAGACACCAATACCTCACGGAGCCATTTACATGACTGAATTGATGAGCTCAGGTCCCTACCCATCTCTTGGAATCCATTTTTATAACCCATCAATATAAAATATCTCAGAGGCATACTTTGAAATGGAAGGAAATTTGGACCTCAATTGCCTGTAAGGCACCATTTAATCATGAAAACCACGCACAGAATAATCTGCACAGCGAAAATTCTACCTTCATTCCATTCAAAAGGAATGAAGAAGCCCAAAAAACGAAATCCATGATTGGGTTGTTATACTTTTTCAAAATGGACTTATATTTCCTCCTAACACTTCCCTTTAGACCCAAGTGCTATAAAATAAAGACATGAACGACTTGTCATAAAGGAAAGATAAGTGGTCATGGCTGGTTTCTGGACATTAATATCATGCTCACATCACAAAATATCACTCAAGCCCAATATCCCCTACATCCTAGCTTGGGTAGGTTGTGCACTTCTTTAATTGACTGCATCATTTAAAAGTGCTTTTAGGTCAGGGGCTATTAACAAAGAGAGCTTTATAATTGAGAACTAATTGTAGGTCTTCCTTATCAAAGGGAATAGAACATGAAAACCATTAGGACTGGCTTACAGGCTGGCAGATAACACACAGAAGCAGCTGTTTGTAAGTTAGGAAATATTAGAGTATTGTCACTTATACTCTGTTAAAAGGAGAAAGGAATACTCTGTCTTCCACAGCAGTAAAGAGAGGAAAAAAGAAACTAGATCTTCAGGTCACCTTGCTTTCTAACACGGATTTCAGCATCACCACTGCCAAAGGCCACTCCACCTTCTCCTTGCAATCTGGTTTTTGTGGCCAACACGGAAATGTCATTGTGCTTGGCTTTTTAGGGTAAGCCTGATCTCAGGAAGCTGGAACAGTTCAGGTGACTCCAGGACAAGCCCTGCTCACTTAAATGGTTCCCACTGATTCCCAGCAAGGTTATCAATGTCTCCCTTCATATTTCCTTTCATGGCTCGCTGAGATACACAATTCTCTGCACTGATAATGAGCCAGGCTTAGACCAACCAAAGTATCTTAAACCTCCTATTCTCTCTCTCTCTCTTTTTTTTTTTTTTTCTGGTGCAGAACCAGCAAAAAGATCAACAGAGCCAAAACTTACATTTGTGTGCCTCTGCACAGAGAAGTCAGCTACAGTAGGGAGGAAAGGCAAGAGAGGAGACCTCAAGATGAATTTAAATCCAGGAGAAGCACTGATGTTTGCAATTCACTTGGAATAATGTGGACGCCTCGTCAGAAGCATCAGCAGAAGCACGTGTCCTGCACTTACGCTGACATCATCCATTCAGTTAGCGCAAGCTGAAGACAGGACCTGGGCATTCTACACGGGCACTCTTTGCTTCCCCTCTTGATAGTGGGAAGTAGCAAGGGGAGCCCAACACTTCTCCGTGACACAAGAAAGGCAGAAATAACAGTGATGAGATCGAAAATGCCTGCCAAAGCTGCTATTGAGGTATTTGTTGTCATCCATTTTAAATCATATATCCTTTCTAGTTGATATACAGTAGGCATGCTGAGCTCTTCAATTAAAAAACAAACAGGGCAGCTGGGTGGCTCAGGTGGTTGGAGCACTGGGCTTCTAACACTGGGGTCGTCGGTTCGATTCCCACATGGGCCAATGAGCTGTGTCCTCCACAACTACACTGAAGCTTGACTTGGAGTTGGGAGGAGGGAGGAACAAACAAACAAAAAAATTGAACATCCTGTAGATGTTGGTCCAGGGTTCAAAGCACAGAACTAAAGCATTAAAATTGATTTAAAAAAAAATCATACAAAAAATGGGAAGCTATTATGGCTGGTTCTCTCCAAGCATAAATGCTGATGAGTACTCCCACTCTGCATGAAAGCTCAGCAGGTCCCCAAATCAAGACACGGAGGACATGTCAGCATCTGGGTTGATAGAAGTATCTGGGCCAAGCAAGTGAAATGAAGCAGAGGGCTGGGCAGAGGTTTAGCCAGGGTGGGAACAGGAGGGGTTGGAGGACACATACAAAAACAAATGAGAAGAAGGGCTGCTGGAATCTTTCTGGGAACTATAACCGGCAGAAGAAAAGTAATTAGGTTGAGGTTGGCTCTTAAAAGTCACAGGAAAGGTAAGCAAAATGGCAGTTGGGCCATGGCTGGATAAGGGCTGGGATTGTTCCCAAGGCGCATCGAGAAATGCCAACAAAAGGTTCACTGCCAATGGCTGCTTTTTAACAAGATACCTCGAGGATTCCCTTGACAGTTTTATCTCTCTGGACCCATCCTGTTGTAAGTAAGTAACCTGGTCTAAGAGAAAGAGGAAATCCTGGACTGGAGCAGGAGGGGTTGGAATTTCTTTGGTTCTTTAGAACAGAAATACTCTACGTCGAATTCATGTTGGGGGTGGGGTAGGGCAAGCAGCATGAAGAGCCAAGGACGCTTCATGGGAACCCAGTGAGAGCTGCAACCCTGTATATTCAATATCCTTTGGCATAAGGGTCCCAATAACCACCAACTCCTCACCCCTGATCTAATACACATGAAGCTAGTCAAGGCTTTGGTGGCGTAGAGAGTGACGGATTTAAGACTATACTAGCTCAGGTCAGTGGATTGGTTGTTGGGCTTCTGGTTCTACTGTTTGGGAGCTACTCTTTCATTCAACGAGATAGTAGAAGTTCTGTTGCAAAAGTCGAGATTCCATTCTGGCATGGATTCTTCCAAATACTATGTTTTCCAAGGATCTAAAAGATGAGGGCACAGATTCTCTGGGAGGTGTGATGCAGAGTTTGGAGAAGCAGTTTCACCCTATAAACATTTATAAGGCACTGAACTAGGGGATGCAAAGATGATTAATTTATACGCATGAGGTCCTTGAGGATAGGACCTCAGAATCCTTAAAAGCTGTCAACCTGATTGGTAAGTGCCACGACAGAATTATGTAGAGTATAGTGAGGTCACAAAGGAAAGATGGTCCACTTCTACCAACCGCAGCTCAGTCTTCAAGGATAGGTAGGACGAAGAGGTGAGAAAGGATGCATGTTATAAGACACATAGTAGGCAATCTCGATAAAGAGAGCAGCTCACAAAATGCTCCCCTGGTAGTTTAATGCCCCATATAAAGGGGAGCATCGGATTGCTAATCAAACACCTCCAGACCTGTTGTTTTAGTCCAAGTTTTAGCAGGCAGAAGGAAGAGGACTTGTGACTCTATTTAAACTTATGAGATGGGCCAGGGGGAGAAAGGGCAGTGGCTGGAAAGTGCCTTCAGGAAAACCCTAGAACACGTGGGAGAGGGTATCCTGGTCCTGGGAAGGGGCTTGTTTCCTTGATGGCGTATGCCACTGAGGTTCCACTCAGAGCAGGACAGAAACCAACGTCCTTAGTAAGAAAACAGTCTGTGGAATCTGGAGGAGGCAGAATAAAGCTTGACTTGAGTATGGATGGCCTCTGTGGCTATGAGAACTTTCCAACAGGATGGGGAGCGCTGGGCCAGACCTTGGGTTAAGGGAGTGAGGCCCTGGCCCTGGGCACAAAATGTAAGGAAGCACCAAAACACTCAGTCATCAGGATAAATACTATTTTAATGCCACATCTTTTAAAACTCAAAATTAATACAGAAATTTCATGATGAACAAAATATTAAAATTTTAAATGAAGACAGGATCTGGCCCTGCGCTTGTGTGACTTGGCCTCACTTGCTTCACCCTAGTCCCGGGCCTGGGGGAGTGAACCCCTTGGTCCCAGGCCCAGAGGAGTGATCCCTGGGTGATCTGACAGGGAAGATGGCGTGGTAAGTCAGAGAGCCCGGCAGCTCAGCCATGACATCCAAAGTGGTAGAGGCCTCAAGTCTCTGGGCATTGGCATGGGGTGAAAAGCAACCTCATTGCAGGTTAATATAGATCTATATGAGGGCGTCCAGACCCACAGCCACCAGAATTCGGAGTTTCAAATCCATTGGTGAAGACAGCCGACAGGGCATTCTGGCCCAGATGCCAGCAGAGGGACTGGGCACTCCCAACCGAGGCTCACAAGCAGAAGAACACTGTAGGAGTCCATTAGATTGAGGGGAGGCAGAACATTGCCTGGGGATGTGCCAGCAGCTCCAGAATGATTTGGAAGATGCACTAATTACAAACAACAATGGTACCGAAAGGTCCACAGAAGAGGCATAAGCTCTTTTCCTTTTAACAAACAGGGTCGAATAAAATATAAGCTCTTCAACATTTCAGAGAGAAAAATCATATCAGACAGATCTAGATATCATCATAACCAAGCCATCATGAGGACACCAGGGCATGGACAGGGATAGCCAATGCATCAATTTGCAAGAAGCTAAACATTATAGAACTTGTGGGCTTCAGCCAGGAACTCTTGCCAGACAAGGTTGGTGAAAGCCTCACAAAACACAGGAATCAGCCCTGAAAGTTCATAGCAAAAACCACAACAGTCCTGAAAATTCTATAAATTACCAGGTTATTTTGATTATATCACTTGATTTTCAAAACCACTGGAAAAAGGTGGTGAGAAGGTAAAGAAGAAGGATGTCAGAGAACAGAAAACATCTTGTTATTTACTTCTTGGTCAGGCTTCCAGGTCTTATTTATTTCTTGGTCAGAAAACTAGTGGCTAACAACCATGGAGTCAGGGGCTAGGAATGGTTACTTGACTTGGTCAGAAATATTTTACCATGTCTGTGACTACTATGGAGCATCCCAAGCTGCCTTTGGCTTATAAAACAAGGAGGATACAGAAATGGTACCCCCAATCTAAGGGAAAGCCTGAGCTATTGATGACGTCTTTCTTGAATGTAGGGACACTGCAATGGCCCAGTAATTCACAGGTTTTATTCAACCCTGTGAAGATGTATAAGAGAAGAAAAGGGGAAAGAGAAGCAAAGACAATGAGGGTACAGGCTCCTTAGAGAGGAAGATAAGGACTCTTAAAACTCACTCCCCAAACCTAAAGCAATATTAATGGCAGGAAAGTGGAAAGATTTTCACAAAACCATATACTAACAAATTCAGGAAATATTACACAGGACAAGTTCCCTGGACCTTCCTCCAACCCTGACATTAAAGCTCGTTGGGACCGCTGCGTGAATTCCTCCACCTGTTGCAAAAGCAGCTCATTGCTTCAACAAGGACAGTGGGCAATTACTCAGTGAGAGAGTCCGGGCCAGCAATAAGCAACGCTGGACCAGTCTTTACTTGCATCTAAAATGTCCTATCATGGGTTTCTCCCCATAGTGTCCAATGCATGACTGAATCTAGTCACTAAAATCATTCACATAACATCTGGACTTTAGATTGTACAAGCAGTCCTCAGAGCAATCCATGATGAAAGACAAGAAAAGATACTACAACCATATAGGTTTCTCACAGTTTCAACTTTCTTCTTATTTGAGCTATCATTACTAATAGACAGAACTGATCAAAACAATATCAGTAATTATTTATCAGAACGTTAATGTATTTATAGCATGAAAAGCAGTCAATCAATGGCAAAAGAAAAAAATAAGAAATACAGCACAGTAAAAACATTTGTAATTTGAATTATTCCCTATAGCCCTTTTCAAAACCTGCAACAACAACAAAATCTGTAAATAATCACTTGTGGTGATTATGTAACAGAAATGGAAACAATCTGAATACAAAATCAGGAGAATACAAGTTTAGGAGTCTGGTTTCTTTCTCATA
The DNA here is from genome assembly GCF_057876585.1 of Rhinolophus sinicus. NCBI lineage: Eukaryota > Metazoa > Chordata > Mammalia > Chiroptera > Rhinolophidae > Rhinolophus > Rhinolophus sinicus. The sequence goes on from NC_142502.1 coordinate 23,993,472, forward strand.
GACTAAATATAATCGAAGAAAAATATTTAAAAGAATTAACATATCCACATTATTTCTCATGAGCAGAGAAATATTTACAGTGACTCGATTTCTTTGAGCAGGTGCTCAAACCATAAGAAGATGGCATGTTAAACATAATGACTGGACAGAGTAAGTGCTCTCAGGGTTTAAAAGTGCCTGGAAGATGAACCAAAGGATTAAACGAAGACTAATTCACAACAAAGGGGGAAAAACCCCTATAGTATATCTCCTCATTATATCACATCCCAGATAATAAAGTAAAATAGTAAATCAGAGCATTATTGAATCGATGGCTCTTTCTAATTGTAATTATGGCTCATTCCTGTACCATAAAAGAGGCTTTAAAAGGGTCCCAACTATTGCAAATCATGGTCAAACTGAAACTCCTTATATGGATAACATTCTACAATAAATTTTCACTTGCTACCTCATAACAGTGTTTTCCAGCTATGTGTGTCTTCATTCTTCTCCTTCAGAATACAAAATCTGTGTGCAATGCTCACATCTGCGATGTCTTATTCATACAGCTCCATTCTCTGTATAAAAATGCTGGACTGACCTCACTGCACACCTGGAATTCGATAATGCACATTCCTTCACTTACAAGGATAGCATCATCCGCGCTTTATCATAGAATAAAAGCTCCGAATTACATTTCTAATAATGGTGAAGATACGTAATGACACCTATATATACTCATCCACAGCTCCTCATCCAGCGTCTTTCTCACCAATTTTGTGACTATCCTATGGGTTGTACAAGATGGCTAGCTGTCCCTGAGGTAAATCTCAAGGCCATGGAAAGCTAACTTTCTAAACATATATCCTTAGGCCCATTAACACTATTTTTTCCTAGTCATCTGGCCACACACACCCCCCCCAAGAGTTAGAAAATACCAGTTGTCTTTTGATGGACATTTCCAACTCACAGACCAGCAGCCTCTATGGTATCACTGTCTTGCCCTAATACTAAAGGAAGACCTTTTACCACAGACCCAGAACCACAGAGAACCTTGTTGGAGGTTCAACAGCCCTTAGGACTGGAAAACAACATATAGAGCAATGTCATTAAACATGTTTGCATATACAGATACTAAGAACATTTTTAAATTCTGTTTTTCACACATTTTAAATTGATATTTAAATTCTCATGATAATTGCAATTAATTGCAAAGGCTATAATTTTAGCATATTGGAATTATTAAAATTTTTCATTAAAACATGTATCAGTCATTTAAATGTAGCTAATGAAATCTAAATACCTCTCCAGGATGCAAACCACCTTTATCCATCAAATATACGTGAACAAATTCCCCTTTAACAGTAAAGAAGGCTGCATTGTTCTCTTTTCTCCTTAAACTCGTATTTCCATTCCACTTCCCCACAGAATTTTCTCTCCATGTTACATGTTTTAATGCTTAAGAGGCTTTTATTAATCTGTGTATTATATTTCTTTGTAACATAGTATGTATTAAGTGATTTTTAAAAATTTTCCTATGGCCATAAGGTTTAGAAGTATTCAATTTTCTTCTGGTTTGAGTTATAATTACTAAAGACCATAACTGATCCAAGCAACATTAATAACTACTTATAAGAAAGTTAACATGGAAAGTACAATTTTATTGGAAATGCATGGCTAAAGAAATGGACAGAATTAGTTTATTGTTCTCCTGAATTTGTTCATACACCTATAGATGAATACTCCCTCTTGCTATAACAAGGTAGGATTTACCACCAATCCCATACCATTTTTTTCACCTTTATAGATGTAAACAGTAAGAAACCTTGTTTACATAAATAAGAAGAGAATGCAGAAAACTTATCAAACAAATCTTTTGGTCTATTAACTTGTAACCAGATTAAGTCCTACTTCAATTTTGCTGAAAGCCAAGAAGTAGAAAGTAACCTGCAAAATCCATTTGGAAGCAAATCAGTTTTAAGAAAGGGTACTTATAGGAGTGGGGGACCAGGAAACTGTCTCCCTTAAACTATCCATGCCTTTGTCTCTCTTGGGGAGTCTTCACCTTCTCCTTTGGGCATGAACACACCAGCTGGCACTCACCGCCTCTAGGCAAGAACGTTGCTGCCAGAATTCTGTCCATTTAGAAGTGTTATGCTCACAAAAGTACACTCGGTTTGATTAGCACATGAATTCCCTTACAATATATCAGCCCGTAGCAGATACTACATGAGAAGTAATAATTTTTTTTAAAAAGACCAAAAGTTAATTCTTGTTCAATCTAGTTGAAAAGAGAGAAAATACCCAATAAATCATCGTGTCTTGACAGTATAGAAATTACATCCAACAAGAGACTGTAAATTCAGTATTTTTAATAATCTCAAAGAAGCTCTGGAAACAATCCAAATGTCTAATAATAAAAAAGCTGTTACACAAATTATGTTACAGCAGCCATATAATGGAAGAACATGTAACATTTTAATTTGAAGAACATATATTGACATTAGAAAATGTTCTTCCTATGGTGTTGACACAAAAACAAGGAGGAAACAAACTTGTAAATAAAATTTTACATTAATTTATAAAGATATGTGTGTGTGGAAAAAAAAGAAGCCTGTTAAGAAAATCTATTAACTGTTTTCAGTGGTTTTCCTTAGGTGGTGTAATTATGAACTACTTTCTTATTTGTTTTTTCCAAATTTTCCACAAAGGGCATGTATTTCTCTCATAATGGAAGGAATAAAAGGATGAGGGAAGTGAGAAAAGTGGGGAAATAGGTTCATTCACTGTCTCAGGGCAGGGCTGCTACATGTGGCTACAGAGTGTGTGTGATGGTGTCCAGCTGAGGGGCCCGTGGGAGCTTGAAGCCACCCCACATGGTGGAGGGCCGCATCCTCCTGGGGGGGGCCGCACTGTCTAATCTGGAGTAGAAGACACTGTCCAATGCCCATATCCTCACTTAGGTTATAGTCATTTCTCTCCTTGACTATTATCCTTTCACCCCGACCTCCACAGCGCGTTCCTTTGGCTCACTGACCACTCACTCCACAGACAGGTAGAAAGCAGTGCAATCATGTTCCTGTTATGCCAACCTCATGAAATACCCCAGTTCATGGATGCATAAAAGCCGACGGTCAGCAGGTATTATGCTATAAACCAATGAGATTATCTGGGATTTCTGGAAAACACAATGGGCAATGTTTACTTCCATTATATTATACAACTCCAGTCTCCTTACCTCAGCAAGTGTGGAGGGACCTTGACAATGGTATCCACGCCACCCAGGGTTTCTGCAAAAGGAAAATCAAAGTTAAAAATAAATCTGTACAAAATGAGAATCTGCATTGTCTAGAACTTCACTGTTAGTTTCTTTTTTCCTTAGAAGTGTCTATCATTATAAAGTAGTCAATTCTCAATTCTCTGTATGCAAATCATTCATACTTAAAAATCCTTCTCCTTTGGTAGCCTCGAGACCTCCCTGGGGACGGTTAAAAATCAGGACACATTTCCCGATAGAGACACAGAATGAATAGTTAAATCCCTAGCCTGAACCAGAATGCCAATTTAACCTAGTTACAACTGATTAAAATACTATATTCTTCAAATAGAAATAGAGGAAGGAAAGTTGTTTCCTTGAAACTACAGTTTCAATACCTTAAATGATAACTTACCTGTGAGAGACTCTCAAGTTCACAAAGCGCTTCATGCTCCATCTCATTATTCTTGAACACATTTATGCCATGGTAGATTAAACTTTTTTTTAAATTAAATTTATTGGGGTGACAATTGTTAGTAAAATTACATAGATGTCAGGTGTACAATTCTGTATTACATCATCTATAAATCCCATTGTGTGTTCATCACCCAGAGTCAGTTCTCCTTCCATCACCATATATTTGATCCCCCTTACCTTCATCTCCCACCCCCCAACCCCCACCCCCCTTAAAATCACACTATAATTAGAAACACTGATGGAAGGCTCATCCCCAAATCTCATTAATTCAGTCTGGATGTTCAGTGCTTCACCACTGTTGTGGATTACACACACAACTGCTGCCTCCAATCGTAGAGACAATGAAAAGGTCACTATCCTCTTCCAAGAAAAACCAAGAACAGAAAACTGTTCTAATTTAATAGCTCCAGTTTATCTTCAGTTTTTCAGCTCAAACTGTGTTGACTCCTCTCTTCACTGCTTAGTCAACAAGCCCTGTCAATTTGAGCCATTTTCATCAGGGAAAGAGAAGCATCTCTCCCCACTCTGCCAAGACAGCAGAGGGAACAATGGACAGCAAATGTATCCCTGAGACACAGGAGTAAGAACAGGCCAAAAATGATGATGATGGGATCTGGGCCTGTTGTGGCCAATGGGACAAAACACTGGTATAAGCCAGGCAATCCGTGAAACAGAAAGAGGGAATCAGTAGGGTCAGTGGTGCAGATGCCACAAGGCCATGGGAGGAAGTGGAAGGACTGAGGTCAGTCCTTAAGATAAGACAGAATAATAAGGAAACAAAGACCTGAGCTTCAGGGACACAGAGCAGCTCAAAGGCCACGCAGGTCAGCATGGCAGGGCCTGTGTCCAGGACAACTTGCTGCTGCTCCTCAAGGGGAGGTTCTAATACCCAACAACCAGGTTGTCATAGTTTTCCTCATCAGACAGAAGAGTTTATATTCCACTCAGGATGTGCAACAGTGCCCATCTCTACAAATGCTAAGAAAGAGCTAGAGGGGAAAAGAGAAAAGGAAGTCACGGAGCGGCCATATGAGCCCTAACCATTCATGTAGAGATGTTGAGTAAGTAGCTGCATTGGGGTTTGAATGCCAGTGCACAGGTGTGGACTGGTGAGTAACTGTGGGCATCACAGTCTCAGAAGCGGAACTGAAGCTGTGGGTACGGATGTGTTCAACTCCAGTGGGGTTGGGGGAAGAGAAGAGGGCTCAGGGCTAACTCCTGTGAAACTTGAACATTTAGGTTCGGGAGAGGAGTGGGAGCTGGCAAAGGGGACAGAGCAGCTCACAAGGCATTACAAAAATTGGCCGGGCGTGGTCATGGAGGCCGAGTAAAGCAGGAGTCCAGTATATTCAGCGATGGCCAAGAGGACCTGTATGACGGGTGTGACACAGTGTGCGAGACTGAGGTCTGTGTGTTTATTCTTCACTGAGAGTTGCTGGAATGATGGAGGGAAAAGTCGGATCCCAGGAGTTGAAGAGGGAGTAGACAGTGAGAGTGTGGACTCAATCACTACAGATACTGCAGTGATCACTACAGACTTTAAGAAGTCTGGCTGTGAGGGTAAGAGGAGCTGTAGCTGGCAGGAAACGTGGGCGGGAAGGTAGAGGGAAGGATGGTGGTTGGACAGACCATCTTTCTTCCACTAATTGGTGTCCTAGTCTCTATTTTTCTTTCTCCTCTCCTCCATTTTCCAAATTCATTCTACGCGAGTCCCCTGACATATGTAAAACACTAAACGTTTCTAAAATGAGGGCATGGTCCCTTCCAGTTCTAATGTTCTGTCCTTCTATTTCATGCCATTCCCAGCTCACAAGCTTCTAGGATTGCCAGTTCTCAAAGGAGAATGCCAGTCTTTCAGGCTTGCCACAGGCTGACCGCTCCTTTATTCTTTTCTATTCTCTAGTCAGACCATTTCTTCAATGGCAATCAACCCGGTCTTCTATTATATTAAAAGAAGACTGAGTCTTATGTTAATTTTTGCTCCAAAAGATGCATTAGAGCTGATGGTCCGGCTAGGTCTCCTTTTCGGGGAAACATGGTAGCTAAAAATAGAGGAGAGATGCATATATATTTCTTGCGAGTTATTAGGCCACTATTAAGAAAACCTATTTTCAGAGAAGTATCAATAACAAAGTAGAAGATAGTGCTACAGTTAAAATACAAATGGCAATCCACCGTATATGATATCACCGTTTGCAGAAGGGAAATACTCCAAAATGTAATTAGTGTGTTAGCTCTGGGTGGTGAGATTACAGGTGATTTTAATTTTGTCTTTATACTGTTCAAATATATTTCAGCATTCTAAAATGAACATATGTAAGTTTTACAAATAGAAAAAATGAACATCACTTAAAACTGAAACAAGTCATTAATGCGTTGATCCATTTATTGAACATCTGCTTCTCATGTTCTAGATGGAGACGCCACAAAGATGCATAAGGGACAGTCCCTGTGCTCAAGAAGCTCACATCTATACAGTCACCATTTTTTATTTTGGTTGACAGGCACCCACTATCCCCCCTTCTGAAGCAGCACCCTAATTCTGTTTTGAGGAAATCATCCTTCCCTGAGCCTGGAATTTCAGTGGGCCTTGTAGCCTAGGCTAAGCCAGTTAGCCCATTCCAGTCCTTAGCTGGAGGCCTGGTTCAAGGACACACACACAACCCACTGGAACAAAGAGAGAACGAGTGACTAGAGGAGCCACACTCTCGAGATGATCCCATGATGGGCTAAGGGAGAGATGACCCCTCTCCTATTATGGTTATAATGGGAGATGACTCCTCTCTCCTGTGAAGGTCTGAATGTCATGGTGACTGTTCTACCTTATAATGGTCCGAGAGAGAGATGACCCCTTTCTCCTGTGATGACCTAGGTGTGAAGATGACCGCTCTCTCCTATGATGGTTATAGTGGGAGATGACTCCTCTTTCCTGTGAGGGTCTAAATGTCATGGTGACTGTTCTCCCTTATAATGGTCCAAGAGAGAGATGACCCCTTTCTCCTGTGATGGCCTAGGTGTGAAGAAAACCCCTCTCTCCTCTGATGGTCTAAGGGGGAGAGGATACCTCTCTCCTGAGGTAGTCTAAGTATACTGATGCCCCTTTCTCATGAGATGGTCTAAATGTGATGATTCGTGAGCCCAAAGCTGTGGAGACTCATGCAGAGCATGTTAGTCACCCCCCAAAAAGCAGAGTAAGGTCCTTGAAACAGTGTCTAGTTCCTGAACCTAACTCAACCCACAGCTAGCCTTCCACGGGATACTGAGTTACTAAAGTGAATAAATTCTGTTTTGCTTAAGTCAGCTTGAATTCTTTCTTTCTTTTTTTTCTGTTTTTGGTTTCTTGAACTCAACATATTTCTCAATTATCCTGCCCCTAGAAGGGTAGCTGTACACACAACCAACTATAATTCAAAGTAGCAGGTGCTCTAGGAAAGTCATAAGGACAGGGTTCTGAACCCAGAGGACAAAATGCTTCAACTGAGGAGCTCAGGGAATGAATGATTCCTATACGACTTGGGTCTTCAGATTCTGGAAAGGGAATTCCTGGCAGAAGGACTAGCATGAGCAAAGGCCGAGAAACGTGCAGTGCACAGTGTGTTCCAGAAAGTGCTGCAGCTTCCTGTGGATTGTTGAACCCTTGGTGGAGAAGCGAGAAGAAAGAAGACTAGGGCTAGATTCTGCAGCGATTCTAATGAATTTACACTTTAATCTGTAAAGAAATTATGGGGGTTGAGGAGAGAAAAGTGTTTTATAGTAAAAAAACAAGTGATGGGACAGTGGAAGAAGGACTGGAGTAGGAAAGAGAACAGGAAATCATCTCCATGCCGTTATTATGCTGTATTCTCCCTTCAACATGTCCTTCTACCAAACTCCCACAGGGAGTAAGTATTTTATTCATCCATATACCTCAGTGCTCAGGACAGCGGTGGTCTTAATAAATGTCTGAGAAATAACTCAGTAAAGAAAAGCAGGAACCCACAGCTTACCCATTCTTCAAATAAAACCTATTTCAAAAGTCCCACCAGCTCACACCAATACCCCTCAACACCCCGACCCCACAGTCACCCCCTTTTCTTTGATCTTTTTTCCAGTTTACTCATTCTATTTGCACTGTTAATAACTATTTAATGCACTTACGGCTTCTCTCGATAACTAGAGAAAGAAATCACATCTACTCTTACAGTCAGGCTAGACTCTAGTCTCTAAACTTGGACAATCTACCTGTCTCAGCTCTGGACTTTAAGGACCTAAACTCAGCAACACTGCAGTTTAAGGTAAGATGATGAATATCAAAATTCAAGTATTAAAAACACTAGATTGGGGCGGCCGGATGGCTCAGTTGGTTAGAGCGCGAGCTCTTAACAACAAGGTTGCCAGTTCTACTCCCACATGGGATAGTGGGTTGCGCCCCCTGCAACTAAAGATTTGAAGGACAACTTGACTTGGAGCTGATGGGCTCTGGAAAAACAGACTGTTCCCAACATTCCTAAAAAAGAAAAAAAAGAAAAAAAAAAAGCCCCTAGATTATTCTTCTCCTTTTTATCTAAATCTGCTTAAATTACAGCAAAGTAATAATGAATACAAGGGAATAGTATGTTTAAAGCGCAGTCAGGCCCTGCTTTATTATGTTACCCAGCCATCTGTGACCTTTCATTAGAGGCATTTAGGATTCTAGTTCTGAATCACTCTGCTGAATGACAATAGCAAAGGAAAAACAGTACTATGGCTTTAAGAGCCTTGCTGCTCACTTATTTATCTGGTCCATTTTTCTTCAACAGTAAACAAATGGTCAAGTTTTGATTCTGCCTACAAGATAAACTTCCTCGGCAATAGTCTAGAAAATGTTGTGACGGTATGCAGATGTAAAAAACAAAAAACGTGACATTACTATGATTGTACACACACACACACACCTAAACATATGTGAGTTCAGACCTTCTAAATATTAAGTCATCTAAAATACCATAAGAAACCTGCAATGGAACTTCTCTACCTCTTTTCAGGCTGTACCACAGTATAGTGTCATGACAAACACTGATTGCTTTTTGGTTGAGAGAGAAAGGATTTCAATTTTAGGTTTTAATTGAGTGGCAACTGAGGAATCACATGCACACTTGGGCAAAGCCAGCGGCCCACAGAGATGCCCTAGCTTCTCCTTGGCCTTTCCTTTTTTTAAAGCATCACCATCACCCAAAGTATGCTCCTGATCTCTCTGCCTTCCCATTCTTGATTGCCCAAATTCTTGCCTGATTGCAATGTCTTTCTGTTTTCTCCGAGGTTGAGTTCTGCAACCTGAGTCTGATGGGAAACACAAATTTACTACATGGAACTCATTTCAATGCCTGTAGGGCTCACAAAACTCAAAGCCCACCTGTCTGAAGGGGCTGACCACAACGGAATTGCAGAGGTAACACAATCCCACCCGTCTTTTATTTTTCATGTACAATAACCATGAAAGCTAATACTTAAGCTGGCCTCTATCAGGAAAATCAAATTAAATAAGCCATTCCTTCCTGGTTACACTTGCCAATGTTTTGAGATCGGGGTTGATGGTCCAACTTCCCCCTTCTCCACTGGCGCTCCGGAATCAGGCCCTTGGATTCGCAGCGGCGAATCCTGTCTCACTGGGTGATGAGTGACCATCCTCCAAGGTGCTGGGGATCTGGAGTGGGCCCGCCCGGCGGGGAGGACAGTGGTTCCCCGCTAAGGTTTGTGATAGACCAGAAGGAAGGCGGACGGATGTCAACGGCTGAACCAGATTCTCACAGCGCACATCAATTCACGGAGGCAACTCTCGGAATTGCGCGAAATGCATCCATAACAGATGCTCAGCAAAAGCCCTCTACGCAGAGGGGCCGTTTCAGCCCCAGCCCGCGCGGCCCTCGGGCTGCAGCGAGCAGGGGCGCCAGCGCCCGACAGGCTGGCAGGTGCCCGGCGCCCCGCGCCCCGCGCCCCGTTCCTTGCGCTTACCCAGGGCCCAGGTGCAGCTCTCCTTGATGGCTTTGTACTTGCTCCCGGACGCTTCCTTCTGCAGCTTCTTCAGGATCTCTTCCATCTTGACCTACGCAGGAGCTCCGCCGCCGACAGCGAGAGGAGAGCGCGAGGCCCGACCCGGGATGTCGCCGCTGCTGCTGCTTGGCCCTGAGAGAGCTAGGCGGCCGCTGCGCCTGCCAGCATCCGGCCCCGGCGCGGCAGCTGATGAATCACGCCCTCTCCATGCCGGGGGCCACGTCAGTGCTGTCGCCCCGCCCCGTCCGCGCAGCGCCCCGCCCGCGGGGGTCAGGTGCGCTACGGGGATGGGGCCGGCTGAGGGCCGGAGGCTGTAGGGCGCGTCCCTGCCCCAGCCGTCACGGCAGGCCGCTGGTGCATCGAGGCTTCGCGGAAAGGTGGAGGCGGATGTCCTGAGTTGGCTCGCCCGCCAGGCGTTGGCAGAGCTCAGCCCGAAGGAGCTGCGGGAAGTAGGCGGGGAGGGGCCTCACTGCTGTCCGCCTGCGCCCCCCGCCCCTGCGCCAGGCTGGCGGAGTTGGGGAGCCGGAGCCCTTCGCGGACCCCCGGCTGCACCCGCTCATCCCCTTTTCCGTGGGTTCACTATTTAGTGAACAGCTCCTTTGGGCCACTCTTCGTGCCAGGTTCGGTGCCAGGCTCGGGCGCAACCTGTGAATAGATTGTGACTCTGCCCAACATGTGTGCAACACTATCGAGTGTGTGTGTGTGTGTGTGTGTGTGTGTGTGTGTGTGTGTGTGTGTGTTGATAGAAGTTAATATCTCCATTATCACAAGAGGGAACAAGCCCAGAGGCTAAATTACTTCCCTAACCAACAAGAGGTGGACACAAAATACATTGCTGAATCCAAAACCCTTAAACAACAAAAACACTCTCCTCCCTTCCCCCCCCCCCTTTCCCTATTGTCTTGTGCTGAATTGTTTCCTTCTGGGGGAAAAAAAAGTGGGTGAGGGGGTGGCACGCAGTGGCTCACCAAGCAGAGGGCTGACTTGGATGGGGGTAGGAGAGGGTGGACAATGAAAGCTTCCCCAATGAAGACCCCTTAGGCTGATCTTGGGAGGCAGATGTGGGTGGCCGAATGGGGGCGGCATTGTGAATCAGGGCCTCAAATCAGAGAAAGCACCCTGTTTCAGTAGCTTGGAGTTGTTGTGATGGAGGCCCTGGGATGCTTGTTGGAGGAAAGAGGGAGAGGAAACAACGAATTCCACTGGAAATCTCATTTTTTCCATGTTGGGAAAGCTGTGATCCGGAGCTAAGAAAGGATTTGAAGCATATTCGTTTTCCTTTAGAAACGTAACTGTAGCAGTAGCGAGGAAGATAAGTTACAGAGCCGTAGACTGGCAGCTGGGAGGGCAGTAAGAAGGTTCTGCAGTAACCTAGAAATAAGGTAAGCCAATGGTGGGGGAAAAGGAATAGAGGAAAATTTAGCAAGGGATATTTAGGAAGTAAAAGTAGTAGAATTTACTGACTAATTGGGTAGTAGCATATGGAATCACACACAGGTTTCTTGTTTGGGAAAGTGGGAAGATGATGGCCCACGCTCCAAGCTAAAAAACAGAGGGAGAGAAACGTTCGGAATCTGGGAGTATGTAAGTTCAGTTTTGAACATGTTTAGGTTGAAATGATAATGAGATATCCATAGGGTGTTTTACTTATGAGCAGGAACACAGGGCAGGGCTCTGTGATAGAAACGAGGATCAGAAAGCCGCCAGGTATCGAGAATTGATATCTAGAATTTGGCAAATATTGCAGGGTGCAGTGGATGGAATGGGAAAAGCAGGATGCCAGGGAGGGAGGTGGGTCCCTGTTACCCTCAAATGATGGGCAGAGTAGCAAGTGCTGGAAGAAGAGGCTGAGAAAGACCAATGAGAAACCCTGAGGTGTGGGAGGGTAGCCAGCAAAGGGGATGTCACTGGCGGGTGTGCAACAGATGGGGGGGGGGGTTGGTCGGGGGTGTTCTGACTGCTCCTTAAGCCCTCTTGGTACTGAGGAGGCAAAACTTGCAAAGTCCCATCCTCCAAAGAGCCTTCTATTCACCATGTACACACCCCATGAAGCCATCATTTGAAGAAAGGTTTCCAGGGCTGCTAAAAAAAAGTTCAAAAACATTGTAGTAGATAAGGTAATAATGTTAGACTACATTGTTAACTATTTGGAAAATATATATTCAGATCACAACTTTATACCTTATAGAAAAATAAATTATAAATGTGTTAAAGAGTTAAATTTAATAATTGAATCTAAAAGGTTTAGAAGAAAATGTAAGTGAATATACTTATCATAATGCATTAAGATTATTTCTAACAAAACAGCTAAAGCAGAAACTGAAAACAGGAAAGGTAAATAGATTTGACTATTTCAATATCTGTAATCTTTATGTCAAAAGTTTGATAAAAAATTAAAAAGCAAATGACACTTTGAAGGGTGGATTGAAGGAGGAAAGAGAGTAAATTACATTTCAATTTCATGTGAGTTTATATTTTTTACTCTTTTAAGAGTATTTATTATCTCTTAATTAAAAACAAATTTACTTAAGATATAAACTAGAAAAACCATAACCATTTCAGAGATAAAAAATTTGATACATGCATAGATTAAAAAACTGAAACAAAAGTTTTATTTACAAAACAATACTGTGAAAAAAAGTTACTATTATGATTTTATTCATTGTTGCAGGTACGCTTGCCTGGTCTTAAATTCTTTCCAGGCTGGAGACATGAGAACAATGCTACATGCACAACCCAAGTGCTTTGTGCTTTGATGTCTATTTCTTCCCACTGTTTTTAGTTATGTTGGTTAAAACTTCTTTTTCACACAAATAAGTTGCTGAAGATGCTATTAATAACAAGATACTACTGTACTTAGCAACTGAAATTGCAAATTTTATCAACTTCTTCTTTAATCTTAATCTAAAATGGTTATAAACTTATAATAATTTTTTAATGTATTTTAATAACAAAGCATTAATATCCATTTTTTCTTCGAGCATCAACTTTAATTCATATGTGGATTTAGGATTTTGAAAAACAATGGATCTTATATTCAAATGGTTTTCCTTGATATTTCAAATTTCTTTTTTGGAAATGTTGGAGGTTTAAACAGACTTGCAATATCATTAATATCTTTAATTTTATTCCACTCAAAGTGTCTTCATTAAGAATGTTCTCTTCCGGTGTTGCAAAGTGTTAAGAACATGTAGTAACCATGGTGATTACTTAGAATATATTTTGTAACTGTTCCATATATTCAACATCTTGAAATGTATTGTTACTCTTTCTCAATAGATCCAAATTCAGTTAATTCAATATATATATATTTTTTAAATGAGTTATATATGCCAATTTTGTTGCTGAAATATCATCTCAGAAATGTTTGTTAAATGAGATTGCTATTAAACAGAAAAATGTGAATCCCAATCTTGAGGTCATAAGGCTTAGTTGTATTTTCCTCATAACAACCAATAACTCCAAGATAGTATAATGTATATATGTGTTGGACCATGGAAAGGTTAAGCTGCTTTAACAAAGACCCAACAATATTGTTGTATAAAGAACATAGACTTACATTTCTCACTTAAATTGAGTCCTGAGTCAGTGGTCTGTGTTGGTACAGCACTTCCAGGAGGTCATTCACGGACCATGTCCCCTACATCTATCTTACTGCTCCATCATCCCTTAGGGAGTTGTTTTAGTTGCGTAATCAAAGACGGGTCCTTGGCAGGCTGTGTTCCAGCTCATAGGAAGAGGAAGAGAGAGTAGATATTTGGGCCCAGGCCTCAGATGTAGAAGTCACACCCTTCTCTTATTCCATTGGTGAAGACAGTTGCAGAGACACACTCGGGTACAATGGAGTCCATCTGAGCCCCCAGGGCCCCACCACAGCTCTGTTCCTGTGGCAGAGGGAGGAGGATTTGGTGAGTGACCACTGATCTTTGCCACAGCTCTAATTTCTGAATAAAACATATCAAAAAGTAAAGGTTCTCTTAATGAAATTAAACAACTATCACTAGTTTTATTTTGAAGTTCAAGAGATTCAGTAGAATTCTTAGGATACCAAATCTTTACAATGTGTGAAACAGTGATTCCAAATAGTATTATAGATGGTAGTTTCTAATATTTTAAATTACTCTGCTAAGTTTCCTGGTCATATTTACTTCCATATCACTTGAATTCCATTACAATTACCAGTTTCATTTATGTTTTTCAAATAATGTATTTTTCCAATTATACAAAGTTACTTAAACCAATTATGTCAGGTTAAATTTAAGCAACACAATAAATCCTTTATAAAAATCGTCTTGTCATATATATTTGACATAAACTGAAAGTGTTAGTAACTTATGAATAAATACTATAAATATTAGTGCTCTCATTAAGAGGAATTACACAACCCATGTCTGCTCATGTCTACCTAATAAGTATTAATTCTATTTTGTATCTTTTGTAGAACCAAAATTTGTTAAGAGATTGTGTTATCACTTAAAGCTATAGCTTTTAAATTTCTCAGCTGATTTATCATCAAGAATCATGTTCACCATATTCATATGTGCCGAGAATAATTTTTTCAGCAACGATGTTAGTAATTTTCTCTTTTGCCACACATATTTAACTAAATATGATAGTATTTTGTTATTAACCTACATGAAATAGTGGTCACATGTTTATGGGTTTTTTTTTTTCCTTTCTTTGAAAATATTTGAGGGCCTTATCAACAAGTTTGGCTTGCTGTTTTTGAAGTGTTTTTTTTTTTTTTTAAGTAAGATTTTAAATTTTCATTTGCAAGAATATCATTGCAAATAATACATTTTGAGTGGTTTTGAGCATTTTACAAGCTATTCTTAATCTTTATTTAAAAGGTTTGCATTTATGTTTTTCTTGGATAATAGCTCAAATTTTAAAATTTATTGATTAGAGAAACATTTTTCCCAATGTTGTCATTATTTACAGCTTCAGATCTACCAGTTCAACCAGAACATGCTTCTGTGTTTTTCACATCATCATTCTTAAGTCTTCTAATAATGAAATAAATTATTTTAAAGATAATTTATGGAAGATTGATTAAAATGTGCAGTTATTGCAAAGTCAAAAATGCCTAATGGTTATGCCTAATTCAAAACACATTGAAAGTTATTATTTTATAACCAAAATTTGATGGGAAATCTTGATGCCTTTGCCAACAGTGGATCACATTCTTCTAAACTTCACTCATAATTAACTGTAAATTACATTGGCATAAATTATACTCGAAAGCTTTAACTCTTTTGATTCAATTATGATCAAATCCAGAAAATCTAATGAGACACCTGTGAACAGCAGAGTGAATGGCAGGCTGGCTCCCAGCCAATGCATAGTTATTACATCCCCTTTTACCAGTTGTCCCTCTATTCTGTTGTCCCCAGTATTTGCTGCAATGTGGACAGCTCAGATTTAGAATATATGTGTTGCATTCTGATATCGTAGGTTCCACACTACTTCATTTCCAAAAAGAGTATGGGTAAAGACCTGAAATTCGAAAAACACCAGACCAGCAGGTGATTTGAGATTGAAGAGCCTTTCGGTGGGAAGTAGGTTTATACAGTGAAAGAAAGGAGATATAAAGGCAGAAATTGAAGAAGTAGTAGGCAGCAGGCCTAAAAAGTAAAACAAGTATCCTAAGGAGATGAGACAGATGGTATTTAGCATATAGATAGAGTCAATGTCCCAGTGAGGGGATGAAGGCTAATCTACAGACAAGCAGAGGAAGAAAGAAGACTGGGTTTTGATGGCTTCTACTTTGTTGATGTGGGGAGAGGAATTTGTGGGAGCTATGTCGGATGGCTTCTGTTTTCCTTGTGAAACAGGAAGACATTCGTCGAGTGTGAGAGAAGGAAAGAATAGATGGAAGACCAAAAATTTGGAAATGGGAAAGAGAGGTGAGTACGGTTACATAGATAGCTTTCTTGTAGTGTTGAGGGCCCAAGCAGTCCCTTGTTTATGAACATTTAGGAAGCAGTCCCAATTCAGCACCTTTCCAAATCTGGTAATAGCTAATGAATTTGCTATTAAGTTGACCCTTGAACTTCGAAGGGTGAGGTGCGCTGACTCCCGCACAGTGGAAAATCCACATGCAACTTTTGAACCCCCAAAACTTAAGTCGATCCTGGGTATCTGTAGGGGACTTGGTTCCAGGTCTTCCTCAGATACCAAAATCTGCAGATGCTCAAGTCACCTATGTAAAATGGCATAGATCACTGCACACAGTCAGCCTTCCGCATCCACTGACTCCCAACCACAGATCAAAAACACTACAGGTATTTACTGAAAAAAATTTCCATATATGTGGACCTGTGCAATTCAAACTCATGATGTTTGAGGGTCAACTGTACTTTAACCCTGACCTCCAAGGTTGACGATGCTAAATTCATATTTCCTGCTCAATTCTCCTTTCAAGCTTGTTTTAACTGATATTCAAATCATTGGTCTTTTCACTTACTCTGATGCCTAATTCCCAGTATACTAAAGAAACTTGTTTGCAATAATAAGTCTAACCCAAACATGCACCAGTATGATCTGGAAGTAAAATAAATGTAGTTTTGGATGAAATTCAGTTTTGCATTAAACTCAGCCTAGAAAAATAATATTTAATTTGAATAATATTTAAATAATATTTAAAATAATATTTCATTTGAATATGGTGGTCTTGAGCATTTAAAAAAGTAAATAATTATTTTTAATATATTTTAAGCAATTTGTGTAAAATACAGTATTAAAGGAAATTTTTTCCTTATTTAAGGAAAAATTTAAATAGCCCAAACTAGATAATATTACTAATTATTAACATTGAAAAATTCCTTTATTCACAGAACATTTCTCTATTTTAGTAATAATTAATATATACTTGAATATGATACAACTGGACTTTTGCTTTTGGCTATGTTATAGCAGCTTGTATTAGAACAACTGTCCTGCTGAAAACAATTATAAAACTGGATTTAAAAAATTAAAAACAATTACTTAAAGGCATCAAAAACAACCAAAGCAGCCAGGACCAGAAGGGCCAAGATCCTGGATGAAAGGGTAATGCACAGAAATGACCTAGATGTTCTCTGCTGTTTTTTCCCTTGGAGCATTTGCCAGCTTACAACATAGTGCATAGAGGCCAAGTTGAAATGGTGGCCTACAGATGTCAGAGTTCTCAAGGTTTGGGAAGACAAAAATTGGAGTTCCGAATTACTAAGGCAATTATAACTTGAATGAAGTTGTCAAGGAAAGGAAATCATATAGAGTTAAAGCTACATAAATTATACATAACGTTATAAACAATAAACAACCCCCAAAGGCTTGACACCTGTTGGTTAATAAAATTTTAATGAACAGCCTTTCTCATACCATGATATATCTATGTGTGTAGATGTGTATATATATGAGTATACGAGGTCTGACAATTACGTTCGCGAACTTGTTGCAATGATGTTGCTAATCATTTTTGATATCGGAGGGATTTTTCATTATGAATTTGTACCAACTGGACACTCAACTAAGTTTACTATTTGGAAATGCTGAAAAGGCTGCAAGAAAAAGTTAGATGACCTGAACTTTTCGCCAACAATTTATGGCTCTTGCGTCACAACAATGCACCTCACAGCACTGTCTGTGAGGGAGGTTTTAGCCAGTAAACAAATAACTGTATTGGAACTCCCTCTCTACTCATTCCCAATGACATCTTTCTTTATCCAAAGATAAAGGAAACATTGAAAGGAAGACATTTTGATGACATTCAGGACATCAAGGGTAATATGACGACAGCTCTGATGGCCATTCCAGAAAAAGAGTTCCAAAATTGCTTTGAAGGGTGGATTAGGCATTGGCATTGGTGCAAAGCTTCCAAAGGGGAGTACTTCAAAGGTGACCATAGTGATATTCAGCAATGAGGTATGTAGCACTTTTTCTGGGTGAGTTGGTGAACTTGTCCAACCTCCTATATCTGCATTTCAGCCATAAAAAAGAATGAAATTTTGCCTTTTGCAACAACATGGATAGACCTCAAGGCATTATTATGACATTATTATTATGCCAGGTGAAATGAGTAAGAGAAAGACAAATACTGTTTGATCTCTCTTACATGTGGAATCTAAAAAAAATAACTCATATTCATAGTTATAGAGAACAGATTGGTGGTTGCCAGAGGTGGGGGTTGGGAGGCGGGGAGAAATGGGTGAAAAAAAAATTTTTTAATTTTTAAAAGAAAATAAAAGGAATTTGTGAGATCATGTGATCAAATTAAAGGACACTATTTTCTCAAATTTAATTAGCTATACATATTGCTATAAAAACCCAAATCAAAAAGCAATCAGTCTTAAAACCCACAACACTTTTGACGATTCTTGTTGCTCCTTTATGTTGCTACCACTTAAAGGAAAATGTGGTGTTGTAGAAGTTTTCATTTACATGGTTAGTTACTCAAGAGCTTGAGTGAGAACCCTGACTTTTTGAACCAATGCTGTAACCTTGGGAAGCTCTATTATTGTCATCTCTCAAATATTTATTATACTTGGGGCCCAAAGTTTATATAAGTTCACCTGCGTGCAGTTGTCTTTCCTTCAACAATATGTTGGAGAGGAAATTTATTGCCACGTATAAAAATCAGAAAAATCCTTATGAAATTACATGTCGATTTCTTAGGTACGCCTGAAACCATCTTCACATAACCCTTTGCAAATTCAATTCTGAAAACTGTGACTTAGTTCATATTTGGAAAAACAAAAACAAACGATTAGAAGTTCCTCATACTTGATCTATTTTTCCTGTGAGTCACATAAAGATGTGTCAGAATGAGCTACTATAATAACGTCCTTACAAGAAGTTCAATCGACTGTGATTTAGTGAACCTTTCCATTCCATACATTGAAGAAAGTGTCTTTTGCGATCTTGGATGAAACACAGATATACTGTTTGCGAAGTTAAAGGAGACTTTACACTACTCCACACAGTACGCTTTGCGAAGTGCAGCGTTCTGTTGAGGTAATTAATGTACTATTTCAGATGGTGACTGCTACTGTTCTTGCCACGTGGGAGCCAGGCAGGGGTGGAAATCCCTGCTTCTGCAGTTTGTAGCGGCTGAGAGCTGCCACCCCCACACCCCAGCCTGCCACAGCAAAAGGAGCTCTTACAGGAGCCGAGCGGCTCCTTGCTCCAGGACTATTTTTGACAGCAATTTTCTCAGGCGCAGGCACCCAGTGCGGACGCGCCTAGCGCTGACTCTTTAAGCTTGCACTGGTGTGTGCAGACTGCATATTCCTCTCAATTCTTTCTCCAGGGACCTCTCCCCTCCTTGGCCCTTACACCCCATCTTCGCACCTCCGACTTCTCTCTGAATCGCCTCGGTGGGTAGGGTATGCCCCAGCACGTCCTTGGAGCTTTGTCCTCTAGAGACCCCTGCTAAAGAGACAGTTTGTTCCTGCCTCCCAAAATACGGGTTTCCGGGGGATGAGATGCTCCCTGCCTCGGGCTCCTTTCTCTACTGCTCTGTAGTAAGCAGTGAGGGCTTTGGGATCAAGCTATGTAGGAGAGGTCTTAAGTACAATTGACACCTAACTCCTTTGGGAGCTGAGGAAAGGAGAGAAGGAACCGTCTGGGTGTGTGTGTTGGGGGGGGGGGGGCGCTGTGTGTGTGTGTGTGTGTGTGGTTCGTTCCCAGGCTCCTGAGGACCCAACTTGAAAGGAGAATAACGCCCCCTGAGGCTTGCACTAAGAATACGGAATTTTGAATAATGAATGGAAGAGAGCTTTGTAACTACTTAGGGCAACAAATCCACTAAATACCTTAATTCTCATGTTTTACCAAACTTTGCTCTTCTGAGTGACATAAATCAGTCGAGCAAGTTGTAACCAAATCCCTGCTGACCTGTGAGGAGGTCTTGGGAATAAATGAGTTCAGGAGAACCGAGGCCCCTATTGGTTGAGAGGAGAGACCAGTGGGAAGCTGGAACTGGTAATGCCTATTTCACACAGTTATTGTGAAGATTAAATGAAATAATGTATAGGAACTACTTAGTAGAGTTGAATGCTTAATAAATGTTAGTTCCATTCTATTTTTTTCCTCTCAAACTCCAAAAATATATATGAAAAGGCCCAGTTGCCTTCTTGTTCAATGTATACTTCTTAGTTGATGTTTGAGAAACTACCAGCAAAACTCTGTAAGGGCACAGTGTTGCTGAGAAACATAATTCCACATTTCAGACGGTGACACTGTTTCCAAGTTGCCCCTATCTGTATGTGTTGGGAAGTGATGTTTGTTGACACCAGGTAGGCAAGCAAATCTCTTTGAGTAGGAACACTATGTAGTGTAGTCTCCGAAGGGTCCTTTAGGAACCACCTTTGAAAATAGTTCTTTTTCCACTAATGTATCTTATAGGCTGTAATGGGCTGCCTGGTGGCTCCCCATCCCCCATTGGCATCCACTGGAACTTGAGCATGTGACCTCATTCGGAAACAGGCTCTTGGCAGATGGGATTAGTTAAAATGAGGAATTCGGCTATGCCCTAAATCCAACGACTGGTGTGTTTTTAAGAGAAAATAGAGGGAAATTTGGAAATATAAACACATACAAGCGTGCACACACACACACACACACACACACACACACACACACACACATTTTACCAGGGAAGAAAGCATTGTGACAATGGGTGCAGAAATCAGAGCAGTGCAGCCACAAGCCTAGGGACGTTGAGCCTGCCAGCAGCCACCGGAAGCTAGAAAAAGGCAAGGAAGAAGTCTTCTCTCAGTCCTGCAGGTGGCCAGGCCAACAGCTTGATTTCAGACTCTCAGCCTCCAGAACTGTGAGAAAATTAATTTCTGTTATCTTAAGCCAGACAGTTGGTAGTGCTTTATTATGGCAGCCCTAGAAAATTAACAACATACATACTCAGATAGGAAGGGACTAGATGGAAATAATAGTCCACTCCTATGAGAGTTCTCAGATCTTTTTTTGACTTTCTGGCTTTCTTCTCATGGACTTCTCCCATTCCTAAGTCTCTGGAAAAGCCACTTTGCCTGGCTCCCATGAAAGAGTGACCAACTCATCCCTGTTTGCCCAGGACTTGGTTTTAGCCCCGTGTCGTGGGGATTCTTTCAGTCCTAGGCAAAGCAGGGTATTTGATGACTCTCCCTGAAAGGCCCTTCCTTGTGACATAGCAGATGGTTCCCTCCAGGCGGAAACTTTCCTGGAAGTGCTGTAGGTACTGAGGAACAGAGGGAAATTAATTCCTGTGAGATGTTTCCATTCCCCCTTCACAAGAATCACACAGAGTTCTTGGGAGATATACACACCTACTGATAATAACCATGTGGTCTGCTTTGTTCAGGACGTTTTCTGTTGGCCCACTTGGAAGATAAATTTTATATCCCTCTCCGTTACTACAGAAACATACTCGTATTCTATAGGTGTAGAGCCTAGAAAGTTGTGATTTTAATAAGCACCCAGGTGATAATTATTATTATTATTATCAAAGCATATGGTTAATATAGAATCTACTATATCACTATTTGACTTCTACGGGCAGAGCAATGATTTTTCCAAAAGCAAGGGACTTACACTTATCTGAACAGGAATAGTATGAATATCATGAGAGCATGGCTTTTGTTAGAGCTTAAATTCATTGTTCACAGAAAGATTTATTCTAGTACAGCAGGATTTATTATTATGATGATTATGCAAATCTGCAGAGCGTGTATATATATCCTCACATCATGTTCTCTTTTCTTCTAACAATTCCTTTCATCCCAAACCACAGAGTGAATGCAGCTGACACTGTGAGGTCAGCGCTACCATAAACATCATCCCTTAAATAATTCACAATGCCAACGATGCTATGGAATTTTCAATGTAGTCGTACCCCCGCATCGTAGTAGCTTTAGGAAATCTTTACTCCAGGAAACAAATTGTTCTGTCATGTATAACTAGTTCACTTTATAATTTGTGCCTGAATCATGAATAATAATGTCTTCTTAGCAGCATTTTTTAATGGAAGAAACAGATACGGGGATTTTAAATCATTTTTATGTTATATGTTTGTGAGCTCTTCTCCCGTCATTTATAATTAGTAGGCAGAGCAGATGGCAAAAGCTAAGCATCAGGTAATGTAATCATAAAACACACCCCTCCGCAAAAGCAGAGTTCTATATTGGAAACTTATTACATTTACTGAAGGATTCTTTTATTCCACTGGAATACATTACAAGAAATTATGACACTAGATAAAAAGTTATTTTCACATAAGGACGTTCAAAAGATTAAGATGCTACTGAAATGTAAGTTAAAGGAATTCATAAATGTTTCAGAAAAGTAGTGGAATTATTACTATAATTTGAGAAAGTCGGACTTTGCAATAAAGTGAAATTTATTACAAAGCCAAAATTATTTTTCACACTTATGACATATTTAGATAGAATTTTCATGCTAAGTCCAATAATTATGAAATGTAAATATTGCTTGAAGAAATGCTCGGAATTTTATGCTAACAAGGACTTAACTTTAGAAGAATTGTTTTTCTCTGTGAAAATGTTATGTTTTATAATTTCCTTCTAAGCTCTCAAGGTGTGCCAGTGTGACAAAATTTCTATAAGAAGTGAGGTAAGAGGAAGTTATTGTAAATAGGTATTCATGTTCCATTTGCTAATTCATTTATTCCTTCAGCAGATATCTATTGAGTGTCTGTCTGTGCCATTTCAGACCGCACAGTAAAGGTGAGCTTAGCAGGCCCTGGGTGTTTAAACCCTGCACATTCCAAAGAAAGGCTTTTGTTTAGGAGGACTGGCCCCTTGACCAGCTCCTGGGAGATCACCTCTGAGCCCTTAGGACACCCTGATAAGAGGGTTTCAGATCCCTGAGGCCTTCAGCCACGCTGTGTCAGATTGACCTCTGGAGGGAGGTGGGGGCAGGGGTTCTGGAAACTGAGCAGTAAGGTCAGTCACATGGGCCCTGAAAGCCTATGTGATTGACCCACAACCAAATCCCTGGACACCAAGGCGTGGAGCACTTCCCTGGTCGGCAATACTTCAAATGTGTTGTCACACATTGCTGCTGGGAGAATTGAGGGCATCTCTGTGTGACTCCTCTGGGAGGGGCACCTGGAAGCATGCACCTGGTTTCTCCTGGAATTCACTCATGCACCTTTCCCTTCGCTGATTTTGATCTGTGTCCTTTCTCTGTAATAAACCACGATCATGAATATAACAACTACTTGAACTCTGTGGTTCCTTCTAGCAAATCATCAAGTCTGAGTGTGTTAAGACCCTTAACACACACACCATGTTAGATGCAGTAAACAGGGTGATGTATTAAAGTGAGTGGTGTCCTTAGTTAAGATGGGGACTGGACTATGCCTGAAAGGCAAGAGTGTGCTGAACTTGTGAAGAGCTTGGGGAGGTGTGTTCTAGGCAGAGGGAACAGTAACTGCAAAGGCTTTGTGACAGTGAAGTGCATGGTGTGTTGGAGGGACAGCAAGGAGGCCAGGAGGGAGCCTGGTGAGGAGAGGCCATGTAGCACCAGATGGGGTTGGCAACATTAGCAAGGGCCAGATCAGAGAGGCTTTTAGGCCTCAGAAAGCAATTTGGATTTTATTATAAGCAAATAAGTCTTGCCTGGGTAAGGTTACACCTGGTTCTGTTTGTGTTGCTTTTTCACCACATTCATAAACTTGAGGCAAGTGAAATCATTTTTATGAAGGGGTCATAGTCAGGTTTCAGAAGCATGTAAATCTTATAAGAAACAACCAGCAAATACCACTGGAAGGGCAGTGGGTCCCCAAGGACTGGATAGGAATTCAGAGAAGGGAGAGGGTACTCCTCTGTATTTTCTGCTCTTAGTCGTAGTAACCCCGAGCTCAGTGTTGTGCAGAGTCAGATAACTGATTTCACTTTGCACTCCATTTGTAGAGTTCTGTGTTATCTAGTCCAACTCCTGCACTTTACAGATTGAAGAAACGAATTCCAGAGAGACTTAGAGTCTTTTCCAAAGTCATAGATTCAGTTGCAAAATCAAGACTGAAACTCCGGCTATTCCCTAGTCTGATTCTCTTACCATAATGGTGGCTAAATTGAGAAGGGGGAAAGTCAGGGCTACAGCTCCAAGACTCTGGGACAGAACTGAATAGGGTACATAATCTGCATTTAAGGGGTCTGTGTCATCTAGACTCTTAGAGGCGGACTTTAAATCCACTCTGCCATTACTGAGCAGGCACACCAAGACAGCATTTTCTCCCCCACTTTCCCCGCTTGGCTTTTCTCGGCAGTCTAGTCTCTCTTCCTTTGTTTCCAGTTCTCTTCTACCCAGAGAGATGCCCTGGAATGTCAGTGGTGATTAGAGTCAGGCTGAGTGCCAGGCAGCATTCTCAGAAGTCCTCTAGCCTGCACCCATCCTCATCTTCATGTACCATGGAGTAGCTGTTGTTCAGGTCTCAGAATTTTCCAATGTGCTAAAAGCCAAATGGGCCACATCTCAAATAACATCAGTGACCCAATGCTTTGGTCCTGGTGTCTGCAAGACACAACACAGTCTAAGCCCCAGAATTTCTTTAGTGACATCTCTATGATATTCTTGCCAGGTGGAATTGTTCTTTTCACCCAATGTTATTTATATTTTTCTCTGATTAGTAATTAACCTCAAACCATGCCATCAAGGCAACTGATAACATAGGTCATGTGCTAGCTCATGAATTTTTAGATATTCTGAAACTTTAGAAATATAAAAAGCACATTGCATCTTTTTTTAAAGTGTGATCTCAGAGGTAGTGGTGCTTAATTTCAAAGAGCACCGAGGCAGGTTTAAACAATGTTAGGTCTCTGGAAGAAAGGTTAGGTGTCTCTGCTTCTTCTTTCCAGAGGCCACGGGGCTGCTTACGTAAAATTCCCTGCCTCATGGTAAAAACCTTCAAGTGTCACACATCTATGCTTTGTTGTATAAACACACCCATGTGACCCTACACTCTACCATGTCTTATCTCTTTAGAGGAATTGTTTCTGTCCCCCAAATTGTGACTACTCAATATGCCTACACACAGCTCTTGCAGTTCTCTCTGGCCACTTCTGTAAACTTCGTCAGGCCAGGAATCATGTCTCCTTTGCTCATCATTTTAATCCCACTATTCAGATATCAACATATTATATAAATAGCTACTGAATGAGTAAATTGTTCCTATCTCTGCAATAAATGTTTTAGCATATTTCTTTATCTGGAACCCATCCTTCCTTGAAGATGCACTCTGGTCCCTCCTTCTTTGGGAACTGGTCACTGAATTCTAAGAGTAGGTCCCCATAACCCTGACCCTTTGCATAATCCTTCCCTTTGAGTGTAGGTGGAACCTATAAATATGACAAGCTGTCACTACTCTGATGGTGTTACATTACATGGCAAAGGGGACATTATCTGGGTGGGTACAATCTAATCCCACAAGCCCATTAAAAGCAGAGAGTTTTCTCCAGCTGGCAGCAGAAAAGGAAGTCAGAGAGATTGGAAGTGTGTTGCTGGCTTTGAAGATGGAGGAGGCCGAAGAATAGAGAGGGCTTGGCTGACAGCCAGCAAGCAAGGGGGCACCTCAGGTATACAATCACAAAGAACTGGATTTTGTCGACAATGTGAAGGAGCTTGGAAGCACACCCTTCCCCTGTGCTCCATATAACAGCCAAGTCCAGCTGACACCCTGATTTCACCTTGGGAGACCCTAGGTAGAGGACAGTCTGAATAGATGTCTGAGGCTGCCTACACCTCAGAACTACAAATCCGTGAGCTGACAAGGAGGTGTTGTTTTAAGTCGCTAAGTTTGTGGTCATTTGTTACACAGCAGTAGAAAATTAATATACCTGTTTACAGTATAATTCTGCTCCCAGCTGTCCTCTGAATATCTACTCAATTCATTTCCACTGGGCACTTAGTCATAAATACTTCTTAATGCTGCTTGTTTTCATGTATATTCCAGTATGAGCTGTCTTCCATATTAACTTATAAACTTAAAGGAACAAGAGGTGGGGTCTATATTCCCTTCTAGTTGACACAAATCCAACTGGTAAAGTGCTTGATTAACTTGTAGCTATTTTAAAAGAAACATTGCTTTAAATATTTCAAAAAATGAAAAATGGAGGGCCAGCCCGGTGGCTCAGGTGGTTGGAGCTCTGTGCTCCTAACTTCGAAGGCTGCAGGTTCGATTCCCACATGGGCCAGTGGGCTCTCAACCGCAAGGTTGCCAGTTCAACTCCTCGAGTCCCACAAGGGTTGGTGGGCTCAACTAAGATTGAACGCACCTTGAGCTGAGCTGCCTCCCGGATGGCTCAGTTGTTTGGAGCACGGGCTCTCAACCACAAGGTTACCGGTTCAACTCCCACAAGGGATGGTGGGTTGTGCCCCCTGCAATTAGCAACGGTGACTGGACCTGGAGCTGAGCTGTGCCCTCCACAACTAAGATTGAAAGGACAATAACTTGACTTGGAAAAGTCCTGGAAGTACACACTATTCCCTAATAAAGTCCTGTTCCCCTTGCCCAATAAAATCTTAAAAAAAAAAAAAAAAAAAAAAGTATATGTTAAAAAAATAAAAATAAAAAATGTAATCCTTTTCTCATAAACTAACCATAATCAAACTGTATCAATTATAAAGTATTTTATAATTATAAAGTGATTTATAAACACCCCCCAAAAGTAAATAAAAGAATCCCCCTCCATGATTAATTTGTTTTACCATTTGAGGTTTCAATAATTTCTATTTTTCTTAAGCCCACCAGTATTTTCTAACTAGATGACAAGATAGTATGAGATAAATGAATAGATCTGTAAATGCAACAAATGATGTATTTATAAAGCTATTGAATTTCTCAAACCAGAAATTTATCACTGGTTTATGAATGTAAAGCATTTTATTGCACATATCATATATATGAATATACACCGATGTATGTACAGGACACTAGGATAAGAGAAAGACAGAGCTTTTGCTTCAATTGGGTAAGAGAAATCTTCGTTTGAGTCCAATGAGTGGGAACAGCGACAGTGATACAATAATGGAAAAGACATGTCACGTTCTGCGAAGTTAATCTCCAGAAAAATGAATCTGAATATTTGTTAGAAAGATTGGAAGATATCCCTGTGTTCTATTTAATATTCTCTGAAAGTCCTATGAGCCAACACAGCTCTTTCAACACTCTCTAACTGAACATTATTAACTTACTAAACCTCTGGACTGGGGCTCCATGCTGTCTCTCTCTGCGCGGACAACGGCGGCCGCCTCCAGGGTTTAGGAACGACTGCTTTTTCCTCAATAGAGGCACTAAATAGTACATAACATTCATATATTTGAGAATATTTTTCTCTTTCTCATTTCTATCCACATGAAAATACCATCTATTATTTGGCAGTTATGTTTTTTGATATCAAGGGACACGGACGCTGGCAGATTAAATAGATGCTGGAGGAACACAGAGAATTCTGTATTCTCCGGAGGTGTGTAAGGTCAGTTCGGGAAACAACAGGGAGACCTGTAGAGACAGGAGACCAGACCAAGTGGTCTTTGAGAGGTCATTATGGCCTGGGCTGGGTGGTCTCACACATTTCCAGACGTAAGCAGCAGAGAACTCACAGAAAACTCCAAATAAGGTCAAATCTCCATGTGAGAAACAGACTGAAATGTGTGAATTTTACATATGAAATTCTCCCAAACACTGACGTCTCTGCAATTCTTCAACAAAGCAAGCTTATGTGATTCTCAATATAAGTCTGTTCCACCTGGACCTGTATTTTCTCATCCCCTTCCCTATCTTGCGACTATATTTTCCAAAAGTGCATTTTAAGGGCATGTATTTATTTACACATTTAGATCTTAGCTGACTGTCTATTGGACAATTTCCAGGCTGCAATAACCCCAGGATACACAAGCTGCATTTCGGTGATGATCCCAGAAGCACAATAATTACCTTTATAGTGGAGAGAGAGCGAGAGAGCAAGCACGCTCGGGAATTGGTTTGGAGAGATAAGCAGAGTCTGAAAACATACATTGACAACTGGGTTTGCTCTACACATTTCAAATGTAGTCCAGTAAATTTAAGACTATGCACACTAAAATTGAGTTTTAGGAGTTCATTGTGCAGATTCAGCAGCTAAAATGTCTGGGTTTGAGGCCCAGCTCTACCACTTACTAGCTGTGTTATCTAGGAAAAGTCTTTTAGCGTCTCTGTGCCTCAGTCTCCTCATCAGTAATATAGAAGCAATAGTTGTATATTTCTCATGGTACCGTGAGGATAAGAGAAATGAATGTGTGGTTAAAGCAGGGACCGGCACATAATAAGCACGATATGAGGGTTAACTGCTATTATTATTATTATTATTATTATTATTATTTGCATAGTGGTCAGGAGCTAAGGCCTTAGACCAAGAAGGATGGTCTGGACTCTGTTTCTGATCCTAGCTCTAACAACTTGCTGAATGACCTTGAACAAGTAACTTAAACTATCTGTGTCTCAGTGTCCCTATTTGCAAAGTAGATATAATAATTGCACTTTCCTCAGAGGGTTGTTCTGAGAATAAAAGAATTAATATACATCATGTACTAAGAATAGTGCCACATACTTTGAAGCACTCAATAAATGTGAGTGTTCATTATTTCTAATTAAACTTTTGGGTTCCAGAAGACATTATTTGAGTTCAGTATTTCATTCTCTGTTTACTTAGTGAATTTCAAAGCTTGGAATTGATGTTGAGATTTAACCATTACCCACACCTAGTATATGTCTATAGTAAACCTTCATTAACTCTATTTAGTTGTTCGTTCCAAATGCTATACTTATCTAAAAAACAACTTTTAGCTCAACTCAGAGATCATGATATCGATGCGATGAAGTGGACATAGCATGGACATTGCAGCAAGGAGATGGGGGTCTGAATCCCCTTACTTTCTAAGGTGATTTACTTAATGGCTCAGTTTCAGTTTTTCCATCTGTAAAATGGGAATAATGACATCTAACTCGCAGTTAGTTGGGAGGATTTAGAGAGGTATTACTTGTAACAAAACTTTGTGAAGTCCTTGGAATGTAGCCATTTTAAACAACGTTCATTGCTTCCACCACCCACTGAAAGGCTGTCACTGCGTCCCTGTTGGAATGTTGCCATACTGGTCCCAGGGAAGGGTTTAGAACAAGAATTTAATTAGAAGTACATCACAGAGAACAAATAGGCCTGAAACCAGTCCTGCCCCAACTCTTAGTAACTGCTGATTGTTCCAGGGTCAAGAGTGCTGTGACCTCCTCTCTGCTCCCATAGCCCTTCAGTAGGACAACAAACTGCATGGGCATCAGCGTCACATGGTGGCACTACCTTCCCTACACCCTGAACATTGGGGCGTAATGGGAGGGTCGGGGCAGGAGGGGTGGCTATGGGACCTTCTCCTGTCTGCATTTCTAGACTATTTCCTGGCACAGTGTTGTGTGCATGAGAGGAACTCAATAAATGCTTCCTGGAGAAACAAATGTTATAAGGCGTATGACACAAAAATATAAAGATCCAAACATGGAAAATAATCAAAGATAGCAAAGGTAGGACAAGTCAGGTATTAACTAGTGTTGATGATAAATGTAATTGGAAAAGTTACTTGGCAATGAGTATCAAGAACTTCAAAATATTCATTATTTTAACTGTGAAGTGAAAAAAACAAAACAGGATATGGAGTTACATTTAGAATTATAGTTTAATTCTAATTTTGTAAAAACAGTATAATATAATACATATACGTGTATATACCAGGGGTGCCAAAAAATGTATACACGTGACTTATATTCATCTTTTGTTATCAGTATATATTGAGTATTACAATTTTAATACAGTTTTTTCCTTTCTTAAAATGTGTATACATTTTTTTGGCACCTTCTCTATATATGAGTGCGTGTGTGTATTATATTTGTATGAGTGTGTGTCCATATAGAAAAAAATGAGTATAAGTAGAAAGAAATGCCTTGAAATATTAGCTGTATTTACCTCTGAGTAAAGTGATTGGATTATGAAGATTTAAAATTTTCTTTCTTATGCTTTTCAATAATGAAAAATTATGTCAGTCAGAGTTCTATCAGGAGACAAAAGCCAGACCCATCTTTTAATAGGGATGGGCTGGGACCCACCAGATCCTGGAGGCCATAGCAAGCAGTCAGTGTAAGTTTCAATCCAGGTGTCATGGACATTGTAATTTTGGTAAAACCATAAGTAGGGCAGTGATTTGTATATTTAAATATCTCTCTGGCTGCCCTAAGGGGGTAAGAATACAAGTTGGAACATCAATTAAGAAGCTATTACGGTAGTCCAGGTAAGAAAGGAAAATGGCTTGGAGTAGGGTAGTAATAGTGAACTTGGGAAAGTTGCACGGATTTGAGATATATTTTTATAGGTGGCAACGAAAGATTTTCTGATAGGCTGGATATGGGGTAAGTGGGTTGAAAATGGATTACAAGGAGCTGGTGGATGATTGTACCATTTATTAATATGGGAAAGACAACAAAGAAGGAGTAAGAATAAAATTGGGGGTGACAGAGCTCAGTTTGGGCTCTTTTAAGTTTGAGATGCCTGTGTAACATTCAACTTGGTGAATATTAGAAGTCTGGAGTGGAAGTAACCTTTGAAGTTTCTAGCATAGTATCTAAGCCACAGAAATACTAAAGGTCATGTAAAGGGAGAATGTGGAAGGAAAAGAGGGGGCCAGGACTAAACCCTGATGAATTCCACGGGTGAGAGTTCCGATCTGAGGGGAAAAAGCAAAAGGGTGGGAAGAAGCCAGAAGAGTGCGTGTTACCAGAAGCCAGGGAGGATCTCAACTATTAGAACATGCAGAGAAAAATGTCTAAAAAACATGTCAAAATATTAGCAGCAATTTTCTCTGATAAAGTGATTATCTGTGGATAACTCCTCTTTTTTATACTTTCTGTCTTATTCAAATTTTCTAAAATAAGTATATAATACATTCATAACAATAACAGAACAATAAAATATGTAAACAGTATTGTTTATTTATATACTTAAATAAATAACATTTATTTCTAAATACCTATTTATCTAGAAACTTACTTTTAAAACTTAAAGTTTAATTATTGGTATTGGGGTTTTATATTTAATTTTATACAAAGAAAATGATTGACATTGGAGTTTTCATAGTTTTGTATGAGAAAAAGATATACCAAGCAATGTAGAGGCATTTAAAAAAATTAACTATTTTTAAGAATAGTTTCAGATTGACAGAAACTTGTGACATTACAGAGCTCCCATAAACCTCTGCACCCACTTTCCCATATTATTAACATCTTACATTTGTATGTTACATTTACTACAATTAATGAACCAATATGAACACAACATTATTAACTGAAGTGTAGAGGCATTTTAGGAATCATACTATATGACTATTAGTGTTTCTATGGGTACCTGCTCAATTTTAAGTCTTGCAAGTGCTATGCGGAAAAACAATGTTCTACTGCCATCTACTGTTCTGAATGAATTTATACTTTTCAATGTTGATTCTTAGAATTTTCTTATGTTCATTTTTTTAAAACCACCTCAATAAATAAGTGAATACACTGAAGTTCAGAGAGACCTGTCACAGGTCAATAGCTATTGACATAGTCATTTGTTCATTCATTCATTCGTTCATCAAATAATTACTTAGCACTGCATTAGAAAGGGTGCTGGGCATACACAGACAAATAAGACACGGTCACTTTCTTCAAGGATCTCATAGTCTAAAAGGGACATAAAAGAAGATTATTATATAACAAGGTGATTGGTACATACGTTTCAAGTGTTCTGAGCACATAGGAAAAGAGCACACAGCTACCTTAGATTGGAGATGGGGCTATAGGGAACATGCCAAGATTCAGGGAAATTTTCCTGGGAAACATGAGGTCTGAAGCTGTTCAATAGGAAGCAACTAGGTAAATAGAGAAAGGACTGGGAAGAAAGGTATTCCAGAAATAATATTAGGAATGAAGGCAAAAATAGTATCGTGTAGGTGAGAGAGAAAAGAAAAAACAGACTGGAAAGTGAAGGCAAACAGGTGACAGATGAGACAGGAGAGACCAGACGTTGGAGGAATTTGTGTGTCACTTTTAGGAATCTCATGCTTGATGGTAGAGGTTATGAAGAATCAAAGAGAGTGCATGCAGGAGTGTTGGGGTTAGATGCACACTTAGCTGGATCATTTTAGTGGTCTCGTGGAGGATGGATTTGGGGTGGGGGTGGTGTTGTTCAGAACTGAAGACAGGCCGAGCAATTAGGAGACAGCTGGACAGTTAAGGCACATGAACCAGAGCAGGAGTAGCAAGGGATCAAGCAGAGAGTCTGCATAGAGAAATATTTGGGAAGTAGGGTACGTGGCAAAACCGTCAATTACTAGATTTAAACTGGGTATAAGAGAAAGAGTCAAAGATGATCTTAGAGTTTCAATATTGGTGACTAAGATTCTGGAGGTGCTATAGAGGCTACAGAAAGAAGACAATGGTTTCGGAGAAGAGAGGACAATTTGAATTCTGTACTGGTTGAGGTTGAAGTGTTTGAGAGAGAACCCAGGTGGTGCCATCTTGTGGAAGTTGGATATAAAAGTTTAAAGCACGGAAGAAAAGTGTAGGCTAAAGACACACGTATTTGCAAGTCATGAGTATGTAGGTAGAGGTTGAGATCATGAAAGTGGAGGGTGTAACACAAAGAAAATGTGTAGAATGAACAGAAGAGTAGTACAGGGATGAAACCCAGAGAATCCAACACTGGATGAGGGCGGGAGAGGGGAGGGCAGAGGAAGACTAGCACATTTAAGGAGAAAGGGAAAGCATGGATGGAAAGATCCAATCAAGAACCAGTGAGAGAGAGAGAGAGAGAGAGAGAGAGAGAGAGAGAGAGAGAGAGAGAGAGAGAGAGAGAGAGAGAGAACAGTCCCTGATAGTTGGTAGTTGGCCTGGCAACCAATATCTATGCTGAGATGATCCAATGCTGAGCAGAAATAATTTTACAGAATATGAGCATCACACAAGGTCACTCTGTGATTGTGACAGAACAAGACAAAAAGACAAGGCCATTTCATAATCAGACCTAAACACAGAAAAAACAAAAATACCATGCAAC
Source organism: Rhinolophus sinicus (assembly GCF_057876585.1). Lineage (NCBI taxonomy): Eukaryota > Metazoa > Chordata > Mammalia > Chiroptera > Rhinolophidae > Rhinolophus > Rhinolophus sinicus. Next base: position 24,026,298 of record NC_142502.1, read on the forward strand.
CGCAAAATAAGGTATCAGTCTTTCCAACATAATGTAACTCAGAACAAAACACGCACGTCCTTGAACCATCTCCAAAATCACCTAACAGAAGCCTAAATCTTATTACTAGGCCCCCCTAACACCCTCTCACTGAGACATCCCAGAATGTCCCATGGTTTGCAGTCTCCCTTGCTGCAATGAGCTTATAAATCTAACTTTATTTGACTATAGGTGTGTTCCTGGTGATCTTTGGGTACTGGGTTTCAACTTCTTTGTAGAAGCGAAGAATGTAGAAATTTTCATGGAGGGAGACATCGAAGTATCTGGTAAACAAAGAGGCCAATGATATCCATTGAATTTGGCAAATGTGAGCTTACTGGTGATCTTTGAAAAATAGAACAGTTTTCATAGGATATGCGGGTAGACACAGTGGTGTGCTCTTACTAGCTTGAGACAGATATTTCTTCCTGACTCTGTTCAGTGACATCAAGTTGGCAGCTGGAAAACAGTCATGGGGGAATATTTACACCATGGAAATTGGCAAATGCTATAAGTCAAGGATTTTTTTTTTCTTGACATAGTTGTTAAACTTTTACCATCACATCACTGGGTAGAAGAGAGATTATATTTGGCTGAGGAAGGAAAAAGAGGTGAGAGAATGGAGGTAATTAGAAGTTCGCATGAGCAGGAAAAATAAGAGACTGGACAAAGATTACATGGAAACACAGGGTCAGTGAGAACTAGAACTCAGATTGCCTGAGCTCTGTACTGTGCTTATTCTACTGTAGCCTGTTCTATCACACTGCTCTCACGTTGGTTTACTAGTGAGAGCACGGCAGCTTATATGAATAGCGTTTCTTCATAGCTTGGGAGAGAACTGGTAATGAGCTGGATGTTTGCAAGGGAAAGAAGAAATGGAGAAAGAAGGAAACTTTTGGAGAGATATATCCCAAATTCTTATGAGTGGTTATTGTAAATAGCACTGTCTCTGGTGTCAAACTGCCTATGGTGGAGTGTAGTTTTGCAAGTCAGAGACTGTGCAGTCTCGAGCAAGCTACTTAATGTCTTTTTGACCCCTGTCTTCTCGTTTATATGAAGCTGATGGTTGTACACACCTCATAAGGTGGATGTGAAACTCTGGCACATAGGAAACTCCCAGCAAATGTTACTATTATTATTACGATTACTTTCTCTGGACAGGAGAATAAAACAACTACACATTTTTATTCTGCAATTATATATTTTTGCATTTTGTTTGTAATATTCTTTGCTTTTATAACCATAAAATGCCAAAATTTATAAAAACAGACTTTGCAGGTACAGTTTACATTTGTTGAGTGCTCTGCAATCCTTATATTATCCAGCAGGGGAGCTATTTAACTGTCTACTATCCACCATAATCCATTTCAGAACTGTGACTAGGACAAATGAGTGCATTGTCTAAGATAACTTAATGATTCACAGCTGGTATTCATATATAGACTTTGCTCCTTACAAACGTAAAAAGTAACCTTTCCAATCTTACTGAAGTGGGAAACCTATGTGAAAATTATCATCACCATCATCAATCCTTGCGTTGTGGCTGAAAGTGTACAGGTATGATCCTGAGCACTTCATATATATTAGCTCTTTTAATACTCATTACAACACTAGGGGGTGAGCACATCCATTTTATAGATGAGGAACTGAGGCACAAAGAAATTAAATGGACCAATGTCACACGGATAATATGGGAAAGGATCAGAACCCAAGTTATCTGGTTCCACACAATCTATGAGACATGTGGGAGGTATGTTATTGTTGGAACCTAACCAGGGTCAGTTCAGTCTCTTCAAGAAATTCTGAGGAGACTTTGCTTGCTTTCATCTCAGCGTTAATGAGCCTTTTTATGCAAATCCACTGGAATAAGAAGTTACATCTAGTCCAAAATTATTCAGGGATATTAAGACACCAGTGAAACTTTTCCTTTTGTCTGAAACCACTTTGCTCATAATCAGTACTCTATTTGTTTTGTAAGAAAATGATTTTTTCTCACAAATATATCATACACAGCTAATTAAATAAATATTTTCATACTCTTGAAAACTCTGAGAGCTTATTTTCTTTACACAATCTCCACCATATGCAGTTAACTCTTGCCAGAATACCTCTTGTACTATTCTTTGAAAGTGAAAATATTTGAACTTGGTTTGTGTAAAACGAAGGCTGGGGAAATTATTTCATGTGGTTTCAGACACTAACTTTCTCAGTACTTTTATTCGTTCTCAAAAATTGCCAGAGGACTGAATAAAACAAAATAGTATTCTGTTTCTATTGAGAACACAAAACTTGAAACACAGAGAACTAAATTTAAAAATGTAAACATTGCTAAGTATTTCCCACTCGTTTTCTATTAAATTAATGGAAAAAATAAGGGATTCAGAAGAAATCTTTGGAGACATAAAGATGTGACCCTCTTTTGATGTTTTTCATGACTTGCCCAAGGCCACCGGGGTGCCTGACACTGAGAACTTGTTTCTCTTCAGTGCCACTCCCAGCTGCACCCAACCCTGTCTGCCACACCTGAGGAGTCATGGTGGTGACAGAAGCAAGGCAACGACACTGGAGTTGGGATTTCAGGTGCTGGATGCATACGGACATATGGTGTTTATTTGGAAAAACCCAATAGTAAAGAGTAGATAAAGTGGGGTTTAAATAGGTAGACATTTGTGATAGGGAGGGGACGGCGGCACACACGGACAGGACATGAAAGAAGGTATCTGGGGAAGCCAGATGAAGCGTTTCTGAAACCGAGCATTTGTTAAATTCAGTGTGTTCACGCAACAAATGTTTATTGAGTTCCTTTCAGACCGGACGCGGTGCTAGACAGACACCAGTGGTACACAGATAGATAAAACATGGCCTCTGCTGTAAGAGCTGATAACCCAGCGGAAAAGGCAGGCATATAAACAAATAAGAGGACGAGGCGAGTCACGGTACAAGGAACAAAGGTGGAGCCCCGGAGGAAGCGTGCACCTCTGCCTGGGAGGGTTGGGGACCGGCTCCCGGGTTTGCCGCACGCGTTCCCAAGCAGGGCAGCATTGACCCCCAACTACCTTTGAACACCCGTCTCCACCTGCCTGAAACTTAAACATAATGGTGTTGTTGAAAACCAGACCAATATCCGACATCAGGGGTTAACTATGTAGCCGGCGTTGCGCAGAGTAAAACGTACACACGTTGAAGACCTAAGAAACACATTTGTACGAGAAGATCACGTAGGAGGGAAACGAGGCAGTGGGGAAGCGCAGAGACGCGCGTGGCAGCAGCCCGGGCCGCGCGCCGGCCGTGGGAGCCTCGGCCGCGTTCCTCCAGGTCCGCCCGGGGCCGCGTGAGCCCCCCCACGCCGGGTGTAACCTGAGCTCGGCCCCGCCTCTCCCCGCGCCCCGGCCCAGCCCGGCCCGGCCCGGCAGGGCAGGTCGGGGCGGCGCGCTCTGAGTCACTGGAATCTAGGTGGGGCCTGGGCGCCGCGCCCCCGCGACCTCTTCCCTTTTGTCGCCCTGCCCGCGCTTGCGGGCCACTTTCCGCCGGCGTCCGATCCCCGTGCGCTCCTCTCCCGCTGCCGTCACCGTCGAGATGCTGCGCTGCGGCCTGGCCTGCGAGCGCTGCAGGTGGATCCTGCCCCTGCTCCTGCTCAGCGCCATCGCCTTCGACATCATCGCGCTAGCCGGCCGCGGCTGGCTGCAGTCGAGCGACCACATCCAGACGTCCTCGTTATGGTGGCGATGCTCTCACGAGGGGGGCGGCAGCGGGTCCCCCGCGGATGGCTGCGAGAGCCTAATGAAGTACGGTGAGTGCCATGGCCCGCCGCCGCCTCCGGGAAGTCCTCCGGGTCGCGTCGGGGCGTGCGCCCGGGCCTTCGGAAACCGCCTTCTGGGAAGGGACTGAACAGGGTCAGGGGGAATGGGTGATTCAAAAAAACACCTGTTTAGAGCTTAGCTTCATGCATCCTACCCGAGCAAAACCAGGCTCAACACTGGAAGAAAATGGCCCTCGTTCAAACAATGTTTTTTCTTAGGGTTTGTCAGTTACGTGCAAAAGATGATTTCAGTCATTTGAAAAGGTTTGATGAGTAAATATAATGAACAAATGATATATTTTTGGAGACGTCTGAAATTTCTTCCCATTCCTCCACCTACTCTGGTTCTTCCTATTATTAAAATATTAAAATACGTGCCTTCCCTAATGTCGCTGTATTATTCATTTAACTTTAACTAAGTGAAAGCAGCTCTTCTTCCACTAAAACAAAAAGGCTGTCTTAGTCAAAATTTCAGCAGTTACGATTTCAGTACGTACTGTAATGTTGAACGCTTCAGAATAGCTCTCATGCGCTGTTGTCTCCATGGGTGTCTGCTTTAAGCACAGCCTTGCTGTTTAGAAAACTGTAATGCGGTTTGAAATAGAAAAAAACAAACAAAAACCAAACACATCTTCTACACCCGCGAAATTAAGCAGAGTGGACAAAAATAATATATTGCAGATGGAGTATTTTATTTTTCCAGCATGGTGGAAGCCTCAGTGCTTAACTTGTAAATGGACCTGACGGGAGAGCAGCGTGGTTTTATCTGGTGCCAGCCTCTGCTAACTGGCAGATGTGAAGAACAGCTGGGGTCTGTTGTAATCGGCAGTGTGTGTGGGGTGCGGGCAAGTATGATCATAAGAAGCTTAAAGCTAAATACTATTCCCTGGGACCTTACCAAGGGAGTTTAATAGTTTTAAATCGAGAAAGAGAAGGAAGGCCACCCTGCCTTTTTTCATTCCCTTCTGGGATCATTGACTGAATTCTCTTCCCCTCCCCGCTAAATGGCCAACCAAATTTTATTTCTGGAGCCGTCTATCGGGGCTTGGTGCTGATTCTTAAGGAGTGTGAAATTGTTTGGAAGGACCCCTGCTGAACTTTTCCCCAGAAGGAGTCATGGTCCTGGTTAGCAAGTAATAAAATGTAAAGACTGAACAACTTTCCTCCTTTTCTTAATATCCATATTTTTCTTTTCTTAAAACAAACAGAATGCCTACCAAGGTTTGTATCATCGCAAGTCTTTTAAGTTTTTAAAGGGAATTTCTTTGAAATAATATCTCTGTATCTTCTAGTTAAAATGCATTGGAATTTAGTATCCTGTAGAGGACGTAGGTCTGCTTAAGCAGCTGTGTTTTGAAACAGACTTTGATAATCATACCTCACTCCAAAGACTAACATAGATCCAAGAATAGTCAGCAATCTTCTGCATATGAAGTAAGAAGGTTAGTGCCGGGAAGGGAGAGGGGTGCTGGTGGAAACAGGATCAGCATGATTGCTGGGACTTGATCTGGCCTGCAAGTCTCTGGCTGTGACCACAGCCCTCTTGTGAAACGCACACAATGCAGTTTTTATTTTTCTTGACTGGAAGGATGAGCTCACCTTTCCTAGGGTGTGGCTCTTCCAACCTCAGATTAATATAATGCTTTGTATATGGAAGGGAGGAAGCAGGTTTGTTTCTCAGTTTAATTTTTTAATTAGACAGAAGGCTATAGCGTTAACTTTTAATAGTAAAGAGAACACTGATTCTGTGTGTGTGTGTGTGTGTGTATCAATTTAGTAGAGAAATTGGCCTTTGGAAAAGTTCAGTTTTCCAAGTGAGTATTGAAAAATCTATTACTGATTTTTATGATGTAACAAGACTGATTTTCATACATGGGTTGTGGATTTCACACCGTAATTTAGTTATTCTTGTGACCTTAGCAGAGGCAATTAAGTGCCAATAACGTGTTAGACGTGGCTTTAGCTGAAGACCTAGAATCAAATCATGAAGGCAGATCCACTGGTACTAGGTGACCTTGGGAAGGAGAAAATAGATGTGAATTCACCAGGAGAGGTTGTCTCAGGCTGTTGTCGTCAAAGATGAGTTGGGGTGTTTATTATATTTCCACTCCCTCTCCTACAATGGACGAATGTAGCAAGTGTGTATATGGACACTACAGGGTGATGATCTAGGCGTCTCTGAACCCTCAGATTTTCAGATAGCCTCAGTAAGGCCTTGCAGAAAACAATGTTTATACAACTTTATCTAAAATGTAGCAAACAGTTTATACACTCCCACACATGTATAAACACAACAAGGAGTAAGGTTGTTGGCTCTAATTAAAATGATACCTCACTATAGAGAATTGAAGAAGTTTTAAAAAACTTCTTGATATGTTCTAGGAAGTAAACATTGTGATTTATCATTGTAACTATTAAGGAAGTGGCCTTTTTATTACAAAGTGCTTGACCATCTCTTTTATTAACTGATCTTCATAACATTAATACATTAATTTGGTGTAAATGACACAGGTTATTCCTGGCAAGTATTGGCAATAATACTCAATAATATAGACTTTTAAATAAAGGTAAACTGTTCATTAATATATAAAAAGCAGAGTCTTATATATCTTCACCATTAACAGTTTTAAAATAATTTTATATTATCATATTGCCTCATTTGTTTTCCTATAAATGAACCAAATTACATGAATATGTTCTTTTCATGACAGTAACAACTAAATAAATACGCAGCTTTACAGATACTTGTTCGAATGTTTTAGAAATCATGGTTTATATTTCTCAAAACGGGAAAAGAAAATCTAGACTTAAACATGGAAATGATCATTCAAATTTCATGTGTTAAATAAAATGCAAAATTAAATTTGAATGCATGTTCACACACGCTACTTTTGCACTACTGCTTTTCCACTTTTAAGAAAAAAATATATCAGGAGGCTATTTTACGCATCAGTGAGGTAGATTTCAAATCCCAAGCAAGCTCCCGCTTGTCAGGCTGGAGGATAACAGAGATGAGTTTCCGCATCAAGAATGAAAGTGGGGAGTCAGTCATGAAGAGTGGATTTGGATTTGGACAGACCTACCGAGCCTCGTTTACCGAAGACATCCTTAGATATCACAGAATGCTTTTTTATATGAAATCAGCCTTGGGTAACTCAAAGAATCAGTGTTATATGAAATATTTTTAGATCATGTAGCCCTATAGTTCTTAAATGTACAGGAAATGAGAAAAATATGTATGAAGTTAACAGGTTACATTAGGCTAAATTCAATTTAAGGGACTTCATTTTGAGATTATCCTTTTGTGGCTTTTGGCAGTGAGGCAGGGTTAGATGATAAAATATTCTTGTTTTATGATATTAGGCATTAATAGATAGATTGCTCTTTGAGGGCACATGTTCATGTCCTTACATAAGGAAATAAAAAGTTGGCCACTTTCAATTGGTTTTCATGGTTAAAAATATATGTGCTGACTTATAAAATTGAGACATCTAGGAACCAGTAATGTAGCCCAGTCCATTCCACATTTGCTGCACTTAATGCACTTAGAATTAACCACCTGAGAGCCTCAATCCTGTGTTGGTAACTTGTCTTCTCGCTGTGAACAGACACAGACTCCTAGACGTTAGAATTAGAAGGGAATAAGAGTGCACCTATTCAAGCTTTTGCCAAGTGCTCTCAACACCTCCCATGACTGATCTGAACCTTCCTTTGTTCAGCAATTTAATTCCTTTCTCAACGATGCTATTTGTTTAAAAGTACTTCTCTTATACCCTCTTCTACTAGTGGAGCTGAAATGTCCTTTCCTGTAAATTCTGTTTTCCAGCCTTCTTCTTCATTTTGACACTTTTAAATATTTAAGGTAGATCCTAAATTTGCTGCTATTTATCTCGTGTGATTTCCCTGTTTTTATATCTTCCTGTGTAGAATGTTTTCCCCACTCAGACTTTAAAAGAAGACTATACAGGGGTAAAGGGTTATCGTTCTGTAAAAAACACCGCAGTAACTAGTTATCTGGCTCTGTTTCAGGAGAAAATGCAGAGCATGTAAAGAATCCCACACCAACTGTGGAATGCTCTCCTGTGTGACCCTGCCATTCCTCCTCTAAGCCATTCTTTCTGCCTTCCAGAACTTCTGCAAAATTGCTTCTTCCTGTGTAGATTGTTTTGAGAGTCTGCTAGGAGTTGTCCTGTCGATATTTGCTACTCAAAAAGTGTCCCATACGAGCAGCGTCAGCATTATCTGGGAGGCTATTGGACACTCAGCGGTTCAGGCCCCACCTACTAAATTGGAATCTGTATTTGAACAAGATCACCACGTGATTCAGAAGCAGTTTGAAGTTTCAGAAGCACTGGCCTATATTCCTACAGATTATTTACTCACTGAACATGCAGCAGTGAATATACCATCCTTATATTTATTTGTAGATAGGATCTTTTTTTTTTTTTTTTCAATTACGGTTTTGTCGAGTTTTCAGTTCTACCCATGTATCACATAAAAAACCCTATAGAAACAGTACAGAGAGATCAGACAAAAATCAGGTGGGGTCTTTGGTCTTGTTAATAGATGAATCCTTTGTTCTGGAAAAGGACCCTACTCTAGTTGGATGACAGGTTGGTGTCTGTAGGGCACTGAGTAAGGGGCTACACCACAGACTGTTTTGGTCAGTGTTTGGTGCCCACATGTGAAACTATTGAAGAATGCAGTGATCCATGAAAAGAAATACTAACTTTAAGGGAAAAATTAGTGAGTCTCCAAAATAATACTAAGAATATTAATATCAGCAATGCTCTCCTTATTTTAAAACTCCTTGTCTTAAAATAAAACTTTGTTTATTTTCACAAGCTTCAGTTTGATTTATGGTTTCTACCTTGACATTCAAGGTATTTATTTTTGCCTGTTTTTGCTCTTTTGTTACCAGTTGACCTTCCTGGTCTTTTCCTAGCCATATTTGCTTTATAACATTGTGTTTTCGTATGTAATCACTGGAAAAAGATAGCATTCATCTTCATACAAAAAATTTACAAACATTTCCTAGGAATAAGTCAGAATTTCATTAGTGACTGTTGAATGGCTTCCATGTTGTTGATTTAATGTTGAAACTTTGCAAGCCAGAGCAAAATTTGATAAGCCATTAAATGGATCTTTAATGAATCTTATTTAAAAGTGGATTGATAATGCTGCTGGTTTCTTTGATAACATGTATTGGGGTTAATATGATGAGCAAAGGAGACATGATTGCTGGCCTGACAAAGCTTACACAAGTGGCCAGAAACTTCTCCAAGTAGTATTTAGAAAGTAAACTTAGGACATAATAGATTATGTATATAAAACACCAAATTTATCTTCCCTTAAGGACACAAAACAAACAAAAAGCTTTCCTACACAGAAACTTTTGTTTACCTCGAGTACTATAAGCATTTGTGGTCCCAATTCAGAGAATAGTTTACAGTGAGAATCCTGCCTGCTCTCCTACACACACACACACACACACACACACACACACACACACACACACACACAACTAAGAAAGGCAATACAATTTAAAGTGCATAAAATAGTAATGAAAGACTCATCTTCAGAATAGATCAAGGTGCACAGTCTGACTTTGAAAAACTGAAGACCATCTGTTGAATCATGGAAGAACTAGCTTGAGGACAAGTTTTAAAAATGGACACTTTCCATTAGAGTTGGTAAATATGGCAGTTTGGGCCATGGTATAATATAAAAATATACATAGTTCCCAAAAGATTTGGGTAAATTTGTAGCTATTATGCTCATTCTGGGTAATTAAGTGAGACCAAAGGTACTTAGGATACAGAGTCAACTTTTTGAAATGTATGTCATGAAGAATTGCCGTCCTGAGTCGGCTTAGCTATCGCTTCCCTTCTCAGACAGAACATTGGGCTGGAAGGACCCTACTCAGACCTGGTTAGGTTCCATTTCATCATTTTACAATGAAATAGTCACTGCCATGAGAAGGCGGATTGCCTTGTTTGTCATTCATTAGTCAAAACAGAATCTTCAAAACCATGCTAAGTTTTCTGCCTTCAGTGATAAATGAGTCAATGTGGGTGTCTCCGTGCTACAGAAGCAGGTTTTTCAGGTCTACTTCCAAGCAGCCTTTGTCAAGACAAAAATGTCCTAAATTTTCCATTTTGATGACTCAGCACTTTAAAAGAGTTGATTTAACATAGCATAGGAAAAGTTCTTTAAGTGGTCTGTATTTATTTGTTCTTTAAGTGGTCTGTTGGCTTTTGGTTAGGTGAAGTGGCTTACTATTTGTTTAATTCAAGTACCTGAAACTAAGCGTAAATTATATTTCAGTTCTAATGTTAGGAAAAGTAATAATAGCAATAATCTAACTTTATTATTCTTCATCAAATAAACAGGTAAAATTATTGGTATTACTTTTTATAGCAACATTTACATAATTTATTTAGCTATACTTTTAAAACCTTAATATGATAGTCAAAGTCTGGTTATTGAAATATGTTCCTTGCTAGGATGTTTTTCTTGAGAACTTACATTCTGCTATGCAATTTATCTTCATTATGTTTGCATTCATTTGCATGCTTATACAGACCTTTCACTGCACAATTTCAAACCTGTGAACTCAAAAAGAAAAATCAGCGTCTGCTTATTTGAATTTAATGACTGGATTTAATTGAATTTAATGATTGGCAGTAGCTGTAAAAGAATCTAGAAATGAGACTATAATTGACGGGGTGGTCACATACTGAAAGTTACATGTTTTGTTTTGGCAGTGCTGCATCTGTTTTTATAAGATTAATCAGCTATCTTAGTTCATAAACTTTAGTATGGATGTAAGACATACCAGTAAAATGTGGATTCCTGGACACTACCCCTTGAGTTCTGATTCGGTAGGTCTGGAGGGAGGGTAGGAATCTGTATTTTTAATAAGCTCCACTGATGGTTTTGACTCGGTGGTGTATAGGCTAGACTTTGAGACAGTCTGATTAATTAATGTGCTTTACAAAGCTCAGTTTCTCTTCTCTTGAAAGTTACGTTACTAGAAGGAGAAGGCAAAAGTGAGAAAAGAGACTTACTTAATTGCATATCTTGACTTTATTCATTTCTATTTTAAAAGAAAACATTTCTATTTTACCTTGTTCCTAAAATATTTTATCGATCTCACAGGAAAAGGGAGATTTGGTGGGAAGTAATAAAAATTACAAATAGAAAACAATGCCCTCTTATGTACTGTCTCAGCCCCATCCTGACCGCTGCCACTACATGGTAATTGTTGTGAAAACATGGTTTTTGAGCATATAAAAATATGTCTTCTCTTTAATTACCTGTTATGCCCCAGTCATTAATGAATCTAGAGGACACCTGGGGGAAACGTGGAGGCTGGAGAAGGGAACAGGAGAACTTAGCTCAGAGCTCAGGTTTGTCTATAACAAACAAAGATGTAAAAATGCAGTGGATAACTGAGGAACAATCTCTGCGACAGAACAGAACCTTGCAAATGTAGAATCAAATGTAAACTTGAGGTACTGGAGAGAAGTCATGGATATACAGGAGGAACTTTCTAAGCTACGTGACTTTTCTCACAAAAGCTTTCATCCTGACGATAATCTTGAAATAAGGCAGTTTTAGTTTGGTTAACAGATAACACAGACTAGCAGTGGCTGATAGATGGCAGAGGCAGGGTATAAATGAGGTCCAGCTGGCTCCAAAGCCCTTGTTCTTTCTGCTGTGCTATATCTTTGTTTTTTTCACCAGTCAAATGACCTAGAATTAAGTGAGGATAAATATGTGAGCCAAACTGTGATAAGAGTAAAACCAGGGCAGAGGTGCACATGACTCTGCTTTTCGAATGCAACATAGAGTAATACCGTGTTTCCCCGAAAATAAGACCTCACTGGAAAATAAGTCCCAGCATGATTTTTCAGGATGACATCCCCTGAACATAAGCCCTAATGCATCTTTTGGAGCAAAAATTAATACAACACCCAGTCCTATTTTCGGGGAAACACGGTAGATTAAGAGTGCATGTTCAAGCTGAGCTGCGGATGGCTCAGTTAGTTGGAACGCGGGCTCTCAACCACAAGGTTGCCAGTTCAATTCCTCGACTCCCGCAAGGGATGGCCGGCTGCACCCCCTGCAACTAGCAACGGCAACTGGACCTGGAGCTGAGCTGCGTGCTCCACAACTAAGTTTGAAAGGACAACAACTTGACTTGGAAAAAAGTCCTGGAAGGACACACTGTTCCCCAGTAAAGTCCTGTTCCCCTTAAAAAAAAAAAAAAAAAAAAAAGAGTGCATGTTCATCCATTAATGAACAAATGGATAACACCATATGGGATATCCATACAATAGACTATTTTTTTGGCTATAAAAAGGAATAAAGTACTGATACATCTATGACATAAATGTACCTTGAAAACATTACACTAAATGAAAAAAGACAGTCACAAAAAACCACATAGTATATGATTCCATTCCTGTGCAATGTCCAGAATAGGCAAATTTATAGAGACAGTAAGTAGATTAATGCTTGCCAGAAGCTGGAAGAAGAGGGGAATGGAAAGTGACTATTCATGGACATTGGGTTTCTTTTTGGAGTGATAACAATGTTAGAATTGTAAGTGGTGATGGTTGCATAACCCTATCAATATAGTAGAAACCATTAAATTGTATATTTGGAAAGTGAATTTTATGGTATGTAAACTGTATCTCAAAAAAAGAGTCAGGTTTGGGATTCAGATGGGTTCTAAATCAAACTCTATCTAAATCACATACTACCTGTGTGGCTGTGGCAGGTTATTTGAACTCTCAAAGCCTTACTACAGCCCCATTTCTAAAGAAATGATAATAGTACGAACTTTAAAAAGTTAGTGTAAGGATTCAGTGAGCTAAGTATGTTATGTCCTTAGCCTAGTGCTGGACACAGAACAATTCATAAATGTTAGTTATTACCTCTAGAGAGAAGGTTGTGTGTGAAAAAATTTTAAAAATCAGAGCAATCATCAACAAGACAAATAATAACAAGTGTTGGAGAGGCTGTGGAGAAAAAGGAACCCTCATGGTGAGAATGCAGATTGGTACAGCCATTAAGGAAGGCAGTGTGGAGGTTCCTCAAAAAATTAAGAATAGAATTACCATATGACCCAGCAATTCCTCTCCTGGGTATCTACCAAAAAAATTTTAAAACATTTATCCGTAAAGATATATGTGCTCCAATGTTACGGTGGCCAAGACATAGAAACAACCAAAGTATCCTTCCATAGATGATTGGATAAAGAAGATGTGGTATATATACACAATGGAATACTATTCTGCCATAAGAAAAGATGAAACAGTGACATTTTGCTACAACATGGATGGATCTTGAGATTATTATGCTAAGCAAAATAAGTCACACAGAAAAAGTCAAGAACCATATGATTTCACTGATATGTGGTATATAAAACTGAAAGCAACAAAGGAACAAGACAAACAAAGAAAGAAAAACTCATAGACACAGACAATAGTTTAATGGTTACCACAGGGTAAGGTGGGAGGGGGGTGGTAGATGAGAGTAAACGGGGTCAAATATGTAGTGATGGAAGGAGAACTGACTCTGGGTGGTGAATACACAATGTGATATATAGATGATATGTTACAGAATTGTGCACTTGGAACCTATGTAATTTTACTGACCATTGTCACCCCAATAAATTTTAATAAAAAAAAATCAGAGCAGATTGAATAATAAGAATTTTTGGCTGGAATCATTAGCCTGGGTTCACGGCGCTCCCTATTTCCACAGGTGCAGGGTAGCATGACACAGGGCTGGAGGGGCCCCTGTAATGTAGGTCTTCAAACCTAGAACTCAATTCCCACCTCACCCTGATTGCTTTTAGGCCAATATCAATAATTAGGAACTCTTTTGCAATAAATTGTGAATACTTCAGAAGTTAAAATTTAGGCAAAAGTCTAGAAAGAGTGTGCTAAACGTGTTATAAAAAAAAAAATCACAGCTACTCTACAATTAAATTTTTTTATTTCACCTTGCTACTTAGTCATAAGTAGATGTTTTCAAAGATTGTTTTTTGGATGGAACCATACATTGATACAAAACAAAGATGCTTTTAAAGGTATTTGAAACATTTCCTAAAGAGATTGTAATTTGGATTGTTCAATACCAAAAATGTTTACTATGATCGTGTTGTGTTAGAACTTGAGTGAGCCTTTTAAATATACCAGTTTATATGGCCAATTTATTAAATGAGAAACAGTTTAATGAAGTTTAACTTTCATCTCAGAGATAAAACATTTCCCGAAACACCGAGGAGGGAAAGACATTACTGCACATCAGTATATTAATGTCCGACGTATGAATTCCCTATTCTCCCCCTGAGATATCGAGATGCTTAAATATTATCAAAAGAAAAACTCCTTGCACCCAAATATATAATTAGTAGAAAGAAAAAAAAAACTTCTATTGATACTTTGATTAGTGATTTTAAATTTGGCCTGTGTGTCTTATTAATTACTGTTTCTTTTTCTTGCAGCGTGGGGAAGGGCAGCCGCCGCCATGCTCTTCTGTGGCTTTATCATCCTGGTGATCTGTTTCATTCTCTCCTTCTTCGCCCTCTGTGGACCCCAAATGCTTGTGTTCCTGAGAGTGATTGGAGGCCTCCTGGCCCTGGCTGGTAAGATTGAGTGTCAGCAATTCTTCATTCATACCTTCAGCTAGGGTTTCCAGGTGGGAATTCCCGCCTGTTCTCAGGAATTTATTTTTCGCTTTCCCGTTCCCAAATCCCGAGATATAAACTGTTTTCTGTTCTCCACAATGAATCATTTCCACAAAGTGACAGCCGATAGATACTACCAATCACCTGGGTTCAAGGAGCCGATTTTCCCAATTTCCTGACCAACTTTTTCGTGATTCAGGAATGGGAAAGCGAAAAAAATTCCTGAGAATGAGCGGGAATTCCTGCCTGGAAACCCTACCTTCAGCAGACATCATTATAGTAATGTCCAATCCACAAAGAAGATCCCTGACAATTACAGTTCCTGATTTGTTCTCAGAAATGTGTCCCCAAGGGCGGAAGTCACAGAGGAGAGATGTGTTTTAAGACCTAGATCCCTTTTCTCCTGTGTCTCAGGTGGTACTCTGTGCTCCCCACCCAAATGAGGAAGATTATCACTCTGTATATTATCTCTTATAGGTGACCCCATGCTCAGTGACACCTCTACCCCAAGGGGCCAGGGCTGAGTCAGCCCTGGAAGTGCAGTGACTCCACAGTGGGCCCATTGCTGGCCTCCTGTGAGTCCCATGCTGAGGGGCTGGAATGTCCCTGAGCCATTTTACTTCTTGAAGGAGGTCTTATGATGTGGTGGGTCATAAAAGGGTTTTCTGCAGTGAGATGGGGGACCCTGGGAGGGGCCAGATCTGGAATTGCCTCATCGCCAGTGCTGGGGGGCCAGAAATGTAGTTGTGCAGGGGTGTGGGGCTCAGAATGAACATTTCTTAGTAGAATACAAGAACTAGGAGTCTAGGAACAAGGATTATTTGAAATTTTAGGCAGGCACCTGGCACTAGGGATAGAGTTTATGTTGGGGATGTTGAAAAAGTTTTAGTTCTAGAAAGTGGTGATGGTTATGCAATACTGTGAATGTATTTAATGCCACTGAGGTGTACATTTAACAAATGGTTAAGATGATAAATATTGCGTTGTATATATTTTGTCACAATTGAAAAACATCCTAGTGAAACTCTTTTGTTCATCTTAGCATTAAAACATTAAGCTCTAGTAAAGGCCACCTCAAGCCAACAGGGTTGCAGAAGTTGTAAAGAAAACTAATTGCAGTGAGCTTCAGCAGACAAACAGCTTAACGGTCCTGCTTAATTCTGTACTCATTTTACAATTTAAAGTTCCTCCTTAGAGTCTGACAAGTAGAATGGGAAATGTTTGTAGAAGAATAAAAAGCCTAGAGATTCCAATACATTTTTATGGTAATCATATTGAATAAGGCCTACTTGATTGTTAAGATACATTTCACAGCAACAATTATTTTTAAATTTTATATATATTATTGGGTTAAAATCAGAAAACTCGAGCACTGATACAATTTAGATTTTGCAGACATTCATCCAAACCATTACAAGAACTTCATGTATGATGAACTAAAATGCGTAAATCACCATATTTAACATTTGTGCCGAGGCAAATTAGAGAATAACATAGAGAAGGATTACTTTCACACACACAATATTTTGCAGTAACTAACAGACTTAACTAGGAAGAGTTTGCCATTTAAAGTATATAAGAAGCAGAGAAATATTTAAAATCTGCACCAAGATTGACCTTCATAAATTGCCAGAGAAGAGGAATATTCTGAATCAAGAAATAAAAGTAACAGATTAACATGTGGAAACATCTGCAGCCTTTTTAGCAATTAAAAAAAAAAGAAAGCTACGTTAGGAGTTTTGTCTGTGGAATCAGTAGTACAAAATCAAGATGAAAGAAGAAGTGGTGGTGAGGACTACACTCCCTGGTACATTTCCCAGAGCACAGCCAGCTGGGCCCTCTTTGTGGAGAACACTGGCCCAGAGCTAAAATCTGCTCATACCCTGGATACAGCAATGTACGTTGGAAGTATGAAGTCCAAAAAATGCAGAACATAGCACAGCAAGTACATACTCTTTACAGCTTCATGGAAGTATGCACGTTCATTGAAAAAGACTAAAAGATTAAGTATTTTTTTTCAAAGTTGCTTAAACTATTAATACGATAAATAATAATTGTAAGACTGTGACTCTTACAACCAAAGAGTTTAGAAATCTTGACATACGTTTTCTTTCTTATATCCTCCCTTACACTTCCCCCCAAACCCTATTCTCCTCTTTTATTTCTGTTCCCTGAGCCTGGAATGCTCTTCCCCCTGCCTTCCATCTCTCCCTCTTTGTTTCTGCTTCAGATTCTCACTTCCTTTCGCAGGGTTTTCTGGTAATTCTCCACACTGATCATTTGCATCAATGGTGCATTGTTTCATTTAGTCGTTCATTTATTGGATGAATATTCCAGTGCTGTATTTTTGAATATCAAATGGTGTGTGTGTGTGTGTGCATGCACATGTGTGTGTGTATATATATATATATATATGTGTGCGTGTGTGTGTGTGTGTGTGTGTGTGTGTATGCATTATTTTTTGTAACACTGGAAATACTAACTATGTCTTTGGCATAGGAAATACAAAGATGAAAACAGACTCTTCGTGACCATCCTGCTTTCTACTGTACACCACAGTTTTGGCACTTTTTACTTCAGTATCTATAATGCTTGTGCATTGACATTGACTGTAGAGTGATTTTCTAGTTGTCTTCTGCCCACATTTCATATATTCAGTGTTCCACTCAGTTCTAGATATCCCTGACACACACTATTTAATAATCTTTTATGGCTCATGGTTAACTAGATACCCCAACTCCTTTCATTAGCATTGTTTAGGTGGATTTAACACTTATAAAAAGGCAAAAACATTGTGGGAAAGGAAGTTAACCTGTTGTTCCTGTGCGTTCACTCATTTGTGCACGTAATGCATTCATACGTTGGAATTTTTTTCTTCCCTTTAGCTGTGTTCCAGATCATCTCCCTGGTCATTTACCCCGTGAAGTACACCCAGACTTTCAACCTTCACCTCAATCCCGCAGTCACTTACATCTATAACTGGGCCTACGGCTTTGGGTGGGCAGCCACAATTATCCTCATCGGCTGTTCCTTCTTCTTCTGTTGCCTCCCCAACTACGAAGACGACCTCTTGGGCAATGCCAAGCCCAGATATTTCTACTCATCTGCCTAAGAAGGGGAAGGAGCTGCTGCCAGGATGGAACTTTGTTCTTCAGAATACTTTGAACCTTTTTCTGGGGGCAGTGTTCATATCATTAGATTAGTCAAAGTGCTAAAATAATTTGGGAGAAAATATTTCTTAAATGGTGTTATAGTTTTATATTCACCTTTTATATATGTTTTATAGAGTTAAACGAAACTTACTTCTTTTTATTACCTATAATATGCCATATTTCCTTAATAATCTTTTTTATACCATTTATACTGCATGTATAAAAGAATCTGAATATGAAATTTATACCATCATAAGGTGAAAATGAGAAGGCTTCAAAGATTTAAGTGACTTGACCAAGTGTTTGTTTTTCCCAGATTAAGTGGACTGGGTCTATTATGGGATCAGGAGAAGATGGAAATGTTGGTAAAATTGTCAGTGACCAAATATTCTTAAAAAATGCAAAAAATATTTTTTCCAGTCTTCAGCTAAAGAAGTAAAAAAGTTTCCCAAATGCATACCATCTCTGATAATATCTACTAACTGTCCTGAATAACTGATTTTTTTTTGCTAAGCTTTACATTAACTTGATACGTCATTTAGGAAAGTATTCTTTCATGGCCAAAACCTGTTGCAGTAGTAAGGCCTCCTTATGTAGGGGAATGCTAAAATGAAATTTTCTCTTCTAAAGTGGTTTGTAGGGTTGGGGTGCGGGAAAATGATATATTAATCTGCACTGTTTGGTGTCTATGTGTTAAAGACCAGAGTAGATTGAGTTGAAAGATGGACTGGGTCTAATGCATCCTGACTGATAGATATGATTCGGTTGTGCAATAAAGTATTAGGAAGGCCATTCCTACCACAAAAATAACATTAAAACAACGTAAAGAGAAGAAATGGCTTAAATTTTTCATCTCAGTTGACTGAGCTCTTGTCCTTAGACACAGCTTCTGCTAGACTGCAACTGTAAGCAAAAATTTAAATGTAGTTAAAAACCTGGTCTTCCTTGGTAAACAGATTTAAAACATCTGGTGTGAAACATGCAACAGGAGAATTCAGGGATATGAGATCTCTGAATGGGAAATACCTATATATCACATGATTTATTTTTTTTTACCATTTGTACTTAACATAATAAAAACCAATTTACTTATCAAATTATTATTTTGTAAGTTGCAGGATAAGCAATTGCAGTTTTTATTATGAATTTTTCCCAATAAACCAGATGTTCTAATCTTGTTTCTAGTTTGCAGTGTTTTGCCTTTTTTTAATTTTTATTATTTCAAATTGGGGGGAGGCAATTTTTAAAAAAATGCTTTGAGTTGGATAGTAAGAACATTGGATAAAATGAAAAGTTGCTTTCTCCTTGAGATGGAGTATTCTTCATTTAGGTGGTGGAACAACAAGCAGTCTCTTTTCTCCTTTTCCCCTTGTCTACCTTCCCATCTGATAGTTTTTTTCCCCAACGTGCGTCATAGGTTAATTCTGCTATGGTGTATGTAATGTGAAGAACGGTTGAGGAGTGGCATGGTGGGAGAAGGGAGATACTTCTTCTTAGTGCTGCTACTCATTTGGTCCTTGGCAGTAGTAAATTTTTCTTCTATTATTTCAAAATATGAGGTGAATGTTTCTCATAAATTTAAAAGTATGTTGTCTCGGTGATTATTTACACCGTGGTTTGTTTGTTTGTTTTTAATTCTGTGACTAGTGGTGAAGTATTGAAGTCATGAAGTGGTAAGTAACAATGTTAAGAATGCCATATTCTAAAAACATAATACAGCTAATCCAAGAAGATAATGGATATCTAGAGATTAAGAAACTGGGTCTCCCTGTTGAACATGAAAATCGGTCTCAGATATAAGGTTCTGTAAGACATGAACTCTTGTTTTTGGATTTCTTTCCCATGCAACTTTCTTCTTCAATAAGTAACACACTCTATCCCAATGGTGCACATTTAGGAAAAATACAACTTCCTGGGACCAATAAGCTGATGTAATAGAAGCATTTCAACGTGAAACATTTGGGACAAAGACACACTAAGTGTCATTGCTTTGGCTAACATGGTCCACCTTCACCCTTGTTCACGTGTAGAGATCCTCCATGCCTTGTTGGATCACATTCACCAAGACAGATACCTTTAGGTCATAAACAGAGCAGGAGAATTCCAGAGAATTCTGGAGAGTAAGGAAGAATTTGACTGAGAAACCATCTGTAGACTAACAATGCATTGTATGAGATTTCCCATGGTAAAGCAGAGGTGTTTTTTGCCTCTGTAATTATATTAAGAGTCCCCACCCTTTAAATAAGCAGTTCTAGGTTCCCAAGCAATTATCTCACGCTCACACTATAAGTAAATGCTAAGTGCCATTTACTGTTGAATGTAACAAAGAAGTAATATGTCAACGTCTATTAGTCGTCACACAAAGTAATTACGGAATATAATTAGTGTTAGCTTCAAAACCTATACGGCTGGACAGACAAAGTTTCATAGGTTTTCCTATTTTAAGGAAATGAAAACAATGGAAGAATATAGTCATAATAACTTAAATAGTTTGATTTTTGCTACAAACACCAGCTGAAGAGAGTCCTATTAATATAATATACACAAATGACGAACTGACTTGTTTTGTTTTTCTAGAACTACCTGAAAAGAGCATGTTTGAGTCTTATCCCAACATTGGCTCTTGTTAGCTGTGCATGCTTGGTTAATTCACCTCCCCACTTCCTCTATAAAAGGATTGCAAATGATCCCTTTTCATAATTCTCTGATTCAATGTGTTTGTATGTGTATCTGCTCATTTGTTAATTTACTCAAATGTTCTTGAGAAAAGGAAAAAGGATAACATGATGCACATTTTGTGTTTTTCAAATTGATTTTCATAGCTACAATGACTATAATCTTTTAAACTGTGATAGAATTTTTTTTTTTAGTTGAAAATGAAATAATATTTCTTTAGTTGGGTGAACTAAGTAAGTGAATGTAGACTCTATCATGAGTTTAAGGAACCCTAAAGCTTTGAAGAAAAACCTCATTTGTATTCCAGGGAAGTTCTGATTTAAGATGGTGGAGTAGACTCTATTAAATAATCACTTCTGACCAGTACAGAAAAAAAAAAAAAAAAAAGAATAAACAAGTACCAGGGGGAATAAATCCATAAGTAAAAAAGGATCCATTAGCTGACCAGAGATTTTGTCAAATTTCTGGAAGATGAAAAATGAGTGACATTGTCATAGCTCAGTGAAGCGCCCAGAATAAATTCAAGTTGGCTGTCAGGGAAGTTAACAGCTCTGCTGCTTGGAAAGTGCCAGAGGTATCAAATTTGGAGTTGGCAGGAAAAAGAGTGGGAATGGGAAAGGAGGAGGGTGTAAATCAGGGGTGTTAGTTAGAGGTCTGCTCCATGAGGAGTTTGGCAGTTGGCCTGGTCTCCCTTTCCCCCCATCAGACTCCCACCCCAAATTTACACATTGGAACAAGTGGTCTACAGTGCTTACCTGTAGGCAAAACCCAGGGATGATGCTCAAGCTTGCTAAGTAGCATACTGTTTTCTAAATGCTTCTTCCCATGTACTAATCCATGTAAAACTCACTTAGAACCTCTGATATGGATTTAATTATTCAGAGAGGAAATGGATGCACAGGGATGTGAAGTAACTTTCTCAAGGTCACATAGCTAGTAAATAACAGTAATAATAGGCACAAAATACACCTGTGGTATTGTTTGGTGCTGTAAAGAATAGTACAGTAGGTATTATTACTGAGTATTCTCCCCCGCCTACCCTTGTGTTGGTGTGGGTCCCTCAACTTTTTCCATTTATCCATACTGCAGGGAGGGTTGTGTCTTCCCAGGGTGTTTTGGGGGCATTATATAACGGAGAAGTATGCAATAAAGGAGAAGGGTCAGAAATGTGAAGGACTAGGCCTGGGTGTGTGCTGGTTATTCAGAGAGAGTGGGGATGAGATAGGCAGCTGAAGGAAATGAATGGGAAAGAGAAAAGGATTCAGAAATCCTAGGACCTGTGAATCACACTGCATAGTGTTTGAGAAACACATTGTTTTAAATTTTTATGATTGCACTCTGTTTTTGGAGCACTTCTCGGTGATTGGACCATATGAGTTATTATTTCAATACACATTACAGGTATAAACCATTTTCCAAATCATCCCAGGGGTGTGGTTGAAATTAGAATGTCTGGTCTTGATTTGCTGGCCTGATGGAGATTGCCTCATAAATAAAAATCCAGTAGCATCTCTCTGAGGCACTCATTAATAGCCTTTCTAAAATGTACTGCTTTTGGTATTAGAGATTACTGGTCCTAACTGAAATACATTTTTTTTAGACATTAGAATCACCCATATACTGTATAGAATATTGTCTTTATTATTATTTATAAGATATTTTGAAACATGTATTATAGAAAAACACACATAGGATAACTAGTCAGTAAAACAGGAATTCAAAGAATTTTGAAATTTAAATTGCTAGGGGGATGACTGAACAAGGATATTTCATACAATTATGCAGTAAGGATGTAATTGGAACTGAGGTCAAGAGCAGAATGCTTAGCTCCCTGTTTTGAATTCTTCTTTTCCTCACTTTCTGCAACAGTTAATTTTGCAGTGGAGTTTTAAAAACAGGTCTTTGGAGTCAAAAGATTGCTCTATCTTATCTCTGTAGAGTGGTTTCAGGTTTTAAAATTTCTGAAGACACACTGATCTTAGGGACCCATCACTGGATGGTCAGAGCCCTTTGGTTTTTGAGATAATTCTTCTGCAGAGTTTGGCTTGCCTTGTCACACATACCATCCTTTGTTCCTGGATTTTGCAATTCTGGTAAGTATCTGGGAGTCTTTTACTGGGTGTGGCAGAGGTAAGAATAACACACCTCTGGTGTGGGAACAGACAGCCAAAAAGGGAAACTAAAAGAGGTTCCTATCCTGTCATGTTAATGCTGTTCCACTTGTACGATTCTGTGCTTCATTGTTAATCTCAAGACTTTACCCTCTTTAGCTGCAGAAATAAAGGAAAACTCAGAACTATGTGGTACGCCTGCGCGCATGTGTTCAAAGATGGTTCTCTGGTGAAGAATTGAAATCCTGTTGATTTAAATGGCAGAAGATTGTCTTAATGATAATGAGTCATTAAATAATCGTAAACAGATGGTTGCATAATGGTTTCCCAGCCAGTTTTTCCAGTATGAAGATTCAAAGCAAGTAACCTATTATCAACTGTTTTTGAATAAGTCACTTTTAGGAGAGAACACTTAGATAGATTTGAAATACAAACTCTGAATTGAATATAAGTAAATTGCCCAGTGAGACTTTGAAAGCAAGTTCCGTATGAGAATCGCCTGTTTCTCAGTTTCATGCTTTCTATTTTGGTTGCTCGGTGGATAATCTTCATTTGAAATACTTCAGTGAAAATTCATATTTCCAAATTCCACCCCACCCAGTTCTCAGTCAAGCAGCACCTCAATGCCCAACCCCTTTTTCAAGAAAAAAGAAAAACTGGTTTCAGTGCAGATATGGAAGATTGATGAAATGAAGTATGTGTAGGAAGCTGGCATTTGCCGTGGTTAATTTCATGTTAGAATTTACCATTGGAATAATCTCTTCTGAAGATGTCTAAGGGGTCAGAAGTTAGATCCAGCAAGACTAGGGACATCAACATGATAAAATGAATTCCTGGCTGACCCCAAACAAACACAAATGCCTTTGTCTTAGAACAACATATTACCTATGCCTCCCCGTCCTCGCTCTGGAGAGATCTTCCCGGTAGGGTTGTTGTAACTTAGGAAAAGGACAGATGCAGCCTTCTGCCGGGAGCGCCCTGGGCTGGGTGCCCTCGTGCAGGGCACAGCCGCACAGCACCCTGAGCAGCCTGGCTGTGGAAGCAGGGCATCCAGACACCACGAGGCACAGCCCCTACTGGGAAGGGGAGCCCTGGGATTGTTTTGAGAAAGTCAAGCCTTCCTCCACCCGCCCTGTACGCACCCCTAGGGTTTCTAGGCGGGAATTCCCGCCCGTTCACAGGAATTTTTCTCCCCGCTTTCCCATTCCCGAATCCACAGAAAAGTAGGTCAGGAAATCGGGAAAATCGGCTCCTTGAATCCAGGTGGTTGGTAGTATCGGCTGTCATTTTGTGGAAACAATTCATCGTGGAGAACAGAAAACAGTTTATATCTCGGGATTCAGGAACAGGAAAGCGATAAAAATTCCTGAGAAAGGGCGGGAATTCCTGCCTGGAAATCCTATGCACCCCTGTACTTGTCTCCCCAAGTGTTGTTCCTTAAAGCTCAGAAACACAGAGGCAGCTTTCATATCAGTACCAGGAATTTAGCACCTGAGTGAACATACTCCCCATTCTCCAATTTATGTCTTAAGGGTAAATTCAATGTTCAGAAAACATCACCAATTAAAGTAAAAGCTGAGTAAAATGATGTTTATCTGTTTCTGTTCTCACATGCTGCAAATACCCAGTACCTCAAGGGAAACTATGCCATATTTAAAAAAAAAGAAGAAAAAAAAAAAGAAAGAAGGAAGGGAGGGAGGGAGGGAGGGAGGGAGGGAGGGAGGGAGGAGAGAGAGAGAGAGAGAGAGAGAGAGAGAGAGAGAGAGAGAGAGAGAGAGAGAGAAGAAAGAAGTGCTTGCTACACTGAAGTTCCTCAGCTTAGAATTCTACTTCTGTACTTCCTGACTGAGAATATGAACAATAATCTTTCAACTACAACTGGCTAATTCGCAGCCTCAGTGGGACTCTGGAATCCAGGCATGACTTGTCTCTCACACTTTCATAGGTGCTGCCCTGGAACCATGATAAAGCTGAGTTGTTAAAGGAAAGCCATTTCCAGCAGAGAGCCTGCTTCCATCTGAGACTTCTCAGTTCAGTTTGTTGGGTACTAGGGGGCTTATGTATAAAACATGCCTAGTTGTTCACCCCTTTTACATGAGTTTTTGTTTTTGTTTTGTCCTAAGAAGAGGCTAGAAAAGTTTTCAGAATTTATAGATGTAATTGTAGGGAAGCTCTTTGAAATAAATGAGGAATGGGAGAACGTTAAATACAAAGCAGCAGCCTGTTTCTGTGGTCTTTCTTCTAAGCAGATTGTCAACAAGGAAAGCACTGTTTGGGGCCCCACGTTTGTTTTGGTAACAGCAGCCCAATCCTTCTTTCAATCTGGGGGTGAGTGAGTAATCACAGCATGAGTTAGGACTGGCAGACAAGTGTAGACAACTTCATTCTGAAACACAGAACCTTCTCCTGAAACATTTTTTCACTGAACAAAATTTGGAAAAACAGACAAAATGAGAATACTCAAAGAAGCTTCATAAGACTTAGATTCTGTCCCAACTTGACACATTATACATAGGTTTCTCATTCACAGAAATTAACTGTTAGGAATACCTTTTTTCTTTTGAGTTCTACAAATGTATTTAAGACTTTTGTAAATGAAAAGTCACCATATAAATTTATAATCTAAAATTCTCAGCACAAGGTGAGAGGACAGATTTTCCTTAGAGGAATGCATATGAAAAGTTCCAAAAAATATTCATGTTCCAGATGTTAACAGATGTTACTAAAAGAGATTATATGGTCAAGTAATTGCAACAATATCGACCATTTACCACTTCCTTACTATGTACCAGGCTTTATTTCATTTGACCTTAACAATAATCCCATTAGGTAAATATATTATTACCTCTTTTCAAATTACCGATACTGAAGCTTAGAGAGGTTAGTGATTCCCAAAGTAGATAACGGAGCCTTCATTCAAACAGATTTGATTCCAAAGTCATTTCTCCTAACTGTGTGTGTGTGTTGAGTCAGCTCTAACTCCTGGTTACCCTGTGAATGAATGAGGTCCACAATGTCCTGTCCTAAAAGCCCTGCTCAGCTCCTGCAGTCACATGCCTAGGGCTTCTTTTATGGAGTCAGTCCATTTCATATTTGGTCTTCCTCTTTTCCTGCTGCCTTCTATTTTCCCAGCATTATTGTCTTTTACAAAGAACCCTGTCTTCTCAAGATGTGCCCGAAGCAGGGCAGCTTCAATTCCGTCATTTTTGCCTTCAGTGATGTTTCAGGCTTAATTTGCTCTAGGACCCACTTGTTCATCTTTCTGAGGGTCCAGGGCATCTGTGGAGCTCTCCTCCGACACCATATTTAAATGACCATGCAAAAATATTTTTTGGAAATACAGAAGTAAATAAGGTTTAAAGGATTTTATTTTGTTTCACTGTTTAAAAATGACTATATAAATTTCAAAACTATTAATATGCTAAAATGAATTGTAAGTCATCAAGAGGAGCTTTTGACATTAGAACACTTCCCTTTTATTCATGGCCCTGCCTTAATTTGGATTCCTGAGACAAGGATTTGAGGATAGGTAGTTTCTTGGGAAGTGATCTGAAGTAGCACACATAGAGAACAAGAAGAGTAGGCCAGCTAAGGAAAAAAGACAATCAAGTATGTGTTTATAGTCGTATCACTGCAACTAGAGCTCATTATTTCTGGGGATCCTCTGAGGAGCTGTGCACAATGAGATTCAAAATAGTTCTATGGAAGGACAGGGAATGGGTTACTTGTCCAGTGGCTGTTGCTCTTCATTGTTGGGATTTGCTCTTGGGGTTTAAATCCCAGCATGTTCGGGCTGCCCCGAGTCCAGGCTGAGCAAGCTCCCATGGTACCCGGTAAAGCTCTCATGCCAAGAGGCAGAAAAACAGATGCCCCGTGTGGGAAGCTGTCAGTGTGCAAGGCAACTGCCCACTAGCTGCAGGCTAAATCAGTGAGCCAAGGAGACATGAGTGGGACATCTACACTGTCTGCTACAGTTCCCCACTCCTGGCCTTGCTTACATCATCCCTGCCCCACATTGAGTAGGCTCTGACATTGATGCTTTAAGGTAGTTATGGGCTATAGTCTCTAAAATTGAATTTAAAAATGGGAGGATTAGTGAAATTAATTACAATCCCCATAGGTGCAACTGTAGCCAAGGCTTTGTTACCCCCTTATCTGCTGGGGATACCTTCCAAGACCCCCAGTGGATGCCTGAAACTGTGGAAAGTACTGAACCCTATATATACTATGTTTTTTCCTATACACACACGTCTGTGATAAAGTTTAATTTATAAATTAGGCACAGTAATAACAACAATAACGAATAACGATTAACAACAATAACGAATAATAAAATAGAACAATTATAACAATATACTGTAATAAAAATTATGTGAATGTAGTCTCTGTCAAAATATCTTATTGTGCTGTACTCACCCTTCTTATGATGATGTGAGATGATACAATGCCTACATGATGAGATGAAGTGAGGCGAGCGAGGTAGCCATTGTGACAAGCACTGCAGACTGAGACATCTTATCTGATAACGGAGATGGCTACTAAGTGACTAACGTGAGGGTAGCATCTATTGTGTGGATATGCTGGACAAAGGGATGATTCACGTCCCGGGTGGGACAGAGTGGGACGACTCAAGATTTCACCATATTACCCAGAACAGCATACAATTTAAAACTTATTATTTCTGAAATTTTCCATTTAGTGTTTTCATACCATGGTGGCCACGGGTAACTGAAACCATGGAAAGTGAAGCTGTGGATAATGGAAGACTAGTGATTTTGCAACAGCAACTATATTCCCTTGTGATAATCTAGGTCACTTAACCCCACGAGTATATTAATACTGATGGTAGGCCTGCTGATCTATCTTCATGAGGAACCCAAAATGACCAGTGACAGTGACTTTAGGTTCAGTAAAACCCTTATTATATCCCCTGGTTGAAATATTTTACCAATCTTGAACATTTAGACTTCTAATCTTGCAGAGCCTAGATTTTGTATTAGAGAAAGCACAAAATCCTCCAAATAAGACACGGGATTGACAGTACAAAGGGCTGATCCCAGCTCTAAGATGTGTCATCTTTGAGCAGGTACCTTAGCTGAGCCGTAGGAGGCTGTTTTAATATCTTGTCAGTCTGGCAGCTTCTGGGAGATGCAGTATATAGAAAGACCGGTGGATCTTATGGTCATATGCCCACTGTCACACCTTAGCTCCCTTAGTTTAAGGAAATGTGATAAAGGATCTCATGTCAATCAATTGAGAATAGAAATCCTTGGATAATGGGGCTTGCAGGGACACTGTAAGCAGGGAAGGGAAACTGAAACATAAACTCTGGTAAGATGAAGTATTGCCCTCTCCAGGTTGGAAGGGTCTGATGTAATCAACTTGTCGCTAAGTGGATGGTTTATTTTTTCTTAGGGGTGGTTCATTCCACAACCCATGTCTCAATTTAACAGCTTAACATCCACTCCCATATATGTTCCTTCAGTGCTTACTGGACAAATCACCCAGGTCCTGTAGCTCTTTTGATGGATAAGCCAGAGCATGAAATTTACCTCCCATTTAGGATATTTTAAGACCTTATCCTAGTCATTGGTCTAGAAGCAAGGAAGACACTAGCATCTTGCGATGCATCTGCCTCAGGTGAGGCCTAGGTATGGTTGTGAGCGATGGGAAGTTGCTTGCTTCTGCTAAGGAGGAGAGGATCGTTCTGTGAGTCTGCACTTTCTACCCAAAGTCCCCATCACAGGTCTTCAAGACCAACTCTTTCTCTGTGAGGGCTTGATTTTTAACATGGAAGACCTCCTAGGACTGTGCTTTCAGCCTCTTTTGTATGTCTATCATCCTTACATGAAATCCTAGACCTGATTTTCTACACAGTTTGCCCTACAGATGCAAGAGATGAGCCTTTCTTTAAATCCTTCCATGGAGGACTTCTGGCTTTCAAAATGCACCATAGTGAGTTGATGGTTGGTTGGTCTGAGGCTCTTGTTCACTTTCTTCTAATAACAGTTCCACAATCCTTAGCATTACCAGTGCCCCATATTTTTCAAGTGCTTGAGAGATCATTAAGCCAGTGCTTTCTCTTTCACCCAACCCATCACAGGTGACCGTTTTAGTCATTATGACGCTCAGGCTGACAGGGGTTATCACAGCTGCACTTACCACCAGCAATACAGTTCTGGTGCAATCTGACTGAAGTGAGCCAACTGCAGGCTCCATCCTGAGACTACTCCCAGAAGCACTTGCCTTAGATTGGTTTTCTCCAAAAGCAGAACTTGAGACAAAGATTTGGGTGTAGGTAGTATTTGCGAGGTGATCCCAGGAATCCCAAATGAGGAAGTGAGGAAAGTGATATTCGGCAGGGAGAAAAGCCAATAAAATGTATGCTTATGTTACTATGTCTGGTGACTACTGTAGGCAACTGGGGCTCAATCCTGCTATGGACCCTCTGAGCAACCATGTGGAACTATTCCACAGAGATGCAAAAGCTGGAGTGTTTAACTGACCTCTGTCCCTTAACGATTGAGGGTTCTCTTGGGGCATTAAATCCTCAGCACTTCAGAGGAGTCCTCTGCATAGGCTGAGCAAGTGGGTCAATCCCTCAGACAACGAAGCAGAGACACAGCAGCTTCCGATGTGCATGGGAACCGAGGTGGGTGTCAACAGCATGTGCTATACAGACTGATCATCATTAACAGAAGTCTGGTTGGGAAACACTTCTCTGAGTTATTCAGCTCATTGACTTCCATGGCTTCCCATAGCCTATAGGATAAAATTGCAACTCCATAGCATGGCTTACACAACACTCCATGACCTGGCTCTGTTTGCTTTTCTAGACTCCTATCTTGAAAGTCAATCCTCTCTCAGCCACTGTCTTACTCAACACACACACACACACACACACACACACACACACACCATCATCATCACCACCATCACCACCACCATCATCATCATCACCATCACCGTCACCACCATCACCACCACCATCATCATCATCATCATCATCACCATCACCATCACCATCACCATCACCATCACCATCACCACCACCACCATCATCATCACCACCACCAACACCACCACCACCACCACCATCACCATCATCATCACCATCACCATCACCACCACCATCACCACCACCACCACCACCATCACCATCATCATCATCATCATCGCTATCACCACCACCATCACCACCACCATCATCATCACTGCATTCTGTCCTCTGGCCATTGCCAACTTGTTGCAGTTCCCTGGTATTTCATTTCTCTGTGCTAGCTTACTCCTTTCCTCTGCCAGGAATGACCTTTCACACTGTTTTTGCCTATCAAAGACATTCTGTGATAGTGGAGGTGGTTGCACAACATTGCGAATGTACTGAATGCCCCTGGATTACATACATACTTAAAAAATGGTTAAAATGGGAAACTTTATGTAATGTATATTACCACAATAAAAATACATTAAAAAAATAAAATTTAAATGTGCTTCCCCGCCCTAACTAAACAAGTTCCATCTGTCATTATTTAAATAAAGCAGCACATCTCCTAGAAAACCACCTCCCCCAACTGCATGGGCTATTCTTCTTTCTACATCTTATTTTTGAGCCAGGTAACATTTGGGGTTTTTCTATTTATGATGGTTAATTTTATGTGTCACCTTGCCTGGACCATGGGGTGCCCAGATATTTAGTTAAACATTATTCTAGGTGTGTCCGTGAGGGTGTTTCTGGATGAGATTAGCATTTGAATTGATTGACTGAGTAAAACAGATTGCCCTTCCCAAAATGGGTGGGCCTTAGCCAACACACTGAAGGCCTGCGTAGAACAAGAAGGCTGAGTAAGAGAGAATTTACTGTCTCTGCCTGACTGAGATATTGGTCTTCTCCTGCCTTCAGTCTTGAACATACAACATCGGCTCTCCAGATTCTCAGGCTTTTGGACTCAGACTGGAATTATACCATTGGCTCTCCTGAGTCTCTAGTGTGCCAAATGTAAATCTTGGGACTTCTCAGCCTCCGTAACCACATGAGCCAATTCCTTATAATAAATCTCTGTCTGTTACACTCTGTATATACAGAGGGTGCCAAAAAAATGTATACACATTTTAAGAAAGGAAAAATCTATTAAAATTGTAATACTCAATATACATCAATAACAAAAGATGAATACAAGTCATGTTTGACTTCTGCAATTACAAGAGATGCTCAGAGTGGTTACCATCAACGTCCAGACACTTCTGATTAAGGCAAATTACTGCTTGAGCAACATGGGCCAAAGTGTCCACTTGTATACATTTTTTTGGCCCCCACGGTATGTATATATGTATATTATCATCTATCTATCTATCATCTATCTATGCTGGGTGCAGAAGTAAACAACGTTTCATTTTTCTACATTACGTCAAAGAGCACCAAGAATTTCACAATGTTTGTGACCTTCACTGATGATTTGGGGGAGAGCTGGGGAAGTGGTCACAGTGAGCAGTATTCAGTCATCCTACCGACCATTTATCCTTCCTCATTCTCTCCCTTTTAGGGTCTCCCCAAAATCCACACTCTTCTTTCAGATTATCTGGAATTGTTTCCCCCTTGCTCTGAAGCCCTGACACCAGCTAGTAGCCAAGCACAAGCCCATCTAGTTCAGGTATCATTCTTACTCCATATCATTGCATAGCTATGAAGCAAAGTAGCACAGTGATTGTGAGTAGACTTTGCTGTCAGACGTCTCGCTCATTACTAGTTGTGTGACGTTCAGTAAATATTTATAATCTTTAAGACTCAGTTTATTTATCTGTAGAATGGTGATAATTATAATTGTGAGAATTAATTAAAAGAATATATGAAAAGAGCTCAGCACAATGCCTGACACCTACCAAGTGTTCAAGAAATTGGAGCTATTGTTATTTGTATATATTGGGGATAACTTTTTGAAACATTTTCTAGCATTGTTTTCCCCCTATAAACCATGTTTTACAGGGGTTCTCCCTGGGTTGAGAATAAGAATCAAGGAGGGGTAGAAATCAGAGAAAAATGGAGGGACGCTAATAATGTGTAGGGGTGTGTACAGTATTCACACCTTTAGAGAGAAGATACAAACACCAAAATAAAGAGGTAATTGGACAGCTTTGAATCTCAAAGCTGACTTTATTGAATCTCCTAAGTTATGAAGTCAGCCTAATTGGGAAAGAAAGAATTTCTGTATTCTAAAAGTTTCCCTTGCATATGAAGAGCAAAACACGAAGGTCTGATTACAGAGTCTTTCTCTAAGCCTTGGGTAGAGAGAAATCAGGATGTGATTTCAGTTCCCACTAAAAAAAATAAGAACAAGAACGCCTGCTGCTAGAAAAAGAGGAATTGTGAGTGGAAGTAAAGGGTAGAGAGACGCAAGTGGCCAGGCTTAAAAATGCCACTTCCATCATGGAATAAAAATGTGTATTGAGAAGAGGGATCAAGGAGGGTTAGAAATCAGTGAAGTGGAGAGGGAAGCTAATCAAGGGTAGGTATATGTGATGTGTGTGTGTGTGTGTGTGTGTGTGTGTGTGTGTGTGTGAGAGAGAGAGAGAGAGAGAGAGAGAGAGAGAGAGAGAGACAGAGAGAGACAGAGAGAGACAGAGAGAGACAGAGAGAAACAAAGAGAGAAGAGAGAGATTGTGTGCCCTGCTTCCCATTTAGAACTTTTGAAAGAAGCCATCTCTCTCAGCTTGCCAGGTGGCATGGGTGAGATCCAAGTCCTCCCCACCCCCACCCCACATGTTCCAGGCAGTGCAGCCAGTAGGTGAATGGATGATCTGCTTACCTGATGAGTTCAGAGGCTAGAAAAATGGCTCACATTTATTGATCATGTGTTATATTGCAGATTCTGTTCTATGTGCTTTTGTATACATTACCTCATTTCATCTTCCTGATCGCCCAACAAGACAGACAAGGTTTTTCATTGTCTCTATTTTATGGACGAAGGAACTAAGGCATAGAGAAGAAACTTGCCTAAAATCACAGAGCTAGTAAGTGGCTCAACCTCAGGCTACCTGGCACGACAGCTTATGTTTTTGCCTCTCTGCCACATCGGCCCTTATGGGTTATAGGTAATGATAGCACCAGATAAAGCCAAGGAGGGGCCATGTCAGCAGCATTTGATGGCCAAGATTATTATTTTTTCAGTTGCCTGCATTATCAGGGGTGTCTTAGTAAATTATTCTGTTATGTTGAAGGCTTAGGTACTTAGGTATTTTTTAAATAATATTTTTGCCACTATCAATAAAAGGTGCAATAAACATTTTTTGCATTTGCACTTATCCACTAGACTTCTTTCTTTGAGAAAGATTCTTAGGAGGGGAACTGGTAGGTTATATTTTAATGAGAACTAGTGTAGTGCTGTGCTAAAGTACAGACTTTGTTATCCAACAGAATCCTACCTCTTTTACTGACATGGCCCAAAAGATGGGTTTGACTTCACGGGGCTTCATTCTGCTTACTTGCAAAACGGAAAAATATTTCAATCTCATAGGTTTGCTAAAGTGATGAAATGAGATAGTTCACCACCTACCATGTAATAAGTGCTCAAGAAGTGCTTCCCTTTATCTTACATTTTTGAAATATATAGCTGTATTGCTTTCTAAGGCCCTTATGGTGCTAACAATTCCAGGTATTATTAAAATTTCTTCTTTGTCATACAGTCATTAAAAAACCATTATATAGATATACATCTGTATATAATCAGTATCCAGGATATGTTTTAAATGATTTCTACAAATGAAGTAGAAAAATAATAACTCAAGAGAAGAAAGCAAAGAATATGAATAGGTAATTCAGAAATTGAGAAACTGAATGGCCAAAAAACATAAGAAAAGGAAGTCAACTTCACTGAGTTTCAGATAAGTGATAATTAAAACAATGATATGCTATTTCACCCGCACTAGAGTGGCAAAGTCAGAAGGCTTTACAATAGTTAAGAAACTCCATGGGGTTACACTGCTCACAAACTGCTGGTGAGAGTGTAAATGCCTCAATGATTTGGAAGAATAGTTTTATAATACTGAGAAAAGTTGAAAATGTGCATATTTTATAACCAGAAATTCTACTTCTAGGTTTATACCCCAGAATAACTTGCAGATATTTATACCAGGAGACGGATACAGACACCTTCCTTCACTGACATAATTTTTGTGAAAGTGAAAAAATTGGAAACAATCTAAATGTCCATCAATAGGGGAATAGGTAAATATATTTTAGATAAATACATTTTAAACAATGGAATACTATATAGCAATTAAAACTAATGAACTAGATCTATGTGTATCAGCATAGATAAATTTAAGGAATTTTAGGTGAAAAATGCTAATTCACACAGTATAAGAACATTTACAAAAGATTAGAACCCCACCAAACATATACTACATTGTTTATAGACATTATTGTATGTAACAAAATCATAAAACATGGACTGAAAATAAATCACTAAATTTATGATGCAGTTGTCTTTAGGAAAGGTGAAAGGGAATGAGACTGGGGAGAAGAATAAAAGAGACTTCAAGTTTGTCTATAAAATTCCATTTTTTAAAATTTATATATATATACAGCAAAAATGAAGCAAAAATGACAAAGTTAGGTTTTTGTTTTTGCTTTTGTTTTTTACTTCTGGTTGGTGGACAGAGAAATGTATGTATTATAGTCTTATACTTCTCTAAATACTTAAAATGTTTCCAAATAAAAAATGTGTTCCTGTAATAGACAAAACTAAAATTTTGTCAGTTTGCAACCATCTTCACTTTTGAAAAATTGTGGAAGGCTTTCCATGACAGCATTGTAAATGCAAATACATTAGCATAATTTATTTTTTAAACAATGCCTACTAACTCATTTCCAGAAACACTGCAAATATTTTCCCAAGTTTTTTGTGCCCTTTTAAAAAATGAGTCAAAATGATACATATGCTGAGTTAAAAAGTCATGTAAGATAAAAAGCTTATTATGAAAACAGCAGACCCTACCCATCCTCGTTTCATTCTTTGTGACCAGGCTCCAAAGAAACCAGGGGAAACTGGTTTAGTTGTTTCTTCTATTTACCTGCATCCTTCAAAATAATGTGCCTTTTTTTCCTGAGGTTTTAATTTTATATTGACTTCTTACCATGAAAAATAAAGACGTAACTCTTTTATATCCATCCAATTTACCCCTACATATGCAGACATATGTATACACACACACACATAAGCATGCATACAGACATACACACACTTCTTCCCAATTTCCCAATAGTGTTATATCACTATTTTTGGTTATGTTAATATTCATATTTTATATTTATGACCATATAAATGGAGTTCTCCCATGAGTCTCACAGTGATGATTTCATTACCTTTCTCTTACAACTTTTTGTTTTTATTGGAATTAATACTTGTCTCATTTTTCATTTGCTTAAAATTTTAGGTTGGAAATAATTTCTTTCAGAATTTGAAGGAAGTACTTATCTCAGACTTCTAGATTCCATATTGTTCTTGAGAACTCAGATGCCATTCTGATTTTCAGTCTTTTGCTTGTAACTCATTTCTTCATCTCTGGAAGATTTTAGTATTTTCTTTTTATTTCCATGTTCTGAAATTTATGATGTGCCTTAGTGTTGGTTTTTATCCCCTTACAGTGCTTCACTTCTCTGTTCTTTCTGTAACTTCTATTAGTCACATGTTGGACCTCTTTGTTACATCCTCCAATTTTCTATCCTTTCCTCTCCATTTTCCTATCTTTTCTCATTTTGATTTACTTTCTCTTCCATTTTCCCTATCTTTGCCTTTTTATGCTTCCTTTGCAGTGATTGTCTCAACATTAATCTTTCAATCTCTTTGTTGAATGAAAAACTTTTCTTCTATTATATATTTAATTTCCGAGAACTTTTTCTTATTCTCTACTTATTTGTCTTTTCTTTTTTTAAACTTATCAGCCTGTCTTATTTTGTGGAAGTAAAATCTTCTCTTACTTCCTGAAAATGTTTATAAGAAGTTTCTGAAGTTTACTTCTAGTCCCATCCATGTCTCTTTCTTTTGAGCTCTATGTTTTGGTTTTTTATGCATATGTTTTGGACTCTAGTTTACAATTTTGAGGCTTTCCTTGGAAGTTTGATAATCTTTGGTATTTTGGAGTGAGACACAAAAAATTCTAGTTTTGAAGCTCCATGTATGTTGATTGGGCTCACCATCGGTTACGAAAGTGAATCTGGATGTTGCCTTGAAGGACTCCAAATTGCCAACATATATGTAAGTCTTTTTTCTTGGACTGGTCAGCTTTCCTGAAGCAGAATTTTTCTATCTCTTGCCTAGAAGGCATAGCCTGGTTGCTGTTGTTTTAGGAGCGAGTGAAAAATGAGCCTGGACTTTCACCCTTGAATATGTAGACTTCAACAGAACCCATATGTTTTCAGCATGTGCCTTACTTTGCCCTCAGCAATGATTTGTCCTCAATACTCTCTGGGTATATTTCT
Source organism: Rhinolophus sinicus (assembly GCF_057876585.1). NCBI lineage: Eukaryota > Metazoa > Chordata > Mammalia > Chiroptera > Rhinolophidae > Rhinolophus > Rhinolophus sinicus. The sequence goes on from NC_142502.1 coordinate 24,062,233, forward strand.
AATCTTCTGCCAAGATAGAGGAGAAATAGTCACTTAACTATAGTAGAGAAGGGGAACTGGGCTTCTATATGCTTCTCGTAAAGACTGAATCTATCCTTCTACCGTGTTTCCCTGAAAATAAGACCTAGCTGGACCACCAGCTCTAATGCATCTTTTGGAGCAAAAATTAGTATAAGACTCGGTCTTATTTTCATATAATATAAGACTCTGTCTTTAATCTAATCTAATCTAATCTAATCTAATCTAATCTAATCTAACATAATATAATACTGGGTCTTATATTAATTATTGCTCTAAAAGATGCATTTGAGCTGATGGTCTGACTAGGCCTTATTTTTGGGGAAACACAGTATGTTCAACCCCACCCTGAGTTCTTGACTTCAGAGATACAGTTTGTCTTTAATTCCTGAACCTCTCTGAAGCAGGAAAAAGCTTGCTTCTTGTTGGCTTACTTCTCTCTTCACCCTGCAGCCATTTTAAAGATTAAAAAGCTCTTAAATATTTCAACGTGTTCTGACATGGGAAGATCTCAATATATGCTGAAATGGAAAAGGCAAGTTTGATCTCTGTGATTTTATTTTTCCATATATACATATAGAGTTACACGTATATACATACATATATATACACATATATATGTTATGTTATATAACATCGTGTGTGTGTGTGTGTGTGTGTGAGAAAGAAAGACAGAGAGAGAGAGAGAGAGAGAGAGAGAGAGAGAGAGAGAGAGAGAGAGAGAGATTATAGGCAGACAAAAGAATAGAGGAATAATACATACTAATTTTAACAGTAGCTACTTCTGGGAACCGGATTAAATGGGGTATGACTTTCATTATTTACTTTTTACTCCTTTATTTTTTTAAATTGGCATATTTAAATTTTATAATAATTATTATTGATATGGGTATACATTTTTCGATTTACTAAGTTGATATGGGTATCTGTTTAGTAGTTATTGCCAGGTTATAAAACAAGCTATAAAATAGTATGTACATATGTATTTCTTATTATACACATGAACATACTGAATGACAAGGGGAGAAGGAGGGAGGAAAGAAGAGAAAGACAGAGAAAGGAGAAAGGTTAAAAGAACAAAAATGAAAATGTTTGAACAGTGGCTACCTCTGGATAATGAGGTTAAAAACATTTTTCAATGATCTTGCATGTTTCACATGTTTTCTATACTTGTTCATTTTGCCATTCATTCCCTCAGCACATGTTTACTGCACACTTAATTTGTGACAGGTGCTACTCTAGGTACTGGAGATCCACTGATGAACAAGACAGGCAAAGTTCCTACCCTCATGAAACAAACCTTTTGATGGGCGGAGACAGTCAGCAAACAAATAGAATCAATAAGATGATTTTAGACAAGAACGAATTATATTAAAAAGCAATCTGGGTAATGGGAGAGAGGATGGTGGAGCTGTGGTGACTTCTGTGAGTTGGCTAGGGAAGCTTTCTCTAAGAAGGTGACATTTGGGCTAAGAAAAGAATGTTGAGGAGAAGAGTGCTAAGAGAAAATTTCAGGGAAAGGTGTGCCTGGCAGAGGGAGTAGCAAGACGGGAGTAAAGTTGGCACATTTGGGGAACAGAAAGAATGCCAGTGTAGCTGGGTATAACAAAAAAGGAGAAAGTGGCAGGCTGTGAGTTTAGCAAGATAGCCAAAAGACAGATTAGACAGATTTTGCATTTCATCCTACTTGCAATGGGAAGCATGGGAGGGGCGGAGAGCTGGGAAATTATATTATCTAATTTATACCTTAAGAATATCTTCTGTCTGCTAACTGGAAAATAGACAGACCTTTAGAGGGGTGTGCTTGGGATAAACTGAAAGCAGCAGGACGAGTTAACAGACTGCTTCAATAGTCCAGGACAGAGAAGGAAGAAGTGTGGACTAAGGCAGAAGTGGTAGAGGTGGAGAGACTGGTTGAAATCCAGGTATATTTCAGAGGTAGAGTTGACAGTACTTGCTTGGATATGGTTATGGTTTGCGGGGGGTGGTGGATGTTGGGGGAAACTAGATAATAAAATATGACTCCTCCATTTTTTGCTTGAGAAACTGGGTAGTTGGTAAGCTGGAAAATCTAAGGCAGAAACAGATTTTCCTGAGAAAAACTAATCATTCTCTTTTGAACATACTCCATTTGAAGAGCCCACTAGATATCTAAGTAAAGAAGTTGAATATATCTACCTGAAGCTAAGAACAGAAGTCAGGTCTCGTCAGCATGAGGTTTTATTTAAAACTGTGGGACTGAATTAGATTCCATAGAGAAAAGGTAGAAAGTAGGGCTAGGACAAGACTTTGGAGTCTGCCGACATTTAGAGGTGAATAGAGGTTGAAAAAGAAAAACCAGTGAGGAAGGAGGAAAATTAGGTGAGCCTCGTATCATGGCAGCCAATTAAAAAAGAATTGATATAATATGTGAAAAACAGTACCTAAGTAATATTTGTACTTTGTGTATTTAAAGGCTATGTAGCAAATGCTAATAAGGAAGTTTTAGATTTCTTTATTTTTTTAAGTAAGGAAATAACTGAGTAAAGAAACCAGTTTGGAAGCTGAATTAGAATGCCATGCTTTACCAGTTATGGTGTGTTCTATGGCCAAGCATTACATCTCTCTGAACCTAAAATTTACTCCTCTGTAAACCTAGAGGTAATAAACACTAAGGCTGTGAATGAGCTAATGATTATTATATAAATGGAGAGCTGCCACTAGCTTTGGCTGCCTCGGAACAGGCACAGGAACAGTAGCAGATCAGAGTAGGCCATGCCCATCAGCTCTACTGCATATGGCCTTGTCCATCTTTGGAGATGCTGCTGCTGATTCTCTTTCTGTCTGTATTTCTCTTTCTAGACCACAGTATCACAACACCAAACCTCCCAATTGCCAATTACTCATGACTCAGCTCATTCTTCTGAAGAGCACAGAAAGACCCACGAAAGTGGCCCAAGCTTCAGCCAAATCTATTTCAAGATACAGCAAGCAATATACTTCCTACTAATTCATGAATCAAATGGCAGTCATTGGTTGGTCCTATTTATGTGCTTTGCTTTAAAATGGTAATGCCATCCACAGATGTCAGAAAATGCAATCTCTTAATTAATTTTATGTAATTATTCAGCATAGTAAGGATGAGCAAAATATTCTTAGCGTTCCAAGAAACACCTTCCATGAGAGATTACACTATAGCATGTGGTACTCAACGGACATGCTGAGGGTCATTGATGTACCTCAATGCTGTCACTGGCTTACAACCAAATTTTGATCAATATACAGGTTGCTGGGGATTTTTTTGCTATAATTACTGACATTAAAATGCATACCCAAGAGATAAAGGAATAAGTAAGTAATTTATATCAGACAAATATCTTATGTTTACTAAAACATGCATGAGGTTTAATCATAAATTTTTAAGGGAGCCTTGTTGGGGCAATAAGCACTTTCAACAAAGGTGCCAAGAACATTCAATGGGGAAAGGACAGTTTCTTCAACAAATGGTGTTGGGAAAATTGTATATTTTCCCAATATGCAAAAGGATGAACTTGGACCCTTACCTTACAACATATACAAAAATAAACGCAAAATGAATTAAAAACCTAAATGTAAGACCTGAAACTATAAAGCTCATCGAAGAAAACATAGGGGATAAGCTTCATCATATTGGATTTGGTATCGATTTCTGGATATGACACCAAAGGCACAGGCAACAAAAGTAAAAATAGATAAGTGTGACTGTATAAAAGTTAACTACTTCTGTGCATCAAAGAACACAATCAACAGAGTGGAAAGGCAACCTATGGAATGGTAGAAAATATTTGCGAATCATGTATCTGATAGGGGGTTAAGATACAGAATATCCAGAATATATGAAGAACTCCTACAAATCAATAACAAAAGCCAATTAAATCTACTGAAAATGACACTAATAGATATTTCTCTCCTCAGATGATATATAAATGACCAGCAAGTATGTGAAAAGATGCTCAACATCATTAATCATTAGGCAAATGCAAATCAAAATCACAATGAAATATCACATCATACCAATTAGGATGGTTATTAAAAAAAAACAGAAAATAAGTTTTAGCAAGGATGTGAAGAAATTGGAACACTTGCACACTGTTGATGGGAATATAAAATCATGTAGCCACAATGGAAAACAGTATGGAAGTTCCTTAAAAAATTAAAAATAGAATTACCATATGATCTAGCAACTCCACTACTGGGTATCTACCCAAAAGAATGAAAGCAGGATCTCTAAGACATGTTTGCGCAATCGTGTTCACAGCAGTATCAATCATGACATCCAAAAGGTGGAAGCAATCCTAGTGTCCATCAGCATATGACTGGATAAACAAAACTGAATGCTCACACACACACACACACATACACATGGACTAGTACTCAGCCTTCAAAAGGAAGGAAATCCTGTCACATGCTACAACATGGATGAAATTTAAGGATATCATTTATGTTAAGCAAAATAAACCAGTCAAATAAAGACACATTGTGTCATTCCACTTATATGAGGTATCTAATATAGTCAAATTTACAGAAGCAGAAACTAGAATGGTGGTTGCCAGCGGGAAGGGGGAAATGGGGAGTTATTTAATGGTCTAGAGTTTTAGTTTTACAAGATGAAAAGTTCTGGAGATCTGCCACACAACAATGTGAATATACCTAGCACTACTGAGCTATATGTTTAAAAATGGTTAAGATGGCAGTTTTATGTTATGTATGTTATTATAATTTTTAAAAAAGATTTTTAAAGTTTGCTATAATCCCCCTAAGTAAGAAAACCAGGGATGCGAAACATTAAGAGGTACAATTGTCCCTTCTTGTACCCTACTGGCAGCTGTGTTCTGGGGAAAGAAACTTAACTTACCTTGGCCTCAGTCATTTCTTCTGTAAGATGAGGATATTATCTCTGCAGGATATGCAACTTTACTTAACAAGAAAAAATTGGCAAACTCGTAAATTGGTTGGTTTCCTTGAAAGAAGAATATCTTGAGGGAGAGGCACAATTGGACCTTCCTACTTTTGTTCTGTATCCTGAGATTTACTCTCCCCCTTGGACTTCAATTTACCACACTCCCTGCCTCTAAAGGAGTCCTTCCTTTTTGACTGATGAAGTTAATGTGGACATATAATTCTTCCCTTGAGCCCCTGAAACATTGCCGAGAAGATGGAACGTTCAAATAAAGCTCTACTGACACTAGTGAATAATGTGGGAAATAAACACGAATGCGTCTATGGGACTAGGCAATCTGGTTTATAAAATACATATAACTTTGGTTTGAAAACATGCCCTTGCTTGTGTCTGAGGAGGAAAAACAGATCCTGGATTGCACCTCTGCTTTCTAGCCTCTGGTCTGAGTGCACATGGCAGATACCATCCTATTATCCAGTCTTTTAGGAATTCAATCCTTGATATTTAGATCCAACTAAGCGATGTCCACAGTAGGGTTAGTTTCACTATGGGGTTGGAGGGATGAGGAAGAAACGTTGTTCGGAATGAAACTGGGCTGCTATCTGTCACCATGTACCAACATTAATTCAAAATGGATCAAAGACCTAAACCTAAGACCTGAAACAAGAAACAAATTTTCTTTTATGCATAGAAGAAAACATAAGCACTAAACTTATGGACCTTTGGTTCAAAAACCATTTTATGAATTTGGCTCCAAAGGCAAGGGAAGTAAAAGCTAAAATAAATGAATGGGACTATATCAAACTTAAAAGCTTTAGCACAGCAAAAGAAACCATTGACAAAATAAAGCATACCAACGGAATGGGAGACGATTTTTGCAAACAGCGTCTCTGATAAGGGGCTAATATCCAAAATATACAAGGAACACACACAACTCAACAACAAAAAAACAAACAACCCAATTGAAAAATGGGCAGAGGTCCTGAAGAGACATTTCTCCAAAGAAGACATACAAATGGCAAATAGACATATGAAAAAATGCTCAACATGACTAATCGTCAGAGAAATACAAATAAAAGCCACAATGAGGTATCACCTCACCCCAGTCAGAATGGTTGTCATCAACAAGACAAATAGTAACAAGTGTTGGAGAGGCTGTGGAGAAAAAGGACCATCATACACTTTTGGTGGGAATGCAGATTGGTGCAGCTGCTATGGAAGGCAGTGTGGAGGCAAAATATCTATTCCTCAAAAAGTTACGAATAGAATTACCATATTATCCAGCAATCTCTCTCCTGGGTATCTACCCAAAAAATCTGAAAACATTTATCCATAAAGACGTGTCCTCCAATGTTCATTGCAGCTTTGTTTACAGTGGCCAAGACATGGAAACAACCAAAATGTCCTTGGATAGATGAATGGATAAAAAAAGTTGAGGTATATATACACAATGGAATACTATTCAGCAGTAAGAAAAGATGAAATAGTACCATTTGTGACAACATGGATGGATCTTGAGATTATAATCCTAAGCGAAATAAATGAGACAGAAAAAGTAGAAAACCATATAAAACTGATATAAAACTGAAAACAACAAAAGAACAAGACAAACAAATGAAGGAACAAAAACTCATAGACATAGACAATAGTTTACGGGTTACCACAGGGTAAGGGGGAGGCAGGCTCTACAAGAGGGTAAACGGGGTCAAATATATGGTGATGGAAAGAGAACTGACTCTGGGTGGTGAACACACAATGTGAGATATAGATAAAGTATTACAGAATTGTACACCTGAAATCTATCTAACTTTACTAACAATTGTCACCCCAATAAACTTAAAAATAAAAAAAAAAGAAAGAAACGCTGTTTGAGAAACCTCTTTCGTAATTAAACTAATCAGAACCTAATTTTTTTAAACAGGTATCAGTCACTGGATTAATGAAACACACTATTACTAAAATTTAATAATCAAAATAACCAATAGCATATATTTATTTATTAAATATCTCTCTATAGAGTAAGAGAAATCACACTCTGGTCAAATGTTTTTTGAAGATACTAGACACTGACTCATATCTCCTGAGTCTGATGTGAGACCAACATGTTTATTGTCACTACCTCTGAGGAAATAGTAGGATAGAGAAAGGAGAAAAATAAATTTTACGTTTGATATCGCATGTTTGTGATATACTCTACCTTGCTGTTCCCCATATACTTTCTGTCTTCTGTGGGAAAACAGTGAATGGGGGGAGCAGTATATTTTTATGCCTCTGAGGGTACTTTCATCTTCCTTTTTTGTTTACGGCACAGTTCAAATTTATCAGTCCTTCCCTGTTAGGGAAAACCAGGAAGGCGGTTGATACAAGGGTATGGTCAACCGGTGACGTTTCTCCTAAGGTGGTACTCTTCTGTTTGATTTTGAAAGAAAACACAGGTATTGTATCAAAAAGTCAATTTTTCAATCTTAAATTCTCATTAATCGATGCTAAATAGTAGTTCATCTTTTATAAACATTAAACCTTGAAAAAAAATCAAGTTTTGGTGATAAGTCTAGAATAGAAGCTGCAGTACAGAGTGCCCTCTGGAACACATTATTTTTACAATAAAGCTCTATCTATGCTGATCTTCAGAATTACCTGTAAAACTTTCTTTATCAGTGCTTCTTTTTTAATGAAACAAATCCAAAAGATGTACAGTCAGGCTCAAGTTGTGCAGTTCACAAGCATGGAGAAAATAAACAAAACAACGGAGTTCAGGACAGTCGGAGCTAACCCAGGACGAGGCTGGACTTGTCACCAGGGGGATTTCTGCTAGGTGCCACTGGGGCCGGTGCCATTGGGCTGGGCACAGCCTGTAAAAAATTTTAAAAGTTCCTAGGTTTCTACCTCCATGACCTAGAGAATCAGAACTCTAAGAGTGGGGCTAGAGCATTATTTCAATTTTTTTAGTTCTTCAGGTGATTCTAAAGTATGGTAAACCGTTAGTGTAAACCAAAAGGGAGACTGACCCTTCCACCTTAGTTCCCGAACCCGTTGTTCTTAGTTTCGGTTTCCTGTCTAGGGCGCCTCTTCTCTCCCTGAAGATTGACACCAAATGAGCTTCTTAGAGCAAACATTGTTTGATCTACACTATTTATGAGAAGCTTCTACAACCAGTGGCAAAGATCATGATTAAAATTATGCTCAGAAAGAGGACCCAACATGCATTTGGCAAAATGCCTTCAGCAAATGACACTGGGGATATTGCCTAGTGGCAGTGACTTTCAGCATGAAAGGACAATTAGTGTTGGGTATTTGTGGGCACATGTTTTGCTGTCCAGTTGAGTGAAGTCACTAATAAGCTCGGCATGAAGCAGTTCTTATTTATGTATGATGGGGAAATGCTTAATGGAGTTTTGATCAATGTATAACTGCAAATCTGTGTTTTTATTTAGTTGCTATTATTTTGTGAGGTCTACAGCAGTGCCTACTGAGTCTAGTGACTTGTGCAGCAAGAGGGTCTTGACAGCACAGTAGAAATAAGGTACAGGTCTGAATGCCAACCTAGCACACCATTGGTGGTTCTCATCATGACTCTTGATTGTGATTCAGTGATAAAAAAATATTACAAGACCTGCCCCAAATTAGTCACATCAACCGAATGGAGTCACATTTTATTAGGGGGTTAGGGTCTAAACTCAGCATACAAGGAAAAACACTGGATAATCAAATTACCCTTGAAAAGACCTTACATTATTCTAAGACTGAAACTCCATAGCAAACTGTTTGGGTTCCCATCTCCGTTTTAACTGTGGCCTCCATTCACGATGGTAGCGCCAGCCAAGGTCAGAAGTAAATGGAGAGAACTACAGAAAAGGATAGGAGAGGATAACTACCTGAAAGTATAGTGTTTTTCTTCTGATTTTTGTTTTGTTTTGTTTTTTCTAGTTCAGAGAGTTTAATTCATGTTGGTTATATATTCCATTCACATGTCATTCTTCCCTTTGTCTCAGTTTTCTTGTTCTCTGATTTTGGAGTAGCATCCAGCTCAGGTACATCATTCTTGGAATCAAGCTTCTTGAGTTCAAATCCAGGTTCTACAATTTATTAACTATACCCTGGGGCACGTGACTTAATCGGTCCAAGCCTCAGTTTCCTTCTTTGTCAAAAGAGGATAGTAAGTGTACCTATATCATAAGATTGTGAAGATGAAGTGAGTCGGAACACAAGAACCCTGAAGAAAATGCGTGCTAAGAACAGGTGCTCAAAAACCTGAATTATTCATAGCTGGTGGTGACGGCGGAGGTTGAGTGGCAAGGCAGTGTTCAATATCAAAGACTCACAGTAGAACTGTAAGAATCCTAAGTGCTTTGTTAACATAGGTGTGTTGTTCAGGCTCCAGTTATCGTTACTTGAATATTACCCCGATGCAGCCTAAATAGACATGACATCAGCCTCTGGCTAAAAGGAAACCCAAAGTGAATGATTAGTTATTCTTTCCATGAACTCATTTGATTGTGCAGAGGCCATGTGGTCAGTCACAGAGCCTCCTTCAGGGCATTTTAAGACAGTCTTGTCATCCCATCATGAGTGATGTGTAGGCTGGCATGTTTTCATTAGAGGAAGTAAGTGCCATTTATTATAATTGCTTCCAGGAACATAATGCGTTCTGGTATATAACATGTGTAAGTATTGTGTGAGCTTCTTACGTGATGGTGACATGGTCTAGAAAGTACCTCAATATTCATTTGTGTAACTGCACACGGAAATCAGCTGATGAGAAATCAGATGAATTGGCTCTTTAAATAGAGGCTACTTTGTCTATTGGCTAAAACAGAGAGGAAGTGATTAGCAACCTCAGCAATAAATGGATGGCTCATTCAATTATAAAACCAGGGTTTTGTCTTTCAGAGTCCCTGCTCATAGGATTTCTGTGGAAATTTTATTACTCGGTACCAACCTACATATCCTCCAAATTAGCAAGTAAGGTCAACTTCAGAAGTCCTCTCTTTGATGTTGAGAAATGTGTGGGCTAGGTAAATTGGGCCAGACTGAGGAGGGCCTCAAAGGCAAGGTAAAGGGATGGGATCCATCAAAGCAGGGCCAAGTGTACATTTTCATGTAGGGTTGGTAATCCTGAAGCTCTCATAGCTCTTCTGCCTCACCTGGAGTCCTTTCCATTTCTCTTATTGTGTATAGTTTATACACCCAGCCTGCAGTTTAGGGGATTAATTGTGAGAACTAAATAAACACACAGAAGCTGCCATGACCCCTCCCCACCCTACCTTATCCTACCCCACCCAGGTTTTGACAGCATTCCCACCCTTCACCTGGGGCCCTCCCATGGGCCACACCCTTGTGCTGACTCAGGAAAGCAGGCCTCAGAAATATCTGGAGGCTTGGGAGGTATGGCGGCACCCTGCTGAGAGCTCTGTGCCCTCTGCCCAAACAAGCAAGGTAGCAAAAACATAATTTGCTGGCTTAGTAACTCTCTTGAAATCATTTCACACACAGCATGATTATTCAGATACTAATTTCCAGTCTCTTAGGGGTAGAAGAAGATACCAGGACATCTTGCATAAGCCAAGGAAGGTAGAACTGCTCTCAGAATAGCTGCAGAAATTTACCAATTCACAACATATTTGCTGAGCACCTCGCATCTGCCAGGCAGGCACTGTGTTAAATAAAGGCTGAAAAAAGATGAATGAGATGTGGTCTTGGCAGTCAAGGATTTCTATGCTTAATAGAGGCACATGCTACTCAGACAGCTGCTGCCCATCCCCTAGTCTCCACATATCTCTGACATTCCAGGTGGTAGTGTCTTGACCTCCACTTCGTATCTGGGAAGCCCTAAGTCTTTCCAAGATATCTATATATACCAATGAATATCTCGATACGTGTCAATACAGAAAGATTTATGTATATGCGACTTATCTCGTATACAACTAATTCCAAAGGGCTTGCAATCTCATGAGTCCTCTGTCTCTGGATCCATGTCTACACATGTTGCTTCTGATTCCTTTCAAATACACACAGATGCCAAATTCAAACTCATTGCTGCTTTCCAACAATAATCTACTTATTTTCCAGGGGAAAGAAAAATAGATTGTGTGGTCTTTTGTATCTTGATAGCTCCACTCTTTCTCACATGTTTCTCCTTCATTTATTTTCCCCACTTGTTCTGAGGATCAAACAAATGCCTCTCCTTGTCTGATGTCATCTTAACTTTTTCTCAGAGGCCTTAGCACCAGATGGTATTTCTTGCAGCAACTCACTAAACCCAAGTGATCTTAGGAAAATTTTTCTCAACAAAAATGGTTCTTGCCTTAAGAGAAACTTCACGCTACTACGGAAGTAAATATTCTCTGTCCTGTTATGTATATTAAAAAGAAATGTCATTACAGTGACAGGTGTCCTTATAGATATCTATCCAGGGTACTCTGGGTTCACCAAGGATAAGCAGTTAGCTTGTCCTGGGGAATTTAGGAAAACCTTCACAGAGGTGGTGACACAGCTTTGTGTGGGTGGAAGAATAGAATTGCTGTTTTGCTGAGCTCGACATGGGTCAAGCTTTTGTTCTAAGCAGCAACACAGCTGAGGTGTCAGTTCACAAGAGGGAGTTGCTGTAGACAGATCAGAAGAGAGAATCTGGAGACTAGGCACACCCGTCCTAGTAGGGCAGGGCAGAGGCTCTGGGCAGGCACAGCTGCAAGCGGTGGGAAATCCAGGCACGGGGAGCACAGCATGTGAGAAGGATGGAAACTAATGCCAGGTGGCAGTCTAGGCAGATTATGGCATCAGGAAGTTCTAGCCAGGCAGGTCAGAGGGCTGGTGGGAGAGCAGCGTGTGGGGATGTAGTAGCTGAGTGTAGACAATCTGGGGAGATGTGGTCAGACAGAGACAGATGGTCTGACAGAACGTAATCAGATAGAACTGGAGAAGGGGATTCAGGAGGAAAGATCTCATCCTGGGAGGGAGAGAAGGGCCTGGAAGAAGCTAAGGTTACTGGCTGAGAGGAACAGGGATGCAGCTGGGCCTCATTCGGAGCACAGAGTCTGGAGAAACCTGACACTCAGGTTACCATGTCAGGGAAGCTGCGTTGCTTGAGGCAGATCCCCTCCTCTGTCTGCTGAGGGTCCTAGGCAACACTGAGTTGGTGAAGTGGGTGCTGTGAGGGAGGGGACTCTGGCTGGTGGTAAAAGATGAGGATGCAGGAAGCTGGGTAGAGAGCCAGGCCAATCATTGCTTTCCTCTCACTCCGTCACCTCCCAGCACCAAAGACTCCTTCAGTTCCTCCAGAACCTGGGGGGGTGGTGGTGGTGGTGGTTTCAACTCTTTTCTTTTCTGGACTACCCTGTTTCCCTGAAAATAAGACCTAGTCGGACAATGAGCTCTAATGTGTCTTTTGGAGCAAAACTTAATATAAGACCTGGTCTTATGTTAAATAAGACCTGGTCTAATATTTTAGCAAAATAAGTCTGGGTGTTGTATTAATTTTTGCTCCAAAAGATGCATTAGAACTGATGGTCCGGTTAGGTCTTATTTTCAGGTAAACCCAGTAGCATCTTTATCATAATATCAGGGACTGATTCTAGGTCAAGAGGTACTTTCTTATTTTCTGTTGTTAGGGCTGTTTCTCACTGGTGCTGAGTAAGACAGCAGTGTTCAACCCAGGCATTGGTCTTCCCTGGGGAAAATGGCGCAGCCTACACGTAGACTGCTTGGGTTGCCATCCTAATTCTACTATTTACTAGTTGTGTGACATCGGACAAGTTACTTAGTTTTCTTTGCCTCGTTGTCCTCATCTGTAAATGGGGATAATAATAGTGCCTACTTCATAAAGGGGTTGTGAGGATTAATTCTATCAATTTAGATATTCTATCACTTTAGATATTAATTCTATCAATTAAGCATTTTGGACAGGCACTTAATACACAATTAATAAATGTCAGCTATTATTTCTCCAATAAGGAGGCCTGAGAAGGATTCTGGATTGATTTGTGGCTGTTATTCACTCAATAAATGTATTTCGAGTGCCTCCCATGTGCCATGTTCTAGGAACTTGGGATGTATCAGTTGACGAAACGGAAAAAAAGCCCTGTCATTTGGTGTCCTCTCTTTTTGTTGACTCTGAAACAAAAAGTGTGATTTTCAGAACTGCTGTCTAGAATTCCTTTCACACACACAAACACACACACCCACACACAGACACCTACACACACGAGTGTGTGTGTATGTGTGTGTGTGTGTATTTTCTGTATAATCATTTACATGGATCGAAGTAGCAAATACCAAGCTCAGTCCAAAGGCCTCAACCAGGACGGCACCAAACACATTAGGACCACTTCCAACCCCCTTCCTTTTGGGAAGCACTGGTCTCTCTTAGAGCGAAGTGCCAAGCATGAACAGTGCTCTGCTTTCTCGAGAGCCGGTGATTACCTGCTGAATCTCCTCCGCCTATGTCGCGTTGGTGACCTACTCTAGAGCAGGGTTTCTCCACCCTGGCATTGTTGACATTTTGTGCGCGATAACTCCATGTTGTGGGGGCTTCCCTATGTGTTTTAGAATGCTTCACAGTGTCCCTGGACTCTACCCACTAGATTCCAGAAGCATCCTCCCAATTGTGACAACCAAAAATGTCTTCAGACATTGTTAAATGTCCCCTGGGGGGACACTGGATGAGAGCCACTGCTGACCACTTCCACAGCGGACAAAGCTGCTTAACACAGCCGCAGGGACCACTCTGTTCTAGTCTCAATCACCAACTGAGCTTCTCTGGCACCCCAAACCTGAGCACCTCTCTTGGCCCAGCATATTCCTGACTTGGCATAGATGCCTTACAGGAACAATTTCATGCCAAAACTTGTTTCTGTTTGAAATTTTCATTCACTTATTTCTCATTTTAGTTCACTCTGAGTTGGACAGCTCAATTTGTAGAAATGTGAAGAAACACTGAAGCTGTGGGTTGCCGCCAGTTACTCAAATCAACATCTCAAAATATGGGAAAAGTTTCTATCCTGGAAATTGTCCTACTTCAAGTCACTTGAACATGGCCTCAAGTTTTATCACAGCTTTGCACAGTCCTTTCTTTAGCCCTTGGTAAACTCGACAGAGAATCAAGCCCCCCGATTTTTTTCGATTCTCATAGAATATGCTGGTTTAGCTTCAATGTTCTCTGTGATTAGCCCAAAATCTAGAGAGTTTAGAGGATGGGAAATCTTACACAGTTCTTCAGACACTCATTTTTCCTCTTTTCTCAAAATAGCACTGCTCTTAGCTATGCTTTCTCAATAGTGTCTTCCTTCTGGGAACTTTCTGTTCTCACTGGTAAATGGTGTGTATGAACTTGCCTCATCTTGCTCCCCAGTATCTGTCTACATCACTCAGGAATTCAAAATTAGTGCACCATAAGTGAAGCTTAACATTTCACAAATATAAGACCAAATACAAAGCTGGGTTCTAGGAGACACTGTCCAACTCAGGGAACAGATTTTTCCAACTTCAATGTGAAATTCACAGAAAGGGCTATTTTCAAAATCCATTTTTTCAGACTTCTGGGTTATGCACCAGTAGCGAATGTGTTGTAGAACAACCAGGTATGAAAGGAGCCAATAAATTCAGAAGAAAATAAACAGTCAGCTAAGAAAAACACTGTCTCATGATATGGAAAGAATAAAAACAAAATGGCCTCAGAATGATCCTCCAGAAGAAGCATACTACTGGCTAATGATTGCAGACATTTAAAAAGTGCAAGTTTTCTAAATAATTCTGCATGAAGGCAAAACTGGTCAGGTGCTCAGCTGACAAACATCAAATTCCAGGGACCACACCCTTTGCATCTGAGCTCTGCCCTCCTTCCCAGTCTCCTCCCTGGCACAGCCCCTCTCCTTCACACACCATCTCTCATATTCCCATCCAGGTTGGCCTTCACCTTCCCAATGCCCAGCCAAAACCCTAAATTAGTTCTTCATTGCTTTTTTCCTTTTCTCTTGTACTTTGAAATTAATTTGCCCGTGAACATAGCTACTGGAGATCCTCTGTAGAAAGAGAATACATAAAATCCCATATGCAACTGGGAAGCTTGGTGGCTTAGCTTGGGGGCTCTTCTGCCCACTCCAATTTTTCTTCTTGTCCCATATGTATTATTAACCAGAAACACGGGAGGTTTCATTCTGTAACTCAAGGTGGAAAGAAGAGATTTTTTTGAGATAAGGTTTAATTGAAGTGGATAGGAATGAGGTCTGTTTTTATTCTAATCCTGAGTTGAAACTAAAATGATCGTACTTTTCCTGTGAGATTCTAGCAAGGTGCAATGGCCGGAATCAGAGACTTTGGGAGAGGTGGGCACCAGCAGAGAGCAGCCTTGGGGGCCAGGTAGGCCATGTGGCATAGAATGAGAGCTGTGGTGTGCGGCAGGGCTTCTTGAACCATGGTGAGTAGGACTTGATGAGTTTTAGGGGCACGTCCAATTCTAACAGTCTTCCTTAATATTGAGTTTTCTTAGTTAACTTCATAGTTTATGTTACTAAAAACACAGTACTGTAAGATTGTACATTTTTTTTTAAGGCAGGGATTTTATTTTTTATTGGAGTTAATTTGATTAAAGGCTCTCCTTTATTCCAATTATGTTCTTCCCATCTTTAGATGCTAAAATATCCTTTCACTTAAGAAACAATAGTGAGAGTAAATTGGTAGGGTCTTTGTTTATTTGTTTGTAATGCCTATATACTTGCCTATACTCAAATAAACCCTACCATTCTCTAATGTTTTGCTTTGTTGTTGAAAATTTCCCAGCCTGGGAATCTCTATCATAGAGGCAGCTGCCAACCAGATCTTTGAAAAGCAAGTTTTAAAGTTCACCATTCTATTGGACCTGAGGCTGTGAGCTGGTCACTGACAACCTTTACAAGTCCTTCTGATGCCTTTAGTGCTTTGTTAAAAATGATAAGTTATAATCACATCTCTCTTCTCCATCCAAAGCATCATTTTCACTTAACTGTATTTTTCACTGTTTTTCATTCTGGGAAACAGAGGCATGGGGTAGGCTGGGGTTCTTCTAGGATTCATGCAGGGAGTTAAGCTGATGAGAAATGTGGAGGCCAGAACTGCACTTACATGGTCCACATGAAATAAATCATGAGGAGTAGAAGTGCCTGGCATTCATTCCAGATGAAACAAGGAGTGGCCCCTGGGGAGTGGGACCAGCAGCATCATTTGATAGGTGGGACCGCTGGATGGGATTGGTTCACTTGCTCCAGGGCTGGGAAGCACTGCTTGTGCTACAGGCTTTACCTGTCTGATGGCTCAGGGAGCCTGGGGCACTCGCTGAGGATCCCTGTTTAACCATTGGCACCAAGTCTACCAAGAGAATACCTGAAATAAGATCAAGCAAAGCCAGTGTGAGAAGAAAAAGATTACTGCTTTGTTGCTGGCACGGTAGGAGGCTCAGGGAAGATTTACATTGCCTGTTTGGGGGAGAGTCTATTAGGCACTCACTGCAGCTGGAAAGGACTTGAACACTAAGCTCTTCTGCTTGATCCTGCCTTGCCTAGGGAGCTTTGCTGTGTGGAGAGTATTATAGTCTATTAAGTACCATTGTGTTCTGATGTGATTACCATAATTATTTGGGGCTCTAAGATAGAGACAAGCCACTGAGGCTGCATAGGGTAGTGAGGATGGTTGTGAAGAGGTGACCTGGGTTTTCCCCTCAAATGAGTGACATTGTCATTATCAATTATTGGAGTGAGCTGGGAGAGGGGGTAGGGGAGACAGATGGAGAAGAGTTAATCCACTCAGCCCCCTTTCCCATTGGTTATACA
Organism: Rhinolophus sinicus; assembly: GCF_057876585.1. Taxonomy (NCBI): domain Eukaryota; kingdom Metazoa; phylum Chordata; class Mammalia; order Chiroptera; family Rhinolophidae; genus Rhinolophus; species Rhinolophus sinicus. Next base: position 24,078,967 of record NC_142502.1, read on the forward strand.
TTGGTCCCATGGGACTTTATTTCTCCTGAATTTCTAGGTCGTGATTGCATGAACCCCCTGAGAAGTTCTGTCAGCGCTTGATGCCTCAACATCAATAGAAAGCCATGGCACAGGCATGAGACAAATGCTGTTGTGTAGTGGCTGCTTGAAGTTGTCCAGGGTACATGCAGAAATGTGGAAAACATGGCAAAGACCTGAGAGACAGGTGAGGCCAAAGGATCTGACGTAGTATCTCAGAAGTGTTCGATACAGTCCATACCTTGCACCACTCAGATTCAGTGTGAACAAGATGTTTCTCACTTAATCTTCAAGAGAAGAAATATAAGTTCAATCAGTCATAGAATCTGTTTCAAGGTGATAGCCAGCTATATCCCCAAGAAGACCAAAAGCAAGAGGATTAATGAAACAAATCATAGTTTCTAAAACTGTAACTGGTGCTATGGCCATAACTGATTTTCATCATCTTCTTGCTTCACCATCCATTCTAGAATTCCCTTTTACTAAACCATTACTGAACTGACTTAGAAGATTTGCCTGATGGTTGACCCAGATTTTTATCATCAAGGACAGGAGCCTTTAGGTTGCCTTGCTTCCACTGGGCTACGATAGTTGCAATTGCTGACTTATTCTCACTGGGCATGGAATCACCAAGAGATGCCCCAGTATAGCTCCAGGATTCTAAACATACTCTCCCCTGACCCATGTGTAGGAGAAATCCTAGAACTTCATGCTAGTCACAGTCAATTACTTCCCTGGTGGTATAATTCCTTTGTATGGCTGTTGGTCCATGTCTAGGTGATCTGGGGTGGTTACAGCTCCAAGTTCAATGGAACCTTTATTGTGTCCCCTGGCTGACAGTTTCTCCCAGAGAACTAACACTTTCAACCTAGCAGAGCCAAAGGCTACAAGGAAGGGAAACAGATTCTACAAGAGAGATGGTGGGAAGGCCCAATTCTACTAGTACTACTGGGTTTCAGGACCCATGTATTCTAGCTATATCAATCTTCGGGTGTGTCTACCATATTCCAGAAGTATCCCCCAAAACATTGGGGTTTTGACCCTGAGCTGGCTCTTTACCTGAATCTTTAACAGATTAGCATTCTGTTAAGCCCAATGCCTCAGAATGATGGACACGTGATAAGAACAGTGGATACTATATTCATGTGGTTACATTTTTGTACCTCCTTTACTGTTAAAAAGGTTCCTTGATCTAAGGTAATGTTGTACCAGGTACCATGTCAATAATTCAGCTATTCTTTAAACTCTTGTTTCATGGTGCTTGTGGAGATACTGAATGCAGAGAAAGCAAGTGCATATCTGGCGTTGATATCAATTCTGATAAGAATTTTCAGGTATGGGATTTGATTGTACTCTGTTTTTAAGCTCCTAAATTAACTTGTACTATTTTATGGATGCTGGCATAAGTCATAAGACTCTTAGATCACGAAGACTTTTCACTGGTAACACAGCAAGCAACAAGATGTATGTTGGTTCCCTGTCTCCACGTCTCACAGAAGTGTGACAGAAGGCCCACATAGATTTGCATCACAGTTGAGGAATACTCAGCTTGGGAAACCTGTTGTTTTAAAGCAAACAATAAATAAGCCTTCTCTTTGTCCTGGAGGAAGACATGACCTCATCCCTCAAAGCTGATTTCTCAAAATACTACTCTGAGAAATGGCCTGGGTAGGAGCTATGGGGGCCTTGCAATCTCAGCATACCCAGAAGGAATATGCAGGGATGCCCAAGGCTTATGGCAGATTGTCTCTCCAAACATGGACAAATCCTTGCTCTCTGCAAGGCAGAAGGGGCCAATGATATCAATATGCCGCCAAATGGCTTTGTGGTCTCCATGAGGAATGGTCCCATATTGAAGGTTCAGCATCCATTATTGCTGCTGAAGGTTAGGCATTCACCAGTATCAGTAGCTAGATCAAGCTTTGTGAGCAGGAGTGCAAGTGTTGGGTCAATGCAGAGTCTCCATTCATGGGCCCATTTTGCAACCACTATTCATATGGTGATGAAGGGGAGAGGGGAGCAGACATCCATTGGACAAGACATCTTCTCCTGGTGGTTAAGTGCTGCTCTGCCATAGATGCTCTCTGTTAGACATTTACCAATGATGCAAAGACTCTTGTGGTTTGTGTCCATTCACATCAGTCCATCTGTATACCTTTATCGCCATAATCTAATCTTGCTCCTTCTGAGCCCCTTTTGAGGAGTCCAACTCCTGATTAAAAACCTGTGTGATTTTTTGGGGCCTGACCCTAGGTAGTTACAAAGGCGTTACCAGCAGGTCTCACTAGGAAAGCTGTCCTCCCCACACCAGACTTAGTGCACAGCCAGGATACTGCCCTTTCTGAAAGGAGTGCAATCAATAACTCAGACCCCTTTGGCTAGGAAAGCTCTGTAGATATTTGCATCCCTAGCCCAGGTGACTGCTTTCCTGTGTCTCTCTACCTGAGGCCTTGGAGAAAGTTCCTCTTCAGATGGCTCTGTTGAGGCCTCCTTATGGGGTAAGAGAGGGGAAACCTTGAAGATACTTTCTCCCAACTCTTGGTACCCATAACTTTTCTGCTCCTACTGTGTCCCCATCCCTTCCCCCTCCCTCTGACCCCATGGTCCATTAAACTGCTGGAGTCTTTAGTTGTAAGCTCCCTGAACGGAGAGAGGACCACCCCCATTCGTGCTGATCCAACTGATCCCCAAACAACGTATCATTCCATGGAGTGGGGGGTGTAGGATGGAGAGAGTCAGCACTTTCTCCAGTTTTAGCCTTCTCTCATACTATCATAGTAAGTGATTAAAAGTTTAACTCTTTCATGCCTCTCTTGACTCTTTATGGCTTGTTGCTTCAGTTGGTGACGCGTACACTTGGCAGCTCAGCTCTCTCTCTCAGCTCAGCTGAACTCCTGACACCTTTCAAGGCACGCAATTTTTCCACCATCCAGGAGTTCATGTATATGCTTCCCTTAAGCCATGTTAGGCAACCCAAAGCTAGAATCCCATAGCACCTATATACACTTCTCTTATCTACAACATGTACCAGTCAAGAAAACAAGAACCACTCGAGGTATTTCAAATACAAAGAAATAAAATACAGGAAATTCAATTCCAAGAAAGCAGTATAAAGGGTTGCAGAAGCCCAATCACTGCTAGCTCTTAGGAAATCAGGAATTCCAGGAATTGTGGGCAATCACCACTGATTATTTCCAGTGCATGTAGCACCGAAGTGGGTGATTTGCAGGAGGACTCTTGGAGAAGGTGCGAAACGTCCTATCTGCCACCTGTCAAAGACATGCCTGACCACTGCTCCTGGAGCAATAATGGCCTCGCTTTCTCTTTTACCTCCCAGATCTCAGGTAGTGCCTCTCATGGCAGAACATAAACTGGAACCTTGCTGACAAGAGACTGCAAGTGTAGTTTTCAGGCTTTCAGATACAGGGGGAGCCTAGGAGGGAGCAGCAATGATGTTACTATACCTACAGGCAATCTGGCCCAGCGTATTATACTAAGATTGTGTGTTTTTCTCCTGTGTAAGGACTGCTTCTTATATCTTTACCTCCCTAACATCTAGTATAGTTGAAAAGAACTGCTGAGTTTACCTAATATAAATCTTTACTTCAGCAACATCCCAAGAACTAGCCATGGAGCTTTCACGTAATACGCCGTGGATGGTAAATTCATTATTTTACTCTGAAGCCCATTCCCCCTTGGACCAACTATATATTAGAGGTTGAGCAGAAACCATTTCTCTTTCGCTTTAACCACTTGGTTCTCATTTTCACTTCCAGAGTTACACCTTGTTAAATCAAACCTCTGTACCACATGTCAATACTATAATCTTTTTTGAAGATGTGGTACAGTGGAAAGAACACTGAACTCAAAATCAAAGCACCTGGGTTACTGTTGCAAGTCTACTAATAACCAGCCTTTTATCTTCGGTATCCCTGTATTTCTTTTTCTTTTTCCTGATATCTAAAATTATAGGGTGGTGGTGATAAACCAATCTGAACCTCTGTGCATCTCTTTTCTGTGCATGTAGTACAGCTAAGCATTCTGGGAAAGGTAGAGGAGAGTTTTTTGTGTCTTGACACTGACCTTGTGGCACAGAAACTTGCTGCTCACCAATATGTGTGTTGCCGGATACAATGAGAAACTATCTTTCTCAACCCTCTTATAGATAGTGGGGCTTTGCAAGTGAATTCTGGCTAAGGAAATGTAGATGAACAGAAGTGAGGTACCACTTCCAAACCTGCCTCCAAATGTCCCATGAAGTTCCTCCCCCGTCATGTGCACATAGGTGCATGCACACACAGGCCCATACAAGGATGTTTCTGTTTTATATTAGCAAACGTACAAACACTAGATAAGAGAAATCAAAATTAAAACAATAGGGATGTATACCATTGTGGGCCATAAGTAAAAAAATTTCAACAGACTGGCAATACAAAATGTTGGGAAAGTGTGTAGGGAAAAGAGTTCTCTGATTACTGCTACTGATAATATAATAGACATAATGTTTTGGGGGAGGGGACAATTTGTCAGTATTAAAATAAAAATAAAAATATGCTTTCTCCAGTATTTGCTCTGTCTTGAATTTACCCCAGAGAAAACTCCCACTTGAAGTCAGAATAAGACAGAAAAGGAAGCTTAGACACTTTCAGTATCAGAGTATGGGAACCATCCGTATGGCAAGCAACAGGCAAAAATGATTCAATAAAGTGTTATATTGCTATATTATGTAGCAATTTAAAAGAAGAGGTACATCTATGAATTAATATGGCAAAATGCTAAGTGAAAAATGAACAAGTTGCTGAATAATAGGTAAAATGTTTGAGACATATATGTTGATATCTATATCTACAGCTCTGTCCATATGAACATATTTTTACAAACTGTGTATTGATAGCTCTAAAATGATCCACGTATTCATATTTTTACAGTGATTCATATTCATATGTTACTTGAGTGCTTAAAATTATAATGAGAAGTACTAGGCAATTTCTCTGCCTTTGTTTGAGAACAGAGAGGAGAGACTGCCTGGGCCATTTCTTGGTAACTCTAGTAAGTCCTGGTTTTACTGCTGTCAGGTCACCCTGAGAGGAAGGCTTTGATCCCAGCAGATCTGGCAATGTCACACTGGTTCTCTTGTGCTCCAGTCTCACACGACACCATCCGCATGATCTTAAGCAGAGTGGCAGGAAGCCAGCTTGGTCCCACTCCATACTTGTCAGCAAAGACTAACTTTTGTGGCAAAATAAACACGGTGTAGAGTCCATTGGGATACATTCTATTTTATCTTGTAAAATCTCTGGGAGTCTGTTGATGCAAGTCTGGAAACATCAGTAATCCCAACGGACTTGTTTCCTGTCACTGCACAATGCCAAGTCTCAGCCATGCTCCTTTAACCCTCTCTTTTGGACCAGCGTTACTGCCTGCACCACATTTCAGCCCGACTGGTTACATGAGAAGAGACGAGTATGACTGGGCTAACTGGGATAAGGCGCTGATCCAAATTTTCTCACATTCGGCTATAGACTCCTTCTCAGAAATGATAGTCCCTTGTAGACGGCTGGCTCAAAGTTGTGGTTTTCACGGCAGAGTTTTGATACTATAGAAGCACGTGGAACCATTCTAGGGACTATAGATCCACCAATGTTTTCACAAAGTTAATCTTCTAAAAACCATATTAATCCTTGAATAATGATGTCTTGTCACTTTCAATGAAAACAATATCGGATCTCCAAAGTTTTCTAACGAATTCTTTACGTTGGACAATGTCTAAATGTATTATTGTTAAATGAATTCATGTTATATGTAGTAAAGTCAAAATAATGAATGGCTACCTTCTCTAGTGATTCATGTTTTCTCTAAAATTCATCGTTTATGAATGCATAGTTTACATTAATGGCTTGGCAATGACTTGGACTTCTCAGGCAGTGCAGGGTTAGGCCTGAAAGGTGACTTTTCTTTTTGTAATGCAAGTGCCTGACAAGCTTTGGTTGGCTAGGCATCCATTTAAAAAAGGCATCTGTTTCAATGAAATCTATGACAATTAAACACACGGCCAGACACACGACTAGAGCCAGGCCACCTCCCAACCCTGCGGGCTCCTTTGGTTTAGAAATCTTGGTTGATTTGGATAACTAACCATTTGGGCCGTTGTTTTCTCTCTCTTCCTGTGCTTTAAATTCCCTCTCATGTGTTTTACATTCTCCAATAAAGAGTGACCCACGAAATCCTAGGCCCCCACTCTTGACTGCAATGAAAGCAGAACCCCAGGCCCATGTGCTCTCTCTACCCCCGACCTCACTATGTGCCCCCTGGCATGCCTTGTACACTCCAGGGTTTATTAATAATAAACATTTTTTACCTTCAAATTGTTCCTTCAAAGTGTCCTAATTGTTATTGCTGAAGGGCATCTTGCAGTCATAATAAGAACCACAAGGGTCGGTCCAGTGTAACAAGGGTTTGGAAAGGGGAGATGTCTGTGAGGTTCACCAGGACCCAGGTGAGTGCCCCCAAACATGTTAATTGGTGTTGCTGGGCTGAGGCTGGCACTAAACAGCAGCTTCTCTAAGTATCACATAAGCACTTAGACACAGGTGAATCTAGAACCGTATAGTACGAATAATGGTCAAAACTTCTAGTGGAGGCGGGACAATACATTCTAGGTTAGAATGTAACTGATCACTCCGTACATCAGCATCCAGCATTGTTCTTCCTGGATGGTCATCTACTCTGTTCTTAGCGAGGATCTTTCATCCTCTACGTGGTAATTGTCAAAGAGAAGGTTTGCAAATCCATGGCGTGCTACTCGTTACCCCACCAGCTGATGTCTGTGGCCGTCATGTCATTGCTAGTTAATCCTAGTGTTCTTTCAAACTGAGCCCAGATATGCCCTCAGAATCCTTCCCAAAAGATGCTCTGAGACAGCCACAACCATCAGAGGCAGCATAGATTTATTTTGTAATAGGTTTATCCTATTGTGGGATAACATAATTATCCTATTTTATTATGGGCTGTATTGTGTCTCCCTCAAAAATTCATACATTGAAGTCCTAACCTCAAGTACCTCAGAATGTGACTGTATTTAGAGATACAGTTTTTAAAGAGGTGATTAAATTGAGGTCATTAAGGTGGGTCCTAATCCAATATGACTGATGTCCTTATAAGAGGAAATTTGGATACAAACTCATACAAAGGAAGATGATGTGAAGACATAGAGATAGGATAGACATTTATCAGCCAAGAAGAGAGGCCTTGAACACAGCCTACCCTAATGAGAGAAACTAACTCTGCAGACACCCTTGATCTCAGCTTCCAGCCTCTACAACTATGAGAAAGTACATTTCTGTTGTTGAAGCCACCCAGTCTGTGGTACTTTATTATTGCAGCCCTAGCGAAAGACTGTAAGGACAAAAGTAGAAGTAAAATGGTGCAAGTGATTAAGAAATTTCTTAACTTCTATGACAACAGAGAGGAATCTTTGCAATTTGCTTATACTCACACAGTTCAGTTAATTATTATTCCACTGTGTTGAACTATAAGCTAGTGTTATCTGGCTTGTGGTAGTTAGTACCAATACCAGAATAAGACCTCTGTAAAAAGGAACAAAATTTTATGTACATTACAAAATACTCAAACAGACTTGAAAGTCATAAATTGAATTTATGACTTTCTAAAATATGAGTCTAAAAAATATAAAATAGCTGGATGGTACACAGAATAATGGCCCCCAAAGACGTCCATGTCCTATAATCCCCACAACCTATGAATATATTATGTTACTTGGAAAATGAGGATGTAGAGTGTGGCTGGAATTAAGGATGCTAATGGCCTTACCTTACAATAGGGACATTATCCTCAGTTATCTAGGTGGGTTCAATATAGTCACAAGGTCCCTTTTAGAAGTGAAAGAGGGAGGCAGAAGAGGAAGTCAGAGTGCTATAATACGAAAAATCTCAACTCACCATTGCTGGCTTTGAAAATGGAGGAAGGTCCCACCAGCCAAGGAATATAAGTGGCCTCCAGCAGCTAGAAAAGGCAAGGAAATGGATTGTCTCCTAGACTTTCCACATAGGCATACAGCTCTGCCAACACCTTAATTTTAGCTGAGACTCAACTCAGACATCTGACCTTTAGAACTGTAAGATAATACAGTTGTGTTGTTTTAAAGCTGCTAAATTTGAGGTAATTTGTTATGGCAACAATGGGAAACTAATAAAAACTCCAATAATTGATTAAATACATTTGCACTGCTAATTTTAGAAAAATATGGCAAAAACTGATTTGCTCCTGGAATACTTGTAACTTTTTTTTAAGGTAGGTGCATTATGGATAATCTGTTCTTTATCTTCAACTTCGTACTTTGACCTTTCCCCTTCATCCTGTACTTTTCCTTCCTTCACACCAAAAACACCAGCAGAAATGCTTGATTTTTTTATTTGTTTTAATGGCACTACCTTTAGCCAATTATCTACATGTGAAACTGAAGACAACTTTGACTCCTCTCTCTCCTACCCCACCTTCTGTCTCATTAGTTTTCACATCCTGTATGTCTATCATTGTGTTTCTCTCACTTAATTCTTTTTCATTCACAATTCTGCTTTAACCTCTGATTCCTCTTTTCTATTCAAATTTCCTCACTGACATCCTGGCCTTTAGTGCCTACCCATATCAAGTTTTCACCTCCACTTTTGCCAGAATTTTTGCAGATCTAACAATCTTCTCTTTCCTCTCAAGGCTGTTTTTTAAGGCCCTCTAAGTGGAGCCCCAATATCTCTCTAGCCATCTGCACTATCACTCATGAATCTATCCATACATACCTTAGGTGTCAGACCAGTGATTCTCATATGTGATTCACAGGAGCGTCACATGAGTAGCTTTCAGAAAATACTGATTCCCTGACCCAATTAGTCAGAATCTCTTGGTGTAGGACCCAGTAAATAGATAGCTTTTAAGTTCCCCAGGTGATAATAATGTCTAACCAGGACAAAGATCCAGGTGGTTCTTGAACGTAAGTGCGTTAGAATCAGCCAGAGGATTAGTTCAAACACAGGTTGCTGCATCCCCCCACCAGCGTTTCTGATTCAGTAGGACTGGAATGAGACCTGAAGTTTTATTTAATTGAGATATCATTTTCATACCATAATAGTGACTCTTTTAAGGTACACAATTCAGTGATTTTTAGTTTATTCACAAGGTGGTGTCACCATTACCACTATTGAATTCTGCAACATTTTCGTCACCCTAAAAGAAACTCATTGGCAGGTACTTCTCGTTCCCCTTTCTCCCCAGTCCCTGGAAACCACTAAACGACTTTCTGTCTCTATAAAATTTTCTATTTTGTGCATTGCACATAAATGTAATCACACAATATGTGGTCCTCTGGCTGCTTTCACTTACCACAACATTTTCAAAGTTCATCCATGTTGTAACATGTATCAGTATTTCATTCCTCCTTATGGCTGAATAATATTTTGCTGTATGGATATACCGCATTTTATTTATCCATTCGTCAGTTATTGGACAGTTTGGTTGTTTCCACTTTTTGCCCATTATGAATGGTACCACTATAAACAACTATCTACAAGCTTTTGTGTGTGCGTAGGTTTTTGATTCTCTTGAAATATATACTTGGGTGTGAAATTGCTGGTGACTGTATGTTGAGATCTGAGCATTTGCACTTCTAACACGTTCTTGGGTGATGCTGAAGCTGATGGTCCAGGAACCACATTCTGAAAATCACTGCTCTCACCAACTGGACCAGTAAGTCTTCCCTCAAACACCCTGACATCTGTGCCCTATTAGTCACTTGGTCTGAAGTGCTTTCCTTCTCATCTTTGCCTTGTGAAATCCCACTCATCCTTTAAGGCCCATCTCTGAGGCCACCTCTACCATAAAGTGGATGCATCCATTACCTGTGTGTGTGTGTTTTTCCTGTTGCTCTGACTGACTGTAAGCTCCTTATGGGCACTGAGTGTGTTTGAATCATCTTTGTATAAAAGCCCTGAAGCCTAACAGAATGCTCATATATTACTGTCACTCATTAATATATATCCAGTTGAATAGAATTCCAGGTCCTCTGATGTGGTAGTCTAAAGACATGACCCTAAAAGGTCTGACTTTACATTTCTCCTTTCTCCCAAACATCTGGTAAGTCACAGCAATTTAATACTCCTGACGTCCGTTTACAAGTTCCTTCCCAGCTGGTCTCATGATCAGAAACCAGAAGGTCAAACTACAATGATCTCTTCAATTTATACCATTTAAAGATGATTTTTATGATTACTTCTTGGACACTAATGTGATTATAATCCTGGAAATCATGGTCTCATGGAATGCTGGGAAATGACTGGGATAGCAAAATTTGCCTATCAATAGATTGCTTCAAATGTGCATGAGCACATCTGATGTACAGCTTTTCATATAACTCCACGGGTATTCAGTGGAATATTGCTACATAGCATTTCCCATTTTCCTAGCAATTCTGGGAAATAACAATAATACTGAACAAGCCCTCTATTAACAAACTTATATTCAAGGGTTTAACAGAAAACAAAATACTATTTACTACCTAGACCAAACATTACGCTGGCAGACTGCATATATCTGCCGTTCTCCCAAAGGAGTCTGCAAAACGGTAGTGTGCATCGACTTATACATTTAGTCTCCCAGCCTACCAGGCATCCATACCATGTACTGAATCTTTAAAGTGGCCAGGAATTCCTCTTCAGGAGATCAAAACCAAAGGACTGTATTTCCACTACCTTCTCTTGATGGTACTGGCCAAACCTCTATTGCCACATTGCGCTTTCTGGAAAGCCACAGGCCATTCACATTCCCTGTTGCCTAATTTCTTCCCAAGGCATAGAACACTGAGGCATGTAACATCCAAGGCAGTGCATTATTTGCACTCTCAGCCGTCACTTACCATCTCTTCCTAGTCCTTCAGCCTTGTTCTCTGTCCCTTACAGAATCACTTTCTGCCTGCACAGTGTCCTTGTGAATCGTATTTTCCAACCAACTTCTATCACATACACCTGTATTATAGTCTTTCTATATAATATTTTGTCTATATATTTTGAGCTAAGAAAAATATAATTTCATGTTTGATATCTTTATAGTACATCTTTAAAGAGAAGAATGGAAAATAAAGGAGCGTGTTGCTATTTAAAATATGAACCTCTGTTAGGCTCATTGAAATTTTAAACATCAACATTTCTAAGACAGAAAGCTGTTTGATAATATCATAACCAAACATAAATAGGGAAGTTTTCAAATTGACCAATGGGAGTGTGGAGAGAAAGGGGCTGACCTAAATAACTTTGGAAAATGATGTTTTAACAGGAAACTGTTAGGCTACAGATAAAAGGAACTATACATAAGCACAGTACTCCAATTGCTAAAGTGTTTCATGGATGTACAAGTGAAAAATTTGGAAACTTCTGTACATATACACTGGAATTGAACAAATAAGTAAATGGAGAGCAGATGGTGCAAGTCTGGTTTCTCCCTGCTGGAGTGAGAGGTTTCAGATGAGCAAGGGGAGGGCTAGAATGAACCATGTTGAGTCGGGTTAGATTTGGAGACATCAGAATGAACTAATGTCTAGCTTCATAAAGATACAGATGGACAGATACAGAAATTACAGATATGTGTGTATGTGGGTCAGCATATGCATATATTTCCTAGCTTTGTCTGCTGAGAGGGCCTACAGTCAGTGACTCCCCAGTCACAGCAAGCACATCTGGCACCCAGATCTTGGTTTCTAATAGAATAGTTCTATTCTCTAATATGAGGAAGAAAGGGAGACAGGAATTCCTGGGAGAAAGGGTTGGTGTAGGAAATATACAAGATAAGTCTGGAGAACACTGCAATGCCAGAGTGTAAGGTAAAAAACAAAATAATGGGGATATGTCAAAGGAACACAGGGCCCAACTGAAAGAGCTCCTAATAGCCAAAGCCAAACAATTTGATCAACAAAATAAATAACGAAGTACTGGATTATAACCTGAAGTGTAAAATTCATGAGACTATACTGATAAAAATAAATAATTGAATCAATCAATCAATCAATCAATCAATTACTAGCAAGAAGAGACAAAAGAAATCAACTACCTAAATATTTCACTACATTTCCCTTACTACTTTGTAATTCCTGTCCTGGCCCCATCCCATGTCACTTATCTTCCTACTTCCGTGCTCCCTCCCAACACTGTCCCAAATACTTCGGGCATGTCTCCAGCCTCTTCCAAGAGTTAAGTTCTTTACATGATGGTTATTCTACCTCCTAGCCTTAGAGGAAACTTGTCCCTTCCTTCCAGGAATCCATGCTTCTTTGTGGCCCTCTCTGGTGTGGGCTGTGTCTTCTCCTTTTTCCCTCTTAGCAGTAGGATACATGGGCAAGTATTTTTATTGTTTTTCATTGCTGCTTCTTGCAAAACTGTCTTCTCTTTGTCATTTTCACATACCAAATATGTCAGTGCCAGACACAGCTACTGACAATATATATTTTTGCTGATAGTGTTTCCTTCTAGCCTGTCTTACTATCATTCTGAAAAAATTTGAAGTCTACACCTCACTTTTTAAAGAATGAAGCAAGGTATAAACAAATAAATATCTAAGTAGTCATCTCATTTTGTATTTTAGTTTTTCAATTCTTTGTGCTTCTAAAGTCTAATGACATTTGCCTCTACTCCATTTTGGACCTGATAATTTCTCATAATTGCTTCATACTCAAAATCTGCAACCACGATTTTCTGTTCTTTGACCCTAACTTCATCAGCCTTATGTATGTATATATTTTCACTTTCTGAATCCCAAATACTTGTTTAGCGACATCATTTCAAACTCAACTTCTGTAACCCTTCCATTTTCTTTCAACCTATTATTGTCTTTGGTCTTTTTTCCTCCTCTTTTCAGCCTGGATCCCATGCTCTTAATCATATTTTTGCCAAGATTCTCAACTCCCTTGCCCTTTTGTCCTTCCATGAGACTCAGGCTGTAAAAATCAGCTGTAAGTCAGTGTAGTCATCCTCTTTCGCTGCCCCTGCATCCCAGCTCCAACACACAGAAAATATCTCAACCCTTAGACCAGTGTCTCTGCAAATTTGTGATGTCTGTATTCTTCTCAAAAACTCAGAAATTCTTTTCTGCTTCTCTTGTTGCCATTTTCTTTCATTCTCCCTATTGGCACTTAACTAGCTGGGTGGCACAAATAAGTGTTTTAAGCCCCATATTCCTCATATGTAAAATTAAGACTGTGAGGGGGGCTCAATAAGATGGTGCATATAAAGGACCTAATATAGATTTTGCTGTGAGTAGTAGTGGTACTACCCATTTCTTCTTGTTGCTAGCAAAAGATGTTGTTCATAATTTACTGAGAAAACAAAATCATCAACAAGAACTCTGTTGCATCCTGTTCTGACATCTACAACTGTGTCTGCACCTGCACCCAATCTTTTCATCCTTCTCTCCCAGAAGGTAAGCTATTCACTCCTGTGTCCCAAGCCCCACCTCTTCTACTTACTCAGGAGCTCGGCTCCATTAATCATTCATTCTTTTCCCTCATGTCAGGGGAGCCAAGCTAGGCATTAAGCACTGCCTTCCCTTCCCCCACATGGAAGCTAAAAAGAATACTCACCAAAGTTTATGTGAGTTCTTTTTAAGTATGTCATCTCAAAATTTATCTGGTGTAACTAAGGGATTATATTATTATGTCATAGAATCCATGCGGAGAGGAATCTTAAAAATTATGAAAGAGTTGAGAATATATTTTATTCCCCTTTATAAGTTCATCCTTTGAGAGTTAATGTTTGTCTTGGGAGATTTGTGAATATGGGCCAGCAGATGTGGGGAAGCCCAGAAAGGGACCTGACTTGAAGTGCCCACACCCAACCGTAGCCACACCTGGCTCCACTCTTTCCAAACCCCACCCTTGAGCACAGCTTTCAGTTCTTCCTATATCATTGCCACTTCATTTCTATGGTTCTTGAGAAAAGAAGGGCATGCACATCCCTATAGTCAGGTGTGGACTGACTGGGATAGACTGTAAGTTGGAAGACTGGTTGATTCTTTTCTAGCCTTAACAAAACGAGGGATCTGGGTAGAAGAACTGCATTCAGGAGCCTGTGCAGGGACTCACAATGGACTTGGGAGAAGGAGGGAGGAGCCCAGAACACAGAGGAGTGGTACTGGGTCGACATTCAGAATCTGAAAGTTAAATATTCCAGCTATGCTAAAAGGGTGGAGATGGGTGAATGGGCTCCATAAATGGACTCCATTAATTGCTGACTCTAGATCCCCTTACACACCTGCCGTGGGGTGCCCCTCTGTCTCTCTCCTACCTGTTAGAGTCTAGCTTACCGAATGAAAAATTCATGCTTACTATTAGATCCTCAGCTCATTGCCATCTTAGTGATTCTCTCACTAAGCTCTCTCCTCTAGGTGACTAGGAACTTCTATATTATAAATATATGAGCGTTGTTCAGTGCATAGCTTTCTCGCCATCTCTGTAGCATTTGCACTGTTGATGTCTTCCTGCTCGATTGATCTACTCTTTAGCATAATGACGTATTTCTTCCCTGGTTTTCCTACTGATGGACACTCTTACTTGACTCCCTTCCTGCAAACTCATTCTCTGGCCTCCCCTTCAATGTTAGCGTTGCCCAGAATTTTGTTCTTAGCCTTCTTCTCATTGTAACACCCAGAGATCCAAATATTACTAGTAATACTTACTGTTCCTAAATCTGTGCTTAAGTTATGATCTCTTTCCACAGCTTCATATTGGATGTGGGCCTGGAGGTCCTTAAACTCAACATTTCTTGTGGAGAATTGCTCTGTCATTCTCTCAGTGACCCAGGCAGAAGTCTGAAACAATTTAAAATGTCTCCTTCTGCCCTCTCTTTATAGCCTCTGTCTTCCACACCTCATGTTCAATAGTATCCATTCTATGCTTCTACATACCTCTCATTATTATCTTCTATCTATCATGACCATGAGAGCTACAGTAATACTGAAGAATCATTACGGGCAGGTATTGTATTATGCAAATTTTTATCCCTAATGTATAGAATACTGGCATAATTTCAATATATTATGTAGAGCATATGAAAGAATTAATAAGTGAATAAATATTACAATAAATAAGTAAATGGATCAATCACAATTCTAGTTCAGACTTTCTGATTTCAAGTAACAAGACTTTCATAACATAAGTCAAATCAGGTACAAAGAAAAGCAGGCCAGTAGGGTTTATTATTATAGGGAAATACATGGAACATAGGGTGATGAAATAAAATGAACAATAAGAAACAGTAGATCAGCCAGCATCTGCGAAGGCAACAATGTCTAAGAACCTTAAGAGCTGGGTTTCTGCACTTTCACTTGAATTCTCCATTTGTGCATGTCTGCTCTTTTCCGGGGGTTTGTTCTGTTCACCTCTCACTTTTCCCCTCTACTCTGCATACCTTTTCCCTATATCACTGAAACTGCCTAGTCATAGTTTCTGTTCTGTTGTGACTGGTTGGCCATGACTGATCGTGACCACAGCCTTCCCTCCTGGCTTCATTGATGCATCCCTTCAACTCTAGCACCTGCCAACTGTCTGGTTCTCTCGGTACTTCCCATTTCAAGTCCCTGATGAAAGGACCTGATGGGCCTGGCTCACTTGTAAAATGCCAGCCCACTGATTAACTGCCATTGAGTAGGTGCCCAACCTAATCTACCACAGTCCAAACGTTACCATTCATGTAATGAAGAGTCCCATGATACAAACCATGGTTGTCGACGGCTGCATTTGGCAGAAGCCATGGTCAGGGCAGAAACTGTGACTAACATGAAATCACTAACATGTGATCACAGTTTCTGGGGATATAAAAAAATGTAAGAATTCTTACCCCCAAGAAGCGAGATAGAGGCTTATTCAATGTAGTGGGAAAAGTTGGAGCTGTAGGAACCAGCAAAATCAAAATTCACTTAGGAGTGTTGAGAGTACAAATGACAGCATGGGATTCCAGAGAATCAAGAAATCTTGATGGGGGACCATAGGAGGCTATTTGATGGGGAGCAGGTCCAGAGAATTTCCTAGAATACTGTTTTCCAACTCTGGGTTGCCCAGCACAAAGACTCAGAAACCAAATGGACACTAAATACCAACTAACTGATTTTCCTGCTTTTGGTCTAGCCCCCTCTCACTGCCAGTCTCCTATTTTAGGTAACAGTTTTCCCCCTTATTACAAAAATGCTTATTTAGAAAATTTGCAAAATAAAAATTATGAATAAAGAAAATAGAAATCAGTAGTATTTTTACAACCTAGCAAGAACTATTACTAGTATTACTATTTCATATTTTTTTTCTAGTCTTTTCCTCCATGTGTTTTATTTTCCTGAAAAAAATTGAGATTTTTGTGGTACATAGTTTTATATTATACATTTTCTTTAGTTAATATAATAATACATTCCCAAAAAATGTGGTTGCAAAAAAAAAAAATCCCGTCATAGGGTGATATAATTTATTTTCCCATGTCCTATTGGTGACATTTAGATTGCTTCTGATTTTCCTTATTATAAATTAAAAGGAGATGAATAAAAAGTTCCTACAAGTAACACCTTACATTAAAGGGCAACATTATCTTTTTAAAACACAAATATGGTTATGTACCTCCTCAGCCTAAAATTATTCTAAATTTAACCTTTGTCTTTAGGATAAAGTTCTAATTCCTTTAGTTACCACAAAGGACGTTTCAGAACCTGCTGTCGGTTTGCTTCGCCAGCTGCATCTCCTCCAAGCCCTCAGATGTGCCCCACGCTCCTATCAGCCTTTGCTACTGGTGGTTTGCCACAATGTGCCAGGCTCTTTTGTGCCTGTAGGTAGCAGCTCATACGCCTCTCCTACCTACCGTGTTGCCCCGAAAATAAGACCGAGTCTTATATAAGGTTTGCTCCAAAAGATGCACTAGGGTTTGTGTTCAGGGAATGTCATCCTGAAAAATCATGCGAGGGCTTAGTTTCCGGTTAGGTCTTATTTTCGGGGAAACACGGTAGAGCACTTTTCTTCCCATTACTCATTTGTCTCATCCTCTAAGATTTAGCTCAGTTGTTATTTATTCTAGAAAGCAGCCCATCCTCCTCGTCCAGTTTGGGTATGTAGCTGTACCACTTTGCTGGTTGGGATTACATTCAGCTGCTAGTCAGAGAAAGCTTGACTTATAAGCCTGCATACAAACACAGAACGCTTCTGGTATTGGTTTTATGACTAAAGGATTTTAGAGTTACTGTACCTATGATTCTTTTGGCTTTTAACTCATGGTTGCAAAAGAGAAATAAGGCAGGCTGCAGGCAAAGAGGCTGTACCTTTCGTGGTTTGTTTTAAAACAGAAAAAGCAAAAGCCTTTCTGGAAGATGCCAATAGATTTTGACTTGTATCTCTCTCATTGAGTAGAACTGTCTCATTGCCACTCCTAAATTCAAGGGAGGCTGGAGAAGAGAGCATTTAATTTTCCAGTCACTCGACTGGATGCTTGGGGATACTACTGGGTTAGTTCATAAACAGTGTCCACCCCAGTACCCTTCTCTGTGCTCCTCTCCCACAATCTTCAGACCCTTCTGGCTGACGCTGTTCCCGCTGCCTCCAGACTATAAGTCTCTTGAAGTTAGAAAGGATGTTTTTCAACCTGTTAGCTGAGGGTCTGGCATGAGCTTCAAATACATTTTTTACTACATGTTTTTGAATAAATGAATGATTTTTAGAGACTACCTGAACCTTACCCTCAATGAGCAATTTAGAGTGGGCGAACAGAAGCAGAAGCTCCCCCTAAGCACGGTATCCTAAAATGGCAACAATATTTTTAAAGGAATGTACTGACCTAGTAGTTGGTGAGCAGATGGTGGAAAGGTGCCAGCAGAAGCAGCCCGACAGAAAGCTACCTGGTTCTCAAACATGGCCACCCATTAAAGTCACCTGGGGTTGTTTTTCAGTGCACCCTGCTCAGGCCTCACCCCTCACCATTTAAAAGAGACTCTCCAGTGAGGCCCAGTCACTTCAGGGGTGCTGGAACTGGCAAGTCCCTGCTGGGCATCTCTTCCCAACTGTGTGCTCAGTGACATCATGTGGGTGGCTTAAAATCGGCCACCATGTAGCATTTCTACCATAACAATTGGCAAGCCACAAATCAGCCCTTCCCTAAGAGCTGATTTACAAGCCTACCACTACTGGTAGTTTAAACAACCCCTCAGATGTTTCTAATGGGCATCAAAGTTTAAAAACTGCTGTGCTGATCAAAGTTAAGCTTGTCTGTGGTCTGTAGTTTCCTACCAAACAGTATCTTGGATTCCTCCTTCTGCCTAATCCTACCTGTGGGTTAGCATCCTCGCACGGTACCACTGGGCTTGCCTCTGTGGAACTACAGAAGACAGAGGAGAACTGTGGTTTCATTTTTAGTTGTTAGGGAGTTTTTTTGCATGTTACTTGTATTTCTTTTAAATCAGGCCAAATCTCTTTCAGTATACCTTTAGGGCTGGATCTCTAGAGGCGTACTTATTCACTGAAGGAGGTGGGCACCTCTGAATAATGTTGTGCAATTAGGAACTTTAATTAGCCCCTCCTGAGATTGTAATTTCTTGTTTAGAGACATAATTGTCTGTGGTGTAATTTGCTAGGTCTGACTCCCTTGGCTGGATCTGATTTGAGTAAAGTGGGCCCCACCCTATGCTAGAGTCATCTCTCTATAGCTACCACACATCAATCAGACTGACTTTTTTTTTCTTTCACACACACACACACACACACACACACACACACACACACATTTATAGATAAGACACTAGACATAGAAAGCTTTTGTAGCTTTCCTAATGTCACACGGTAAGTAAATGCATTCAAACCATCTCCAGAAGCTGTGTTTCTAAGCATATTACCATATCATCACAGTAGAAGTATAACTCAGAGTGACTCTCCTGCATCATAGACACACACTACAAAATGTCCATTTGTTCCTCTTTCATAGGTCACATTAGTCGTCTTCCGCGTGGTGCGGTAGACTGCAGCATTAACTAAAATGAAACTACCACCACATGATGTACAAGTCTGGCTGGAGAGACTTTGATTTAGCAAAGTTGCAATGCACCATGGGGACCTGGAAATTCCAGAGACAAGACCCATGAAAAGCCAGGAAGTGCTCTTGTGGGACAGAGCCCCAGAAAGCAGTTTCCAGGCTCTCGGCCTCACATAGAAAGGTCCTGGCTCAGGTAGTAAATGGCCATCAACTGTGATTGGATGGCCATCAGTTGTGGCTAGTGGCCGTCAGCTGTAACCAGTGAGCCATTGGCCACTAATATAACTGCCGTGGCTACGCTAGCAGAAAATGGGGGCTAGCAAGAAGATGGTGGCTGAGCTAGCAAGAGCGGATTGCAGAGATGCGGATGCCGCCAGCGAGAATATAGTGATATGAGTCCCCTATCTACGGCTCCGTGGGTGTTCCTTTTTGGCCTCACCATGTCCTGCGTTCTTATGTGGGGAGTGGGAGCAGAGACCCCGCATGACGCACTGCATGACAGCTCTTTTTATAAAGTGTTGTGGGGCCATACAGAACACTCAAAGCGAGCGGTGTCATTGGTCACTGCCCAGGGAGGCAGAAGGAAGCTGGAGGGCTGTTCTCTACCACATGCATTCGAGGTGGGAGTCCTATCAGGATCTATTCCTGGGACGGGGATGGGGCAGCCGAAGTGTACCATTTCAGTGTACAGACCCTGGGCTCCTTGGGGGAGCTGGACTACCAAGGGAGATGATGTCAGATGCTCTAATTTGATTTCTGTCGAAGCCTTGTTGCTCAGACACCACCCTGAATAACTTAAGAGGAAATTCCTCTTAAAGTGTTTTTCTAATATGAAAGCATATTGTGATTAGGGAGAATGAAAAATGATAAACTTAAGAATTAAAATATACCAGGCAGGGAAAAAAATTAAGTAGAGACTTCTAAAGAATGTTTTGGTGACAACAAATGTAATAGATCTAGATGTTGGCTAAATTGTGGACGTGAAGGAAGTTTCTAATATGAGGTCTTAACACTTTAATGAATGGCTTCTAGTGCCTTATAAATGTTATCACATCCCTTGCCATCAGAGTGTAGGCAGAGGGCCAAGAACTGACCAAACAACTCAGTCTGTTGCAAAATGGGCCCTAAGGAAAACATGTCCTTTCTATTCTGTCTACATGCCATCAAATACCATTAATCTATGATTGTAGTTTTTTTTTTTTTTTTCTGGGCTGTTGTTCCTGTTTTCTTGTCCCATCCTTCTGTTCTTAAAAAAATGAAGTGCCATTTGAGTTATTATCTCTGGATATATTTTAGCAATCATTTTGTCCTGTTACACTCTCTATTGAATTTCTCTAAGGGAACATCTTCTATTGGTTAAATTTCCTGCATTAACTTTCTCTGTAGTCATCTGTGTAGGAGAAGAAAAAATCCTTTCCTCTACACATGTTAGGTTTTCTCTTTAGGGCCCGCCCTATAAATCAGACTAACAAACAACAGATTAACAAGTTTACTAACGTGTGCAACAGGAGAGCACTCCGATGAGTAACTCAAAGGGTTTGTTACAATGGGACTTACAGAGCATCTTAATAAAACAACAAAGAATTTGTGGAGAAGTGATAGACAAAGGAAAAGGACTGTGAGTTTCTAAGGCAGCAAATTGCAGAAGGTGAATATGTAGGGGAACTAAGGGCAGATAAGAGCTAGTTAATAGTTTGTTATGTAGGCTCCTGTGGTGTTGTCTCTGGGCTGATAAAGATCTAGACTTGTCTCTGGTGATTAACTTTTGTCCTTCCTGGTAGAGAGGGGAGGGGGACACCTTTACAAATGTATGTCCTGCATTTAGGCATGTGGGGGAGGGTAGAAAGTCACTCTTGTATCTACTTCTTAACTGCCTTTAGTTCAAAATAATATGCCAAAGTGGTGTATTTGGGGTGGGATATTCCCAATTACCATGTATGGATGCAAAAGTTGGACAGTGAAGAATACTGATTGGAAAAAAAATGATTCATTTGAAATATGGTGTTGGAGGAGAGCTCTACAGATACTCTGGACCCTCAGAAAGATGAACAAGGGGTCCTAGAGCAAATTAAGCCTGAAACATCTCTGGAGGCAAAAATGACAGAACGGAAGCAGTCCTACTTCGGGCACCTCATAAGAAGGCAGAATACTTTGGCAAAGGTAATAATGCTGGGAAAAGAGAAGGCAGCAGGAAAAAAGGAAGACCACATATGAGATGGACTGACTCCATAAAGGAAGCCATAGGCAGGAGTCTACAGGAGCTGAGCGGGGTTGTGGGGACAGGACCCGGCAGATATCACTCATTTGCAGGGTTCCTAGGAGTTGGAGCTGACTCGATGGCATCTAACAATATTCTGCTACCTTTTAACTGGATAAACCTTCATGTTCTAATTTGCTGACCAGAGTAGGTTGCTGAAATAGAATCTTGGAGAAGACAATACTACAAATATTACAAAATGAAGATTACTATTTTCTTGCTTTTCTTGGGTTTTACTTGACAGTGTCCTTCCCTGGCAGGGGTGTGCCTGAATCCTTTCATCCCTCCATCCACTGTAGGTCTAGGCAGAACCTAGAAGTTTTGTTTCTGAAGTCACTTTTCTCTTTCCTCACCTCTCAACCTTAACCATCCACATAAGACATAAAGTTATGTTTGGGCAACATTTCCCGTAAGTGGATGTTTCACCATCAATACCCTTTTCAGTAACCCCTGTCCTCCTCTCCACTCTGTCAGCAGCAGTGTCAAAACCTGCTTCTGTTGTCTTTCTGAAGATGTTCAAGTTAGCCGTTTACCACAGAGGTTTGTCATTCAATGGCACTCATGAAAAGGAAGTCAGCCTAGACTAAACTGAATCTGGGAAGGTTTGATTTTAACTTTCTCAGACTCTGCTCTCTTCTCTTTAATGACTTAACTTTCAAACACCTTTCTATTGTCCTAAACTATTCCCCATGTCAAAAACAAAATGATGTCACAAAATCATCTATACTCTGGTTTAAATTCATGCACATCATCGAGTGAGTAAGACCATGATTATGTGTGTATGGGGATGACCAAATGAGAAGAGAAAATCTAAAGATGTGATTTGTATAAAAGCAATATTAATTATGGCAATTCTGTGGCCTGCTTAGTAGTGATGCCTGATTACCATGCACTGCATTATTGATGATACATTGTGAAATGGTAGCTAATTTTGCTGTAGGTTTTATTTGATTACAATAGTGTACTGTAAACACCTGTTCAGCTTTCAGAGTTTATTGCTCAACAAGCAAATCCACAATTTCAAAAAGCCCCAAAGGGACATTTGTCAGTGTTACATCAGGTTGGATGAGGTTTTCCCCAGTTGGGATGATGCAGGTTGGGGTATGGGGTGCTGGGATGATAGGGAGCGATGGTGGGCACGCTGGGCAAAAGACCGTAGATGTCTTGCCCTACATCCTTGCTTCTCTAAGTGTGGTCCAGAGATGAGCAGCATCAGCACCAACTGGGAGCTCGTTAGAAACACAGGAGCTCAGGCCCCACCCCAGACCAACAAAACCCAAGCCTGCATTTTAATAAGATTCCCTGGTGATTCAAGTCACAATAAAATTGAGAAGCACCCCTGTAAATCACTCCTTCCTTTATCAAGGGGAGTCGACAGAAGAACGGAGAGTAATTATACTAATATAATTAATATTAAGATATCAAATGAAACAGGAAGAAAGGTTGTTAGAGAACATATTCTGTAGATCTTTTTATATGACTCTATCTGAATTTGACTGCATTATTCAGGAATTTCCTGTAACTAACTAAAATAAGAATATTGTGATAGTTAAAGGCAAAATGGCTCAAGAGCCTCTTCATTTCTCTCATTTATGATGCATTTCTCTCCAGGAGCAATCAATGCCTTCCCAATGCCCCTCCCCCCAATGGAATTTCATGTACAAAGCACTCCATTATTGTGTTCCCACCCACCCCAAATTTCAGGGCTAACTTACTCATTCAGTTTTGAACCGGTGTGGCCGACCATGGTGTCTAGTGCTTCTTAAGGTGCTGTCCCAGAGAATAAATATTTAATATTTGAAGTCAACTGGATTCATATTTGCTGAATACAGCTTAAATGCGAATTTACTATAGAAAGAAAAAAATCATGATGTAATACAGAATTGTACACCTGAAATCTATGTAATTTTACTAACAATTGTCACCCCAATAAATTTAAAACTTAAATAAAAATAAAAAAAAGAAAAAATCAGCTAATGAGAACCCAGAGTCTGATTCATTGTTTATTAAATGATTAATCCCACACCCTCCCCAGCTTAGGTGGCCAGTAGCAAATCAGTCTTTAGGGAATTAAGAGAGCATGTTCAACATAAAGGAATAGGTCATGAATTCTTCTAAATGTACGTGGTCAGATATAATATGTTTAAATAGTTTCACACGCAGTATAATTTACATATTTGCATAGTTTATTAAACTAAAATTTTTTATAATATACTCTAATATACAGTAAAAGTTATTCTTTCAAAAAAATTAGTCCTGGGCCGGCCCAATGGCTCAGGAGGTTAGAGCTCCATGCTCCTAACTCCGAAGGCTGCTGGTTCGATTTCCACATGGGCCAGTGGGCTCTTAACCACAAGGTTGCCAGTTCGATTCCTTGAGTCCCGCAAGGAATGGTGGGCAGTGCCCCCTGCAACTAAGATAAAACACAGCACCTTGAGCTGAGCTGCCACTGAGCTCCTGGATGGATCAGTTGGTTGGAGTGCGTCCTCTCAACCACAAGGTTGCCGGTTCGACTCCCGCAAGGGATGGTGGGCTGTGCCCCCTGCAACTAGCAACGGCAACTGGACCTGGAGCTGAGCTACACGCTCCACAACTAAGACTGAAAGGACAACTTGAAGCTGAACGGCACCCTCCACAACTAAGACTGAAAGGACAACAACTTGACTTGGAAAAAAAGTCCTGGAAAGTACACACTGTTCCCCAATAAAGTTCTGTTCCCCTTCCCAATAAAATCTTAAAAAAAAAAAAATTAGTCCTGTATTCTTCCAATGTCTCATTAATTATATGACCCTTTGAGAAGATATGAACCACCTGAGAGTAGAGAGTGTGTAACTTTTGGGTAAATGTGATCTATAAAGAGAGCCACATTAGGTAACATAAGAGAAAAAGTTGGAAATACAAATAAATAGGTTAGCATATGTAGCAGCAATTCATAAGCAAAGATGCCTGGCAATTTGTTTAAAGACTTACAACTTCCTAATTCAAAGGAACATTGAAGACTTTCTTCATCGTTCACTCACTCATCCATTCATTCATTCATCTATTACACATCGAGGATTTGCTCTATACCAGACATTGTTGAGGTATAACATGTGGGATGTACATAGTCTCGGATTTTTGCTGTCAGTTGGAAAGTGGACTACTAGAAGTACTGGAAAGACATTATTGCTATAAAATAGTATTTTAAAATGAAATACAATGACCACCACCATGTCATGGGAGTTTTAAATAGAACAATTCCATTTACACATTTCAAATTTATTAAGTAATGTCTCCCCTGTATTTCACTCTGCTTTAGTTTCAATAATCACAAAAGCCCCTGGCTTTTCAGTTTTAAACTGTGCTGCTTCTTTCCCCTGCATCATTTAAAAATTAATCAAGGAATTCTTGGGCACTTACTATATTTAGTTAGGAGCTAGGGAAATACACAAAGAGGAATCAAACCTGCCCACAAGAAGCTTATATTTTAACTTGGACTAAGACATATGCATGTGAATAGCTGATTCTTACAAGGAGGTTATTGTCAGGAAAACATCACCATTCACAATTCCTTCCTCTTAAAATATGTCAACAAAGCCAGATTATTGAATATATAAGATGCAATTTTTAAAGGTGATGAAAATAATGCAGAGATGAATAAACCACAATTTACATCTCCGTGTAGGTAACTGACCTACACACAGCCCATTTTATGTCAGGAAAACCCATTTGATTCAGCTTGGTAGAAATCTGCTGTACTCTGGCGCCACCTGGAGGCAGTCTGACATCAGACAGAAAACGACAAAAAGTTTCAATTATAATTGCAACCACTGTTTTACTCTTGTCTGTTCAGCAAATCACTTAAAAAAAGGGGGTGGTGGGGTGGATTATGATCTGACTTGTTAAACTAAAATATGTTCTAAAGTACAGATTTTTCCAAAGAGAGTAGAGTTCATACAAGAGAACATTAAGAAATGTCATGGATTCTTCTAAATGTACTTGGGCAGCTATGCTTAAACAGTTTCACATACTGCATAATTTATGTATTTGCATAATTTGCAATACTCTGAAATTTTTATAATACATTCTAAAATATAATGTTACACGTCAATTATATAGCAATAACAATAAAATCAAATACAGAAAAACTTATTTGTTGAATGAATGAATGAATGAATTGTCATGTTTCAGTGTTCCACGAGGTAAATATATTCATTAAATAAGCAATTTTTACTACCTTCTTAGGAGCCCTTCCATTCACAAGGACTTGGCACACTTTTCTTTGAATGCAGTTACTTACTGAGTTTGGTTAATGTTCACAGACAGATGGAGAGGAAACAGAATTGTGACGTAATTTTCCTCTAAGAAAATGTGTACAGTCCTTTGTAAATGACTGTGAATCTTTCTGGTTGAGAGCTATTCTTGCCTTCAGAGGAAACCTCCTTTAATGACATGATACATGATGCTCATATTAATTTAAACAAAATCATTTTATTTTCTGGAATAAATTCTGGCCTCCTGACATGCATCAGCTGGTTTGAAATTTCTGGATCCCAGGCCACTACATATGCGGTCTGCTTTAAATCAAGAAAGTTCCTGAGCTTCCTTTCTTGAGAGGAAGTTGAATTCACCAACACTTATGGCACAATAATGTCTTCAGCTTCAACTTTATTATGCTTTGTAAGCATTAAACTTGGTTTTCCAACATTATAGGAAATCAGTATTTTAGTTTATTAAATACTCTGGTTAATAAAAATGTATGAGGTCAGACACGTTCACCAACTCATCCTGGAAAAAGCACTACATACCTCATTGCTGAATATCACTCAGTCTCCTTCGAAGTACTCCCTTTGGGAAGCTATGCACTGATTCCAGTGTCTAGTCCACCTTTCAAAGCAATTCTGGAACTCTTTTTCTGGAATGGCCATCAGAGCTGTTATCGTATTACCTTGATGTCCTGAGTGTCATCAAAATGTCTTCCTTTCAATATTTCCTTTATCTTTGGGGTAAAGAAAGAAGCCATTGGGGGCCAGATCAGGTAAGGAGGGAGGGTGTTCCAATACAATTATTTGTTTACTGGCTAAAAACTCCGTCACAGACAGTGTCGTGTGAGCTGGTGCATTGTCGTGATGCAAGGGCCATGAATTATTGGCGATAAGGTCAGGTCGTCTAACTCTTCACAGTGTTTTCAGCACTTCCAAATAGTAAACTTGGTTAACTGTTTGTCCAGTTGATACAAATTTATAATGAATAATCCCTCTGATATAAAAAAGTTTAGAACATTGTTGCAACAAGTTCGTGAACTTAATTGTCAGACCTTGAATCATGTCAAACACATGTGGTGCATCATTTTTCAAAGAATCAGGCAGGACACAACAAATATAATTGGTAGTGTATTCAATATAATGCAGTCCTGATGACTAGAAGTCACTTCAGCATGTTGACTGTCTTGACAATCTGTGAACATTGAAACGCAAGTCTGGAAAATGTACTGAAAGCTCAGTTGGGAGTTATGATCTGAGATTTAGCAAACAAGATCAGGAAGAATGTAAAGAAACATACTTATGAGTTATTATTATATTAACTATAACTACTACTGCTACAAGGCTAAACTGAAGAAATATTTTAAAAGAGAAAGATATTTTCCACTCCTCCGTACTGTAACTTTGTATATGTTAGTTGAAGATGTATCTAAATTTGATGATAAATGCTTATCCCTGGGAAGAGCAAGGCCAGCCTTTTGTTTGTTTGTTTGTTGGAGAAGAGGGCCAACCATAGGATCTAGCAATCATACTCCTTGGTGTTTACCCACATGAGGTGAAAGTTTATGTCCACACAAAAGCTTGCACATAGATAACTATAGAAGCTTTATCCATAATTGCCAATACTTGGACGTAACCAAGATGTCCCTCAGTAGGAGAATAGATAAACAAACTATGGTCCATCCAGACAACGCACTGTTATTCAGTGTTAAAAAGAAATGAGCTATCGAGTCATGACAAGACAGGGAGGAAACTTAAATGTGTACTACTAAGTGAAAGAAGCCAATCTGAAAAGGCTACATCCTATGTGATTCCAACTATATGACGTTCTGGAAAAGACATGGCTATGGAGACAGGAGAATGATCAGTGGTTGCCAAGGGCTTGGGGGAGGGAGGGATGAATAAGTGAAGCACAGAGGATTTTCAGGGCAGTGAATTAGTCTGTATGACAATATCATGATGGATCTATATCACTGTACATTAGTCAAAACCCATAGCATGTACAACACTGACAGTAAGCCACAGTGTGAACTATGGACTCCGGGGGGCTATGATGTGTCAGTGCAGGTCCACCAGTTGCAACAAATGTACTCTCTGGGAGGGATGTTGATAGTCGGGGAGACTGTGTGTGTGTGTGTGGGGTCAGGGGGTGTATAGTCTTGGTACTATCGGTTCAACTTTGCTATGAACTTAAAACTGCTCTAAAAATATAAGTCAAAATTTAAGTTAGTTTAAAAAAATCATCATAAGGTAGATACTATAACCACCCCTATTTTACAGATACATAAATTGATTTGCATCTATAAATATATTAATAACAGAGGTGCATGGCTACTAAGTCACGGAACTGAGATTTAAAAACAGATACTCAAGTTCCATAGTCTTAACTCTTAAGCTGTATTCTTCTCTACTGGTAAGGTTGAGCATCAATTATTTGCATTTTAAAGATGAGAAACCTGTGCTCAGGGTAGTTCAATAACCTCCAGAGGTTGCCCAGCTAATAACTGATGAAACTTACATTTAAAACAAAGTTGCTTTGATTCTAAAGCCTGTGCTCTTATTAGTAAAAGACTTGGCAAAGAAGATTCTAGAATTTTGGACATGGCATTTCAGCCCAGAGCACCAGGAACAGTGAGGAGAGGTGGTTTCCTCCCTCTCATCCAGCGCAGTATGACTCTCTCACAGCACTGACCCTTCACATCAACATGATTTATTAATGTTTATTCTAATATTTCTAATTTATTCCTGATTATGCTGTGCCTAGTGTCCTGCCTGATACACTAACCATGATTAATAAATGCTCACTGAACCAGAGAGAGTTGTAGAACTAGGCGTCTACTTCTTTTTCCTATTTGTGATACATAGTTCCTTCAGTTCTGTCCATCCCTCAGCTGCCTCCCACCTAAAACCTAGCCTCAAAGTCATGTTCATGTTACATTTATAGCTATCACATTTCTAAAACAAAAACTGGGGACCTTCATCTAATAAATATAGAAATGATGGGAGAGGATATTTGAAATCTGTGCTACTCATATGAATCCTTGTTAACTAAAATAGAAGCGGGGTTTTCCAAGGGGAGACAACCTGAACTGACAAAAATTAGCACTCAGAATTTCTGGCATCAGACCTGGTAACTACATAAAGTTGGATGTCTCTAGAGTTGCAGCTTACCTATTGTGGTAATTTCAAGAGCAGTTACCAACTGTTTTAGAAGACATTTAAGGTTCTGTATATGAAATTATTCTCAAAAAATGTATATTTTCCTCCAGCTTTTTCTTTGACCTGTTTCTTACCCTCTTTTGGGTACTAAATGCTTGGGAATCAATTTGTGACTAAGAGGACACTTTGAAATTAGAGTTACACTATGTATTTGTGAATGTTTGAACATTCATTCATTCATTAATTCATTCACTCATTCATTCATGTAATACACACTCCCTGAGCACCTATCATGGGCCCTGCACTGTTCTAGGTATTGGGGATTAAGCAATGAACAAACTATGAAACATCCCACCCTCCTGGGGCTGACATTCTAGCAAGGAAGAGTGACAATAAACAAATAATCAAATAAATAAATAGTATGTCAGATGGTGCTATGTGCTGGAGAGAAAAATAAAGCCGTAGGAAGTGAATCAGCAGTGTCAGGGACTGAGCACAGACCTTATAAGAAGTGGAGGGGCTGCCATGTGCATATTGAGGAAGGAATTAACAGCTAGAACAAAAATCGAGGCAGGAACATAATTGGTGTGGTGAGGAAGAGCATGGGCTACAGCAGAGTGAGCAACACTGAGCTGTCAGAGTAAGTGCGGGCAGATCTGCAGGGGCTTGTAGGCTGCACAAGGCATTTGGTGTTTACTCAGAATAATATGACAGCCATTGTAAAGCTTTAAGCACAAATGTGACACATCTTAGCTTACGTTTATGAAAGATCATTAGCTGCAATGTTGTCAATAGATGTAAGTAGGGAAGGGCAGGAATCAATACCCGTTAGAACAAGTACAAAGTTGTCTTGATTCAAAACACTATATTCTAAACTCGAGTCTCAGCAGCATCTTACTTCTCAAGATGAGATAACTATGACATTCTGTCAACAAGGCCATCCTCGGGTTGACACCTGAACTGCTTTCTTCAAGTCCCAGGTGCCCCCTACTGACCATAAACAGAACTGAGGGGCTCCAGCACCATGATTTCAGAGCCCTAGTTCTATGCATACAGTCCCCTGCCTAACACATGAGCAGGAGAAAGAGGGGAACTCACCGTAAAGGGAAACTCATATTGGGGTTCCTTATTTGAGAGGCAGGAACAAATGACCACATTCATAGGGTTTCCCTGGAGAGTAAGTTTTAGAATCTGGTTGACCAGTACTAGCCTTCTCCCCCAATCACAGAAAGGTGTCAAGGAAAGTGGAGTCACAGAGTAAATACTCTCAAATGTTTAACACAGAGAAGTGAGAGGATGGGCTGTGTAGTTTGTGACCTGTCTGGCCTTGGCCAAGAAAGTAAGAAGACACTGAAGACAGACCTGAGAGAGATAATG
Organism: Rhinolophus sinicus; assembly: GCF_057876585.1. Taxonomy (NCBI): domain Eukaryota; kingdom Metazoa; phylum Chordata; class Mammalia; order Chiroptera; family Rhinolophidae; genus Rhinolophus; species Rhinolophus sinicus. Next base: position 24,109,062 of record NC_142502.1, read on the forward strand.
TAGGGGTACACCAGTGCAAGCTTAATACGGATGAATGAGCCTCCCTCCCCGCTGTGTGTGTGTGTGTGTGTGTGTGTGTGAGAGAGAGAGAGAGAGAGAGAGAGAGAGAGAGAGAGAGAGAGACATTGATGAGCTAGAAATATTGTCTAGAATTTCCTGATGTCTGGAGGAAGCTGTATAGTGTCTGATGGGTAGCTCCCATTGCTAACTGGCAAGATCAGTGAGAGTCACTCTCTAAAATACTGAATGACTTTTCTCAGCAACAATGTGCCTTCACAGAGCTTTGCACACAGTAAACTTCACAAATGCTTAGTAAGAGAAATTGATGACTCTGTAGTAAATGCCTTATCTTTTAAACAACTATCTCTGGGTTTGGTCAGCAGTACAACACCTTATAAAAGAAAAACATTCAATAAATCATAGTCAGTAAAATGTCTTTCAATTATATCCTAATAGATTGAATTTTCATATGTGTTTATGTGACTATTCAGTAGAACAAACTGACTAATAAGCTTCAAATCTTTTTTTTTCTCTAGGTAAACCAATATATACGGCTTACAGAATTGAATTATTCCAAATAGGTAAATGTATTTTAATGTAGAGTCTCAAGTAACTTAAATGTTTGAGAAATGAAAAGTATAGATTTCACAGTAAGATTAAAAAGTCAGAGATATTCAGGTACTTACCCCATCTTTTATATTATCTAATTGTACGTTGTTGGACATTTATGTTTGAGATAACAATGTTTATTTGTTGTTTACCATGAGCCACGCACTGTTCTAAGTTCTTTACATGTATTAACTCAATCTTCACAACATCCCTATATGTTGGGTGCCATTATTATTCCAATTTACAGATGAGGAAACCAAAGCACAGAAAGATGGAGTGACTGATCCAGAAAGACATGTGTGTCGGGTGTCCCCGAGACTGACCCCAGGTTTGATGATTTGCTGGGATGACTCACAGGACTCAGATGTAGTCATATCAAGGTTATGATTTATTACAAAGAAAAGGTACAGAGCAAATGAGCAAAGGGAAAAGGTGAATTCAAGGGAAAACCAGGCACAAGCTTGCAAGAGTCGTCTCCCAGTGAAGTCACCCAGGATGTACTCAATTTCCCCAGCAATGAGTTATGACAACACATGTGAAAAGTGACTGCCAGGGCAGCTCTTAGCGACTCAGTGCCCAAGATTTTTATTGGAGGCTGATCACATAGGCAGTCTCTGCTCAGCATGTATCAAAATTCCAACTCCCAGAAGAAAAGCAGATGTTCAGCATAAATTGTATTGTTTGCACAATCAAAGCACAGTAAGCCACTCTTACCAGTTTGGGAAATGGAGGGAACCCTTTTGAAATTCAACTTCCCAGATGCCAACCAAGTGCCAACCTTGCAAGGAGGTGTTTCTGAGAATAGAAGTCAGACTTGATATGTCAACACTTTTCTCCGCATATGTGCACTAAATGGGAGAGCTAGGTTCCTTATGGATAGATTCTGGAGGCCAACCACAGAACTACTGTGACCTGTGCATTACCAGAAATGTCCAGCAGGTACATTTAGGAGCATGGAATTCAGAGTAGAAGTCTGGCTGGAGATGCCACAGTGGAAGTTGGTGGCCTTTAGTGACATTGAAAGCTGAGTTCATGTAGGAGGTGAATGTAGACTGAGAATCAAAAAGGTCAGAGGACTGTGCCCTGGGGCACGCCAACATTCAGAGGTCAGGTGTACACGGATGAAGCTCAGTGGACACTAAGGAGAGGCCAGTGAGCTCAGAGGAGAATCAAGAGGAGGTCACACCCTACAAACCAAGTAAAGTAAGTGGTTCAAGAAGGCAGAAATGAACAACAGATAGCGTTGGTAGATCAGACAAGAAGACTGTGACCACTCAGGTAACCATATGGAGATTGCTGACCTTAATGAGAACTGTGTCGGTGCAATGGTCAGGCAGCAGCCTGATTATGGTGGGTTCAAGAGAGCATGAGAGGAGAGGAAGTGGAGATCATAAAGTATTAAAAACTCAAGGAATTTTGCTATAAAAGGAAGAAGACAAATAGGATAAGAGCTAGAGGAAAAAGTAAATTTCAAATTGTGTGTGTGTGTGTGTGTGTGTGTGTGTGTGTAACATGGGAGCTATCACAGCATGTTTCTATGCTGATGGGATCGATCCAATAGAGGAGGGAAATCAACAGTGTATGACATAAAGGGGGTAATGTTGTCCTCGTGTAGATGAAAATGGAGGGGACAGAGCGTACAAGTTGGCCTTATATTAGACCATGGACTGTTCATCCAGAATGACAGAAGGGAAGGCAGAGTACTTGAGTACAGATGCAGGTGGGTGGGTATATGTGAAGGTGGCAGGGTGTGGAATTTCTCTTCTGTTACTTCAACTTTCATAATAAAGTGGGAATCAAGGCTTTCAGCTGAGAGTGAGGAAGACAGAGAATGTAACAGAAGACTGAAGAGAGGAGGATGTGCATGACACTCATCTGAAAGGTCAGAGTAAGCTGATTAGAAAATTATGATAGCACTGCTTGGGCTACTGTGGGCTTAAGAGAACCTTAGAAATTTGCAATATTAATTTAAAATAAGACCAGTTGCCATGGTGGAGTGATTTTTCCAGCCACGTGCAGCTGCAGGGTTACAGGCACAGAGTGACAGAAGGTTAGATTTCATCAGGGTTGGGTTTTGTCAGGCAAGTGTAAGGAAAAGAGAAAGTGTGTCAGGCATTGCAGTACATGTAAGAGACTTTGTCCACAAAAGGGAGGCGCAGTGTTGTGGGACAGCATCCTAATTCTTTTCTGGAGGTTGGTGCCATAGAAAAGTAGATACTAGAGTGCCTCAAAAGTCATTTCCCTAAAATCGAAGGCACATTGTGCAATAAATACACAAAGGATTCAAGATTAACGTGTGAAATACGATCTATTGCTTTTGTGTAATGTGGTTCACCTTTGTACCAGCTGTGCAGTCGGGCAGCCACCAACCCTCCATTTCAGAGAAGGAAAACTGGTGACAGTTTGCTACAACTTGATCAGATGCCACTGTCCATGTGGCCTTGGACAGGAGAAATGATTCTGTGAAGTGATCTGACCCTTTACAATCAGTACAACATTCACATAACAAACCTGGCATCCACCAGCCCTTCCTTGATGGGAAACAGATTTTGAGAGGTTTGTTGTTCCCACCCAGGTGTGAGCCCCAGTTCTACCTTCTCCAGCCCTGCACCTGTCAGAGAACTTAGTACAGCGTCTCTACTTCTTACTCATTCCAGGGTCTCTTTTTAAGCACATACCTCTGGGTTCTTCTGTCTTTCCTTCATTGCAGGCTCCAGTGACTCAGCCTGCTTTCCCGACACTTACTGTCCCCTGAGGGCCAGCCTCTCCCCCCTCCCCAGCTTCCTCCCTTCCTAGTCATCTCTGAAGATAAGTCCTCAGGTCCTTTTTATTTTAAAATATGTATTGCATATCACAAATATGTAAGGCTAATAACAAATATATCACAGATAACTAAAATTGGCATAATACAGATCTTCTAGAATCCCAACAAAATTTGTATAACTATGGTCCATTTTATGGTTTGGGCTCCTGTCTAGAATGGTGAGTTAGAATACTACCCAGTCTTCCCTTCTGTGTTTCTCTTCTTTACTCTCACACGACTACTACACTCAAAACACTTCTGACGCTTCTGGTCACCAAATGTGTGTGGGTTTTCCCACACTGAACAATTCTCTGTGATACCAGCTGGGTGTTCTACAATTTAACTCAATTCTGATACTACCATGTTTCCCTGAAAATAAGACCTACTGCGAAAATCAGCCCCAGTTAAGATCGTCAGCCAGATGGACTCATTTAGTATGACGATGTTCCAGAAGATGACATGACTGTATTTGAATAAATGTAGATTGTTATACATGAAAAAATAAGACATCCCCTGAAAATACACCCTACTGCATCTTTTAGAGCAAAAATTAATGTAAGACCCAGTCTTATTTTTTGGGGAAATACAGTATCTTCCTGGAGGTAGTATCAGATACCACAGGTTAAGGGCTCAGTCCCATAAGATTGCACTTCTGCCACTGCAGATGCCAAATGCAACTAACAGGTCCCAGGTTACCCACAACTTCTTTCCAACTGTGCTACACATCAGAGATTCCCATGAACACCTCCCCACTGGATTCGATTATTTACTAGAAGAGCTCAGAGAACTCAGGGAAACACTTATGTTTACCAGCTTATTAAAATATGTTATAGAGGATACAGATGAACAACTGGATGAAGAGACACATAAGCTGAGGTCTGAGAGGGTCCCAAACAAAGGAGGTCTGTCCCCATGGAGTTGGGGTGTATCACCCTCCAGTATATGGATGTGTTCACCAGACTGGAAGCTCTATGAACCCCATAGTTTTGGGATTTTTATAGAGGCTTCGTCATGTAGGTATAATGAATTGTTAACTCCATTTCCAGCCCTCTCCCTTCTATAGAGAAATGGTGCGGGTAGGAAGTGGAGCCGAATATTCCAAGCTTCTAATCATGGCTGGTCTTTAGGGTGACCAGCCCCCATCCAGGAGCCCACCCAGAGTTGCCTCATTAGAACAAAAGATGCTCCTAGTGCTCTTATCATTTAGGAATTTACAAGGTTTTCAGGAACCCTGTATTAGGAGCCAGGATGAGACCAAATACATATTTCTTATTATAAATCACAATATCACAGATGGGGATGAGGAATGGAAACTTCTGCCTTTAGATAATTCCCAAGGCTGAATTCACCATCAACAATAGGAACGTCTCCCGCCTCACCCTGGTGTCTCCTACGAGCCCTATTCCAGCTCTGAGAGCTGATGCACCCCCTCCCTGGCAATCAAGATTGTTACTGCTAAAGACTTCAGTAATCACAGTTAATTTTCCCAAAGGGCTTTCAATCAAGTTGCTTAACTTCTCTGGACCTAAATTTCCTCATCTTCAAATTGGAGAGAATAACAGATATTTTATAGAGTAGCTGTAAACACTGGAAACATAAACATTAGTTTTCTTTCCCTTTGCTTTCTCCATAGTACGTCAAAAACACTCTGAAATGGCTACCCTCAAACCATAAGGTCACATAATTGAACAATTTTGAGCTTCCAAGAAAAGAGAACCACAGAACTCATTGGTAAACTCCCAAAGCACGGGGAGAAAGCAGATGCTTTACACTAACAGAAGCGTTATGAACCAGACTCACATTCATTCCCCAAACGCGTATTATATTAAATATTTATGCCAAAGAAAGCACCCTATATTTCTACCTCTCCTCTCAGAGAGTCCTTGGAATTGGTTGTTGGGAGAACTGGATTCTAATTTCAAGCCTTCCATTAGACAAACGAGGGTAACTTTGGCAAGTTACTGAAGCTTGCTGGGCCTATTTCTCTTTTAGAAACCACGGTGGGAGTCAATAGTTTCCCTTATTCTAAAATCCTATTTTATTTCACTGTTGCTGAAAACCATATTCAGAGGTAGGTTAAATAAATGTTTATGAGCATTCAATGTGATGCAAGTGAAATACCCATAGCCCCTACCCTCCTCCTATCATAGGAAAATTAGAAATTAAAAAGTGAATTATCAGTATGAGGATTGTTACAAAAACAGAACTACAGAAGCATATAGGAAAGGAATGCACAATACTTTAAAGAACCAAAATTAAATAAATAAATAAACAAACAAACAAACAAATAAATAAATAAAAATAAAAAGGCAAATATAGATGGGCATAAAGGGCTAGAGAAGTGGGTAAAAAATCAGTTCCAGGTTGGGGATTTCAGACTTTAGTCGAGGAAAAGGGAAATCAACAAAATACTTTAAGAATAGTGAGGAGACAGGTCCAAGATGATAGTGTTGGAAGACCCTGAACTCACCTCTTCTCATGGACACACTGAATATACAGTTACATATAGAGCTGTGGGCTGATTGAACAGCTTCTGCACAACAAATGATAGAGGGACCACATAGAGAAGGGTAGGAAACAGAGGGATGGTAATGATGGGAACCTCGCCTCCTATGCAGCAACCTGCAATAGGGAGGGGCATCACTGAGTGGCCCACTTGCAGACTCATCTGCCCTGGTGCACAGTGAAAAAACAGTGGTTTAAAGGACATCTAGATTAAATGTGAAAGAAATCATTTTCTAACCCTAGAGCATTAGCCAAATTGATGGGGAACTGCTGGAACTGTCTTTGGGACCAGAGGTGCTGGCAAGTACCATTTTGTTTTATGTTCCTCCTCCAACTTGTTAGCATGAGTGGGATCATAGTCCAGAATTCTAGCTGGATGGCCAAGGCTTCCCAAGAGTGCCTGGGACCCTTGGCCCACAGTAGTTCCAGCCGTCTAGCAAAGGTGGCCCTGATGAGGAGTGCTATGGACCCAGTTGGCTTGCACCTGATCCAGCTGTATGACCAAGGGGCCCCAACACAATGTACCTGCAACACCCCCACCCACACACTCTGTGCTGGCCCCAGCTCCAGCTGACCTGTTAAATCCACCTGCCACACAGTCTACTCAGGAGTAGCTTCTACACATGTCTACTCCTTCAAGATTGGGAGAAGTAGCTGTTTTGTCTAATTCATAAAAACAAACATAGAAAATCAAACAAAATGAGGAGACACAGGAATATGTTCCCAAATGAAAAAAACCCCAATATAAAACCTTGGAAAAAACCTAATGAAATGAAGATGAGTAACTTACCTGACAAAGAGTTCAAATTAACCGTCATAAAGATCATAAAGATACTTACTGAACTAGAGAGAAGAATAGGGGAACACAGTGAGAACTTCAGCAAAGAATTAGAAAAGATAAGAAATAACCAATTGCTTGCCATTTGCAACAACATGAATGGATATAGAGGGTATTATACTAGGTGAAATAAGTCAGGCAGAGAAAAACAAATACCATATGGTTTTGGTCATATATGGAATCTAAAAACAAAAAAAATCCAACTCATAGAAACAGAGACCAAAGGGATGGTTACCAGAAGGGAGAGGGTAGGGGGGTGTGTGAAAAGGGGAAGGGAAATATAGTCAATAATATTGTGATAGGTTTGCATGATGACAAATGAATACTAAGGTATAAAAATGTCAAATCACAATATTGTACAGCTGAAAATAATATAATCAATATAAGATTGTATACCAACTATACTTAAATAAAAATATAAATTAAAAAAAGAAAGAACCAATCAGAGTTGAAGAATAAAATCACTAAAATGAAAAAATGCACAAGAGGGAATCAATATCAAATTATATGATGTAGAAAAACAAATCAGTGATCTGGAAGACAGAATACAAAAATCACCCAATTAGAACAGCAAAAGGGAAAAAAAAAAAAAGAATTGGTAAACATGAGGATAGTTTAAGGGACCTCTGGGACAACATCAAGCTTACTAGTATTCACATTATAGGGCTCCCTGAAGGAGAAGAGAAAGAGAGGAACAGAAAACTTATTTAAAGAAATAATGACTGAAAACTTTCTAACCTGGGAAGAAAACAGGCAGTTAGGTCCTAAAAGTACAAAGAGTCCCAAACAAGATGAACCCAAAGAGATTTACACCAAAATATATTATAATTAAAATCGCAAAAGTTAAACATAAAAAGAAAACTTAAAGGTATCAAGAGAAAAACAACTAGTCACATAGAAAGAAAACACCATAAGACTATCAGCTGATTTTTCAGCAGAAACTTTGCAGGCCAGAAGGGAGTAGCAGGTTATATTTAAAGTGCTAAAAGGAAAAAGAAAGTACAACCAAGAATACCCTACCCAGCAATGTTATCGTTCAGAATTGAAGGAGATAAAGTTTCCCAGACAACCAAAAACTAATAGAGTTTACAAAAAATGTTAAAGAGCATCCTTTAACATAAAAAGGCCAAAATTAGAAATAAGAAAATTGATGAAAAAAAATCTCACTGGCAAAGACAAATACATAGTAAAAACAGTGGATCAGCCATTTAAACAGTGAGTATGAAGGATAAAGACAAAAATAGGATAATCAATTATAACTACAATAAGTATTTAGGTGACACACAAAATAAAATGATGTAAACTGTGATGTCAAAAATAGAAAAAATGAGGGAGGGAGTAAAAATGCAGTGCTTTTAAACTTAGGTTACTATTAGCTTAAATATATATATATATATATATATATATATATATATATATATATATATATATATATATACTAGTAAACACAAACCAGAAATGTGCAATAGATACACAAAAAATTTAGAGAAAGGAACCCAAACAACACATTAAAGAAAACCAGCAAACCACAAAGGAAGAGATCAAGAAAAAAAGAAAGGAATATTGAAAGATGGAAGAAACAACCAAAAAAATTTTAACAGAATGAGAATAAGTACATATCTATCAATAATTACTTTAAATACAAATGCTTTAGTCAAAAGATACAGGGTGGCTGAAAGAATAATAATGAAAAAAGACCCATCTATATGCTGCCTAGAAGAGACTCACTTTGGATCTAAAGACGCACACAGAATGAAAGTGAAGAGATAGAAAAGGATATTCCATTAAAATGAAAAAAATAAAAAAGCTGGTGTAGAAATACTTATATCAGACAAAATACATTTTAAAACAAAGACTGTAACAAAAGACAAAAGTGGCATTATATAATGACAAAGGGGTCAATCCAAGAAGATATAACATTTGTAAATATTTATGCACCCAACATAGAAGCACCTAAATATATAAATCAAACATTAACAGATATTAAGGGAGAAATTGATAGTATTACAATAATAGTAGGGGACTTTAATACTTCACTTACATCAATGGATAGAGTATCCAGACAAAATCAATAAAGAAACATTGGCCCTAAGCAACATATTATAGCAGATGGCCTTAATAGATGTATACAGAACATTTCTTCCAAAAACTGCAGAATAGAGTCTTTTCAAGTACACATGAAACTATGAAATTAAAAATCAATTACAAGAAGAAAACTGAAAATAACCCACAATATGTGGAGACATGCTACTAAACAACCAATGGGTCAATGAAGAAATTGAAGAGAAAATAAAAAAAAAATACCTTCAGACCTATGAAAATGGAAACACAACTTTCCAAACTCTATGGGATGCAGTAATCCCAATTCTAAGAGGAAAGTTCATAGCAATACAGGTCTATTTCAAGAAACAAGAAAAGATCTCAAATAAACAATCTAATTTTACATCTAAAGGAACTAGATAAAGAAGAACAAGCAAAACCCAAAGTGAGTAGAAGGAAGGAAATAATAAAGATCAGAGAAGAAATAAATGAAATAGACATGGAAACAAAATGAAAAAGATCAATGAAACTAAGGTCTGGGTCTTTGAAAAGATAAACAAAATGGATAAACAATATGGATAAACCTTTAACTAGACTCATCAAGAACAAAAGAGAGAAGGACAAAAAAAATATCAGAAATAAAAGAGAAGTTAACAACTGATACCACAGAAAAACAAAGACTCATAAGAAAATACTATGCAAAATTATACACCAACAAATTGGAAAACCTAGAAGAAATGGATAAATTCCTAGAAATGCACAACCTTCCAAGACTGAATCATGATGAAATAGAAAATCTAAATAGACTAATAACAAATAACAATTGAATCAGTAACTTAAAAACTCTTAAAAAATAAAAGTCCAGGACCAAATGGCTTTACAGGTGAATTTTATGAAACATTTATAAAAGAGTTAATACTATCCTTCTCAAATTATTAAAAAAAAAAATTTGAAGAGGAAGGAAAGCTTCCAAACTCATTTTATGAGGCCAGCATTACCCTGATACAAAAACTAGACAACCACACACAAAAAAGACAATTACAGGTCAGTATCCTTGTTGAACATAGATACAAAAATCCTTAACAAAATAATAGTAAACTGAATTCAACAATACATTAAAAGGATCACACACCATGATCAAGTGGGATTTCGCCTAGGGATGCAAGAATGGTTCGATATCGGCAAGTCAATCAGTGTGATACACCACATGGATAAAATGAAGAATAAAAATCAAATGATCATTTCAATAGATGCAGAAAAAGTTTTGACAAAATTTAACATCCGTTTATGATAAAAACTCTCAGTAAAGTAGGTATAGAAGGAAAGCACTTTGACATAATAAAGGTCGTATATAACAAACCAACAGCTAACATCATACTCAACGGTAAAAAGCTGAATGCAAGGACGCTCACTTTTGCCATTTTTATACAACATAGTATTGGATGTCCCAGTCATGGCAGTTTGTCAAGAAAAAAAGGCACCCAAATTGGAAAAAACAAGTAAAACTGTCACTATTTGCAGATGACTTGATACTATATGGAGAAAACTCTAAAAACTTCATCAAAAACCTACTAGAACTAATAAGTAAATTCAGTAGAGTCACAGGATACAAAATTAATATGCAGAAATCAGTTGTGTTTCTATATACTAATAATGGGCTATCACAAAGAGACATTAAGAAAACAATCCCATCAAAAAAGAATAAAATACCTAGGAATAAATTTAGCCAAGGAGGTGGAAGACCTGTACTCTGAAAACTATATGCCACTGGTGAAAGAAATGGAAGACAACACAAATAAATGGAAAGATATACTGTGCTCAAGAATTGGAAGAATTAATATTGCTAAAATATTCATACTTCCCATAGCAGTCCCCAGCTTTAATGAAATCCCCATCATTGTTCACAGAACTAGAACAAGAAATTCTAAAATTTGTATGGAACTACAAAAGCCCTTGAATAGCTAAAGCAATCTTGAGAAAGAAGAACAAAACTGGAAGTATCATACTCTCTGATTTCATACTGTACTACAATGTTATAGCAATCAAAACGGTATGGGACTGGCACAGAAAAAAATAAATAGATCAATGTTATAGACTAGAGAGACCAGAAATAGCTCCATGCATATATAGTCAATTAATCTATGAAAAAGGAAGCAAGAATATGCGATGGGGGAAAAGACAGTCTCTTTAATAAACGGTTTTGGGAAAATTGGACAGCTACATGCAAAAGAATGAAACTGGACCATTATCTTACACCATATACAAAAATAAATTCAAAATGGATTAAAGACTTGGATGTAAGACCTGATACCATAAAACTTGTAGAAGAAAACATTGGTAGTAAGCTCTTTGATATCAGTCTTAGCAACATATATCTATTTGGATCAGTTTCCTCAGGCCAGGGCAATCAAAGCAAAAATAAACAAATGGAACTACATCAAACGACAAAGCTTTTGCACAGTAAAGGAAACTATCAACAAAATGAAAAGGCAACCTACTGAATGGTAGAAGATATTTACAAACCACACATTTGAAAAGGATGCTAATATCCAAAATATATAAACAGCTTAGACAACTTAATATAAAAAAACCCAATTAAAAATTAGGCAGAGGATGAGAAAAAAACATTTTTTCCAAAGAAGACATACAGATGACCAACAGGCATATGAAAAGATGCTCAACATCACTAATCATCAGGGAAATGCACATCAAAACGACAATGAGATATCACCTCACACCTGTCAGAGGGACTATTATCAAAACGACAAAAAAATAATAAGTGTTAGAGAGAATGTAGAGAAAAGAAACCCTTTGCACGACGTTGGTGGGAATGTAAAATGGTGCAGCCACTACACAAAACAGTATGGAGGTTCCTCAAAATAATTAAGGATAGGAGTATCATATGATCCAGCAATTCCACTTCTGAGTATTTATCTGAAAACAAACAAACAAACAAACACTACTTTGAAGAGATATCTGTACCCCTATGTCTGGCAGCATTATTTATGAAAACCAAGATATGGAAGCAACCTAAGTGTCCATCAATAGAGGAATGGCTAAAAAAGATGTGCAGTACACACACACACACACACACAAACACACACACACACACACAATATAGATATAATATTACTCCGCCATATAAAAGAGCGAAATCTTGCCATTTGCAACAACATGGATGAACCTAGAAACTATTGTGCTAAGTGTAATAAGTCACACAAAGAAAGAAAAATACCATATAATTTCACTTATATGTGGAAATTAACAAACAAAACAAATGAACAAACAAAGCAAAACACAAACAGACTCATAGATACAGGAAACAAACTGGTGGTACTAGGGAGGGGAGAGCGGGGTGAGCAAAATAAGTGAAGGTGATTAAGAGTACAAACTTCTAAATATAAAATAAATAAGGGAAGGGGATGTAATGTATACAGCATAGTCAATAATATTGTAATAACTTTCATATTTTAATAACAAGAATATTGTAATAACTTTATGTGGTGACAGATGGGTACTAGTCTTATTGTGGGAATCATTTCAGAATGTATATAAATATAGAATCGCTATGATGTACACCTGAAAGTAATAGGGTACTGAATGTCAATTATATGTCAATTAAAGAAAAAGATAGTGATATGATTAGATCTGTATTTTAACGAGTTATTCTGGTTGCAGCCTGGAGACCATACGTATGTGGCGTGGGGTGGGAAGAGGTGCTGATGATGACAAAATGAAGGAACAAATTCCACTTTGGACCTGTTGTGTTTGAGATCCTAGCATCACCTGAGGATCCAAACTGTCTAGACTTTCATTCAATATCAACTTTCTATTCTGTGTAACTCCCGTGCTACAGTAAGGGAATAGACATTTGTATTGTTTCATTGAAGAAATACTATTTTGACCTTTAAAAATATCATGCTAGCTTTTTGTGTTATTTTCTGTCTTTCCTGAAGTATTTGACTTTTGGTTACTCATCTAGGTTAGCGTCAACATTATGATTTAACTGGGCAATTCCCCTAAGTTAATACCGGTAGATCTAACATGTTAATACAGTAGTACTGCTCCCTGAGGTTAATGAGTAGATCTACAGGGATGACTTGAGGGAAAATGATTTTGAATATTCAAAACCCGAGAAGCTTCTCCTAAAGACCTAAAACATGCCACGGGCCTAAGTAAAAGCTTTTTCTATACTCAAGAGTTGTCTATACTGTTTGGGAACAGTAAGTTTGCCTCCTTCCTGGGAAAAATCGCTGGCTTTGGGAGGGAGGAGGAGAGCAGGGTTGAGAAGGTCTAAGCTTTGGGGCCTGGCTCTTAAACCATGAAGTGAGATAGCATCAATTCTTCGTTAGCTGCACGACTGTGCATTTTCAGGTGTTTCAGCAATTGTGAACTGTGCATTTATTTGACTAGCTAAATATCTCAACTTACCACACGATGGCAGCACAATGATATTTTTTAAAAAATAGATGACATTTCTAGAGCTCAGATGGAAAGATAGACGGCTAGGAAAAAAAACACACCACACCATAACCAAGAATTTTTCTTCTTGTCCCTGTAACTGAAAAGAAAGGAAGGAATACAGTATAGAAGGAAGTAACAAAGAAAGGAAGAAAAGAAGAAAGTTGGGTGGAGGAAAGGAAGGAGAGGCAAAGAAAAAAGAAAGTAAAAGAACAAAGCCAAAAAAAAAAAAATTCACAAACGTTCAGCTAGATTATATTTAACTAGAGAAAAGAAATTAACCAAGCCACTGATGTAGGAAATTTCCGAGAGAGGAAACCAGTGTTATAACCACATTTATTCACAGCCTCAATGTGTGAGTATAAGATAGACATTTGACCTTCTTATAAAAGCAATTGTCTCTTTGGGAAACTATGAGAATGAATTTACATTTACAACAGGTTCTAGTCCCTTTAAATCTTAGATTAGCATAACTATCAGCTTGGATTCCAGACTTATTTTTCTCAGTATCCTTCAGAAAGTTTGCTCACATTGGTTCCCATTTTTAATTGTGTGGGGAAAAAAGAGAGATTTATTTGAAAAGAGAATAAACTGTATTCAGACACACATTGACAGCAATGCCTTGATGTGATGGAAATAAAAGGGCTGCCACAGGTTCAGTGCTCCTTGAACTGAAAAGAATTCTTCCAGAGTTGGCTCTGATTCTCCACTGACAACCCGCTACCTACGAGCCTACAGCTGATCCCTTCCAGTACCTGCCCTCCCCTGTCTAATGAATTTGGAAAAGAGGGAGTTGTGGAAATGCAGACATCTTAGGAACGGTGATTGCCTCAGGCATTGAGAGTCTTTATACTGAGGTTTTTCAACCTGGGCATTAACGGAATTTTTGGTCAGATAATTCTTTGGGGGAAGGGGTTTCGGACTGTCCCCTCCGTAATACCCCTTGTCGGGTATTTGGCGTCATTCCTGGCACACATTCACTATGGTAGATGCCAGTCACATCCCCTAGTTGTGACATCCAAAATGTCTCCAGACATTACCAAATGTCCCCTGGGGGCAAACTTGTCCCCACCTCCCCATCTGAGAACCATTGCTTTAAATAAACTCTAATTACAGCAATGAGGGAAATCATGAAAGTTTTGTTTATCTTACTGCCCTGTTCATGGGTAAAACTCATATTCTCTGTTAGAGATTTATAAACATTCAATCCAGGCAACAAGTGCCTTTATTGGAGCCAGGATAATTTTCCCTATATGAAACAAATGTACAGACATTTACTGTGTGAATATTCTGTTGAGCAAAAACCTACCACCAGGCATTGTAGGGCATACAAAACAGTTTTTATAGAAAGAAAAACAATGAATGCTGGTTGAATCCTTAGTATATGTGAGACACTTTTTCTCTCTCCATTGACAATGTCAGTTTTATATGTATCTCATTTAAACTTTGCAACATCTCTCTGAAGAAACATTGTCTTTTATAGATGAAGAAACTGAGACCAAGAGAAGTTCACTCACTTGCTCAATGTCACTTTCCCGATAGATGGCAAAGGTCAGATTAAAACCCAATCTTTTTAACATCAAGGACTGTGTATGCTCTAGTACCAGACACTAACCCTCGAGACTCTTACACTCCAGTTGGGGGAACAATACATGTACATAGGAACACGTCGAACTTCGTAAAGCAGTGAGTGATCTGTTACAAAAGCCGTAAAAATTACAAGACACATTGCTGTAGACTAGTGATGTGAGAAATTGTGACGGCATGATGGGTCTTGATCTCAACGCCTTTAAAGAATGGAAGATTAGAAAGATGGAGTAGAAAGATGGGCAGGGGGTGCGCTCTATGCTATAAAGGGGAAAGCTTAGGAGGAACACTAGGACAGTGCAACGTGTGGAGAGTAGGGTAGAGATGGCTAAGAGGAGTGGAAGATGCATGCTAAGAAAGAGAGGTAATGCAGGTTGGAAAGGGAGGGTGGGAACAGATGATAGCAGCCTTGAATATAACCCAGATATAAGAAACCGGCAGGTAAAATTAATGGATTTTGTTTAGCTCAGAGTTTCAAAAATTGAGAAATTCGGAGAAGCAGAAAAAAGAATTTGGATTTCTGAACATTCTTAAATGTGGCACCGTTGGGCCTACATTTCCGTATCTCAATTCTTGGCTACGGAGGGTTTGCTATCATTAATGGGGTATGAGCTCTCGAGTTCACCAAACCAACACCATGTCCTATTCTTACTTCACTTAGTTGTCTGCTTAGCTCCTGCTTATATCCTTAGGCATCTAAAATTGGAAAGAGATATTTAAAAAAAAAATGTGTCTGATAACGCCAATTAAAAATCTACTGTTTCTTCTAATAGTCCAGGAGAATGGAAGACAAGAGCTAATTCCCCATTTAATAATCCTCCATATGTCCAGTGATGCTTCTTAGATCTTCCTGTCACTTCTGTCCTCTACCTGATTTACCTTGCTTGTTCAGCCTTTTTCAGTTCCGTACACTGTAACGTTGTCATCATCGTTGTTGCTCCGTGGTGGAGATGGTGTTGATTTTCACATCTTTGTAAATTCTGAGCACCAACCTGTACACAAGCAGCATGTAGGCCATTTCCTGTACTCGTGCCTGGTTTGTGACAACACAGCACAGTAAATATTTTCGAGTGTCTATTACGGTCCAGGCACTGTTTTGTGAATGTGAACTATCACTGAGTAACAGGCAAAAAAAAACAACAGAAAAAAAACCAAGAGGATTTATATTCTTGTAGGAGAGACAGACAATAAGCAATGAACATAATAAATAAATTATATATTTTGGAAAAGGATATGTGAGAAGAACAGAAAGAATAGAGTGGAGTAAGGGGGCTAGAAATGGGAATTGCAATTTTAAATAGAGTGGTCACTGGAGGCTTCATTGAGAAGGTGACATTTATTTATTTACTTATTTTGTTATTAGTTTCAGGTGTGTAAAATAATCTAGTGATTAGACATTTACATACATCACAGACTTATAACCCCAATAAGTTTCTTACCCATCTAACACTATACATAGTTATTGTAATAATATTGACTATATTTCCTATGCTGTGCTTTACATCCCTGTGACTATTTTTTAAAATTATAGTTAACACTCAATATTATTTTATATTAGTTTCAGGTGTACAGTATATTGGTTAGACATTTATATAATTTATGAAGGGATCCTCCGAGAAGTCTACTACCCATCTGACAGTATGTTTAGTTTTTACAATATTACTAACTACACTCTCCATAGTGTACTTTACATCCCCATAACTATTTTGTAACTACTAATTTGTACTTAAATGTCAGGTGACATTTAAACAAAGAGTTGAAAGAGGTTGTTGTGGGAAATGACCTCAATGCAATGGGAACCTCCAACCACCCAGCAAGGGTTCTGTAATGGAACAGGATGGCTCACAGACCAACTCAAGATGCTCAAATCATATAGATTATTAAATCAACCTTAAATACATGGAGAGCAGCAAGAGGAAAGAAATGATACAGGTTAACATACTTAAGATAATGTATAAGCAGCTAGCAGGCTCACACAATATGAATCCTGGATTATACAATATTAATATATTCTCTCTCTGTCTCTCTCCTTCTCTCTCTCTCTCACTCTCTCTCGATAAACACACATACACACGTATGCGCACACACACCACACCACACCACACCACACCACACCACACCAGTTTTCTCACTGATAGTGAGATTATAAGACTAGACTTAAACTTAACCCAAGGGCTCGGCAGACAGAAGGTGTCTGGAGCCGACACGCACTTGCTCTGTCAGAGAGACTCAGGGCCAAGGATTCTTGACCAACACCTGTGGCTCATATATTAGCCTGTTGAGCAGCTATGAGCTTTTTCTGGTTCTCTTGGGCAGAATACATATGGAGCCAGGTTGGAGACCATAATACACATCACCAAGGGGTGACCAATTTGAAATGACAGCTGTCAACCTAGAGACACCAGGCTCAGTATCTTATTACTTTGTCCTTCCATCCCTTTGTAGAAATAACAGTCCTGATTATTCCATACTTTTAAAATCATATATCTCATTCATGATGTCTATTTTTAACATGTCTCATAGGACATTTACCTATTATTTTTAATGTATCTTAGGAATTTTATCCATCCAATTGTTTTTCTCATCTTTCAGAGCAGAATTGGATATTCTCAAATAACCATAGTAAACATATATTACAGAGGTGAAGGATTTAGCCATGAGGATATTAGAAGGAGGAGCACACCGGGCAGAGGACGGCAGAGGCAGGAGTGGACCTGGTTTGTTTCCAGGACAGCAAGAACAGTGTGACTTGGGTGGAGTGAGTGGGTGAGTGGAGGTAAGCAGGAGAGGAAGTCAGATTTTACGGGCCTTATGGCCATCGTAAGAACTAGTCTACAATACTAACAAAAATACATCCTTCACCAAATTATACTGTCAGCGCCCTTTTTCCATCCTCTAGGAATTACCCTTTACTCACAAGTAGGAGGGAAATCACAGTAGTGCAGTGTCATGGAAGCTAGAGAGAGTTTCATAACTGTGTCAGCTGTCACTGAAATGACTTGGATAAACAATAGACTATGGGGGATGATGAGAACGGCAAGAAAGAAAAGGCTATTTGAATTAGCAATAAAGATGTCATTGGTGACCTTCAAGGGACAAGTTTCTATGAAGTAGTCAGGGCAGAAGACTGAGTGCTAGTGTTACAGAGGAAACATGTGGGGGCGGAAATGGATATACTGCTTCCTCAGGCCCGGTGACCTTTGTGCCTTATGGTTGCTGATATGCGAAAGCTGCCCTCCTCTGGAGGACTGTGGCCCAGGCAATCAAGTACTTCCCAGCAGAGC
Organism: Rhinolophus sinicus; assembly: GCF_057876585.1. NCBI lineage: Eukaryota > Metazoa > Chordata > Mammalia > Chiroptera > Rhinolophidae > Rhinolophus > Rhinolophus sinicus. Next base: position 24,127,189 of record NC_142502.1, read on the forward strand.
CCCACAAACCCAGTTCCCATGCATCAGGCTGCTGATTCAAGGATTTCCAGCAAAGTCTACCCGATTCTTTGAAAGGCCTCTGAGGTTGCACATTCAAGTGAATCCTTTTACTCACTATTTTTTTTTCATATGAGTGAAGGGAAAGATGAGATTAATAATTCCATCTGCTCATTGACATTGCTAGTACTTAAAAATCTATCATTCTGGTTCCAAAGTTTATCTGCATATCCATCCATCCATCCATCCATCCATCCATCCATCCATCCGTTCATGCATCTATTCTTCCATCCTTCATCTATCCTATTGTTGATAGCTGTCTCTATTAGAGGCATTTCCTCCCCTGTAAGGATAGTTTGTCCTCGTGTACTCTGATTCTGATCCCCTCCCCACCCAGTCTCTTCCTTCCTCCCTTCTAGGCAGGACTTGTAGATCAGTGAATCCCTTTTTATTTCTGATTTTCAATCTTTTGCTTTCCTGAAAAAAAAAAAAAAGTTGTTTCTTTCTTTCTACAAGAATAACATCTCTCCCCACCCCATGTCTATTTGTAGTTGTCACTCTAGGACTCTTATTTACTAAGAACCAAGTTCCTTGACTGTAATATCGCACAGGCTTGTATCTGCCCTTGTCACTCCACCATCCCTAAGGCCCACCACACACATATCATCTCATAAGACCCTCCTTTATTCATTATATTTTATATTGCAATTGCCGTTTTCTTTTGTCTTAATAAACTAAGTTCCCTGAGAGAAAGACAGTTTCATATTTACCTCTGTCTCCAGCATCTAGAATAATCTCTGGCACATATTAGACGTTCAATGTTTGTTGAATGAATGAGTCCACTGTGTGATCTCTTTTACATTTGATTCAGTTAATCATATCTTTCTTTTTAAAAACCATTCTTCCATTAGTTGCTCAGATAATATTCTCTCTGGTTTTTATTCTAAATGTCTATCAATTCTTTTGTGGCTTCGTGTCTTTACGTGATGCAGTTTCCTAGGGGTCTATTTTGGTTCTTCTTTTCTCAACACTATCTACTCTACCAGGGTAAGCTCATCAACAGCCAGCAGCTTTAATTACAACCGTATCTATATGTCCAGACCTGATCTTACTCCTATTCTTCAGACCCATGTATCTAGCTGCTTACTAACCATCTCCATTTAACTATGGGGACCTAAAATACAGAAGTTAAAAAACCGAACTCCTAACACCTGTCTCAGTGAACGGTATCCATTTAGTTGCCAAAGCTAGAGATACAGGAATTTTCCTAGATATCTCTTTTCTCCTCATCTGTCTCATTCCATCAGATAGTAATTCCTTTAGGTCAGACTCCTAAGATGTGTCTGAAATGTGTCCTCTACCTCTCCATTTTTGTTATTACAGTTTGCATGCCCTGGGTGAGATGTGGAGTTTGTTGGTGCAGGGATAATGAGTTCTGCCGCCTTCCTCTTACAATCCCTTCCCCTCCCGCCTCCCACCTCCCCCCACACACAGCTGTGCCTGATCATACACACAGAGAGCTACATTCAGAATCAGGACATTACAAATACTAGGTTCCAGGTCTTCTCTCCATCTGTGAGACAAAGCTTCTAGCCCTCTTCCTGCCAGCACTCGGGAGGCAGCCTTGGAAAAAATAGGATGAGACTCATGATAATGGCTGCCCCTCCCCACCCTCCCACTCCCCTCGGAAAAACTTTTCCCTTAAATAGTATAAAATGAAATAGAAGAAAAAAAAGAAGCAGAAAAAAGGAACTAAAAGATATTTTGATTGGGGCAATTCCAACCACATCTTTCAAAATCATTTGTTAACTTCCTTCTATTCATTGTACTGAGTATCCTTCAATAAAGACTTGTCACTTCAGAATAGGATTATGTTGTCTCTTTTCTGCATCATTTTAAAATGAAATAATCAAGTATTTGACACCCCCAGGTACTATCTGTACTGCAGAAGCGTGAGGCTTTGAGAAGCAGAGGCATTGACGGGGGACAGAGCTGGGACTGGGATAGCAGGGAGATAGATAGTGGGGGACAGAGCTGGGTGCATGGATAGAACGCCCTGATTTCCTGGACTTGGAGGAGGTCACTAAGCTCTTTAGTGCAGCATTACCTGTGACAGTTTATCTTGCTCATGGTGATATTACTTTATTACTTCCTTCATTTCAATTCTGGGAATGGGCTGGGAAGGTGTTGCCACTAAAACACAGGGAGGGAGAAACTTCAGATACCTGTAGGGAGTTTGGATTTTTATACTGAGGGCAAAAGGAAACAATTCAAGGATTTTAAACGGGGGGATGATAGAATCAGATCTAAGTATTAGAAACAATGATATAAGTAGCCAATATTTACTGGTGTTGATTCTATACCAGGCACTGTGCCAAATGCTTTACATGAGTTATCTTATTTAATTTTTCGAGTAGCTCTGTGGAGTAAGTACTCTTAATTTTCTTCTTTTTGCAGGTACTAAAGCAAAGACCTAGCAGATCGTTTGTTTCATTTCTCACAAACAATAGGAGTGGGGATGGGATGCAACCCTAGGTTCACTGGGCTCAAGTCCATTTCAACCACCTCCCGGAGCCCAGAATCATTAGAAAAGAAATTAATAAGACAGTATTGCTGGGGTAGGTTGTTTTTTACCCTTATGTGAATCTCCATCATCTTTCCTGGTCTCTTTTTTTTCCCACCATTTGCCTGTGTTTACACTATACGACAGTCATATTCAAATACTTCAGGATCTCTCTTGCTTCTGAGCCTTGGCACATGCTGGCCCCTCCAGGAAAGTTCTTTTCCAGCGTGGCAGCCACCACCCCTAGTCCTCAAGCTTGTTCAGTCCCCACCTCCTTCCATCCACATCCTGCCTGGTATGAAACTCTCCCTCCCAAGCTCCCCCTTCTTTCCCTCCCTTTTTACCTTCCTTCCTCCCACAAATAGCTCTGGTGTCTATTACGCAGCAGACACCATGGAGATACTAAAATGTACATGGTATGATACTTTCTGTAAAGGAGGTAACTGTCTAGCTGTGGTGCACAGACATGGAAAACTAATCTGTTACTATGTTATGAAGTGGAGGTAGGGGAAACTGGCCACTCGAAGGGGGCAGGATGGGATGTGATGCTGGGGCGAAAAGCATGGGTGAGATAATGGTGAAGCTAGTGATCCATTTCAGGACGGCTTGGCGAAGTGTCATTAGTATTTGTGTGGGGATGAACATGTTTCCTGGTCTATTGCCTACTTGTACTAACCAAAACAAATGCCCAAGTATTTCTTTAGCAATTATCCTAGACTAATATTTAATAGACAGGTGTATGCTGTGAATTGGAAGACTGCCAAATGACCCCTTGCCCTAATATTTCTCTCTTAGCTGAGTGCTTTGATACCTGAAGGTCCCAGATTGATTCGAATAATTGCTCTGGGTAAGGCATTATGTGTCCAGAAGGCTCCACGAGAACGCAAAGAGGTAACATCCTCAGACACTCATAGGTATCAAGGACTAGCTTGTCTATCACATTGTTTGGCTTTCAATTCTGGGGGTTGGATCCCCAGGGAATGAGTGTGAGGACAAGCACAGTTTGTTGGAACAGGGGTGATGAACATTGAGGCTTGAAACATTAAGCACTTCACAGAAAGAGCTAGAATACAGAGGGAAAAACAGTGAGGTGCAAGATATAAAAGGGAGCTGAAGAGAAAGGAGGAAAGACAGGGCCTGGAGGAAGACATATTCTTCCACCAATGATGTTAAGGTAGGGCAGTGTCTCTGGAGAGTCCCCAAAGGTACTGAAAAGGCACTGTCTTGTCATAGAAATTCGGGAAATGATAGAGTAAACAAAGGAAAAATTTCTGTTCCAAAAATTCTTCTCAGATTCTTAATTATGCTAACAGACCTAGAACTGTTAACACAAATATTGATAATAACAATAATAACAATATTGCTAATAATAGCTAATACCTATTGAAGACAAGTATTATGGGATGTGCTTTGCATGCAGCAGTTCACTGACTCCTCACAACCCTTCAAGCCCTTTCTGTTCTTGTAGATACTGTTCTGTACGTAAAGAGCCTGAGGCTTAGAGGTGAAGAAACACAGCTAAGAGCATAGCCAACAAAGCTGTGGCACTAGCTTCTAATTGGAAATTTTGGTTTGACTCCAAGATAAAACCCTAACCCCTAGAGTGGGATTATGTCTGGAGATGGGTGAAGTTCTAAAACAGGCGTTGGGTGACTTTTTTGGGTAAAGGGCCAGCCAGTAAATAGTTCTGGCTTTGTGGGCCATCTGGTGCCTGTCCCAGTTATTCAGCTCTATTGCTGTCATGTGAAAGCGGCCATACGTGATACATAAACGAATAAGTGTGGCTGTGTTTCAATAAAACTGCATTTACAGAAACAGGAGACTGGTATGTTCTAAAGAGACTCAAAAAAGGCAAAAGTTGCATATGGTCAAAATGACCCCCCAAATAACAGTAGTTGCTCTCAAGGAGAGGAACCACCTTTACCAACCTAGCTGGGCCTGTGGAATCACAACAGCAAAGAATCCATGTTTTCGCTTCTCTTTGCATTTTAGTGGTGATCTCTCTGTATGTTTGGAGGTGGAGACCAAATCTAGTTTGAAATGGGAGACGAGAAATAAAGGACTTAAAGGATTTCCCCATCACCTCCTTCTTTTTGTGTGTGAGGTAAGTGTGGTTGCGTTCTTGTCAGATAAAATGCAGTTTGGTGCCCTTCCATTAGAGGCTCTTTCCCAAATGATTTAACTTTGTCTTCTGGGGGAGGGGGCAAAGCATCTCATGAACTTAAAGTTCCTTGGAACATTCTTGAGAAAATGCTTGCCTGGTGTATTTCTACATCCCCTCTCTGACCAATAGGGAAAATTATACTTAGAAACTTAGAGCTGGAAGAAAGGGTTTGGGGCTGAAAACAGTGACTAGCTGGGCCTGAAAGCTGCCGACTGACTAGATATGTATCGTGGAGATGCAAGTTGTCTGGTTGTGGTTATGATCTCTATGGAGGCATATGCTACAAACCCCTTGAGACGTAAAGAAAAGAAGGTCTTATTTTGATTCACTGTAAAAACTCAACTTGGGTCTGATTTGAGGGGAGCCAAGACTAGCCTATGAACAGAGAACGCGTACATATTTGGAAAACCTGGAAAAGTACTAAGACTCCTTCATGCATCAAACTGTGTCCCAGCTGGAGATGAGAAGGTCACTAATACAGATTTAGGTCTTGTGATTAGGGCTGTGCTTTCTTCAGTTACAAGAGTCTTTGGAGGAACTAATGAGGGATGCAAGAGTCGTGTGACAGCTAAGCATGCAGGTTCAAAACGTGCTGCCTGGTTCCACACAAGCTCTGCTTCTCGCTAGCTGTAACGTGGGAGCATTGAACCCTCTATGCCAAAGTGCCTTCTTCCTCAAAACGAAGGCAATAATAACTCCTACTTCCTATAAACGTGGTCAACATTAAAGTACTGCATAAGTAAAGCACTTTGCTCAGTGCTTAGGATAGAGTAATGCTCAATAAAACTTAGCTATTAGGACAGGCTGTTAGTTATTTACCAGCTGTTGTCACTAGAGCACATTGAGATTATCAGATTAATTTTCACAGCAATAGCTCCCTGGGAGGATTGGGAGGGTAGGAGAGAGAGAGAAATCTTGCTTGCTCCATGATAAGGAAATGGGGATAGTGCATGTGTGGGTCAGGCAGGAGAGGTGAACTTAGGCATAGGGCACTGCTGGATTCCAAACCTGATTTTGCTGCTTTCAGTATTTGGGATATTAATTTAGGAATTTACTTAATTCTCTGGTCCTCAGTTCTAGTTACACAAAAATGTGGAAAGTAATCCTACTAACTTTTCTAAATCAATTGCTGGAATGAACTAAGGAGAAAATAAATAAGTACATGATAAATCGCACCTACCTCATGTGGGGCCCAGCACACGGGAGCTCTTCTTACTAACGATGGGTTATAGGAAGGCTTTGGGTACCAGGTGAGAGCTGAGTACCCTAGCGAAGAAGGCATCACCAGGTGGTCCTTAGAAAGGGAGATGGAAGAGGATCAATGACAACCCTCAGTTCACAATTTTATTCTAAGTCATTGTCAAAGTATTTCGGTTACACTCAAGTTTTGTTTTTTTTCCTTTTTATTATATCCTGGACATACGAATATATGAGAGTGATGCTTGGATGCTTTGGATTCAGCCTTGTACAAACTGAACACAAATCTGATGAAGCAGTGAACACAGCTTGGGTCAGAGCTCTGGAGGAGACTGGCAGGTGAAGGCCCTCATTGACTCCGTGGGGACATGGTGTGGGGGAGGTGACTGGTGGGTGGGGTGCAGAGTGCGTGTGCAGGGAGGGGGCTGTTTTGAGATTAAATATAAATATCCACCTTGACTCATATCACCAAAGAGAGAGAGAGAGAGAGAGAGAGAGAGAGAGAGAGAGAGAGAGAGAGAGAGAGAGAGAGGGAAAGAGAAGAAAAAATGAAAAGAAAAAAGAGCTAAAGAAGTCATGTTGTAAAATATGGAAACTAAGAATGGTCTTGTCTAGGCTCCAGGCCCTGCTGTTGTTGCCTCATTTGCAATGAAACAACCTCTTGTTTCAATGAACACAGTATTTTTTTCCAAGTTAACACATTTACATGGTTCAAAATTCAAAATGATATAAAAGGGCATACACAAAGAAGTCTCACTCCTCATCTGTCCCCATCTGTTTTATCTTCTCTCGCTACCTATTCTTTGTGTTAGTTTTGGTTTGTTGGCTTATTTGTCTATCTTCCCAATATTTCTTTATGCTTACAAGTATGCAAATAGATAAGAACAGAATATATTATTACCCACCCGCTTCATTTTATACACTGTTTTGCAAGTTGTTTTCGTTGCTTAACAGGATACTCTAAACATGTCTGTATATCGTATGGAAAACATCCTCTTTATTTCTTTGCAGCTATATAGTACTATGTACATGTGCCATGGTTTATTTGGTCCTGTCTAAGCTCTTCCACAATAAGCAGACTTGTACATTTTCATTTACTATGGGTGCAGATGTAACTGTAGGAAAGATGCCCAGATGTGGGATTGCTGGGTCTGAGGACCACTCAACCCATAATTTTGGCAGGTATTACAAGATTACCCTCCACATGGGCTGGGCCATTTTTTTCCCTTCATGGTAAAGTAATGTAGTTTTAATTTGTATTTCTCATATTAATTTGTATTTTATTTGGTCATGAATATTTCTTTTTCTGTGAAATGCCAGTTTATGTGCTTTGCCTATTTTTCTAGTGGATTATTTCTAGCCTTCTTAATTCTTGGGAGTTCTTTTAGGAATTCATTACCTATTAGGGAGACAAATATTTGTCATTGATATGACTTTTAATTTTTTTAAAGGTTATCATTTTGTCATTTATTTAACATGTATTTGCCATGCTAACAAGAATTTTTAAATATTATGTAATTTCATTTACCTTAATTTTATGACTTCTGAATTTTCAGTCATATGAGGTCTGACAAATAAGTTCCCCAACTTGTTGCAACAATGTTGCTAACTTTTTTTGATATCAGAGGGATTATTCAGTATGAATTTGTATCAACTGGATGAACAGTTAACCAAGTTTACTATTTGGAAGTGCTGAAAAGGCTGCGTGAAAAAGTTAGATGACCTCAACTTTTCACCAACAATTCATGACTCTTGCATCATGACAATGCACCAGCTCACATAGCACTGTCTGTGAGGGAGTTTTTAGCCAGTAAACAAGTAACTGTATTGGAACACCCTCCCTACTCACCTGATCTGGCCCAGAATGACTTCTTTCTTTACCCAAAGATAAAGGAAACATTGAAAGGAAGACATTCAGGACATCAAGGGTAATATGATGACAGCTCTGATAGATATTCCAGAAAAAGAGTTCCAAAATTGCTTTGAAGGGCTGACTATGTGCTGGTGTCAGTGCATAGCTTCCCAAAGGGAGTATTTCGAAGGTGACTATAGTGATATTCAGCAATGCGTATGTAGCACTTTTTCTAGGATGAGTTTGTGAAGTTAATTGTCATTCCTTTGAATAAGGGTCTTCCCTACTTCAAAGTTATCAAGGAATTCACCCATATTTTCTTCTACAGTTTTTATTTATTCATTTACTTATTTAGTTTTACTTTTATATATTTGCTATAATTGGAGGCTTATCCTGATATGCAATGTGAGGTGTAGATCTAATTTTATCTTTTCTTCAAATGGAAAATCAGTTGTCCTATTAATCTAAATATCTATCTTTATTGATGTGAGATGCCATCTTCATCATATACCAAATTGATAAATGTATTTGTGTCTATTTTTAAACTTTTCATTCTATTCCACCAGTCTTTCTATTCATGTGCCAATACCAGACATTTAATTACTAAGACTCTGTGGTATTTTAAATATATGTTAAACTAAATCTCCCATATTCCTTTTTACCTTTTAATTTTTCTAGCTATTTAAATCTGTTTATTGTTCCACATCAACTTTATGGCGTTATTCTTATTGGGATAATGCTATATTTAGAAGTTAACTGACACCTTTCTGTTGTTCAGCCTTCCTATCCATGATATACAAGCTATGTCTTTATATTCATTGAAGTAGGGGAGGAAAAAACTTCCCCTCTACGTCTCCTAGGTTCCTCTGCTGGGACCCTGAAAGTTAGACTGACACAAGACAGGTTAACAAGAGAAAAACAAACTGTTTATTAACACAGGCTGAGCTCATCAAGTGGGAGAAACCTCAGTGATGAGTAACTCAAAGTGTTGGTGAAAATGTGAGTTTACATAGTGTCTTAACAAAAAACAATAAATTTATCAAGAAGTGACGGAACAAAGGAAAAGTGGTTTAGGCTTTAAGGGGTGGCAAACTGGGGGAAGGTAAAAGATGGGGGAAACTAAGGGAAGATAAGGGATCTTGGTAAGGTTTGTTATGCAGATTATCTGGGCTGATAAGAGCCTAGAGCTGTCTGTGGTGAATAAGAATCTTCCTGCTCTTCCTGGTAGATGGGGGAAGGGCAGGAAGATTTGTGTGTGTGTGTTTGCTTCTTTTCAATTGCTTTTAGCCCCAAATAAGCCTTATGTCAGAGTGGCATATTTTGAAGTGGTGTATTCTAAACCCCTTCAACGTTTATTGTTATGTTCTTCAGGAGGGCTTTAAAAGTTTCCTCATAAATTTGCATATTTTATATTAAGTTTTTTTTCCTGGATATTTTCTCATTTTAAATATAGTTTTTTAAAATTCCATTTTACCTTCAGATTAGTTGCCATTTAAAAATAAAACATTAAGAAGCACTATGAGACAATCTCTATATTGCAAAAAAAGTAATTTATAAGTCAGTCAAGGAAAGGCAAAATAAATCAGCTTCAGCACCATTCAATCTACAAAACTTGTAGAGACACTTGTCATTACCATGAAGGTACTATACACATGCTGCGTGTAGCTTCTAAACTCTTAACAGCACAAAGAAACAATTGTTATTGGCTTCCGTAGAGTGCCAAAACACAATTGGAGATATCATTGCAAGAGTGTTTTGTTCTTATTTTTAACTCCTCCCTGTCTTCTAATGGGTGGCTTTAGTATCTCAAAGGCCCTCTGTTTTGCTGAGGGTCTAGATATGAGCACACAAGTTAAGAAGAAGTTGGATTGGGTGGAAATGAATTGTTCTGGTAAGAAATAGAAGAGAGATTTAGATGCCTTGGTAAAGATCCTGGAATGTTAAAGCGTAGAGCCAGCTGGGCTGAAAATTGAAGTGGGAAGGACAGAGAAGAAAATTCTCTAATTTGATGAAAAGTTTGGGGGTGGAAGAAACATGCTGTACTGGGATATTTGAATTTGTGTGTTGAGAGCTGGGTCATGTTAACCTTCTCTGATTCCCCTGTGAAATGGTGGTTACTGATTGAGAAATCTATATTTATGGATATCTGCATCTGTTTCTTCCTCTCACTCCAAAAAAGCAATCTATAAACATTTTAATTTTTCCAGAATTAACCTTCCTGAAGAAAGGTTACTTTTGTCTCTTGAGTCTCCCATCATGACTGAAGAGTATCACAGTTAATTCCATTTGTTTAATGAGTGTGTGTGTGTGTGTGTGTGTGTGTGTGTGTGTGTGTGTGTGATGAACAGGTCTGTGGGACAAATAGTTTCTCTCATTTACAGAGCTCCACCCCAATGAGTTTGATTCTTGTTGCATTTTGGATAAAGAAGAGAAGGGGATTTCTGGGTTCATTCATATTTGCTGTGACTTCATCCGGATGCTTTTCCAGGTGACCTCCATGTTGTCATCTTCTTATGGGTAGGCTCTTGGCTCAAAGGTCACCATATTTTATCTTCTTCCTGGGGAATATTCTTTCTGGAAAATACCCGTATTTAAAATTACTTTATTAGTCTGTTTATTTCTTTACTGCAGCCATTCTCATTCAAAAGCTCCAGCTGAGTGTGGATCTTGTCTTTTTTGTTAACTGCTATATTCCCAATGATCAGAACAGTGGCATGTGCAAGGCACATGCTAGGCCCTTAATAAGTATTTGTTGAATGATCAAATTAATAAAATATAGTTCAGCTTCTATATTTCTATTGATCTCTTAAGTTGCAATTTGTATCTGCTGAACTGGCTAAAATATAGGTTCATGTAAATGAGCTCATTCTTATTGCAATAATTTAAAAATTGTATAATAATGAATTGGGAACTGGGTCATTGCTATGTCATTCAATTCCCGTCTCTTGTCTTACCTTTTCTATATCAAATTATTTCAAATATCCACGCAAAATCAATATCATCAATTAAATAAATATAAAATAAAGTAAAACCAATACCTCAAACAATCCAAGTTTTACAATTTAACAGCACAGAGAAAGAAAGCAAGAATTAAGTTAGGAAGGAATGGCTGGGCTTGGTTTGTACTTGAAATTACTTCTATCACTTGTTAATGGAAACCCTACTTTTCTTTTTTCATGAGATGCAGACCATGACTTCCAGTAATATACTCATTTTAGTCCACTTATAATAAAATACCTTTTGTAAATGCACCTAATATATGCAAAGTAGTAGATGAGAAATAGCACAGGGCAGAAAAGTACCTTGGTTAAAGATTCGACATAAAATAGATTAAATTTTTAAGTAAATTTTTATTAAGTTCAAAAACATCTTTCACCAAAGCAGTATATTAACTTAACTCACATTCACTGAGTAAATTTTAAAAACTGAAAGATGAAAATAAATTAAGTAGTCATTCAGCTCAAGATTCTAGATAAAAAATAGACAAAGCAAACAAAAAATAAAAGGAAGGAATAAATAAAAATAAATGTATAAATTAATGAAGTAGAAAACAAGGACCCAAATTCTAAAGTAAAAAGTTAATGAGTTTGAGTACGTCAAAATTAAAGATTTCTATTAAATAAAGACACCAGAGAAAACTTAAGAGACACATAATATACTAAGAAAAGGTATTTATAATACTTATAACTGACAAGTAATAAATCTAGAATACACAAGAAACTCCTGCAAATGAATAAAAACAACATCAGCCACTACCACCACAACAAACAAAATACCATGGAAGAAAATGAGCATATTCCTAGAGGTAGAATGTGGAATGAATAACAAGCATATTAACAGATGGTCAGCCTCACGAATCACCAGAGGAATTTGTTGACAATAACAAGAAACCATTTTACTCCCATAAAGACAGTAAATAATTATAAAAATTATTAATAAAGTGAGTATCATAATAAAATGAGCCGTAATCTCTTTGCTGGTGGAGGGTCTTGCCTTCCATTTGTAAAAAACACAATACCTGTGAAGCCCAGGTTTGCCTGTATTACCAAGTGTTAGCAGAAATGTGTGGGAAATGAGAAACTCCCTGACTGCAGGTGGGAGTGTAAATCGATGCAGCCATTTTGGAGAGAAACCTAGAAATAAGAAATAATTGGAGAAATGGCTTGTGCCTACATACTACCACTAGCCACAGTTCTGGGTATAACCCATGGAGTAGAAATTTGGTGCTACAGGGAAAATTGTTTTCAGGTCCCCTACTAAGGTTGGAGTTGGCAAAATCTTTACACGGGATGTGTATTGATAGACACTATAAGCCCTTGCTTGCATTCTTCCAGGTGGTGGGGCTTGGTAATTTGTATCAGCTCTTCCCATCCCTCATTGTCCCTTTACATAGCCCTGAGAAACTCTAACACAGATCTTTAAAGGATGTGTTAGAGGATATTTATTGAAGAGATGTACATGGTAGAGGCAGCCATCCTTAAGGGGATGGATAAGTAAAGTATGGAATACTACAAGAGCTGTTAGAAGAGAGGAATTAGATGAGCACGGCTGTAGGCTGAATAATAGTCCCCTAATGATGGCCACTTTTTAACCCCCAGAATCTGTGCACATGTGATTAAGTTAAGGGTCCTGAGATGGGGGAGAGTATCCAGGTGGGCCCAAAGGAATAACAAGGGTCCTCAGCAGAGGGAGGCAATAGGATTACAGCATTAGGAAACGTGATGAAGGAAGCAAGAAGTTGGAGTGAAGTAAGAAAGGAGTCTGAGGTAAGGAATACATGTGACTCCTAGAAGCTGAAAAAGCCAAGGAAATAGATTCTCCTCTCAGAGCATCAAAGCATGAAAGAATCAGCCCTGGTAACATCTTGACTGTAACCCAGTGACTTTAGGTGGTAGTTGATATTGATTTTGGATTTCTGACCTCCAGAACTATAGATAATAGCTTGTTTTGTTTTAAGTCACTAAATTTGAGATAATTAGTTACAGCAGCAACGAGAAACTAATATAAGCATACAACATTGATATGTTTTTTTAAATTACAGAGTTACATGAAGTAAATAAAAAATATATATTTTAGAATATACAGTGATCAAAGACCTGAAAGAAATATATTCAGGGGAAGAGAATGGGAGTGGGTGTTACAGCAAAATAAGCAAAATAAAATAATTAAAATAGGGAGTCTTATGCAGAACAATTATAATAGTGGGTCATAAAGAAGAAAGAGTATGATTAACTCACATCTCTGCACCTGACAGTCCATGTAACATTCCTCTTAACAAATTAAAAACTAAAAAAAAAGAATGCTATGTAATAGAATTGTCATATAAAGTAAACAACTGGTTCTATGAAAAGACTGTTAAATAAGCAAATTCCTGGTGTCTGTGACCATAAAGAAAAGGGGGGAAACATAATAGTATCATTTGGTGTGAGAAATAAGCTTTGACCACAGATATAGAAGATACTTAGAAATTAAATACTATTTATAACATTAAGCCCATCAATTGAATATTTAGATGAAATCAATACTTTTTTGTGGGAATTACAAGTTATCAAAATTGACTCAAAGATTTTCTTAAAAAAAAAAAATCTGACTCTGGGTGGTGAACACACAATGGGATTTATAGATGATGTAATACAGAATTGTACATCTGAAATCTATGTAATTTTACTAACAATTGTCACCCCAATAAATTAAAAAAAAATAAAATAAAAAATAAAAATAAATAAAAAATCAATTAGGAGGAAAATCAAAGGAATTTAAAATGTCTCCTAAAATCTAATCCTTCTAAAGCCAGATCCAGATATTTTGAAAGACTAATTCCATTGATATCGTCCCAAAATAGATGATTTCTATGATGTTTAATCTGTTCCAGAACATAGAAAATGAAGAAACTTTCTGTCTTTTCCCTGATGAGGTTAATAGTGTGATAAAGAGGAATCCCTATTTAGGTATCAGGTGACCTGCCATCTCCCATTTAACAATGCCTTCTTCTGGAATATACCTCCTGTGGACCTGCCTGAGGCTCTTCTTGGTGGCGTGCCACTCTTTTCAGAAATATGTTCATGGTGGTTTGCTTGGTTTATTTGTTTGTTTGTTTGTTTCATCATGGATTTGCTTGTTAGCTTCCTGAACATTCCTCTGTAGTAATGAAAATCTTTCGGTGTTGAGTTCCATGTTTTCAAACTTTTTAAGGAGTCTGTTGAGATCTACAAAAGCTTCTGCTAAACCCTTCACCCTGAAACTTTGGGGGTGTTTTATGGGACCATTGTATATGCTAGCCGTCCTTGGCCAAAATGTCACTATGTGGCACATGACTGTGTTTGGAGGTGAGGTCTTTAGTAGATAATTAAGTCATGAGGGTACAGCCCCCACGATGAGATGTGTGCCCTTATAAGAAGGTAGTCCTTTCTTCCTCTCTATAAGACCAGCCATCTGTAAATTAGGAAAAAGTACCCATGTAGGCACCCTGGTTTCAGATGTCCAACCTCCATCCAGAACTATGAGAAATAAATGTTTGTTGTTTAAGCCACCCAGCCTATGCATTCTGCTATAGCAGCCTGAAGAGACTAAGACAGTGCAAGACCAGGAGTGCTTGGGGTATTAGTTGGGAAGGCCATGGGAAACAATCCTTTAGGGCACCAGGCAAGCTGACCTGGGTCTGGGTGCACAGATGGGGTGCTCAGAGGGAGCTGGGCCATGTCTGTGGACAGGAGGCTGGAGCACGCAGTGCCACGTTGGAGAGCTGTATGAAGGTGGTCACAGTCCCAGGCCGGGCTGAATAGTGGCTGAGGGACTCTGGGCATGTGGCAGGGACAGGGCACCACTGGATGCCCATGCACATGGCAGCACTGACCAATCATGCAACAGGAAGAAGAAAAAGCAACACAGAGCACAGTAGAACCAGGAAGAGAAGATCCTGTCCTCCTTCAGCGCTGTTCCAGGCAAAGCTTCACATATAAAGGAGAACTGCTTAAAGCGTCTGGTCCATATGTGAAGAGTAGCTACGGAAGGAATTTGGAACCAGAAGCAGTACCTTGAAAACAGACATGGTACTGCTGGAATTAGTGGAGTATAAGTTCATTTCAAAGCGTTAATGATTCCTAGTTGATTTTTATCATTGTGTATTTCTCAATTAACAACTACTAAGAGGACCACAATTAGCATGGGGGGAGGGGTGGTCCCCCAAGATATTTGATGTTAAACGTGGGTCCTCCTTAACAAGGTGGGAATATGCTGCTCCAGCAAGCTGCCAACATGAATCTTACCTTATGCCCACCTGGTGGAGTGGAACTAAAATAGCATCCTCTCTGCCCAGCTGTCAGGGTTCTGTGAATCTTGTGTGACTCATTTGCACAAATTATGATGGAGATTACTGAGTCCCTTGTGCATTACTTTTTGATCTTCTGAGTCCTAGGATGTAATCAGCCTCTGTAAATACCTGGCCTTTCCTCAAACCACCTGTCTATCTGGCTCAAAGGGCAGTTTAGCCTTTTGCCCCTCTCCCGAGATAGGACAGTTAACTGAACGAGTGAGTGAATGAATGTGCAACCGGCTCCTGCACAGTCTGAAGATTACCATGAAGAACACATTCTCAGCATATGTGCAAGTGTACGGAATAGTATAAATCATCATTATTGCTATTGCCAGTAATAGCATAACTTTAAAATTAGGTTTCCTTTGCATTTCAGTAGGTTTCATTTACAAATTAGTGGGATGGATATATACATATAGATTCATATAGTTTCTGCTTTTACAACCAAGCTCACTGGTAACTAAGCAACTCAACATTTCTGTGTTGTCAGTATTATATAGAAGGTTCTGTCATTAGACTCTACTCATTTGTAAACCTGTGTCTAAACGTTACAGCCACAAGGTTACAGGACCATGAAGTTGCAAATGTTGCAGCACCTGGTTTGGAAGATAAAAACCATCTCACCTTGCATCTGAGAACTCTGAGCTGAATGGCATTTCCAGGAAGCAGGCGAGAGTAGGGGAGAGGAAAGAAGGAGGGAGAATTAAGAGCAAGTTAGTTTCATTTAAAATGAAACAACTGGGTCAGCTGACAGTTTGTTAGATGAGGCTGCTCATTTTGCAGGTTGAAGTTTTACCTTAAACTCAGCTTTTCGGTAAAAGAAAAAAGGAAGAAGAAACCTGTAGGATACAAGTTGTGAAACTTGTCATGATAATGTGATACTTTAATTTGGTTAAAACGCACGACAATATAAGTCAGTACAACTTTTGGCTGACACAAATGAGGAGTTATGCTTCAGTGCACAAAAGCTTTCCCATGAGCCACTTGTTTTTGGTTTTAATAAGGCTCCATTTCTTCACGCAGATTACCAGTAAATTCTTTTGCTAGTTGAATGCTAGAAAACAAATGGGAACCTTGAGGTTTTTTCCCCTCAAGATGCTTATTTCTAATATCAAGATTGCTAAAGCCATTTGGGGGATGGGAAAATGGAGGCAAGAGAAGGCATCAGAAACAAACAAAAAAATGTTTTGGAGTGGGGCAGGATCTGGAAGAAACTCATGGTAAAGGTTTTTATAGGTTAATGATGTATGCAGCTAAGCAACCTAACAAGCTGATGTAGTAATTTAGGTCTACAAGTCCTGAGGAGTTATCTAGGCAACCTTCATAGTATAAACAAGAACACCTTCATAGTATAAACAAGAACACCGAGTCCTGGAGTTTTACCAAGGAACTTGCTTAAAATCTCATAGCTAGTCGATGGCAGAACTATGTCTAGCAATTGATCTAACACATTTGTGTCTACTGTTAATTTCACCAAATTTCATTTTACTTTAGAGGTAGTATGATACTTGCCTTTTAATATTTTTTATGTGCCCTTAGAGTTACAGGGGCCAAAGGATTATTTCTCATTTGGGATCTCAGTTGTGAATGTTCCTTTCTGTAACCACAACCTCCTTACTGATCTTCTCCCTAAATCTCAATCTATTTTCTAACTGACCATTGCACAACACAACTAACAGTTGATTCCATGGTCAACCGACTTCCTCTTTCTTTGACCTTTTCTTTGATCTTTTTCTTTGTTCTTGTTTTCACATTCGAAGAAGAGATAGTATCTCTGTGTCCTAGATCAGTGATTTCCAAACTTGGTGCATGTCAGAATCAATTAGGGAATATGACATGTTTTGATGCCCAGGTACATCTAGACCAATTATATCAGAAATTCTGCAGGTGGGATTCAGGCATTAATTGTTTTTAAAGCCCTCAGTCAATTCCATTATGAATCCAAGTTTAAGAACTACTTCTCTAGATTTCTTTTGTTTCAGCTCAACTTTGAGGGCTGTTTGCAACCACTCTTATTCTCTCCCCTGACACATCTTCACTCTCTTTCCATCCCTTTTGCTTCATTCATTCTATCTTTCCATATTTATAGGCCTCCCAAATGGAGCAAGTATTTTCTTTACCTGCAGTCTTCTCTAGCAATGATACTTCTGCTTGCTATCAAATGTGTGCAAGATTCTGTACCTTCAGCCCTTCACCTTACACTTCATCACTCATTTTGCTAGTAATCTGGCTTCTACATTCTCTACTCTATTAAAAGGCATTTTGGGAGTTATATGTGAACCTAATTTTCTTTCCCAATTTAAGAGACTTTTGATACTGTTGACGTCCTTCTCCTCCTCGAGGTGTTTGATTTCTAGGACACTTTATCCATGTCCTCCTGTATTCGTCAGTCTTGTACTCTTTGTTCTGTCTCCTTTATTCTCTTCTTTTCCTTATTCCCTAATAGAAACATTTTCTGGCCCTTTCCTCAATTGCTTGGTTTTTCTCTTCCCATGTTCACCTTTTCTTTTCAGGGATTTAGGCATATCATTTATATTTTTGTGGCAGAACAGATTCCCTTAAAACTCTTTTCTTTTTCCTCCTCACCTCAGCTGGAAAATTGGTCTTGGGAAGATGAGTGGATAGACAGAGCCCACACTATAAGACTGTGTAGCCTCATGGCTTAGAACAGCAATGCTAAAACTTTCCTGCGGGTTAGAACCCAGCTCTCCTCAGTGGCTTTGCGACATTAGACAAATTACTTAGCCATTCTGGCTCAATCTCCACTGTAAAACAGAAGACAATAGCACCTACCTCACAAAGCTGTTATAGGGAGCTACTTGGTTAATACGTGTAAAATATTTAGAATAGTGCCTGGCACATAAGTGCTATATAAACTTTAGCTACTTTTAGAGATATTAGAATAACAAGAGAAAGAGTTTTTGTGGTTGTAGTTTGTTTTGTTATTCCATTCTAAAACGTCACAATATCCACGGGAGCCTACATTCGGTGGCAAAGACCTATTTTAGAGCCTTAAAGTTATTCACGTTCTTGAGGAACTCATATTGAGCCTTCCAAATGGATATGCAATACTTCCAGGAAGGGCCTAGGAATAGAAAATACTGAACGAAATTTCAGTGGGGAGTGGGGTGGGTAAGAGGGTGAGTAGATTAGAGAGAAGGAGAAAGCCCATCTGAGGAGCAGGGACCACCTTTCAGCCTCTAGGAATGTGTGTGTGTGTGTGTGTGTGTGTGTGTGTTTCCACTAAAACATTCAAATTGCACAGCTTTTCAGACATGGCATTGTGATCACAGTGGAGAGGTTATATTTTCTGACGCTCAAATCTCAAACCCCTGACCTCTTATCTGAGTAAAAGTTCTATATCTCCAATAGTTTATTAGGCATCTCACCTTGGATATCCAGCTCTCCATTCAGCATAACACATCTTCCCTTTAACATCACCTCTGTCAAAATTGAGTTATACCTAAGTGTTGGGATCACCTTTCCTCTAATCACTCAGGCTTGAGAGCTATAGTTATTTCCAGCTCTTCACTCTTAAAATTCAAGCTTTAATGCATACTAAGTGATCTTGAATAGGCTATTTACATTTCTGTTCTTCATATCCTTATCGGTAAATCATGGTTAATTTTAACTACTTCCTAAGGGTTTATGAAATGGTACTACTACTATGACTATTAGTAATATTAGTAATACTGGTAACAGTAGTATTAGTAATAATAATAGTGGCTGAATGTATCAGTCTCTTAGTATTTTCTCATTTACGTATAATCCTCATAACAACTCTATGAAGCAGGTTTTAATTTTAACTTTAGGTCACAGAATAAGAAAATGAAGCCTACAGTGGCTCAGCCATTCTTTTGTCAAATGTTTCCTGAACACCTAATCTGTACCACACACTTTTCTAAGAGCTTGACATTATCAGTACATAAGACCGGGTCCTTGATCTCATGGAACTTATATCCTAGTTGGGGATGACCCAGTCAACGAGTGAAATAGTTCCAAATTGTGGAAGAGTCCTATGCAGCATTCCTCTCTACTGTGTGAGAGAGGAATGGGTGGGTCAAATAGAATAAATCAAGAAGGCATGTCTAACTAGGTGACGTTTAAGCTGAGACATAAGGGATGAGAAAAGACTCAGTCATGAAAGGACTGAGGGGAGAGTGCAAAGTCCTTAAAACAAGAAGGAGCTGGCATGTTTAAGAGACTTACAGTCCATGGGGGCTGGAGCAGGAATGGGGGCGTTGGGAGCAATGAAGTGGGAGATCCCTGTGCTCCAGGGATGGCAAGGCGTTTGGAGTTTATTCTAACCTAAGAAGAAGGCTGAATAGAGTTAAAGCAGAGCAGTGAAAGACGGATCTAAGTTAAAATTTAAAGTATCATTCTTGCTTCAGTGTGGTGAAAGGCTTATTAGGGTATAGAGTGAAACCTGGCAGTCAAGGCAGGAGACGCTGGGGGCCTGGGCAAAGGGGGTCAGTGGAGATGGATGCTTTTCTGTTGTTCAGGTAGAGACTTTGTGACCTGCTGGCTGCTGTAGAGAAAAGTGAGGAAAAGGAAGGATCCCAAAGGAGGTTTCTAGCTTAAGCAACTGGGGGAAAGGCAGGGCCAATGAATGATTTGAGAAGACTAGAGCAGAAGCAGGTTTTGAGAAAGAGAAATGGGACAAGAAATCAAGAGTTAGATTTTGGCCCTGTTTAAAAAAAAAAAAAAAAAAAAAAGAGCAGGCATCCAAATGAAGAGGTTATTTAGGCAATTAGCTAATGAATCTGAATGAGGAGTCTGGCGTCTGGCTAGAGATTAAAATTACCTGCATATACATAATTTTTAGAGCCATTGGCCTGGAGGAGAAATATACACAGAGAAAAGAAGGCGCTTTGGGTCTGAGCACTGAGGAACCCTAACATTTATAATGTATAGGTCAGGCAGAGGAGAAGAATCCAGAGATAAGAGAAGAGACACTTGTCCCAAGTCACCCAGTTACTAAGGAGCTGAACTGTGATCACTGATGCAACATTTGGGAAAAGCCCTACAGAGTCTGGCACATGGAAAGCCCCTCCCCACAACCTGAATTACTGCAATAGCCTCTTCCACCTCCAAACTCCTTCTCAGGTATTCACGGGCAAACTTAACTGATTCATTCTTACTTCTCCAACCCATTTCTGGTACCATGCATTTTCCTAAATATTTATTGACAAAGAAACACTCTACAGCCTACAAAGTTGTAGATACTTGTAGGGTACTGTTTTAGGTAATAGTAACCACCCCCACTACAATGATGACGTAGGTGATGTTGGATCTGCCGGCAGTTTCTGGGTGTGGGCCGGGACCGTGTCTCGTGAAGTTGAAGAATGGAAACACAGACCAGGGAGAGGTAAAGTGCTAAAAAGAGGATAGTTTATTAGAGACAGGAGAAGAGGTTGCAGCTCTCGAGCGGGAAGGGGTCCCGAATGGGGGTGCCCAGTGACTGAGACAAAAGCTCTTACTTTTATACCTTCCCTTGTCTGCTTGGGAGAGGGGAGCTGTTTGAAGAAGGGAACTGGAGACTTCTAATGAAATTCGTCTACCAGGTTTGTTCTGGTAGAAGTTAGCAAAGGAACTTCTATCCTAAAGAAGTTAGCAAAGGAACCCACTCTTATCTATCAGATCTGCTCCGTTTGTCAGGCCAAAATGAGTTTTATGATTAACCTCAAGGCCTTGTTACATTGTGTCCTGGAGCGAAGGAGTGATTTCAAACCTGAAGTTTTAGGATGTGGCGTCTTTTCTTTACTCCACCAGGGACCCCCCTAACTACCTAGCGATCATACTTAACTGATCTGTCTCAATGACACTCATTCGTTCAACAAACAATTGGGTACTTGCTGTGTGTCAGGCCCTGATCGAGTCCCTGAGGAGACTCCAGAGGACAGAACAGATTAAGTCCCAGCTCTCCTGGAGCTGACGTTGGGGAGAGGGGTCTCTCTATCCCACTTTTCTCATGGGCTCTCCCATGGGTCATATCCACTCCCACTTCCACAAATGTTCATTCTTCCTACCTTACTCTCTTTACTCCTCTTCACTTCCTCCATTTCCATAGAAGTCAGTCTAAAAATAGCATCTGTTATGTTCCCACATGTGAGCACTGATGCATCTAAATACAAACATCATCTTCTCACCTCCACTCCCTCCCACAGAGACACATGTTTACCTACAGAGATCCTGCTCCCTACAAACATCAGCATGGCAATCTACGCAGAGATAATCAGGTCTCCTCTTGGGCAAACTGATATAAACAGAAAAATCTAGAGAAACAGACCCTCAGAAGAGAAGGAGGTGAGAGCATGTGCTTTGCTGAGTAAAACAAAGGAGGGAATTTAAGGAGAATAATGGGTGTTGTAGAGAAAACAATGGTGATAGAGGAGATGGATGAGAGGATAAATGGTCAGCAAAACAACTTCAGGCAACCCAGTTGGAAGCTAAGCCCAGAAGGCCCACTAACGAGCTTTGCGAGGTGTTCTGTGCTCCTATGCCTAGCTCATTACCTACTGCCAAGACTGAGAGGCATCAATAGCCACATTTGGGGCTTTTCTCAGGAGCCCAGGCTCCTCTTGAAAGGAAGGTCAATGCCTTATCTCCAGCAAGTGCAGGCTATATCAGGGGAGTTTCACTGGCTGTGAACCTGTTTAACACTAAAGCCTTCTCCACCATGTAGATTAGGATAGTGAGCTCTGATGGAGCTACACAGACAATTCTCTCATATGCTTTCCTATAGCTAACAAACAACTTCCATGAGCACAACCAAAGCGGTCAAACAATGAATGACGACTTAACGCACACAAAGGATCAGTATTAAAGAACTGGTGAATTTCCTTGCATTCCAGCAGATGGAGCTACAGCCTGAAGGGGCTCAATATGCTCCCATGGCCGATGCTCACCCCTCAACAAAACGAGTAACAAGAAGAGGTAGGGGGAAATAAAAGGAGAATTACAAAAACAAATAAGCAAACGAACAAAAAACAAAACAAAACCCCACACAAAAACTGGTTACTTGGTATAGAACTAGCCTGTGGTTGTACAAGTACCTGTACCAATGTCTGACCCATAATGGGCTCTCAATAAATAGTGAACACATGTGACATAATCTGGTGACCAGATTGTAGCTCGAGCATTCTTAGAAGAACAGTTTTCTCCTCTTCGTTCGGCTTTGTTTTTCTCTCTTGTCCCTTAGATTATTTGCATATGCACACCCTTTGGACACCCACTTCCCAATAAAATGTCATGGAAAAATTCTGTGAAACTTGACTGCAGGGTCAAACTAATGTCAAAGGGAGGTGACAGGAGAGGCATGTGATAAAAATAGCCGCACTGAGGTTCCCACCTGTTTCCCATGCTCTAAGGTTGGGCTCTAAACAGTGTTTCTCAAAGTGTTTCCCCAGTCATCTGCACCAGTGTTATCTCGGTTGTGTGTCAAAAGTTCCAATTTCCAGGCCACACCCCAAAGAATCTGATTTAGTGCTTCTGGGCTGGGGCACCCCAGGTATTTCCTGTGCACAACCAAGCTTGAGAATCGCTCTTGTAAAAGTAGGAGAGCTGATAATCCCTTTCCTCTAATGCTGAACTCTGAAGAGGGCTGAAAACTGGAAGTTTTCCTGACTCGTTTTGGGGGTAAAATCTGACCCCTGAAGTGCCATGCAGTTATGTATGACCCTTATTTATAGCACATAATTGGGAACATTCACACACTTCGTTGCAGAAATATTAAAGTGTTTGATGAGAAGGTGTTGCCCCAACTTCACTGAAGGTGTCTTGTGGTATATGCCTTTCTGAAACCCAAGTACTTTCTGAATTCAGAAACACCGGTATACCGGTATAACCTTAAGGGTTTCGGATAAGGGGCAACTGTCCTGTGTTCTCATGTTTCATCATTAGGTTGTGTTTGAAGCAGTAACATTTGGGTTTAACAAGGATAAGAAAGCATAATAGAAAGCTGACTGGATTGGGAGCTGGGAGATTTCATGTTTTTCGGCCTCAATTCTCTCTCCTGGAAATGATGGAGGGGATGACATTTAAGGTCTTCTGACTCTAAAATGTTGATTTTTGCACCTTCTTGCTCTCTTAAGAAATGTTGGGGCATTACTGCCACAAAAACTGGATTGTGGCATCTTGTTATTTTCATTAAAACAATGTATAAAGACAAAAACCTTTCTCTGTCTTTTGGGTTTCTGAATACATTCTTGACTGACATTTCTCTCAGTGATGTAAAAGTGCATTTACCCGAATTCTGTAGACATTTTGGTACATTATTACACTCAGAAAAAATTACTAGGAAACTACTAGAATATTAGTAGAGTATCTGGAGTAGTCATGAACTCCAGAGAGTGCAATGGAGTATTGTGGAAGAAAATATTATTTATGTTACTTATAGAAGAGAAGTAAAGAGTTTTCGAGCAAGACATCTAAGAAAGCCACTATTAACCAGTGGCTCTTGGAGCTTATTTTGTCCACTGGGCAGCAAGCTGTCTCTTAGCAGAATCCTAGTGATCCCTACATCCATGTCATTGGGGTCTTTCTGTAGCCCTCTATGCAAAATTTAACATTTATATCATCATCGTTAAGGCACTGTCAAATCTCGAAGCATGATTTTGAAAACTTAAAAACACATAAAACACAAAGTGAAGCAAAGCAACAAGCGCCAAGTTTGTTCCATTAGAAGCAATGTGTTATGGGTTGAATTGCATCCCCTTAAATATGTGTTGAAGTGCTAACCCCCACAGAACCTCAGAATGAGACCTTATTGAAAGATAGCTCTTCACAGAGGCAGTCAACTTAAATTGAGGTCATTGGGGTGGGCCCTAATCCAATATGACTGGTTTCCTTAACGAAAGGGAAATTTGTACACACACACACATATACAGGGAGAACACCAAGTGAACAACAAGATGGCTATCTACAAGTCGAGGAGAGAGGCCTAGAATAGATCCTTCCCTCTCAGGTCTCAGAAGGAACCAATCATGCCAACACTTTGATCTCAGACTTCTCGCCTTCAGGACAGTGCGACAATACATTTCTGTTGAAGCCACCAAATTTGTGGTGTTTTATTATGGCAACTCTAGCAAAATAATATACAGTATTAAGTTCAATGGCAGAGGGAAGTATCTATGAGCTCTGGAGTCTACATTTGAGCATTCATTTCACTTCTGGCTTCATTTATGCTCCATTCTTTGTTTTCCATTTGCTTCATTTTTCTAATTTTGCCTTTTAATTAAATTTTTTTTACCTTACTGTACTAGATGTATCTTTATAAACTGCCTGAAATTCTTTTTTATGTTTAGAAATAATATAAATTGGTATGTAAATATTAGCTTGCCTGAACACACAATTGGCATGAAACAATTAAGTAGCAAAATCCAGCTATCCTGTAACCACTGGGGAAGGGAATGTGAGAAAAAATAAGGTATAGTTTCCTAGAGCAAATGATGTCTGCACGCTGGGAAAGAATTCTTCAGGCAATACGTTACTGTAAAGTAGTGATTGAGGGCTTTCTTCAACCAGTCATGCCACAGAGCAGAGAGAGAGAGGGGGCAATCCCTTCCTGCCAAAGGACTATGGCAGAAGTTTTATGAAGTGTGTAAAGAAGTCAAGCAAAAAAAACAACCATTGACTGAACAACTGTTATGTAGCAAGCAGTCCGTTAGATGCTTGTTGTGCAACAGATCATTTAATCCTTGTAATAAACTTACAAGGAGATATTTCCATCTCCTTACTTAAAACCAAAGTATACGTAGCTCGAAAAGGTAAAGTAAGTTGTCTAAGAGAAAGGTGATTAATGAAATGTTGAACTGAGATTTGATTCAGAGAAATCTGACTCAACTCCACAATACTTGCATCCCTCCAAATTGCCCCTTTAACGTTCATACCGTGTTTGGCTCTCTTAAATACAAATCAGGCTGATCAATACCTGTAGAAATATAGTTGATGAAGGGTCTTACCTTAAACTGGACATTTAGAAATTTTAGACAGGGAGACTACAAATGTCTGTGTTTAGTATAAAAGCATATAAAGAATATGTAAAGAAGTGATTATACCTTTTTAGACCAATATGGTTTACAAACACGCGTGAGCCATAGAAGAGGATTAGGAAAAATATTTGGAATCATAGCAGTGAAAACACAGTAATTCTAGACTATGTTTTTCAGCAATTCCTTAGTGAGAAGGGATTGGAAGTTACTATCAGAACCACTCTCTTCATTGATTTTAGATGTTATATTTTAATCATTGGGAAGTAGATTGTGGCAGAAATTAGTAGTTGCCCTCCAATTCCCATTCTCTCCTTTTAAAAAGGGTTCATGGTCACCCAGCTAACGTTTTTTTATTGTACAGCCTTCCTTGCAGATATGTATAGCCATGGACTCAGCTCTGGCTAGTAGACTATGAGCAGAGGTGCTGTGTGCCACTGCTGGCTGTCTTCTTAGATGGGGGGGGTGGGTGCCTTCCTGTGCCCTGTGGTCCTTCCTTTGTCTGGGAAGGAGGTGTGGTGATGGAAAGGAGCCGGAAAAGAGCTGAATCAGCCATTGTGGACCTTCACATGGAAACCAGTTTTTGAGGTGAAAGAGCAACAGAAATAAGAGCTTCAAGATTGGGGGGCCACCTTACTAACCTGGATTGTCAAGCTGCACTTTTACAATGGAGAGACAAAAAAAGTCTCTGTTTTTAAAGCCACTGTTATTCTGAGTCTCAATGTTACTGCAGCCAAACTAATCTAATATTCTACAGCAAATAAGCTATATTCTAATAATTAAACAGAACACTCCATTCTCCACATTTTCTGAATATGAATGTAGTGAAAATTCTCCTGAGAGAAGAATTATCCACCATATTTCAGTATCCCTTTTGTGGCCCAGTTGCTTCCAAAACGGAGAGATCTTTAAATACAAGTGCCCCTTGATTTATGATGACATGATGTCTTGATAAACCCATCACAAGTTGAAAATCTCGTTAGGTTGAAAATGCACTTACGACACATAACCTACCAAACATCATAGCTTAACCTAGCCTACCACAAACATGCTCAGAACACTTACATTAGCCTCCAGCTGAGCAAAATCATCTCACACAATGAATACACTACAGAGCATCGGTTATTTAGCCTTGTGATCGTGTGTCTGACTGGAGGCTGAGCTCGCTGCCCAACATCCAACAGAGTATCGTGCCACATATTGCTAGCTCAGGAAAAGATCAAAAATCAAAATTTGAAGTACAATTTGTACGAATGTTATCACTTTCACACCATTTTAAAGTTGAAAAATCTTAAGTCAAACCATCGTTAAGTCAGGGACTGCTTGTATTGGCGGCACTTCATTTCTTTGGTTCCTGTAATCTCTTCGAGAAAAGTCTCCCAAGGGGATTCTAGCTTCTCATGTTCTGTTTGGCTCATCTGAATTGGGTCTGGAAACCCTGGCTCATTTCTTTCCAGTGCTGGATAGGAGCAACTGTGAAAGTCAAGGCACTGTGAGGACGATCTGATATTTATTGGTGATTTTGTTTAAGCCCAAAAAGTGACTAGAAGTTTCTACCATGATCGGATCTATGAGCTTTTTGAAACCTGGGCAGGGTGTTGGATCAAGGGTTTCTCAGACTTGCCTGAGGTTTCTAGAAATAGTATGTTAGCAGCTTCTGGAAGAGATGGGGGAGGACGTGTTATAATCAGAATTCCCCTGTAATCCCCTTTTCTAAAATAAGGTTTAGGGAAGATGTGGGAGGAGCCCCCCTAAACCACTAAGAAGTCTCAGTTGTAAACATGACTTATTAATGAGCATATGGGGTCAACAGCTTCAAGTTCTATAATACATTTCAAAGAAGAGAAAAAGTTAAAGGGCACCTTATTTCTAGCCATATTCTAACAGGCTATTGTGCTCAGCAAAACCACTAAGAAAGTCATTACAGAGTTTAAAGCAGAGTTAGTTTTAGAGAGGATCAGAAATTGCATAGAAGCCTATTGAATTCTTTGTCTTCACTTTGTATATGCCACAGTAGAACACAAGGGGCCAGACTGACATAAGGGAGGCTAGAGCTCTGTCGGTGGGGTGGGGAAAGCAAGGACATCACCTAGGCACATTAGCTAGTGCCAAAAAGATGGACCAGATCTTGGCAAAATATCCCCCTGGAAATGGAGATATTAGAGTTATGGGTTTTTGTCTTGTTTTGCATTAGGGAAGAAGAAGAAAAAAGTGGGAAGGGGAAAATCAGGGGCTCATTAAATAAGAAAAGGTCAGTAAAGACTATTGGGAAGGGATTATATTGTACAGAGAGATAGAATCATATATTCCATTATTCTTTTGCCTAATATGAGAAGTCTGTTCATCAAATTGAGAAAGCACGTGGTACTATGGTTGAATATTCAAATAATGTCATCATATAATATCTCCAAGTCCTAGGCAGATCTTAGGTGAAGAAAATTAAACATCTAAGGTCCTCGTCTTAGACAATAAAATCCTAAGCAGATAACAGTGACCTAGATTGAAGAAAGCTATAATGCTATAAACGATAAAGTTGATTTTTAGACTACAATATTGTTTTCAGCGTTCTTGCTATGCTATCACTCTAAAGAAATTTCTGCTGCCTGGGACTAGTATTGAGTTAAGTTACAATTCAGAAATACATGGGTTAAGAAATTTTCTCTAGAAGGAAAACAAGTTCTGTAAGATGAAGCCTATTTTAATAGAAAGTTATAAGCATCCTAAGAAAACCTCTACATATTTTTTTTGGTAGGGTGTTACTGGTAGAAAAATGGACATTCTGGAACAAATTCATGTGAACAAGTCCCACATGTGGTTTCAAGACAAAAGTCCCCTCTTTACTTAGAGCATAAGAAAAGCACTGTAATTCTCTGAGCTTTTCTTTTCCCTTGGACTGCCTGAGGTCCTTTGCTTATTGGCACGAGGCAATGTTGATATGAATTAGTCTCCAGACTGAGGTCGATACACAGCCTGGCTGACCAGCTTCTTATTTGGCACAGGAAGTTCTTCTCATGTCTCAGGCAAAATACTAAGGAAGTGCCCAAGGCCGGAATTATTTGAAATAAGGGGAATGTTGGTGCCTCTGCCTCATAACTCAAAGTAACGAAACACAATATTAAAAACTGAGAGGCAAAAATAGGAAAAGTTGAATGATATGGTAACCCAGCCAGGACTTGACAAAAACAGTATTTGGAAACAGATGGCATAAAAGATTAAAAATATCTGGCACAAATGGGATTAATTAAGAATGGCAGGGGCCAGCTGAATGAGGAACATGTGGGCGGATATGGATTTCAGCTTGGGTTATACAGCTAAGGGAGCCCAAGGTGTTTCAGACCATATAAATGAGCTGTACCTTAGAAATATGTACTGTATTCTACATCCAGATCTCAGGGGGTGTTCACACCTCACCGGGAATATTTGTAAAGGTAAATTTATGTTTAGCTTTGTGATGGTCTTTACTATGACTTTCCTAAGAAGAAAATAAAAGTATGTAAAACAGGATTGCCATATATATTTGAATATGATTCAAGAGCATTCAAATACATCTACTTTTAAAATAGAAGTGAATTATTATCTAAAAAGTTGTTGATATTCTTTTGCATTAAAAAAACACAAAAATCTCTTCAATCTACCAACCCAAGAAGAATGGATTGCAGAGAAAGCAAGGCCCTCAAGATTTAAGAGACTATAAAATAATGGAGCAATTTTGCCAGGAGCCCTTTTCTCTTGACGCTGTTGACGTGTATGTATTCTGTGAATGGTAAATACTGACCCAGAGCATGAACAGGCACCGGGTAAATGTCAGTGTTTTTTATGAGACAGGAGGTTTTGCACAAAAACTTGAAGTTTTTATTAAAACAAAAAAGGGAAATATTAAATTCTAAGCCCAACCTGTTCAACTTAGTGTTTTAATATCCTTTTCTTTAACATTTTTGTTTATTAAAACTCTAAATAGGAAATCCTCCACCATAGCCCCGGGGTCTGGCTCTGTCATGGACTCAGCATGGGATTCTGGTTTCCAGAGTTAGCTTTTCTAAACTTCTGATTGACTTTTCTGTAAGATGATTTAGTTTTTGAGGATCAAATCAGATCGTATTTATGAAAGCACACTGAAACAGTAAGTCACTATACAAATGAAGTGTATTATTTTATAAAATTGTAATTGTTTGCTGGGATGAATTGGGTTTTCTGTTTTACTAAAACACAAAGGGATAAAGAAAAACAAATTTGTCTCTTCTAATTGACTTATAAAGAGCTCTCCTATAGGTCAAATGATTTAAACCTAGCTTAGCAATTATCTTTTTTTTTTTTCTTTTTCCTGAGGTAAGACTTTGTGCAAAGTCATCGCTGACAGTTTCCTGTCCTTGCTGCTAACTACAGTTGCAATTTGATTAAGAGCCTGATCCTTGAAAATAATCCCTTCCTGCAAAAAAGCATCATAAAGTATGGCTATTTAAAAAAAAAACATTTTTTGTTTCATCTAGATAATAAAAGGGAACACTCATATTCCTACATATCTTTTAATGGAAAGTATCTAAATGCTTCAAGTCAAATGTTTAAAAGACAGAGAGAATGAAATAAAATATTTAGACTATATGTGATAGATCAAGGAGTAAGTTAATTTATAAAAGAGATGATTAAGTTAAAAAAAAGACAATCCAAAATAAAAGTGGCCAAATAATATAAACAGGTAATTTCTAGAAGTAAAAATGCAAATGATTAATACCCATATGAAATAAAAAAGACCAATGAAGTATATTTGCTTCTGACAAATAGTCCACAATTAAAAAGATGAATAACGTGCAATGTTAATAAAAATACGGGGAAATAAGCATACTCATATATTACTAGTTGGAAGTACAAATTACTGCAATCTTTTTGGAAAAAAAAAATGGATCACAGTACTAATTCTAAATACTAGTACCAGAAAGGATGGTTGCCTACCTTCATTCACTTATTCATGAAGCAAATATTTATTGTGTGCCTACCCTATGCCAGGACTGCAGAAATGAATAAGAGAGAAATAAATTTCTGCTCTTACGGTGTTCACAGTTTATTGGGAGACAGACAGTAGGCATAATAATTAAATCAATTGCATAGTATATAAAGAAGTGATATGTACTTTGGAAAAAAGCCCAGCAAAGTAAGGAAAATCTACAATATTGAGATGGGAATGTAAGCTACAGTTTTAAATAGAGTGTCGGTATAAGTTTGGATGAGAAAATGACACTGAGCAAAGACTTGAAAGAAGTGAGGGAGTGACTATTAGCCTGTTTATAGGGGAAGAAAGTTCTAGGCATAAGAAAGAGTCAATATAAATATAAATAGATAAAGTAGTTATTGAATATAAATATAAAAAGCCAAATTCGTAAAAACAAAAAGTAAAATGGTGTTACCAGGGGTTGGGGGTGGGGGGGAGAGTCGGGGAAATAAGAGATGTTTAGGGGTACAAACTTGAGATTAGTAGATAAATAAGTCCTGGAGATTTAATACAGAGTATAGTGATCATAGATAATATTATAAACATCAAACTTGCTAAGTTTAATGTTTATAATACTATATAATCCCCACCTCAAAAAAGAAATGATAATTGTGTGACCTGATAGAGGTGCTAAGTCACCCTACAATGGCCATCATACTGCAATATATATGTGTACTAGATCAACATGGTGTACATTTTAAACTTACACAATGTTATATATCAAATATATTTCAATAACAAAAAAGAAAAGTTGATAAAAGAAGTATAGATGGAGATTGCGCCTTTCTCTCCCAAGGTTTGTAGTGTCCTTTCTACTGAATTTATTCATTCATATAATCAATTCATGGGACATATGTCCATAACATCTGGGAGGGTGTGTTGACCTGTCAGTTATCAGAAGGGTAGTCTTACTTTTGGTCTGTCATGCATTCTCACAGAGTCCAGAGATTTTCGCAAATGATTTATTTTTTTCCATAAAATCACCCCGGAGTCCACACAGATTCACTTGGAATGACAGCAGTTTGAGTGGCATCAATGAATCCCCTTCTCTGGTGTCCTTCCCTTGTTTCCTTGGTACTTTTTCTTCTCCTCTGCCTGCCCTCAGAATCCTCCCTAGGCAGCCGCTGAGCCCAGAGATTTTGCTCACTTCTGGAGCAAGCCCTAGGTCCTTCGTTTTTTTCAGTGAGGAACATTTACAAGGCCAACAAACTATCTCTTGCAAATGTGACCTTCTTTCATGGCATCCATGTTGTTCCATTAATTTTGCTAACAAAACAGTCACTTTATTCTGTCTAATCGGAAGAGACCTGTCTCATAAAATAGTGGGAACGTATCATAGTGAATTTTCTTTGCACTCTTTTTATTAGCTCTTCTGACATTATCTCACACTTTAAAAGTTTTCTTTAAAATTTGTTTCTTTATAAAAAGGTTTTTGAAGTATAACATACTTCTAAGTGTAGAGTTTAATGGAGTTTAAAGTATGGATGCATCCATTTAACTACCACCCTGAATACCGTGTTTCCCCGAAAATAAGACCTAGCTGGACAATCAGCTGTAATGTGTCTTTTGGAGCAAAAATTAATATAAGACCTGGTCTCATGTTATATTATATTATATAAGGCCTGGTCTTATATTATAGCAAAATGAGACGGGGTCTTATATTAATTTTTGCTCCAAAAGACACATTAAATCTGATGGTCCAGCTAGGTCTTATTTTTGTGGAAACACGATATAAGACCTGGCCTTATTTTACTATAATATAAGATGGGGTCTTAATATAATATAATATAACATAACATAACATAACATAACATAACATAATATAATATAATATAATATAATATAATATAATATAATATAATACCGAGTCTTATTTTACTATAATATAAGACCAGGTCTTATATAACGTAATATAATATAATATAATATAATATAATATAATATAATATAATATAATATAATATAATATAATATAATGTAATAAAGACTGGGTCTTATATTAACTTTTGCTCCAAAAGATGCATTAGAGCTGATTGTCCTGCTAGGTCTTATTTTTGGGGAAACATGGTAAGATGTGGAAGATTTCCATCACCCTAGAAGTGTCTCTATACCTCCTTCCGTTCTATTCTAACTTCTGTCACCATATATTAGTTTTGGATTGTTCTTGGACTTTATACAAATGGAATCATTTTGTAGATATTCTCTTGTGTTTGCTTTCTTTCACTCAACATTAAGTGTGTGAGATACTCGTACATCCATGTTGTATTGTAGGTAGTAATAGTTTTTTTTTCTTTTTTATTATTTTGTAGCATTCTATTGTAAAAATATACCAACATTTATTTGTTTTATTATTGGTAGACACATGGGTGGGTTTCAGATTTTGGCAGTTGTGTGTGAAATAGCTATAAATGTTCATGCACATATCCTTTTGTGAATATGTGCTTTTTTTCTTCTTAGGCAGGGGTGCAACATACGTTTTCTGTAAAGGCCACATAGTAAATGGTTTAGGATTTGCAGGTCATAGTGTCTTTGTCACAGTTAGTCAATTATGCTGTTGTAGTGCAAAAACAGCTTATACAATACATAACCAATTAGATGTGGCTGTGTTCAACAAAACTTTATTTATAAAGGCCAGATCTGGCCTGCACACCATCGTCTGTTGAACCTTGCTCTGGTTTCAGGTATATACTTAGGATTGGAAATGCTTGGTGCTAGGACAGGGGTGTGTTAATTATGGGTTACCATTTTCCAAAGGCGAGGTACCAATTTATACTCTTACCAGCAATGGATGAGAATTCTACGTCTTTACCAACATTTCCCAAATACCTTTAAATTCCTGAAAACATATTTGTACATTTTCTCTCACTTGTATATTAGTATCATTATAGCTATAATCATTCTATTATAACCATAGACGTTATCTAGCTTTTTGTTCTCCAAGAATTATTATAGTAACTACCTATCATTAATGCCTCAAATCCTTGCAAAGAAATATCAGTGATACCTCAGTCTGTGCTTTACTGCCCTTTCAATGTGATGAAAGAGAAGAAGAGCATAGTATTGGCAGTTGGGAAACCTAAACTGAGCTGTGCTATGACTTCAATAGATTTGCCGCTGGGCTTCACTTTCCTAATCTGTACAATTGGGCTAATAATTGTCTTAGCTATTCCTCTGGGGTTTTATAATGGATGAATACAATTAATGATAGGAAAATTATTGCAATATAGTAAGTGAAAAAAATTATGTCATAAAACAGTAAGTCTAGCATGATGTGAACTAGAGAAGTGAGGGGGAGCAATGTGTGTTTACAGGCATAGAAAAGAATCCCAGAAGAATATTTCCCAAAATGTTTAGAGTGACCATTACAGGGAGATGACCTATATTGATAATTTTATTTCCTTCTTGATATTTTTCAATATTTTCCAAAATTTCCAAAGTAAACCTAAATTACCCACATAATGAAGAGAAAGAGTTAATTTTTAAAAGTATGCAGTACGGACTGAGAGGTTCCATCTGCTCCCCCTTGAGGGGTGGCCCCTCACTTCTAATGTGTTTCTCGAGCCTTGGCTGAATAAATAAGAAATTCAATCTAACAACGACAGAAATACACTACACAGCACATTAAAAAGTAAGGAGTTATAATGATGGACATTAATAAGCAGTGGGAGGCCTCCGTTTTGAGTTATGTAAAATGCGATTTTAATTCTTTCTCTTATCACTCAGGGGCTTTTGAGATACTGTATCATGTCAGGGCTTAGCAGTGAAAATAAATGAAGAAGAAAAACTGTTTCAACAGTTGCCTGCAAGGTATATGGGAAAGAGCTGTAAATTCCTCTCAAATTTGTTGTAAACCTAAAATTGCTCTCTCAAAAAAAAAAAAAATCTTAACAAAATTTGCCTGAAGTATGTAAGGGAAGTAGTTTGCTTTGATGGGTATTCTGTACTCATCCACTGTCGCTCACAGGCCACACAGAGGAGGAAAGTGTAAGGAGCTTTGCTGTAGGTGGCAGGGGCCTGTCTTTAAACCAGTGTCTGCAGATGTTGTCTCGAACATCAAGAATGCAGAAATGTCCCGGGCAGGTTATTTGACACCCTAAATATAGCCCAACTCAAATTGAACATGGAAATGAACTTTGAGGGAGATTGTAAAGCATGTGGACAGGCTTGGCTTTCTTTATAAAGTGACTGTTATTGCTCCTGTATTTAACATTTACGAAAAGAAACTGCTATGTTTCTCCTTCAGGCCATGTTAAAGGTTAGAAACATGTACGAAGTTTATTTTCCAAAATATAAGTCTTTTAAAAATCATTTAATGCAAATACAAGCGGTTTCATGGAGAAGTATTGGCTAAAGTCCAGAAACTAGTACAGAGCTGAAATGAGGGTTGAAAAGAATGGCTTCAAAGGGACCATTCGTTTTAAGTGGGAACCATACCAGCATGCGGGATTTGCCTCCCACAGGAGGCAGCCCCTGGGCACCAGGTGTCATGTTTAACTGATAGCACTTGTTACTGACCCTCTGGTGACAGGAAGGAAGAGGAGTGACTGTGGCATTCACTGAAGGACGTGCTTGTCCTATCACTGGCACGAACGTTGAATTCTTAGATGGCTCGACCACTGAGTTGTGTGGTGAAAGAGGGGATTTCCACTGTTAAAAATAGTATGACTTCAGTTAGATTTAAGATTACCTTTTTGGGAAGTTTGTTATATTTAGAAGCAGTTTTCTCTCTCTGTCTCTCCTGTTTTTCTCTCTCTCTTTTACCCCCTAATGGTTTTTAAAGTCCATTTGCAATATGGCACAAGTCCTCAAAATTTATATGGCCCAATTCTTCTGCCGGGGTTCCATTTGAAATCAAGATGTTTTCTTAAAATGTATGAAACAACCATTGCATGGACAAAAATGTGTTTTCATCAAAATGCTGAAAGTGGTGAAATGATAAGGGACTTTTTTTCTTCTTTAGGCTTCTCTGTACTTTTCAAATTTTCTATATTGTGGTTTACACCAAGGAGATGTCCCAGATCTGGGCAGTGGTTTCTCAGGGGGGCTCTTACTTGTGAAGCTGTGCTCTGGTTACACTGTTCTGGGAGATGTGAAGTCTCAGTCTGGAGCCAGCAAGCCACAGGAATCTCCGTGTAACCTAGAATATCAGTTACACGTAATGCAAAAATAGTACCAAGAAAAAATAAATTCTATCATGAGCATTTTCTCTTAAAAAGTAAAATCAAACTTATTTTTAAAAAGAAAAAAAAAGTAGAAAAAAAAATCCCTTTAAAATGCAATAGCCCCATAAGGAAATGTGTGTTTTCAAAGATGAGCTTTGCATGGCAGCTCAGATGATAGTTCACGTCTAGTTCAGCAGAAATTACTTGGTGTGTTGTCGTTACCCTACAAGGTGAGGGCCAGAGAGATCATGTATTGCTGTGGATTTAATTTCAGATATGAGAAGCCCATGGTTGTCCCAATCCAGTTTCCATTTTATTTCCTATCCTCCCTGCAAACGCCTTTCTGTACTACTGTCATGTGCTGTGCCTCTCAGCAACCCCAGCGTGGAGCTGATGGGACAAGATCAGGACTGAGGTAGGAAGCTCCTCCTCACTGGACCCTGAAAGATTCATAGCAGCTGATTCGTTGCCTCCATTTACAAAGGGGAAGGAAGATACAGAAATCCTGCTTACCTCCTGTCCGCTACCATGCAGCAGTGACACCAAATTCACGGGTTGGTGGGTAAGAGTTTTCCACCAAATATTTTAAAATGTCTCCTTTACTTGAGCACCATCAACTTGCACCATCAACAGTTTTCTTTCAGTGGACTCATAATCTGGGTACCTACTTCCAGTGGGGAGTTTCTGCAGAATGTTTTATAACACGTCTTGTGGTACTTTTTTCCTAACTTATTAATCATTTGCAGAATAAGCAGGAACCTTTCCGGACGGCAGACTTTTTAGGTAAACTTCAGACTACCGTCTTCTATGGATGGAATTTGGGAACCATCACTAGCAATGCAGCTACTGAACCTGCCAACCTCTAATGAGAGTTGGGCGTTTCAGGCAACTCTTAGGCTTTAGATTCCTCTCACCTCGTGAACATTTCCTTTCCTCTATTCTATCCTTTCCAAGCACATTCCAAGAGATTGACAAGTTAGTCTATTCATGAGCTTCTGGGAGTGAGAGGAAGGGAATTTAGGAGTGTTTGAACAATGCCTTGTAAATCTGCTGCTTTCTGTTGACTCTAATGGCGATCACAGCAGCTCACACAGCAGAAGGAAAGCTGGCATGTCAGAATAAAGAGAGGTTTGGGATGTTGGAGGACGTCTCTTTGCCGGGCTGGTCCTGCAAAGGTGAGTGGCACTCAGAACTACACATGAAAGAAAACAAGAACTATAAAGTTCTCAGGTGATTTTTTTATCTGAACCCAGGACCCCACCCCACCCCTTTTATCCCCAGCCCAACTACTTTATCCTGAGCCAGGACATACTTTATTGGTACCAGTGGAGATTGTGAGGATACGTGACATAATGAGTGTGAAGCTCTTGGCTCTGTACCTGACACATGCCTGAGAAGCATGGGTTGCTGCTATGAAGCACATGAGCAGAGCATGGAATCACAGATGAAGGAAGGAGAGGAACACATTGGAGACTTTTGAGGATGCTGTAGCTTAGGAAAATCCTCACCAGAAGTAGGTGCCCAGACTATGAAGCAATCAGTATAATAAAAAATATATATATCAGAAATAGATCCCAAAGCTCAGTGGCCTATATTCAATAATGGATCCTAGCTTCATTGAAAATTTTTATATTTTACTTCTCATGGATCTTTTGCACGTACATATTTTTTACATATTGCATTAAAATTACTATTTTGACTGAGGTTTGCACCCCCTTAAATTTTGTAGTCAGGGTGAGTGCTTCACTTGTCTGACCTTAGTCTCAGCCCTGCCCAAAACAAGACTGAAGACTTGTTTAGTCCTAAAAGTCAATTCTATAACACAAAGTATAGTAATTTGGTCTAAAATGTTGAAGGGGAGCAGGATACCCCACCTTCTAATGTGCCACTTTCAAATAAGAATTCTTTTAAGCTAAAGGCATTTGAACTCTTGAAATCCTTTATCTGCCTCAAAGCAGAGCCTCCCTAAAGAACTCCATTGTCATAAATCCCCATCTGGGGCAACTCACTCTTCTCCTCTGGGAGAGGATAAGTTGGTACCATACCCAGACAAATGTCTCACAAATTATCATATCGCCTACCTATTCTCCTAAGAGCCCATTCACCTTTCCAAATAGTCATTTGTTTTTCCGTAAGTGCCCTTTCTCCCCTTCTCTTTCCCCTACTAACTTAGATATATAGATCCCATTTTCTAACCGCCATCTTTGAGTCACTCTCACTGAATGCTCCCACATGTAAGTGTGATGTACAGATGTACATGTTAATAAGCTTCTGTTTGTTTTTCTCTTGTTAATCTGTCTTTTGTCAGTCCAATTTATAGGGCTCTACCTGGAGAATCTAAGATGGGTAGAAGTAAAATATTTTTTTTCCTCCCCAACAAAGCTCAGACCCATTTAAATTGATTACAACAGTAAGAAGAGAAGAAGAAAACATGCCTTTTTTTCTACTGACTGTGAAAGGAAGGCAGGGAATAAGAAATACCTATCCAGTGTCTTCCCTGTCAAGGCACCCACTTGCCATGAAGACAGGGCCTAGGCTGCTTAGAGCAGAGAAAGAAAAATGACAAGAACACAATGAACATAAGCTTTATTTAGAATGCCAGGCATGCGGAGATGCCAAAGGAGCCTTCTAACTTGGAGAAGCAGAGTACTGTTTTCGGAGCAGGAGGAGGTAGGCAGGAGTCAGCTAGCCTCATGGCTAGTGGGTCAAGGATGGTTCTCTAAAGAAGAAGGACTTGTTCTTGTGGATTTGCGGCTATTGGGTAATTTGGATTTTATCAAGAGGGATAGAGAAGAACAGTTAGGGGCTACAGTCATGTGCAATAGTAGATGGGAAGAATATCTGTGAAGGACAAAGGACAGCAAAGGCCACTGTGCATGATGTCTAACCCTTCAGAGTCTCTCACAGATCTGTCCTGGGCATTCACAAGTAGCAGATCTAACAGGCCCAGGCAGGTAATTCAACATTTTCAAAGAGTCTCCGATTATAGCCTTATAGCTGGGGGTGGGGGGGGGGTGGGGGGCTCAGGTAGGGTAGTGAATGGATAGCTTAAATTATCTTGGAAAGTTCGAGTTTCCCTTGGGCTGTTATCTGTTGTCTGGAGATCTAATAGCACCATTCACAGCTAAACTGACAGGCAACAAGGGCACTGCCCAGTCACCAGTGCTTACTTCCAGGCCCTGTGCTAGACTGGGGACTAATCTTAGTGGCTTTAACCATGGAGCTTCTGCGGGAAACTCCTGGGCACCCCAGTGACTAATACAGTATGAGCAGTGCTTTGCTGTCTATATCACTTTGCATAGCATGTAGAGAGTTCCACGTGAAGAGGTTTTACAGGTATTGCCCAGCTTTTGTTTTGACACTGTGGGTAAGGCAACAACGTTTAGCCATTCCTTTTATGGATGAAAAGACCAACCCATAGGTGGTTAAGTGGCTTACTCAATACCACTCAGCTGGTTAATGAGAAGACAGGAGACTGAGTTTCCATATTGTCATTCTCCAGTTACTTCTAGGACACCACGTAGTGGAAGAATTTGCAGGTAGGAACACCTCTGACTCTGTAAGACCTCTTCTCTTAAACTGTGTTATGGTACTTTTGTTGCCAAGGTTGTTGGATGACATACCCAAAGCAGGCTGGGAAAAGGCCAGTACTCTGCACCCACCAGCCGGTCTTTATGGGCCAGAGCCCGCAAAAGCTTTCTTTTACTCCTTTCCTTTTATCTTTGTCTCAGGAAAGTATAAACATCTAAGTTATCCCAGGACTGGCCACCAAAATACGTTTCTGGCTGGCCTCTGTGCTCTAATCTTGGTTCTTTCTATATTAGAGAGGAAATGCAATGGAGGAAAATCCGCAGTGTGTCCCAGATAGTACACAAATGTATTCATTAAATGATAAACTATTGTTTGCATGCTAGGGACATCATCATCATTATCATCATCGTCATCACTGGGTGCTGGAATGCCAAGAAAAATACAGATTCTCTGTCTTCAGGGAACTTCATGCAATGGGAAGAGACAGAGGGAGACAGGCTTACAGATAGTCTCTACATTCTGTGATTTCTGAGGGAGGAAACAGGCTCAAGGTGCAATGGGAGCAGAGAGGAAAAGATGCCTCAGCCTCCCTGCTGGTGTAATGAAAAGAAATTCCCTGAATACAGACCCCTCATGAGATGGAGACCACATGTGTATGCGTCTGTTGGGGGGCATTCTGAAGAATGTTCATTCTATGTACATAAATCCTACTTAATATTTTAGAATTATGCTTGGGGCTACAGAGTCACCTACAGTTTGATGGCCAGGATTGACCAGAGAATTGAGTAATCGAATAAGAAATTCGGCAACAATTTTGACATTATTGATGTCCCTGGGGCAGTATTCTGATCTGCTTTATAACCAAGATATTGCTCAAACACAGTTTACTGAGTGCCATCTACATGTCAGCTATTTTGGGCACTAGGGTAATTTCAGTGAACAAAAGAGAAAAATGGGGCTTATATTCTAGTTGTGTGTATTGAATATGCTTCTCAGATGACATCTGTTTCCCTTGAGCAGTGGTTCCCAAACTCTGCCCATTAGAAATACTGGGGGACCTTGTAAAAAATTCCAAAGCTTGGCCCAACCTAAACCAAATTAAGGTGATTCTCATGTGCAAGGGGGTAGAAAACTAGTGCCCTAGAAGTTCTGATGTACTTCCCTAGGGTGGCAGGTCATCCCTTCCCCACCTCCCACCAACATTCTGTAGGTCATTTATATCATTCACAGATGAGGAAACTCCAACTCAAAGGCTCAGAGTGACATGTCCAAGGTAAAGTGCACATTTAGAGAGTCACAGGGCCAGAACTTGAATCTGGGTTTTCTAATCTAAAGTCTAGCAGTTTCTACTATGTTGAAAAAGTGGAGAAAACAAGTGAATGTTGTTACTGCTTACAGCAGAGATCCTAGGGGCTCCCCAGGACATGAGACAATAATCTGCAAGCCTCCTTGTCACTGAAGACTTTACCACTTGGACCAGTATCTGGACCAGTCTTTATACTAAGAAATGTAAATATCCACAGGCCCATTCAACATAGAACCCATTCAACAGGCTCTCTTCTATGACCTCCTCCTTGCCAATACATTTCTCCTGCACTCCACTTCAGCCATCCACTCCTTTTGCTGCCACCTTTATTACTAGTTCAATCGAAAACATCTCCAAGGGGAAAATTGGATCCTTTCAGCAAGTAGACTAAGTTCCCTCAGCCCAACAGTTCTCAATCTCATCAGCTGTGGGCAGATCACCAATGCACCCACTCACTCTCTTCCCTTTTAGCATGTCCCTCTTTCATTTCCTTTGTTCCTGCCTTGAGACCCGTGGGCCATCAATTGCATCATTGTCAGGCAATTATTTGTAACCCCCAAGCTTACTTCTCCAAACACTCCCCTTTAAGCACCAGCCTTCACATCTGCTGTTACCAATGTCTGGTACTCTTCCACCCCATTTTGTCTGAGTCCTAATCATCCTTTAGGTCTCAGTTTAATTACTTAGATAGGACTTTGCTGACCCCTCAGTCTAACAGAGGGACCTCCTTGGTACACCATTCTTTTCCAATCCTTATCGTAAGTTGTATTTCTATACTTATCTGTGTCGTGCTCTGTTTCATGTCTGTTTTCTTACCAGGCGAGGGCAGAGGGCTCTCTGTTGTATCCCTAGCTTTTGACACCCCTTCTGGCACATAACAGGTACTTTATATGTACATGAATAAATGAATGAATTGATCAGTATCCCTAAAGTCATATAGGGTTATTTAGTGACAGAACCACAACTTACCCGTCTGATTACAGTTTGCTCTTTGAAATGACTTTCCACCATAATTGAGTTTTGCAGTTGAACTGCCAAGGTGCCCATTTCCATGGCCCTGTTACACAGGACTCCACCAAAGGCAGTGTTTGCCCAGAGAATCCTAAAGCCCCATCATTGAAGATCATATCTTCTACAGGATAGCGTCATGGGATAGTGAACCCTAGAGGTCATAGTGCATCAGGGACAAGGCTAAGAGTAGCATATTTTAAGCAACTATGCTAGCTGGTTCCACTGCTAGCCTTGAGATGACACCTCCAGTTTTTCCTAGACCAAGCCAAAGGGATCTTGTTTAATATGCAATTTCTCTAATTCAATTTTAAATGAATCTTCTTAAACAAAATTCTAAAACTTTCTTCACATAAAATATTTGTTTATAGAGAAGGACCTCTTAAATTCTGAATGTGCTCAATTTCACCTCTGGGATGGTTTCTCCAGTTTTCATACGTATAAGCTATTATGAGAACTTTTTTCCCACAGGAGATTATTTTTAGATCCCTCAGGAATCTCAAACTTTTGCTGCTTCTCTTAATATTTATTTAGGCTCTGACTAAGACTGAACTAGGGATTTAGAGAATAGAATAATTATCTACTACCTTCATTGGTTAATATAGTAAACACAAACAGGAGGATGACGATATTAATAGCTTTACAGAGAATAAGATATATGACCTGGAAATTTTGAGGCAGTTGACTGTCCAAGGTGAACTAAGGAAGAAAGTCACTGTTTATTCTCTGCTTGGTGTCTTCACCCGGGCCAGGGCATGACATGTGCTTCTGTTACTCATCAAGAGTCCAAATGGAACACTCAGTTGGGTGACCTTCTGTAACTACTGTTTTCACATATTCTAAGTAACCTTAGCTTCCAACCTCAAACTAATGTTGAGCTTGAACTTTACCCCGAGAGTTCTGATGAGGAAGAGCTCGAGCAGAAGTTGGGTGTCCGTAGTATTAAAAAATTCCACAGGTGTTCTGACATTCAGCCAGAGTTGGCTGCTTGCCACCTTCGTGGATATCTCTGAGGAGGAGCCTTTGGTGAGATAGGTGACCTGTGGTGTGTATTTCTTCAGTGTGAGAATCCTGTAGGCCCTGCGCTTTAGAGAGCCCTGTGTTTCGCAAACACACAAAAATAAGTTTATTGAAGAACACATGGGTGGGTGGCTCTGTGGCTTAGGACCTGTCACCTAGTGCTGGCCTAGTATAC
The DNA here is from genome assembly GCF_057876585.1 of Rhinolophus sinicus. Classification (NCBI taxonomy): domain Eukaryota; kingdom Metazoa; phylum Chordata; class Mammalia; order Chiroptera; family Rhinolophidae; genus Rhinolophus; species Rhinolophus sinicus. The sequence continues at coordinate 24,169,449 of NC_142502.1, forward strand.
AGCCCATAACCCTTAAACACTCTTAACAACTAATGTCATTCAAGGCCCACAGAAGCTCTGCCGTGTTAGAGGTGGGCCTGCTGGGCAGCCCAGGAACACATCTTCTCTGAGGGTGTTCCCCATCTCACACATGTTCCTAGCTACCCTCAGCCCACCCTCGCCTTCTCTTTCTCCAAACTAGCTAGAGTATCTTTTGGCTGTGCCAAGAAGTTTTGGTGAAAAAGAATGATTCATTTGAAGTTCCTTCTTAGAAGGCCGATTTTCCTTTGATAATGAATCCGGAGAAACCAAGTGAGGGAAGCACTAGTCCCGTCTGGGCTGTGAGTCTTTATTGAACCGTGAATTCCCCTGGACTGGGGCCTATTGCTGAAATCTCTCATTCTTTACATAAATAAACAAATAAATAAAATCTTTTGGCTGCTACCTAATAAAAACTCATACAGGCAAATCAAGTTTAGCACATCTCCTGGAAACTCCCAGCTTTCAAACTTCAATAAGATAGTCATAGGGTATCCGACCCAATTAAGGTACACACATAAAATCCCCTGTGAGCCTAACAAATAACAAACAACAGGGTCTTTTGCTTTGCTCCAGACCCTTTGATTGAGGTTTAGTGGCTAAGACTGAGATTAGTGAAGAAAAATATTACTAATCTGAAAACTTTTTTTCTTGGGAGGAAAATGCCATGATTTATCCAAATGTCCTAAGCAATTATTTAAACAAAACAAAACAAAACAAAACGAGGCTGAAAGTGATCTTTTGGCAAAGGGATTTGCCACTCTTGGCTCCTGTGCTTATTTCAAAAAGAATGAGGGGGGGAAAGGTGGGCATCATATCCCTACTCTGGCCATATGGTTTTAGTTTTATTTGGATCAGTTTGGACAGAAACTTCCAAAAGCAGAGAATGATTACTCTCCCAGCTTTCAAATACGTAATGCCAAACCGGGATCTGTCACCACCCTATTTTGGTCCCAAGGCCAAAATCATTAAATGAAAAATCCCCAGTAGATATTATTTCTTTCTAGTGGCATACATTTTACGTTTAGACTTTGGAAACTCTTGTCTAATGTGACAGAGGTACAAATTAAGATCTTTGGAGCCCCTTCACTTTCCTTCAAAAGCATTTAGTGCAATGGTTCTGAACTGAGGGCATTTGACACATCAGGAAACATTTTTGCTCCGCACAGAATGGGGATGGGTGTGGGTGTGGGTGTGGGTGGAATGGGTACGTGGGTGGGGGTGGGGAGCAGGGTCTTTGTAGGTAGGAGAGAATAGAGGCTGCTAAAATCCTACAAGACTTAGGACAGCTCTCCAGAATAAAAAAATATCTAGTCCAAAATGACAATAGAACCGAGGTTGAGAAACTCTCACATAATGGGTGCCCTTAGCCAGCTATGGGAGTTATTGTGTCGTGGACATACTCACAAGGAAGGCAATGAATAATAACAGCTTTTATTTATTGAATATTCCCTGTGTTCCAGACACTTCATGCACATTAATTTTTTAAATTAATAGGCTGTCTTTTTAAGAGCAATTTTAGGTTTACAGAAAAATTGAGCAGAAACTACAGAAAGTTCTCATATGCTCCCTCACACACCCTCTAGTTTCTCCTTTCATTAACACTTTGCATTAATGTGGTATATTTGTTACAATTGATGAGCCAATATAGGTACATTATTAACTTAAGTCCATAGTATACATTGGGGTTCACTCTTTATGTTGTACATTCTATGGGTTTTGATAAGTGTGTAATGATGTGCATCCACCGTTATAGTATCATACAGGAAGAATAACTTCACCACCTCAAAAATCCTCTGTGTTCCACCTAATCACCTTTCTCTTCCGCCTCCCATACCTCTGATAACCACTGATCTTTTCACTGCCTCCACAGTTTTGCCTTTTTTAGAACATCATATAGTTGGAATCCTACTATGGGGAGCCTTTTCAGATTGGCTTCTTCCACTTAGTGATAGGAGGTTATGTTTCCTCCATGTTTTTTCATGGCTTGATAGTGTTTATTTTTAGAACTGAATAATACTCCATTGTCTGGATGTACCACAGTTGGTTTATCCATTCACCTACTGAAGGAAATATTGGTTGCTTCCAAGTTTTAGCAATTATAAATAAAGCTGCTACAAACACCTATGTGCAGATTTTGGTGTAGACATAAATTTTCAACTCTTAGGTAAATATCGAGGAGCATGATTGGTAGATTGTATGATAAGAGTATGTTTAGTTTTGTAAGAAACTGCAAAACTGTCTTCCAGAATGGCTGCATCATATTGCATTCCCACCAGCAATGAATGAGAGTTCCTGTTGCTCCACAGTCTTGTCAGCATTTGGTGTTGTCAGTGTTTGGGGTTTTAGCCCTATAACAGGTATATAGTGATATCTTATTGTTTTAATTTGCAATTTCCTGACGAGATATGATGTCGAACATCTTATCATATGCTTGTGTGCTATCAGTATGTCTTCTTTGGTGAGGTATTTGTTCAGATATTTTGCCCATTTTTAAATTGAATTGTTTGTTTTTTTACTATTGCGTTTTAAGTGTTCTTTGTTATTTTGGATACGTCTTTTTTTTTTTTTTTATCAGATATATGCTTTACTAACAGTTTGTCCCAGTATGTGGATTGATTTTTTTTTCATTCTTTTAACAGAATGTTTCACAGAGCAGAAGTTTTTAATATTAATGAAATCCAACTTAGCAATGCTTTTCTTTTCCCCCATGAATCATGCTGCTGGTATTGTATCTAAAAAGTCATTGCCAACCCCAAGCTAACCTGAATTTTCAACCTTATGTTCTAGGAATTTTATAGTTTTGTGTTTTATATTTAGGTCTATGATCCATTTGGAGTTGATTTTTGTGAAAAGTGTAAGATCAGTGTTTAGATTCATTTTATGAGTATTGCTTGTCTACCAGACTGTTCATGGACATTATTTTTAACCCTCATAACTATTTTTCAATATTAGTATTTTTCCCACTCTAAACTTAAGGAAATGGAGGCTCACAGTGTTAAATATCATGCCCAATAACATTATGTACTAAGTGACAGAAGAGATATTTGAATTTTGATGTGTCTTGGGTCTAACTCTCAAAACCATAATCTTTCCATAACACTGCTCCTTTTCAAATTGAAATAAAGATGCTTTTGGAAACATTTTGCAAAGTCTATCTTCCTCTCCAAAATCCATGTTCATTTAGGGGTAGAACTTACTTTGAAATTAAATAACTATCCACAGGAGAATAAAATACGGAGATCCACTATTGTTATAACAGAAATACAGGATCTGACTTTTGCAAGTAGGCTACTAACTCTGCAATTAAGTGAGTGAAGAGGATACCATAAAGACCAATGATGACACTAGAAAAAGTTGTGAATGAGGCACTGTTTTAATAATAAGCATACTTTAAATTATGTCACATAACAAGAGCCTTGAGACATGGAAACATCATCAAAGACATCGTCATCAAAGACACTAGCTCTTTCTGGCTTTGAGTTCCATAATTTTTAGTGGGATACCCTTTGGTCCCCCTACTTGTTGATTCATGATGGATACATGGCCTGGTCAGCCACCACATCTACACTCTAGAAAGAAAGAAGGGAGAGAGTATGGCACTTGCCACTTTATTCCTTTAATATTAGCAAAGGTGCAGAGGCCCTCATACAAACTTTCCTTTACAGCTCATTGGCTAGGGCTATGTTACTTGGCTATTCTTATATGTTCCAGCTTCTACAATGGAGGGCTGACAATGGAGAAGGGGCCTGGGAAAGGGTGTTGACTATATCCATTCAAAAGTTGTCTGTCTTAGGAACCTAATAAAGACATCATCTTATCTTAGCTCCGCCTCTTCCTGTATGTAAGACTTTCAGCATAGAATATTTAACCTCCCATCTCTAACTCTGGCTCTTCTGATCATTAAATACATTTTTCTCAGGACTATATATGTTATAGTCCTGAGAGCACTTAGGAGAGCACTGGAACTGTCCACAGGACTCAAATAAAAAAGCTAGATTGGTGAAATGGGCACTGATACTTTGTAGAAAGAAGCCCTGCCACTTTGCTTTCTCAAATCCTGGTATATTCATTTAGTCCAACAAATTCATAAGCACTGCATTGATGACACATCAAGAACAGAAAAGGGAAGATGGACCCAATTATGACATTAAATCTCAAATAAAGCTTTACATTTCTCTGTGGTCATCCTCAGTACCCAATAGAGTGCACACACAAGAAATTCACTTCACAATTGTCTGACCTGATAGATACGCTTTCTGTATTCTAACAGGCAGTTCATAGCTTTGTTTACGACATGCGTAACATCATATGAGTTCACTAAGAATACAAGTGACTTTACACTGAGCTGAGTGTCGTTACAGGTAAGGATTGGTCTTTGACTGAATCAGGTTAAATCCATTTCAAGGCCATAACTTGCGTGTATGAATAGAATGGTGAGCACATTAGTGGGGGAATGATACTGTCAAGTAGAAGAATTTTGAAAAATTGCAGAACACAACACAGTCCTTTTTTGCCAGAAGCCTATTTTCTAACTAGGGAGACTGCTCACTCACACTAAATAACGAGTTGAAGAGGGACACTGGGAATGTAAATGCTAAAAAGATACATTGCGAGGTGAGCATACAGTTGAGTTGGATTAATTAAATAAGCCTTTTAGCAAGAAGCACATCTTCAATTATACTGACAAACACAAGACTGCTTTTGGATATAGTTCAATTTGATTTCAAAGAGTTTGATTAAGAAAGAATTCAAAATGATAGAGGACAGGTAGGCTGACAGAAAAAGGAAGCAATTGTGCTTGCTGGACAAGTTCGTTAGGCTTCCCTCAGGGCCTGCCCATGAAGATTCTCTAAATAGGAAATGAATTAAAATGAAAAGAATGGCCACCAAAGAAGAAGAACTTAAGGGGCAGGAGAGAGACAATTTGGCTCCAGGATTCTGTTGTTTTCCCAAACATATTCTCTGCCTGTCCTCCTGCCAATGGACCTGTTTTGTAGCATAAAGGTGTTTCCCCAGCACAAATGAGCTGTGAAGATGCCAAAAAGGAGTACAGCTTTAGCGATCAATCCTCACTTTCATTCATTTCCTAAATCTGCTTATTTTTCTCTTTGACTTGACAGGAGGGGAGTTTTTTGATGAAGAGAGACAGTGATGAGAGACTGTGGCTGACTGAACAGACAGAGGGACTGGGCATATCAGCTTCAACCAGATGAAAGTCACATGGCCAGAGGGGGCATTTCAGATTATTTCCCTTCATTTCAATGCAATCAGCATTTGTCCAGTGTCTATGCAGAGGACCCACTCTAATCTGGAGGTTATGCTGGGCTCAGGAGGTTATGAGGTGAATACAGTATGCTTACACTGTGGGGTTCATGACGGCATCTATAATACACATGACTGAGCAATGCAACCACGAGAAACGATGAGAATACAGTGAGGGCCCAGGGCCCAGTTTCCAACTTCAAAGCCTTCCAGCCCTTGGAGGGTCATGGATGACTTCTTAGTGGGCCTTGTGTGCCCATAAAGGGTATTCTTGAAGAATAAAAACAACTGATCTTTTGTTTATTTATAGGAAAACAAAATAGGGATAGAAAAATTCCTTGTTGCTAAAAAGGATAAGATTGTTGGGGTGGATGGCGATTTTGAAGAAATTAGAGAGTTTGTGGATACATCGCTTAACTGATGAAAGCAACAAATAATCCTCAAATGACTTGTTCCTACCTGTTGTAAGAATAGCTACACCATGTTATACTTGAAGCCAGGGGTCTTAAAGGTGGGAGATGCCAAACAAGATGCAAGGGACCTCAAAAATCTATTAGGTAAGAAATACCCCCAGGGAAACATAGTATGGGCATTATTTTAAAAATAATAATATTCAAAAAATACATATAGATGTGCTGGGCTTTATGTTAATCTGTGGAAATTCCATAGGCTTGTGTTTCTATAAAAGGAACATACTTTGGAAATTGTGCTTGAAGGTGAGAAGGAGGAAAGGGGCATAGAAAGGGACCCTAGCGAAAAGAGGGATGAGGGTGTGGAAGTCCCTTTGGTTTGGCTTCTCCAAACCATGCTCAGCCCCCTTCTCCCGTTCTTCTTCCCAAATGGAAGTAGAACAGCCACAGAGTCTCTTTCCCACACTCCTTTGGAACTGAGAGTAGCCATTTGACCCATTTCTGGTGAAGAAGTCATTAAGTAAATTTGCAGAGGGACTTTTGGGAAAGATATTTCACTTTCTGCTTAAAAGGACAGAAAATTTCCCTTGCCCCGATTCCTGTCTGAGATGCTGAACTGACGACAGTATCTTATAACAATGAAACAAAACCAGAAGGACAAAGAGAACACCTTGAGTTTGGCTAAGCAGAAAGACACATGGCTGGGAGCATAATAGTTATCGAGCCATCTAATGAAGAACTCCGGAAGTGCTTACTCCAGACTTCCTGTAAACAATATCATGGAAAACATGGGCTTTTCTGTATATGCCATTACAAGCATTTTTAATTCATGTAGAAGCAAGATTTTCTCACCTTGAACCTGCCTTTAAACACACACTTTTTACCATTTGAATTAAGGTAGATGGAAGCTATATGAAAATTACATAAATATATGTTAATGTTGTATAAAAGGAGATTGATAATTAATGTGTCGAATTTGTGAATGCATAGACATTATTAAAGAAGAGAAGAATGAAGGAACATTGAATGGTGAGATAAATAGATCACTGAAGAAACGTACACCATCTCTAGCTTTGATGCTTAAGTAATTGGTAGTCTTGTTTGAGAGTTGGGGGTTGAAGTACCTTCTCTTTGAGACTCACTTGCACCTACGAGTTGGAGGATATGAGCAAATGAGAAGGCTGTATTCTTGGTCTCCTACATTTGGGCTTATTTTTCAGTCTGAGATAAGCCTCAGGCATTAGTGTTCCATGGGCTGCCTCTTCCCTCTCCTACCAGCGTTTCTCCGCTTTGACCTCCTTCTTTCCCATCACTTTTTACTTGACAAGTGTTTGCTGAGCATCCCTGCCTCGCCCTCACCGGGGGTCTCCTCTCTGCCACTGACGTGCTATTCCTCTGTGTCCTTTCCTGCTCTCCTGCCGGGTTTTACTCCTACTTTCTCTCATTCTCTCATTTGTACCCTTCCCATTTTGTTGTGTTCTCTCTCCTTTCCCTCCCACCTTGTCTCTATTTTTCCCTCATTCCCTCCTTTCTCTGAAGGGAAATGGAAAGTAATAAACTATAAAATTAAACCTGTTGAAGCTACTCATGATTTATTAAGCAGATGACGGAGCTGTAATTGATGTACCAAACATGATGAGGAAAGGATGAAATTCTTACACTATCTAATTTTCATAAACCAATGTGTTTTAACCTTCCTCTCCTTTGAAATCTTGTTTTACTACAAAAAGAGACTTTCACTCCTGCTTCCTGAGTATCCTCCCTCCTGCTCAGTTCCTTTCCCCTTTTCTAGCTTCATTTTTTGGAGAAGTCATTTGAATGATCTAGTACAGTGGAAGATAGAATCCAAATTAGAACACCAATGACTGACCTGACACCTCAGGAAAATTACACCTGAATCTCAGGATAGGGTTCAGATATGGGCATATTACAAACAAACAAACAAACAAACAAACCCAATTCTCTACGTGATTTTAATGTGTAGCCAGAGAAGAGTACCAACATTCTAGAACAGGCATTCTCAATACAGTACTGCCTATTAAAATCGTGTAAGTTAAAGTTGGCCTGGGGATACAAGGAAACCCCCCATTGATTTGAGAATGGTAAAACAAAGCAGAAAAAAATCTCCTCATGAAGGTATCAGAACTTCCCAAAAAGGTAAGAGGAGGCTGAGATGACAATGTGTAGGCGCTGCCCACGTTCAGGGGTATGCCCGAGGTTAAAATTATTTCCAAAAACCCCTGTGTAACCACAGACAGCACTGAGTTGTCATACTTATATTTAGAAACAAAGCAATTTGTACATCAAGGATTCCACCAGACACGATCAAATTAAAATTAAAAGCTTCTCTCTACCTTAGAAAGAAAAATTAAATTTTACACTCTAGTCATCCTGTTGAAAAGTGCCCTGAGAAAACCCTTTTTTTTTCCTTTTTTTTCTTTTTAACTCAGTGGTAGAAAGCATAACAATTTCTAGGGTGGGTAATTTTGCAAAAAGTTTTCCCAGGTAGTTTTAGTGAAACTTTTAGGAAGTTTTTTGTTCCATTTAATGATTCAAGCTTAGACTCCTGGGGCGTGTGTGTGTGTGTGTGTGTGTGTGTGTGTGTGTGTGAGACAGAGACAGAGAGAGAGACAGAGAGAGAAGATTACAGAATGGTGGAAGTTTGTATTAGAACAAAATCTCTGGAAGGCAATTTAGTAATACCATTTTTTTAAAAAACTTAGAATTTTGCATTCCACTAACAGAAATTTTTCCTGAGGAAATCATGGTGGAATGATAGAAAGTTGTAACTATTTAAAGTAGCAAAAAATTGAACACAGTCTGTATGCAACAAAATAATTAATTATAGTCCACATACATCTATAATTCCACAAACAATAGACTGTGCTGTGCATTTATCAAAAATAATGTTGCAGAAGAATTTTTTCAGTAATGTGAAAAAATGTTTGCATAAATTCTTTATGAAAAATATCAAGTTACGTAATTGCATGTATGATAATACCTCATTTGTATTAAAATAAGTGTTTATTATTAGGAAAAAGACTGAATGAGCATAAGATCAAAAAGTTTACCACAGTTATTCACTAGAAAGCAAAATTTTTTAAAATAGGGAATCAATAGCTGCATTTGGATACATAGTAAGTTATTAAATATATATTGTTGAATTGTATTAAATTGTGTGATAAAATTATTGGTGATTTTGATTTTCTTGTTATGCCTATTTTTTAAGTTTCCTGCAACTAATAGCTATTACTTAAAAATGAGAAAACTCACCAAAGTTTACATTATAGAAATTTACATATGTGGACAAAGAATTAACTAAATATACCAAAATCAAATTAATTTTTGTTTAAGTGGTAAAATAGCAGAATAATGGATACCTTTTTAGTCTTTAATGTATCTGTATACACTTGTACATGCACACACACACACATACCTTGAAAATCACACTGCTGATGATATAATTGCGTTCACAGAAAACCCAGAAGAATCTATAGATAATTTGTTAAAATACAAAATTTATACTTATAAGTCAATTTTATTTTTATATAAGAGCATACAAGTTAGAAATAAGTAACCAAATTAACAACAACAAAAAGACCATAGTCACACATACAATTAAGAAAACAAAAGGTACATAGACATACCTTTTCCAGAAGAGGAGTAAGAATGTTGTGGAAAATGTTGTAACATTTTAATTCTCGAACCCAGGTGTTCTGACTTCAGACAATGTGGCTCCCCTGAATTCATGGAAAAAAATAAGATCAAATTTCTCAATATTCTCTACCTTATCTCAAAATCAATTTCTGAGACATTAAATATTTAAATAAGGAAAACAAAACTTAAAAAAATGTTTAGATGAAAATATAGGATAACATTTTTATTATCTCTGGGAAGGAAAATTTTTTTAAGATAAGATTCTGCTTATAAAGGGAAAAAATTAAATTTGAGAACACAATCTACACATAAAAGTCAATTTTAAGTTAATGTTTAAAGTCAAAATTAAGACTTTCTGTTTGTGAAAATCCAGCCAAAGTTAGAGAAGGTATTTGCAACATACATGTCTAACGAAAACATAATAATAATACTATATAAAAGCAGCCTACAAATTAGTAAGAATATGGCAAACAGAACAACAGAAAAACAATGGGAAAATGAGCAAAATATATGAGAAGACTTGTCACAGAAAAGCAAATTCAAATGATCAACAGTATATGAAAAAATTTTTAAACTCTTTAGAAACCAGAGAAACTTATACTGAATTCAGAATGAGATACACTTTCATACCAGATTGGCAAAAATCAATAGCTTTTTTAACAACATCAAATGTTGGTGAGAATGTTGGACAATGCAACATCTAAAATACTACTATAAATCTAAGTGAAAAACTTCTTTCAAAAGATTAAAAACAATGATTGTCATCATCATGTAAGATTGAATAGTCGCATAGCTTTTGACCTGTCAATTTTACTTATGGATATATACCCAGGGTAAATCTCAGCATATGTATCCAGGAGACCTGGACAAAAATGTTCATTTCCTTTTGAACAGCAAAACCCAGAAACAACACAGATGCAGATAAACGAGGGAATGGATAAACAAATGTGGTATATTTGTACCACTAAATACTATGTTGTAGTAAAAATGAAGAACTACATTCTACCCTCATCAGCGTTGAATGACAAGAGTTAGTCACAGAAAAATAATTATGCCAAGTTCAACCCCAAGCAGAATAAAGCAACACATCATTCAGGGATAAATATCTATGTGATAAAGCTAGGAAGAAAACAAAAGAATCATAAACCCATAACAAAAAACACTATCCTTTTCTCAAGAAATCAACTATCTAACCGAGGAGATCCTGCACACCCATGTACTAAATCGCAGGTCTTTGGAATGATGAAGAAGAATGGGGTTGGGGGACGGTACATGGGACTTCAAAATCGTTGCTAAGCTCTAATTTCTTAAACCCAGTGGCAGGTATACGAGTACGCATTTAATTATTATTCTTTAGAACTTACACAGATGCTATTACTCTTTAGACCTGATACAGACCTTATAAATATGCTTTTTTACATTAAATATTTATTTAAAGTTTTTTGTTAAAGAATAAAAACATTGAAAATGAGAGAAAATGTTATTAAAACTACTTTGAGCAGTCTAAACATTTCTCTTAGATACTGTGGCATAGGCTTTAAGGATGGATAAGTCGCATTTTTAAACTTGGCTGTGTGACATTTCTGACCCTCGGTTTTCTCGTGTGTCAAATTGGGATAACAATTCGTTTATATTGTTAGGATTAAATGGGAGTTTGGGTTTTTGTTTTTGTTTTTTTTTAAAGCCCAGCTCATGTACTGCCGTAGAGTAAGTATGCAATATATGTGGTTTTCTTCTTATTAAAATATCGTACTAAAATAGTGAAGATTTCTTTAAAACTAAACATAATATGAATTACAGTCTTCTGAAATGAGATATACCGAGGTTATATTAAATTAGTGCTACATGACTTATGATACTGCTCCCAAATTTAAGGAATATGTTTTAATAAAATACTCAAAATAATTGCTGCACGTCATCTAAACTTTCTCACAGCTCATTTTATAGGAGACATTTACATGTCACTTGCATTTTGTCCATCACATTAGGCTTGATTACTATGGGTCTTCAGGCGGCAAGCACTGAAAATCAGTCATATTAATGTTCATTTCCCATCAAAAGAAGATAAAGGAGAAAACGGAGGTCAAGTTCAAAGACGAGACTGTTAGGCGACAGGTCTGAGCAGAGTTGGCTGAAGCGCTGCCTTAAATTACACAAGGATTTAGAGACAAGCAGGGACCTTTCTCCTCCGGAGGTTAAGGTTTTATGTGGGCACTCCATCTGGATGATATCATTTGATAAAATTTTACCAAAGAGAATTGGTTTAACAGCCCAAGAGAAGTGGACTTGGGGTAGCTATCATTGACAGAAGTCAAACCACTTTAAAAAATATATATATCATTGCTGAAACTTCTGAACCAAAAGAAGACAGAATTTCCTCCAATCACAAGGAACCAAGACAAATATCACATTTCCTGGCTGCCCACTCAACTTACCACACCCCTCCCCCAGCTCCCCTTTAGCAACAGAGAAAGAAATCACAGTAGTGAATTAATAATTCTGTGAGGCAGACTTTCCTGTGTGATTCAGCCAGGCAGCTGGAGGAGGGGTAGGCAGCAAGTTCTTTAACTCTGTGTGCTCTGGACTGGCTTTCAATATTAGACATCCGGAGTTTTTGAAAATTAACACTGGAACAAAAGTGACTATCATACTCCATGTCCTCTTCACCCGCCCTCAGTCAAAACTTTATTTCAGATTTCTTGGGGGCACTTAAAAAAAAATGGGAAACACCATCTAGAAATGTAGAAATCAAACCAATACTAAAAGCGTATTATAGCAATTAACCACCACCTATGATTGATTTTACTACAAACTGAAGGAAAAATGTGTTTTACCATAAGTGACACGCCTTCGACTCTGTACTCAGCCCCTTCCTCTCTCTTTCCAGCATATCTATTTAATCATGCATGACTGCAGCAAGGTGATGCAACAGTTTCAATGTAACTACCTTATCTAAGCCTGGAATGAGAAACCTGTGTGACTGAGGAGTTGTAGACAGCACGCCCCTTGGGCATAAGAATATCAGTGAGAGTTTTTCCACTGTGGTCTTGCAGGTGTATGTGTATCACCTGAACCCCCTGGGAAGTGCCCCCCAATAATCCACAGACCATATGGGAACTCCAGGGCACTGTGCTGACTTTCCTGCCATACACGTTTCTAAGATAAGGGTCTAGTAATAAATTCAATTTCCATTCCCCTTGTCTGCTTCCTGGATTTTCAAAACTGGAAAGATTTACCTAAGGCAACAAACACAGAGGAAATCCTGTTCACCTGTAGTGGGATGGAGGACTCTGAGATGTCCTATTGACTCAATTTTCAGTGCTTCACTGACATTCTAAGGATAACATCCATTGAAGATATGTTTCCAGTAGGTGGGCTTCCCATGAACAGGCGGTGTGAATTTTTCCAAACCATTAGAGCAAAATCAATACCTTACCTTAAAAACCTCACAGGACTCCCTAAACTGGGATGAGTGAATTATTGTACAGACAATGCAGCTGTATCAACAATTACATAAGATTGTTGTCTACCCAAGCAGAGATGGAGAGAATCCCCAAAACGTGACTCTCTGGGATCACTCGAAATTCACTATTATTGTTCTCCAGCACATGATAGAGAACATTCTAGAAAGTGCCCAAAGGCTGCCCACTCACAATGAAATAAGGAACCCGAGATATGACTTTGGGCTAAAAGTTGTTTAGACAACTGCTCTTCTCTGAGGAGGAGCGCTTGGACCTTGTTGCCCAGACCAGCAATGAGAGGACATCTCACTTGCTTCCTACCTCCTCTGGGAAACTTCCACCTTGGATTTTTGACATCACAAATCAATATGATCCTATCCATTAAATGCATTTCACAGAAGCTACATGTAAAATACTTGAATGCAGACTCTGTTTTTCAGTTACAAGTATGTTCCCACTGTGAAAAAAACACACAAGTGGCCTCAACATTTTTAACAATGCTAACATTTACCTGAAGAAGAAACTGAGATTTAACCTTCGTGCATTTGATTCTTTCCCGCAGCCTTCCCTGAAACTGGGGTAGATGGACAAAAATTCTTATGATTTAATACTGTATTTAAAAATAGGTATTCTACTGGACTTTGTTATTTATAACTTCAATGGGTTTATGAAGGATGTAAGCTGGTAGCAAGGTATTTTTATTTCGTTGAACATGATGATGGAGTCTGGGTTTAGGACTTTGGAAGAAAGAGCTGGAAGAGAGTGTAATTGTTTATTAAATTTATCAATCTTTGTTTTTCCTTTTGGATAGCATATTTGGTCTTGTTTAAGAAATTCTTTTCTATCCTCAAGTTAAAAAAATATTCAACCTTGTTTTCTTCTCAGAGATTCAAAGATTTGCTTCAGACACATGAAAACTTGCTCTATCTAGACTTGATTTTTGTGTGTCGTGTGAACTAAGACACCAGCTTTAATTTGGTCCATAATTATATCCAACTTCATTTATTAAAGGTTCCTTCCTTTCCATACTACTCAGCTATGTCACCCCCCATTATGTAAATAAATGTCCATGTGTGCATGTGTCGTCTGATGTGATACTCAACCTCACTGGTGATCAAGGAAATGCTGATCAATACTATTGAGACACACTTTCATACCCATTTAATTGGTCTCTCTATTCTATTCCACTGAAAATCTGTTTCTGTGCCAATATCAAACTATTACTTACTATCAATTGTTCTTCTAGGATAAATCCAGCTAGCTCATGGTATATTATCTTTCTATACACAGTTAGATAGGGTTTTCTAACAGTTTGTTTCACATTTGTGTGTCTGTATTGATGGCTGTATTGGGCCTCTAATTTTCCTTTCTCATTCTATTGTTGTCTAACTTTGGTAGCAATGTCATACTGAATTCATAGAATAGGGTCTGGAGTGTTTTTTCTCTATGAATTGTAGGGCTAATATAAGGGATAAGTGTTAAGAAAACTTTATTTTCTTTAAGATTACAAAAGGTATACGAGTTCTGACAATTAGGCTCACGAACTCATCCTAGGAAAAGTGCTACGTACCTCATTGTTGAATATCACTACAGTCACCTTCAAAGTACTCCCCTTGGGAAGTGATTCATCAACACCAGCACCTAGTCCACCCTTCAAAGAAATTTTGGAACTCTTTTTCTGGAATGGCCATCAGAGCTGTTGTCAAAATACCACCCTTGATGTCCTGAATGTCATGAAAATATCTTCCTTTCAATATTTCCTTTATCTTCGGATAAAGAAAGAAGTCACTGGGGGCCAGATCAGTGAGTAGGGAGGGTGTTCCAATACAGTGACTTGTTTACTGGCTAAAAACTTCCTCACAGACAGTGCCGTGTGAGCTGGTGCATTGTCGTGATGCAAGAGCCATGAATTGTTGGCGAAAAGTTCACGTTGTCTAACTTTTTCATGGAGCCTTGTCAGCAGTTCCAAATAATAAACTTGGTTCATTGTCCAGTTGGTACAAGTTCATAATGAATAATCCTTCTGATGTCAAAAAAGGTTAGCAACATCGTTCGAAGGTTAAGTTCGTTGCGAACTTAATTGTCCATCCTCGTATACATCCATTATCAGAAATTCTAAAAATAACCAAAATTGTAATTTATAGCATTACTGTCCAGGAACTACTATGTTGGTACTTCTAGAACTTTTTGTCACTTTCTGCAGGCTATGTTCAATTCACTCATCGATCTCTTTGTATATCTATAGATAAACACATACACAGAATTATGATGGTAGCAGCATGTATTATTTTATTTACTTCTTTCACTATTCATTGGCATTTCCCCCATGCCATTACTCTTCAAAAACAGGAATTTTAGTAGATAAATACTAAAGCTAATCATTAAAAGGAATCCATATTAACCTCCTTCTGGGTCCCAAAGCAATTTTTTTTGTTTTTCAGGTGAGTAGTTAATGTTTAAAAACTCAGTACAGTCATATAGTGGTGTATATTTTCACTTCCTGTTAAGCTTCAGGCACCTGTCACCTTCATTCTTAGCTTTATCCGAGTCCAGACCCAGCTATCCTGATCAAGCCTTGCTCTACGTGAGGTGCCCCAACCCTACTCATAGGTGTCAACTTGCATTTGTGTTGGAGCCAAGCCATTGTGCCTAGGGTGAGCTCCAATATCCTCAGCCCACTGAGATCCATCCTCTTTCTTCCTCCTGGCCTGCAGTGAGCTTGCTCAGCCCATGTCACTGGGCAGTTTATCCTGATAAATACCAAAATAGTCCATATGGGCCTGGATAAAGTTCAGGTCATGACCTTTACTCAGCTTTCCTGGGGCCTTGATAACATGTTGTCCTATTGCCGGATATTTCTTCATTTATTTTGTTAGTCAGTTAGTCAAGTCAACAAAAATATATTGATGGCCTGCTCTATGCCATGCTACTATGTGGTGAATGCTACTGCCTGGACTTTGATCTGCTGCTGAGATATCATTGCAAAACAGACAGGCTCCAGGCAACTCTGCCAAGTGTCTGATTCTGAAAATCACCTCTTCCTGGACAGTCCTGTTTTGCCCCAAATTGTACCTCTCAAGTAGGTCCAAACAGACTTTCCAGGTGAGGTTTCTTGGGTTATCTTACAATATTTATAGTTTACCAAAATGACTTAATCATTTTGGTTTTAAATCTTAAAATAATTCCGAGATAAGCAGGGAGGTTTGTTAAGTTTCTATGTCACTAAAGGGGAAATTGGCTTTAAAACGTCAAATGACTTACTTATATTTATATAGTTAATAATTGGCCTCTTTAGGACTTGAACACAAACCTTTTGTCTCTTATTTCAGTGTTCTTTCCACTTAATGGGGGCTGGAGATGACTAATCTTCATTTTGAATTGACTAATTCATCTCAGGAGGCAGCCAACTTTCCAGCATAAAAGATTAATGTATTAGGCGTCCCAAGACAACACATTAACCTTCAAATAATTACCCAAAAGGTATAAATATCAGCTACTGTTACAGTTAGCGGGATAAAAACCAGTGGATGTGAAGGACCTTTGAGAAACATTCCTTAAATGTCTCCTCGTCTGTTGTATATAGAGCCAGCACCCATGTGAGAATATGGTTCCTGCTAGGCACAGATCTATCAGGGGGAAAGCTCTGTATAGCATGTTGGCAGATTGAAACTGACTTGGCTACTTCAGAGGAGAGAAGCTATCCTACTTATACACAGTGATGGGCCACTTAATGTTTCAGTTAATGATGAACTGCATATGCGACAGTGGTCCCATACGATTATAATGGAGCTGAAAAATTCCTATCTCCTAGTGACGTAGCACAACACATTTCTCAGAGAGGGCTGACCCTGGGCAAGACATGAAATTCTTATCTTAATAAATATGTTAGACCTCAAACATTGTCTTAACATTTGCTTCCAGAGAAAGTCCAAACTATGTCAAACATTGGGTTAAGCATTTGGGACACACAAAAAGAGTTTCTCTACTTTAAGAAATTGACATTGGTGGTAAACAAATGAACCAATAATTACAAAATAGTGACAGAAAGTGCACAGAGCTTAATGGGAACACCTAAGAAAAGAAGCTAACTCAGACTGGAGAGTGTGAGACAGGAGTTGCTCGGATTAAAGGACTCTTGAGTTGAGTCCTGAAGGCTGCATAGGAGTTGGCTAGGGAATAATGGTGGTGTAGGTGGTGGGAATGGCAGAGGCAGGCTCTGGGCTGTGGGCTCATGACATACCTGGATTCTACGTGGGTCTGCATGTATGCAGAGAGCCACAGACCCCCATAACAAAGGGCCTTGTGGGCCATGCTAAGGAGCTTGGCTCAGCTGAAAGTCCATGGAGGGCCATTAAATCCCAATCCTATGGTTCAGTGAAATTCTGCAGAGTTCAGGGACCCCAAGCTTCATTCAAGTCCTTGTTCCTGAAATCCTCCAGGTCTAGGGTTTTCCATGGGTTCCCAGGGGAGAATATGATTAGATGGTCCTTTGAAAAGATCCCACTGGCTGCAATGTACAGGATGGTTTGCAGGGGTCATAATTAAGAACAAGAAGACCAGTGGTGGTCCAGGGGAGAAGCAATGTGGCTGATGAGCATGAGAGTCGAGAAGAGCTGATAGATTCCAAATGGATAGACTTTAATCATTCTTTTTTTTTTTTTTTTTTAATGAAAGAAAACTTTGTTCCAAATTCTGGCTCATTTTGTTTTATTTTATTTTGTATTAAATAATATTTTATAGTATAGTTCTCTATTTGCCTGATAGTTTCTAACAGATGCCTATGATATTATTTATAACATCTGTTAGCAAATTCTCTCACAATCAGGTATTTAATGTATTTTGGGGATGGAAGAGACATTAGTGTATTTACTCAGACATGGGATACCAAGTTGTCCTTTCCTCCAAAATACAAAATCCTACCTAGACAATAAGAGAAGCATAAAGTCAGTTTAAGTAATATGTTTCTAAATTCTGTGGTTAAATAATTGTGGTATATTTTCCACAGACCCACAAACTACTCTGCTGCCTCTAAGGGCTGTGTGTAGCCTATACTAAGCCAAATGGGGCTGATCCTTTGCCGATCCAGAAGCTTCTGTGTCAACAATTTCCTTTCCACTCTTCCAAACGACTTTTTTTTCCACAGTGAAAAAGACCATTCTTTTTAAATGTCAATTTATTAAATGCATTTTCTGTTCATTTGTTTGTTTACCAGCAGTCATTTTGCATACTTTCCTTTCCAGTCAGTTTATGGCTATTGGAAGGCTGGAGGTTTCAGGCTCAGATAAAATTTAAAAAAAAATGTCAGTTTCCTATTTTGAAAATATTCTCTATTTTGAATATGGTGTTTTAAATAAAAAATAACTCATACATGAGCTAATAAGCACAATACTTTGAAACTTGAGGAAAAGATAGCTAGGAATATGACAATTATTTTTAGTTCAAAGTGTCTTGCTTTAAAAACCACAAGCCTGATGATGTCTTTAAATCTTCTCGAAGGCTTACAACAACCACCAGGCTTCTAGCTAGTTATTTAAAAATTTTTCTAAACATAAGTTTAAGTCATTTTTAGTTTAAGTTTTCTAAAGATGATCATCCAAAGTGTGAAGGGTTAGTTCTTTCCTGTTTTCTGACTCAATATTCTATTGGAAAATCTAACTATAAAATTGGAATTCATAGAAAAATATTATATAATTATGAAACAAATTCAACATTTAACCAACATGTTAATTAGTTTCACCTTTATAAAACTGTTGGTGGGAGGGGATGTGGGACCTGGATGATTTCAAGAGTAAGGATTTGAGTGAAGTCAGATCCCTAAAAGCTGAGCAGAATTTCATTGACTGATAGGATGAGAAGATGTTACAATAAACAGATGAGTATTGTTTTAAAGGCAGGGTGTGGGGTGGGGGAAGACAGTGACAAAAGGACTGATTCCACTTCTTTCCTTAGTCATTTCAGGATTCCATGTTTCTTATATTAGGAAATTCATGCTTGTGCTTGCTATGATTCCTCATGTTGTAAAAAATGTTTTCTCGGTTTGATTCCTGTGTAGTCTGACAGCTGCATGTCATTTTTAATATAATAAAGTATTATAGTAATATTTGAAAATATCACATTAAATTTTACCCTAAGAAACCCTAAGGATTTCCCAAATTACTATCTTTTAGCTTAAGATTCTTAGGGAATTTGTAGCTTGGAAATAGGATTTTCCCCTGGGAGTTAAATAATAGACCAGCTCAGAAATGGACCAAGTTGCCAGAAGAGACAGTCTGTGGCCTAATTGAAAGGGTTGACATGATTAGAGGAAAAGTGGGCCAGTCAGAAGGAGGGGATGGTGACACAAAGACCAGGCAGAGTCTCAAAGGCAGACACAGTCCATCCAAGCACCACGTCCAGCAGACAGCACCCTGGAGGATTCCTGCTGTACACAGAATGAAGACTCCACCTTTTTTGGAGCCTGAGATTGGCCTATCCCAATATGCAGAAGAACGCATCCACCACAAGAATCAGTCACTAGCTCCCTGAGATCTGCTTCTGAGCTCAGCAGGCATCCTGATAATAGGGATTCCCATGGAGCGAGCCTCTGAGGAAGGTGGTACACTGAGCAGAGGGTGCAAGTGTTTGTACCTTTCGGGTAGTAAGTTGTTTTCACGTCAGTTATCGATACAGTAGCATATATTTTATCTCGCTCAATATATTGCCTGTGGAATATGGAGCTTTTACGCTACTTTTACACCAAGAAAAGACTCACAATGACAATAAATGTCACCTATTGAGGGTGCGGATGAGACACTAGTCACTTGCAGAAGGAACCACCTGAAAGAAGGTGCCTGCCTTCTTCAAATGCCCTAGGTGTATTTGTGTAATTGTGTTCCTTTTCCCTTTGTTGCTTCTGTGAAAAGCACAGAATACCTTTGTGATTTCTGTGAAATCTTTTGGTTACTAGTGATTCCAAACCCAGGCAGCATATTGGATTCATCTCAACTTAAAAAACAAAAATCAGTACCTGAGAGCGCCATCCCAGGCCAATTAAAGGTGGACTCGGATCATTGGCTGCGTTTAAAAGCCATCTAGGTGATTCTAATATGTCCCCAGGATTGAGAACCATTAACTTGGTTATTAATAGAAAAGAACATTTTCTGGTAAGAGGAGGGGGAGAAGTTCCCTAATATATTTTTAAATTCATTTAATGAGCATTTTACAGATGAGGAAACTGAGACTCAGGCATGAGGCAACTTACTCAAGTCTGAATAACAAGCTATGGGGCCAGGGTTTAAACCTATCATTTCTTTTACAAAATATCAAGTTCTTTTCATGATATCTGGGAGCATGCAGAACAGAAGGCAGGAATTCTGCCAGACTTGGGTGAAGGGAGAAAAGAGAGGGGAGTGGAAGGCAGAAGGGGCATCCAGAAGACTTGCTGAGAAAAGGCAAAGAGGGAGAGAAATTTCCAGAACGTTCTCCATCAGCTGTCTCCCAAGTGTGCACAGAGGACTCACTGGGGCATGGCAGGAAAATGATAGCATTTCTTTCATTTAGTTTTAATGTCTTAATTTTTTGCGTGTTTGCGAAGCACAGCCTACATTGATATGGTAATATATGTATATAATTTGTAAAGAAATAAACACACATATATTGGGAGTGCTCAAAAACTTTTTACTGGTAGGGACACACGGTCCAACAAGCACAGAGCCCACTGTTTAGAGAAGATCTTCTCAGCCAGGGCCTGGTGTGATGGAATCTACCCAGGCCTCTGACCGCCATCTTCACTGATACCCTGGCCAGACGCAGGGCATGGACATGGGTGTTCCTAAAACATTCTGCTGGTGTTACTGGTGTGGTGATGGGCAGCCTGGGTGAGAAGCATTGTTCTAAAGCAGAGGTTCTGAAAGTGTGGTCTGGAGACTTTTGGGGGTCCTTGAGACCGCCAGGGACTCCATGAGGTCAAACAACATGCTCATAACAACACTGAGGGCGTTATTTGCCTTTCTTGCTCTCAGTCTCTCATGAATATACAGTGGAGTTTTCCAGAAGCTCCATTAAATGGGGTGATGTCATCATTCTGGAAGCTAAGGAAACGTTTGCTTGTGTGTTCTGTGCTTTGAATTTTAGTTTTAATTTCTAAAATGATAAATAGATACAACACACGTAAACAAAAGCTTTCTGGGGTCCTTCATAATTTTTAAGAATGTGAAGGGGTCCTGAGACCAAAAAGGTGTCCAGTTCTAGAGAACACAGAAGAATATAGAAGAGAGTCTTGGAGGCCATGAGACAGATGTAAGACAGCGGCAGGAGATGAGAATGAAGATTTAAGTTGGTTTGAATTGTAAAGAGCATTGCATAACATGTTAGAAATTGAACTCCAAAGGCTTTTGACCTCATATCATCTTTAAAAATATTTTTGAGCATGCATTCACAACATATGTATTATTTAAAATTAATTAAAATATAATCATATTATATAAAACATTAGAAATCACAAAGTACAGGAATTTTAAAACACTGAGGTAAAGATGAATTAAGCAATATTTTAAAGTCATTATTTTTATTAATGGTAAAAATACGTTTTGCTTTCAATAAGAAATAATAAAATTAGTAAGCATGCTTCACTATATAAAAAAAATCATCTGTCACTTTGTGATAAAGCCATCTCAAAGTCTGATTCTCAGTTCACTTTGTGATCCTTGTGAAAGACTGTCAGAGCTGAAAGACACCTGCAGAAGACAGAAAAACAATGGAAGATGGATAGAAAAAAAATCGTTGTGCCTCCTTCTTCATGATTAATTACATTTCATTTCCAGCTATCAAATTATTCAAAGCTTTTGTTGAAACTCAGCTAGTAAATTCTAATCTTCTTTGATGTCCATTAGTTGGGAAGGTATAGATACTGTTGATATTTCCAATAAATGGGTTCAAAACCCCCTAAAACTCTTTATTTGGATAATGTTTAAACATTAGAACGTTTGGTTTCCAAGTTCAAGTGTGCAAATATGAGCATTTATAGGTGGCACAACTACATTGGTTTTGGCAATGGAATCACATAATAAGGGATAAGTCAAATGTAATTTGTGTCAATATGCAGGAAGTGACTGAATGAAGGTGTCGCTGCTATTCCCCTTGAGCTGAGCAACTCAGTTACTCCAGGACTGCTCAGGAGACTGTGACCCTCTGAGGCTGACAAAGGGAGAACACCAGCATAACTCATGTATCAAATATTAGCTAAATGAACTCAGAGGTTTCCTATTTTCTTTGTGCATCTCCTGGCTGCATGTACCCAGCTTGGGAAGCAGTAGGAAGCCATCAAGGAGTTTTAGTTAGAGGAGGAGAATCACCAGGTCTATGATTTACAGGCACAGGTAACTAATAAAGGTACAGCAAAAGAGTGGGCCAGAAAGAAGAGACTAGAGGCAAAAAGACAGGAGGCCAATCTAGAGCAGAAAGACAGAGGGGAAGAAATGGATATGAGAGACAGTTTTTGCAATACACTTTATTGAAAAGTTTGGGTGTGGGATGAGGGAGAAAAAAATCTAGAGGTAGCTAGGAAGATGATAATATCCTTTCCTGAGCATGGAAAGAAGAGGGCAGGGGTAATATGAGTTCAATTTTGGATGATACTGAGCTTCCACCCTGGTGTGGTAAGAAGGTGACATTCTGCAGCATTGGGAGTAAAGATTTAGACAAGTCGAAGCAAAGCCAGTGTTTTACTAAGTCTTATTTTTCAGTCCTCTTATGCCTACAGTGTTTCCCCCAGAAAAAGACCTAACCGGAAAATAAGCCCTAGCATGATTTTTTCAGGATGACATCCCTTGAACATAAGCCCTGACATGTCTTTTGGAGCAAAAATTCATATAAGACCCGGTCTTATTTTAGGGGAAACACAGTAGGTTCTTTGCCTTTTTGGAAAGTCATCAATTTCTTTGCGATTCTGAAGAAAGCCACTGATTAGCTCCACTTCTGAAAAACAATTTACATATCCCAATATAAAATTGTGTATATGATTTATAGGGTCCCCAAACCCCAGAAGTCCATCCAGGACTTCAGATTGGAGCCCTGCCCTAATTGGTTCCAATCCTGCACTAGTTCCCCGTCTAGGAGTCATTCTTCTGAGTCAGAGATAGTTTGCTAATTATAAATCACTTCCTATTTTAGAAATCCTGATGACTTATGGTCAAATGCTTATGTCCGTCATGCTGATTGAAGAATGGTAATGTTTAATGCTAGGTTAAAGATGGAAGGAAGAATGGAGAAAAAGAGGTCAATTTGCAGCTTTGTGAGTCCTCAGAGCAAGCATTCGTACAGCACATACAGGACAGGACGCAGTGGGACACCTGCAAATGATGCTTGCCTCATTGAACCAGAATCTAGTAAGAAGCATAGAAAAACAAGATAAATGACACCATAAAAAGGCTATCAGCCAAATCCAGAATGTGGGCTATTCTACAGAACAAATGACCTGGTTGCCCTAACAAACTAATAGCACAAAAAATTAAAAGGCAATGCTACAGAATAAAAGAACCTTAAGAAATGGTAGCGATCAAAAGCAATAGGACTCTGTTTGTATAGCGGATAATCTGAGACATTAGAACACATACATAGTGCCATGCAGGGTGTCATACGGGGTCTCTGGTCCCGCTCCCCACATAAGAACACAGGACATGGTGAGGCCAAAAGAAACACCCATGGAGCCATAGATAGGGGAGTCATACCACTATAGTCTCGCTGGCGGCTGGGTTGGAGACACAGGAAGCAGGAGCCACACTATCCGCAACCCGCCATCCACTTCTCTCTGCCAACGAACCCCACTTGCTAGCTGCAATCCGCTCTTGCTAGCTCAGCCACCATCTTCTTGCTAGCCCCCATTTGCTGCTAGCACAGCCACAGCAGTTATATTAGTGGCCAATGGCTCACTGGTTACAGCTGACGGCCAACTAGCCACAGCTGATGGCCATCCAATCACAGTTGATGGCCATTTACTACCTGAGTGAGCACCTTTCCACGTGAGGAAGAGAGCCTGGAAACTGCACTCCTGGCTCTGTCCCCACACTTAGTATTGAATGATATTAAAAATAATTTAGCGAGGCGTAATAATGGTAATACTATAAAAAGAATATATTCTTCAAATAGCCATGCACACTGACGTATTTGTGTGTGTGAGGACACAATATCTGGGATTTGCTTTGAAATAATCCAGAAAAAAATTAAAAGAGGTGAGACATGAAATAAATTTGGCAAAATTGTTGAAACTGAATGATGGACATATGGAGGTTCATTGTACTCTACTTTCTTGTATTTTAAAATTTCCCACAAGTGGAAAAAAAATTGTAAATCATTTTTTAAAAGTGTGGTTCTCAAATCTGGCTGATGATCAGACTCTCCTGGGGAAATTAATAAGAAAGAAAGAAAAAGATTCCAGAAACTTGACAGTCCTGAATCAATCCTCTGTGGGTACATTTGTATTGGGTAGGAAATGTGTCATTTTGCAATTTCCCAGGACATAGGTCACCTCTTCTAAGGTCTGACCTGGGAAGTCTTACACCAGTCTACCTTCCTCCCCATCTCTTTCTCTTTCTTTCCTTTCTCTCTGCTCTTGCCTATCGTTTTCTCTTTCGGTACTTTATGGAGGGTGAGCGCAGGAATCTTCAGAGGAGCACAGGGCCCTCGATCTCACGGGAACGGGCACGGGCAGGCTTTCCCACTCTTCTGCGGGCCTCGGTGTCCTCACTGTTAAACTGATGTCTTACCCTCCCGCAGTGACTGGTTTCACAGAGCCCTCTTCCTGCCCCTGGGTAAGAGACGTGGCTCCTGCTGCCCAGGTACCTTGAAGTTGTTTGGGAGGCGCGGTCTTAGTAGTTGGGCCTTTTCCTTTCATCATTCGTAAATAGTCAACATCAAAATTTGTTCTTCAATAATTTATTTTTTAATATTGGTTTTTTTGAAATTTACAATTACTGAGGAAAACTTGAAGAAATCCAACAGAGTAAACAGAATACTACTAGGGACGACTAAATGTGCAAATTTCAAATGTTTTTTTATAATAAGTATAAATAACTCCATTTTTTTCACATTAAAAATGAGAATATTGATACACACCAACTATTACAATATCAACTTAAAAGAATTACATGAAAACACTGAAGTTTATTTGAAATCTTTAGAAAAAAATTATAAAGATTTATGTCAAGGAAAAGACTTACGATGCCCCAAGTGGAAACCATGTCAAGTAAAGATCATGTAGAATTATAGGTTGCCAATATTTTCTGGTGTTACGTCCAGACCAAAAAAATAAATAAAATGGTAGCCTTTACGTCTGGGGACGTGTTTCCCCTCCTTTTTTTTTTTTTTTCTAGAACAAGTACGACAGTAACACACAGAGAAACTGCAGACCAAGGATAGAAAGACATATCCTCATGGTTATAGGGTTTTGCTGTCCCAATGCTCAGGTGTCACTGGACGCGAGGCCACTGCCCAGCACCGGGACACAGCATGAACACAGCAAATCAAACCATCATCACAGGCCACATCTTTACCTTCTCCAATCTCACCCCTGCTGCTTTCCAACTCATCTCTAAGGAGGTAGGATACTGAGAGGCAAGTATATATTGTGGCTGGGGAGTGGCTCTGGCCAAAGTTTCATTAAGCAGCAGCATGAGATTTTAACACACTGACTACTGACGCCATTCCTTCTCTCCTAGGGAAGGCAATGGAAGTGCGTCAGAGATGCCGACTCCCCCACTGCAGTCAGGAACTTGCCTGGCTCCACATGACCCAAAGCAAATACGTTTTCTCCAGAAGACACTACAGTGTTCTCCACAGAGCAAAAAAAACATCTTCATTTAAATAACCTTTACATTTGTAATAAAATAAATAAAGTGGACTCGACAGACATGAGCCTTTAACAAAGCAGCAGGTTGAGTTCATGAAAGCTGCTGCGTATACAGATGGTGCCCTAACAACAACCAGAAAACAGGTTATTGATATTCTTCTTCTTATATCTCTAGGGCAGCATTTCAACATTAAAGAAAACAAAAAATCCCTCATACCTAAGGGCACATTATATATGTACATATTTTGATGCACACCTCAGTTGAAGTTCACCTCTTTAGAAGTGAAGATGGTGATAACCAAGAGTTGCACATCTTCCCACTAAAATATTCTGATGTTTGCAAGTGCATACGGTAAAGAGCAGCTGGTTTGCTTTTCAGTATGAACTCAGTCTCAGCAGCTTCAGAATCAGTCCATGGGAAAAGAACGAGTCAGGGAAAAACCACTAACTACTGAAAATCTCTGTTTTCCCTGAGCCTCCTGAGCTTCTTGCGAGGGCCTGTGGGCCACACGAATTCAGCTCCCCGTCTCTGAGCAATGCCAATGGAGGGCAGGTGGAGTGGCTCTGACTGTGTGTCTTTTCCCTCTTCTCGAAGGATGATGACGCAGTCCTGGCACGCATCCCAAGTCCATAAAGTTCTGGGCCTTCCCCTCAGAGAGGAGCAACGGCCCGGGGCTGAATCCAACACCATTTGCTGCCAGTCACAGCTTTGCTTGAAGGCCACCTGGGAATGTCCCCTGGTTACCAAATTCAAGGCCATGACCCAGAGCTTATCTTTCCTCTCCTGCTCAAAGACACCGTCCAGCCTACTGTTGCTGGGACTGAGCCTCCAGTGGCATCCAGAGGGTTTTGAGCATAGCACCATGTTGGCGACCGGCTGCAGCTGGCTCACCTGTCTCCGGTTAGCCGTACATCTGCTTGAACTGAAAGCACTCATTGCAGTAGCCGTTGCACTTGATGTTGCCAAAGTGATCGCAGGCGGGGGCCCGGCAGCGCTGCTTGGGGGGCTCTTCGGGAGCCGGCTCGGCCCGGTGCCGGCACTCCATGCAGAGCTCCTCACTGCGGCAGGCCAGGATGTTCTTGCAGGAGGCCCGGGCGCACTTGGGCCTGGAGGCGCTCTGCGTGGTTCGAGGCATGTCTCTGCGCTGGCTCATTCTCTGAGGGGAGAGAGCAGAGAGAATTATGGCTCACAGGTCTCAGGGGGTGCACAATGTGGATGCTCCAAAGAGCTCTGTGGGGTGAAGAGCAGCGGCCTGACCAAGGGAACCGCAATTGATGAACAGGAGTTCTCCGAGGACTTCCCTTCCAATCCCACAAAAGGAGACCTGGCCCCAGGGAGGCCAACGGAACCCCCAATTCTAACACGGAAGCTACCAATGCTGGCCCAGCTCGCTTCCCTTTGGACTGATAAGCAGCCCTTATTTATTTAGACAGATTCCCCACTGTTCTGTAAACAACAGGAGAGGCGTCCATCAATCAGATGGCATTAAGTGGCAGCTCTGGACGCTCTGTCCCCTCCTCCTGTCTTCTCTTGATAAAGGATCAGTAAGAAAGTCTGCTGGCCACTTAGGTGTCTGTGCTACTACTACAAATCCAAGCAGTCTCTGGTCGCCATCTGGCTTTGGGAGGCTTCTGAAAAAGTGTGACTCTACAGCTTATTTTATTGGCTTTTTAAAATGAATTCTAAAGTATACTTAGGCCATTTAAATCAACAGTAGTTGCTACACTTCCAACCCCAGCACCACAGGTGCTTCTTCCCCAGGTTCTTCCCTGGAACTCAGCAAGGAGGAAAGGATGCTGATCACAGTCGGTCGGAAGAAACTGCTCCAGCGAGGAGGAGTGCCTCCCAGGAGAGGGCAGAGTACCTCGAAATGTCTTACCAGTTGCTCTTCAGTCCTTTTTGCTTCACGAAGTCTCTGATTTTGAGCTTCAATGAAACACTTCTGACAGTATCCTTCAAACGCGGTGCTTCCCAGGGTGCCACATTCCCTTCCTAGGCAGGGGACCGCATTCTGGAACCTGGAGGCTGTGGGACTGGCTTTCCCCGAGGCAGCAACAAAATCTAGAAGAGAGATGATGCTAATCAGTACCACATATGGGTCACCGAGCAGAGTGACAATGACATGAGAGACATACAGGTTCCAAATACCAGCCTTCTCTCTTCTCTTCTCTCTCTCTCTCTCTCTCTCTCTCTCTCTCTATATATATATATATATATATATATGTATATATATATATATATATATATACACACACACACACACACACACACACACACACACACACACGACGCCAAAAAATGTATAAAAAAGTATATATAAGAAAGGAAAACTGTATTGAAATTGTAATACTCAATATATACTGATAACAAAAGATGAATACAAGTCTTGTTTGAGTTCTGCAATTACAAGAGGTGCTCAGAGGGGTTACCATCAGCGTCCAGACACTTTTGATTATGGTCAACTACTGCTTGAGCAACATTGACCAAAGTGTCCAATTGTATATGTTTTTTTGGTACCCCTGGGGTGTGTGTGTGTGTGTGTGTGTGTGTGTGTGTGTGTCCTTTTATAATTTTCAATTGAAAATTGGAACATCTCTCACTTTTGAACATGCCACACTGGTCAGTCACAGGAACAGAACAGAGACACATTAACTGCCCATCCATCTTTCAGATTAGAGATTTCTAAAACCACAAATGTTTCCTTACAATGTCAGTGGAGACTTCCTCTCTCCAACTGCTGCTCTTCAGATTTTGAGTTTTCTCTATTACACCAAAGTTTCAAAAGAAGTCTAAACTCTATAAAGGCAACAGCAAATGACTTATGGAAACAAATTCTATGAACTCTATCTACAGGGAACTTTCGGGGTTTGGAACATGGTATTCTGTGCCTTTTGCTTCTATGTTCGGCTGGCAGAGCCGCTGTGACTGTCCCTCTGATATTTTACCCCACTGCCCAGAGGGGATCCTTTCTGGAAGTTCAAGGAAGAAAACCTGTTCTAGACAGGGATTTCGAAACAAGTTAGGAAATCCATCATTTCACTCACATTTATTTTCTCTGTACTCGAAGAAACACAGCGTGCAAAAGCCCTGGTTTTCTGGAGTCCCAAAAAACGTGCAGCCAGCTTTTCTGCAATTGTTTGTCCCTATCCTGTCCCCGGGAGTCCTTGCGGCCTGAGAGAGGCAGCCAGAGGGGACCTCACTCCCAGCTCTGTGACAAGAATGTGGGGAGAGACTCTGGAAGAGCTGCGACGGGTCCGACTTGGACCTCTGATGGCAGGAAGGAGGGATGCTGGAGCTGAGGTTCGAGGAGGACTCTGTCGTAGTCCTTTTGAAGCAAGTACTGCAGATCCCATTAAATGTCCTGGTGACATCCTGGAGGCAGGCTCGGCACTTACCAGGATCTAAATGCCTCTTGTCCGAGATGTGGCCCACATTCAGTTGCCGGGCATTGTGGCAACGCTCACAGAATCCATTGTGCTGCACGTTCAATGTGAAAGGGCAGTTAGGGCTCCTGCACTTCATAGCGGTGGTCTCGCTGAACAGGAAAAGGCTGGGCGCTGTTGGAGGGGCCGAATGAGGCCCCCCAGCAGGCTCCTCTGGGCCCCAGGCCATGGGCTCGTAGGCCTCGCCTCTAGAGGCGCCAAGCATCACGTCAGGGCCCTGCTTGCAGTTCAGCTTGGGGGATTTGTTTGGCTTCTTTTGCCGCCTCTCTGCGCATTCATGGCACCAGGGCTGGGTGTTCACGGACATGAAGAAAGGGCAGTTGGGTGTTTCACATTTTACATCCATGAGAGAAAGCTGGGGAACAGAAGGTTCCAAAGGATTCTGAGCGTGCAGCTCTCTCCGCCCCTGCTCTTTGTTCTCCTGCCACTTCTTGTATTCGTGCTGGACAAGTTCAAAGTAATCATCTACCAGGTTGATTTCTTTTGGTAAGTTAGCTTCATCCAACCTGAAGAATAAAAAAAACAATATGAGATCAGACACACACACAGTTCTCCATCATTAGCTCACAGAGCAAACTGGCACCGTGTGGATTCAGGCAGTAACTTTATAACCAGTCATTGAAATGCAGGCCTATCACGAAGAGTTTGCACCTCCCACAAAACATGGTCTAGTACTTCATGATTTCAAAAATCCCGGTCTTCTCTAATCAATCTTGGTCCACCCAAAGTTATGGATAATTCTAAAGAAAGGGCTACTCTGGGGCTGCCTCTACACTTAATGACTCTATTCTGCTTTTAAAAAGTCACTTCTACTTTCTAACTCCTCAGAGATAACTGTGTAGTTCTTTTGGGACTAGTCTACTCTATGGTACAAACTACTTTGGAACTTTGTGTTCTGCATTTTGCTGTTATTTTAAACTGATGCCTGGTCTGTGTTAGAGTTAACTGTCATGAGCAGTAACTAAGAGGCAGACACACCCTCAGGTATTATTTATTTCTGACTCTGTAAGTTGTTGCTCTCCACTTTGGGAAACTGATTCTCTTACGCCTTCATGGTCATCTCTTTGTGCATTTCAAGTTCTAAGACCTAGGCATCTGTTTGACATAAAGCAAGTGTTTAAAATCTGGACACCTGTGCACTGTGCACTCTGGGTGATTCCTCCCCTTTCCTTGTGGTGAAATCATACGGCTACCACATAAACACATTCTGCAACCCAGTCTGTGTCTGGGGTGTCCGTCCTTACCAAGAAGCCAAGGAAAGAAGACTTTTGTTTCTAAGAATTCTCCCTTGCTAGTCTAGTACTAGGACAATTAAGAAAAACAACTGTCCTTAACATAAAGACATTTTTAAAAGCCACAATTCTGATTCTCAGCATTCCAGATGTGCAAGAAAATCATGATGGATAAATTACGTGCTCCCATTTGAAACCAAAGACTGTGATCCTCTTTGACTTGTACACAAACCTCTGAATCTGTTTCACATTGGAAGAAACTGGCTTTAAATGACTTTACTGTTGAGCTTTGGGGTGGCAGCAGCGTATGTGACTGAATTAAAAACAGCTGAATTCAAGACAAAGGCTAGAGCTCAAATTAAAGTGCTTACTTTGCAGCATTAATCAAATGGGTGGTGCCGTGGTCCCAGCCTTGGACTGGGATTTCTATCACCATCAAGTACTCTTTCAAGAGCTTCTCCTTCATCTCATGTTCAGGATTTGTCAAAAAGTGAACTTTTAAGTCTTCAAATTTTCCTCGCTCTCTGTTAACAAGTGGAACAGCTCGGATTTCTGAGGGGGAAAAAATAACACATAAGCCAAATATGATTCTACTAAATGAGACTGTGTGTGAGGCTGCATAGGTATATAATGATTAAAATTTGAATATGCAGAAAGGATACAATAGAGTGGAAAAGTATTATCTAGCCACAAACTCAAATGCGGAAACAAACTGCACAAAACTCTAATATAAAATGCATTGTTTCCAGGAAGCTCGCAGAATATTAAGCAGCCTGGAGGCAGTGGATCTTATAGGTTAAATTCCCACACTTCAGACTCAGGCTGATCTGATTCGAACGCTGACTTTGCCACTTTCAAATCTGTGACATTAGGCAAGTTGTTTAACCTCTCTGAGTTTCAGGAGCCTTATCTGTAAAATAAGGCTACCAATGCTTGCAGCTCATAGGGATGCTGTGAGGATGAAATAAAACAATGTATCTACAACACTTACAAAGTGCCTATTGCACATTAAGCCATTACAGTAAGAGCTAATCTGACAGACATCTACCTGCTTCGTGCCAGGCACTGTAGTAAGGGCTCTGTGTGCCTTAGTTTTCATGTATTAACAGAAATGGTAGTAGCAAGATGTATACATATAGCTTCTATTTGCAAGTAACATGCTGAAAGTACTTTGCAAGCCATACACAAAAAGGTAGGGGGTATCATGACTACTTCTATTGCATTACTGTTACCAACCAAGCAAATAACAGATTACTGCTTTTAAAGACAAATAATACACGTCAACGAGACAATTTCAATGAGGACCAAAAGAGCAAACGCTGACGTTTGGTGGGAACAGGGTGTGCCGCTATCTACCAGCAGTTACAAATGTGCATTGATGCTCAGTTTTCTCACCAGGCCCACTGTCCTTCAGGGTTACCAGGGGTACAAAGTGTTGGCTGTCATAGCCGAGAACGATGGGGTATCTGTAGCATTCCTGGGCAGGCCAATGGAGAGGCAAGTAAATTCCGCCCACCTTCAAAGGAGCGAAATTGGAACCCGATTCCAAACTTCTCAGCATTTTGTCTGTTGAAGGAAAGAGACAGAAAAAAATAAGGCCCTCAGGTGACTTTCATCCAATCCCACGGAGCTACTGTTGCCTGTAACTTTGGCAGCTGGGTTTTTCCTAAGAGCTGAAGCATGAGAGCTGAAAGGCACTTCAATACAGATAAACGATCTGTGGGAATCTCACCTGCAACGACAATGATCGGCCTTCTGAGGATGTTGCAAAGGACAAATATGTGTATTTCTTCCAGTGAATTATACTGAAGGCCACTTCGGGCTCCTGGGGTGTCTGTGGATGCCATTTTGATAAGGTTGTCCCACTCATCAGTCCAATTCTAAAGGGGGAGGGGTAAAGAGGAATAAAAATCGTGGAATGTACTTTGCATTAAAAAAAAAATCATTCTGAGTTCATGCTAGAGTTATTCATTTATATAACTCAGCCTACTTTTCCCCTTCCTGGAAATCATCATTCAAATGATCACCCTTTTTTCCCCATTTTGGTTTTCTTCCTTTACTTTTTTCCACTACAAGGCCAAAGTGGGGGAGGACGGGGACAGCACCTGCTTTCAAAAAAATCCCTGATGAGGCATAACATTGAAGCCCCTCATCCAAATGTACACAAAAATCCCAAACTTGTGACTGAGAATGGTGAGGTCTGAATTTGACTGGCTGGCTCAGTACAGCATGCAAAGGACAATCAAACTGAAAACCAACCAACACGTCACAGGGAAGGCCATGAACAGAATGATCAAGCTAAAATAAAGACATACACAGCTGGGACTCTGCTGCCCTGAAGCCTCCCAGGAGGGATAAAAGCCTCCAGTTCATCCTGCAGGAGGTTTCTGGTGTTTTCCGTTGACTACGCTTTGCTTAGCCAAGTTCATGTGACTTAGTACATCATACACTGCTGAGAGCAGGGGCTGGCCTGAGGTACCCTCCCCCCACCATGATGCCGTGTCCATAGATGCTTAATGGGGGAGCAAAACATACCCGAGTGTCATAGCAAAGCCCCGTTTCCACAAATTCCTGAGATTTAACAGACTCCAGCTGCCAGCGGAATTCAAAGTTGCGTGTGTCCGTCTCCTTGAGAGTGCTGAAGAGCGCCTTCCTCAGGACCAGGTCTGTGTCCTGAACCCCCCACATGTACTGAGAAGCAGCATGCATCAGGCAGTTTCCATCACCTGAGGACACAAGGGAAGCAAATTCAAGCAATCCACATCCAAGGCCTAGCACAGGATCTCAGAATAAATGAGCCCTACTGCTATCATGGGAGACACAAGAAAGCTCGCAGCAATGCAAATGGTTGAATTTCTCAGTCAAAGGGCCCACTGATACCATTTCACAAGGTGATTGCAGCTTTAAGGGAAAAAAAAATCATTCTTGTCACTCTTATTTTTAGTGACTGAGACCAACAGAGCACAGGAACCAGGGACAGACAATCATGGGACATTGGTTCCAACCCAGCTCTGCCCTGACTCGTTTAGGTGACCTTGGGGGAAATTCCTCCACCTCTCTGATTATTTTTCCTCTTTGTGAAATGAGGGCATTGGATTATGATCTGTGAAGTCTGTCCCTTTCCAACATGCCTTGATGCTCTGGCTAAGACACTGACACGATTGCTCTCTGACTCGAAGAGAGAACACACAGGGAACATGCACAAACCAGGAAGCCGGCTTGGCTCCATTGCTAGACAAGCACGGTCTGGCTATGACTCAGTGGTAAATGACCTGACCATTCCACTGCAGCCTTCGGGGCCTGGGAGTTTCCTCTACTGGTTTGTAAGTGGGATTGAGAACACAGAATTACCACCTGCCTGCCCGCCCATCACTGCCTCCTCGCCCTCCCACAAATGCTGTATGTGAACCTGTTTGTTAGAAATCACAGAGTCCTTCTTAAAAGTTCAAGAGTGACTGGATGTCTATATTTGAAAATAACTCAGTGTTTAGAGCTGGCATTTAAGAATTTTGAGCCTTTTGAACAAAACACAGTTCTAATTTTATTCCATTCATTTGTTACTTTGATAGGTTAAAATCCACAATTTAAGGGACTGCACGTATTCCAACCTGCAAACAATTAACATTTTGGTGGAATGTTTAATAAACCCAAAAAACTGAATTTCTTAATCTCTTTTGGCAAGTGCACAATTGTTATTTATTTATTTATTTTTTTGCTGTTTCCATCTATTTTTATTATGGCAGGAGCTTGCACAATTGTTTCTAAAAAGAAAAGTTCAACTGTTTTCTTTCTTATAAGTAAGTCAATAAAGCTATTTGAAATTTTACCAAATTTTAATTATAGTCAAACTGTAATAAAACAACAAAAACCCTCAAAAACACATCCATAGCCAGTATCCCTTCAATGTACACCTACAAAAACTAGCTAAATAAGTACTCAAACAAATGAACGAAAAAGATCACCCAAGCAGTGTGTCTTGGCAGAAGTGTAGCAACGACTGCATTCTGTTGAAATTTCCCCTTTGCAAAATCTAGAGCAAAGATAAGGCTTTTTTTCTTCTTCTTGTGCTTACTTTCAGTTCTTTATTGAGATGCACCAGTATAAAATTCCCTAAGTAACATCTGGAATTCCCCAGTGCTAAGTTATTTGACTAGCAATTGAGCAACAGCTATTGTACTTTTTGTTCTGGTGTGTAGACATTTAAACTGCGAAGTGCACCCTGGACTTTCCAAGTGGGTGTGGTCAGGGTGAGCTGGAATAGGGCTACTCATTATACAAGTGAAATCGCTGCAGCCAATAGATGCTGGAATTTTTCACACGAAGTTTCAATTTTATGCCACCTACTCCCTTCCTCATTCACCGCAGTCTCATATCCTCAAATGCAAACTTGTGAATCACCCCCTCCCCAGACCACTGACTTTGTAGAATCCTCCTATAGGTGGAAGGCTTAAAAAGAAACGGTGCCAATAAAAATCTGAGGAAAAGTCATTAGTTTCCCCCCACCCCGCCCCTAAATATCTTTCTTCCTTTTCCAGAATTTTAAGAAATTTTCTGGCAAGTGGGAAAGGAAAAGGATTCTGAGCCTAAATATCCCTATTTCCAGAAACTGTTATCAAAATGCACTGGCCTTTGTAGTTTTCTTTGTAGGGTGAATCCTTGTTGATTTAAATGACAAATCTTTGCAAAACAAGTATTTACTCTTTATATTCCATTTGTTTCTTAAGGAAATAAAGCAAGTGAAACTTAAAATGTCAGTTAATGCTGTTCGGAATAATAAGGTTTTTCCCCTTTCTACCACTTTTCTAATTTGGCAGAATCTCTTTGTTTCCAACTCTCCCGAAGTTGACTCCATCCCTTTTTTGTAACAAAAAGGGAGAGAGTGAAAACCACAAACTGTCAGGAATATAAACCCCTTGATGATGACTTCACATAATTATCTACTTCTATGTATCACTTGATTTAGTGCCAAGAACAATGGAAACACTAGCTATCCCCATTTCTTTTTTTTTTTCCTATCTGCATCTAAGCATCAATACTTCAAAAAATATAAGCAAGACGTAGAGCTGATGCACAAGAACCCCAGGCCCAAAGCAAGAAAACACGTCCCTCAAACACACCAAGTTACCCAAGTCAAAAATGGCCACAGTTACTGTACCAATGAAGTTACTTCAGTTCATGCTCCTATCATGTCATTGTCAGGCAGGACTTTCTGCACCTGGATGTAGGTATTATTTCAATTGGGATGGTTTAGGATTGTCACTGATCTAAGGACCTGATATTTCTGCCCTTACCTAGACTCCAAGCATTCAACTGATCTCGAACAGTCTACTCGCTTCTTGTGATAATTAGCTGTATCTATAAAGCAGAATTTTGTATCTGCCTGAAACAGTATGCTCGGATGTTTCTGTGATGTGCATACTCTTGCTCAAAGGAAATAATTAAAAAACAAAACAGTAAAGCTTAGAACAGGAAACAACTACTAGTGGTAACGGGCCATTGGGCAGATAGGCACAGACATCAGCAAGAAATGCAGTACTAGCCCTAAAAATAACAAAGTACAGGGCTAAAATCAGTGCTAAAAATCTCAACTATCTTGCTAGTTCATATCATGGGACCATAAACAACAGAACCTAGATAAGGGAGGAGTAGACAACAGGAGCCCCTCTTTTTTCCAACAGCCGTCCACTGGTTAACCCATAAAATGCCATCAATTTAATAAGTTCAAGGCCATGGTCACAAGCATCTTCTAATGATAGTGGGAAACAACAGTAATACCAGTTTTCACACCAGGCTTTCCTTTTGAACTTAAAGCCTTTTAGCATTTCCGTTACTGGCCAGGGAAGGGTATTTTACAGATGATTAAACAGTCCCAAGAAATACTTACATAAATCACCTAACAGGGGCATGGTGTTTAGAAATGCATTCCCAAAGCCTTGATGCTCTCTGCTTTCTAATATATACAATTCGAAAATATCCTTAATGAGAATATTCACAGAACAAGCTTGCTTTCATCAAATGCCCCCAAAGATTTTCTATACTAAGATGTCTATGGCCTCAAGAGATCTGAGTTTGGGCTAGTTCTATTCAAATTAAATGAATGGAGACCCAGCAGTGTGGAAGCCACCCCACCCCAACCCACCCACCCCCAACCCCCTAGACAAAAGCTTGTCTTACCATTTGTTTTCAGGGCCACAAGCTTCCTGACTTCTCGACACCAGTTGAGCTTCTTCTTGTTTTCCAGGGAGCCCTGGATGTTTCTGTCAATGAGGGCTTTTTGGATGATCTCCCGAAATTGTGGACAAAACTGGCAAGTTCTGAACATTTCCAGTGTGTATCGGTGCATGGATTTAAAATGATAAATGATCCCATTGGTAGGTTTAAAAATATCTTCTGGAGTCCTCTCTCTGATCTTCACAGCTTTCCGCATATTGCTCAAATACAAAGCCAGAGGAAGGAGTTGTTCAGCCATCCTGCCCCACAACACCTGAAGAGAAGGGGAAAAAGCCATTCCGTTAGCTTGACTTTGGTACTACTCCTATATACCTGCCTGCAGGAAACCCCAGTGTTTGATCTTCTCATTACCCTAATCTGTAGGCAAAAGATCTTAGTCACCTCTACTCCCAGGATACTAGCTGGCCCCAAAGATTAACTCACACTGGACTGTTTTAAGTTACATCACTCTTAAAGATTAGTCTAAACAAGAGAAGGAAGGCGGAGAGTGGGTATTGAGGAGGAGGGGAATAACCCTGTACTGGAAAGACAGTAAATATTTTGTGAAAAATCCTGCAATTTTATGCTGTCCCACAGGCATCTGATTATAGAGTTTCCTCGTTAGCCCCAAAGAGAAATATTTATAAGGCGTTTATTTAGAAAATGTATACTATTTATAAAGTTATAACTGAATGTTTTATAACCAACGCAAAAGCCTATTTCCAGCAAGATGCTTTGCAATTTTAAGAGCAAACAATCAGCAGTTTTCGAACCTCTCCACTGAATTTTACAACATCAGAATAAGAAGTAGAATAATAACAGTAATAGAATAATTACTACACGTCTAAGAGCAGACATTGGAGCTCAATTACTTTGATGCAACTGCCAACCAAATTTTATCATGCGTGGTACCAATACTCAGATATATTTCCCACCCTGTCTTCACCCTGAAATCTTCAAACATAATCAACTGGTGGAAGGAAATGAAAGTCTGGAAACAAAAGAGGAAAGAAATTTCAGCAAGGGACACATGTAGGGGAGGGGGACAAAACCAGCATCCACAACCCATGCCAACAGTGTGGAATGATGTGAACGGACGTAACGTGGGATCTTTGCAGTGGGAAGCTGTGTGGAGAGCCAGCTGTCTCAATCATTGGCCATTAGTAGGGTGCATCGCTATATATCCTAATTTCTAAGATAAAGATGGTTTCAGAGTATGAAGATACTCCCTAGAAGTTTCCTGCATCATGCTATTTGCCAGGGCCAAGCCTCTAGTTGAGAAAGAAGTTAAACCAATATAAATGAGAGAAGAAACCTAGATATTAGGGAAGCCACTCCTAAGTGGGTCTAGGTTCTCTTAAAACCATTGATAAGGCGATCTGGATTCTTGTGGCCCACTCAATGGCGAGAGTTGGACTAGATGACCCCAAGAATGCTCCTGAGGAATTTTCTGGTAGTAGCTTTGGGTCAGGATCCCTAATCTGATTGCCAGTGCAGGTCTGGAGAAGTCATTCTCTGGGTAAGATATTAATCTCTCCTTTGATGTCAACCATTGCCTGCAGGTAGAATTAGGCCAAATTATAGCAGGACCACAAACACAATGAAGGGACAAAAATACCACACATACTTCCCCTTTGTGGCATAGCAAAAGTCTCTCTTATGATGTCATCCATTTGTCCATCCGTCACTTAACAAGCACTGTCTGGCCATCTATTGAAGGTTGTGCTTGACTCGGGGGCTAAAAATCCAAGACAACCTTCCTTACTCCCCAACTTGAAGTCACCCAAGCATCTTAGTCTGCAGCTCAGGTAACAGAAGTACAGGTCATGCTCCGGTCCCACAATCTCCAGGAGCAGAGCTTTGCCTTGAAACCAGGTCTTCCAACACCTGCCCCTTGCTATTCTCACAGCACCATACCTGTGGTTGCAATGCCTGCCTTTCCAGATGGAAAAGGACGGGCAATAGGAAGATTTTAAACAAGCTAGGTGCAGGAGTTTTGCTTTTCTAACTCTTCTATTATTTTCTTTTGCACCTAAAGATCTTTCAAATAGTGAGAGCTGTAAACCATGCAAGACATGCGAAGGTCAATATTCAACAGCCCGGTGTCATCTCATTCACAGGTTTAGCCTCGCACTGCCTGCAGAATTGCCTCCTTAAAAGAAATCAAAACCCACTGTCCAAAGTACCCCTTACTTAGATTTCTCCACACTTAAGATTCAAGAATAAATTTGACTGACCTATGATTGCGATGTCCTTATACGCAACGGCATACAAGATGGCCCTTCACTTTTAAGTTTCTTTTACCTCACTAACTTTTTATCAACAAATACCTCATGGAATCTTTGGAAAATATTCAAAAATTGTACAGAGAATTGCAAGAATGAAAGAAGCACCTTAGACAATGAGAATGGAGCCATGACTGGATGCTCAATAACCTGGGCCATTAGGGCTGTGGTCCAGAAGACTCTTTAATGAACAAGCGTGCTCCCAAAATGCTGCCTTGAGACACTTGACCAGACCGGCTTTCCCAGGAAAGATCAGAGGCACGGAGAACTGAAAACAAAGCCGTCTCCAAGAGAGCTGAGCTCCTTCCTTACTTAATACCACTGCTTTCCTGAGAGGCCAGGTGGCAGGATGTGGGACGACCCGAGCTGACAAAGACTGTCTGCCTGTGAGGTAGGGGCTGGGGCAGGGGCGTGCAGACCGCTCTACACTGGAGCCCCCAAAAGGCAGGCCAACGACTCACTTCTACATGCACTCTTCTGTTACACTGCTGCAACTGAAAACTATGGACCTCCTCCCCTGACTCCCCAGCCAACCCCTGCATAGAACTCTTTGGAGTGTCTGCAAGCTGTCCCTGGAAAGGTTGGCTGAGTGAGCCCTCCAGCCTCACCGGGATTTGTTGCCCAAGCCACACCGCTGTTGCACTGGTCGTGCACAATCTGGGAAGAAGCCACAGCATTCTGCAAGGTCTACGTGGCTATGAGCTTGCAGCTCTTGGTTCCAAAAAAGACACGAAAAGGAGTAGAACACCAACGACCCCCCGACCAAACAGCCACGGGGGCGACTCTCCACCAGTCAGCTGCAGTGTAAATGCTCTGCAGAATCTGAAAGGAATAGCTGGCTGGAGGAAACCACGGCTGTCACCTTAACATCTGGCGCGGCAACCTCAACTCCCAGCATTCCAAAACCTACCCAATGAGCATAAACGGCCAACACACTGCCCTCCAGGACCGCTGCAAAACCAATGCCAAGTCGACGGGTCCAGCCCACAAGTCACTGCCAAAAGCGCATCCGCAACCCGTGCCCCGAGGAGCCCCGGGCAGACTGCACCGGGATGCAGCGGTTACCTCTCCCGGCGCCCGATCCTCTCTCGAAGTCCCAAGTGCCAGGTCAGCACAGGCGAACGCCGCAGGCCGTGGTTGTGGTCGGGGTCGGAGCCGGGTGGAAGCGGAGCCCCATGGACGCCCGGGCTCCGGACTCGCTCGCGGGCTGGGCCGGCCGGGGGTGTGGATCGCGCCGGTGCCGCCGCTGCCGCAGGTCTCCCGCGGCCTCTCTTGCCGCTCCGCCCCCGCGGGCTCTGAGCACTCAGCACTTGGCCCGCCGCGAAGGCTGCAGACTGCCAGTTCTCTTTTTTCCCTTTCTGTTTTACCGCCGCGGCCAGGCCAGCCGGGGATTTCCGAAACCCAGGGACTTTCCACGCGGCGGGTCACGTGACCTGCAATGTCGCGGGTTGGCTCGCAGCCGCGCAGCGGTCCCGCCGCAGAGGGGCGCCGTGCACCGCCCGCCGCGCCGCCCCGCCCCGCCCCGCCCCGCCCGCCGCCCGAGAAACTCCTGCGCCCCCCCCCCCCCCGGGGTGTCCCCGCGTGAGTCACCTGGGCATTTCGGAAGCTGAACCCAACGTCACATCCATGTGGAAATCGCGGTGATGGGAACTGTACATGAAGTAGGTTTTTTTTCAGTCGTTCTGAAGAAAAGCAGCTGTGGAGAACGAGGGAAAAATAAAAAAAGAAAACCCTAAAAACCACCCCGGTGTCCGGGACCTCAGGCCTCGGGCGGGTTTGAACAGCTTGGGCTGTGTACGTGATGAATTCGTAGGGGAGCGCCGGACTCTAGGCCCCCGCGGGGATTTCGAGAAAAAGAAACAGTCACGCTTGCTCCCTTACCACCTGCGTCCCTGTCAGCCAGGGTCCCCAGGCTGATGGCATGCAAGTCTGAGGTGACAGACCTCCTGGCCCTGCAGCCTTAAAATTCGCAGGAACCAGGCAGGTCTTAGATAAAATTAGGAATCTGAACAACTACCAACCAACCCCATCCCGCACTTGATTGATTTCGCCTTGTCCATTTCTACACACCACGTGTACAGGTGGCCTCACATTCAGGTGGCTTTTCACTTCTAGTCCATTACTGTTCCTGCTATGTCCCCCTAAAACCTTAGTAGGAGTCTTTTTAGATGTCCTGATAAGCACGTCCAAGGTGCCAGTGGGGTAATTACTCCCCCTCCCCTCCCTTATTAAATAGTGTGATAACCCATGGTCTTAATCCAGAGCGTGTCCTGTGGAAATAGGTGTGAGCCCCCTGGGCAGTGGAAGTGCATGAGGGAGGGTATTAGGCCCTTTACCACCCTGTTGGCCCATTTCCTAGAATGGCTAGACTAGACCTAGATTGAAATATTCTGTACCGTTGTCCCCTTACAGACTTCAGCATACTTCACGGGCATGTTTCGCACTATTTGAATTAGAAAAACCTGCTCCTTTCTCCAGTAAGGACCATTCCCATCTGCAGAGACTGGGAATGAGGCTGGGTGGAGGCTGGTACTGTTTTGGCAAAGGGAGACTTAGAGCAGAGCCTCAGTAATGGTCAGGGTCCCAAACCTGGTGCTGGTCATTTGATGGCTGGAATTTTTTTCAAATCCAAATCTTCTGGTATTTGCTCTCTTCTTGGTTCACAAATGTTTTTAGCTGCCAACACTCAAAACAATGGATTGTCAAGCTAGTATCATCATCATCATCATCGTCATCATGTTTGTCAAGTCCTTACTATATGGCAATCTTTAGACTAGGCATTTGAAAGACATTCTGCCATTTAAACCTCACAACAACTCCGCTTTGCAGCTTAGAAATTGACGTTAAAGAAGCTTGAGCCATTTGCCCAAAGTCTACACAATCAGTACAGGGCAGAGCCGCAACTGGCACTGGGCCTGTCTTACTCCAAAGTCCATACTGTTAAGTCTTAACTATTAAAGCATTACTCTCAGAAAGGATCCTACAAGGTTGAGTCTCAGGGCCCCCGTTTTTATCCTGGCCACTAACCTCACAACACGAGGGTCACTTAGCCAAACGTGGACCCTGGGCAGCAGCAGAATGTGGGTTTGGAAGCCAGACAGGCCTTGATTCCTTCCTCAGGAAACTTTGCCGGGCTCCTTAAGGTGATAAAAGATGAGGTCATCCTTAATCCTCAGACTGCTCTCTTCTTGTGCTGTCTTTCATCTCTTGGCTCTGGTCTCTCACCTCCTCCTGTAGCCTCCCTTTTCTGGTTGCCGTCTGCTCCCTGACTTGATGAGCTAGGAATGCAATAGCGAGAGTAACAAGCCTGAAAGACCATGCCCATATCTGCTGCTCTCTATTGTCCTGAGATAGATGCTACGCCACCTTGCCTAGCAGGACTCATGACAAAGTAATAGCAGTTAGATGCAGGAATAGTCTATAGCCCTCAATTTTGCTCTACCCCAATTTCCTGTAATTCTACTATTGGAGTGATGGTCTCCCTGAGGAGGCATACTTCGTTCTGTTCTTCTCTGGTTTTTACTGTCCTTTCCACCTTCTAAATCAGGACTCAGGCCCTACACTTTTCCCTTTCTAATACTTAACACATGGGCAAGACCAATAAGAATTTTCTTAGTGGTGAATCAGAAGGAAAGAGTGGAAGAGGAGAGTGTAGAAGAGACTCCTTAAGAGAAAGGAGATACAAAATTTGGGGAGATTTGTGGATTCAATTGAAGCCAAAGAGATAGAGTACCCAAAAGCCTGTAAGGGAATTTAATTTCTGTAATAGATCTTATCAAAATGAACAGAACTCTGCAAAGAGGAAGGAATATTCATTAACACCTAGCAGACACATGGGAGGAAAAGAAATGTGTCTCATTAGAAGGAAGAGGAAATCTGGTTGTGTGGAGCATTTTGGAGCTTTCCTGAGATGTGTGCCATTTTGACCATGGTGACAGCATTCGCATATCGTGAACTGCATACAGTGAGCATACGTGACCTCTTAGAATTAGTCTGTGGGCCTGTGCCTGAGCCTGTGTGCTTACACCACGTAATGAAGAAAATGGGCACCCCAAGAAAGTGGGAGGCAGGAGAAATCGGGTTGAAAAGAGACAGATATGGCAATTAGAAAGGTGATCCAAATCTAGCTCAGCTCAAACCACAGTTCATGAGCCTTGAAATCAAGAAATAGTCATAGGTATTTCTGGGAGTGTATGGAATGTCAGGGTATGGCAGTCATAGGTCAAATAAAATTGAACATTTTGTGTCCATTGTACAATTGTTCCCCTTTCCCAGCATTGTGCTCTGTTGAAAAGGAAGATCCTTGTTAAGCATATTTTGAAACAGCCCTTATGTAAGTGTGACAATTTAGTTATTACATGGTCCTTCAGATCCTGCTTCAAATTTGAATAACATTTGGCTGAGCTTTGATATTACTAAAGAGTAATGTTTGCACTTTGAAGGCTGCTATAAGAGCTAGCTCTGAGAAGACAGTAGAAGGTCTTTGTGGGCTATAACTACGAGGAGAACTGGGATAATATTGTCATAGATTTTATCATCATAGGAATGCCAAAGTCTCCTAAAATGCTACTTATCTAGGGACCTCAGATTATTTACAGGTATTACCTGGGATGAATGGAGAAACCAAGACTCACCTTGGGGAAAGGACTGAACTGAAGTAACCCAATGAGTCACTAGTAACAGGAACAAAGACCCTCCAGTGGAAGGGAGGAAGTGGGTTTAACACCAAGTACAGCTTCTATTATTCCACTTAGCCTGAAAACATGGGATGCTGAAATCTAAAACCTGTCAGAAAATTCATTCCCCCAAGAATTCTGGCTTAATTTTCTGTCAACACTTGGCTGAAACACTTGGCAAAGTAATTTTATGTTACGTCATGAATATAAATATTCAATTCTTGGTTTCATTTCTCTTTCT
The DNA here is from genome assembly GCF_057876585.1 of Rhinolophus sinicus. Taxonomy (NCBI): domain Eukaryota; kingdom Metazoa; phylum Chordata; class Mammalia; order Chiroptera; family Rhinolophidae; genus Rhinolophus; species Rhinolophus sinicus. The sequence continues at coordinate 24,213,171 of NC_142502.1, forward strand.
GTGGAGACTGCTATTAATGACCTAACATGAGCAATGATGAAAGATCTGAAATGGGTGTTATTAGGAACCAACTGGTGTGCAGTGTTGAGTTTAACAGTAAACTGGGTGTTCACAGGAATAAATTAGTTCCTGTTAGCTGGAATATTGCAGGCCATTGTGAAAATTTGCCTTTGATGCACGCTCCCTTTCTCTTCGTTTGTCCTTCAATTCCCTCAGTCCAGTTTGGGGTGCCCATAATCCTGCCTCCTCGCCCTCTTTCCCTCCCATCTCCACAAAAAAGGATTTTAGCTTTCATTCTCTCAGAAGCCTGTTTTCTGGAACTGGCTAATAGGGAAATTTATATTCATTTTCAAAAACAGACTGCAATGTATTATTGTGTTAACATTTCTTGAGAAACATTCCTATTGAAACCAGAACTTCCTAGAGTTTAAAGGTAGAAATTCCAAGAACATTAGCAGGCTGGAGAAAAAGCTGCTATAGTTCCATGATTCTGAGAATACATGATTTTTAAGACGTAGCATGGATTTAAAAACAATGTGGCAGGTGGAGAAAACAACCTCATTATATTATATGTACCACACGCTCCTTCTTTGACTCACTGTCAATCGCCTACATTTTTTGATGTACGTAATTACATTCCTCTTTCTTCACTGTGTAGGGGAGGAAAGACTTTCCCTCTACCCTCCTAGATTCAATAGCTAGGTCTACGAAATAGACTCACATCAGGCAGATTAACAGGAGAAAAAGTATACAAATGTATTCATTTTTAATATTCCCTGCTTGGGGGCACCACAGGAAAAAAGTGAACAATCAAAAAATTGGTAATATTTGACCGTTTACTAGTATATATTGTCCTAATAGAGGAAAAGGAGGAGGGATTAGGCAATTTATCGGGGAGTAAATGATTTTTAGGAAAGACGAAGGAGCCCTTGGAAGAATAGGTGGAAGGCATGATAGTTTGTGACAAACTTCTAGCCTGTCCTGTGATAAGAGTTAATCTTCCCCTGAAACTTCAGGGGAGGGGACTCATGGCAAGTGAGCTCCTTTCGGAGGATCTGTCTTGAGACAGATAAAGAAGGTGAGAGAAAACCCTTCTTTTTGCTCAGCATTCTGCTTTCTGCTCTAATGTCATTTAATCGGAGAGCCGCCTCTCTGACTACCCCCTTTTCTTCTTTTTCTGTCTTATTTCCTCGATTGATTATTTCCAGCATTGATTACAATTGGAAATTCTTTATTTATTGGTCAAATTATCTTTTTCCCCACTTGAATGAAGCTTCCCAGGAGTAGGATGGTTGCCTATCGTTGCTCACCGCGGTATCCCTTGTGCCCCAGAAGTGTTCCTGGCAGAAACAGGCACTCAATAAGTAAGACTTCATCAGCTGCATGCAACAATTGTACGAATGAAGAGAGGACTTTTCTAGCTAAATTCTAAGCTCCCAAAGTCACAGGCAATGACAACTGGAGAACTTCACCCCCGGTATTCAAGTCTTTTTACATGAATTTTTAAACTAATCACCATGTCAGAAATTCTTAAATGTGACAAACAACAGTGTGTCATAAAATTAAGGAAATACAGTATTTGGGGAGTACGAACATATCTATATTCAGTTTACAGAGCCTGCTCTTTCAATTTGGTTCAACTCTTTCCGTTCAATTTACTGAGTCTGTTGCATTAATCCTATTAAGTGATTGATCTTCTTATGTAGGTTCGGGAATAAAGACCAGGAAAGAAGAAGTGCCCCTTTTTAATCTTAAGTCCCCAAATATACTGCTAAGTCTCTCTAACTCACTGAAGAAGAAAACAAACAGCCTGGCTCTAAAAAAGAGTGTGTGTCTCTGAGAGGACCAGCCAGTCATTTTTCTCTTTCTTATTTGAACAAATAAACATCAGCCGGGCAGAGAACCACTGACCCTCTGCCAGGTGTATATATTAGGTATGTTTATGCACGACTATTCGTCTCTTGCTTACACTGAGGTTGAGTATTTTCCCATGTCAATGTTTAGAAGTTGAAAAATGTTTATGTGCTTTTAGTTTTTAAAAATTCATTTGTAAATGAGCTTATCATATGCAAAAATATTATTATTTTTTGTTTATGTTACTGAAAAAAGCTCTTATTTTCTGAACTGGTTCTGTTCTCATAAAATCCTAAGGATTTAGCCTTGTTCATTCTAGTTTTCATTAGAGAGCATTTAGAAACTGAGAAGCAAGTTTTGCAATTGCGTTATTTGAAATATATGCTTTGGGGGGCTGCCTGGGGATTTTTCATACTTGAAATAAATCTGCCGAATCTGTCTTGAAACATGTTCAGCTCTAGAGAAAACAACTAAGTAGGCATCATGCTTCATCTCTAGAATGAAATACAGTTTTCTCCTGAAATAAGTGACTTTCGTGGTACCTTAAGAGGTACCCTGCAAACTCAACTTGTTACATTTCGGCTCTGAAATAAACCCTTACGAAGAAATGCCTTGATTCTTGAGGCTTTCATAGTTGGTTCTTGGCTTCTCTGGTTGACCCAAACAATCATCCTTTGGTTGGTTCTCAAACATGATATCAAACATTCAAACTTGAGCAAATGTAGGATTTCAGATTTAAAAAAAATTAAACAAAAGAACTTAATTCATATATACATTCCTGGCTTTGAACTTCAGGAAAATTGTTGTACTGCTTGGGTGGCTGAAAAAATTGTTGGCCCTGGGCATTTTAACTATAATCACTCAGAAATGTACAACCTGTTATGTCTTATTCTCTAACTAGATTTCTTTATAATAACTGAACTATCTATGCAGAACTCTGGATGCTGCCATGTTTTTACTGTATCTTTCTAGAGTTAAGTCAGATGATTTGAATGGAAAACTCACCACAAGAAAATGTAAAGAAGCTATTGTAATCATCATTTCCTCTAAGCTTTTAAAGTGTCTGTCTGATGTTTTCTGAGTTAATACTTATTTTAGTGTTTTTTTAATACAATTCTTTAAATTGCAAATGTTGATAGAAATCATTTCGAGAAACTTTAGAAAAATGGTAGAACATCAGCTGAGCCAAAAGATTATTTTTTTCCCTTCTTAAATTGGTCTCACTTACAAATTGAAAAATTTGGATACACTGGTCCCTAAGACTCATTCCACCTTCAACATTTTGCCCTTCTATTGTTCCATTAAGAAAATTATACATGAGTTAATAGTCCAGTGGGTTACATTTAACTCAGAAGTCTGAGTAAAGGACCACACTACTGAGTTCAAAGCTCAGCTCTGCCACTTACTAGCTAAACAACTTTGGACAAGTTACTTGACTTCTCTGCCTTTAGTTCCACATCTGAAAAGTGGATGTAATAGGACCCACGGTTATTAGGAAGATTAAATAAACTAATACATGTGATGGGTTGAGAGCAGTGACTGGCACATAGTAATACTAGTTACTATTATTTGTTCATTTTAGTGACAGGACAAATCTTTTTATTCCAAGGTTTGCTTGGAATTAATCATATTAAAAGGTACAACAAGGCTTTTCATGGTTGTTTTTCATATTATTGGGGAAGAGTACTACCTTTATTTTGCAAGGGAATTCTAGAGTTTATTCACTTATTTATTTATTTTTTACAAATATAGAATTATAGAGCTATCAAATGTTAGCATGTGATGGTACTTTAGAAACCATCAAGACTGATGATATTCTTTTCTTTTTCTTCTTTTTGAGAATGGTTTAATTTTTGTAGTAAACATTTTCCTCCAGCTTTATTCTGGTATAATTGGCAAAAATTGTATATACCTAAGGTATACATGATTATTTGATATATGTATACATTGTGACATGATTACCACACCAAGCTAGTTAACACATACATTATCTCACATAGCTACAGTTTTTTTGTATGTGTGGTGAGAACACTTAAGATATACTCTCTTAAATATCCAATACAGTACTATTATTCTTCAATAAGACATTTTAATTTTTGATTCATTTGAGAAAATAGCACACTAATCCAATTTTATAAACCAAGAGTAAATATACTCTTATTCTTAATTCACGGAATGTATTTTTATCAGGGTCAATTATTTTTAGGTAAATGACTTGATTTCTTGTCCACATCACAATTTACTGTTTTAAAAGGTAAAAAAAAATTGTATGTATTTAAGGTGTGCGACATGAGGTTTATACATGTGCCTAATGAAATGATCACCACAGTCAAGCTAATTAACATACCTATCTCCTCACATTTTGTGCGTGTCTATGTGGTGAGAGCACGTGAAATTTACTCTTTTAACGAATTTCCAGCACACAGTATAGTTTTATTAGCTATAGTCATCATGCTGTACACTAGATCTCTAGATGTATTTATCCTATATAATTGCAACTTTGTACCCTTCATCAAGATCTCCTTATTTTCCCCACCTCCCCATCTCTGTATAATTACCATGCTGTACATTAGATCCCCAGAACTTATCCATCTTACAACTGAAAGTTTGTATCCCTTTGACCATTACTTCCCCCTACATAGGCATTCTAGGGTCCCTTGAAGATGATGTGAAGGTCATTCTCAAGGCTGTGCAGGATGGCTTAGGAAGGAGAAGCCACTATGGTCTCTTGTCTCACTTCACCAAAATGGCTTTGCTCTTTTATATATCGATTGCATTTCTTGATAAGAATTTAACACAAATTTTCTCATTTTGCAGATGAAGAATCTGAGCCCTGGTGAGGTGAATTGATATGCTCAGCGACACCTAGCAGGTGAATAGCAGACCAGAAATAAAACCCAGGTTTCCTGATGACCCAATAGACCACATTCTATACCATGCTACCAGGGAAACTTTCAAACAGATGAAAATAAAAACAAACAAACTCACAAACAACAACAGCCAAAAATCCCCATAGTATCTCTAGGAAATACCACTGCATTTTTATGTCAAGCCCAGTTTCTTCCCCTTGATAAAAGTAGTAAAGACTGAGCCAAAGGAATTAGAATTTAGAAGTTAAATAAGATAACCGGAGATTGGGCCTTTAGATTGTTTTGTAAAATCTTCAGAACCTTAATCAAATTTAACTTCCCTATCTATAGAAAAATGAATAATTGCTTTTTTAAGGAAGCATCTCAAGGGCCAAATAATTCACATGTGTCAAGTACCATGGGATTCGGGGTTGAAAAATTCCCTGCGGCTCTAAAACAAGCACTATAATTTGAGGTTTCCTGACAGTTTTTTGCCAGAAAAGAAATACTAACCTTTCTTTTCTGGGCCAAATGCCAAGTTAGGTAATTACCCTTTGCCCACTTTCTTTTTCCAAGCTGTTTTAATTAGATAAGAACTCTGCCTTCATTTCCTTTTGTGAACTGAATTGTGATGTTGCCACATGCCTACCAGCAACTGTTAAAGCCCTCGTTTGCTGAATGTCTTTCCCTTCAGAAGGGAAAAGATTTTGCCCTAAGAACTTGGCTTTCTTCAGGGTACAAAATGCTTTCCAAGGAGCAGAGGGGGCAAATTTTCATGTCTCCCAACACTAGATCTCTCAGCTTCATGTCGGCACCAGAGAATCAACAAGCCATACCTTCCCTGCTAGTCCCAGAAATGTCTGACAGATGTTAAGGGGAAAGCTTTAATAAAATGCTCAAGAAACAACTAAGTAGATCAAAGTCTTGTAGTCAATCCTCTATCCTGTCCCTGAACTCCTTGAAAAACTGCCCAAGGAAACAATGGATCCATAAAGTCAGAGAAGACATGCAATCCATTGACCTTCCCCATGTCATCAACGTGACTTTCACAGCAGCCCAAATGCCAGTGCCCAGTGCCCGCTGGAGCAGGGCTTTGTACTCAGACAGAGCTGAGTTCTGGTAGCAACTACTCTACTTAATAGCAACATTATTTTAAGCAAGTTCCTCAACGTTTTGAAGCCTCTTTTCTCAGGCTTACATAGTTTTACACTTAAATGATTTTTGAGCCCTCCCGTATCAGCACATGTGATCTACTTTATTATTATTATTTTTTTTATGGCTACACAGCATTCCATTATAGAACTGTACCATTATTTAACTACTGGTCATCATTTAGGCTTGCTTATGGGAGACAATGCTGCAGTTGAATCATTGCACACATGGGAATAAGTCTGCGAGATACACTCTTATAAGTGGAATTGCTGGGTAAAAAGATCTTTGTATTGGAAAATTGGATAGAATAGTGTCAAATTGTTCTCCATGGTGGTTGTCCTTTTATACCCTCACCCTCGAGTGCTGTTTCCTCCTGGAAATCTTTGTTAAACCGTTAAGTGCAAATAGCACCTTATTGCTGTTTAATGTGAATTGCTCTGCTCCCTGCTAAAGGTGAGCATCATTTTGTATTTTAAAGACCTGTTTTTATTTCCCTTTCTGTAACTGCTCAAGTCTTTTGTGCATTTTCTTTTGGGTGTTGGACTTCTTATCAAAGTGTAAGAACTGTTTATGTACATGGAAATTAGTCCCCATCGTCTGTATGATTGGCAAATCACAAACACACACACACACACACACACACACACACACACACACACACATATTTCTTTCTTTTAACTTTGTTTAGTTTCCCAGGCAGAAGTTTTAAACAATTTTTATGGCTTCTGGGTTTTTATCATATTTAGAAAAGTTTTTCTCCCTCTGAAATTAAAAAAATAAAATCTTCCAATTTTCTTCTGAATATTTTGTGACTTCATTTTTCACATTTACATATTTGATCAATCTGAACTTTATTTTATTTATTTTAAGCTGTGAAGTAAGGATCTAATTTTATTTTATTTTTCCAGAGGGCCACCTGGTTGTTCCAATACCGTTTATTGAATAATACATCAATCTCCAACTAAATTTATCATATCCTAAATTTCTGTACATATTTTAATATACTGTTGAACTTAATACATTATTCTGTTGATTTTTTTGGTCTGTTCTTATGCAAAGAAAACATTGTTCTAATAATTATAATGTTATAATGTACTTTAATATCTAACAGAGTATCTATCTTTTAATTTTTTCAAGAATTTTCCTGACTAATCTTGCTTGTTTACTTTTTCATATGAGAAATCCACTTATCTAGTCCCCCCCTTCAAAATATTTAATTAATTTTGGGGGGAGAAGAGTGCATTAAACTTATAATTTTTTTTAAGAAGACTACATATTTATAATATTGAACATTTTTACTTAAGAATATGATATGTCTTTCCACGTCACTACTTTTGTGTCCCTTAGTAGAAGTTTGTACATATAGATATTATTAAGTGGAAATTATATGAAGAAGGATAATAACGGTACCTACCTCAAAGAGTTACTGTAAGGATTAAATAAAGATAACGTACTATGCCTGGCCCTTAACCATGCTCAAATAATATAACGTATGAGAAATGCACACTTTATTACCATATCCTGAAGTATGTGTGACTACTCCAAAAAGGTAAATCATTCTCTCAATAATCTGAAATTTCCATGACTATGACTCATTCTTGGCTCTACCCTTTTCAAATACCATTTCAAATAGAAACTATTTTCTTACCTTTGCCATTCTACTCTATGTCCTACTCACCTCTGTGACAGGTGTAGCAAGGTGACCAGAAGTGCCATGGAAGGCATCTGTGGCATCCTTGTTGGACATAAGTGTTAAACAAGTTCCTGCTGCCTTGCTTATCCACAGGAAGCACCCAAGAAGAGGTGACTGGATAGGACTCACATTTCACACCTCTCGTGGCAGCTGTGGACAGAGTGAAGAAAATATTGCCAGATACATCACAGATTTCAAATGTATTTTATTTCTGTTTTGAAGGTAGAGTTGCCCTCCATAAGCTAGTAAAGGGGTTGATTAAGATTGCCTAGCTGGCAATCAAATGGAGTCTGGGTTATCGTTTCCTGACACTCAGCACTCCGTATCTATATATTTTGCACATCCTTTATGGCAACTTACTGTATGCTCAGTATTGAGCTTCATGTTTCATTTGCTTTATCGTATTTAGTCTTCGCAAATAGGTATCATTATCCCATTTTACAGAGAAAATAACAGAGGTCAAGGTCACAGATCTAGAGACTGACAAAACTGCTACTAGAGATTTGCTTGTCTCCGAAGTTTGTCCCATTAACCATAATGCTTAATTTAGCAGATTTTAAACAAGTTAAACAAAACCAACTGGAAAAAAGAAAAATACTGTTTGACTGCATTCAGCACACTCCTTTCTCTGGAATGGCAGCATTGCTATGCTAGGCATTATTAGTGTGAGTATTCTTTTTGTTAATAAAATCACACCTTGACTCAGGCTACGGTTCCCAGGCCTTCTTGAAAATCAGCGTGAAAAAGTCCTGGGGAAATTAACTATCTTTTCAGCTGCATTTGCTTTCAGGAAATAAGATTTACATTTTCATGTGATCTGAACTTGCCATAGTAACAATATCAGAAGAGGACTCTATTCAAGTATTTGTCTTAATTTTTTAATGACTTCATTTGATAGAAAACTTTTGTGTGCCCCACCTCCTTTTGGCCTCCCAGATAATCTATCCAACCTCTCAGGAATATTTCACCAAATATGAAAGGTGATACAGCAAATTAATTACTCCCCAAGGGAAAAAGCATGTGGCCAGTGAATCAGGGGAAACTGACTGTCCAGGAAAGAGCACACTCAAAGCATTTCAGCATGACTCACAGAACATAAGGACGATCTCATGATCAAGAAAGGTGAATGAACAGAGCTAGAGTTCCTTTTATAGTTTCCATTGATGTGATCAACTGGGGTTTATTTTCACACAGGCTGGTGGGGAGGCTTGTTGTTACAAGGAATGAGCGATTGTCATTAAAACACCGAAAGGGATGCTCTATCAGAGAGGAGGCCCCAACCAAGTGTGAGGGGCACAGGGCCTGGGAACCATCACTGGGTAAGTGGGGCACACAGTTGGAAGGTCAGCATCGATGAGGTCCAACAGGGGGAAAGGCCTAGAGTCCGGGAGCAGAGTTATGTGGACACCCACAGTTATAGCACTGGCAGGAGATGCTGGCTGGACTAGGTGTCAGAATAGCTCACTTTTAGAACTGGGAAGAGCAAGTCTGGGACTGAGTTTTGGAGGAAGTGGAGTGTTTGGCACTTTAGCAAGGCAGATTCAGGGAAAGGACCAACTCACTGGGGTACAAGGGGAAGGCTGGTTTCTAGGAACTATTTGTCTTGTCATTGCCATATTGTCTTCAGGGGGCCCTCTGTTTAGCACAAAGGGAGACATTTAATTAATTATTTGTTGAGTGAATCTATGAGGCATAAGGCAGGCATCCAGTTTCTCTGTATAGGACACATGGTGCAAGCAGGTTTCTGAGTGGTGTTGACTTGATGTTGAGTCACCTGAACGCTGACTAAGGACACAGGTATCCCAGAGCCTAGGGTGGGGCTGAACATGCAGGTCATGGTCAAGGGCCTGGGGAAGAATTTAGGAGGATGAAGACTATGCAGGAAGTTCCTTACTTATTCTTTGATAGCTTTACATTATTGTTACGTCCTCATTTTTCAATCAAGCACACTGTCTTAGCCAGTTCAGGCTGCTATAATGACAAGACCAAAGACTGATGTCTTACAAACAACAGAAATTTATTTCTTACAGTTCTGGAGGCTGGGAAGTGCAAGATAAAGCTGCTGGTGGATTCGATGTCTGGTGAGAACATGCTTCCTTGTTCATAGATGGCCATCTTTTTGCTGTGTCCTCATATGGTGGAAGGGACAAGGCAGCTCTTTATTAAGGCACTAATCCCATTCATGAAAGCTCCACTCTCATGACCTAATCACCTCCTAAAATTCCCACCTCCAAATAGCAACACATTGGGAATTAGGTTTCAACACATGAATTTGGTGAGGACACAAACATTCAGTGTATGGTACACACTGAAGTGATCTTCACTTTTGATCAAACACACTCAAAATTTTGCCAGTTCCTTCCGTTTCCATGGAGCCAAGGTGGTAGACTTTTTATTAGGGAAGTCACATGCCCCAAATATCTGGGGTCCACAATCTTTGGAGCTACCATTGTTTCAATTTGTTAAATGCATGCTGTGGGGACAGAGTCCCAGATTGGTTTCCAAGCTCTCAGCCTCACGTCGAAAGGTGCTGGCTCGGTTGTTAGATGGCCATCAGCTGTAATCAGATGGCCATCCGCTGTGGCTGGGTGGCCATCAGCTGTTACCGGTTAGCCATTAGCCACAAATATAACTGCCGTGGCTACGCTAGGGGGTGGGTGGGTTGGTTGGTTGTTAGGCAGGCAGGCAGGCAGGCAGGCAGAGAAGCGGACAGCAGATTGTGGATCATGTGGCTCCTGCTTCTTGTGACAGCAGAGAATATAGTGGTATGACTCCCCTATCTATGGCTCCATGGCTGTTCCTTTTTGGCTTCACCATATTCTGTGTCCACCCACCGGGAGCAGGAGCTGAGACCCTGCATGACAAGCTATGCGGCTGTCACTGTGATGGGTCCACTACAGACAGCATCTCTATTCTTCCAAGTAATCCTTAAAGGTAGATGTTATTGGATCCACTTTACAGATGAGAAACCTGAGGATCAAGTTCAGGGTTACACCCAAGGCTACATAGATAGGAAGTGTTGGAGCAAGAATGTCAGGCCCAGAATCCATCTTTCTCCAAAGCTCTGTGACATGACCCTCTGCCTGGACCAGGGCTGTTCAAACATCAATGGGTTACGTTGTTAAAATGCAGATTCTGGTTCTGATTCTGAAATAGACCCTGAGGCTCCACTTTTCTAATGAACTTCCAGGTGATGCTGAAGCTGTTGGTCTCTTAACCAGATGGTGAGTAGTAAGCATCTAGAGCAGGCTTGGCCAGATAATAAATATTTTCAACTCTGTGGGCCAGATGGTCTCTGTCACATCTACTTAACTCTGCCATTATAGTGTGAAAGCAGTCATAGAAAATATGTAAATAAACGAGTGTGGCTACGTCCAATAAAATTTATTTATAAACACTGAAACTTGAATTTCGTCTAATTTTCAAGTGTCACAAAGTATTATTTTTCTTTTGATTCGTTTCTACCCCTTTAAAAATGCAAAAACCATTATCAGCTCATGGGCCAAAATTTCCTGACACCAGTAAGCCTAAACCTTCAGTGGCCTTGATATTGATGGGTTGAAGAATTTTAGAAAAAGGCTACCGCAGGGTGAGACCACTACGAACCAGGACAGTTAGCAGACAGGTGGCTGAGATGGGCGCACACAGGCCTGGGAGTCAGATCCGCCTCTGTGACTGGCCCTGCCTCTTTCAGCAAGATGACATAGGAAAGCCTTTTCATCTCTTCATGTCTTAGTTTCCTCAAGTGTAAAATTGGGACTAAAAAGAGTACCTACCTCATAGGGTTATTGTGAAGACAAAAAGAAACCTTTGTGACACCAGGCCAGGCAGAGGTGAATTATACTGTTGGAACTATGTGTGCATCAACGACTGAAGCAGGATGTGAGGACAGGAGCCCACCTCAAAGATTCCTTTAGAGGGAATTTGCTGATTCCCACACTGTGGATGTAAACAACCATCCAACTTTGAGGAAAACACTTTGAGGAAGTGAGAACTCTGTGCAGCGATATAAAGTGGGGACGAGGCCGCTGCAGAGCACTGACCTCGTGGAGATGTCTATTTGGGGCAGCAAAGGGACGCCTGCCTCTCCAGAACTGTTGGCATGGTTGGTATTGATTTAATAATAACAATGAACCGCTGACACAGCCCTTACCACCTGCTTGGTAATGTTCTAGTGTTTTATAAGCAGTAATCTATTTAATTCTCACAATCACTGTATATAGGATGCACTGTTGTTATCCCCATTTGGCAGATAAGGAAACTGTGACAAGGGAGGGTAAGTAACACGCCCAAGGCCACCCATTCTTTAAGTAGCAGCGTAGTCTTGCTCCAGGGAACTTGTTAGTCACCCCACTGGAAGTTTTCACCTCAGCTTTTTTAAGTTTTCTGGATAAATTAGCTTGGCAGGGCATGGGGACCGCAGGGTCGGGAGGCTTCTCCCAGGGAGCTAATAGGACCCTGAGCTTTTTAAATTTTTTTATGCCACTTGGTGATGACAGACGGCAAATCTGATTCATATGGAAATGGATATCGTGTTTTTTTTTTTGTCTTTGTATTTCGCATTCACTAACCGCTCAAGTCAGAGTCCTGCTCTAGTCACACAGCACACAGTGGAAGTTCAGACTCTACTCTGTATCTTGATGTAGATTCATTTTCAGAAGCAGGTGGGGGTGGCACACATATTTTTTTCTCCTTTCTGTGTGGGAGATGACCCTGGCCTCATACATGGACTGTGCACAGGCAACGTGAAACAGAAAGATGCCCGTTATGGATCAGAAGGAAATGCCACTTGAACCAGGGCTCCCGAAATTAGTGCCTCTGATGACTTGGAGCCTATGAGTCTATGGAAAACTTTGTGTGATTCCCCACATCATGACGATTGTTTCCCATCAGTTATATTCTAACAATTTATCAGATCTTTTCAAATTGAATTTGGAAAAGGAATTTCTAATAAGGGTATTCACAACTCTATAGACCTCAGGGAATTTGTGCTGGAAAACTATGTCACTATGTGTGTCCGTATTTATTTGACAGCTTCCTCATTAATGAGATCAGGTTTCCTGGATCTTCCAGAATTGCCTTTATCACATTTTTTTTATTTGTAAGAGAAACACTGAACCTAGAAATGTTATGTTCGTTTTTCTCAAAAGATAAAGAATAGTATATGAACCTCATATCTTTATGGCATATAAAAAACTGTATTCATAAGCTTTGGCCATGATCCAGTGTCAGCTTTCACAGGTTAAAGCAAAAACAATCTCAAATTCTCTAAAGAATTCTTTCAGCTGATCAGGGACTGTGTGCTTCTGCATTATTTCCAAAAGAATGATACATATATCGTGAATTTGGGCCCCGCACATATTTGATAAATTTAATATAATTTTATATATTACGATAATATTTTTATTAACATGACAGTCATTAATATAATGACTTCACACAGACACATAACTAACTGCATTGTGAATGTAGACTTCCTTTCAGTTTTCTTTTTTAACTGATATAATACTCAGAGATTTCTTGGAATGGAATCTATTTGTTTTGTGGCTCACAAGGAGGGCTTGCCTAATTTCTATGGAATACACAGCCATGGAATCATCGGAAAGAGTTGTTTAGTTAAATGGGAGTCATAGAAAAAGTCCTGAATTACTTTAAAAATACTTTGTAGCAATTTCTTAACATGTTATGAGAGTCTGTGCAATCAATTAGAAAAATACAGGGAATGAAGGAATTTCTATCCCCAGTCCAGCTTCAGTCATAAATACTATATGAACTTTAGTAAGTGATTGGGGACAGGTCCCTAAGGAAGTATTGATTTTGTGTTCTAGAAAGAGACTGTTCATAATTCAACCCTCAAATACTCCGTTAACTAATATTTGCTTGCACAAGATTAGGAAATAAACAAAACAGAAAAAGGATTGCTAAAATACATTTTCTTCAAAATTTAAAATTTGACAAAAAATTCTTGAGGCCCAATGATTTTTATAGGTGTTTCAACATTTAGTAAATAGATAATCTAACCAACATCATAGTCTGGGGGAATACAAAGGTGATATAGGTTATTTTTACCTTTGATTCTCTTTGGGTAGGTAAAAATTTATGATCTATTAAGAAATACTGAGATATGTGTAACTCCTAAGAAAGAATACTATTTTGTGGTTCAGATTATCAAATACTATAGGAATTCAAAGGAGGATAAATCAACAAGGCAAGAACCGGTCAGAGCTTTAAGGTCCATGAAGGGACTGCGAGTGGAGCCAAGTCTCAAATGACAGGGATAATGGAGAAATGACAGGGGTCTGCAGAGAGGTAAGGGCGTTCCAGGAGAGGAAAGTTAAGTGGGCCAAGTCACTGAGGTGGGAAATGAGCCTGACTTGAGTCGGAAAATAGACTGGGTTTGGTCACATCGCAGAGGCCACCAGCCAGTCACCAAAGGACTTGAGGTTTGTTAGGGAAGGGGAAAAGGAGGCTCCCACTTTAGCAGGGAAGTGTTATGATGAAAATGGTGTTTAAAGGAGATAGATTTGGCAGTGGGGAATCCGGGGAGAGACTGAAAGGCCATTGTTTGGGTGGAAGCTTCTTATAATTTTACATACTGTATTTTCTTAATGTGGGCATTAGTTTTTTTTACTAATCAATGAACCGTTAACCTTTATATTCACTTAGACATTTTATCTATTTTCAATTGATTTAATGCAACATTGTTTTGATATTTTATTGAAATACTCCATACAGTTGCATTGTGCCACTTTCAGTCCTTTGGACCAAGAACAGGTAAAAATACTCAAATGGGTACTTTAATGGGGACAGAGTTGTATTGGTAAACAAGGCAGATGTGGTGTTTGCCCTCAGAAAGCTTATCCATTGAGAGGGATTGGCGGTAAGCAAATCATTACAAAAATAATTAGTTACCATTGTGGTAAGAGCTAAGAGGTACTAGGTAATATGGGGAAGTCTAACAGGATTTTAACGCAGACTTGTGGCCTGAGGATTTGGGGAAAGTGTCTCTGGGGAAGTGACATTCAAAAGGAGATCTGATTGGAGTGGAGGAAAGGACAGCAGAAGCTGAAGGGTGTTAGAAATTCTAAGAAGAGGAAATTACACTTGTGAGGGCCCTGAGGTGAAACAGAGTCCAGAGCATTCAAGGAACTGAAAGAAGGCCAGCTGGGCTGGCATGGCGGGGTGGGGTGAGGCCTGAGCAGTGTGGAGGGAGACTGGGGGAGGCAGATGGCGCAGAGCCTTGTAAGCCACAATAAGCTTTCATGACACTTTCCCATCTTCCTCAAAGTGTGCCCTCCCCCTTCCCCTGCCAAGAGTGACAGCGACTTCTCCACACATACTTAACAACAAATCCTCATACTAAATGCCTCACTTCAGTGTAAATAAGCTTCCGCTGAGTTTGGCCACACCTTAGAATTTAGTCAAGTGAAAGAAAGTGTGCCATCTGTTTTTTGCTAAATGCTGAAATTCTCCATGTGACCAAGATATTTGCACCTTCATCTGCCACTGAACTGCCCTTTGACCTCAGAGCCTGCCTGCCCCTTTCACTGTTTCTGACCTCTTAGGCCGCTCACTAAGCTCTTCTCTGACTTTCATGTGATACGCCAGCACCGAGCTCAAGTTCTTTTAACTAAACCCTTATGTGTATCTGACAGCTCTCTTTCTGCTTGGACTGTTATCACTGTCACATTCCCATACTTCACTACTGAGTAGAGGTGAGACTGTTTTTTCTGCTCCTGTCTTAAACTTTGGTGGGAAGTTCAGGTCACTTCCAGGTGACTTTGCTACTGATTCATGCTGCTAACTTCTATTGACCCACATACCACTTGATAACCATTTTTTTTTTTTTTTTACTTGATAACCATTTTTGGTTGATGGCTTATTTGATTTTTCCTAACTGATTTTAAACTTTATTGCCCTAACTTTCAAGCCTACTCTTCCGCCATGTTTGCTTCCTGTCTCCGGGATTGGCAACCCCACACATGAGTTACCCATGCCAGGGATGCAGAAGTCCTCTGAACTCCTTTCTCAGTCTCACATTCAGACGGTGGACAAATCCCATTAGTTGTGCTAACTCAGCCTTTCTTTTTCCATTTCCTTCTCTCTATCCCAATAGCCGTTTCCCAATTTCAAACTCTCACTTTCCTTGCCTTAATTTGTTTCCTTGCCTCTCACCTAGAATTCTTCCAATCATTCTTCCACATGGCCTCGGACGTGAAATCTAACTTTGCCATTGCGTTTTTAACTAGCACCCCAATGGCTCCCATTACCTATAGGAGGAAAGTCCAACCTCCTTATATACAGAGCAGAGCCCTCTGTGGCCTGGCTTCTGCCCACCTCTCTGACTTTTCTGTTCAGGCGTGCCACCTTCTTCTCCTGCCCCATGCCACGCTTGAACCTGATATTTATTCTGTATATGGAAACTTGCCCTTCTTCCTCTCACCCGCCATGCTACTGCAGGCCACTGCTGCTGTGCTCCTCTTTCCAGAGTCTTTCCCCACCCAGGTTACTTCTCAGATACTTGATATCTTTTTAGATTCAGGTGACAAGTTACAGAAAGCCTTTTCTAAACCCCTTTCTTTCTCTCCTCCACTAGTGCTTCTCTCCTTCCTCCATGGCCCCACTTCACCTAGTATATCTTTCTACGAAAGCACTTATTATCCTTAGTTGTAATGATTTGTTTTCAGACCTCTGTTCTTCAAAATGGTGACAGGCATGCCTTTTAGCTATTGCGGGCTCAGTTCCAGACCATCCCAGTAAAGAGCATATTGCAATAAAGTGACTCACACAAATTTTTTGATTTCCCAATGCATATAAAAGTTATGTTTACACTATACTGTAGTCTGCGAAGTGTGCAATAGCATTACGTCAAAAAATATATACATACCTTAAGTGAAAAATACTTTATTACTAAAAAATGCTAATCACCTTCAGCCTTCACAGAGTGGCCATCTTCTGGCTGGTGGAGAGTCTTGCTTCAATATTCACGGCTGCTGACTGATTAGTGTGGTGGTTGCCAAAGATTAGGGTGGCTGCGGCAGTTTCTTAAAATAAGACCACAATGAAGTTTGCTGCCATTGATTGACTCTACCTTTCACAAATGCTTTCTCTGTAGCATGCCATGCTGTTTGACAGCATTTTACCCACAGTAGAACTTCTTTCAAAATTGGTGTCAATCCGCTCAGGCCCTGCCACTGCTTTATCAACGAACTACATAATAGTCTAAATCTTTTGCTGTCATTCCAATAATCTTCACAGCATCTTCACCAGGAAAAATGGTGCTGGTAGACTTGTTCGACACAGGGTTGCCACAAACCTTCAATTTGTAAAAAGCATAATAGTGACGTACGATAAAAGGAGATATGCCTGCAGAAGCTGTTAGGAAGACAGGAACTACGGATTACTTGACTTTGCAAGCTTGGGGCCCAGCACAGTTCCTGACCTGCAATGGCAACTCAGAAGAGGTCACCACATCAAAGAACAATCTCTCTGTCTTGGCAAATGACCTTACGGTCTACCTTACTGAGATGAACTTCTCATGAGGGACCCTCAGTGCCTTCCTCTTCCTTCGTTCCAGAGAAAAATCTTTATGCCCCCTCACTTTCCTCCATTCTGTTTGGAGGAAAAAGTATCCCTCATCCTTTCCAGTGTTCATTTCAACTCCAGTGCCCTGGATCTAACATGATTCCATTTCTCCAGTACTTTGCTCTATAAATGATTGCTTCTCTGTCTTCCATTTGTAGTTTCTTTTTCAGCTTTGACTTTTCCTTACAGCCTCCAAATGGACTCTGTCTCTCCAAGTAAAACAAAACAAACCCACCTCTCTCAACCCATCCCTGATCATCCTGTCTATGGTCGTTTTCCCCTCCATACCCACCCCTGACTTCACTGTCTTATACTTAATTATTTTCTTAGTTACAGCTACCAAAATAGTATTGTTTTATTTTTTTATTAACTTTTTTGTATTCACTAGAATGTAAGCTGCATGAAGGGTGAGATCTATCCTCAGTGTTTATAGCACAGTGCCTTGTGCAGAGGCAAAAATTATTTAATTTACCAATTGAATAAATTAATGCATGAGTGAATAAGTGAATTAATAAGTGAATAAATGAAACTGCTGTCTTCACTGCCAAAGCCCTTTGAATTCTGTCCTTCTTATGTCTTTCCAACCCTTTATGGTTTATAGCCCATCGATCTGTTGAAATTGCTCTTTCAAAGTCTGCCAGTAACCCCTTTATTACCAAACCCAATCGGCTTGATATTTCTGTGGCATTTGAAAATAAATTTTTTTGAAATTCTATTATTGGTTTCTGGAAGAATGCACTAACCTGGTTTTCCCCTGTATCTCTGGTCCCTCCATTTATATCTCTTTCTCTGACTCCTCTTACTTCACTCAACTTATTTGTTTGCTGGGAAGTAGTTTCTTTGACTGCTACGCAACCCACCCAGAGATGTCAACTGTAATCTCTAGGTGAAGGAGTTGCAAACGTGTATCCATATCCTCAGCTTCTTCCTGAGCTCTAGGTTGGCCTGCTATGTTTCCAAATGAGGATTTTACTGGTAACCCCAAATTCACCATTGATACAACAACAAATCTATAAACTTTCCTCTTCCTGGGTTCCATATTTCAGCCAATGAGAGCATGGTCCCCCCAATAACATAGACTTACATCTTAAGAATCAGCTCTGTTCACTCTCTGTGGCACGTCCCACTAATCCTTCCCCAAGTCCTGTCAATTTTTCTATTGCAAGATCTCTGCCTTTAATCTCCATCCTTTCTTTTCCTTTGTAACCCAGCCTTTACATTACCTCTAAATCAATCTTCCTGAAATACCAGCTGTGATCACCTCAAGCCTCTGCTCAAAAAAATTATGATTGTATAGAAAACTTTTCAAAGAGTTAAGAAGAATGGGTACTACTTGAGTTTTGTACTCTGACTAAGTATGATGATTTTATGAAAGTGTAATTTGAAATTCCTTTTGTTGCCTATCAAATCAATTTATAAGCTTCTTTACTAAACCTTGTGTCCATCCATAATATAATTCCAACCTAACTTTTCACCTGTATTCTTCACTTACTCTATGTTCTAGCCAATGGGATTATTCATTATATATCTCATGTATATATATTTTTTGATTCACGATTGAACTGGCTTTCAGATCTCTGTTCTTCAAAATGGTAAGTAGAAAATTTGTGGAATAAACAGATGCCTTTTAATTTAATTACCTTAAAGCTCTGGTCTTCAATGAAGTTTATTTACACATATGTAGCTCATGAAAATAAACCCAAAGTACACATCTATAGATATAAACTGTATTGGAAACATCAAATTTTAAACTGTCCCACAGCACAACTGTCCCATAGCACAACTTAAGTTCCTTAAGATATATATATATACACAACTCTGAGATGGGAAGACTGGCAGCCCCTCAGGGCCTCCATGCATGCCATTCTTCAGATGCCTGGGAGCAGCCACAGCAATGATGCTTCCTATCCAGCCAATTTGCTGCTGGGCTTATTTTCAAAAATCATTAGATTCCACGGTTTGGGATCCAGGATCCAGAGTACGAGGGACGCCTTGCAGTCAGTCATTGTAATTTTTCTTGTTATATGTGCCAAGTCTCAAGCAGGCAGAGCACACAACACTTTGTACCAGCCAACCATCTGGAATGTGGACCTGATCACTTGCTTTGCTTTTTCTCCTCCCACTCTGCTATACCCATGCCCTACTTTTTCAGGATGCTAGTTTTCCCAGTTAGCCAGAGGCCAACCTTGATCCACATTTGCTCAGCTTTGCCCTTATCACAGAGAGAGCATTCATCTCCAAATTAGAAAAACAATCTGTGTTCCTTCTTTTTCCTATGGCCCTGGGTTTCAGCTGCTTATACCCTCTAACTGTAATGGTATCAACAGACACAGAGCTGCCCATCCCATTAGCATCCGGTTGACATCTCTCCCTTCCTCGGCCATGGGCTATCATGTTCCCACCACAAGGATGAGCATTTAGAATGCATGTTTAAAATATCTTAAAATAATTTTATTATTTTCTTTTTTACTAGAGAGATTTATTAGAAAAGCATTATTTTTTCTAACTACTACACAGTTATTTTATCACTGTACAACTGTAATAGTATAACAATGGAGTGTTGTGTATTAACTAGATGATTCTGGGAAAGCAAACAACCTTTAATAATTTTGTTTTTATAGGAAAACATATTTCAAGTTTCAAACAGCCAAATGTATGCAAACTTTTGGAACACACAATTATAGATGTTATGATTTCAACTTGCTATATATATTCTAATATGTGTATATTATGTACACATAAATATATATTTTACTTACATATTAGATATTCTAATAAATATGTATACATAAATATATATAAATATATATTTACATATGGACAAAGGCTGGATGGGAACGTAGGAAAAGGAAAATTGTTCATGTGCAAAGTGGAAAAAAAAAAGTTCTCCTTAATAACATTATATTATTTGCACAATTAAAAATAGCCTTAGCAATAAAAAAAACTGCAAAAAAGAAAAAGATCTCTCTAAACGTGACCTCTACCCATACTCACAATATATTTTTTATTTTGTCATAGCATTTGACATACATACCTTAGTATAGTGGTCATGTTGTAGCATAATTAATTGCTTATATGTCTATTTTTCTAATTAACTGTGAGTTAGTTAAAGGTAAAGATTATATCTTACTAGTTTTTGTATACTAACTCAAAGAATAGCACGTGGCAGAGTAGGCCTTTGCAGTTTGTAAATTATTGAATGAATGAACAAGTAAATTTCTTCATGTGGTCCCCCCATGGTGGAAGTAACACATTCATATATCTAATATATCCAGCCAGTTATGATCAGAATACATGAATATCATCGACAACATCTGAAAACTTTGGTCAAAGCAGAAACTAACATCCTTTGAAGTAGAAACGTGTAAATATTTTATAAGTGAGTCTAGAGGAAGTGTAAACAAGAGATTTGGGGGGGTTGTTCCTTTGGTATATTCCCTGACTACAGGCCTCAGACATTTTCAGTTCCTCAAGGTTTTTTTTTTTTTTTTCCAAATTTTCTTGAAGTCTATTATGATGATAAAATTGTTTCTTCTTGCCAAGGTTTTAAATGTTCTTGAAATGAAGACATATTACTATGACCATTAGCATTCTAATGGGACTATTATCAATGAGGACTGCTTAAGTGGGAATGGACTAAAGATTGACGCTATGGATAGAGACTGGAACAGGTCTGCATGGCCATCATTTAAGGGAATGGATGTAGGGAAGCAGGAGTGGGGCTAAAGAAAGGACCATTGGGAATGCTCACCATAAAAACCAAATCAAACCAAAAAACCCTCAATTAAACAAATGAAATACTATAGACAGAGCAGTGTGAATTAATTAGTTCAGTATGTCCCACACCTGCTTGACAACAAGAATCACTAGGAGCTACCTGTTAACAAGAGATATTTCTAGCTTTCTCTCAAGTCAGAATCTCCAGGACAGAGTACCTTTAACACATGGCCCCTGGAAATTCTTATAAGCAGGCAAGTTTAAAAAGCATTGAACTGGTTCATTGGAATTTCCTGATGGGGAGTTTAGAAGGTAAAATTCACAAATCCTCATATCCATATAACCACACTTACATCTGTGCCTATAGAGGCATTTATTTACTTATTTATTTATTCATTCATTCATTCGTTCGTTCGTTCATTCATTCATTCTTTTTTTCTTTCATTGAAAAGGCATCTTAACTAAATGTGAATGAATGTCTGTGATGGGAATAAGCCTTTGCTCATCTCTGTGGTGGTAAAGGAAATGGAAAATTCAGTATCAAACTCTACATGCCAATACTTGGTATAATTTACAAATTTACAAACTTTTGTGGGTGTTTTGAGTATGTTCCCTAGCTACATAATCAGGCAGGTTTCGTGTGTGCGTGTGTGTTTTGTTTTGTTTGTTTGCTTTTTAAACACTCATTGAAAGAATTCAGGTAGTCAATTGAGTCATTTAGTCCCTTTAAAAAGTCCCTAATCACCTTCCACTTGGCAATTTTGAATCTGAAAAGTTCAAGTATTTTATGTATGATCTACGCTTTCTAAAAAAACTATTTGCACAAACCCTTACACTATTTCAATCTATGCCTTCAATGTATTGACAACTGGGAAAATCTTCCACTTGAATTAACAAACTTTGGCCCTCTGATGATTTTCTAACCAGCACCTTTTAACTTTTAAACACTCGTAGGCTCCTTTTTTTTATCCCAATCTGTCTTTTACTCTTTGAGAGTTAAGTTCCTGGGTTGAAAGTATGTTGTATTTTCCGGGACGCACACATTCTATTTATAGTAGTATTAATAAATGAATAGGTCTCCATCTGAAATGGATTAACAAAAATAAGTATAAAATCACAAATGGAAGTCTACGAGCCA
Source organism: Rhinolophus sinicus (assembly GCF_057876585.1). Lineage (NCBI taxonomy): Eukaryota > Metazoa > Chordata > Mammalia > Chiroptera > Rhinolophidae > Rhinolophus > Rhinolophus sinicus. The sequence continues at coordinate 24,235,159 of NC_142502.1, forward strand.
GGAAGTACCTTGAACTTGGATTGTGTGATGCCTTCACAGGTCGCTGGGTCCGCTCATTAATTTTTTTGAGGACAGAGCAAAGTGCTTAATAACTCTGATAATAAGTATTAAAAAGTTTGTGAGTATAGTATGAACTCCTGAACTGGATAGTGAGCCTCTTGAAGGAAAGACCTTGCGTTACTAACTCCCCAATACCTCTTAACACAAGGTAGCACGTAGTAGATATTTGTAAATGTTGATAAGACTTGAATTTGATTAAGCAATTCCTAGTGGTGTGATTGCTTTCTCTTGTGTTTGATCCCCAAAATGGGGTAATCAGTTCTTATGCAGGTTATAACTGAATCCTCTCTTTCTTCCTCTCCATTATATTTTATTGGTAAAAAGGACTAAGAATTTTCTTTGGTTAATAAACTCTTCATAAAATTAATCCAGTTTATTTCCTATGTAGCTTTTGTCTATCTCCCTTGCAACTTTTCCTAATATGGTAAATAGCGGGTTTCAGAGAGAGTTTTCTTGACTTGGTTTTACTATTAGTTACTACTTCTAAAATGTCCCATTTTCACTACCAGAAGTTGCTCATTTCTTGTTGGGAACCGTGGTTATTGAGGAAGGGGAGTTCCTTTCAGGGGAGTCACACTTTGGAATCCCCAGGGATGGTCCATGACAAAAGCGATTAGACTTCTGAAGAGATACCATTCAAACCACAACTAGTCAGTCTATCGTCTGAGTCATAAGCATCAGCCAGGTCAGCCTGAGCACAAGAAGGGAAAAAAGGATGAAATCCTCATAAAAGTACAGTGTGCCCAGTAGAAAATTATGCAGTCATGCTTTAGAGTTTTGAGATGCAACCCATCAAAATATTTGCAAAGCTAAAATTCCAAAGAGGCTGCGATATCAAGTGTCTGCCATAAACCTTCCTACACTGTACTAAGTATTATTATTTCTGCATATTTTGTGGAACACATATTCTTTACGTTGGCTTATAACATCTTCTTTAGTGTTTTTCTCTGAGAGAAGTTTTTTGCCAACATCCTAAGCTTCAAATTAATTAAGGTACTTTTTAAAGACGTCTACAGGTCCATTGTAATACAAAGAATTGAATTTATTTGAAAAACATAAACTGTCGAATCATTTGTCAGAGGCTGTGGGAGTAACAGGTCTGAGTGGACATAGAGTCACTACCATGAACCTTAGTTATTGAAGAGTTTCTAGGAGGGGATCTCATATTATCATAGAGCAATAAAAACTAAGGGATAGTTGAATTCAATAATTTTTCCTTTCAGAAATAACTTAGGAATTAGTGTTTATGCAAATAGCTGAGTACTTCTGGCCATTACTGAGGAAGACCTTCTCTTCATCTGCGCTGTGGCCGTCTTGGCATAAACTAGTTGCCTAACCAGGGTATGTCCATTTTTGGTTGTTGTCACTATCACCTGTGTTAAACTTAGCTTTTTTTTTTTTTTTTTTGTATTATCTTTTGCTTTCACAAGCAAAAGTCATTAACATATAAGGAACATAGCGTAATACATAGAATGCCGGTTTTGTGGGCCTCGATTTATATGCCAACTCTTAGCCCCCTCGCAGTGGGATTGGAGGCAATTAGCTAACAGGCTCCCTTATTCCCCAACCCCTCTTCACAAGGTCATCCTCAGCTCTAAAATGCAGGTAATAAGACTTACCTTCTGGAGTTGTAAAGGGTAGGTGATAAAACATTACTAAGTTCCCAGCAAAATGTTGTCACATAGTAAACTAACAAATGTTAATACCCTAGGAGTGGGGAGGGGGCTCTAAAGACCCAACCTGAAGTCCTGGCTCCAGAATTTACTAGCTGCCCAACTTGGGATTTCTCCTAACCAACCCCCTCCCCCACACCGTCTCTCTCAGCCTCAGTTTTCTCATTTGTAAAAATGGGCAGAATATTTCTTAAACTGCCTTTACTGAGTTAAAGAAGTGGCTTAAAGGAAGTAATTTTTGTAGCTACTTTATAAAAACTGTAAGATATTAAAGTGTCATTAATATGATTACAAAGTTTTTGGGAGTTAGGTTTCTTCCTGTTGGGAATAGTGTTTTTTTCACCTGGAGCTCAGTGGTTTTCTCTGCTGAAGGTTGTGGCACTTTTTTCTCCCATCAATTAATCATGTGGCATTTATGAGCTATATTGCAGGTTGCTTTTTTTTTTTTTTTTTTCCTGTTACCTCAACTCTGTTCTAATCGTTTCAAAAGCAAAGACTCAATTTTAAACCTGTGGGCTGCAGTGCTCAGAGCTTACAGCAGAGGCTGAGGGAACAATCCTCTCAGGGGCAAAGCACTAAGGGTGGGAAGGGCCAGGGCCAAGGAGTGGAACAGACCTGGTCTTCTGTGACAGAGGACAGAAATACAAGAACCTTGATGACATGGAGAAATTCTGAAAGGTTTCTACTGACTTGCCCTGATCTTAGTAAGGAAGAAAAAAGCCATGAGATGAGGGAAAGTGAGAGGGTAGAAGCCAGGATCTTCAGAGGGTAGATATCAAAGGGTTGTGTAAATCCAAAGCATTCCACTGTGGGGACAGAGCAAGGAGTGCAGTTTCCAGGCTCTCGGCCTCACGTGGAAAGGTGCTGGCTCAGGTGGTAAATGGCCATCAACTATGATTGGATGGCCATCAGCTGTGGCTAGTTGGCCGTCAGCTGTAACCAGTGAGTCACTGGCCACTAATATAACTGCCGTGGCTACGCTAGCAGAAAATGGGGGCTAGCAAGAAGATGGTGGCTGAGCTAGCAAGCGTGGATTGCAGTTAACACAGTGGATTGCAGCTAGCAAGTGGGGAGTCGGTCGGTGGGCAGGCAGAAAAGCGGACAGCAGGTCACACGTCCTATGAATCCAGCCACCAGCGAGAATATAGTGGTATGACTCCCCTACCTATGGCTCTGTGGGGGCAGAGCCCCAGAAAGTAGTTTCCAGGCTCTCGGCCTCACATAGACAGGTGCTGGCTCAGGTAGTAAATGGCCAACTGTGATTGCATGGCCATCAGCTGTGGCTAGTTGGCCGTCATCTGTAACCAGTGAGCCATTGGCCACTAATATAACTGCTGTGGCTACGCTAGAGGGAGAGAGAGGAATGGGGGCTAGCAAGAAGATGGCGGCTGGGCTGGCAAGCGTGGATGGCGGTTTGTGGACAGTGTGGATCCAGCCTCCATTGAGAGTATAGTGCCGCCAGAGAGAATATAGTGGTATGACTCCCCTACCTATGGCTCCGTGGGTGTTCCTTTTTGGCTTCACCATATCCTGCGTTCTTGTATGGGGAGCGGGAGCAGAGACCCCGCAGGCCGCCCCGCACAACATCCACACATCATTCTCCCTGTGTGATAAACAAAATCTATGTCTTATTGATTTTTAAAAGTCCCAGTTCCTGTCACAATAGCTGGTATATAGTTGGCACTAAAAAAAAGTTTCTTGACTCTGAAATGAGTAGAAAATAATACAATTATATTTTATTATCTTACATAATAATAACAACATATATAACACAATATAATAATAATTTATTTGGTACTTGTAATATCACGTATTTAGAACCTTATGCCCATTGTTTCATTTAATATTCAGAACAGCCTTATAGGTAGCTGCTATGATTCTCCCCAAATTAGAGATGAGAAAATCGAAGTTTTGGAAGGAGCTTTGAGACAGTGTTGTGAGGCTTAGGGTAGTGAGTTAAGTGAAGAAAAATAAAATAATTATAGGGGAGAGCTGAGGGTCCAGCTGAGGGTGGACCATGTGAGTTTGAGATGAAACTCTCAGTATAATTGTTGTGTTTGCCTTAGCCATGCTCTGCAGCCAGAGCAGTTGGTTGAGTTTACCACATAGAGTCCAGTGGTTATGCCGACTTTATCCCCTTTATGCTTCCTTGGACTAAGTGGTTGTGAGTCACCTAATAAAGAGGGAACAAGTTAATGAAGATAGGAACAATTGAGATGTGTTCATCAGCTCGGTGGTGACGAGTAATTATCATTGACTCTTAACAATTTGAGGGCGAACTGCAGCGCACCCTCTTCGCAAAACTCTTTGGTTCCTGACCTATGTGAACTTAAGTTCATTCAGGAAATACTGGTTAAGAGAATTCAGGAGGGGCCACTTGGAGGCTGGTGAACTCGACAACCTATGCAGCCTGCGTTTGGCACAGCTCAATTACGTGCTGACTAATAGGTCCAGGGGGTAGAGGAAGAGAGAGGAATCCCCACCAAATAAAAAACTGGGCCATTTGGGTGGAGTTGTTTAGATCTTGACTTAAAAACCATCACATCATCAACCTCTCATAAAACCAGGGCAGGGCAAATGCATTAGCTGTGAAGGGAAAGGTTGCTCCCTTTTACCAAAGCCTGGTTTGCTTAGAGAAAGGTAGGAGGGTTTGTAGGATCTTCCCTGTACAGGGTAAGGGGAACCAGGTGGGTAGGACTTAGATACCTTTTATTTTAATTACTTTGGGCAAGGAAGAATTTGACATATCAATTTAGCATTTACAGGGATTTTTGCATTCTGTTTGTAAAAACAACTTATATACATTGTACTATTGTGACTTAAGTTTGGATTCGGACAATGGAGCATTCTAAAAAGAAAGCAGAGATGATGGTGAGAAGGTTCAAAATGGCGTCAACTAAGGATCAGGTAGAAGAGGTGGCCACATGTATCTGGACAGGGGCGGTTCTGCCATACGTACTCACTCTCAGCCCAGGGTGCACGTTGTATCCATCTGCGACACTTTAAAAATTCCATCTACCTGGTCCCACTCGAAGAGATACCGAATTATTGATTCGAAATACAATTTGGATATCTGGAGTGTTAAAAGCTCCTCCGGTGATTCTAATGCACAGTCTAGCTGAGAACCACTGCGTAGGGCGCAGTGGGCCTGACAGTGAAATGAGAAGTGGCTTCTGATGGGAAAGGGACCAGGTCTCCTCTCTTTAGTACTGTCATGCAGGGTGTCATGCGGGGTCTCAGCTCCTGGTTCCCACGTAAGAATGCAGGATATGGTGAGGCCAAAAAGGAACACCCACGGAGCCATAGATAGGGGAGTTATACGACTATAGTCTCACTGGCATCTGGGTTGGAGACCCAGAAAGCAGAAGCCATACGATCCGCAACCTGCTGTCCACTTGTCTCTGCTACCCAACCTCACTTGCTAGCTTCAATCCACTGTGCTAACTGCAATCCGCGCTTGCTAGCTCAGCCACCATCTTCTTGCTAGCCTCCTTTTGCTGCTAGCGTAGCCACGGCAGTTATATCAATGGCCAATGTCTCACTGGTTACAGCTGATGGCCAACTAGACACAGCTCATGGCCATCCAATCACAGTTGATGTCCATTTACTATTCGAGTGAGCACCTTTCCACGTGAGGGCGAGAGCCTGGAAACTGCACTCCTGGCTCCGTCCCCACAGTACCAAGAAAATAACTAGCAATAAGGAGTGACAGGGAGGCACATTTGGGCTCAGAGGAAAGAAGAATGCTGGAAAGCTTTGAGCTGAATGAAAATGGAAGTGGCTTAGTGGTAAAGAAGCTTTGATCGCTGGAGGTAATGAAGGAGAAGGTGGACAACCATTGACTGGGAATGCTGAACCAGGCCAGTGATGGTCCAGCTGTGCCAGAAGGCTCCTCAAGCCCCTTTACCCTTCACTCAGAGCAGCTCTGATTTCTCTTTTTCTATATTGGGTTTCCCCATAACATTTCCTTTGAAGAAAGAGATCTGCTAAAAAAAATTTAAAAAAATGAAAAAAAGTTTTAAAACCACTTAACTAGTTGACCTTTACAGCTATTACCAACTCTGAAATTCTATAGTATTAAATGCTGTTTGATGTTTTCTAAGAAATCAGGCTACTGATTGCTCCATTCTTCCGAAGTCTGAGGGGAAGGGAAGGAGAGCATGAGGGGCACGGAAAGTGTGAGTAGAAGAGGGAGTACTTCTCTGAGGTAGGGGCCAACTCTGTCTAGGCTTGGAATTACCTGGGAGCTTTTTAACAAAACCTCCCCTACATCAGTTAAATTGGAGTAGTATCTGGTGATAGGTATTCATTCATAAAATGTGGCGAGGCTGAGAGCCACTACTTCACGGTGGAGCAGTGAGAGATGGGTTTTTTGTATATATTGAGACTGAATGTGTTAGACAACCTCTGGCACAGGAGTTCTTAAACGTCAGGTGCTTCAGAAAAATTTGTTCAAACACAGACTACTGGGCCCCATCCCCAGAATTTCTGATTAAGTAGGTCTATTATCAGGTGCCAAAAGTCCCAGGTGATGCTGATACTGCTGATCTGGGGACCCCACTTTGAGAACCATTGCTCTAACAAAAGGGATTTACTGTAGACATGAGAAAGAACCTCTAACAGCGGTAGGTCAATTCACAGTATGTACCCTGGATATGCTGTGATAGTGGCACTTTACCTCTGTGCTCTTCCCTGCAAAAATACATTCACCTAGTCTAATTGTGAGAGAAACGTCACACAAATATCAGTTAAGGGGCATTCTACAACATATCTGTGGGGACAGAGCCCCAGAAAGCAGTTTCCAGGCTCTCGGCCTCACATAGAAAGGTGCTGGCTCAGGTAGTAAATGGCCATCAACTGTGATTGGATGGCCATCAGCTGTGGCTAGTTGGCCGTCAACTGTAACCAGTTAGCCAATTAGCCCCTGATATAACTGCTGCGGCTGCGCTGGTTGGTGAGTAGGGAGTCAAGTCGAGAGTCGAGTCTGTCGGTTGACAGGCAGAAAAGCAGACAGCAGGTTGCAGCCTCCAGTGCAGCCTCCAGTGGAGTCGTGTGACTCCAGCCTCCAGTGAGACTGTAGTGACACCAGTGAGACTATAGTGGTATGACTCCCCTACTTATGGCTCCGTAGGTGTTCCTTTCTGGCCTCACCATGTCCTGCGTTCTTATGTGGGGAGCCGAACTAGAGGCCCCGCAGGCCGCCCTGCACAACAATATCTGACTAGTAATCCTTAAAACTGTCAAGGTCATCATAAACAAGAAGAGTCTTGTGTGGGGACAGAGTCCCAGAGAGCAGTTTCCAGGCTCTTGACCTCACGTGGAAAGGTGCTGGCTTTGGTAGTAGATGGCCATTAGCTGTCACTAGTTGGCCATTAGCCACTAATATAACTGCCATGGCTGAGCTAGCAAGCAAGGATTGCAGCTGGCAAGTGGGGTTGGTTGGTTGGCAGAGAAGCGGATGGCGGATTGTGCATCGTGTGGAGCCTGCTTCCTGTGTCTCCAACCCAGCCTCCAGAGAGACTATAGTGGTATGAACCCCCTACCTATGGCTCCACTGGTGTTCCTTTTTGGCCTCGCCATATTCGGGGAGTGGAACCAGAGGCCCCACATGACACTGGGAAAATGTCGCAGCCAAGTGAAGCCTAAGTAAGTAGACATGAAAATGTAATGTGGTATCCTGGATGGGATCCTGGGACAGAAAAAAGACAGCAAGGGAAAATTGAGAAAATAACATATACTTATGAAATATGACAATAGGGGAAATTGGATGTGGTAGAAATGGGAATTCTCTATATTATTACTGTGTTAATTATAATAACTCTAATCTAAAATTGTTCTAAGATAAACAGAGTTCATTGAGAGAGAGAGAGAGAGAGAGAGAGAGAGAGAGAGAGAGAGAGAGAGAGAGAGACTGAGAGAACTTCCTGGCTGTTATAATACAACCATTCCTAATGGCAGTTGTGGAATTGTTGTCTTTGAAGAGCATCAAGGAAGAACAATCAAATAATTGAATTTTCAGTTTGAATGAAGCCTTGTTCTGGATAAATTATATAACATTTTTAACGCCTTCTATTTACATAATTGTGTGACTTTAAAATGATTTCAGGGCTGTATTTTAAATATATTTGTATATTCATGTATAAATACACACATATATCTCAGCATACGACAGCTGATATGAAAGACAAGGTGGCTGACTCCTCTTGCTGTATTATATGCAGTCATGCAGTGGGAATACAATCCTAGATAAGAAAGGCACTGGTTCTAATGACTTTTAATTCAAAGCAGAAATTTTCAACCTTTGAATACACTTTTTGAGAAACCATCACAGTGGTTCTCTCTTGCTCTCTCTCTCTCTCTCTCTCTCTTCCTTCTTTATTGCTATTTCAAAAGAATTTGCTCAGGTAGTGTAGATGAGAGAGAGTCAGGGTTCTTTACCTAGGCAATATTTTGCTGCTGGTTTGTACTTACAGATTACCTTATTTCAATGGCTTCAAGAATGAACTTTATCAAATTCCCCATATATTCGTTTAAATGTTAATGTGTCCTTGGAATACTATGGGCTCACAGTGTGTGTGTGTGTGTGTGTGTGTGTGTGTGTGTGTGTGTGTACGTGCATGTGCACCCAGGGTGGGGGACAATACAACCACTCTTTGGACATGTACTTGTATGTATATTAATCACCCAACATTCATATTGTTTTCACAGCTTGGCTTTAAGTCCCCTCAGCTTTTTTAGTGTTGGTTGCTTATGGCCCTGCCATAGTACCTGGCAATGGGTCAAGATAATAAGTAGCAATCACACCTCAAAAGGAGATAATGCTTCAAGGGCAAACTAAGTGCCTGAGGTACACCTACAGTGGATTGGTTTGGGCCGTTGATCTTTTCTTTTCAAGTGTCTTACCTATGCATTTGTAGGGGTTAAGTGAGGACATCAGAAGCATTCCCAGTGATTGGCAGTGATCTAAATAACAGCTTTAAGGGCAAAGCTTAGGTAACTGATTCATCTTCTATCCAGGCTGGGACTCCTAAAGGATGAGACTGAAAGTTAAGTGTGAAACTCACAATTTGAGGCAAAAGGCTATTATCACTTTTCCTCTTTTCTCTTCCTAAATTGAGCAGCAATACTGGAAATAGTGACAACTAAACTTTAAAGAGCTCTGCTGAGGCACTAGGAATCATTCTAATGAACTCATTTCAGAGGCACAATTTCTGTGCCTCACTGAGGCACAGGGAAGGTAAACAACTTGCCCACACTCACACAGCTTGGAGTGAAGCCCAGATTAGAATCTGGACACCAGAGCCCATGCTCTGAACAATTAGGCTCTCCTGCCTTTCTGGGAGAGGATACCAGGAGGAGTCCCTGTCTTGAGAAGCCTGGCTAGAGGGTCTCCTCCAGGATCTGAACTGGAATTTCTCATTGACCTCCACAACTGTCTAATGCTTAGAAAGACAATGTCCCATCACTTAGCTGTACTTCTATTCACCCTGCTTTCCACAGCGGTACCACCACCATCACCACCAGCAACGGGTAAATATTGTTTGAGCTCCTGTTTTATGCCAGGTACTATGGATATGAAGATGAAAAAGACACTGTAATCCTGCCCTCGGGAACTACACAGGAGATTGACATCTAAGTAAACAAACCAACAAAATCCCCAATAGTGTCTAGTAAAAGCCAAAAAACAAAACAAAAGCAAAAAAAAACACAGCCCTTGGAGCCCACAGGGGCAGGGACCCACCTTGCCTTAGGGGAGGATTCAGAATGCAATGACTCTCTTCCCCTCTCATTTGCTTTTCCAGCTTTTACTTCCCTTATTTCCTCTACTTACAAGCCTAAACAGCTGAGATTTGAAGTTCTCCCAACAAAGTTGGGATGTTCAGAAGGGAGGTATTCTGTTCAGCCAATAAAGAGTTTATAGATACATAGAGGCACCAACTCAGCATGTGCTTATCTGCCTTCTTTCCCAAAGCAGCACAGAACATTCATATCTACATGTTCTGTCTTCCAGGGCAGGACTCTTCTGTGCGTTTGCAAGCTCTTCTGGTTGCCTTGCCCTCTCTTTGTCTCCTTGTCTACAGCAGTAACAAACAGCTGTTGCTCAGGCGTTGCTGTTGACGTGTTACCTTTCAAAACACCCTCTTGTCATAGGATGAGCCTCATCCTGAATGATGGATCTTCGTTATCTGGCCTGACTAGTGGCCCTGTTGCCATGGAGAGCTGATGGCATCAGGTGTGTTTTTCGCCTGCATCAGTCCTGCCTGGGGTGCGACAAGGACGCTTCTGTACGTCATGTGTGGCCTGCCTGTGGCAGGCTGCAGCCAAGCTTTTCCTGTGGGTAAAACCTAATCAACTAATCAGCTGCAGATAACATCAGGACTTGTGTTTGATACGTTAATAGTGACCCACGGGCTTCCACAATTAATAACATGGTGACCTCTGACAACAAAGTTGTTTTGGGGGAAGAAAACCTCTAGTCACCAGACTGGGGAGGAGAGGGCTTGTGTTCACATAAACAAAATCTCACGTCACTGCTTGTCGCCGCAAACGGTTTTGTTCTCGAAGAGTGTCTTTGAGCTCATCCTCTGATCTTGATTTCCTACATAACAACTTTCTTGGTTATATGCCCTTTGGCAAATGCAGCAAGTACTGCTTCCTGTTTCTAAACTTGCAGACAACCATCCATACATCTCGCAGCTGTCAGTTTTAACCAGATAACAGCGGCATTTTCTTGCTACCTTTTTATCTTAAGCTTAGGTTAAGAGGACCCTGGAAGTAAAGTTGATTTATTTGATAGACTATTCTTAATTAATTTGGATAAATTTCCATATGACTCATAATCCAAAAAGGAAAGTAGAAATACATGCTCCCCTTTCCTAAGGCTTAAAAATCAGTAGTGATATGACTAAAAACATGAAGATTGTAATGCAATAAATGCCTTTTAGTTTTTCTTCTGTGTGTGTTGAGAGCAAAGGAGGGAAGGAACCATCAATGTGGTTTTAACTGGCAGAGGACCCCAAAATAGGAAAACTTTAAAAACAGCAGATAGGTCATTGATCAGAATCAAGGGGACTCATCCACACTTTGTAGGTCAAAAACATGTTAATAATTCTGTTTGTGTACACTCTTGCCATGAAGTTGATTAACTTTATTCATTGATGAATATTACAAACTCTTCATAAATAAACTTATTATTGGTTATATAATGTTTACTGTATTTGTAGCAGCTATTCTTTTTTTTTCTCCATGAACCTGGGGCATGAATCACACATTTCTTCATCTGTAAGTCAAAAGTCTGTCTTGACCACACTAACCAAGGTTCTTTGGAAAAGTTAATCTTACTCATGTTTTGGGATGGCTCTTCTGTTCTCTTGGAGGTAAAAACACAGTCATTGTCATCATCATCATCATCCTGGACTGTGACACAGACTACAGCTGGGAGTGTGGGCTTATCATCTTCAGTCAAACTTGACTGCCACGCTCCTATGTCCTCCCATTCTCTGTGCTGCCTGCCATGCCCTGTGCTGCCTGCCATGCCCTGTGCTCCCTGCCATGCCCTGTGCTGCCTGCCATGCCCTGTGCTCCCTGCCATGCCCTGTGCTCCCTGCCATGCCCTGTGCTCCCTGCTATGCCCTATGCTGCCTGCCATGCACTTGTGGTGCATTCAGAAGTTTGGGCTGTCCTCCTGATGGATCAGGCTTTCATGTCTTTACTAATAAATTCAAGATATGATACCTAATATTTAGCCTGCCTCAGTACCATCTCCCATCTGGGTAGACCTCTCCTTCCTGATGGGGGTGGGAAGGACACTCCCTAAAGTCTCTCCCCTCTACAATGAAAGCTGCTCTAATTTGGTTCCTGCTAGGGCCTAATCTTCCAAGTAGAGGTTTGGATTTTCTTCATTGCCACTTGGAAACACAAAGATGCTCTTGATTTGAGAAGGGAGGCAGTGGCCTCATGGGGATTGGTAAGCAAAGCCTGGGTCTGGAGACTTCCATGTCCTGGAGGAGGCAAAGGGAGTACAATTACCCTTTTTAAATTCTTGTGAGTCTCCTCAGATGGTAGAATAAAATAGAAACTATTCTCCTAATAACTTACATTTTTATATAATGGATGTGGCATAATTTATCAAACCGTTGCCCTCAGGATAAAATCTAAACTTCCAAACATGATTTACAGGTCTGTCCCCATCTGGCTCTTGCCTTCCTCTCCTTGCACCTTGCTCCAGCCCTGCTAAACTTCCAGTCTCTGTAGCTATTTTTTTCCTCTAGGTCTTACATATGCTGTTCCTTTTTGTTAGGACACTCTTCCCTCCCGAACTCTCCTTCTGATTAACTTCACACATTCTTCTCATTTCAGTTTAAATGTCACTTCTCTGGTTTGGTTCCTTCTCCTAAGGATCTCCTGCAGCAAATATCGTAATTACTTGATTAACTGCTCATCTCCTCCCCAACCATAAGTTCTGCAAGAATAAGGACCACGTCTGTCTTATGCTTGGCTTCTGCGCTAGCTCCGTGTTTGACACATATTAGATGTACAATAAAATATTGAAATGAGTAGTGGACGTTTGGGGTGCTTCTGGTTTGTATAAGCAATGCTGAAATGAGCTTTTTTATGCATGATTATTTGTCCATATTTTGGCATTTTTAAATTACCTTCCAATGATAAATTCTTGAAGTAGGACTACTTGGTCAAAAGATATAAACATTTTTGAAACCTCTTGAGAAACAACAGATTGCTTTCCAAAAAGTTTTATCATACACTCCTAACAGCAGTGAATGAGATTTTCTGTTTCACTGTAGCTTTACCAGCACTATTAGGAAAAGAAATTATTTTTGCTAACTTAATAGTAAGAAAGGTTCCCTTCTACTGTTTCAGTTTTGCCTTAGTTAAGTAGTTGAGATGGAACTTTTCATCGTTTTAAAATTCATTTATATCTGCTTTGTTAGGAATTGTCTGGTGTCCTTTGCCCATTTTTGTTCTGGAATTTTCATGGTTTTCTAATTCTTAGAAGCTCTTTATGTTTTAAAGATGTTAGATTATTATTATATACATTGTAGGTCCCCCCCCACCCCGTTCAGGTGTTTGTATTTTCATCCTATGTCCTTAAATTTAACATTTTTATGTCGTGAGGTATGTCATCACTTCCTTTGGGACTCCTTAGGTGACTCTTAAACTTAGAGGGCTCTTCACCACCAGTGATTACACACTCAGCTACTTTTTCCTGGTATGTCTACAATAAGATTCCTTTGCGTGTATGTGTGCATGTGTCCTTGGGCCTCAGCCATTAGGAATTTAATGGTAGGCAAGAAGGATCTTCTTTTGCCAAAAGGACTGAGCAATTGTCTCAACATAATCTGTTGAATAATCTTTCCTTTCCTAATGATTGAAGGTGTTTCTTTTCACTGATTTAAAAGCAATGTCAGTCTACCTTCAGTATGTCTTCCTGGAGTAGGCCAGGTCCTTTTTCATCATTGTAGGTTTTAGGGACAGACTGTGGGGTTGCACGGTACCTGCTGCCTTTGGTCTCCCCACTCATTCTCTGCCTACTGGACACAGCAGTTAAGCTGTACTGTGGCTAAACTCAGAGGCATCTAGAGAAAAGTTGGAGCAGAGATCTGAAACTGGTAGAGGCACAGTGCATTTGCATGAATACCAACCAGGTTAATTTAGTCATGTTTATAAATGTCTGATCAGAGCAGGACTTTAGTTTGTCTGGCATTGGATCTAAAAACACAGCCTATGAACAGATACCCATTAAAAAGTAAGTGCTATGGCAAGAGACAGAATGAATAGCTGCAGCCTTTCCTGGTGTTCAAGAGGACCAGGTCTCTAAGGTGATGGTTTCTTCTTTTACACAACATTGCACAGTTGTGCAAAGCGGGGAATGCCAGTTGTTAACTAAGACAAGAATCGACAAAATGTTTCCTTTACAGGAAGCCGCTGGCCACATACTCAAAAAGGTGGGTGAGAGTAGACATCTCTATATTAAGTTAATTCTCTCTCTCTCTCTCTCTCTCCTCTCTCTCTCTGTCTCTCTGTCTCTCTCTCTCTCTGTCTCTCTGTCTCTCTGTCTCTCTCTCTCTCTCTCTCTCTGTCTCTCTCTCTCTCTCTCTCTGTCTCTCTCTCTCTCTCTCTCTCTTTCATTCTTTCTTCCTTCCTTCCTTCCTTTCGAATATTGGAAACAGAGACAAGTGATGATTTTTATATTTCAAGAAGTTGGAACAATGGGAGTAAAAGAATCTTGCTGCTTCAGGAAAGTGTTGTAATTTATATTGAAGTGCCACAGGATTTAAAAGAAAGCATTTTAAGAGTCCTCACACCCTGCTGAAAAACGTGGATCTGTGTTTTAAAATGAATTTAGTTCACGCTTTATCCTGAATTCAAATGTAGTTTTTTTCCCCTCCTGAATCTTAGACAATTCTAATTAATGTTCCTTTCCCCCCCAGTCTATTATAATTTCTGCTCTGGGTGTGTGTTTGGGTGGGGGTGGGGTGCTACAAGTATTTAAAATGTCCCACGGTGTTGTAGTTTTGTTTGCAAGTAATAAGAGCAAGCAGCAGAGATCCTACCCACACCAGCTTAGGTAACAGAGAACCTGTTCTCCAGCTCCCACTCCCCCACTCTCCACCCCTCTTTACCTTGCTCTTCTTTTTCTGTTTCCCCACCTCATTTATGTAACACACAATCTATCATTTTACTTGTTATGCTTATTGTCTGTTTGTCTCCTTCTCTATAGGACAGGGTATACGTGTCTGTTTTTTGTTTTGTTTTTTTTGTTTTTCTTGCTGGCTGCTTGTCATTTATTTTCTACTTGGTGCAACGGATCCTTATCTGTGTTATATGTTCATGTATATTCTGTGTCTGATGCCATATCTGGCACTTAGGTAGTCACTCACTGAATATTTGTTGAACTCAATTTAATCAACTCACATCCCTGTAAAGTCCAGGTTTTTGGTGAGATACAGGGTGGTGGCGGGGGGGGGGGGGGGGTCGGGTCTGTCAGCAATGTGATGTCATCCAGTACCCAGTATTTCACTGTTTTCATTGTCTACTGTGTTTTGCTTAGTGTTGACTCCATCCTAAATCAGGCTCCTCTTGTGGTCCTCAGGGCTTCTTATTCAAATACAGTAGGAGGGACAAAGAGGCTTCATCCTGCAGTTCCAGCAAAAGTCCGGAGAGTCAGGCTGAACCCACTGGCTTCGGTCACAGCCCCCGTGGCCAGGGGTACAGGGTATTGATGTGCTGGAGACTTAGTCTATGCTACGTGTTCCCTCCTTACCACCAAGATGGAATCAGCCTTTCAGAAATCACATTGGTCCCCAAACAGAAATTGAGGGATTGCTGGAGAGGAGGAAGTGGAGAATAAATGTCCACACGATTGGACGCGAAGCGAGAACATGTGAACCAATAAAGGGTTACCACTACGAGCAAGCAGAATTTGGGAAATCCCCTCTCTGTTCTTCTAGTTTATGTGACTAGAGCTGAAGTTAGATGCAGCTGAGGTGGTTAAGTTGAGTTTGTCTTCTCAGTTTTGGCAAATTTGAGATTTCCTAAGAGTTGTAGGTACCCTCTAAAAAGATTCCATTGATACAACGTATTGGAATTTTAAGAAAAGTGGTCATTTCACCTCTTTTTATTCTTCTTCTGCACTGGATGCACCAGACATTGGTACTTCATCTACAGGACTTATTGTCTAAGTCAGGTAGCATATAGAGAAGCTCAAGGTTGTAAACAGTGGCCATGAATAAAGGTGTCCCCCAGAGTGGCTCCTGGAAAGGCAGACCTCCTCACCGCCTGGAGAGGACAAACTCACTGTGGTAACTAGCTCCTCTCTCTGCCTTTCCTCACTCCTATATGTAGTAACTCACTATTCAACCTCAAGTAGAAGACTGGTTAATTTGGCCACCCACACTTCTGTACCACAGGGGACAGGTTGCTGCAGGTATGTACTGGGAGATGGTGAAACTTCCTAAGTTGTATGTCAAGTCAACACGTGTGCCAGAAAGTGTGATTCCGTCTCCAGGATCGCAATCTCCTGTGTTAGTCACAATAGAAGGAAAGCACTCTTGTTCTCCAAAACCTCAGTTTACAAAAATAATATAAGTGATAATTATTTTCATTAGTAATGCTGCGCCTTGGTACAACATTGTTTCTTTGGAGTAGTGTTAATCGACCATGAATCACTGTGAGAATGAAATACGACCACTTACCCATGCATGATCTAGTTCCTGCCTGCCTTGCCAACTCCATTATGGTGCTGATTTCCCCATTTTTCTTCCTGTTTCAGTTACACTGGCCTTTAAGTTACTGAAA
The DNA here is from genome assembly GCF_057876585.1 of Rhinolophus sinicus. NCBI lineage: Eukaryota > Metazoa > Chordata > Mammalia > Chiroptera > Rhinolophidae > Rhinolophus > Rhinolophus sinicus. Next base: position 24,251,208 of record NC_142502.1, read on the forward strand.
TAATCCAAAGCCTTTTCCTTTCTTAAGCTCTTACACTGCCTGGGTTCAAGTTCTGCCTTCACTACTTACTAGCCGGGTGACAAGAAAAAGCTACCTTTTGGTGTTTCATTTTATTCATCTGGGAAGTGGGGCTAACAAAAATCCTACTTCATAAGATTGTGTTAGGATTAAAGGATATAATACAAGGTCAGACAATTAAGTTCGCGAGCTCATCCTAGAAAAAGTGCTGCATACCTCATTGCTGAATATCACTACAGTCACCTTTGAAGGACTCCCCTTGGGAAGCTGTGCACTGATGCCAGCACCTAGTCCACCCTTCAAAGCAATTTTGGAACTCTTTTTCTGGAATGGCCGTCAGAGCTGTCGTCATATTACCCTTGATGTCCTAAATGTCATCAAAATTTCTTCCTTTCAATATTTCCTTGATTTTCGGGTAAAGAAAGAAGTCATTGGGGGCCAGATCAGGTGAGGAGGGAGGGTGTTCCAATACAGTTATTTGTTTACTGGCTAAAAAGGCCCTCACAGAGAGTGCTGTGTGAAACGGTGCTTGTTGTGATGCAAGAGCCATGAATTGTTGGCGAAAAGTTCAGGTCGTCTAACATTTTCATGCAGCCTTTTCAGCACTTCCAAATAGTAAACTTGGTTAACTGTTTGTCCAGTTGGTAAAAATTCATAATCAATAATCCCTCTGATATCCAAAAAGGTTAGCAACATTGTGCAACAAGTTCGCAAACTTAATTGTCAGACCTTGTATATGTAAAGTTCTTGGCTCATAATTATTGAAAATGTTAGCTTATTGCCCCCATCTCCTCACCTTCCTTTTTTCCAAATCTGGATTTTCAATGTCTTCATTGTTAGATAAACTTCAGAGGCCTTTTCTGATCACTCTATCTAAAGCAGCACCTTTATTATTTTCTTTCACACCTTGCTTTTCCCATCAGTGCACCTATTTTAATTTGCAGTTACACATTTATTTGCTTTAATTACTTGTTCATTATTTTTCTCCATGAATAAACTAAAAATTCTATGCTAACAGGATCCTTGGCTGTTTTATTAATCATTGTATACATTATATGTGTCTGGACAGAGCAGGTAGTCAATAAATATTTAAGAATGAGAGCCTGAGTTCTCTGAACAGTAGGGGAACTACAAAGGGAAACTGAAATTCTGAATCACTAATAATTCTGTAATATACTGGGGCAGAAGCTACATTGCTGGATCCCCTCACTGGGCTGAACATGGGGGTGGAGGAAGGAAACATTCCTTCTACCTGAAAGAGAACAACACACAACTTGGACACCTCTGATTTCCAGGTCCTCAATTGAGGAAGTAGATGGACATGCCAAGCAGGTGACAATGACGATCGTTAAATGTCCAGGAGAGACTGTAATCGAGCTTGGTAGAGGAATCTTATTCAGCATTACATGGAAGATACCTTCTAGGTATCTCCAGAAATATTTGAAAGATTCTTTTCAGGGGCTAGAAGGTCCCCACTGTCCCGGGCTCTGGAAAGAACCAGAGAAACTTGAGTTGGGGTTGTTCTTGTCATTTGTAGAGTTGGGTATGGCCAGAGGAAACTTGAATTACAGTATTAATATTTTCATGGCCAGGACTTTTTCCCACGTGCAGGGTTCAGAAAATATTCTAGTAAAGTTCCATAACCAGTTCATTGATGATGGGTCACAGTAAGGAAGGAAAGAGCATGGTTTTATCAAAACTCCCACATCATCACCTATGTGACTTCCATAGTGGGCTATGACTTTCACCAGCTGCAGGGAGTGTTGGTGGGGAAAATGGATCATTTCTATCATACTGAACCGTTTAAAAATCACATTTTCCACATTAGCCAATAGTAAAGAATGAGTACATTTATCTTCTATTATGTGGACAACTGGAAAAGGGGTAAGCTGGTAAATAGTAAGCTGGGAAAATGTTCATACTGACACTTCTAAGGAGAGAGCAGTCACCTGAGAGGCAGGAAGTCACAGCTGTGTTCTTCTTACCCCTTACGAGTTACATTTTCAAAGCTTATAACTGAAGTGCCTAAAATAAAATGTGAACATCCCTCCTCCTCCCCTACTGCTCAGCTCATCTTATTCCTTAGAGGTAAGCACTTTTCAAACAGGCCTGTGGACATGCTTTCACTTATACTTTCCCCCATCACTTATATAATCATCATTGTATTGATAAGCATCCTCTTATTGATAGGCTGTTTCCAATATTTCTTGACTTAGAAACAATGCTGCAATGAGAGTATTTGTGCCTCTATCTTTGTATATGTTTTAGGGTGTATCTGTAGACTAAATTCCTAGACATGTGCTTGCTGGGTCAAAGTGCACTGATCATTTCTGGAGCCGAATTCTGGTTGCATTTCTGCACTGGAGTGTTGGCGTGGGCACCTAAATCCTTTGAACTGGGTTGGGCTACGTGACCTTTAACGGTCCTTCTAGCTTTAACATCGTTTAAGTCTAAGATTCTCAGGCTCCTGCAGATGCTGGCTGCTTTAGGCTAACTTTTGTGCTGTGATACTTGAGAATGATTCCCGATGTAGAAGCAAGCCAGAGAGAGAAGAAGGATGAAAAGCAAAGGAACAAATGCAGCTGAAAATGAACTTCTATTTTCCATAAATATCAAGAAAGGACAGAATTCAGTCAAGGTGGACAAAATACCCTTAGCTACCGCAAAAAGATAGAGATAAAAGGGGTGCTTTTACCATGAGCAGAAAACACAGATGTTTGAACTAAAAGAGTGTCTTGATGCTTAAAGAGATTAGAGATCTTTGTACTGAACAGAGGGCATAATATTAAGGTTGGCACTAACCCAACCCATGACCTTTGAGCTATAGTCCTTATGACTGTGTCATCATCTATTTTCGCAAAAGAAAGAGAACATGGTTAAACCTGCCCAAGCCTTGTCTGGAGATACTTTCAGGGAAATCCAGGGTGCTGCTCAATTGTTGTAGGTGACTCAGGTAGTGGAATTCTGCCTTTGAGTCAGGGCAGAATTTTAGCTTTTCCCTGGTTTGGGGGTTTAGTCACTGGAGCTAGTTCTCTAAAATCATATTTAAGGACCTATAAAAATGTCCTACAAATATGTTATTGAAGGACATTTTAATTGAAAGATTCATAAGCTATTTCCCTAAGATGCCTCTTCAAGTTCAGTTGAAGGTGTTGCTACTCATTTCCTCTCTAGGAATAACAGGTTTAGCCCTAGAGAGTGCTCACTGTGCTTCCATCTATAATTGCGAAATAACTAAGATATGCAAACCTAATGACAGAGGTCTCAGGGTGTTTTACTCTAAATAACTGGTAAGGCTTCTTAATAAAATTCTGAACTTTCCAATTTAACTCAGTAGTACTAGATCCCCAATCTATATGACTGAAATTTCTTAACTTTTATAAAATGCACATTTAAGGAATGCCCATACGAGGTCTGACAATTCAGTTCACGGACTTGCCACCATGTGCTTACATTGGCAGCACTGTACAAACAGCTCGGTGAGGTTTCCTAACCTTGGCATATCAGGGTCTCACAGCTGTGTTCCTGATAAAGTGTGGTGGTGTTTTGCTGAGTTACGTTCATTATTGTTGCATGTTTTTGTGTGCCGTCGTGAGAATGTCTGAGCTTGAATTAGAGCAACGAACAAACATTAAATTTCTTGTTAAACTTGGCAAGAGTGGAAATGAAATCAGGGACATGTTAGTCCAAGTTTATGGGGATAATGCCATGAAGAAAATGGCAGTGTACAAATGGAGTAAACGTTTTTCTGAGGGGAGAGAAAGCATCACTGATGAAGAGAAGTCAGGGCGGCCAGTAATGAGCAGAACTGATGAAAACATTGCAAAAATTCGTCGAATTGTGGGTCAAAATCGTCTGCTGACTGTGAGAAGCATAGCAGATTAAGTAAACATCAACAGAGAAACAGTTAGGAAAATCTTACCTGAAAATCTTGGCATGAGAAAGGTGTGTGCAAAAATGGTCCCGAAGGAGGTTTTACATCACAGCAATGCACCAGCTCACACGGCACTGTCTGTGAGAGAGGTTTTAGCCAGTAAACAAGTAACTGTATTGGAACACCCTCCCTACTCACCTGATCTGGCCCCCAATGACTTCTTTCTTTACCCAAAGATAAAATAAATATTGAAAGGAAGACATTTTGATGACATCCAGGACATCAAGGGTAATATGACGACAGCACTGATGGCCATTCCAGAAAAAAAAGTTCCAAAATTGCTTTGAAGGGTGGACTAGACGCTGGTGTCATTGCACAGCTTCCCAAGGGGAGTACTTCGAAGGTGACTGCAGTGATATTCAGCATTGAGGTATGCAGCACTTTTTCTAGGATGAGTTCATGAACTTAATTGTCAGACCTCGTATATCACTAGATTTTATGTAAAGGAATACAAAATTGAAATCTTTTACCTTTACTTATACATATAAGCACAGATCAGAATTTTTCCAAAGTAGGATACCAAGAATAATTTGAATGAATGCTCTAAAGATATACCTGACATGTATACATGCTTTTTTCTTTCAAACGTAAAGATGCTGATCTAAGGTATTAATGGCTACATTAATTTCTCTAACATAAATCTATAGTATTATTAATCAAGAAAGGATGGGACAAAGAAGTGTGTATCATATATATATATATATATATATTAGAACTAATAGATGGTATGTCCTGTCTAGAATCCTTAAATGATCCATAAATTAGCATATTTAACGTGAATTATACACTTTTTGCGCTGCAGTGATCAGGCATCTACATCGTCCATGAAGTGGTCTCCCTAATAAGACATGTGCCCATCTGACACCCTACAAAATCTTTACAATATTATTGATTATATTCCTCAAACTGTCCTTCATATCCCTGTGGCAATATTGTAGTTACCAATTTATGCTGTCTAATCTCCTTCCCTTATCCCTTATCCCCACCCCCTCCCTTCTAGCAACCATCAGTTTTTCCTCTATCTCTCTGAGACTATTTCTGTTTACTTTGCTCATTTATTCAGTTCTTTAAATTCCACATATAAGTGAGATCATATGGTATTTGTCTTTCTCTCACTGACTTATTTCACTTAGCATAATGTTCTCTAGGTCCATCCATATCATTGCTGAATAATATTGTATGTCAACTATAATTGAATATATATATATATATAATCACGAGATATGGAGTACAGCATAGGGAAAAGAGTCAATGGAATTGTAATAGGTATATACGATGTCAGAGGGGCAATAGATTGGGGGAAGGGTTATCACTTTGTGAGGGGTGAAATCTCTAACTATTATATTGTTTTGTACACCTGAAACAAAAAAAAAAACATTTTTTTTAATTTCAGCCAAACTTTTATCCCTTTGCTGATGACTTTACTAGCACATTGCATGAAAGTGTATAGAGCCCTTCCAAGTGATATACTCATATCATGCTCTTTTGTTCAGTGGCTGAGACAGCAATTTAACCCAATATCTAGCTTTCCTCCTTCCTCAGTGATGGACTTTTATTTAGATCCATGGCTATGCAGAAAAAGATTGCATTTCTTAGCCTCCCTTGTAGCTAGGTGTGTCCAAGTGATGAACTTCTGACTAATGGGATATAAGGGGAAACACCATGTGGGTGGTAGCTTCTGGGAACTTTCTTTAACAGACCAATGGCATGTGTGCTCCGAATCCCTCAGTCTTTTTGGTTCTCCTCTCTTGCTACCTGTAATGTATGTCTCACGGTGGGACCTCCCTCTTGGATCAGAATGTCAGGACCACAGCTTTGGGACTGCAGAAAAGAAAGCTGTAAGGAACCTGGGTCCCTGAAAATTTGGAGATCAAACCTGCCACAGCAGACCTAGGTTCCTATTTCCAGGCTTTTAAATAAGGAAAATAGATTTGTATCTTTTATAAAACCACTGTTAATTTATAGCCTATTCCCATTAACTCATCACCTATTCTTTTGATTTCCCTTGATTAAAAAAACAGAACACATCATTTTTTCTGCAGTCAATATCAGGCTATATAATCTTATGCATGTTCCAGCAAATGGACAAGAATGTTTCAAATTGAGATGACACTGAAAAAAAATTCAGAATGGAAGATTGACATCTGTATAGTACACATATGTCAACAGTTGGGGTGGTGGTGTTTTGGTTAGAATGGTTATAGGTAATTTAGTCATGTGTGATTACTGAAATAAGTAGAATAATGATAGAGTGAGTGTTCTAAAGTGAAAGGCTTATAGATCTTTCCTCAGCTTTACTATGTCAGGGTAAATGACTCCCCCTACTTTAAGTCTCAAAGAGCTTTAGCGATTCCTCTCTGCCCCCCACCAAATGTACTTCTTAGGATCTGTAAAAGAGAGCATACATCCACTCTTCTAACCCTACCTCTAATTTACCCATTGTTTTTCTTTTCAAAATCATCTTCATGCCAACAATCTTTGAAAGAAAGAAAAACAAAACAAAACAACATCAAATAAAACCAAAGCAATATCCTGGCACTGCTAATGAACCATATCTCAGGGTAGATCAGTGGTGGTCAATGTAACGTGATTGTTGTGTCACTGTTTTGCTGGGGAAAGTGCATTTATTTACATCTGCTGAGCACATTCATATTTGGTTGACCTTTTTCAAAAGCATCAGATGAGACAGGTGAGTGGCACTCCTCCCTTACCCTCCTCTAACAAGAAAGACTTTAAATCCCCAAGTAGCTAAATAATATGTAAAATATTTTCAGAAGGCAGAAATGGTCCCCAAACTCCTCTAACTTCCTATAGGTTGCCTATTTTTGAGCCCCCAACTTCCTTATGCATTTGCTCCAATAGCTTCTCCAGTCCAGGAAGTTTTCTTATTTGTATTTCATATCCACCCTATCTTCCCTCATAGCTCCTTTTCTGTGATTTTGAAATTCCTTTTAAATTCCACTGTCATGATTTTGTATCCCAGAATAAGCACTTCTGTCATTGCCATTTGCCTCACTGAAGATATCCCCGAAATGTGGCTCAGAGGAAGGACCCTCTCAGAGAAAGGGGTTGCCCGGATAAATGATTCATTTACGACAGAGATGGATTTTTTTTAAAACGTCACTTTCATTCTGGAAAGTAGGAAACTGTTTTTCCTGCCTTTTGAAGCATCACCACAAAGCCAGAAGCTAGAGAGCAAAACTTCCAACTGCGAGGTTTTGAATGAACAGGGAAAAAATTGATCCCACCAGTAAGGAGGTCTGATAGCTCACGAATATCCTTCTCTTTCCCTGGTTGCTGAAGTTGCAGAAGCAGCCTCACTAACTAACGTGTGGCAGCGATGTGACTCATGGTCAGCTGACAAAGCAGGAAGTCACTTCGAGCTGCACTGACAGACGGGAAAGTCCAGAGCAGATTAAACGTACTTTTTAAGAAAGGAAATAAAGGAGGCACTTTGTAGCTGATGGGCTGTGTCACAAGGTTAGAAAGCCCGATTACACTGGATAGTCCTGTGCAAGGCAATAGCCTGGGAATGTACTAGCCTATGCATAAAGTCATTACTATAATATCTGCAAGCTACTCATGTATGTCTTAGTCATTAAAAACAGAACAGCCCTAGGCTGGATTAAATAATAAAACAATTCTGGGGTCTTTGCAGGGATGGTCATGAGCAAAATTGTGAAGCGGGACATTTTCCCTTCCAGTGTGGTTGCCTCCTTTTTGGAGTTCTTCTCTTGTACCAGGGGTCTGGGTATCTCACAGTGTCATTTTTCTTTCGAACGAGAGGACATAAACACTTTCCGTCAATCATCAAATCCCGACGTATATGCAGACCTGTGGTGTGCCAAAAACTCTGCAAGGGAGTGTGGGAAGACTGGATAGGAAGAGATCTTGGAGGAGCTACATCTAGTTGGGGACAACAAGATGTAAACATATTGTAAAGTGAGTATAAGAGTTGTTTCAAGGAAGAGTATGGTGGATTACCAAATAGCAAGGTCAAGAGAACATGCTGTCGGTGTTGAGAGGAAGGCAAGGTCAGTATGGACCAGGTTGGTCAGGGAAGTCTGTGTGCCAGCAGTGGATCTGGAACTACATTCCACCTTAGAGTGGACAGAGTCCATAAATAACTGGCAAATCATTTATCCCAGGAATGTCAGTAGTCAAGATAGATATTTGAATAGGATGGTGGTGCAGGTACGAGAGTCTGAAGATCTGAGTTAGTCCTGGTTCTCTGTTGAACAGAGAAGCCTCTCTTTCCTCATCTGTAGAATGGGTTTGATAAATTCCCTACCTGCCATCTAGATTAAGTGAAATAACATGAATCATGGTATAAAGTCTAACTTATATAATAAACTTAAGTTATTGTTGGCAGTGATATATGATTTTAAGAACATAATTTTGTATATAGAGATAATGCTTAAATTTTAGGGACTAAAGTGGTAATTTAAACATCAATACATAGGTTATGAAGAAGAGGTAGTAGCGGTGGGTGGGGAGGGCTAATGATAAATATGAAATCACAATATGTAGGTGACCAGTAAGCAAATGCATAATAAGCTTGGCTTGGTATCTTGTTAGAAGCAGGGTGAAGACATTTGGCTTTTAATATTAGAATACAGGTATTATCTTTCTAAGATCTTTCCATTTTCCCTAGCAATGAGGTTGGTTTGCTCACAAGGTCCCAAATGAACATTATATTTTTAATCTGGACGTATAGAGCTTGGTACATAGTAAGAACTCAGTGTATAGTTAAAAAGGGTTTTCTAGATTTGAGATGCAATCTGATGACATTGCTTCTAATTTGAGGAGTGGGAAGCTTTTTTTTTTTCCATCTTAACCTTGTTGGGAAATACTTGATGTATGTGTAGCGGGATCAAAAGTCACACAATGTGAATTGGATGTGCATAAATAATACAGGATGCATCTTTCTTTTCCTTCACTGTGCTCATCTTGCTCAGAGCCCCTGTTTGCAACGATGACAGGATGGGCCTTTTCTTGACAATTTCCATTCTTTCCGTACTAAGAAAAGGTTCTTTGGGGGTAAATAGTGAGTTCATTCAAAGTTCAAATCCTCTTTCAGAGCAATTTTTCCCTCTCTCAAGAATTTTGCTTTCCCTTTCTCTTGTTCTAGGCTAGAGGACTGAGTTCCAGGCAGAGTGGGGAGACCCTCTGGTCCCCAGGTTGTCCTCTACAGACTCTAGGTTTCTGCTGAGGAGACAGCTCCCTGGGCTCTGGTGTTCACAGAGGGGTGATCAATCCCTTGCAACTTGGATAATGCGCTGGTGTCTCCTGCTGATGGCCAGGGGTCTGCTCACACTGTCTCCATGGGTCTGTGGATTCTGCACTCTGTCCCCAGACCTCATCCAGTCAGAGGGTCCCTTTGGCACCGGTATCTTCTCTTCTCCCCCATCCCATCCTCCCCTAGCCATCTTAGTACCATGTTGCAGTGGTGAGATGCCGGGGAGCTGCCCCACGTTCTTGCCCCCAGATCAAGATTGCTGGAAGTCTGTAAGAGGCTGGCTGTTTTCCCAGATCACACTGTGTTCAGATTCCCCCACAAACCTCCCTGATTGCTCCTATGTCCACGTCTGGCCCCCATCCTTCTCCCTTCTCTCTCATTCAGCTCCTTTCTGTAGCCCAGGAAGGCTGTCTGGGGGTGTTAACAATTAGTTCCTTCTTGAGGCTGGGAAATGTCTGTCTTGTACTTCTGCCCTAAACTAGTCCTCTAACATCCAGCTCATCAGACCACATGTTTCCTTTTTAACCTTCTGTTCTCAGCAAGGTTTGGCTTTTGCAAAACAGGAGTGTTTGTTTTCAGACTTTTATCCAACTACAATCTTTTAAGGCCCATTTTTAAACAAAGTGCATTGAATTCTGCTCATGGGCATAATGGGTAGTGACTTCTAGGACAACTAGGGAAAAGGAATCACCAGAAACAAAGACACGTTGACTTAATGTCTCGAAAATGTTATCCCTGTTACAGATGTTTAAAGTATTTTGGTAGTTGTGACATCACTGTGAGGTGTGTGATGGTGTCATCAATTCCCTGGTTAGGAGGGGCTTGATCATTCATTCTGAAACTTAAATGTTCCCAAGTTATGAGTCATTCGCAAAATATTTGTTCAACAGCTACTTCATTCCAAACATGGAGAAGTGGATTTTGTTTTCACAACTGGTTCCTAAATATGCTGCATGTAAACTATCCAGTATACAGATTAACGGGATAGGAATAAAGGTAGAATTTTAAGGTTCCCAAACAGTGGAAAATCCCAAAGACGAAGTGAAGGGGGCCTTGTCAGAACAGTACATCACAGTTTGAAGCCAATGGTGGGTGGATACTCTGGAACCAGAGAGGAAAGTGGTTTTCATCCTCAGGAACCATAGCCAAACCTGAAGGGCTCTGGGACAGCAGGGTGGAAAAATTGGGCTACATATGAAGAAAGTGCAAGTCCCAGGAGGTCCAGTCCTGGAGGGAAAGGTGGGAAGCAGAACTAAGAGAGACCTGACCTACTTTGAACCAGGAAACTTGTTGGTCAAAAGTCGAATTCAAAAAAGTATAGTTTTCTGCTGACTTATCCCTACTGTTTTTTTCCCCTTGCTTTTGATTTTTATGACTTTTGTTTTACAGAAGCATGAAGACAGTGGTGAATATTCAAGGAGACATAGGAATGTCTAGGCCTTCAGTTATTTCTGGTAGTGGTTATCGTTTTCGTTTAGGATTCCGGGGAGATTTGGATAGAGATGTGGAAAGGTTAGAGTTATGATTCAAAAATGATGGACGCTGTTATCCTTACCACTTGGATGACTAATTGCAGTCAATTTTAACAAAAATTATGCATGCACTACATAAAATCTATTCATATTCCCATCAAAAAGTGCTTACTGACACTATACTGATAGACATGACTAATATTTCATTCTGTGACGTGAACCAGATGCTAGATAGACAGCCATTGTTTTACTCACAATGGACTAATATGGGAGAAGATAGTTTAGTTTAGGGTTTGAAAAGTCTTTGGTACTTAATTACAAGGAATTAATCTATAGACCTGCCCTGTTCGATACAATAGCCACTGGCGACATGTGTCTCCTTAAATTTAAACTAATTTAAATATTAAATTAAAATTTTAGTTTATCAATCACACTAGCCACATTTTTTTAAGTGCTCAGTATCCATGTGGCCAGTGGCACATTATTGTATTGGGCAGTGAAAATATACCATGTTTCCCTGAAAATAAGATCTGGCTGGACAATCAACTCTAATGCGTCTTTTGGAGCAAAAATTAATATCAGACCTGGTCTTATTTTACTATAATATATATATAGATATATATATAGATATATATATCTATATATATATCTATCTATATCTATATAGATATAGATATAGATATAGATATTATATAATTAAAATTATATAACATAATATAATATATAATATAATATATTACTGGGTCTTATATTAATTTTTGCTCCAAAGGATGCAGTAGAGCTGACTGGCCAGGTCTTATTTTCGGGGAAACAGGGTAGAAGATTTACATCATCACAGAAAATTCTATTGAACAGTACTAGTACAGACTTTAGTGCAACAGTATGTCTACGGAAGAACAATAGTCCAGGACAGTTTTCGTTGTTGTTGTTGCTTTTCAATAAAATTGTTTGGGAGTGGGACTGGAGACTGAAAGAAGAGAAAAACATTATCTTCTCCAGAAATGTAGCACAATTGCTTTCTTCACTCTAATTTAAATTAGGGTGCCTTTGTGAATTTGGAAACTGAAAAGGAAACTTGGAGAAATCAGTTATATTTAAACACTAGCAGCCATGAGTTGGCTTTTTAGATGCTTGGCTAAGCTAACGTCCCAACCACAGCAGATGGCGTGGTTTCAGAGACAGCTGCGTCTTATAGCCAGTATTACCCGGGTTCAAATCCAGTTGCACCATTCCCTATCTGGATTATTGCGGACAAATTCATGTTTGACAAACTCGAGTTTTATCATCTCTGAATGGAAGATGATCATGTCTTCTTTTTGGGGGTAGAGTAAATGAAAGTGTATATAAAATGTTTGGCACATAGTAGAGAGTCAATAAAAAAAGAAGTTTCCAATTTAGAAGGTTATCTCACTTACAGAGTAAATGTAAATGTATTCGTTTTCACTTAAAGCTTTAGTTATAAAAATATCAGACCATAAATGTTTTAGAAAATATAGGTAAATATTTATTGGATCTTTGAATGTGGAAGGACTTTTCAAGTTTAAAGACAATAGAAAACAGAAAACTGATACATTTGATAATATAATGTTTACATTTTTTTACACCAAACCAACTACATAAACCAAATTAAAAGGCAAGCAAACTGGGAAATATATCTTCAACTAATATACAATCAAAATGTTATGCTTAATTTTTAAAAGTAAATGGTAATAAAAATCTATGGTAAAAGCCCTAATATAAGAAAATAAAGGATATAACATTGAATAAAAGAAGGAATAAAAATAGTTAATAAAGAAATTTTCAATGTTAGAAATTTTAAATGTGCCAATAAAAAGAAAAGCTGAAACTCCTTTTACTTCCTTCTCTCTCTCACCTGCAAACGTAGTAATAAAAAAATATACGTACATACAGACAGGATAGGCATGTGAGACAGGTACTCATGCCACACTAAAAATAATAATTGTGAGACAAATATATAAATTTTGGTTAGTAGAGCAATGTATTTTTGCTTGGGGTAATTGCTAGTGTCTCCTGGTCCCATATCAAGGGCTAAGGCTGGAGGACTCCAACCGTGGAGTTCCTTCCACAGCATGGAAAACATTCCCTTTGGCTTATCATAGTTAGACCATGAGGCTTTACTGCCTTAGGGAAGAGGGGTTTCAGTCAAGAAGAGGAAATGGCAAGTCAGCTCCTTCCTGCCTGAAGGACTGTAGGAAGGAAAAAGGAATGAAAAGGTTGTGGAAGTAAATTGTCAGGGTTTTTATTCAATTGACCCTTGTCAAATTTTTGCGGCAGAATTGTGAGGTGACATCGTAGAAACTTCCAGAAAGGAATAGAAGAACTGGAGATCAGCCAGTAGTAAGTATGGCACCATGTCCACTTTGTCCCAAGTATTAGCACTGCACTGATAGATGGAATTATCTAGGGCAATGAGCCTAAGGTGGTGGTCCTGGTTGCTGACTGTTTGGTATGCAGATAAAGGAATGTTTTGAGGGCTAATGGACCTGAGGTCTCAGAGGCTGAGGCTTTATGCCAGAAACAGATGGCCTGGACTTGAGTCACAGGTGATGACATGACATAATAGGTTGGGTTGGAGCACAGCCCTTCAGGATTAGTCTGGATAAAGAATATAAAGGACTTAACACAGTGCTTGGCATATAGTACATATTAATTATCATAATAACATAAATAAGGTAAACTATTGTGTGACCATTAAACTGTTTACAAATAATTTTTATCTTAGGAGGAAATACTGTGTTATGACATTTTTAAAGAAAGGATGCAGAGTACGTATCTTTACTATTACGTATGCACAAAAAAGATTGTAAAGAAATATACCATAAATCTATCTATCTCACAAATCTAACAAAACATTATCTACCTGTTTTTCCTGTCGATGGACGTGGGTGTTGTTTCCAGTTTGGAGCTATTATGAATAATGCTGCTATGAGCATTCTTGCTCCATGTCTTTTCACCCACAATTGCACACATTTCTGTTGGGTTTGAACCCAGAAGTAGAATATCTGGGTCCTGCAGTATGTGTATGCTCCAATGCTTTAATAGTAATGTCCAACAGTTTTCAAAAGTGATTGTATGAATTGACACACTCACCAGCTACTTATGAGAGTTTCCATTGTTGCACAATTTAATGAGCACTTGGCATTATCGTTTACTTTAATCTTAGACCTTTGGATGAGTGTGTAGTGGTAGCTAAGGAGGGTTAATCACATTTCCCTATTGACTAATGAGGTTGAGCCCTTTTCATATTGTCGACTGGCCTTTTGTGAGTACCTGTTGAAGTCACTCACCCATTCTCTCATCTATTACTTTTATAATCATAAAAAGCGTCATTTACAGGCCAGAAGGGATTGACATGAAATATTCAAAAGCAAGGACCTACCACTAAGATTACTCTACCCAGTAAAGCTATCTTTTAAAATTGAAGGAGAGATAGAGCTTTCTAGACAAGGAAAAGCTAAAGGCATTCATCACCACCAAATCAGTATTACAAGGAATGTTAAAGGGACTTTTTTAAAAAGAAGAAAAAATAAAAGGTTGAAAGTCTAAATAATAAAATGGCAATAAGTACATGTCTATCAACAATTACTTTCAATGTAAATGGATTAAATGCTCCAATAAAAGACATGAGGCAGAATAGGTAAGAAAACAAAACTTTTACATATGCTGCCTACAAGAGACTCACTTCAGATCGAAAGACACACACAAACTGAAAGTACAAGGATGGAAAACAATATTTTATGAAAATGGAAATAAAAAGAACTAAAGTAGCAATACTTATACCAGACAAAATAGACTTTTAAACAAAGGCTATAACAAGAGACAAAGAAGGAACTAGTAATCTCACTTCTGGGTGTTTATCTGAAGAAACCCAAAACACGACTTCAAAGGGACATGTGCATCCATATGTTCACTGCAGCATTACGTACAATAGCCAGATATGGAGGCAACCTGGGTGTTCATCAATGGATGAATAGATAAAGAAGAGGTGGTACAAATATACAATGGAATATTACTCAGCCATAAAAAAGAATAAAAATTTGTCATCTTAACAACATGGATGGACCTAGATAGAGGGTATTATGCTGAATGGAGTAAGTCAGACAGAGAAAGTCAATTGCCATATGATTTCACTTAAATGTAGAATCTAAAGAACAAAAATAAATGAACAAACAAAACAGGAACAGACTCATAGATACAGAGAACACTTTCATGGTTGCCAGATAGGATGGGGGTTGACGGGAGTGAGTGAAAAATGTGAAGGAATTAAGAAGTACAAATTGGTAGTTACAAAATAGTCATGGGGATATAAAATATGGCATAATAAATATAGTCAATAACGATGTATGGTGTCAGATGGGTATTAGATTTATCAGGGTGATCACTTTGTAAGTTATATAAATGTCTAACCACTATGTTGTACACGTGAAACTAATACAATATTGTGTGTCAACAGTAATCAAAAAATTTTAATGATACAAATAAAAAGTATTATTTAAACAAAATGAATTAAATCATTTTCTGTCCTGCCCTTAATCTTATTTACACAAAACAACCAAACTGAGGAGGTAGCATCTTAACTGGAACTCCAAAATGGACCACAAACATTAAGTAGAAATTATTTTATCTGTTTCTTTCTGGAGATGCTTATCATTTTATACATTGTTTATTGTCATTTATGCACTTAACCTATGTCTCCTACTAGACTGTTAACTCTCAAGCAGTGGCAACTTTTCTGATTCCCTTTGCATAATATACCTATGTAAACACAAATAAAAGTGCTTTGGATGAACGGAAGTGCATGGCCTTGAATCTCATTTTATAGAATCTAAACATTGGAATGAAAAATTCAAATCATCTAGTCTATCCTCTCATTTCAAAGGTGCTGAAATTGAGGTCCAGAGACCTGGGTCTGAGAGCAAATGAGTGATGGGGAACAGCAAGTACCTTGATTCCTAGTCCTTTTCCTGTTGACCTTACATCATACTATCTTCTAAGAGGTGAGGAGAAGATAAGTAATGAATTATAGGTGTAACTGCCCCTAAACTAACACCACAGAAGCTCTTTCTACTAAATAATTTATAAACTTAGAATAAAACTATTCCAGAGAGGAGACACTGTAACTGTGCCCACACCAAAAAAAATGATATGCACAGTCAGTTTTTGCCATTGTGTTTTTCTGTAGGATGGAGTTTGGTTGCAAAGATTTTTTTTTTTCTTTTTTTTTTTTTTAGTATATGTGCTGCCGAAGCGAGCACAGATTTTTTTTTTAATCATTATCTTAGAAGAAATGTGTCACTGCGACAAAAATTGTAAGTATAGATAATAAATTGAAAATTGTGAGAAAATGATAAATGTTGCCGGGAAGACTGGTTGAATTGCTGGACAGCTGGAGCTTTCACAAGAGAATAAATACTTGAAGAAGTGGCCAAATTTGTGAAGAATTAACGTGACAAAGGGGTTTGGGCTAGGGGTAGTAAATGGTGAAGTAACTAAGAAGGGTAGTTTAACAAGCTTTGTTAGTACAGGTTTCTTATTCCCCAATTTCCCATCTCTGGTGATAAGAATGTCTTCCTTCTTCCTGATACAGGGAGGGGAGTTTTCATATGGGTGTTTTATCTCCTTTCAGGAAGTAAAAGGAGGATCAGTGTGTCCTCTTACACCTGCTGTTTGTTGAGTGCCTATAATTCAAAATAATCAGTATGTCAAATAGCAAGTTTTGGGGTGACATATTCTGGTTTCCTTCAGTTGAATTCACAGCCTCCAGGAAAAGGACTCAAGGAGGTAAACGGTTTTCTGTTTTGTTTTCTCTCCCCTACGCCATATAATTCCCTCTAGGAAGTTGGGTTTTGAAGGTAGACAGGTCAGGTCAGTCTCTCCCTGGATTAACTTTTGTGATGTTATAGTCAATTTAGCAGGGATTTTCCTTAGGCCAGAAGGTTCCTATGATTCCTGTATTGAATCCACCAGGCTACCTAGTCAAACCATGGATAGTACATCAAAATTGTTTATGGTTAATTTAGGAGAAGTCTAGAGTGCAGGTTCAATAACTCCAAGCTTAAGCATGGTAAAAATGTGACAGAGGTTTTCATAAATTTAATGTCCATAAGGATTTGCATAACATCAAAATGTAGTTGCTGAGGGTTTTCATAGAACTGAAAGTGTTCAGAACAGGCCTCCCCAAAATATGTTACTTTGGTATGTGCATTATTTTGAGTTGAAGGCAGTTGAGACCCTGTGGTCTCAAGAGAAATTTTTACCTCTCCCTAAAGAATTTAAACTTGGGAACTTGCCCATAATAAGTTATCACCAGAAATAGCTATTTATGATCTATCTATAGGACAGCGTGAATTTCTAAATACTGAGCATCTGCTCTTCTTATTGTCCTACAAATTACCCCTTCCCCTCTTGAAGCCTCATTCAAATGAGGGTATTTTACCTCATTCCTTAGCTCAGGATGTCGCATATCCCCTCATTTTACTTTTCTGTCACTGAACCTGTCATATAGAGGGGTCTCTGACTCTCTCAGATATGTGGGGTTTCCCTATGTACATGCATAATTAAATTTGGTTATATCCTCTTGTTAATCTGTCTCATGTTGATTCATTAGACCTGATGAAAGAACCCAGAAAGGTAGAGAAAAAGTATTCCTCCCCCACAGAACTTTAGTAAGATTATCAAGTGACTTACCATTTTCCTCAAAAGATCTTCATCTTACTTGAAGCTTCTTTATTTTAGAAGAAAAGATGCCTGATGCAACCATAGCATGTAAAGCGGAAAAGTAAAGAGGAAAAGAGTGTAAAATTCTAAAACACAAAAGAAATCATTCTCACTTCTATTTGGTGTTAATACATCAAGAAGCAAGACAACATTAATGACCTTTTGGTCTCTTTTTACTTATAAACAAAATGAATAATGAATAAACTTTTGAAACCTAACCTGTTCATGACTAAAGAAAACTCCTGGATTGGAAAATTTTGCAAAAGCTTTCCCAACTCATATAACAAACCAGTTTCTCACAGCCATGACCTAAGAAACTGGGTGTTAGGATTCTTTGTTATACTAAAGTATTAGAGAGATAGCACATATTTGATGCATACTTATTATTTGCTAACTGCATGAAAAGAATAGTCCTGATAGCTTGGAAGGAAAAGACCACAGAACAAAGACAGCACTGGTTTTGAAATACATTTAAAGTACAGAATGTTCAGGCAGAGGGGTGAAAGTACATTAGGTTGGTTTTCAGTTCCTAAATTATCTTGCTCCAAAAGATATATGTGCGTACTTCTCATTAGTATAGGAAAGACACAAAGTTTTGAATGTAGCAGGAAATGTTCCTTTAAAAAAAACCTTTTATTTGATTGTTCCCAGGCTTTGAGAATTTTCCAGGATGAAGTCAGCTTTGTGTTGTGGTCAGCAGCTGTAGAAAGTCTGAAGTGCAATCTTTGACCAAACTTATTATTTCCCCCAAAGATCCTTTGAGGGATTTAACAAAATTTTAAATTTCATGAAAGATAGGGCAATACAGGACAAATTAGAGATGCCCAAATCTTGGTTAAGAAGAACAGATGTATTGTGACTTGTTTTTCTTAAACTTCTTCAACTCAACCAGACAAAAAAGAAGAGGATGAAAGAATAATGAGAAGACAACCCTGGTGTCTTCTTGTTTCTGAAAAAACAAAATTTAGCAAGCTGCAACCTTAACTACCGGACTATTAACCCTCAGCCATTCTGGAAAAGTCAAAGCCTTTTTTCGATCTAGAGTTCCTTTTCTCTCCCTTCCCTGCTTCCTGCCAAGCAAGTGTGTGTGTGTGTGTGTGTGTGTGTGTGTGTGTGTGTGTTTTCCTTAATTCTTCCACTAAAGGAGTGGTCTTCAACCTGGGGTGATTTTTTTGCCCCTGCTTCCCCCAAATATTTGACAAAGTCTGGAGACATGTTTGATTATCACAGCTCGGTATACTACAGGCATCTAGTGGGTAGAGGCCAGAGATGCTGCTCAACATCCCACAATGCACAGGACAGCTTCCACACAAAGAGTGACATGGCCTAAAATGTCAGTATTCCTAAGGTTGAGGACTCTGATCTAAAGGATTAAATGTGGAGTCCTCACTAGTCATCGAACAACATGTGGAGGTGCCTCAGTTAAGAAATAGTTAAACACTACAGTTGTTTCTGGTAAAACAACAGCAAGATAGTGAGGTGGGTAGATACATGGGCTACCCGAGCTCACACTCTGAATCCGGCCACTCAGCAACAAGGTGTTATTGACGAGTTGCTTATCTGCTCTGAACCTACTAGTATAGGTAAAATATAATTAAAAACAAAATCTCCTCTCAAACCAGAAAAACTTGCTACAGAGGTAGAATAGAAAGAAAAGAAAACAATTTTATTATTGAATAAACATTAATCCAGAACGTGATACTCATCGCAGGTAACCTGTTAAAGGGATTGCAAAGACAGAAAGAAATGTCACTCTTTCATATAGTTAAGGAGATTCAACCCATTGTATTACGTGGGTTTTACAATTTGGAGTCAGGTGACCAGTAGGCCCATCTTTTCTCAGGACCTGGCGAGATTGGTCATTATATCTTCCTTGATGATTACATTTCAAAGAGCAGGCTCTCAGTCTTTGAGGGAACATTTCTGAGTTTTGAGATTGGTCAGGAATTTATTTAGTCATTAAAAAGATTTACATACATTTGGAAAGGACAAAGAAAGAAATTCTGAAAGAAAGGAGAGAGGTGCAGTCTCTTCGCACATTTTCAGTGGGAAATTAAACCTCTTATTTTAAATTTGTATTTGCTTTTATATACCTCAAATTACTTGACTGTAAAAAGATGTTAATAGTAATAGTATTTACTTCTTAGAGCTGTTGTAGGGATCATCTGAGTTAAAACATGTATAGGACTGTTAAATTAATTAAACAAGGAGACATTTTGACTGAAGTGGCTCGAATGCCGTGGGGCCTATGGCCTAGTAAGAAAACCCAAATCTAAGCCTGTAAATGCCTCAAATTACAAAATCAAAATGCTAAAAACAGCCAGTCATGAACAGCCAACGAGGCTTTAAGTTGTAGCCAATCAATAATTTCCTTTCTTTGCTTCCGTTCCTTTTCTATATACAGTCGTGTGCCACTTAACAAGAGGGATAAATTTGGAAACTGTGTCCTTACCATGTTTCCCCCAAAATAAGACCTATCAGAAAATTAGCCCTAGCATGATTTTTCAGGATGCTCATAAAATAAGCCCAACCGTATTTCCCCGAAATTAAGACCGGGTCTTATATTAATTTTCACTCCAAAGGACGCATTAGGGCTTGTTTTATATTATGAGCATCCTAAAAAATCATGCTAGGGCTTATTTTCCGGTTAGGCCTTATTTTCGGGGAAACATGGTAGGTGATTTCATCGTTGTGCCAACATCAGAGTGCACTTACACAAACCTTGAGGGTCTAGCCTACTACACACCTAGGCTACATGGTGTAGCCTAATGCTGCCAGGCAACAAGCTTGTGTATCATGTTACTGTACCAAACAGCAGGAGATTAAGCAGAAGAGAAAGTGATGCAATCCAATAACGTGGTAAACATGAGACGTAGGAGGCTGCTGCTGGTGTGACATGGCTTACTGTTTTACAACAACATTTTTTTGAAAGTAGAAAGAGTAAACTCTAAACAAATGATAAAAAATATAGTATGGTAAATACATAAACCAATGTGTATGTGTATATATATATATATAGTAAATACATAAACCAGTATATAGTCATTTATTATCATTATCAAGTATTATACACTGTACGTAACTCTATATGCTATACTTTTGTCACACAATAGGTTTGTTTAGCCCAGCATCATCACAAACATGTGAGTAATGCATTGTGCTATGATGTTATGACAGCTACGATGTCACTAGGCAACAGGAATTTTGCAGCTGTATTATAATCTATGGGACTACTGTCACACATGTGGGCCATTGTTGACTGAAATACTGTTTGGAACATAACTGTCTTTCCCCTAGCTGCTGTCAGGGAACACTCCTAACCACTTCCAGTTTGGTTCTGCCCAACTAGAATTCAGTTTTGCACAAATAAACTCTTTAAACATTTTAAATATGACTCAGTTTACCCTTTAAAATGGTAGAGCAGTGTTTGGCACTCATTAAATGTTTGCTGCTTTAAGGCCTTGTGATGGGCAGAATTTTAAGATGACCTCCAAATTCCTGTCCTTGGTATACACTCCTTGAACAATCCCCTCCCCTTGAATGTGGGCAGAACCTCTGAACATGTGGGCATGTCACGTTTGTGATGAGGTTACTCATCAGTTGACTTTGAGTTCATTAGAAGGGAGATTATCCTGTGGGCCTGACTGAATCACACAAGCCCTTTACATCTGGGTCTAGAAGTCAGAGACAGAAAAAAATCAGAATGATTTCAAGTAAGAAAGGACCTATGGTGGGGGCCACATGGCAAGGACCTGCAGGGAGCCTCTAGGAGCTGAGAGTGGCCCTGGCAGGCAGCCAGCGAGCAAGATAACAGCGGCGTCAGTGCTACAACCCCAAGGAATTCTGCCAATGTACACATACGCTTGGAACAGGACCCTGACCTCCAGAAAAGAATGCAGCCTGGCCAACACCTTTAATTTTGTGAAACCCTGAGCAGAGGACCTAGCTCAGCTAGGCCTGGACTTCTGACCTACAGAAACTATAGAGATATGTCATGCAGGTTCTCAGCTCCTGTTGTCTGCACCAGAACGCAGGGTACAGTGAGGCCAAAAAGGAACAACAATGGAGCCACAGACAGGAGAGTCATACCACTATATTCTCGGTGGCGGATGGTTGAGACACAAAAGCAAACATTCGCCAGTACCCCAACAAGGGGTCTTCCTGCACCCCAGTCTCGCTGGTGGCCAGGGGAGACACAGGAAGTAGGATCAACGCAATCTGATGTCCGCTTCTCTGCCAACCAACCAACCAACCAACGAACAAACCAACCCACTAGCTACCTGCAATCTGCGCTTGCTAGTTCAGCCACGGCAGTTATATCAGTGGCCAATGGCTAACTGGTTACAGCTGATGGCCAACTAGTTATAGTTGATGGTCATCTACTGCCTGAGCCAGCACCTTTCCACGTGTTCTCAAACTGTTCTCTGGGACTGTGCCCACACTTCACCCCTACAGGGTCTCGCCTCACAATCTATGCGACAAGCGTCTTCTGTGAGGGGCCTGTGTCAGGAACCCAGCTCACGAGAAAAAGTTCCAGTCCAGTTCAAGTAATGTCCCAGGGGCTGTCCCTCGATGTCCACCTATTTTCTGGGTACAACCAAGGTTCTCAGGGTACCACCAGTCTTTCTGGGCTCAGCCAGGCTTACTGGGCACAGCCAGGATTCTCACATATTCTCCACAGCGGCCGGTCAAGAAAATAGGAACTAAACATCCGCCTATACCCTAACAGGGGGTCTTCCTGCACCAGTCTCTCTGGCAGCCGGGCAAGACACAGGAAGCAAACATCCGCCAGTTCTACTACATGGTGGTACGTTCCCAAGCAAACAGTCAAGTGGTCCATCAAATCAGGGATGGAAGGCAATTCCCCATATTCCACAGTCGTTCACCAGGGCTGTGTGTTGGCCTCACAATGTGTGCCCCCTCCGCAAGGCAAGGGCTCCAAGTCCTCACCAACCTTGACTTCGCCCGCATCCTCCACTGAGGACTCAGAAAGCATTTCCTCCTGGGACAACAAGTCCTGCATCTGGGCTGCCTCAGGAAGCACTTCCCAGCCCACAGGGCCACAATGACCTCATTTTCTCCAGCCTATGCTGGTTGGAAAACTGTCCAGGTCTTCCCACCCCTCCACAGGGGTCCAACTCCCGAGAAAAGTAGCCACCAGGTACCACACACAATGTGAGGGCCACATGTCCTTCTGCCCAGAGTCAGACACCATTCTTACCTGGCCAGAATCTTGTTTGCAGTACCAGGTATCCAATTGGGTGGAGGCCTCAGTGTGAGATGTCCACAACTCTAGTCGCCTACGGCAGCAGCAGACCACCAAAAAGCAGGTGACGCCTGCTATGGCCAATAGGGTGGTGTGCCGTCCAGAGGCTCAAGAGGACCACCAATTCACCAAGGGGTCATGTTTCTCCCAGGCAGATCACGTTTCCTGCTCCTGGCGCCGCTCCCCACGGGCTTCCTGAGACTGAGTGTTCATACGCACAAACTGCTCTACCGCCCTTCGAAGAGCTTTGGCCAGCACCATACCCTGCTTGTTGCACCATGTTTCATGCAGGGACTCAGCTCCCGCTCCCCGCACCAGAACGCAGGATATGGTGAGGCCAAAAAGGAAGAACAATGGAGCCACAGACAGGAAAGTCATACCACTATATTCTTGATGGTGGCTGGTGGAGACACAAAAGTAAACATCCACCAGTATCTCAACGAGGGGTCTTCCTGCACCTCCGTCTCCCTGGCGGCTGGGAGTGACACAGGAAGTAGGATCAACACGACCTGCAACCTGCTATCCGCTTCTCTGCCTGCCAGCCAACCAACCAACCCACTAGCTAACTGCAATCTGCGCTTGCTAGCTCAGCCACGGCAGTTATATCAGTGGCCCATGGCTAACTGGTTACAGCTGATGGCCAACTAGTCACAGCAAATGGCCATCTACTACCCGAACCACCACTTTTCCACATGACGCTGAGAGCCTGGAAACTGCTCTGTGGGACTCTGTCCCCACAAGATAATAAATGTTTGCTGTTTTAAGCTACAGATTTTGTATTAATTTGTTATAAGCAATAGGAAACTAATATAGGCCTCAAAAAAAAAGTGATATTTTTAGTCTTATGTCACCAACTACATGTCAATGGAAGGACCTGACCCCAAAGGGTCACCTCTGTCACAGCCCATATGTATCAGCACCTAAAGTCCTTTTTTTGTAGCAGGAAAAGCCTATCAAAAAAATACACTAAACAAACCAATGGGCTGTGAGACTGTGGGCGAGTCCCTTCAGCTCGGTTTCCCTTCTGTCAAGTTAGGAAGTTGAACCAGATGGTAACTAGGTTGTTCTGTTTACTGCTATTCTCAATTCTCTCAGGATCCCAAACAGTGAGCGTAGGGGGCATAGAGGTGGCTTTGTCATAGAGACTATTTTGTAGCTGAGCAAACTGGACTGAACATTTTCATTCTCCTTTAATAGACACGCTTTGGGTGTTCCTGAGAGTGTAGACAGGGCAAGCCTCCAAACATGTAGTGGGTTTGGCTCAAAAATATATTATTCATAGATACTTTTTTCTTTTAGAAGTTTAAATCACTTGAAATACATGTAATTAATCTTTGATTCATCCTTAAAGAATAAAAGAGGGGCTTTACCACAGAGTTCTGGAAAGCTGCTGCTGAGCCCAAGAGCACATTCAGGGGCTAGCCGGCTCCCAGTAGAGGTGAGACTCGTACTAAAGAGCTTTGGTTTCAGTGGGGCTATGAGTCTCCTCAGGAACAGGTGAAGATGAACATGCCATGATCTCTACCAGACTCTCCCAGAGATTCTCATGGGTGCCAGGAATTTGCATTGTTAGCAAACACTTGTAACAATTCTGAACACAGGGGGTCTGTGGGCTGAACTATGAAAAACTCAAGGCTTGAGGGAAGTATCATGAAGTGTAAAGAGATAAGACTTGGACTGTCAGGAAGCAGAATCCACCTCCTGTGACTGAATTTAAAAAAATGTCAGTGAATAAATTATGAGTGTGTGGGCAGGTTTAAGGGAAATAATAGGGTTAGTTAAAGCACTGAGGGGTTGGCAACAGTGGGAAGCTATCACCACCTGCAGCACCAAGAGCAACGGGATCGCAGTCGCCTCACTAAATACCATTGAGCAGTGGGCTGATGAAGATGCCCCCAACAGAGGCTGGAGTCAAGGAGGGGTGCAGCCAAAGCCAGAGACTCTGCATGGAAGCAAGGAGGGAGGGAGAAGGAACCCAAGTGGAAACCAGCCAGCAAGAATCCTTAACACGATCCCCCAAGTGCTTTCAAGAGCACCAAGCTGGGCAGAGAAGACCGGTAAATAGAGGGGGTTGGCAAGAATGGCAATGAAAACTAATCAGCACATCTTAAATCTCAAGGCCAAAGTCAACAACATGAAGAATTGCTGGGCAAATAAAAGAGGAGTCCAAATGGGAAGCAGTAATTACTACTGTCATGTGGGGAGTCATGCGGGGTCTCTGGTCCTGCTCCCCACATAAGAACGCAGGATATGGTGAGGCCGAAAAGGAACACCCACGGAGCCATAGATGCAAAGTCATACCACTATAGTCTCGCTGGTGGCTGGGTTGGAGACACAGGAAGCAGGAGCTACACTATCCGCAACCTGCCATCTGCTTCTCTGCCTGCCAACAAACCAACCAACCCTCTAGCATAGCCACGGCAATCATATTAGTGGCCATTGTCTAACTGGTTACGGCTGATGGCCAACTAGTCACAGCTGATGGCCATCTACTACCCGAGCCAGGATCTTTCCACGTGAGGCCGAGAGCCTGGAAACTGCTCTCTGGGACTCTGTCCCCACAACTACCAGGAAAATCAGTTATATGAGTCATCCCAGACAGGTATCTGGGCCAACGATGGGGATATCGTGGAGGCAAGAGAGAGTGTGAGAAGGAGAAAAGAAGATGGTAAGGCACGGTTCTGGAGCTTGTGCACCTGAGAGATTCATCTGCTGTAGTCAGCGCTGAAAACAATGAGTATTACCCCTGAATGTACTGTAGCAGCCTTGCAAAGACATTCAGACTGAGTAGCACCAGCTCTCTGCAGCACCAATCCAACATCTTGCTTTGCTAACAGCATTGCCGAAGCTCACTGCTGCCCTCTGGATAAAACACACGAATGTAGCTAACACTTAGAGCACATATAAACTGCCTTGTCACGATGATTAATGATAAAGCGTCTATTTCCCTCATTAGATTATGATCACCAAAGAATAACAAAATCAAGGAATTTTTTTTTTATGTAACTGAGCTACATATTCCAGGTCATAGTACAGCTGATCTATACAGAAAAAAAGGAATTTCTTTATCTTTTGTTTAACGAAATTGGCTCTCCTCCCAAGTCCCCACCCATTGGTAAGTGGGAGAAAAGTTAAAAGTCCAATCTGAGTTAAAGTTCCAGTAATTTAAATAGTCCCTTAGGCTATCCTAAGTCTTCACTGGATAAACCTGCTCAGTGGCTCAGTTAGCTTGGTCTCCCCCACTGAATTTCAACCTAGTTAAAATGGAATCTAGTTAAAAAGAGTATGGCTTGCTGGTTCCGTGTTGTATCGGTGGGATCTGGACCTGCCCCTGGACAGGCTCACGAGGGTTCATGGGTTTCAGTGGCTGAAATCTGCTTATTTCCTGTATACAGCCCCAAGTCCAAGAAGCCCTGTTGCCTTTGGGGATAAAATCAGCAGCTGGCAAGCAGCAGTTCTTGGGGAAAAAAAATGCCATTCATTTCCTGCTCATTGACTCTGCTTCTCTTCAGCTCTAATGAGCTATAGACCCCTGGGTTACTCTTGTCCCTTCAATTCCTTGGCCTGGTTATTCACCTGCAGCTTTTGACATGGGGTCATCTTGCTGGTCACAGCAGGCATGTGGCAGGTCCTCTGGCTCTCACGTCAGCATTCTGTGAGGTAAGAGAAACAAGGGAGGTTTGAGTTTGCCAGTGTGGAGGAAGAAGAAACTTTGCTCTACTCTCAAGGTTCTTTTGGCTGGTCTAATAATCAAATAGACATGAGACAGATTAACAAGAGACAATAAACCAAATTTAATTACTTACATATATATGGGAACCCCGCATACATGACAGCATCAAAGATCCCACATGTAGGAGAGGTTCAGAGACAGAAAAGTGACATGGGATTATACTCCTAAAACATTCTAGGTTTGAGGTAAGATGCCTTGCGAGCTTTGAAGGGTCATTGCAGGATGATAAGAAGAGCAGATGTTTAGTAAATAGAGGTTTGTCGTGCCCTATAGATAGGTTGAAAGAGGTTATGGTCAAGGCCCCAATTTAAATTCTTCCAGGTAGTCAAGGGAAGGGCATAAGTTTCTCCTGAGCCCACAACTAAAGTTGCGCTTAGCTCAAAATAATTCGCGTACCACAGAACCACATCTTGGGATGACTAGCCTTGAATCCCCACACCAGCTAGACCTTTCCTGTCTGCTCATGTCCCTCTACCATCTTAAGTACCTAGATGACCACGTGTTGGTGTGGGTCTTCTGTACTGTAACCTTCTCCCTAAGATCCAAATGAGCATGTTGGGCAGTCCCTTCCCCTGAGTGACCGCCTCGCCTCGCCTCGCCTCGCCTCGCCTCGCCTCGCCTCGCCTCGCCTCGCCTCGCCCCGCCCCGCCCCGCCCCGCCCCGCCCCGCCCCGCCCCGCCCCGCCCCGCCCCGCCCCGCCCTCCCCACTCAGAGAAAAGGCTATGTGTGTACAAAGTAGCCATCAAAAAGCCAGGAAGAAAGATCTCATCAGAAACCCACCATAACATTAGTCCTGGACTTTACGACCTCCAGAACTGTGAAAAAATAAATTTCGTTGTTTAGGCCATACAGACTGTGCTATTTTGTTACGGCAGCCTGGGCAAACTGAGACAACATGTGTTAGATAAACTTCCTTCAAACATGCATTATAGAGTTGTTAGCGATGAATTCAATGCTAATGAATTAACGATATCTATTAAATAAGGTGTTTTAAATAGATGCACACATAAAACAGGGTTATACAAGTATATTGATTGGTTAATGAATTAGAAACTTCTGCTCTGTGAAAGACACTGACAAGGGAATGAGAAGATAAGCCACAGAATGAGAGAAAATATTTGCAAAAGACATACCTAACAAAGAACTGTTATCTGAAATATACAAAGAACTCTTAGAATTCAACTATAAGAAAATGAACAACCTGATCAAGAAATGGACAAAAGACCTGAATAGACACCTCACTAAAGAAGATATACAGATGGCAAATAAGCATATGAAAAGATACTCCATATCATATGTCATTAGGAAAATGCAAATTGAAACAATATTGGGATACTATCGCATGCCTATTAGAATGGCCCAAATGTAGAACTCTGACAACACTAAATGCTGCTGAGGATATGGAGCAACAGAAACTCTCATTCATGGCTGATGGGAATGCAAAATGGTGCAGTGCTTTGGAAGGCAGTTTGGCAGTTTCCTACAAAACTAAACATATTCTTACCATATGATCTAACAGTCATGCCCCCTGGTATTTACTCATATAAGTTGAAAATTTAAGTGCACATAAAAATCTGATTGTGGCTATTTATAGTAGCTTTATCCAGTAATTGTCAAAACTTGGGAGCAACCAACATGTTCTTCAGTATGTGGATAAATAAACTGTGTGTATTAGTCTGCTTTACCTACTATAACAAAACACCACAGACTGGGTGGCTTACACAACAGAAATTTAGGTTTTCACAGTCCTGCAAGCTGAAAGTCCAAGATCAAAGTGCTGGAAAATGTGGTTACTGGTGGGAGATTTCTTTCTGGCTTGCAGATGGCCACCTTCTCATTCTGTTCTCACATGGCCTTTTTTTTCTGTGAAAGCATGTCTCTTCTTCTTCTTATAAGGACAGAAACCCTACTTTATTAGGGCCCTATCTTTATTATTTCATTTAGCCTTAATTGTCTCCATCAGGACCTTATTTCCAAATACAGTCACATTGGGAGTTAGAGGTTCGACATATGAATTTTGAAGGGACACAATTCAGTCCATAACATTGAGGTGCTTCCAGACAATGGAATATTTTGGGGGTTGAAAAGAAATGAGCTATCAAGCCATGAAAAGACATGGGAGGACCTTAAATGCATATTACTAAGTGAAAGAAGCCTATCTGAAAAGGCTACATACAGTATCATTGCAATTATATGACATTCTGGAAAAGGTAAAACTATGGAGACAGTAAAAGATCAGTAGTTGCCAGGAGTCATGGGAAAGGGAAAGATAAATTGGTTGAGCACATGGAAATTTCCAGATAGTGAAACTATTCTTTATGATACCATAAAGGGGAATATATCATTGTTTATCAAATTCATAGAATGTACAATACCAGAGGTGAACTCTGATGTAAGCTATGAAGATTGGGTCACCATGGTGTGTTAATGGAGGGTTTATCAGCTATAATAAATGTACCACTCTGGCAGGGCACGTTGATCATTGGAGGATGTGAGTGTGTGTGGATGCAGGGGGAACATGGGAACGCTCAGTATTTTCTGCTCAATTTTGCTGTAAACCTAAAACTGCTCTAAAAAAAATAAAATCTATTTAAAAGGGGGAAAAAATGTCATGACCAGGCTCACAGGAATCTAACCCTGTATTTCCCATAGGAACAAAAGTCCAGTATTTGCTAATTCGATGTTGGTGATAATTTTATAAAACAGAACTACAGTGAAAAAGGAGAATTGACTGGATATAGTCCCACTCTAGGCCAAATGTCAGGAAGGAGCAAAGGGGACACTCATTTGGCTATCAACCTTCCACACCCTCTTCTTTCTTTGCTTCTTCTTCCCACTTTTCTGGGGTCAGAAGGAGACAGTCCCCCTTCCCCATCACACACACCGGCCTTCAGTAACCTTCCTGTTCTTGAAGTACCTTATGTAAAAGTCTGGGATCTAGTTGGCCAGGCAGATTTATTGCTAAGCTAAAAGGTATAGACATGGGGAAAATCTGTTCTCAATGTATTAGGCAAGTTTGTGAAGCTAATGTTATGCTGCACAATCCTTTATGGAATGCCCGAAGGTAATCATTATCTTCTCTCTCTTTGAATTCTTTCTCTAACAATTTTCCCACCCTCCTTCCCCTCTCCCTACTGCCTTCCTCACCTCTAGATATTCCAGGCCAATGAGGACAAACAGTTGATGTACTACAAAGCAAAAAGAGCAAACTTCATTAATCATTTGTAAGAAGTTGTCCTCATTTTCCCTAAAAGCCTTGTAGCACAGAGCTCCGCACCTTGAGTGTGACAGGTGCCCAGTAAGGGGCTGCACTTGAGGCACAAGCTGTCAATTGAGAACCATCCTGTGGTTGCCACACCTTCAAACTGCAGACCATGGTTTGTATCTTTTCCCCTTCCTTCTTCCTCCTTCAATTGTCTCACCTTACAGATCTTGAGGCTAAATATCCCTTTAAGGGTAAAAACCCTCAGATACACAGTGACCTTGGCAACACCTTTTCTATCCTTGTCTTGAGTACTGCCCCCTCCTATGAGCTACCAACTCTCAGGGAACCACACAAGTTTGGGGTTTTCATCAAATATCTTCATATCCTCTCATGAGGCAGGTGACATCTGGGGAAATGTTCCTACCAACTTGAAATGAGACTGTACTCTGTATGTGAGTTAAATTAAGTAACCAGCACATCAGACCAGCACAGCCACATGAGGTAACCCCATTGAATGACTGTTGGTAAACTTAAGGGAAAGTGGTCACAATAGTTAAAGAAAAAAGAAGTGTCAGCTAGAAAAGGAATTAATCAGCAATGGACACACAGAAAAAGGAGAGTCACAAAGCCATGTGTCCAAAAGGGACTCTTTCAGTGACTATGTATTTTGTCTATCTGGCAAGTCCATCTCTAATACGGAGGTGAACATAACAGGCCATCAGAAACCAATGCCATTGTGTTCTGTTCTGCCATTGAAATCAGTTACCTTCGTTGTCATCTATACTCATCAAGCAATTTAATGATCAGGTGGCTTGTCTAAAAGGAAAGAGTGGGCTCTGCAGGCCACCGTGAATATAAAATAAAATTCTAAATTAGTATTCTAGCCTTATACATCATTATCTTCTCGGCTTTGTTTGAATGAGTCAGCATCTCAAGTTTAGCCAATCCTGGGACACTTACAAGATCATTGCTGCACCTACAAGATTATGAATCAGATATGGGGAAGTGGTGAGCTCTGCAAATAAATGTTGATTTGTGGGGTCTGTCTGGGGGCCAGCCAGCCTCCACATCACTCTCTAAAGCTTCTCCACCCTACTTAAGCCTGTTGGGGCTAAACAATTCTTGGGTAATGCACAAGATTTCCTTTTGCCAGATGATTTTTTGCTTCTCGATGCCCCAGTCAGGTTGGAAATACCCTGGGGGCCTTGTTATCCCACAATACCCAACACTTCTGCTTCTGGTGAGACAAAGCTCTCAAGAGACGTTTTTGTAAAAGAGTCAATTCATTAAAAATTACCAATACTTTTACACTTTAGGCAGAAAGTTTCTGGGGAGTTTGGGTTTAAGAGGAATTTCAACCTCACTCCCATCCTTCCCACCCAATTTTCCTATCTAGAGCACATTGGGGGCTGCAGGCACGCTTGCAATTGTGGGATTTCTTTTCTAAATTTTGTCGTATTGCCTGCTATCTAGTAGAGTTGGCATTAGCCAAAGGAGAGGGTTAAAGTTATTTCACTTTGCAAGTTGGCTGACACTACCTTTTCTACCATTAAATTAAACCTATAAATGAGTTTAAAACATGTCCAAGATCTTGGTTGATGGCCTTGGCCATTTTCTGGCAACTTCTCTTCACTTCTGGGTAGGTAGCAGTGCCCTGCCGAGAATTTTTCCCTGGTGTCATGAGGACATTTGTATAGAAAGCAGCCTGTTTTCATTCCTGAAGAACAGTGCGTAATAGCACAGTGGTGGCAAATGTTAACCACACGTATCTTAAGTAGGATTTGGCTTGGAATGTGATTCTGACCCTATAACAAGGCATCAGTTCTGTGGGGGGTCTTCATTTGTTATAATGACTCGAATCAGCTTTATTCTTCATAACATGGCTCTGATTAGAACATTCGGCCATTCTGCTCAGAGATTTTAGCTGGCCTGTTTCTTGTTTTACACTGGAAGTCAGGACCCTATTACTTAGATTTCCGTCTATGATCTAAATGAAAATAATCCAATGTCATGAAAGTTTTGAAGATCACTGGCAAAGACTTAATTTTGTTTGTGTATCAATTGTCTGTAAGCTCTTATATCTTGATAAACACAAAGTAGCATTTTTAAGAATATTATATGACAGACCCTAGGTAGGAAATTTAACATGGTCTGGAAGCATCTTAATAATGGATATTGGTATACTCAAACACGTATTTACGTGGCCCAACATTAGCTTCTGGTTAATTAAGAAGTTTCCCTTCATCAATCTCCTAGTCACCTAAATGAGGAGTTGGCGCACGAAGCAACTTCTTTTCGTTCTGGACTTTGTTCCTTTGTTCTTGCTGACACTATCCCTACTTCAAATGATGAGGAGATCTGAAAGATCTACCAGTGATAAGTGCTTCCAAAGATGAGGGTTTGACTGGGGTTCCCTGGCCCTCTCCACCCACTCTCCACTCCAATCAGTTACCCCAGCACCTAATCAGAGCTCAGTGTCGGGGTCATGTCAGAGGACTCTTGCTGGAAGGTGGTGGTGAGATCAATGCATGTCTTATTTGTAGGAAAATCTTGGCCATCATTTGGGGGGAAAATGGCTGACAATAACCCCACTATGTTAAGTTCTCGGTTGCTATCACCTGCAAT
Source organism: Rhinolophus sinicus (assembly GCF_057876585.1). Classification (NCBI taxonomy): domain Eukaryota; kingdom Metazoa; phylum Chordata; class Mammalia; order Chiroptera; family Rhinolophidae; genus Rhinolophus; species Rhinolophus sinicus. The sequence continues at coordinate 24,283,438 of NC_142502.1, forward strand.
ACCGTGAATGTTTAGTTTGATAATTTGCCAGGACAGGAAAACCCTCTTGTGGTGTACCTAATGTACTATGAAGAGAGGGGAAATATTTCCTCCTTTATGAAATATGGTATTTACCTATTCTTATTTTACTTAGCTGTAACAGATATTTCTGTAACCTTGCTGGGGATTTACATTTATGAGAGATGGTACCTATTTAGTCAGCCTATAAAACAATACCTATTTTACAATTTCAAATCTAGGGTTCATTACCAGATGCTTCCTAAAGATTAAGGAATTTATGCTTGATTTATTAAAAAGTAAAACTTTACAAAGGCCACACAAGGAATTCTTAGAAGATGTAAATATTTTCAAAATACCCACATGATTTTCATCCAGTCTATGGCCCTGAGAAATGAAACAACTTACATGTTTCCCAAGCTGAAGACCTAGCCAACAATATAAGTGAGCAAAACAATACAAGATATTGTCTTTGACAGGTACATTTACACATTTTATTTCTGACTTTTGGTTCAATTCAGAACTTGATTAACATCTTTTGGCCAGGTTTCCTGGGAGCAAAATAAATTCTACTGCCACAAAAGAGGATGAACTTAGGTTTTAAATTAAACTTCATAGCCTGGAGATTTTAGACCCGATGTGTAGGTCATGTGTCGGCCTCTCTGTATCCAATTTCAAGAAGGATATGCAAGAGGGAGTTGGAAATTATCAAAATGCACTGAGTTTGATTGGTGAGTATGAGGCTCAGAAATGAAGTTCAGATCTCCAGGAGAAAGCTGTAGACTGGCGGGGAACAGAAACCGCTTCACCCAGATGTCTGTACTGTTGTCTCGACTCAGCCTCGGGCGGGGAGACCAGTGTTTCTCACAAGTCACAATGGCATCCCAAAACTTGGAACTTGGACAAAAAACAACTCATAGCTTTATTTATTTATTTATTTATTTATTTATTTATTTATTTATTTATTTATTTATTTATATTTAGTTTGGGAAACTGTTATTGAATGTTAGTATTTGGCATAATCAATTTGAATGAAAACATTTTATGGGTCAAAGGATTGGGTATCGTTTATCCTAGCATGGTATTTAATCTCTATGTAAGTGGCGGTTTATAAAAACAAGATGTTCTGTGACTTCTGTCAAGTTCAGTAGTTTGTAACATTCAGCAAGAAGTGGCCCATGTAAATCTAACCATGGAATATCACACCCAACCTCTTAAAAGAAGTGGTTTGTGAAGAAGGTGCTGAAGGAGAGGAGGAAGGCAGCTCCTGGGCTTTACAAATAGTGCTACGTGGAAGAATGAACAGAAGCAAAACAGAAAGCTCATTGCTGAGGCAGAGCCCACGACAGTTCCCACAGCCTGCAGTCCCTGCATAGAGAGCACGAACCAGCTTCCAGTCCTGGAGGAAGCCCCCAGCCTGGGCCACTGCCTTTGGAAGGGACACTGCTGGGCAGATCCTGCCCAGCCTGCCCTTTGGCATTGGTTTGCAGAACAAGAGGTATAGGCCCAGAAGAAATGACCAGTGAAAGACAATAAAGCCTGTTATCCTTTGCTCTGGGGCCAAGACTCAAAGAAAGCAGGGCCATCTTTTAAAGTAGAAAGCTATACGGGTGTCATCTGGGACGGTTTGTGAGGTCCCGCTGCTCTCCAGTGTGGCTTCTGGTTGCTAGTGGCAGCCCCACATCCTCTCAGGCCGCAGGCTGTGGAGGAACTGCCAGAAGCTGTAACTAGTTCAAACTGGGTCTGAATTCCCCCAGGAAGTACAGCAGGGTGTGTGTGTGTGTGTGTGTGTGTGTGTGTGTGTGTGTGTGTGTGTGTGTTTCAGGGGAGGGGTGGGGAGGAGGCCACTATTACCCATCAATACCCCTGAAAGATCTAGTTCCTGGAAAAAACCCTGAGGAAGTAGGTGGCTATTGTTTGGGAACTTGGAGCAAGAAATACTCACTTTGCAGTAAAGCATTGGGTGTAAATTATGTATAGGCAGAAAAATGTGCTTTCCTTCAGCTCTGTATTTGTCAAGGCATTTAATACAGAGGAGAACACAGAAGACTGTAGTTTTCCTTACTGTTGACTGAATTTCTGTGTTGTAAATACATATATGACGAAGATTCTGTCTGCAGGAAAATAAACACTTAGAAGAGTAAGTAAAAGCAAAGTGAAGGAGGGGGTGTTTCCTTTGGGGCAGAATGGTGGGAGGCAGGAAAATGAACCATTCACCTTCTACCACTATCTCTATCACCATCACCATACACACACACACACACACACACACACACACACACACACACACACAAACATGCATCATTGTAAAATGTCTATCCACATCCCCCTACCCCACCATCAACACTCTTATTTCATAAGAATTCAAAGTTACATAAACATATCCTTCAAATTGACAGTTTATTATTTCTCGTGACTATTAGGTATTTCATTTGCAACAAAATGCACACGTGTTAAACTTGATGAGTTCTGACAAATATAGACACCCAAGTAACCACCATATCAAGATATAGACCAGGTCTATCACCTTAAAAATTTCCTGTGCTCTTTTATAGTCAATCTCCCCACCTCACCCGAGGCATCAGGCAACAACTGATCTACTTTCAGGCAATATAGATCATATTGGCCCATCCTAGATTTTCACAGAAATAGAATTATATAGTATATACTACCTTTTTGTGTATCTGGCTTCTTTTAACACAGCATGATGCTTTCAAAGGTTAAGATTCATGTTGCTGCATAAATTAGTGGTTTATTCTTTTTTTATTGCACAATAATATGCCATTGAATGAATATACCACAATTTATCTATTCACCACTTGATGAACATTTGTGTTGTTTTCAATTTATGGTTATTATGAATAAAGCTTATATTGACATTAGCGTATCGGTGTTTGTGTGGACATATATTGCTGGGTCATTTGATTTCATTGATTTTTCTCTGTTATTTATGCATTTTCTATCGCATTAATTTCTGCTCTTTATGATTTCATCCCTCCTAATCACTTTGGGTTCAGTTTGTTCTTCTTTTTCTAGCTCTTAACATGAAAATTTTAATAATTGAACTTGAGAATTTTCTCATTGCCTCCCCAGCTTTATTGAGATATTATTGACACATAACATTGTACGTTTAAGGTGTATAATGTGATGATTCGATACATGTATATATTATAAGAATCTCCTTATTTTCTTATGTAAGAATCTCCTTATTTTCTTTTCTTTTTTTTAGAATCTTCTTATTTTCTAATGTAAGCATATAAAACTACAAATTTTCCACTAAGAACCACTGTGACTTCACCTCACAAATTTTCATATGTGGGGCAATCCTTGGTTTACGTGGTAGTGAAGAACCATAAAAATGACCATGGAGACTAAACTCGTGCAAAGCAACCATCACTGATTAATGGAGAAATTACAACTCTTCCATGACCTTTAAAACTTTTTGTCATGGTTTTTAAAACTCTGTCTGTTACAAATGCATAGGAAAAAAAATAGTAAAACTAATATTTATTTAGTATACTGTAATTTAAAACATTAGAAACATTAAAGTGTAGCTAATGAAACACTGAGAATCAAAGTGCTTTACTTCTTTGTTAAAAAAAAAACAGGAAATGAATGCAGAGTTTTAATTTGGGAAAATGAAAAATTTCTGATGGTGGTGATGGTTGTACAACAATATGAATGTACTTAATGCCACAGCACTGTACACTTAAACATGTTACCACGGTAAATTTTGTGTTATGTATATGTTACAACTGGAAAAATATCAATCAGGAGTAGTTTGAACTGTGCTTGCTGCCTCCTTGTTGTATAATTTATGATATGGAGTGAGCATCTTTTCTATACCTCTGTGAATTGTCATACTCAAAATTTTCTAGGTTTGTATGTTTCCAACATTTTATTCTTTTCACATCCAATGGTATGAAATATCTGAGTTTCCCTTTAATGTAAAGTTTTTGCCAGACACTTCCAGTGTCTGGGATATTTTTATCCTTTTCATTATAAGTGCTTTCCATATTTACATCACCTTCACTATGTTCTTCTGACTGCAAATTTAGAGTCTTTCAAAAAATGGCAATATTTGCATTCTCATAGTAGCGATTTCTTCCGTAATTCCATTTGCATTTGATTCAAATTGCACTTGTAACATGATCACTTTTCATGTGTTTGATGCACTTTCATCTTCATTGGCGAGTTGCTTCTTTGGGTCCCCCAGTTTTGTAAAACGTCATGGTTTATCAGTGGGCGACAAGGAAGAAACAGCTTTACTATATGTGTGTAAACTGAACAAAGGATGCACAGCAATGAATCACCAATGGATTTTGGAAGAAGTGATGTGATTGGTCACTGATCATGACGCTCATCTCTCATTTACATAGTGATTCATGGACTGATGTGCTAACAATGAAGTTTGTTCTTTATAGAATTACTTACGGTTACTATACCGTGGTAATTGAAATGTGGTAACTGAAATTTGAGTCATGTTGGTGGGGGACTGGTGTTACTTATGCTAACTGCAATCTGTGCATATTAGAACATCTGAGAAGCCAGTTTTGCCTGTACTGTGTTTTCTTTCTTTGTGATTTCTTTTTGGCCCATGAGTTTCTTAAAAGTGTATTTAATTTCTAAATATTTGGATATTTTCCAAATGTCTTTTTATTATTGCTTTTTATTTTAACTCCATTTTGAGCAGAAGTCATATTCTGTATGAGTTAAGTCCTTTTAAATATATTGAGATTTGTTTTACGAGTATATGGCCTATATTATCTAATGTTCCACGTGCACTTGAGAAGAACATCTGTACTGTTGTTATTGAGTATAGCATTATACTAGGTCAAGTTGAACAATAGCAGTATTGTTAAGGTCTCTAGATCTTTACTGATTTCCTGTTGACTTTCTATCAAGTATGGACAGAGAAGTATTGAAATCTCCAGCTATAACTGTGGGTTTGAATATTTCTCTTCTCGATTCATCAGTTTTTGTTTCACATATTTTGAAGCTTTATTTACAAGAGTATGTATTTCTAGGATTGTTATGTCCTTTTGATGAATGGACCCTGTTATTATTATGAAATGACCTTCTTGACCCCTGATAGTATTCCTTTTCCTGAAGTTTATTTATCTGACATTAATATAATTATTCTGGCTTTCTTATGATTAGTGTTGACATAGTACAAGTTTTTCTATCTTTTTACTTTTTATCTATCCTTATCTTTTTACTTCAGGCTGTTGTAGTAGGTCTTGCTTTTCATTCAGGATGGCAATCTTTGCCCTTTAATTGTAGTGTAAATAAATGTAAAATGTGAAATCAAAATGTAAAATGAAGATCATTTGTGTTTAGTGTAATTATTAAAACACTTATTATTTTCTTTAAATATAGCAGTATATTTAAAGAGCTGTTTTAAAATCATTATATATTAATTCTTTTTTAAAGATTTTTTATTAAAATATAGCTACCGTATAATATTATATTAGTTTCAGGTGTGCATCACAGTTTCAACTGTACCCATCTGGCACTATACGTAGTTATTAGCATATTATTGATGATATCCCTACACTTTACTTTTGATCCCCATGACTATTTTGTAACCACCATTTTTATTTCTTAATCCCTTCACCTTTTTCACTCTGTCCCCAAACCCCCTCCCATCTATCACCCCCATAGATCTAGTACCCATCTGACACCATACATAGTTATTACAATATTACTGACTATATTCCTTATACTATAACCTACGTGTCTACTGTGTAACAATCAATTTGTACTTCTTAATCTCTTCCCTTTTTTCACCCATCCCTGTCCCCCCCTCCCATCTGGCAACCATCAAAATGTTCTCTGTATCTATGAATTTGTTTCTGTTTCATTGTTTGTTTATTTTGTTCTTCAGATTCCACTTATAAGGGAAATCATATGACATTTGTCTTTCTGTGTCTGACTACACCCAACACAATACCCTCTAGGTCCATCCATGTTGTCACAGATGGCAAGATGTCATTGTTTTTATGCCTGAGTAATATTCCATTGTATATATGTACCACCTCTTCTTTATCCATTCACCCATTCAGAGACACTCAGATTGCCTTTATATCTCGGCTATTGTAAATAATGCTGCAATGAACATATGGATAAGCATGTCCCATCAAAGTACTATTTTGCGTTTCTTTGAATTAATACCCAGAAGTGGGATTACTGGGTCCTTCTTTGTCTCTTGTTATGGTCTTCGTTTCAAAATCAATTTTGTCTGGTATAAGTATTGCTACCATAGCTTTGTTTGTTTGTTTCCATTTTCATGAAATACCTTTTTCCATCCCTTCCTTTACTTTCAGTCTGTGTGAAAGTTAATATGCTTGATGTTATACCAGAGTCCCTTTAAACTCTTCTTATTTTTTTTTTTTCAGTTCTTTTTTCTTTTTGCTGTTCTGATTGGGTGTTTTCTACCACCTTATCTTCTAAATTGCTGATTTCATCCTCTGATTCATCTAATCTACTGTTGGTTCCCTCTAACGTATTCTTCATTTCAGTTATTGTATTCTTTATTTCTGATTAGTTCTTTTTATGTTTCCTATCTCCTATCTTTTTTGTTGAAGTTCTCCCTGAGATCATTGAGCATCCTTGTAACCAATGTTTGGAATTCTGTGTCTGGTAGATTACCTGTCTCCATTTTGTTTAGTTCATCTTCTGGAGCTTTTTTCTATTCTTTTATTTGGGACATGTTTCTTTCTCTCCCCATTTTGGCAGCCTCCCTCTGTTTGTTTCTATGTATTTGGTAGGGCTGCTATGTCTCTCAGTCTTAGCAGAGTGACCCTATGTAGTAGGTTTGCTGTGGGGCTCAGTGGTGAATTCTTCCTGGTCACCTGAGCTGTGCACTCCAGGCGTATCCCCTCCTCTTGTAGTTGAGCATTGGTTGCTGTTTGCACATCAGTGGGAGGGACTGACCTTCGGGCTGATTGGTTGTGAGAACTGGCCATGACTACAGTGGAGGAGTTGTGGTACAAAGGCTAGCCCTACAGAGAAGGATCTACCTCAGCAGGGCTCTGGTGCCTGCCTAGTCTGCCCCTTGGGTGTGTCATCCTTGGAGGCGGTTGTGTTATGATGCAGGTTGTTTTGAAGCTGGCCACTGGGTGTGCCAGCCCCAGGGCCACCTGGGAGGGGACCCACTGCAGGTCAAGTTCAGCTGCAGCCTGTGCCCCACCTGGGGACACCCGGCAGGAGCTACAAATCAATCTGCAGATGGCTGCCACCTGCACCATGCTTGGATGTGCCTGGAGAGGCCAAGCTGCAAACCATGGCCAGCTGCCACTAATGCCGAGCTTAGGGCTGCCCAGCCAGAGGTATGGAATGTGCTCAAGCCAGATGCTGCTTGTCAGGGTTCCGTGAACCTTTGAGAAACCCTAGGAAAATCTGCAGCATGAGCCAAGGCAGGCAGTTTGTACAAAAAAGCCTCTGGAAGCAGCTTGGCTGTGCCTGAAAGTTGGGTGGGGCATGGTCTCAGAATCATCAGGATGGGGCAAACAAATGATGTTAGTCAGCTTGATGGAGATTCAAATATGGCAGCTGACTGCATCTGCAAGCTGGGAAGAGGGAGAGCTCAACAAAGAAACAATGGCTTCTGCAAGCTCCTCTGTCCAGGAGAAAGCTGCCCCTCCAGCCGCCGAACTGAAGTCAGATGACTCAGTTCCCCACTCCCACCACCACCCATATGTACCTGTCGCCTTTCCAGCTGCTGCTCCAGTGCTGAACCTCAGAACCAGTGATTCCATTGGTGAGTAAGTCCATGCAAGTTCCCTTTAGGAGAAGCTCCTGGGACTCCAGCAGCCCTCTATCTCACTCAGCCATACTGGTTTTTACAACCAGAAATTATGGGGACTTCTCTCCCTGGCACCAGAACCCTTGTTTGGAGATCTTGATGTAGTGCTGGGACCCTGTGGGGACAGAGTCCCAGAGAGCAGTTTCCAGGCTCTCGGCCTCAGGTGGAAATGTTCTGGCTCTGTTATTAGATAGCCATCAGCTATAATCAGATGGCCATCTGCTGTGGCTTGGTGGCTATCTGCTGCTATTGGTTAGCCATTAGCCACTAATACAACTGCCATGGTTGGATTGTTGGCTGGCAGAGAAGCTGATGGCGGACTGCAGCTAGAAAGTGGGGTTGGTTTGTTGGTTGGCAGAGAAGCAGACGACAGATTGTGGATCATGATGATCCTACTTCCTGTATCTCCAACCCAGCTGCCAGCAAGACTATAGTGGTATAAAACCCTCATCCATGGCTCTGTGTGGTGTTCCTTTTTGGCCTTGCCATATCCTGTGTTCTTATGTGGGGAGCGGGAGCTGAGTCCCTGCATGACAGACCACTTGTTCCTTTGGGGGAGACCACTGCAGCTGAGATATCTCTTCTGATTTTTAATGGTCACATGCAGGTGTAGGACCAGTCCGTTTCACATCTCTACCTCTCCTACCAGTCTCAAGGTGGCTTCTTTTGTATGTCTTTAGTTGTAGGGCTTCAGTCCAGCAAGATTTCAGGTGATTCTCAATGTGGTTGTTTTGTAGTTTAGTTGTAATTTTGATGTGGTCATGAGGGAAGATAAACATAGTGTTTCGCTACTCTGCCGTCTTGACCAGAATTCTCTTTATATGCTAATCCTGGCACCTGTCATGGCTCTGTTTCTATTGACTGATTTTCCATGTGGTTATAGGTTTTATTGCTTCATTTTTCATATCTAGTAATTTTTCATTGAATGACACATTATAAATGTTATGTTGTTGAGTGTTTGGATTTTGTTGTCTTCTGTTAAAGAATGTTGCATACTATTTAGCAGGCAATTAAGTTACTTGCTGTCAACTTGATTTTAGAGACTTATTTTTAAGATTTATTAGAAAGAGTCTAAAATAGTCTTTACTCTAGAGCCTTACTACTAACATATGATGCTCCTATGCTCTCTACTGTATGCACTGGGTATACAATAAGATCTCTTTACTCCAACTGGTAGAAATTCATATTTCTCCCTGGTCCATATGAGCTCAGGAAAATTTTCAGCTTGTAATACTCAGGCAGTTTTTCTAAATGGCAGTGCAGCCTACCATGCACAGATTAGTATTCAGACAAGAGGTGTTCGTGTTCAGGCCTGAAAGGATCCTTGGAGCTCTTGTTTAACTTCTTCCTCTCTGTAACTCTACCCTACAAATGACAGATACCTCAGCCTTCCCAATCTCCTACATCTGCCTCCTCCATTCAGAGAGGCCACTGAGCTGTGCCTAAGTTCCACAATTCTTTGGTTTGAAAATTGCCTCTATATATAAACCTGGGAAAATCACAGGGTCACCATGTTTGTTTCCCTCTTCTCAATGGCATCTAATATTGACAGGATAAAGCTCCAGCTTCTTTACATAGTGTGGCATCTGAAATAAATGTATTTTTCCTTCCCAGTATTTCAGACTTTTCCTCAGTAACTTTTATACTATGAAGACCTTGCCCAAGGGAGAGGACATCAATATCTGGAATAAAGAAGCCATTTGTTCAGCTTTGAGTTTAGATGTTAAACTTTATTAGAAGGCAATATTCCTGGAAATCAGGCTTTCAAGAGACAGAGTTTTCTGGAGAAGTATCACAGCTTCTTTCTACATATCAAGAAACAAAACTTAACCACAGAGTAGATCACAGATCTGGGAAGAATGGAATATAAAGAAGTTCGCTCCTCACAGTAGGAGAAAATCCCTAAGGAGGTTGGGGAAGGGGGTGTGGAATGGCAGGGAAGAGGCCAGGAAAGAGAGGAGAGTCCCTTGGCTTCTGCATCATGGTCCAAACTTGGGGTGGAAGTGAGGGTAGGAAAATGAAGATAATTATGGGAGAATATGACAATGTTCTAGAATGCTGTTTGCCTAGGGACTGCAGTCCTTCTGGAGAAGAGGGTGTTAGGCCTAACACTCCACCTGCATGGCTGGGTGGCTGAGGAAAGCGGGCCTTACGGAGCCCTGCACACTTGGATGAGGCCAAAGTGTTGTGCCCACGTCCCCAGGTGGGGTAGTTTGAGATCACTAATAGGGTGAGCTGCTGGAGTCTGACGGTGTCCAGGAGATCAGACCAATACCTTCATAGATCTTGGTACCCTGTGACAAGTCAGGTCACACTGCATAGCAGTAGAGGCCACAGGAGAGAGGCCCACTTTGGAAAGGATACAGGTGAGTAGGCAGTGAATGGGGACTGGGAGAGTTGCCTTCTTTAACAGAGGACTATGCAGGATCCCTATCCTTCCCACAGAAACTTAGAATAGAGCAACTGAAGAGGGAGGTAGGGAAGACTATTTAAGTCACCAGGTGTTTACTCCCAAAAAGATAATTCTTGAGCTGGACAATGACTGAGATAAAATATGTAAAGTTGGATGAAAAAATTACTGATTGGGTTGAGTATTGTAGAGAGAAGGACTTTTTCTTGAACTTTCTAAGTGTCTATGACTGGGCCTGAGAATTAAACTACAAAAAAAAAGATTAACAGAAGAAAAGCATGCAAATTTTACTTGATGTTAATATTTTTACATGGTATGGGAGACTTCATGGAAGAGAAATGAAGACCCAAAGAAACAACTAGGCCCGAGAGCTTATATACCATTTTAACAAAGAACAATAAACTGTGAAGATGTGACGCTAGAAATGAAAAAGAGTTGGGGGCTTCTAAGAGTTGTAAATTGTGGAAAAGTGACTAGGAAATGTCTGAGGAAAACTCATGGGTAATAAAGGTTATTTTAGTAAGGTTTGTTTGTATAGACTCATCTTGGCATTGACTCCCCTTTTCCAGTCGTAAGAATGTTCTCTTCTTCCTGGTACAGTGAGGGAACCTATTTATGCCTATTTTTAGGCAAAAAGGGGAAGGTCAGAGAGTCCTCCCTGCATCTGCTGTTTCTCAGTTGCTTTTAGCTTGTAATAATCAATATGCCAAAATAGGGTATTTTGGGGTGTTATGTTCTGATCCCCTCAGTACATTGAATGGTATACTTGTAGAACAAGGTCTCTGCTCCAGACAGAGTGTGAAATTTACAGAAACACTGAATTAATGCTAGAAACATTATAAAATCAGTTATGTTTCTGCACATATCTATCTATAACTGCTTAATTTTAACCTATTAGAAAGGTTTAAAATAAAATACTCTCTATGATGCAATCCTCTCACCACCTGTACCTTATTCTCCAGTGTCACTAAACGGCTTTGTATCACCAAAGTCACTGCTCTATGATTCTCTCCTTTGTGTCTGCTAACCCCAATAGAAGGGAGCTGTGTGAAAGCTGAGAGCAAATCTCATTTACCCTTGCATTCCCAGAACCTGGCTCAATGTCTGCCAGATAGTAGGAGCTCAATAAATGTTAGATGGATGTAGGGATTCAAAACATCCCAATACTCATGGCCAAACCACAGGTAGGGAAAGGGAAGAGGTTCATATGTGATTGAAAAGGCCTAAATACCTTCTTCCAGAAGCTCATCCGGGGGCCTCAGATTCTTCCACCAAGGGGTCTGCATTGAGTTACAGTGCAAACTCCTTCCTCCCTACTCGTTATTCCATTGTTAGGCAATCTCAAATGAATTCTGCTGAGTGGGGATGGAGAGCAGAGCTCTGGAGGAAGGAAATAAAAGAGAAAGGGCTCTATGAGGCACTGTCAGGAAGGCAGTTCCCCTGAGTTCTCCTGGAGTAGCCAAGGTGAGGTTTCTTGCAGAGGCTAAGGGCAGTATAAGAAAACCGAGGCTGTTGGTGAAAAGTGGGAAGCAGGGTTGGCTTTAAGGTTATGTGACCAATGCATTTGCATGGGATCCAATACTTCAAAGGCCCATGCTTGGTTTAATGCTCTGCTGTCATCGTCTTGAAAGTCTTAATAATTTTTTTAACAAAGGACCCTGCATTTGCATTTTGCACTTGGCCCCCAAAATTATGTCCTTGGTCCTGGTTGGGGGATACCAATTGGAAGGGAATAGCAAGGAGAGAGAAGATGAGAAGAGGCACAAGAAGAGTTATTCCCCCTTCATGGTTGTGCATCATGCCCTGAGGTCAAGCTGCGAGATGGCCAGGAGGACTGAGGCAGCACAGAAACCTGAGTGGTCCCCAACTAATCTGTCACGTGTCTCCTACTTAGAGGTACTTCTGAGACATCAGGATGCAGGGCATTTGGGAAACTTTCACCTGCCTCATTTACCACGGAGTTTGCAGCTGCCTTTTCTACTGTGGCACTTCAGTAATGCCATCTGGGTGTGTCACTGTTGACTCAGGCTTCCTTCCTTGGAAGCTGATAACCAAGAGTTGGATATCCTTCGCTAATGTCATGCCACTACCCTTAGTATTACTCCAGGAGGTAATCAGACACAAGGATCGTCACAGCTGTGCTGTACATGACAAAGCAATGGCAGGAGAGATGCTGTAGATCATACAATAAATTAATCATAAAGTTGGACATCATCATTTAAAATTTTTTTTGTAACAATCAGTGGTTACAGCCTGCTGGGAAATAGTCGCAATCATTAATATATCTGAGAACCTGTAAAATACCCTTCTGGTTGACACACTATGGTTAGGCGTGTCCCCCATTCCCTTTTGCTTGATTTGAAACAAAAGATGACAATCTGCTTTATCGAATGCATTTCCTCAGTGAATTCATCATTAGCATCGTCATCTTCCTTTCCAGATAAGAGTTCTTCACTTACAACAAGTCAAACATTTATGTCTTTTCACATATTTTTTTCATCAGCACAAACTGGAATGAGAACTGATTGAACACTTTGTTCTTCATCTGTAACAAGAGTAAGACTGAAAAAATGACAAGCATTGCATGAAGGAAAGTCCCCTCTTTGTCATTTTTATGAACATCTTTATAATCATTTCATATATTTGTCTCTGTGCTAGACTTAAAGCTAATCCGAAGATAATCCCTATCCTGAGGGAAGTAATATTATACCTAGAACATGTGGGAGAACACACACAGATACCTCCACCGCTGAAGGGGGGGCCATCCATGGCAGATATAGAACACCCCTGAGTGCTGTTGCAGAACATAACAGCACATAACCATTAAAGATCAGACAGGCTTTTAATCTGAACTTGACGGAGTAGGACAGAAACTGTGATTTTTCTAATACTCAAATTAAATAGCAGGACTTTCCCAGAGGAACTTAAGTGAGAACAACATAGCAGCGGTGGCCAAAGGGAACTCCTATTCCTTGTTTATAAGCTGTTATGTGCTTTGTTCTTTGCAAACGTCTCTCATTTAGTCTGCACTACACACTGTACATTGCTGGCACTGGATGAATATTTAATGATAAGGGATATGAATAAATCCTGTGCTACCAAACAAATTTCATTTGGGCTTTGTCCTGTGGAAATCATTAAGTAAATGACTCCAGAATGAAGGACGTCTCCTTTATTCACTCTTCTCCAGCTGACATCTCCCCTACTTTTCATGCCGAGGATACTTCTCCTTAGATGGAAAGGAAGGAGGAGGCAGCTACAGGGGTTGATCTCCTGACTCTGGTTGGAGCTGGTTCTTCATTATATTAGGTAACAGGAAATATCAATGCTTACGGGCTATTTTATTTGTCCCCTCCCACCCCAGTAGGATGGTCTTTTAACATTGGTTTGAACAGTACAGTAATAGAAAGGTCACCATGTCCTGGAATAGCCTATTCAACTCTAATAACAAAAGTTTTAAGAAAGTTATTCCAAGTGTTGAATTAAAAATCTGTTTCTTTTTAATTCCTATACACTAGCTTTGAACTTCTAGAGGGCATTCTATCTCCTTTATATTTCCAGGCCTTGGCACTGGCCTGACAAAGAACAATGTTTGTAGAATAATGGAAAGCTGGAAAGGGTCCAGGTCATGAGAAAACTGGGAACTTGGGTTGCTGTCCCAGTCACAAAGATGATACTTAGAATAAAAGGAACAAATTCTGGGGGAGGCTGATGAGTTTGGGTTTTGATAATGTCAATAACCTTACCTATAAATCGCAAATTAGAAAAATCCAGTGGGTGATCAGGAGTTGAAAAGAAAATAATAAAAACTAAGGAATAAATGAAATCATTCATGAAAAGTGTATAATGAAAGAAGAGAAAAAATGAGATAAGTATAATCCAAAGCAGTCATATTAATTAGGTTATAAACACGTTAACAGGATGATGACTATATAATATTAGTTATAATAGGATAAAGGATACCATTCTGCTGGTAAACCTGTCAGAAAGGACCAAAATGTAAAGTTTGCATGAATGATTGAAGTGGAAGTAAAATAAGAATGGAAGTGAGAGGGAGAGTACGTGTTACCAGCAATTGGCCTGAACATGAGACCCAACTGCATGGTGGACCTGAAGCTTATGAGGTGGTGAGAATTATATCCTTATATTTTGCAGATGGTAAGAATTTTGCTGGAGCGAGAGAGAGCTAATGCTTTAGAATTGCTTTAACTCTTGCACCTTGCTACTTCCCTAAGATGTCTTGCTATTACCCTGGCGCAGGAGACAGAATTCCTTGCAAAGGAATGATTTGCTTGGACTTAGGAAGCTTTTTGGGATAAGCCTAGCCCAGTGTCTGGCCTGCTATGAATTAGAAGACTGGATAGGTGAACAGATTGATGGATGGAATAGTATCACAAATAGGAGGCTTTTTTAAGATGGCCAAAGAATGAAAGGATGGATCTAGTTATCATTTCAAGTCACTCAGGTAGTAGCCCTTTGCATTGACCTGTAAAACCTTTAGGAAAAGTCCTAGGGAGATGGGCTGCAAAGAAAATCTAAAGGACAGTTATCTATGATGACACAAGCCTGTGAATCATGGCTTTGTGTCTCCTCATGTAAATGAGGTTGGCACTCAAGTTAGAGAGAAGTGTTTTTCTCACGTTGTCAAAGTTTAGACCCTGGCAGCACTGGCTTGAAAGCCCTTCACATGAACACTACCTGTTCTGAGAATCTGTCTGCGTGTCACCCTTAGTTTTACAGAGCATTGATAACAATCAGATGGATGTTAGTGGCAGATGGTAGTAGCGTTCCTGGAATGTGACTTCATCAGGACTTGAAAAAGATACACATGACTTCTAATACACAAAGAACATGTGGCTTTAATTTCTATCACTAATTTGAACTTCTGCAAGAGTCCCCACCCCTTAGGAGCAGATATCAGGAAAAACTGTGAAAGACTTTGAAGTGGGCACCAAAGCTGGCTGTCCTATCCAGTACACCTCTCTGGGTTATCTCTGCCTTCCACTGACTTTGAGCTATTTCACATTCTGTAAGTTGTAGAATACCGATAGTGTTGCAAATGTCTCTTGCAAATTATGTCTGCGGGAGATGCAGTTAATTATTGCCCTTTGGAGATTGACCAATTTGGGGCATTCATTTCAGTCTTGTTGATCGCCTGTATGTCTCTGTGTGTTTGAATTCTCCTTTGAATTGGTTGTAAAATCTTAACTATTCCCTCATAGCTTGAGTTAATAAAATCTTTAACATGTGAAAATTATGGTTTTGTCTTTTTAAAAAATTATCTTTTAACATAAGGAAAACTGACATGAGAATTGATGATCTCTCTATCTCTTCTGGTTTAATCTGTTTCAGAGAACTGCTCAGTCAGTTATTTATTTGTTTGTTTATTTATTTATTTATTTATTTATTTATTTATTTATATTTCACCTTCCAATCACTGCTCCTTTCCAAGATGGCATATTGATGTGGGAGAGATGAGGCTTCTGTGACTTGTGGTGGTAAAGGAGAGATAAGATCTAAGGGTCACATGGTGCCTGTGTGATCATTTGGCCACCATCCTGGCACCTTTCACAGGAGACTGTGGACCCAGGCATACTCAATGTCTTCATCCTCACCATAAGTCTTGATGTCCCTCAACAGGGCACATGGAAATCTAGTTACAGTGGATGTTCTATATAGTCCATGGAAAACCTAACCACTGCCCTCCACGAACGCTGCAGCATGGTTCCTTCTCCATGCTATTGTGTCTGGATCCAAGACAAGCTGTTCGGTCTAGAATGATCTCAGTATTTCCTATACCCAGATGCATATTTCTGCCATTAAAGTGATATCTTACAAGTCAGAACCTTCTGCCCTCTCTCTGCCTCTCTTTTCCTTCTCGTGACCCGCTAGGATCAAATGGGCAGGTGTTTCATTTCCTTTTGCTGTCTGATAGAATTTTCCCCAACACTGTACCCTTCCGAAGTGTGGCAGAATGGCCATTGCATACATGATATATGGAAAAAGGGAATGAAAAACCCACTGGTGTAATAGCTTCAAAATAGTATCATTATTTTACAGGGTATTGAAGTTCTCAAATGTAGAGATTATTACAGGAAGACAGAGCCAGGGAAAGAGAGAGAATTTGTGGAAACCAGAAAATAGTTGAAAAGGTTGTTTAAACAAGGACAGTTAAGGCACCCTCTAAGACACATCTTCTGAGTTTGAATAATTCAATATCTTTATGAACACTCTTGTATGAAAGGCAATCATTCTGAACCACGATTTTAAACTCTATTGCTTTATTTGGGGATATTACACTTCTAAAAACCCCTATTGGCTCCTAGGGATAACTGAATGGAAAAAAAAAAAAAAATGCCACAAAACCACATGCTTAAAAATAGGTTAAGGAAATTCGCCAAGAATAAACATTACCTCATTATTCCGTAGAACTGTTTATGTCTTCTCCTCATTAAAAAAGGACAACAATTTACTATTTCAATTTTCTTGAACTTTTCCTCTTGCCCCTATGCCAGAAAATGAAATGGAGTGATTCTGATATTATTGGACTCTCAGAAGGCAAATAATATTTTCAAAAATCATGAATTTCAATCAAGTTTCAACTACTCAGATGAAATATGAATTCAAATGCAATGTGTTGAAAAGGCTCTAGAGAGTTTCCGGAAGGTGTCTTTTCCCTCTTCTCTCAAAGGAAACAGATATTGTGATGCAGGATAGAAGTTTTGGGCTTTGGATAGTAGCTGTGATGATACTTCCTTAGACAATTCTGTCAACATTTGCATGTTAAGCAACTCCTAGAAACATTGTGGTGAAATGGGATTGTATAATTAAAATAGTAAATGAGTTTTCAGTGCAACCTAATCAGTATTAACGCAGGTATAATTGCCTATGAATCACATAATTTTATAAAATAAACTTTTATACACATACACATACATGCTTAGGCATCCTGGAAATAAATACTTGGCTTTCTTCAATTAAAATATATGTGTTGGACTCATTCTCAGAGGAAGTCAGTGGCTAATGGTTCTGACCATTAATGGTAAAGAGAAAGATACAAGAATACTAGTTACTCAGTAGCTTATGCTGTACCTACCAGTTCAGTCTTTGTCCTATAACATACATGCAAATTTATATCATTACTGACTATATCCACATATGTCCACACATGTGGGTTAATACTATACACATCACATACAGATCTCTCCATATAAAAATATTAACTCTAAAATATTTCTTGTTTTAAACCATGGAATATCTGTCATCACCCTGTAACATTTATGAGGACCCATTCTGAGCCAAACACTGGGGATATAAAGATGGAAAGGAGGGAGTCTCTGTAATCCAGTAGAATGTACTCTAGCTGGACATAGGCTTACTCTCCTGGAATTCAGGTCATTGCATTTTACAGTTCCTTGACCTCTGCTTCATGGCACCAAATACAAAACAATCCAGGCCAGCCTTGCTCTCGGTGAGCTCTGACTTCTGGAAGCTACGGTGCAATTCCCTGTATTTTGCAGTCATCATAAACTGCTTTCATTTCAACGCATTGTAAATTCTGTTGACATATACTCAGTCTTTATAGCTCAGTGCTTTGTATGGCAGAGATGGCTGCCTTTAGTTGACTGTTCCTCATCCATTGATTTGTTTAGAACTTGACAAATTTAAGAAACATTGAATTTGAACTCATATGAGAACTCTGAAAATCACAGCCCTTATTTTCATAGGTACTAAGCTTGCTTCAAGGTCATCTTCACCACACCATGGATCCACGGTATTCACAGGGATAATAGTGTTGGTGATGGGGACCATTCCTATGGCCATTGATGAGCTGTGCTCTAAGCAATACGTCCTGAGACCAGTGTCTTCTGTAGCTACATGTCCTTCTTCAGACAGCCTCATGTTGAAGCCACAGGAGGGGTAGAAGTGAATAGGCCAGGTGAGCCCTGGATCTGAACAGGTGCTACTGACCTTTGGGACTCACACATCAGGTGATCAGGTGTAGGGATTGTCTGGCTCCTGACAATAATTCAGAACTAGAGTTGTTTTGGGTGACTTATCAACTCTAGGGAAGGGAAATACATCCTTTTTCTCTACCCTCCTAGTTCTTTGGCTGGTGCCCTACAAATCAGACTGACAAAGACAGATTAACAAGAAGAACCAGAGTTCATTAATGCATGCGTGGTACATACAGGTGGGAGAACTCAGGGATGAGTGACTGGGGCTTATATTGCATCTTAATAAAAATCAATGACATTGTAAAGAAGGGACAAGACAAAGGAAAAGTAGTTCAGGCTTTTCGGGGTGGCAAACTGTGGGAAGGTAAAAGTATGACGGAAACTAATGGAAGGTAAGGTTCATTTTAGTAAGGTTTCCTATGTAGATTCCTCTGGTGTCTTCTCTGGGCTGGTAAAAGTCTAGAGTTATTTCCTGCGATTAAGACTCATCCTGAGCTTTCCAGTAGAGAGAGGGCGGCCAGAGAGTTATTCTTACATCTGCTTCTTCTCAATTGCCTTCAGCACAAAATCATTCTTATGCCTAATTGTCCTGTTTTGGGGTGGCAAGTTCTGATCTCCTGCACAGCCCAGGAAAAGGTGAGCACAGTAAGGACAGCTCTGTTTTGCCCTGGTTCTCACATGAGGGGCATGAGCTCCAGTTTACAAAGGGATTAAGGGTGTTGCCTTGAAGATTTTCACTCCTCTGATAGGGACCTGATAGTCTCGTATGCTGCATGACATCGGCTTGCTTTATCATTTACCATGAATTCATATACATTAGATCACTCAGTTCTCTTAACAACCCTCTGAAGGAGGTACTCTTCCAATTCTTTTTATAGATGAGACCTTGATGTGTAAGTACATTTTCTTATTTAAGATCCTAGCGAGGGGTGCCAGCCACAGTTGCAACCCTTCATTAAATGAAGCCCATTGGGCTAATGCTCACTCAGTACTATGTTGTAGGCATTACTCCAGCCCCATTTTTTACATACTGAGAAATCTAGGTAAAGAGAGGGACTGTAACCAGCCCCAGGGAGGGTACATGGCAGAGCCCACATTTGAAGTCAAGTATGCCAGACTCAGGAACTGGCTTCCTTCTTGGCAGCACAGTGCTGTCCCTCTGGAAGGGCCTGTACCCCTCATTCTAAGATGTCCTTTAGAGACTTGGAGATATCAGTTATCTTAAGCATAAAACTACCCCTATCTCACTCTCTGCTTAGGACATCGATCATGTGTTTGTAGTCGAATGTTCTCCTTTGCCACCCCTCCCTCCTCTGTTCTCTGTACAAATTCTGGACTTGCTTCTTTCCATCATTTCATCCTTCCACTGAGCTCATGACTTAACCCTTATTAAGTCATGTGTTCCAGGTATGTAGAACAGCCTGGCACAGAGCAGGCCCTGAGTACGTGGTTGGTGACTCAGGGAGGTATGATCACGTGTTGCTTTCCAGATGGCTTTGTAACAACCGTGGTCATAAGTGCAATGAACCGGAGGATAGATGGAAGGTGAGACTTCCAGACAAAAGTCAGCAGCCCCTGGACCATCTATGATCCCTCTCCTGCCTCAGAGAGTAGTTCTGTGGAAGAACAGTCAGGAAGCCTCACTGTAGGGACCTAGGGCTGGTTGCCTGTGCAAACAGAAGGGGTCTAATGGGTGTGTGGTGTCCCAAAGGCAACTCTACAGCAGAAACTCATCAGGCAGAACTGGTGACAACATTCTCCTCTTCTGTTTTTCTCAGCACACTGACATCCTAGTTTTTTTGTAGAACCAGCAGAGGATTGGAAGTCAAGAGCGCAAAGTCTACCCTATTCACCATTCACCAGTTGTGGGATTTTAGAAGTCACTTTGCCTCGCTAGACATTTGTTTTGTCATCTCTAAAATAGGAATTATCCTAATAGGTGGCCTGATTACCAACTAGGGCTATGTAGATCAAAAAAGATTGTAAAAATGAAAGTCCTTTGTAAACCAAAGCACTCTGCTTGTCTAAGCATTACCTTTATCACACTCTCAGTCTTCTCAGGGCGGTTTATGTTTATAGATGCCTTTGATATGTCTTAGGAAACTCCTGGCAGTCCTGACACTCCGGTATAGATTAATTGTCTCTGGGTTTTAAGACGTACTGGGAGATTCTCCTTATAAAATTTTCTATCTTTCTGGGGCTTCCATTTTTTGGCCTCTGTAAAATGACTATATGATGTGCCTTTAGGCCAGTAAGTAGAAACCACATCCCTTTTTATCTCTGTTCTGAGAAGGAGGTCAAATTACAGGTCCTATGAGAAGGGAACTTCTTGGTTCCTTTTCATGCTGAGGCTAAGACTTAACTACTAACCCACCCCGTAAGGTACACAGTGGGGCTAACCAAGGATCACCCCAGTAACATAGGTGCAAAGGCAGGTGGCTCCATTGCAGGTCAGTGATTTGTGGGTAGAATCAACTCCTTTACAACAGTGATGGGAGAAGGGACATGGGAAGAAAAGGCCAGGATCTATCAGAGAGTGCTGGAGAAGTGGCCGGAAGCAGGAGAGAGGGTGAGGAAAGCCTGGATGGGGTGAGGAGGATGTCTCAGTGGTGGCACAAGCCTGCCTGGGCTGGGGTCCCGAGAGCAGTGTGTTCAGCTGTTTGGGTCCTGCTCTTACCACTCCTAGCTCCCGAGTTGACATAAGAAACACCCAAACATGCAGAGAATTTTTGTAAGAGTTTATTTGAGCTAAACTGATGACATATGGGAAGTAAGATCTCAAATGCGCTGGAGAATAACAGTTGTGAAGTTTGTTTTATGCATTTGAAGTTAAGGAGGGAATGTCAGGAAGATTACATTATTGAGGTGGGAGAAAACAAGGCGGGGATTGAATTACAGGATAGTTAAAATCATGTGCTCTTTTGCATGCTTTAGAAGGAGGGGCCTGAAAGGGAGCATTTCAAAGGTTTGTAAACCTAGATGCACAGAAACAATGGACAGGGCTTGCTTAGAGCAAAGATAAGCCTTTCAGTAAAGAAGTTATATGCCTGGGGCATAACTACCCACCATGACCTGCCCAGTTAGGAATTTATGATCTGATCACCCTGTGAGGTTACTTTCCATAGAACCCCTTTCTGTCCACACTGTTCAAGACTTTCCTCTTACTGCTTTCTCTTCCTTCAGATGTCAAGTTTTCAATAATGTAAGAAGTAAGGTTCTGTTTGTTTGTTTTGTTGCCTTATTCAATAGCTAGTGTGGGTGAGAGGCAAGCAAAGACATTCTTGCTTCAATTAAAGGCTTTGTTTCTTGCCTGGACTGTCAGGAAGTCTCAGGGTCTGCTCATGCTGTGGCTCACCAGCTTTGGGATCTCTACAGGGAGAGGTTGTAGAAAGGGGGCTAACCTGTCCAGAAAATGCAAGCCTCACCAGCTCAGTGTTTGAAAAATGTCTGTTGTCTGTCCCAGTCCCCAGGAATCTGAGGTTACACTGTGTCTGGTCCCTTATCACTCCTTGGCCCACTACAGGGCTCTAGGCTAGAAATCAGGTCTCTGACCCTGAAAGCAATCTAAGGACAAGAAAGAAAAATAGAAATCACAACTTCTTTAGGATTATGAGGGGCGATGGCAATTGTAACCCAACAACTTATTTTTTTTCCCCCAGAGGAGACTGAGTTTCAGAGACAGGAGTGCCACGGAAGGCTGATGGGGGTGTTCACTACAGGCTGTTGTAGGGGATGCCAGCTGCACATTGTCATTAGAGATTTTTCTTTTTCCACCGATGGTGGTACAGTGGCATGAGGATGGGATGCCTTTCCCTGCTGTGCATGGGGGCAGTGTATGGACTAGCGGCTGGGTTGCTCTGGGGAGGAAATGGACTGACTCAAGGGATCTAAAGAAGGGAACTATTCCTGATTTACTGTTTTTCTCCTTAGCTGCTTAAAGTTATTGAAACCACGGTTTAGTAATATTTAATGAGCATTTTCTATATAGGAACAGTTATCGCCTCTACTTCACACATGGGAAAAATGAGACGCAAAGAGTTTAAGTTGTTTTCTCAAGGTTGCCCAGCCAGTAAGTGGCAGAACCAGAATTTGAACCTAGGGAGTCTGGCGCCAACGCCTATACGTTTACTCATCTCAACTATTAAGACTATATCTTCATTTTGGTAAAGACATTATTAACCCAGAGACTCTCTGGTGGGATAAGCTGAGGGGAAGTGGATAGTCACTGCCTTATGCAGCAAAGAGAATAAACTGGAGGCACCTTATGCCGTGTCCCTTACTCCTTATTACATTTAGCTCTAGACTTAGTCTTGCTTTGCATGTGTTTCATAGGTATAACCACAGCATCACAGAATACAGAGGCTTCCCCATATTATACCGTTTGCTTATAATCATGGACATAATAGTCAGTTACACTTGAATAATTATTTAGTTTACAAAGTGCTTTTATGTTTATGTCCTCATGTGAGCTTCATAGCAGCTTAGGTAAGGAGAGTGTTATTATCCCATGTTATAAGTAAGAAACTGAAGTGCAGAGAATTTCCAGAGGGACAGAAGTAGAGATTATTCTCAATCCAGGTGCTCTGGTTTTTAATTCTATGTTCTTTATACTGTATTCTACATGGATAGCTATATTGATATGTGTATGTGTATCCAACGTATTTTAAATTTTAATTTGGTTGAACAATGTGATTTTTGAAAAACTCTTTGCTGGACACAATGAGGATTTCCGTGTGAGTTTTTGTCATGTTTTCTGGGGTAACAGGTCCAGTCTGTGGGGGATTCATTGGTGACACAGGCTTTCGGATGACTCGGCCACACTGCCAACAGGAATCCCTGGGAAATGAATTTTCCCACTCTGTCAATTTTATGTGCTTATATGACCAGTTCCCCAAACTTTTCAGACTCATTGTTTTCCAGCCCTGGTCGGGCCTTTGTGAAATTTCCCCACATTCTTGTCAAGGAATTTCAAGTTAGTCACTCTCCTTCGCTTTGACTTTTGAGATTTCATATATACCATTCTCAACAGCACAAAAAGAAATTTCCACAGAGGAAGCCCAGAGTCAGACGGAAAACAAAAACCCACAAACCCAGGCACCAGCATGACTAAGCTCATCAAGGTGTGTTTAAAATGTCGTCTCCAAGCAGAAACTTGGAATTCCCTGTGAAACTTAGACTTCCAAATATGTGCTATTTATCCACATCCTCTCTGATTTCTACAGTCATTTTCACTAAGTAGCTGGAAGACGACATTAGAAAGCATACGTTTCATTAGGAATGGAGATGTCAATTTTATTACCTTCCCAGGTAGAATTGTCTCGGCCATTCACTCATCTCCCTTCTCACTCCCCTCAATTTTATGGAATACTCTTGACTACCTACTTTTTGTCTTAAGTCCATTGACACATTCCTGAAAAGGCAAAAAATGCCATGTAGGCCTCTCATAACTTCATTTCTTCTGAAAGACTTAATTGGGTTGAGGCTCATTTGTTCTCCCGTGGAAATTGTCCAAGGAAACTCCCACAGTTTTCAGGAAATGCTGTTTTAGTGACTCAAAAACTATGCTAACTTGGCATTATTAAAGTGTTTTTAGTTTGAGGTTATTTATACTTGAGCTAGTCAGCATAGAAGAGCATATTTCTTCTTTGACACAGGATGCCTCTTTGTGACCCAGAGTAAATTATTTAAGCTATCTCCCTCCAGTTTCCTCAGCTGCAAAAAGCAGGGCCAGGCATGTTGTACCGATTACATAGTAAGGAAGGTGACTGGGTTCTTATTTATAACATATCCTGAATACCAAATGCCATATATGTACAGCATAATCTGTAATACTCTATAGTGCTTTGTGTGACCAATAGAGTTAATAGCCTTGAATTACTATGACTCATCTTATGCATCGTGTTCAATACAGTCGTTCTCAAAAAAAGAAAGTAGCATAAAATAAAATGTTGGCCCAACATTTTGACCACACAGCAATTTGAAAGAAGACCAGAGGAAAAGCCTTCTTCAGTGGTGGATGTGGTTTCAGTAGACACAAAATAACCAAAAGGGGAACATGCAGGGAAGGTGACAAACATTCCTAGTACCTATGAGATGCCTTGATCAATCCAGCCCAAGCCTTGAGGTGGGGCCACCTGTTTGCTCAGACACGCAGAAATCTCTGTGGAGGCAGCAGTGGGAAATCTTTGGAGGAAAAGAAGTACCAGTGACCAGGAAAGAACTGGCCTTAGGAACTGAATATGCTGAGAGGAGGGGACAGATGTCTTGGGGCAAAACTGGCTTGCTTTTTTTTTTCTCCAGAAGTTTCTTATCTTGATATTCAACTGGATAATAACAGGCGAAGGCTGAACTCAGTCATGTGCCCCATGGAATAGAGTACACTGTAAAAAACGCATCTCAGTAAACACCCTTCTTCAAAAAAATATCTTTAAAATCTAGGACACATTTGGCATGCTAAGTGAAAATAAACAAAACAAAGCATTTTGTAGCAACCCCATGACCTAGGGCTTAAAGGAACCAAAACCCACAAGCACGAGACGGGAGTCATTACGAGGCAAACAACAGTTCATTAGTGACCTCAGAGGCTGTTCTTGGGCAGCTGCATTTAGGCCACTGCCACGACTGTGCATGACCAGCGTGAGTGCCTGTTCTTACCCTCACTCTTGTCATTTATGGGACATATGGTGAGGGCGGGCACATACGAGTTTGCTTTTTTGCATCAATTCCAGTTCTTGCCTCATCTTTTAGGGTAGAAAAGAGAAATGGGCTACCAAGTGTTACTAACACACACACACACACACACACACACACACACACACACACACACAATAAGAGAGACGTCAAGTAAAAAAATGTTATAGACTTGTTAAAATACAAGAGACTTTTGTGTGAAGATTATTTCCTACCATCTGTACTTTGTTTAAAGTCTAATTTATTAATCTACTGAAATTATTTAAAACTTGACTTTTAAAAATAAGCAACATTCCTTTAAATAGTCACATACTTGTCTAACTAATAAATCAAAAATATAATTCCCTAAACTTTCATGTTGATTATAAACTTAAACATAACTCAATGGTAAATTAAAAGCACGAGTCAAGTATACCAGAGTTTCTTTGTAACTCCCTGTACCAGGCTGAATTATGGCCACCCAAACATAACAATTTCTAACTCCTAGAACCTGTAAATGTCACCTCATAAGGGAAAAAGGTCACTCTCAGTTTTCAGATGTGATTAAAGATCGTGATATGGGGAGATTGTCCTGGATCATCTGACTGGGCTTCAAATCCAATCACAAGTGTCCACATAACAGAAATGTCACCAGAGAGGGAGCCCTTCTCGGTGAGATGTCCAGGCTTGGCTCTCACACCGAGGTCGAACATGGTGGAGTCTGGCTAGGTTCCCACACCGGGGGTTGAACCGGGGCCTTGGGGAAGAAAATCAGGAATCATAGCCCCAAGTTCCCTTGGGGTGGGCCCTCCTTGGCGCTGTCCAGGTTCTTGGCCTCTTGAGCAAAGAATTGAACGAGACACAGAGGTAAAGTGTTAAGAGAAAAGTTTATTAGAAGGCACAGTACCCTCCAAAGAATTAGGAGTGGGCCAAGCACTAAGAAAAACGGCTCAAGGCTCATGGCTCAAGGTGGCATTATTAGGAGAAAAAGTACACCCCAAAAGTTTGGAGCGGCCCCGAACAAAAGCAAGGCTCCAGAGGCTCAAAGTTCAATGCTCAAGTGGCAGCAGATTGCAGGAGCCTGGGGGTTTTATCTTTTTTTCTCTGGGATGGGCTGTTCCCTTGTGGGAGTGGGATGCTTGATTGACACCTATGCTTGATAAGGGGCCATTACTTTACCCTCTTAGACTGAGCATGTTCCTTCCCAGAATTCAGTCTGTTTGTTATAATGATATTAATGAACTTCTGGGCACACATATGTCATTACAATGATGTTATAATGAAGCTAGGGTGAGATGGAGGTCGTGGTGGCCTCTACCAGTGGTTAATGCTTAGGGCAGATAAGGGAAGAATTTGGGAGGTCTCCAGGCAGTGCTTCCCATAAATTGTGCTGGACATGCTGGAATATAGGGACCCAATTACCTGTCTCTAACTGCCTGCCTTGTTTTCCCTGAGAGACATGATCCCCATAAATCTCTGTGGGGAGTTGAGGGACAGGAGGTCTCTTTCTTCTGTATCTGCTTCAAGCTGAGAAGAGGGGTGGAGCTGTCCCTACCTACTGGGGATTCACAAAATTCTCACCCTATCTGATCTTAAATAAAAAGAGGAGTCACATATCTGCCTTGGTCGGGATGCACTGGAAGCCTTGCTGGGACATATCTCATATTCTGACGGCCCCTAGATGAGGAGAGACAGATGTTAGTTAATAAAAGCACTGACTCTAAAAATAGGACTCCAAGCCCAATTATCTTAACTTTACCCAGGGGTTAAGTATGGACTGGCCTGGAGGAGTGTTAAAATCCATTTGGTCTCTGGGACAGTGTTTATTTATTCAAGAGTTCGGTCTGGAATAGTCTGGGGGCATGTTGGACTGCAATGATCACAGTTAACAAGCTTTTCCGTAGTTATCTGAAGCAGGGGTGAGAAACATTCTGTGATTAAAGCTCGCAACAATATTTAGTTTAGAATTAAGAAACTGATTTGAAGAGTGATTAAAACCAGGGGCAAAGGAGCTAAGAAACTAGGGAAAAGGAGACTTATAATTTCTATAGTGAGGGGCTCTCCCGTATCAGAAAGACAGGAAGATTGGACAGACAACCTGAAGAGAAAGAGCCTGTATAAACACAGAGGCAGAGACTGGAGTGATGTGGCCACAAGTCAAGAAATGCCCACAGCCTCTAGGAGCTCACAGAGGCAAGGGATGGATTCTCCTCTAGAGCTGCTAGAGGCAGTGTAGCCTTGATTTTGGATTTCTGCCCTCCTCTAGAACTGTGAGAGAATGCATTTTTTGTTGTTTTATGGCATCAAGTTTGGTGTAATTTGTTACAGTTATACAGTTATAAGTTACAGCTTACACTTATAAGTTATAGCTGACACAGGAAACTAATATACTCTTTAGCACTGTAAGAAGCAAACAAACCAGCATAAAATGTCACCATGGTTACAAAACTGTTGAAAAAAACCTTCTCATCCTTCCTGGTTTAAAAAGTACAATGGATTTGATTTTGCTTCTTAACCTTGTTTTCTATTTTCCTAAGTTTTCAATAAGTCTACCTTCCTAGGATTTTATCAATTATGCCATCCCAAATATAAAAAGAATTCACATCAGCTAAGGTTGCACGTTCTGGGTTCTGTTGACACCTTAATTCAGTTGGGTCCTAGGATCGTATAGGCCAAGGTGATTTAAACGTATTGTACAGGCCAAGGTGATTTAAGCCACTGTTCATAGGCTGAGGTCCTTCTGTTATAATGCTGTCTGGTTTTCTTATTGCATTTTAATTTCATTTCCCATTCCTTTATTTATTTATTTATTTATTTATTTTTTTGAGATTTAGTGTCTTTAAGTTCTTTTGGCCTATAACTATAATAAAATGATACAATAGAATAATTATATTATATGTAGAATAATTATATATATCTTACCGGTGGGTCATTAGACAAGTATGGAAAAATCTAGCAGATTCATTTTCTTGGAGGGGAAATCAGCTCTTTTTAAAATGATCTTCAACTGCCCCTGTTGAGCTTGCTTCTGAACTGATTATTATGCCTGCCTCCTTGCTCTCAGCTGTTTCTACCTGGTCATTACCTGGCCATGTGTGAGACCAGCAGCAGTGAAGAGCAATTCCTGTCATTGATACAACTCCACAACTGACTGGAGAGGGTGCTCCCCCACAGTTTATTTTCATGGCCCTGATTACATTTCTATGACATCACTAAAGTTCTAACCATATTCTACCCTATACATGTGCCACAAGCAAGGGCAGGACCGTGTGATCCACCACACAAGGCCTCTTTCCCACTCTGCGGCCTTCGCATGTTGACTCTATGCTGATGTCTACTGCTTCATGTTTACAGATGACTGTTGCTCCAGGTGTTATGCAGGAAGAGTAAAAACAGGCAGCTGCCCCTAGAGCTTACCCTTCCATCACAAAGAAAGAAGCTTTCCCAATGGGCCCTCCCCCAACAAACCAGACTTCCATGTACATCTCATTGGCTCAAAGTATATTGTGTGACCTCCTGGCTTCAAAAGAGAGTGGGCGCAGGTACTTAGAATTTCTAGTCTCTACTAAAGAGAGGTAAGGAAGGGAGAAGTGTTGGGAAGGGTGATTGATTAGCCAGTCTCCCTCCTGCCACACAACTTCTCTCTGCATGTCAGCCTTACCCTTCTCTCTCTGGACCTCCCTCTTCTGCTTCACCATTTATATGGCTAAAACACCTTAGCTCTAGAGAACCCGCCAATCCAGAGGCCTGTTTCTCAATTTGTGATCCATGGCTTTCCTGTTTTAGATTCATTGGGGATAATTGTTTAAAGGTTAAAAGTGCCCTATGTTCCAAATCTGCTGCATTAGACACATCCTAGAGATCAAATAGCCTTCAGCTTTAGCTCTAAAAATTAGTGGCAGAGCTAGGGAATCTCGCATAAATCTTACGTACACTAAACTTTGCATCACTGAATAAGAATCCTTGTGTCTCAATTCGAAATTCCTGTGGAAGGGCTCCTGATTGGCCTGTTTGGGTCTGGCATGTATAACTCTTGGTCCATTCAATTGAGGTTGCCATTGGTAGGCAGGTAGGCTCAGGGCCCATGGCACTGACCTCCTATTAGTGATGTAAGCAGTAGACTCTCTAAGGAGCATGAGCAGAGCAAGAAAGGCAAATCTACTAACTTCTCTGCTACAGGGCTTACAATTCCCAGCATGCAATTTCCCATTTCCCAGGAGCC